>NC_040908.2:139888411-141148214 GCF_004126475.2 Phyllostomus discolor
GAATATGAGCCTTTGTAATTTATAAATATTTTGAAAACAATATGAGTCTTTGCTATAAAAGAAAACAGTTTAACTTTTAATGAACTTTATAAGCTCCGCAATATGTAGGACTGAATGCTAGGGGACCCAAGGAAGAAAAACTGTCGAGACCAAATGTGGGAATATGGCTTTAGGATATATTAATACAATTAATTATAATCAAATTACTGGGTTCATATAACCATCATGGTAACATAAAGCCATTTTTGAGAATTATTTTTGCCATGTAAACCTGCTGTTTGACATATATTTTTTGAGCACCAGCTACATGCTAAGCATTATGACATTCATTCTAATTATATTATATTCATTATATTTATTTAATATATCCAGAGTTCTAAAAGATCAATTCTGTGATTACCCACTTTTACTAATGAGGATTCTGAGATCTGGAGAGAGAGAGTTAATTATCCCAGGATAGCACCAAACACAGTTAATAAGTGGTAGCATCCTGATTCATCTCTCTCCACAGCCTTTATTCACCGTCAGCATCTATGACTTGCCAAAAAGCCTCACATGAAGAAGACATGAATCCTGTGCTTGTACATACCCTCAATATTTATCTCATACAACTCCCTGAAACATGTGCTTGAAATGCACTCCACAAAGCCCACAGTCTACCTGCAGATAAACGTTTGCAAGGACAAAAGCAGATCCTAGCCCTTCCCATCTCTGGGCAACTCTCTTCTCACTGAAACATTTGTACAATGCCTGACGAAGTTTTGAGCTTTTAAGATTCAACCACAAACAGGCAAGATTATTAGCCTCAAGAAACTTACATATTAATGGAAGCAATGACATAAACCAAGTAAATAATAAAACATTAATTTTTAAAAATGGCTTTGAAGAATCCAAAACAAATTAATGAAATGAAAACTGAGTGGGAGAGTATTTTGAATTGGATGGTTACAGGCTTTTCCAAGAACATTTAAGCTAAGACTAGAATGATATAACACTCTTAGTCTGTGAAGATAGAGAGGAAAATAGTCCATGCAGTGGGAAGAGGAAACTTCATACAGGTTTCCTAAGGCCGGAAGCAAGCATGATCTCTTCTAGACAAAGAGCAGGTCTGTGTGTCTGAAGGAAGTAGACCATCAGGCAGCTGTAGGAGAGGGCGAGAGAGGGTCAAGACTTGGGCCTTGTATATCCTACTGAGGAAATAAAGTTGCTTTCTCAGAGCAGATGATTTTAAGCTATAAAGGGACATTTCCATATTTTAAAAAAACAATCCTTGATATTGCATGTTGAATCCATATAGATTAGAAGCCTGTTGCAGTTTGATGGTGTTATCTTGGCATAAGTTTGATGGTAAATGGATGATTTCTAAATATGGTTTAGAAGTAGAATTTATAGTCTCGTTCATAGATTATGTGTAAAGAGAAAGAAAAAGAAAACAACAGGCAGTTGGTTGACACTTAAGTTTTGACCAAGCAAAGGAATGTTATTTGATTTGATTTACTAATCGAAGGTTGGCCATTATAAGGTTTCAATTGGTGAGGGAACCAAGGTTCAGTTTGGATTGTAGGACGGAGATATCTATTTCGTACAGGAGATAAAGCCCGTCTATGCTATCCATTTTTTCGATCTCTACCTTTTAGTACCAGAGTCACAGGACTAATATTTCTTCTGCATGGCAGCACTTAGAACATGAGAAGTCTTCCCTCTCAGTTAATACTATTCTTCCTTCTAGTGTTTATCTTCAGCATATTTCTCTCACCATTTCATTTTCTTTCCTCTCTATATGCTTCAGTTTGCTTACACCATTCAAATGGGGGCTGAGAATCAACATCATTGGATAAGGTGAAACTTCAGAGATATTTTAAAGAAGAGGATTTTAATGCTCAAATCACATGTATCCACCCTCCTCCCATTCTAAGAAGTAACAGATGAACAGATCCTAGCATATGAAATACTATCTTCTATCACCGAAGAAATATGCATTATTTGTCTTAACTTTATTAGTTTAGGACAAGATAGGTTGGTAGAAAAATAGGGAACAAAATACTGTCTCTGGGTGCCCGCTTGTGGTTCTGTACTCAAGAGAAAGCCCTGGAGAGCTGTATTACCAGCTAAGGAAGGCTACAACAACAAAGTAACACAGGAGGAGTGATTTAAATAACAGAAATATATTTTCTCACAGTTCAGGAGGCTGGAAGTCTAAGATGGAGTTGTTGGCTCATTTGGCTTCTTTTGAGGCCTCTCTCCTTGTCTGGCAGATAATTGTTTTCTTGCTATATCTTCAAATTGCCCTGGTATCTCTTCCTCATCTTAGAAGGGTACCAATTCTATTGGATTAGGGCCCTATCTTTATGACCTTTTTAGCCTCAATTACCTCTTTAAGAGCCTTATTTCCAAATATGGTTATATGGGGGGATTAGGATTTCAACACAAGAATTGATGGGAGGCACAGTTTGGTCCATACCAGGTGCCAATGAAAGGATTTCCAGCACTGTGGTGAGAAACATTTAAAGAGTTTGATAAAAGCAAATGGTTTCGTACAACAGGGAGAATGATGTTCCTTCTGTACATCATAAAGTGGGACAATATATGAATTTGTCTTAATCCAAAAGTGGGTGAAACATTGTATACATTATTACTCAGAATTTTAGTATATTACTTCAATTACAATATAAATTTCAATTGAGGAATTTGATCATTCTTCAATTTTAGGTATTCACCTTTATCTAGGCAATGAAGAAAATCAAGATGATCCCAGAACCAGGGATATGGGCCTGGCAATCAAATGTTTAGACAACTCAGCTGAATTGTGTATTTAATTCTGGCACATTTCTTTAAAAAAATAGGTTGAGCTTGAGCACATTTGAATTTGACAAACTGCTGTACTCACAGAACCTGAAACAATTAGGAATGCCTTCAGATACTGGAAGATTTTCTCTATGAAAGAGGAATGAGGCTTGTTTTGTATGGTCCAAAGGAGAGAACGAAATTTATTTGATGGGAGCCACAGGGAACTTGTAAGGAAGACTGTTTCAGCAATTATGTTTGATAACATGTCAATGTTTTGCATTATAAGAATGGGAGTTTTGCTTCTGCAAGAGAATAAACAAGTTGAACAGCCACTTAGAGAAAAGAAGCACACAGGGAAAAATCAAACACTGATTAGATATTCGAACTACAAGAGCTTCAAAGTTTCTGCCAGCTCTGAAATCTAACATTCTTTAATAAAGAGAGTGCTTCATTCTACAATAAAGAGAATTTAATTTAATTCTATGGAAGACATTGAAACACAACTTTTTTTGAGATACTAAGTGGTGACAGAGATATTAGTCAGTAATTTTTCAGCCCATAATTGAGAATTCACAGCTGCCAACTTACAATCAAACTTACTATTGTTCACACTCCCAAAATTCTCTTTTAAAATCTAGTAAAATATTAAAAGAACATCATTTTCGTTTCTTCTCCTTAAATATGGAAAGTAAAATTTATAGCATACACACTTAGAATTCAGAGACCAAGTATTTTGATTTAAGATCTTTCAAGAATCCTTTGAGTGTTCAGCAAGTTCTAAAGATGTTTTGAATTATCATACTTGTTTCTCTAACAAAACAAAACAGTTTATCAAAAGTAATTAGAGGAACAATTTGATGACAAGAGTTGTAAAATGAAAGAAGGCAATGTGAGAAATTATTTCTCTTTTCACCTCAACCATCCAGACCTACCTATCTCTTAGGTACATACCATGAGAAAGAAGACCAGGAGTCGAGAGAGAGAGAAAGAGAAGAGTTGGCACTACCAAGATGCCACCCAAGCCTAAACCTGACTATACCTCAGTAGATACTTTGCAAATATCTGTGCAATTATCCATAGGAGTCATTATCCACAGGAGCCATTTTCAATGAATCATTCTGACTTGCAAATATCTGAGAAGAACAAATTTCCCCCCTGAATATTATCCTTAAACCCAGCAGTAGGAAAATGGAGAGATGAATTCAACCAACACTACTTTCGTCTTTCTTCACATCCTCAAATAATTGTGCACCTTTTCTTCTTTTACGTAATTGACAAAAAGTGTCCCATTAAAACATAAGATGAGTTAGGAAATATTGAAATAGGCTACATTCAATTTACCCAAGCTCTTACTGAGTCTCTTCTAAAATACAAATCATCTTTCTATGTAATTCATTAAAGAGCACATGCAAGTTTTGCGATAGCTATTACCAAGCACACTCCATTGATATTTAAAAATATTCATCTCCTTGCTATTTAAGAAGGAACTAGAAAGAGAATGTTTTGACAAATAGACTGTATTATTGATTTTTATGTAACACTTATAAGTAAATTATATCAGAGGCTATCAGATATTCTCACAAAATTATAAAGCAACATATGCTAATATTTAAAATAAATCTTCATGTTTACTGGTATTGGGACAAATCATTTCTTTATGCAAATAGCATTTTTCCAGAATACAATACTTTTATATTAAAAATGTATATTGTAGGCATTCCCAAAGAATGAAGTAGGTGACAAGAATAATTTATCATGGAGGGAGGGGAAAAGGATACTAAATTTTCTCTAGGATGAGCAGTATACATATTCAATTATATACATATAACCTTCAAATTTTATCTTAATATTATTGAAGCTAGTTGAGCTACACAACTATGAGTCAGATTTTATAGTTTTTTTGGCATTTAAAAAATGTTTGACTCATTTTGCAAATAAAGTTTTTCTTCACTCTCATTATTGAACCTAAAGAATTTTATTGTACATTTGTAATTTTCAGAGAAAAATAGGAAGAATGAAAAATATAAAATCATTTTATAGACTCCTTATTTGATCTTATATAAAAGATGCATAATGTATCTCAACATGAGATATACTATGGATGTAAACATATCTACATGAAACTAAGAATATCATAGTTTAATAAATTACACTGATAGCATGTGAAATGGCTCTAAATGGACAATGGACATTTAAGTGAAAGTGTACTATATCAGAGTTGCTTCAAGACAGAAAGAAATATAGTTTTGTTTTCCCCAGGACTTAATGGGGAAAGGATTTCTGTTTGACGAACACTAAGGAGGCAAAACAAAATATGAAAGTAATGAAATAAAGAACATTTTGTATATTTGTATGGTGAACAGCCTGAGCCATAAACACTCTTAATGAAGATGTTCCTTAAAGCAATATACTTTAAGTTTCAAAATCTATTTCAAGATCTTTAATAAGGTTGAATTTAATTTATGATGTTTTAAAACTGTTTATTAGACAAAGAAAATTTCCTAATTTCTGTTTGACAAACTACAAATTTCATTGTTTCCTGTTGATTAAACAAAATTTACATGGTGTAGTATATTTTATTTGTTTATTCCAATTAACCTATTACTTCATTACTACATGCAGAAACTGCAGCACTTTATTTGTAAGAATAGAACAAGGTCGAACGAATGAATTATCATTCAGTATTCACTATTGGGACAGAAAAGTGTGTTTCCATCAACCAGGGAATTATGATGTTAGATTTTTCTACAAAGTTCAGCACTATATATTGTAATCATTTCCAGCTACTTTGGAGTGTGTTAGAAAAAACCAACACAGAGGTAAGTAAATTGCAGAATAGATCATTTATTTTACAATTTAAACATCTGTTTTGCCATGAGAAACAAATTTAAGATTGAGTGCTTGTTCCAGTACCTCAAGTTATAATAATTGATATAATTACAATAACAATAATAATATTGTTACAATCACATTAATAACGAACGAAAAAAACTTTATAGAAAATTCCACATAGTTTATATCAATTCATCCTTGTGACAACCTTCTTTGCAAGGAAGGAAAAATTATTTTCACCATTTTATAGATAAGAAAATTAATGCACAGAATATATGTGGTCTGGCCACAGCTATATACCTAATAATGTAATATTATTTTCATTACAACACATGGCGCCAGAGTTAGAGCATAGGATTTATAATTATGAAAGTTAATTACACATACAGTTATAAGGAAAATCATAAAGTGACTAACTATACCAAGGGGATATTTACATATAATTGAATCTATCTCCAACTACAAAAACATGGGTTAAATTTTATTGCCAAATCTTTTTCAAGAATTGATTATATTTTAGCTGCTATATCTGATGGAGTCACTTTCTTCACTTTTCTTGATTCTTATTTATTCTTTAAAGATGTCCATAGTGAGTTTATAGATTGTACTACTTAATTTTATTCTCCTAGAATTCTTCTGCTTGCAAGATTATAATGCTGTTTACAATACCTGTAATGTCAGGCCCATTTGTTATTAGAACTATGAAGTCTTACTGCCTTTACTGCAAATCTTTATTTGCTCATTAATTTTTATTTCTCCTTTTTATACAACTTCCTAATTTCTTCACTTATCTCTGTCTTTGTGTTGTCTTATCTAGTTTGAGTTCTCTTTGCACTGATATTTAGTTTTTAATAAGTTACTAAGTCCCTACTCTATATTTTATATTCTTTCATCTAATGTTTTCAACATCCACAGTTCATCTTCACTCTCTAAAGCTTCCTATCTTTCTTGATTCCCTCTGGCTATGATATAATCTCTTTCCACTTTCAGTTCATACAGCTCAAAAATATTAATATACCCTTTGTCACTTTTTGTTCTTCATTAGCCCAAAGTAATTTTGTTTTCTTTTCTGGTGTTTTATATCACTATTAACTTTTCAGTTACTAAATCCTATAAACAGTTTTCCAATTATCCTCCTGCAACTCCCAGTTGAATTTCTTTATATGTACTTCTTTCTGGATTCTTTTGCTCAGCCTTCTCTGTAAGATTTGTCTATAATATTTTTGAATACGGTGTTTATTCCTCCTGCTTTATAACATTGCACTTTATAAATATATGATTCATATATCTATCTTATTTGTGATAGACATTTGGGGTGGGTAATATGGAGACTATTACAGTGTTCCTCTGAACATTCATGGACACATCTCTCACTGAGCATGCTCTGTTCTGTTGGGGCATGTAAAATTGCTGAGTCATAGAGGATGTGTATGTCCAGCTTGAGCAGGTACTGCAGAATGGAGTTTCAGAGTATTTGAAAGTCATTCCTACCGCTACTGGCAGTGTCTGGGAAGTCTGCCTATGCTACATCCTTGCCAACTTATGGTGATGCTCATCTTTTCATTTTAGCATTCTTGGGTGAGGCAGCATTAACTTACAGTTTTATTGCATCTATTCTGATGATTAATAGAATGGATAAACTTTATATATTGATTGTTTATTTCAATAATCTCTTTCTTTGAAGTTTTTATTTAAATATTTATCTATTTAAAATATTACATCATCTTTTTTATTGATTTGTAGCATTTATGTATTCATTCTTTTCATCTTCTATCATGTATATCAAATATTTTTCTCCCTCTGTGCCTTATCTTTTAACTCTTCTATTGTTAACTATTGATGAGTAGTAATTCTTAATTTTAATATAGTATAATTAATCATTTTTTCTGGTACAGTTAATGCTTTCTGTCTCAAGAAAATTTGCCTACTTATAGCTAAAAAATATATTGTCCTGTGGTATCTTCTAAAAGCCTTATTGCTTAACTTTCACATTTAGAATACAATCCATCTGGAATGATTTGTGCATGGTATAAGACAGATACCAAATTGATTTATATATCTTCATATGGGTTCCAAGTGACATAGCACCATTTGTTCAAAAGGCTATCTTTTTACCATGCACTGTAGTGTCACCAATGCCATAAAGCAAAATCTGCTAGGATTTTATTTGAATTCATTACATCTGTATAGATAATTACATGGTTATATTTTTGCCTCATAAATTTTATACTTTTGGTTCTGAAAAGGGCTTGCTAGTAAGCAGCATGATTCATATCCACTTAGGTTATTACAAAGGCCTTTTAGTCACAAAGTGACATATGTATTTATTTCTAGGTGTGGAATTTATGGGGAACTCAAGAGGTGGGGATTTTTAGTTTTAAGTAATAGTATATAATTAGTATAGGAATGCAGATGTAAAATGCATTGTGTTTAGGAAGAAGATATGACCCACCTTGACTCCAAGAACCCAAGCAATTCAACCTTTGTGCCAGAGAGGAGCTGACAAGCAACATCAGGATGGTATCTGAACATTGAGCTCCAGGATGAGACATATATCACTACCTCAGGGACACGGGACACAGACAAAAATGTTTCTAGTCATTGTCAATATGAGGAGACGATGGTAGGGAACTTGCTAAACTGCAATCTTACCTGGTTAATCTTTTTTCCTGAGTTCCAGTTCCAAATCCCTTACTAACAGTTTCTCTCTGAATTCCAATCCCTTTATTACCCTGTTTTTCCCCTATAAAAAGACTGGCTTGAAATGAAAGGCAAGATGGCCTGTTAAGATACACAACCCACCGTCTTCCCAATCGCCAGCCATCTGAATCAAGTACCCATAAAGATTCAATCCCTGTCTTTACTTACTGGTTTTGGTGGTAACAGGAAGCATTAGCACCAAATTTTCTGGTTTCAGTAGGGTGGAAGAGTGCTTTCTCCTAGGATGTTGTCCATCCTGTCACTTTAATGAGTTCATAGCATTTCTTAGGAATGGCATAATTTTAAAGGTGTCTAATACTTTCCCCATATTTTTCTCTGCTATCTGATGCCATGCCCTATTAGAACTAAGCAGTTCTATCAAGAGAGCAGCCAAAAATCCAAAGTCGTTTTTCCAGTGAGATTTAAAAATCCTAAACTATCATTAAGCATTATCAACTCCTTGCCATTTTAGGTTTCATTTGCATTGCCAGTAAACATTTGGCTATGTTAGTAATATTTAAAATGATTATGCACAATAACACTATCCTTATTTATTTAATTTGAATAGGCTATAGTTTAACTCAGTGGAGAGACACCATATTAGAGAAGAAACTACTGCTCTAGAAAAGCTGATTAGTATTTAGAGATTTTTTTTTTAGAGATTTAAGATTTCAAGCAGATCAGGATTTGCTGGCTCATGGGCTTCCTCAGATTGTTGTCATTTCAGTGGGTTAGCCAGAGCAGACCCTCACAAAAGTCAGAAAAGCTCATCTGATGTCCATCTCTTGAGGAGATGGACTTCAAAATTTTCATTTGTATCAGATCAGAAGGCCTCTTTTATCCAAAACTAAATATATCTGAAGCCCCTACTGAGTTCATACTATGTTAAACTTTCAGGTGTTGGGCGTAGACTGGATAGAAATACTTCTCTATTACCTCTTGGACAAACAAAACCACAGTGGGTGGCCATAAAAATTAAATATTCCCAGTTGCTGAAATGACTTTCATAATGTCTCTTCCTATTCAAGAACATACATTCTCCTCCTACACGAAACAATTTATTTTAACTGCTAAAGTTGCTTTCTTTCATTATCTCATTTTATGTTGGCTATTTTTAAGAGGCTAAAAGTACTTAAGGTTCATTTTCTTGTAGAATTTTCATTAAGAGAAATAGGTAGCATTCCTGAGGTCTCCCCAGTACCATCAAAACCTCCTTGGGTACCTTAAGTTGCCAATTCCCTGCTAACAATATTCAACTTGAATAGCTGCAATAAAGACAAATCTTTACCCAGAGCTCTTAAAATCTTCAAATAAAGATCACAACTAATTGATAAAAATATCTCAAGACCAATTTTTCCAGCTATCAAACATGTAGAAAGCATAAAACTAGATATTGCCTAATGTTCATAAAAGCATGATGAAACAAGCAAAATTGTATAATGTGGAAACTCTTTAGAGTGCAACTGACAACACTTTCCAAGTTGAAAATGCACATTCACTGGACCCAGCAAGTCCATTCTAAAAATCTGTTTTACAGATATAATCATGAAGTTGCATGAAATAATAAAAATAGTTATGCAGCTATCATAATAACAATCGGCTGGAAGCAACCTAACCATCCATCAATGAATAATCAGTGATATAAATAATAGTAGATCCAGACATTGGACACTATGAAACCATTGAAAATAATGAGCCTGATTTCTATTCTGGAATAAAAAGGCAATCTCATTTGAGGAAAGGGGATTCCTATAAAACCAAGCAGCTTTTTAGCTATGTAGTAAACTACTAAGAAAGCTAAAAAGTTAAAAATGAACTACACATAGTTTCTTTCACTATAGATATTTTGTTATGGGAATATTGTGTAGCATTTATAAGATCATGACAAGAATAAAATGAATCCTACTTTTCCCAGAAACCATAAATTTAAATTTGTCACCATTATAGCTTTAGGTAGCTGCCAGACTTTATTTGACCTTTAATGTAGTATATTATAATTAATGAGGTAAAAATACAGAGTAATAGTAGATGGGAAGTGTTACATAGCCAAACTCCAAGGCTACAAATTATAAAAGAACACTAAATTTTGCCTCAAGCAGCAGCCTGTAATAGAAGGCATCCTCTTTAAACTTCAGAAATAAACAACTTGTTATTCTATCAAGCGTGAATGAATAAAATATCAACACTTGTATTAACTTATTTTGAAGCAACTGCTTTGAGACAAGGAGTTGGATTATTTCTCCTTGAGAGCTATATCTAAGATATAGTTGAAAGCAACATGTCTTCTAACTTTAAAGTGCTCTGTGTATGATTATTTTGTCTTAAGTTCCAGTGGCAAGGGAGGTAATTGAATCTAGATGTTTGCAAAGAATTAAAAAAAATAAATTAATAAACTTCATTATGTATGGTTAAACTTGTTAAGAAAACAGTGTCTTTATTAATGTGTACTCCCCACCATGTGTAGCTCAGTGAGCAGGATTTGAAATATCATTTGCTAATTGTCTATGATTCCCTGCTCTTCTTACCATGTAATTCTCCATCCTTCTAGGCCTAGTACAATCTCATAAATGACAAGTTCTAGAGAGCAGAAAAGTGGTATGACATAGTATGCACACTTATAGTACTTATTTAAAAATATTATAAGAATATAACAACTAAAAAAATAAAAGAAAAAAGATCAGTAGGTATTCCACTTCTTTGTAAATCAATCTTTTGTGTCTTTGTTCTATTCTAACATTTTTATATGTACATCTCCAATTTTGCATAGCTATCATTACAAATTGCATTCATTTTTATTCTCTGTGGAATGTATCTTAACTTGAAATATCTGAATGCCGTATTGTGCACTATTGACTAACCCTAAATGTTTAAAAAATTGTAGGGAAATCATGTATTTAAAGGCTTAAATAAGTTAATTGGGATGGTAAGTATAAACATTGAGATGAATATTAAAAGTATTTAAAGTTTATATAATGCAATAGGAAAATACTGATTTTTCTCCAACAAAGTAAACTTAAAATACTGGTTATATATAGCATATTTCGGACATATAGCCATAGCAGATAGCATAATGAATAAATAGAAATTAGTAAACCACAGCCGCCCTTTCCAACTCTAGCACCTTTGTTACTGCAAAGCATACACTGAACAAGGTGGCAAAATGGATTATGATAAATCTCAAGTCTCTCAAAATTTTATCTAATCTACCTCATCATAGTAAAGGCCATCTATGACAGCCCATGGCTAATATTATACTCAATGGTGAAAAGCTTGACAACTTTTCCTCTAAGATCAGGAACAAAATAAGGGTCCCACTCTCACCATTCATTCAGCATAGTACTGGAGGTCCTTGCCAGAGCAATCAGGCAAGAAGAAAATAAACAGCATCAGAATTTGAAAGAAAGAAGTGATATTACTCTTTGCAGATGACTTAATTTTATGTATAGAAGATCCTACAGATTCCATTAAAAATCCTAGTTCTGATTAACAAATTCAATAAAAGTTGCAAGATACAAGATTAGCAAACAGAATCAGTAACATTTACATGTGTTAAAGTGAGAGGTGGGGGTGGATAGGGCAGGGGAGAGTAATGGGGGGAAGTGGGAAGAACTATAATTGCACAATAAAAAATGTATCTGAAAAAATACAAAAATTATCTCTTTTATAATAGCATCAAAACAATGAAATACGTAGAATAAATTTCACCAAGGATGTGACAGATCTCTAATTACAAAACATTGGTGAAATAAGGTAAATAAGACACAAATAAATGTAAAGATATCCCATGTTCATGGACTGGAAAATGTCCTGCTACCAAATGCTATCTATAGATTCAACATAATCTTTATCAGAATTACAGTAGCAGTTTTTACAGGAGTAGGAAAAGCTGTCAAGTTTATATGGAACCACAAAAGGCCCCCAATAGCCAAAGCAACCCTAAGAAAGAACAAAGCTGGAAAAATCGCACCTCCTGATTTCAAATTATATTTATAAATCTATAGTAATCAAAACAGTATGGTAGTAGCATAAAAACAGACACACAGATGAATGGAACAAAATTGAAAGCCCAGGAATAAAGCCATGCGCATTCAGTCAGATAATACTTGACAAGGCAACCCGGAATACTCAATGGAGCACAGTACTAAATAAATGGTGCTATGCTAGAAGTTGGGTATTCACATACAAAAGAATAAAACTAGAACCCTATCTTACAACACTCACAAAAAGTAACACAAAATGCATTAAAGACTTAAACATAATACCTGAAACCATAAATTCCTAAAAAGAAAACAAAAAAATGGCTCCTTGACACAGGTCTTTGTTATAATTTTCTTGCATATAACACTTAAAACACGAGCAACAATAACAGCAAATAAGCAAGATGGACTACATCAAACTAACAACTTCTTCAAAGTAAGAGAAATGATCAACAGAATAAAGGGCAACCACTGGCATGGGAGAAAACATTCTCAAACCATATATCTAATGAGGAGCTCACATTCAAAATATATAAAGAACATATATAACTAAAAGGCAAAAAATAAATTTAAAAATGTGCAAATAGAATAGATATTCTCTAAAATTGTCAACAGCTATATGAAAATATGTTGGACACCACTAGTAGTTAGGGAAATGAAAATCAAAACCACAGTGGGATATTACTTCACACCTGTCAGAATGACTGTCATCAAAAAACAACAAAAAATGAGACAACAAAAGCTGATGAGGATGGGGGAAAAAAGAAACCATTGCCTTCTAGAAGAATATTTACTTTGTCAATGAACTTTTATTAGCTTTTTGTGAGAATACATACAGTTTTCTTTTTACATTTCAAACTTCTGCCTAAAAGGAGTTGTATTGATACTGTGAAAACAGCCCTCCAGGTAGAATGATTGATAAAGGCATAATTATAATTGCCCAGGTATAGACTAAGTAGAGTAAGGGGATGAGGGGGGTGGAAATGAAGCAATGGCATGGAAGGTGACATATTATATGAGAAAACCAGCAGAGGGACAAGTAATGTATGGCTTGTAGGCCACTGTAATCATATGGGAATCAAATTTTAAATTCTGAATAAGGTGAGGAACTATTAGAGGGTTTTGAGAGGAAGATTAACCTAATTTGACATTATTTAAAAGTAGTCACAATGAAGAAAAAGAACTCATGGACAAGAACAACAGTGTGGTGATTGTGGGTAGAAGGGGTGGGTGGAAGTGGAAGAAGATATAGGAGGAAAAAATTATACTGGAAAAATGTAATAAAAATGAACTATTAAAAAAGGGTGCAGCAATTGGGAATGAAGAGACCCTTACAAAGATGTAATAATAATTCAGATGTGGTTTGGATTAGAGTTAACTTGAGAGAGGCAATAAGATTTTCAAACATAATTCATTGATAAATGAAATGTGGAAAATGAAAGAAAAAAGGAATAAAATCAATTCCAATATATTTGGCCTAAGCTGGTAGTCTTAATAAGAGCAGTTCTAATTAATTAACTGATTGCATTTACTTATAAAACACTTTACTGAGATATAATTGGCATTCAAATGCTGTACAATTAACGTACAGATCTTGATGAACTTGGAGAAAAGTATACCTCTTAGAAACCATCATCACAACCTATGCTATAAACCCATCACCTCCAAAAGTTTCTTCCAACTTTATTGTTATTACTATGTGTCATAAGAACCCTTAACAAATACAATGGTTTAAGAATAGAAGCAGAGGAAGTAGACATTATGAGAAAGGACAACTGGTCAAGGAGTTTCGTGAGAAAGGAAGCAGATACAAGAGGCACTAGCTGAGCAGGGATAGATTGAGAGAAGGACATTGTAAACTTATATAGTCATGTATTCTGTTGGTAATAAGTAGAGGTAAAAATTAATAATAAAAGAAAGAAGAGAAAACTTTTTTACCATGAAGTAATTGAATAGGCAATAAGAATAGAAAAAATGCACAGTGAAGGGATGCCCTTATAAAGTATGGAAAGTTTATCCATTGAAAATCAAAAATAAAGCAGAAATATGAGCACCAATATAGGCAGATTGGTAGGTTTGATGCTGAAATATACAGAAGTTTATTTTTCCTGATTTCTTTGTTCTCTTCAAAAGAAAGAGAAATGAGGGGTGTGTTGAAAGTTGGAGGCAAGATTTGTGAAAGAAATGTCTGGAGAAAGGGAATGCAATTCACTGGCTTAAATATAGTAGAATTGATGGGATGCACTGGAGGCTCACATAGTCATACATTTAAACTGAAGGCACTTAGTAGGTGTGTGTATTTTTCTATACCCATGGGAAAAAAAAAGAGGAGATGTTAGTATTGAACTCAGATTGCAGGTATGTTTGAGTGAGTTCTCAGAGACAGAGGCACTGGCGTTAAGGATGATAAGCAAATAAGCCATTGAATCTATAGCAGGAAAAGAGTGGAATAAGAATTTGGGGTTGATGGTAGGCAGTGGAAAAAATCAATAGATAGGATGTACCAATAAGAATTTTTTTTGCCTTAGGCTATTAGTGTGAGTATAATGGAAGGATAGTAGGTAGTCACTGATTGTGAAAAGCTTTAAGAATTTGAAGTGAGATTGCCTTGGCTCCTGTGGCTCAGTGGGTTGAGTGCTGGCCTGTGAACCAAACGGTCACTGTTTTCATTCCCAGTCAGGCCATGTGCCTGGGTTGCAGGCCAGGTACCCAGTTGTGGGTGTGTGAGAGGCAAACACACATTGATGTTTCTCTCTCTTTCTCCTTCCCTTTCCCTCTCTCTAGAAATAAATAAACAAAATCTTTAAAAAAATACAATTTAAGTGTGTGGAGTTACTAGAAAGGAAAATAAAAGGCCATGGGAATGTTGGGAGAGGAGATCGAGGGTCATGTTATATGGAAAGCCTAAAGACGTAAGAAGCCAGAGAGAGAGAGAGAGAGAGAATATGCATTATTAAGAAATGGAGGAGAAAGCCAATCAATATGCAAGAACTAGATGGGCTAGCAGGCAAATTTATCTGATATAGCTTCAAAGGGAGATGTGAGGCAGGAGAGAACATCAGTGATATGCAAATGTTAATAAAGACCTAAAGTACAATTTCCTTGGAGTGAGAGATTATAAAGTTGTACTATTATGGGATACGGTGTTTCTGGAAGAGAGCCAGGTATCCATTAGAGTAAGAAAGTTAAGGGGGCATTCAGATAAGACATTAGGATAGAAGTAACTTTGCTGAAGCCATATTACGTGTTCTCAGAGGAAAAATTTGAGACATCAGGAGATAGGGTCAGATAAACAGTTTACAGAGATAAATGAAGCATAAGTATAAAATTTTCTGTACTTACTGAGGTTAGCAGAGATATAATGAAGGACGAATCCACCCTGAAAATATCCTAGAGGAGGTCAATGATCCTCTCTGATTATAGCCTCCTTCCTGAAGCTGGTCTCTTGCACAGATTGTGATGGCCATTTTCACAGTATTTGCTATGGAGAAAGGTAGATCCTGCCAACATTTGCAGAGTCCTATTCATTCCCTTTTTAAACCTGCCAACAGCAAATGTCAATGCCAAGCAATTAAAATATTTCTCAAAGGCATAAAGTAGTAATATAGTTGCTGTATTTATGGGTTTGCAAGTATTTTGAAATACTTGGCTAAAGAGATTCAATTATTCTTTTTAAAACTGCCAACAGCAGCGTCAATGCCAAGCAATTAAAATATTTCACAGAGGCATACTATTATAATATAGTTGCTGTATTTACGGTTTTGTGTATATTTTGAAATATTTGGTTAAAGAGTTTCAAAGATTCTTCTATTAAAACAATAAGATTTCTTTTAAACATAATTTAATTTGTGCTTTTAAATAACTATACAATCTAAAAATTATAAATGTTCAGGTATTTATTTGCATGTCTTTTGAGATAATTCAATCAAGTTTTTCTTGGCTACAAAAATGTGAAGCAGTTTCTTTCCTATTTTCATTAATCCCATATCTTCCTCATCATTAGAATTGGGTATAAATAAATGAGATTATATAATATAAAAATAGAAATTCAAAGTTCTTATAGAACTCTATGTAATAAAAATTAAAACACTTATACAGAATATGTAATGTATATACTACATCAAATATTCTCAAAATGTAGCTGATGGACCACCTTCATCAAAATCATCTAAAGTGTTTATTTAGCATTTGGATGTTTCTATGACTTAAAGTAGCTCCTGAACCATATTCTCAATGTATAGGATCCCAAAAGTCAAGAAAGAAAGGAAATGAGTGAGATAGAGAGAGAAGAGAGAGAAAGGAAGGAAGGAAGAAAGAAAGAACTAGTTATTTAGCATAATATACTAAAATGTGACAACAATAATAGCTTTACATGGTAGATTTTAGAAGATGGGGAGACTACATATTTGTTTTAATGGCCATTGGGAAAGATTGCTTTGAGGAGTATAAATAATCAATGTCTTAAACTAGTTTCCCCCAGAAGGAAGCCTGGGGCCCAGAGAGAGAATTCAAGTACAAATAGTTCATTTTCATGATAAAGAAAACATCCAGTGGAGAGATCAAAATGTGGTGACTTTATACTCTCCAATATGCTATCAGAGATTTCTGTCCCTGATGACCTTCCATTGATCTACTGGGTCACTTGTTAGTGTGTGACAGCAGCCAGGTCTGCAGGTTTTCCTGATCTCACAGTATCACCGCTCCAGGCTTTTGGATTCCTAGACAGCACACACACACTTCTGTGGCAAGCAGCTCCAGCTTTTTCAACAGACCACTGTGCCACTGTCACTCTCAGTTGGCAGTGCCACTCTGACCACAGGCACTGAGGTCAGAGATAGTGAGAGACAAACTGGGTTCCTATTTGCCTTCATGGATTCCAATCTGCCTCCCTCCTTGACTTCACATGAAGCTTCTTTTCCCAATCTCCAGGTCTGCTGACCTAGAACAATTTCAGGTTCCCCACACAATGCAGAGGCAATAGCCTTCCACAGACTTTTCTACCAGCTCTCATAGTTTTCTAAATTCCAATCTCTATAGTAAATTCTTCATTCTGCATTACTTAATACTAGTCCTACATTAATTTATGAGACAGGGAAGGGAAAAAAACAGTCAAGAGGAAATTATCAAAGAAGTGGATGCTAGAATTAACTGGAATTTAGTCCCACTAAAGACAGGGAGAGAATAAACAAAGGTATTAGATTATTCCATTCTAGCAGAAAGAGAGCAAGATGTTTATCCACCTACTTCTGTCAATCATTGGTTAACAGCTGCTCTCAAGAAATAATTCTCCATTTTTCTAATCTGTCCCATCTGTGAGGAAAGCAGGTGTGAATGGCCAGATAAAGCCCTTCAGCCAAGAAACATGACTAGCAGATGGAAATCTGGTGACCCGAACAGAAATGGTGGGGACCTAGAGGATGTGTAGGTCACTGACAGAATTATTTATGAGAACTTTATAAGAACTAGGTACTTTATACTCACCCCAAATCTATAAGATGTTCAGTATCATTTATACTTGCCTTATGCATTAAAAAATGTTTAGACAGCTAGGCAAGTTTAACATTAAACATATAAATTGTATCTTTATGCTAGTAGTAAACAATTGCAAGATAAATTAAATATATAAATAAATTACATTTTAAGCTGAAAAACATACAATGTTTATGAAACATTTAGCAAAGGATGCAAGACCTCTGCATTGAAAAATACAGAATGCTTTTCAGAGAACTGAGAGATCTGAATAAAGTTAGTAATATTGTTAACATGGCATACCTTAACAAACTGATCTATGGATTTATTTAACACCAATCAAATCTCAGAAGAATTCCTTACAGAAATTGGCAAAGTAATTCTAAAATTTACATGGGAATGCAAATGTTCTAGAAGAACAAAAACCACACAAAAAAAGAACAAAACTGGGAGCTTGGCTCCTGATTTCAAGACTTAGTAAAGAGGTATAGAACTATGAAACTCAATATATTGTACAAATTAAATGAATACAATTCATTATACATAATTTATATCAGAATCAAGTTGATAAAATAAAACACCTATTCAATACTCAGTCAATGGTACTTAATTATCAGATGAGTCAAATTAGTCTGGAATAGCAAAATAGCAAAGGTCTTTTGGGAATGCCTATTGACTTTACCAGGCATAACAAAGTCTAATCTATCTAGAATGTAACTGATTTTTGTTTGTTTTAGGTTGGTTGGTTTGTTATTTTGCTCTTGATTTGTAGGAGTTTCTTGAATATTTAGGATATTAACCCCATTATCAAATGTATGAATTGTAAATATTTCTTCCATTCTGTAGGATGCCTTTTGACTGTGATTGCTTCCTTTGTTGTACAGAAACTTTTTAGTTTCATGTAGTTTGACTTGTCTATATTTGCTTCTGCTGCTTGTGTCTTTGGAGTCATATCCAAGAAATCATTGCTAAGATCAATGTCACAAAGTTTTTCCCCTATATTTTCGTCTAAAAATTTTATAGTTTCAGGTCTCCTGTTTAAGTTGGCAATTCATTTTTAGTTGATTTTTGGACATGGTATAAGTTAAGGGTTCAATTGCATTCTTTTGCATGTTGATATCCAGTTTCTTCAACCCTACTTACTGAAGATACTATCCTTTCCCCATTGTGTATTTTTGGCATTATTGCTCAACATAGATGACCATCTATATGTATTTATTTCTTTGTTCATCATACAGCCCTATTGGTAGATATGTTAGTTTTTATGCCAGTACCATACTTTTTATTACAATTGCTTTTTAATGTATTTTGAAAATCAGGAAGTATGTTTCCCCAAGACTATCATAAGGTATTACCTTAAACCTGTTAGAATAGCTATTATTTAAAAAATGGTAAAAAATGTTGCTGAGGATGTAAAGAAATAAGGACTCTTTTACATATACTGTTGGTAGAAATGTAAAATGATGCAGCCACTATGGAAAACAGTATAAAAGTTCAGAAAAAAATTAAAAACAGAAGTACTATGATCCACTAATCTCACATCTAGGTACATATCCAAAAGAATTCAAATCCAGAGTCTTGAAGAGAGATCTATCTTCCTGTGTTTACTACAGCATTAGTCATAATAGCTAAGACATGGGAATAACTTAAATGTCTATCAGTGAATTAATAAAAAAAATATGGTGTACACATACAGTGTAATACTTTTCAGACTTAAAAGAAGAAAATCCTGCCACATTTGACAACTAGATGAACCTGGAAGATATTGCGCTAAGTGAAAGAAGCCAGTCACAGAGGAAAAAAATGGCAAGATTTCACTAATATAAGATATCTAAAATAATAAAACTCTTAGAAGCAGTGAGAATGGTGGTTTCTATGGTCTATAGGGAGAGAGAAGTTGGTCTAATGTTTCAGTTATGCAAGATGAATAAGTTCTAGAGATTTCTGTAACAGCGTTGTACCTATAGCTATCAATACTTCATTGTGCATTTAAAAACTTGTAAAGTGGGTAGATTTTGTGTCATACCACCAAAAATCAATTAACAAATCTCTTAAAGGCCCATTTAAAAAAAGAGTTAAACCTTATGTTGCTACTAAAAAGTGTAATAAATACACAGGTCTGGTGATTTACTGTATCAGAGAGAGAACAAGAAAGAGAGAGAAAAAACAAATATTTCTTCAGCACCTACTTGAACAATAAATAGCCTAATAAGAAGAAAAGCTATTACATGAATATACACTGTTACACCAAAGTAGCACAATTAAATTTGCTGCACTGATAATTGATACCTATGTTACTATAATTATGCATACTACAGTTACCAAAGTTAATAAATACTTGTTAATTGCCGAAGGCAACTTTTCACATTCTGTTTGACAGTAACCTGTAGTAGTGCCAGGACAATTTTTGCAGTGTAAAAGCTGTGCTCTAGAGAGCTGCTGAACATGTCATTTCACTAATAATTGGGGGTTTTTTTGCTTTATTTTCAAACCTTTCAGGTAGAAAAAACACTGACTAATAAATTCACAGCACCACGTCTTTCCAGATGTTTAGTTCTGATGTTGGGTTTGTCTAAATAACTGTACATATAATGCCTTATGGCTCCAATTTTTCTCAGTATAAGAAAAATAATTGAGTTTTAATTCTGTTTAAATAGTACTGGTTAACTTCTAAATTATTTAACACATTTAAATCAATAATTTCAGGTTTTTTTAGCTCCTCAATTTTGCACTGCAGAACTTTGGATGCTGAATTTATTGCTTCTTTTACCTCGTGTTTGCTGCTCTGTTCTGTCACATCATTACTACACATGTTAGCAAAGAACGATGTATGATTATACAAAATTACAGATTTTTAAATACATACACACAATTTTAAAGAGTTACATGTAATTATTAAATATCTACTTTGTACATGGTATGGAGTTCAATTTTAAGAGAATTAAGACAGTTTCTGCTACAAGGTGGTTCTAGTATCTGTTAGTTAGTTAAGGCACTGTAATAAGAAGGATCAAGACAGAATTATATGTGAAAATGATTTGAGGAAATGATTTCAAGGAATAATGAGAAGAATTCACAAAAAGGGAGAGACTTTGGACCAGTATGTAGGTCTGCCATTTTTGAAGAAGAGTGGTAAGAAAGTAAGAAAGTTTAGGAAGGAAGAGTCTCAGATGCAAGACAGTTTTAAGAAAATTTAATCAAGCAAATGGAGAGTTCACGAGTCAGATTGCCTGTCAAAAGAATCCTGCATCCTATAAGAAAGGTCCAGAATTAGTATTTTTACCATGTTCAATCACTAAAAAGAAGACTATAGGAAAAGTGGTTCTGGCACAAATGCCATTCTGAATTTCCATGTAATCTTCTGAAGCTATTAGCCAACAATGGGTCTCACAGTAGATCTAAGTAATATATTTTTATGACCTCCACATAGAACATTGTCTTCCTGAGTGTAGCAAGTAGTTCCTAGATGGTTCCCACTGACCTCTTTTTCTCGGAAAAAACTTAGAAAAGGGAATGCAAAGTATAGTAGGACAAATGTAGTTTCACCACTGCAGTTGGTCTTGGGCTACAAAGAGTACTCCTTTTCACTAGCCAATAAATTCTAGATCGAATAATTGTCAAAGGATCATAACTACACTTGAGTTGCCACCCTGAAAGCTTCCTGATTTATAATTCTTCCCTTTTTCTGGTTGTAGATTGTTTTAGAATTCTCCAGAGAAACAGACCAGTGAATTCATATTATATATATCCAGTCCAAAAGTTATCCAACCACATAACATGAAAAATAGAGACATTATTGAAGAAGATGCAAGATATAAGACACTTTGTACATAGGACAATGATGCCTCTATGCCCTTCAAAGTAGGCACCTTGGGACTTCACACAGATCTCCAAATCACCATCAGCTGCACTGTCATGTTATTTTAAATCTCTGGATTGTCTGATATCTCTTCCCATTCAGAGGTGATTTTAGTTTTCAGAAAAGCCAGAAGTCACAAGATGCCAAATCTGGGCTGTAGAGGAGGCTGAGTCACCTGGATGATTTGATGTTTTGCCAAAAAAAAGCTCTGCATGAGATGTGATGCATGAGCTGGGTGTGCTGTCATGAGAAAGCTGTCAATTACCAGTTGTCTGCCCATAGCTTCGACCTTCTGAATCATCCAAAAAGTTTCCACAGAGGAATGTTCAAGCTTAACACAAAATTTGATGCAGATTTGTTGCTCTACTTTCTCAGTCTTTGAATGTGACACCACACAGTACACATGCTCACTCAGCATTGTCTACCACCTCTGCTGACTACTACAGTGAAGTCGTCACTGATCACTCATGGGCATGCCAGCCTGCATAAAAAGGGAATTGGTTGGGAGGGGAACCCACTGGAAGCCCACAAAACCTTGAGAAGTTGATTGGTTATTTTTAAAAGCTCTTGGTGTACCCCAAGGGCAGGATAATATAATCCAGTTTAACCAAGTAGCTTGCGATCTTTCTTTTGGAAACAGTCACTTGCTTCATGTGGTCATGCGTTCGCTCCCCATAGTCATGCAGCCTTAGCAGCCATGAGGCCAATAGCCACATGAACTTCAAACACAGGCTCTAGGTGGGAGCTTGGGTACTGCAGCACAGCAGTACCCAATGGATTGCAGGTGGGAACACACTAAGATATTGAAAAAGACTGGACTAAACTTAATATGGCACAGAAACTTTAGACATGGCCTTTGTTTTGCCCTTATTGAAGACATGGTTGGACCTTTTCCATGGTGGGATGGACAGAGAAGGCATATTGAAAACCCAGGGGTCACCTTCCATTTCCACCCAAATATTTCTTATCAGCAGAGCTCATCCTCCATTGTGGGTTTCCTGGAATGTTTTCCTGTGCCACCTTAAGAACTCCACTTCCATCAGAAACAGACTAACTCACCTCCCTTTTTCTCCCTTGCATATCCAAATTTCTGATGAGCGTCAGATAATCTTAGGAACAAAGCCTTTGGGTTTATTGCACAAAGAGACAGAGTTTCAATCAAACTAAAGAAAGCTTCTAGTCCTCAGTCGTATTTCAGCTTCAGGCTCAGAAAAATGGTGAAACCATGGCTCATCAGGACTAAGGTAGTGATCAATAACCACTATTCCTGTGTTGACCAATCGGTATTGACCAGTACACTGACTACCCTTAGTCACTATGATTAATTATTTTTCTTTTATGTAACCCATACCCTGGAAGGCATAAGGGAGCCAGCCTTTGATTAGCTCACCTGGGTCTGTGGGTGTGGGCCACTTCCTAAGTAATAAGCCCTTACTTTCTTTGCTGCAAACTCCTGTTTGTGTCTTACTGGGCTCTGATCACACAGGCAAATAGACCACTCTAGTATGGTAACACGAGGTTTCTTTTTTTATGAAAACTACTGTAAACACAAGACTAAAATCTAATTATAGCCCTGGCTGGCATAGCTCAGTGGATTGAGCGCGGGCTGCGAAACAAAGTGTCGCAGGTTCGATTCCCAGCCAGGGTACATGGCTGGGTTGCAGGCCATGACCCCCAGCAACCACACATTGATGTTTCTCTCTCTCTCTTTCTCCCTCCTTTCCCTCTCTAAAAATAAATAAATAAAAAATCTTTAAAAAAATCTAATTATAATATTTAAACTCTTGAACTCAAAATTTGCCTAACAATGAATAATATTCAGTGAATATGTGCTAAATTAACAACTAATTACATATTAATAGAGATAAGTAACACTAAGTGCCAGTCTCATAGACTTGTCCTTTTTTTGGTTGTTGCTACCACTTTAATTGTTTTCTTCTGTAAGTCAGATCAGTAGTGAATCAAAGTTATTCAAATGAAAAATACATAAAATAAAAGTATATAATAATTTACATTTCCAGTTATAAACTCCAAAAAATCAATTACCCATTTTAATTTTAGTTTACTTCCTTCCATTACTGTCCTGATGTACAGTAATGGACAGTGTTTTTTTTTAGGCTCTTCTAGTATTTCACTTAAAAATTCCTTAATTTCTACTTAATAGGATTTAATTAACTCAAGAGCAATTTTCATTATATTTTTAAAATATAGTGTAAGACGAAAGGTACAAGAGGGTTTCAAACATTTTGAAAATAATAAAAGGTTAATTATTGCTTTGTCTTAAACAGCAAGTACTATTCTTCCCTTTTTTTATAGACAGGTAAAATTTTTATTTTCTTCAATCACTTTAGTTAAGGAAGCTTGAAAAATAATGTGTACCTAAATCACAGCATCTTTTTCCTCACTTTATTCTTGATTTTTAGTTCTAGTAATCTTATAAAGCATTATCTTTAAAAGGTTTGGGTATATACTTTAAAAGATCTCACCTGGACTTTTAATTCTATGCATCTGCCCAGGGTTCTTCCCATGTATGATAGTATCCACAAAGTTCCAAATTCAAAGACAAAACAAAGACTCAGGAAATATTTACAATATTTAGTAATATAGCTAATTTTATTGTATTTCATGGAGTGAACAATTAAAGCGGTGCTATGGTGGTTATGCAATTGTTTATGCAGCAGAATCGTTAGGGAAGCTAATGAATATCCTTTGGGTACTTTGAAATCAATGTATCTGAGGAGTCAGCAAAACTCTTCCATTTAGTTCTTACATATTTACTGGAACATAAACAATTATATGGGGATTATTGTCACTAACCAGTCAACATTGACCTTTTTGAGGGCCGAGGTCACATCTTGTCACAGCTCCTGGCCCGTAATAAGATCAATGTCATGACTGGTCATTGAATAAGAGATATAAAGGTATTCAATTAATTGCATCAGAAAAATAATCATATCAGAGAGTATAGCCATAGACAAGTATAACTTAAGCTAAGTTAGAAAAGTACTAATAGCAAAGGGACTGTGTACTTTTACTCCTTGTTTTTTATCTTGATCCTTTTGCTGTTTTCTATACAGCTTTTGTCCACAGTTCACTCATATTCTGTTGATATTTTTCATTTATGTTGCTCTCTGGAGAGTTTGTCAAATTCCTTCTCTTGTAGACCTAATCTGCTATTAATCTTCACATTGTGTTTTCTATTTCTGGAATTTTGATGAGCATCTTCTATTTATTTGTTTGTTTTGCTTTGTTTTTTTTTCTCATTGTGCTAGCACTTTCCCAAACATCTCTGACCCTTCCCCACTCCACACACAGTTTTTAAAATGTCTTTGATTCCTACTTCTATCATCTGTGCAATTTTTGAATCTTTCTGTTTATTGCTTTTTCTTACCATTATTTTGATTTTATATTGTTTGTTCTTTTTAAGAAATTTTATAATTTAAGCTTTGTTCTGGCATACAGTTAAGTTCAATAAAAACAGCTTGATGCATTGAAGCTTGCTCTTAAACTCTGTAAAATGGGGTCAAAACAGCCATTAGTATGGGCAAATTTGGTCTTGTTCCTAAGAAGATCCTCTTTTGATTCCATCCTAATGACTCCACTAAATATCAAATGTATTAGGAGGCTTTTGGACTCTGATTGGGCACAAGAATATTCCATGACCTTTTTGAGCAACTTTGCTTGTTACCCTATATATTTTTTAGTTCTTTCTGACAGAAGGGCAATTCCTTCTCTTTTTACTTTATCATAGCCCCAAAATTGATCCCTTCCCTATATATTTTGAGTACAAAAAGCATTTGTTTAATTTTCAGGTAAAGATTAAAAACATAAACATAAAGATTTTCCCCTGCTTACTTCTAAAATGGTATAAAAATTATGTTTATGAAAGATCATATAAAACCATATGAAGGGGAGATAGCAGTCATAAAATGTTGGCAATTGGAAGGCAGATAATAAATGTTTCCAAACTAGGGAACAAAAGAAACCTAAATGCTAAGCATCAGTGGAAAAAGCTAAGAACACTTCAACATGCACAGCAAAGTCCCCCAAGTGTGTGGACATTTGCAGTAATCCATACCTCCAGAGATTAAAGTAGATGTTGGACCTAAGACAGGATCATTTTGAGTAAATTGCAAACATGCTATGCCAAATGGAAAAAAAAGGCAGGCTCAAAGACTACATGTGTGATTATATTTATGTGGAAGTCTGAGAAAGGCCAAATGTCTTCAGACATTCATTTAGCAGAAGTGGTCAAAGAAAAACTGAAGAAGTACAATATTTTGCCATGTATAATACTCACTTATTTGCCCATTTTTTAGGGTAAAATAAGGATGCACATTATACATGGGTAATACTAATTTTGTATCTATATAAGTATTTTAAATTCTTTTATTTATGCTTATGCATTAAAAGTGTAGCTCTGGTCTTTACGTCATTTAATTCTACCCTGAGATTGCTTATTTCCTTCCTTGTGCTTGCTCTGGGCTTTGTTTGTTGTTGTTCTTCCAGTTCTTGTAGATGTGGTGTTAGGTTGTTTATTTGAAAAGTTTCTGTCTTTTTAGGTAGGCCTGTATAAATATGAACTTCCCTCTTGGGACTGCCTTCACTGTATCCTATAAATTTTGGATTATTGTGTGTTCATTTTCTTTGTTTCCAGAAACTTTTTGATTTCTTCCTTAATCTCATTATTAACCCATGTATTGTTTAACAGCATCTTATTCAATCAATGAATTTGAATTTTTTTTGAGTCTTTTCCTTGAGGTTGGTTTCTAGTTTCAGGCTCTTGTGGTCCAAGATAATGCTTGATATAATTTCAATTCTCTTGGATTTGTTGAGGCTTGTTTAGTGCCCTATCACGCGGTCTATCTTTGAATATGTTCCATGTATATTTGAAAAGAATGCGTATTTTGCTTCTTTGGGATTTAAGGTTCTATGTATATCAGTTAAATCCATCTGATCTAGGGTGTTGTTCAATGCTGCAATATCCATAAATAGCCTCAGCAATTTTGAGAAAGAAGAACAAAGTAGGAGAGATCACAACACCTGATATCAAAATATATTACAAAGTCGTTGTAATCAAAACAGTCTGGTATTGGCATAAAAACAGACACATAGATCAAAAATGGAATAGAGAGCCCAGAAATAAACTCATGACTCTATAGTCAATTAATATTTGACAAGTGGGGCAGGAGCATAAAATGGAGTAAAAATAGCTTCTTCAACAAATGGTATTGGGGATTTAGACAGCTCCACACACAAAAAAATAATAAAACTCGACCACCAACTTATACCATACACAAAAATAAACTCAAGATGGATAACTACCTTAAATGTAAGTCACAATACCATAACAGTCCTAGAGGGGAAACATAGGCAGGATAATTTCAGATATTCATGCAGCAATATTTTCACTGATATGTCCCCTAGAGCAAGGGAAATAAAGACAAGAGTAAATAAATGGGACTTCAAATTAAAATCTTCCTCATGGCTAAAGAAAACATTAGCAAAATGAAAATGGAGTCAACTGTATGGGAAAATATATTGCCAATGATACCTCAAACAAAGGTTTGATCTCCAAAATATATAAAGAACTCACACAACTCCACTCCAGGAAGATAAACAGTCCAATTAAAAATGAACAAAGAGCTTGCACAGACACTTCTCTGAAGAGGATATACAGAGAGAACAGAGACATATAAAAGAATGCTCAGCATCACTAGCATCAGAGAGATGAAAATTAAAACCACAGTGAGATACCACTTCACACCAGTCAGAATGGCCATCAACAAATCAACAAAAAACAAATACTGGCAATGTTGTGGAGAAAGGGGAACCCTAGTACACTGTTGGTAGAAATGCAGACTAGTACAACCACTGTGGAAAACAGTATGGAATTTCCTCAGAAAACTAAAAATGGAACTGCCCTTTGACCCAGCAATTCTATTGCTGGGACCCTGAAACACTATTTCAAAACAAACTATGCCTTAATGTTTATAGCAGCACAATGTACAATAGCCAAGTGCTGGAAGCAGCCTAAGTGCCCATCAGTAAATGAGTGGATCAAAAGACTATGGGTATTTATAAAATGGAATACTACACAGCAGAAAGAAAGAAAGAGCTCCTACCCTTTGTGATAACATGATAGAACTGGAAAGCATTATGGTAAGTGAAATAAGCCAGGCAGTGAAAGACAAATACCATATGATCTCACCTAAAGTGGAACCTAATCAGCAAAACAAACAAGCCAGCAAAATATAACCAGCGACACTGAAATAAAGAACAAACTGACAATAAGAAGAGGGGAGGTGGAGAGGGATAAGGGGGAAAAAAGGGGAAAGGTCATCAAGTAACATATAAATGATGCTGGACAAAGACACCAGGTGATAGGATTGAGTGTGGGAGGTGGGGGTGGCTGTGGTGAGGAAGAGTCATGGGGGAAATTGGGGACAACTATAGTTGAACACAATAAAAAATAAGAGAGAAAAATGTGTAACCCTAGAAAACAATAATGCTATCCATATGCAAAATAATACCCTGGAATATGATAGTCATTTTCTTCTAAATACAAATAAAAAAAATGAATTAAAAATTAAAACAAAAGTTTTTTCCTAAAAGTTTGGGCCAAAATGTGGGTGCACATTATACATGGCAAAGTGCAGTAATTTTTATGTTCTAACTTAGAGAACATTCTGGATTGATATTGCTTGTTGTTTCATTTATTAGTGCCCTTTGAGAATGATTTTGTAAGCTGGATATATATTATATAATTTATATGTATATACATATACATAAAATTCTGTAATTATCCAACACTTATTTATCAACTATTTGCAATTGCATAATGAGTTATTGTAATGCATTTTTGAATCAGATATGTAATATTTCTTTGATCTGACATCCATAAAAAGAGGTAGATGGTTAGCTATGATGATTCATTAATTTCTTTATCCATATAAGAATGTTAAAGCAGTTTTACCATTCAAGTTATGGGTCCTTAGAATCTTGGATTCACTTTAAATTCTTTTAGAACATTAAGTAGCAGCTGGCTACCTTCTGGCTCTAACATTTTTTGTATTCTCCAATGTTTATTAAATAACATATCCTCTTACGTACTGCATTTTTCCCTTTTATTCAGTACAAAGGCAATGTTTATGGCCTAAAAAACAAATTCCTTAAATCTAGCTTAGTGCTCTCTAAAGAGTCATTTATCTTGGGATGTATCTTTCCTCTTAGCCATAGAGTTTCTACTTCAACAGACAAAATTTTTTCATTGCAAAAGATGAAAGTACAATTGGACCTTAGTAAGACATTTTTCTGTTATCTGTCAAAATTCTGAAAGCAAGCAATATGTATATTTATTTTGTTTTTTTCATCATCAGTAGAAATTAGGCTCTTTCATGGGATCACAAGTAATCCATCCCAGGGACCCACATAGGAGATTGTGGTGTGGCAAGATGGTTTATTAGTATGGAAGGCTGCCCCTGGGTTTCCAGTGTCCCACTCCCTGTGTCCTGCCATGGGAAAATGCAACCATGTCATCAGCGAGGCCAAAACAGGAGCCAGTGTCCAGAGTTTCTGCATATCTTAAAGCTCAGTCCTTTGGAGCCCACACCATCTGCGTCAGACCAAGTGGTTGCTAGATCTGCATGGTCACATGTTCCCAAGCAAGAGACAACACAGAATGCATGGGATGAGTGTGTCACAGGACGAGAGGGTGTCACTGGGTGAGCGAGAAAAAGAGACAGAAAAAGGTTCTTTTCCTCTGGAATTATATTAGCCTATGTTTGGAACAGTCCAGGTGCTTTCTCAAAATGACCAATCAGCTTCTAAAATTTTCAAGAGCTTTTCAAGGTTTATAACCCTTAGGTAGACTGATAGACATCTATGGTCCAGCACCTTCACCTACGTCCCCCAGCAATCTGATCCCAGAGGGTGAAAGAAAGGATGTTAATCCTTTTCGAAGAGCAATGTTATTATCCCCTGGGTGTGAAGCTGCAGCTTTCTAGTGAAACAAACAGGCTTAAGCTCCCCAGTTTATTAAGCTTATATCTAATTCCCTTTGCTCTCTTTCCTTTATTAATATCTAGTTAACTATTGATAACATTTTCATACTCTAAACAATGATCTCAGAAGGCTTCCTAGAGCTAATTGTAAAGTCCTATAATATTTTCTAATTACTATTGGATTTTGAACTATATTAATGAGACAGGATTCTTTCTTGTGTGTCTAAGTAATCAGTGATATCTTAATTCATTTTTTTCTGAGGGATAGATTCAATATCACATTGAGTCATACTATACTATTTTTTCCAGTAAACATTTTTATGAATTTATTTGGGTGTATTTTAAAATTCAAGAGTAATACAAGGAGCTCTCCTCTACCTTTTACCAGATACATTAATTGACTCATTGATTTATTATTTCTGTTTTTTTTTTCCTGTGTACCTGGACAGTATTATAGATATAGTGCTTTTATACAAAATAATTTTACTGTTTACTGCTAAAACTACAGTACAATTATTAAAGTAAGATATTAACACTGAAATGTTTCTATTATTTAATTTATACTCCATATTTGTTTTGGTTAATTTTAGTGTCAAGTATACTGGCCACGGGGTGCCCGGATTAAGACATCCTATTGAACATGGCTGTGAGGGTACTTCTGGATGAGATCAGTATTTATATCAGTGAACTATGTAGACTGCCTTCCTCATGTGGGTGGGCATTATGCAAACCATTAATGGCTTGAATAGATAGAACAGAAGGTGGAAGAAGAAGGAAAATGCTCTACTTTTTTTGTATCACTGCTAGAGATGGAGCATCTGATCTCGTCTTCTCTGGCTCGTAGGTGACTGGGATTTAAGTTATTGTCTCCTCTGATTCTCAGTATAAGTATATTTTATTGGTTCTGTTTATTTTCTCTGAAAAACCCTGACTAACACAATATTCAAATTTTATCAACTGCCCCCAAGTCCTCCATGACTTCTTTTTCCCCTAATCTAGGATCCAATTGAAGATCATGCATTGAATTTAGTTATAGTTACTTATTGCAATGAAATAGACAATGCAGATTGTGGGGGAATGTCATGTAGACAGAATCAGAGTTCAAACTGCAAAACTGCTTAGTCACTCAAAAGGGTGAGATGAAATTGCAGAAAGGTCTAGATATTTGGTCACAAAATTGTTTTTTTTCTTTCTTTCTCTTTCTTTCTTTCTTTCTTTCTTTCTTTCTTTCTTTTCTTTTTCTTGCTAGCACTGCAAATCATGTGTTATATTTTATTTCAGTTGCTCTCTTTATTACCATTAATAGTCAAATTGTCCCAGATTTGTTTGGTGGGACTGATGCCAGAGGGATGAGTCCCTGTGGGGGATTTGGTCAGGAAAGAATTAAAAACTGGAGCCAGACAAAAAGTTATAGTGCAAAGTGGTTTTATTGAGCAGAAAGGGCAAGCAAGAAGAGCCACTCCATAGACATAGTGGCAACCACGTTTCATGAGAGAAGAGACCCCAGCCATCTCTAGGGTTGAGCCTGTATGTATCGTAGTTTCTATGGGAAATTGTTGGCATGGGGAAATAGAGAATGGGAAAAAGCTGGGGTTAACTTTTCCCTTTACAAGGTATATTTTCTGTTATCCTTTATGGTATGGGTAAAATGACAAGGTATGGGTGAGGAGCTATTAATCAATTTTGGCAGGAATTGTTGTTGCTCTGGAGGTTCTTTGTGTCCTGCTTCATCTCAGGTTAGCCGAGTCCTGTGTCAAGCAGCATGTGTCAGACTCCTGACTTAACCTTGTTTGACTATAATTTATAAAGTTCTTGTGCCCCCCTCCTATAGGAAGACTCCTATGTCTTTATTTGTATGCTTATCACTTTTTGAGTACTCCTTTAGTTTCTAGCACAAGGTATTCTAGGCTCTGCCCTAGCTGGTGTGGCTCAGTGGATTGACTGCCAGCCTGGGAACCAAAAGGTCACTGGTTTGATTCACAGCAAGGGCACATGCCTGTGGTTGTAGGCCAGGTCCCCAGTGGGGGACGTGCAAGAGGCAAACACACATGGATGTTTCTCTCCCTTCCTTCTCCCTCCTTACCTGTCTCTCTCAAAATAAATGAATACAATCTTTAAAAAATATGATATTCTTGGATCTTAGGCTTGGAATCAGCAAGTTTTCAAAAAGATCTCTAGTACCTTTAGAATATTATTTAGAAACAAATATCTGGGCTCTATGTATTTTTCTACGCATTAAATTAAATTTAGTCACACTTCATGGTGGAAAATAACAATTTTACAGCTAAGGATATGGAAAGATACAGGTACTTTTCTCAAACTCATGAAACTATTAAATCACAAATAAAAGAGGTGAATCTCCATCTTCTGATTTTAAGTGATTGTCACAGTAGATAACAGCTGTTTCCAATGTTGTGCACAAGAAAGTTTATCCATTCATTCAGATGGATTGCATTGAGTAGTTAACTGGTACTCTTAGAAGACTAGAAGTACAGCAATGAATAAATTGAATAAAAATCCTTGCATTCATATAACTTATTTTCCAATAAGAAAAGACAGTCAATAAGAAAGAACATGTTAAGAATATAGTATATTAGATGGTGAACATTGCTACAAAGAAAAAAGTAAGGAAGGGAATAGAGTATACCTGATGGGATGTCAAATGTGACAGACAGTGCTGCATTTCTAAACAGGTCCAGAGGGCAATAAGGTTCCACGTATATTAAGACCTATAGCTGGTAAAGGATATTACCACATGGATATTCAGGACTGGAGCATTCCAGACAGAGAAAGAACATGGTCTAGGCACCGATATTGGATGTGCCTTATACATTTGAAAATCAGTAAGGAAACCAGTGTGGCTGGAGTAATATGGGAAAGGAAGAGAGTGGCAAGACATGAGGTTGGAAATGCCTCATTTTTTTTCTCTAAAGAAGAAGAGAATAAATAAGCTTTTACACCAGATACTACAACAAAATAGTGATTTGAAAGCAATGAATACTATATTTTGAACAAAAGTTTACAAAAATTAACAATTTGAAAACCAAAAGGAAACTTAACATAAACCTATTTTAATTATATGGAAACATCATAGAATGGACACATTCCCATGTATATGGTGGTCAGTCCATCTGAAGTCTGGCCATGACATTTTAAGAGAGTAAAAGGGGCAGAAGCAATCTAGCAACAAAGATTAGAAATCAGTATTAAAACAACATATAATAGATGATGAAAATTAATTTAAAAACATATTGTTTGTAAGTTATTATAAAAGAATACATCTTTATTGGAAGAAATCTACCAATATACAGTAGAATTAAGGAAAATAATATTAAATGTCTATTACATGCCAACATTTTCTCATGTATTATATAGTCTCTCTCTTTCCCTTTCTCTCTCTCACTCACATAACATGATCAACATGGTCCTGGATAAATTTGAATAGTACAAAAATCTATCTGCACTATTTATTGTATTAGGATTCCATAAATTTTAACAGCTAGTATTAAAGTTCCTCTTACAAAGAAGAAAATTAAGTTCTCTACTGGAGGTCATTTTGGAAGGGTTAGTGTGTCTTTAAGGAGTCTTAGAAGATAAGAATGCAATTGTATGTTGAACTATATGCATAGAAGTATTAGATTAGTTGGGGGTGAGATGCAGGCCAGAGAAAGGGCCAGGATCCTGAAAACATCACAAGAGGCAAGATCCTGAGGAATAAGTTGGCTTCTGTGAAATTTCTGTTTGCTGGAACAGTTGCCACACAACTTTATTACTCAGTTCCAAGAAGCTGGGGACTTGTGTGAGATAACACATACATTGTCCAAAACCCCCCAGGACAGTATGCCAAAAATCCGGGAGGCACTAGTGTTGCTTACGGAGTATTAAGTAAAAGGTACCAGGTTCAAGGTAGGGTTGCAAGTTTAGCTCTTGCAAAAATGTAGACCAAGATGAGTTTAACTCTTCTCCAGAATAATAACTGCTGCCAATCGTTTTTAACAGTAAATGCTTTCTCATAATTTTTCATCTTGGTGAACTGTTTTATTTTAATCTTTACCAAATTATCTATTACACATGTATTATTTATGCACCCTTCTAGGTCTTTGGGGTACAATACTTATAACCTGAGCAGCCTCGTTGTTCTTGACATTATGTGTATATGTTTGAGGGATGGAGGGGAGAGGGAGAATTTGGGGTGAGTAAAAAATAGTCAGTAAACTATTTACATGAACAATAAGAAACAAAGTAAGTAATTTGTTTGATGTAAAATGCTATTTCCTTACATTAATTATCCTTTTTATTTTTCTGAGGGTAGGTTTCCAGAAAGTGTTTACTATCTGTATCATTAATTAAATAAATCTCTATTCTTGCTGGTCTCATGTCAGCCTGAAGGTGCCACTCTGGAAGAATCTTACATGATCTGCTTCTTTTTCAAAAATCAAGTTAGCAATTAAATTCTCTGAGTTCCTTCCGGAGAAGTAAAGTTCAGCTCTGCTCCACTAGAAATTATCTCCTCTTGGAATTTGCTCACATACTAACAATATTGTAATATATTCAAATCTTATTCAAGACTCAAAAGTGCACGTCTCTTCTCTACATCACCTGAAAGCCTTTTTTCCCCTTAGTACAATTTGCTGCCCCCAATTTCTTCAACAATATGTCTAATTTCTTGCCTATTGAACATGAATTTCCTTTTATACAAGCTTGCTTTTCACTAAAATCTCTAGTTTTATGGTGGAGATGTTTATCATTTATATTAAATCCGATATTATCCATAAATGGAATTAAACCCAGAAGCATACTTATTCAATATTAAGAAGCTGACAAGCTAATAAAGCAACCTATTTAACATGGCTTTATCTATGCTTGTTTGCCCCCTTTCTCCTCATCATTGACTACATGGCAAAGGGACTTAAGTTGTTATATTAAATAATTTTTAATGGATTTCATATTCGGTTCTTCATATCTGATTTGCTTTATGAAGTTGGTTACATATCAGATTTTGACCAGATATGTTTTTAAAAACCTGTGATTTTAAATGTCATTACAAAATATGAAAATGTTCACTGTGGTCCAGATATCGTTATAAAGCTTCACAGAATCCATCCATGTACTCCTTGTGTTCTTTCACTATTTTTTTCTATAATGGGACTGAGGTGACAGTGCATTACAGGAAAACATTTGTAAGAGTGAAAATACTGATTCGGGGTTTGCTCTGTACTTGCTACACTCTTTTTAGTTGGGGTGATGCTTTTCTTATAATGAAATAAATAATACGCTTTTCCTAATGTAGCTAATCTTTATTGTTTTGGGTTTTTTTTTAGAATAATTTTTTATACAGAAATGACTTGGAACTGAAGTGTAAGATTATAATAACGTAAATGTTTGCATTGTGCTCGTACTACTACTAGGGTGTCAAGGGTTGTAGAGAGGCCTCTGCTCATCATAATCTCTTAAGGAGGCTCAGGCTAATGGAAGCTCAATTTTCCGCTTCCAAGCCCATCTCAGTATGGGAAAAGAACAGAGTGAATCACATTCTGGCTCACAAAGTTTCTTCCTAGAGAAAACACATATCAATTCCATCTATATTGCATTGGCCACAGCAATAATATGGTCATTCTCTTCAAAGGAGGATGAGGAAGGCTATTCCTGTAATGTTTGCAAAAGAGAGAGTTAGAAATGCTTGGTGATCATCACTATTGACTCTCATATCCATGTGGCTTGTTTATTGGCATCTATTGTCTTATTTTATTGGTTTGAATTTCAATAAAACACCTTTAAAATACATTGCCTTACAAATTATCCAAAAACTTATAGTCAAAATTGATTTTTACAAAGAATTCTATTATTGATGAAAGAGAAACACCTTACTGAAAATCAGCTGATGGAATGAAGTCTAATGCTTTTCATTTTTTATATTAAACATATAAATATTTATGTTATGGATCAGATTTCTGATTTCAGTCTGGTTTAATTGGTCTTTTAATTCCTCAACATGTTACCTTTCCTTGAATTATTATAATGTATCATATATTACTAATAAACCAAAGGCTGAAAAATAAAAATAACTCCCATGCAAAAACTCAACATAACAGTGATACTTCTATTGCGAACATCTACCTTCCAGACTTTTATCAAGAAAGAAAATGTGTTTTTAAAAGATGTAATATTATCATGGTTTAACTTTATTTGTTATATTTCTTCATACAGATTTGTTATATTCATACATACATGAATGAATACATACATTTCTTCATACATATATATTATATTTCTTCATACATGTTAATTTTTGTTAACATTATGATTGTAAATTTAATGACATGGTAACACAATATTTTAGCCTCCTCTAAGTGTTGCTCACAAAAATTTATTAGGTAATATTTTAAAAGTACCATTAGGCATGATTTTTTGTGTTTTCTCTGCTTATTTCCTTAGAATAAATCCATAGGGATGGAATCATTGTATAACTCAAAGATGACCAAAAATCATATATTATGGTTTATCCAATTCCATGCACCTATGATTCATAAAATATTACTTGACAGAATAAATAAATTTAATCTTTTAATTTAAATGAATAAGCTCTTTTATGCGTAACCCAAATGTTTCTATTAAAGCATAGGCAGAGGACATGAATGGACATTTCTTCAAAGAGGACATACAGATAGCAGCAGACACATGAAAAGATGTTCAACGTCACTAAACATCAGAGAGATACAGATTAAAACCACGATGAGGTATTACCTCACACCCGTCCGAGTGACTATTAATAAACAAACAAATAACAAGTATCAATGAGAATGTGGAGAAAAGGGAACCATTGTGCACTGTTGGTGATACAGCCACTAAGAAAAACTGTACTGAAGTTTCTTTAAAAAATTAAAAAATATAACTAACATATGACCCAGCAATTCTACTTCCAGATATGTATCTGACAAAACCCCAAACACCAATTCAAAAAGATATATGCACCCTTATGTTTGCTGCAGCATTATTTACAATAGCCAAGATATGGAAGCAACCTAAGTGTCCATCAATAGGGTAATACTTAAAGAAGTGGTTCATATAAGCAAAAGAGTAAAAAAAGAGTGAAATCTTGCCATTTGTGACATATGTGGAACTAGAGGATCTATACTAAGGGAAATAAGTCAGACAGAGAAAGACAAATACCATGTAATTTCACTTGTATATTGAATCTAAAAAAAAAAAAAAAAAACAAAATAAACAGAGCAGACACAAACTCATACACCCAGAAATTGAATTGATAGTTGCCAGGGGGGATGGAGGTAGGAGGGGTGGGCAAAAAAGGTGAAAGGGATTAAGTAGTACAAATTGCCAGTTTTAAAACAGCTATAACAATAGTCACTGGGATGTAAGCTGCAGCATAAGGAATACAGTCAATAATATTGTAATGTCAGATGGGTACTAGACACATGGAGTGATCACTTCATAAGATTTTATTTTATATCTATCTATCTATCTATCTATCTATCCCCACTCTGTTGTACACTAGAAACTAATATATCTTGTATCAACTATAGTTGAAAATAAGATTGAAAGAACTTAGTGGGAAGAATTATTTGACTTCTTGAATTATAAAACTTCTTAAATTGTAACCATCCATGGTCTCTAAGAGGCTCAAATTTTCCATAGCAAGTTATGAAATTTTAGCTCAGAGGTTATGGAACTCAAATCAGTTAGGATTCTTAAGGACCCTGCCATCTTTGGACCTATACCTTAGAAAACTCATGCTTGTTTAGTAATTTAATAAGAATTTAATTAGTGCCCTCTGCTAAAATTATTGTGCTAGTTGCTGATTTGGAGGATAAAATTGCTTGAAGCATGGAGTTAACAGTCTAGTCATAAATCAAATAAGACCATAAATAATAAACTTAAATTAATTGTATTTTTAATTACAGTCATGACAAATGTCCCATGAAGATTTATAAAGCTACCAAAGTGTACTACTGTAGAAGCAGCTCACCTGATCAGTGTGAGAGCAGTGATTTTCTGGCATGAGGGGGGAAAGGGGGAGTTTTGAATAAATACACTTTCAGCTGAGAACTAAAAGGAAACTGGTGTGAATCAAGGAGAAAGGAGGGGAGCAAACTGCATTCCTGAAAAAAGGAAATTGCATGGCAAACGCCCTCAGGTAAGCAAAAAAAAAATCACTCATTTGAGGACAGAAAAAAGGAAAAAGGTGCCTGGGGTTCCTAAGCTAGAGACAGCGTGACACTAATGTAACCATTAGTGTCTAATGCAATGCCCTTCTTCTTCCCCTGTATGCAAATTTGCACTTTAAAGGAGACTTAACATTATTTCCTTCCCAATCAGGTGCTGTGTCCTCTCTAGACTAAGAGGCTCAGTCCACCTTTGAATTTGATTTTATGCATCCCTCATTTTGCAGTGTTCACTCTATAGAGACTCATCTTTTCACTTACCTAGTTGTCTTAACCACATCCAGTTTCCTGTTCATAGTTTCCCAGAGGGCTTCCATCATGTCTCACAGCTGATATATTGCCATTTGCACCTGGCCAACATAGTTCTTTGCAAACACTGTTTTTTCAGCTAATGCTAGCCAAATTTGTGAATTGTCATGAACAATAAGCCTTAGGCATACACAATATACTTTTGATTATTTCATTAAATATTTGTGAGCCCCATATCTGTATTAGGCACTATGTTGAGATAGGTTCTATTCCCTGCAAGTATTTGGTGGTATCATTGCTCTAAGTAATGGATGAAAGGAATTGCAGCTTTGTTTACCTCTGGAAGAGCAAGAGAATAGAGGGTGGGGTGGACATGGACAGAGGTTACTGACCTGTATTCAAAGGTGGTGGGCCCTTTCACTTTAGTTACTTGACCAGCAACATAAAGATAAGATTCAAATATATGGACTCACTTCTGAGGGCCTTCCTACTTCTCCTGGAGGCAGGCCTAAGTTAAGTGGTCAGTGAGAGACTACAGATAAGAAAGTGAAGTAAGAGCAGGCTCATTTCCTTATCACTGGGAGATAAGGCCATATCCATATACAAGGCTCTGCTTGTGATCCTTCTTTTAGTAAATACTTCTGACACGTATTATATCATGTTCTAAGAACAAGGGATACATTAGAGAACAAAGAAGATAACAAGTACCAACAATAAAAAGCTTGCATTATGGTTAAAGAAAGTCCTAGATGTGCTAAAACTGTAAGTTTCCCAATGCTATTTATTTTATCGTGTAATTGGGCCTGGCCAACACACACTACAGAAAACTAAGAATAAACTTGGTGGAGGGAATGATGATCCCTCGTGGTTACTGGGTAACAGGACTCCTTTCTCAGTAGTTGCAGACATCATGAAAGTGGTTTCACTCTGATTTACAGGGAAGCAGACTGGAAGAAAGAAGAGGTCACTGAGTTACTTCCTCTTGAGTGAAAGATTTCAAATGTCATTCCCCGGTTGTCATTGACTGAAGTTTGAGATTCAAGATAACTGTTTGGGGATATTCTTTGTGACCTGAGAGTAACTACAGTAACTGCAGAACATATTTTCTGCCCACCTGAGAGAACTAGAACTTGCAGGCTTTTGTAATCTTTCTATAACAGAAAAGGATTTTATCTCAGAAAGGTGGGAAGGTTTTAGTCCTTTGTTTGCTTACTTACTCACCTCCAGAAATGCCATAGCATAAGTGAGATATTAAACAAATCTTCTGAAGTTGTCACTGCCTGTAGGATGCCTCAGACCTAAATATGTCATAAGGTCAAAAGGGTGAATAGTTTTGCTTTCATTGTATGAATAACTGAAAATTGTCAATCTGGGTCACCACATTCAGTATATTAAAACAAATATTTCTACCCCATGGCTACTCCTCCCTCCATTCAGGCTAGGTTCTTAAAACTATTTTAGGAGTTACAGGTAAAGTGAAGTTCATCTGCATTAGGAACAGTGAAGCTTGCATGTGAATGGAAGATAATAGATAAATAGATAGACATAGTCAAATAACTGAACTCATCTGATAACGGTCTTCAGAGTCAGCAGAACCTTCCCTTTTTAAAGGCTAGTTTTATTTAAGTTACTTTAAAATTAGTTGATTACCTGGGTTGTTTATCTGGGTTCATATTTGGCTACTATTTTTTATTTCCTTTTTTCTTTTGAGTTTTATCTCCTGACTTAAATGAAGCAAGCACTGACAGCTATTTCTTACCCCCTTACTCTTCCATTCATTTAATATGTATTGTGTATCTCCTTTGCTGTGGGTACTTGAGATATGCCCGTGACGAAAACAGGTAGAATCCCTTACCCTCGTGAAGGTATGTTGATTTTTGAGCTTACTAGCAACTTCACATTTTATTTCCTTTATTTCCTGTCCTATCCAAAATGAGGCTTTTACCTCTATTTTTCTTGCATTTCCCTCTGATTCCTTCTGTCAATAGTGTCTAGAAAATACTGGCCTGGGCGTTTAGATACCTTCTTTTTATCTTTATTTTCACAATCTATATTACTTTATCAGGTCCCCTGAATAATTAGCCATCTGTACATAGCACAAAATAATTGTTATAATACTGATGAAAAAATCAGCAAGGAAATCAACACCTGTGTCCACATTTTTAAACTTGCTTTGCAAAAATGTATTAGAAAATTCTCCATTCATGTTTTCATTTCTTTTTGAATGCTACAGCATTTTTATGTGCTCGAATGATGTCTGAAAGGTCACACAATGACCTTTCATCAGTAAAAAACAAAAAAGTATTGCTCACACTCAGAAACATTATTACATATAATTTCAAATTTAAAAAATAATAGAATCTTTATAAAAAGCCTGTGTTCTAGTTTTACTACTACAGTACTGTAATCAAACTATAGTTAGTAGGCAGCAGGGTAATTAAAAAAATAAAAAGAAATGGAGGCATAAAAGAATGTGTAACTATTGATAAATAAAAAAGTAATAATGAAAATTATAATTCCAGTTGTAATTGTAGAAGAATTATTTTAAGAACTTTAATGTAAAATATTTTAATAATATAATTATGTTTTTAAGATTTTATGTATTTATTTTGATTTTTTCTTTTTTTTATTGTTGCACAAGTACAGTTGTCTCCATTTCCCCACCACCACATCCCTGCTCTACCCTTCCCTGACTCCCACCCTTGAACCCACTCCTTTGTCCATGTGTCCTCAATACATGTTCCTTGATGGCCCTTCCCCTATATTCTACCATTATCCCTCTCCCCCCTCCCCTCTGGTTATTGTCAGTTTATTCTTTATTTCAATGTCTCTGGTTATAGTTTGCTTGCTTGCTTGTTTTGTTGATTAGGTTCTACTTATAGGTGAGATCATATGGTATTTGTCTTTCACCACCTGGCTTATTCACTTAGCATAATGCTCTCCAGTTCCATCCATGCTCTTGTGAAGAGGATGAGCCTGCTCTTCCTTCCTTCCTTCCTTCTTTCCTTCCTTCCTTCTTTCTTTCTTTTTGTCTTTCTTTCTGTCTTTCTTTCTTCTTTCTTCTTCATACCAATTCAAAAGAACCTATGCGGCCCAATGTTCATAGCAGCATTATTTATAATAGCCAAGTGCAACCTAAATGCCCATAAGTAAATGAGTGGATCAAAAAACTGTGGTACATTTACACAATGGAATATTTATTTATTTTTAGAGAGAGGGGGAAGGAGAGAGAAAAAGAGGGAGAAAAACATCAATGTGTGGTTGGTTGCCTTGCATGCTCCCAAATGGAAACCTGACCTGCAACCCAGGCGTGTGCCTTCTGTGGGAATAGAACAAGCAACCCTTTGGTTCTCAGGCCAGTGCTCAATCCACTGAGCTACACCAGCTAGGGCTAGAATTATGTTTTTTAATTTAAAAATATTAATTTGAGTTTAAAATATTAATATGAGTTTTTATGTTTAAACATCATGTAATAAATATCTTCTTTCATGAGACTACATAGTTTGTGTTCAGTTAAAAATTTATGTTCAGTCAAAGTCCATGATACGCACACATACATCTAGGTGTTATGAGAGAAACTCCCAGCAACTCAGTACTTCTCACCAATGCAATAAAGAATAACGAGAGGGGAAGAGGGAGGGTGATAACTGGAAAGAGGGGGAAAAGGAAGAATTAGAGATCAATGAGCCTATTAGCACGCAAGGAGGGTTTATTAGTGATCTGTTCTTATGGAAGAGAGCAGGCCTGGTTAAGATGGGGGTCAGAGGCTGAAAGTCACAGGTCCAGGGTGAAGTAAGACAAGGCTAGCAAAGTTAAGAGCAAAGGTTGGGGTGGCAAGTGTATGTGTGGCCAAAGGCCCATTGACCTGAGGCAGGGCAGCCAGAGAGTCAGGAGACCCAAGAGAGTCAAGAGCACCAGTCCCCCAGTCCTTCATCCTGAGGATTTATACAGTTGGTGAGGGGGAAGAAGTTACATATTGATTGACAGGTAAAGGTAGTGTTAGCTTTCCAGGTTGGGAATGTGAATACCCAAAGGCATTAATGGGCTTCTTCCTTTGGGCACTATGGACCCTTTAGGGCCTTTGGCACAGTTTCAAAGGCTTTCTTTCCCAGACAATGGGAAAGATACATAGAATTTGAAGGACTGCTGAGTCAGTGGGCGGGACATGTGTCCCTCCTCCTCTGTCTCTTGCTATCTATCCTGCCTAACATAGTTATAAATTGCAAGCAGAGAATGTGTTTTAGGATTGTTATTACTGGTAAAGAGTGATTTTAGAAATTCTCAGAAATTTATGATTCTGTGATTTGATGGAGAAAAATATTTCATGTGTTTAGGAGAGGATGACGGTTTTCCTCCCTTGAGTGTACAAATCCATACGGGAGAGCAACAATCAGAAAAAAAATTTTTGAAATGATCAAACAAGGAATGAGGTAATACTCAGGAAGAAATGAAATGAATTTTTTTTTTACAAAAATGACATTGATTGAGAGTGTAATACAAAGTTTGTTAATTGATTAACATAAAAGAAAACAAATCAAGATGAGGCTAAAGCCATGTAATCAAGGGTAAAGTAAAAAGAATTGTAACAGAAACCTGTAGAACACTGACTATTATGCCTCTTTTTTCAGTGCAATGCTTCAGAATGTTTAGTAGATTGTCTAAATTCAATAAGACTGAAAAGTTTATTAGCATTTAACATTGTTATAATATATAGATTTTAAAGTATGTTATTCATATTCATGCACAATGCTAATTTACTATTCCCTCAGTTTTGTCAATCAAAGTGTATTAGCAATGTGGATTAAGTATTACCTACATTTATTCTAGGGAGAGGGAAATACAGTGATGAAACAATCCCGAATTGTGAAACCTACTGAAAAAAGATGACATCTCTTTATTATTTTTTACTATTTTCTATTAGAAAATGTATTATCCAAACCAAACTTAACCCAAATATGGTGATTTTAAGGTAAGCAAGCACCACTTTTAAAATTCTCCATAGTTAATAGTTGCTGCTACTTAATGTTATTGAGAATTTATCTCATCCATCAGGCTACATTTATAAAATGTGAGGTTATGTGGGATTCAGGCAAACTTTAAAAATTCAGAGTATATCTCATCTTGTGAGCTGTGAAATTCCTTTAATTACTAAGTCTATCACCCTTCTCTGTAAGACCTACCTCACAAGATTTTGTGGGGCTCAAATGTGTTAATTTTTATGGAAACACCTTGTCCATATTGAAACTGGATAAACATATTTTTAGTAATGCTATAATTAACATATTTCAAAGATATTCTATATTCTGTGTCATTTTCCTGTTTAATGATGAACACTTGTCCTTAAAACAAATATATCTCTTTTTAAACTCTGCCAAAACAGCGGTGTTGAGGATATTTTTGTATACTGAAAATCTCCATACAATACTTAAAATACCTTACTTGTAAAGATTTACCATTTTTTTAAGTTACTTCTTATCTGTGTCAAATTGTATGCAATACAAAGCTTCAAAACTAAGTATTATATGACCTTGAAGTGAGCCACAAGTTGATATAATGTGAATTGAAATATGAATGTTTATAAATGTATATAGTAATAAAATACTTTAAATCACTCTAACAACCAGTGAACATTTTCTAATACTTGTAATAATATTAGGAAAATATTTGTATGAATCATTCTGTAACATACTTACATTTAATATTTCTTATCTGGTACTAAAAGATTTAATGCATAGCCCCAGGGGTCAGAATGTTCTGGTCTAGTAGCTCACAAGACCTGAATTTGACTTTTTTCTTGAAACGTGAAGAAAGTGTGATTATTACTTTGAATGTGAGTTAGATAGCAAAGTTAGTTTTCTTATGCATGTAAAACATCTAGTATGTATTTTGATTTAAGTCTTTCTAAAATTTTCATGATATTTTTATGAAGAATGTATGTTTTATACCTTTATTAACAGCATTACTGGTTGTATTTGGTATTAGATATTTCAGTATAGAATATAATTAGTTATGGTGCTACTGGTTGATTTTTGGCTTTTTAAAAAGAGATTTTATAAAAAATATTTTATTTATTTATTTTTTTTGAGAGGGGAAGGGAGGGAGAGAAACATCAATGTGTGGTTGTCTCCCAGTGGGGACCTGGCCTTCAACCCAGGCATGTGCCCCCACCGGGAATTGAACTGGTGATTCTTTGGTTCACAGCCCACACTCAATCCATTGAGCTACACCAGGCAGGGCTGATTTTTGGCTTTTGATGTTAATGGTAACTTAAATTCTTGAGCATGGTGAAATTATGTTATGAATTATTGCTTGTTTGCCAAAATACCACATAGAGTTTATAAAAATAATAATTAAAAATGATTAAATTCAATAAATTCAAATTATATTTCCTATACTGCACACTAGGATAATGGTTATTATATGAGGATTATCTCAAATTTAGTTTAGATTTGTCTGTATGTTTTCATTCTTTAATGTAAGAGTTCTATCTACATGAAAATATTGTGAAATAATACAATGGTGGTAATCACTCTACCAGAACCTTACCCCCACCAAAAAAGAAGTTGAACTCATTTCAGTTTTCTTTTGTAATTTCAAATTAAGAAGCACTGTGCTTCTATGAGATCAGTTACTACATTTTGAGATCAACTCAACAAACTGTTTAGAAAATACTGCAGTCAATAGTTAAATTCAAAATACCTCACATAGTTGTAAAATTGCTTATTTTCCCAGCTGACTTGCAATTTTAATGCTATCTTTTACATGAACTTAGCAAAAAAATAAAATAGTTACTGTTGAAACAAACTCTTATGACAGGAAGTGACAACATATCAGATGACAAAGCCCACATCATTTCAGGTGATCTTTAGACACAAGTATCTATTGCATATTGGAATTTAAAGATGTTAGTCCTTGTGCACAGTTAATTTCACTAGATAGAATCCCTGAAGAGAAATACATTAAAATACATTTAAATACATTTATTTAAAATGAATGTATGTGTTCAGTAAAAGTATGCCAAAACTAACTTTGAAGTGATAAATGAAGACCTTAAAACATGAGATATTTTGGAAAGCTGCATAAGTGTGTGCAATGATGGTGCTGGTACAATGAGAAAAGGGAGGCATGCACATACATCTTCAATCACAAAACTCTGATATGCAAATAAATCATGGTTTCAGTCACTGAGATGTTCTCACATGTACACATTGTCTTATGGGTCTGAATAATTACATAAATAAATGTATCAACTTACTGAATACAATAGAATCAAGGTTGCTAAATTCACCTCTATTCAGCTTTATGTAAGAAGATAAATCCAATGTAATCACTCCTATATTTCACACAAAAGTGATGGTTGTCCTGAGGATATTGTCAAGAGTTCGTGTACTCTATCCATTCATTCACTGATGGACATTTAGGTTGTTTCCATATCTTAGTTATTGTGAACAATGCTGCAGTGAACATGGAAGTTTATATATATCCTCAAAATTCTCATGTTCACTTTTTTTTGGCTATATACCCAATTGTATGCACATACAAAAATTTTTTTAGTCTTAAAGAGTAGAGGAATTTTGCCATATGAGAGAACATCAATGAATCTGGAGGATTATGTTAGGTTAAAGAACTTAGTCACAGAAGAAAAACTATTGCATGATTCCACTTACATAAGTTATCTAAAATAGTCAAACTCATGGAGGCAGGAAGTAAAATGGTGGTTTCCAGGGGATGGGGAAGGGGGAAATGGGGACTTTCTCTAAGTTTCAGCTATACAAAATGAGTAAGTTTTAAACATCTGCTTTAAAATATAGCATCTATAGTTAACAATGCTATTTTTTGCACTAAAGGTTTTGTGAAGAAGGTAGACCATGTATTAAGTGTTGTTACCACAAGAAAAATAAACAACTAATTGACAGAGGAAACTTTTGGAGGCAAAGGAGGTATTTATTACTTTAATTATGGTTATGGTTTCTAGAATAAATTCACATGTCCAAAGTCATCAAATTTTATTAATTAAATATGTACAGATTTTATGTATTAATTATCTCATTAAAGCTGCCTTATTTTTTAATGTAAAAAATCACATGTGCTAGAGAAACTTGCAAATGACTCTCATTTTCAGATTTGTTGAACTGTCGTCCTCAAAAACAAAATAACTTAAGTAATTTTAAATGCATGAATGAACTTAATTGAAAATTGACAGGACCATGAACATGGGCTAACGTATGCTAATGAAAGACATGGATTCATAGGGAGGAAAAAAAATCTAACGTTAGAGAATTAAATTCCCATTTTAAAAATGCAGACTAGTAGAACAACTACATATTCTTGAAGAAAACTTTATGATTACTTTTAAAATATTGATATGGAGAAGTCCAATTGATTTCAAATTTTTTTCACAAGAAAATCACATGTTTCAGCATAATGCATTTAAAAAGAATAAAATATTCATTTTTAAGAACAATTATACCTGACATACAATTTAAAGAAATAAAATTAACCAAATTTGGAGTAATAGTGAGAAAGATGATCTTGATGAGCGGCATACATACATACATGCACCAATGCACACACACATTTTTTAAAGCACTCATTGCTACCTATTCATGTCAAATTTATCACTAATGGTTACTTGAAATTAAATGAAAATATTATTTTTAAACACTTTGTTTAGAATTATATGTAAACTCGGATATATACTCATAAAAACAAGCTCTAGTTTTTCTTTTGAAAAAATGAAATGATATTGTTCAGTAGTTTTAGATAAATTTGTTATTTAATATTTTTGCTGATCTCTATTTTTCTTCTAATTGTATAATTTAAAGAAAATGAGATGAGTTATATTACCAGGCTTCTTATAAATGCCCTAAATCCCTTATATTTTAGCTAAATCTCCCATGCAAGTATCACTTTTCATGGGGGTGAAAATCTGAAACCTTTAGGGAATGCTGAGAAAGTGTGTAGTTTGCATTCTTCAATTATCTTGAAATGAGTGTTTTATATGGAATGTCAAGTTGATTAATTCTGAGAAGATCATGTCAAAATAACAATCAAGAGTCTCATACAATAAAAATAAGAATCATTTGGAAGACAAAAAGTAACAACAATGGGGAAAAATACCCACTTTGTACAATAGGTTATGTAGAATTAATGGAGTCTAAGTCCATAGATATTAAAATGTAAATAAAAGTAAAATACTCTTCATTGAACGTGTGAACTAGAAAATGTCTTCTAAAGAGGCTTAAATAAATGGATTCCAAGGATGAAAGAGGTTGTTATTAGTATTTTTTTCCAGGGAGGTGTAAAAACTGAGACTGTCCTGGACAAAGTGAGAATATAGTCATCCTTGCCCAAATCACGCAATCATTCCAGCTAATTTACATTACGCTACACAAGACTGTTGTGTAGCACAAAGTCAAGGGGCTCTGCCCACAAACTACCCTGTGTTCTAGCTGGCACTTATCAGAGTGTATTCAACATGAATGGTCCCCAAAGAGTTGTACAGACTGATGGATCTATCCTTCTTCTAAGCCAGGCACACTTCTGAGGAACTTACGTTATACTAAGGACTTTATTCTCAAAAACAATACACAGATAAGTATTATTATTATCTGATTTTGCAGATGATGAATTACTTGCTACAGACAGTGCTGGAGCTGGGATATAAATCTAGGCAATGTGGCACCAATGGTTATACTTTATTTGCTTCTGTATTAATATTTTTTTGCAGTGCATTTCTTTAGCAATCACTACAGTGACCTAAAGGTATAAAACTTAGGAAATGCATAATGCTTCTCAAATTTTATTCTTTTTAAATAATTTCCATTGTATCTCTGGGAAGTATGCATACAAATTATACACAAGTGAATTGAGAACATTTCATAAAGTCTAGCTTGAAATGACAGGTTTTGTGAGTTGGAACTTAACCTATGAAAATTTTTGTGGTGAAATGTGAAGAAAAATGAACACAGCACACCATACATATTTTCTTAGAATTGCACTTCTCTGTCCTCTTATTTCCAGGTTCGGTGAAGATGAAAAAGGTCTCATGTGGACATAGTCATGCCTTCTCTCCTTTTGATGCAGTCATTTGGGTGGACAACACTTTGAACTCTGCACCTGATCTGAGTGTGCCCCCATTAAAATACTTCCCTGAAAAAAAGCATTTTAAATCAATCTGGGTTTAAAACTTAAGCCCATTTAAAGTGAAAAACTTGCTAATAATATCTGAGACCATAAATTTTAAAATTCATGTTTTGTATAATTTGTTTACTCTACTTGTTCTCATTTTCAGATGTAAATATGAAAAGTTATTTCAGGGGAAGAGTAGATGCACAATAGAGAGAAAGATGAACTGGAGGGAGAGGAGGTTTCTAAGTAGAACACAGCAAATACATGAAATGAGAGTAAATAATTGGAAAAGAGAAGACAGTAAATATAATAAATGATAAAAGGTATGATGAGGTTGTTTTACCTTTATATAGCTCCTAATTATTTCAAGTTATAAGTAATGAAAACTGATGCAAAATTTGTGAACTTTGAGAGTGAAAGTGTTAACAATTTGAGACATTGCTATGAGTAGGTGCTCACTTCAGAAATCATCATCATCTTATTAAGACTTCAAGCTTAAAAAGAAGTTAAAATTTTATGTACTAACCATACTTCCTTTGTATGAAGTAAGGAACTTTGATAATTTAGAGAACTTTCTGCAATTACTCAATCAAAATAAATACATTATTATTTCTGTTCATACATAAATTCTTTTGTATAAATCAATAAAATAATGGACAGGTATTTCTTGTCCATTATGGACAAGTATATATGGACAAATAATGGACAAGTATTTGTACTTTATGACATCACCTGGAAATGACTAGGTGACTTTTATCTAACTCTGAGCAGATTTATGATGGTTTGGTTTTGATACAGTGTAGGTGAAATACCCAAATATCATTTTGAGACCCTGGGGAAACACCCAACGGTCTTGAGAAGGGTGAGCAGTCCCAGTAACGAGTGTGTGGGGCCTTGGGAGCATGACAGAGGTGTAGGCCACAATAAATCTAAGCAAGCTTGAGGGAGCTGCAAATGAGAATGGCTCCTGAAATGGCTTGCCGTGGGTTACCTGACATGGTGTCAATATGCTGTGAATAAAGAAAACAAGAGTGGTTCCAAATATGAATGTCAAAATAATTACCACAGAGATTAACACTGGACTAGCAGGCATCAGTTTTGAAGTCTCAACCCTGTGTAGTGACTGCCAAGGTGAGCAGCATAACCACACTTAACAAGAAAGAGCCTCTCCAGCAAAGCCAAAGGAAATTCCCAGCCTGCCTCAAAAGTTCCACTGGGGGACAGTGCTGTTTTCCAGGAAACCTTCATGCTGGACATGAAATCCAGCAGTCTGTGCTACTTAGAGCAGGCATCTTTCTTCAAAATACATTAGCATTTTTGAATAATAAAATGATCATTTTTGAATAATGAATTTCACACCAAAATGTAGAAAATTGAGACACAAAGTAGAAATAAGAAAGAATGCTGAAATCACATTCTTCTCAAATAGCCAAGAAATTCAATATAAGTTCTTTCCAAGAGAAACGGGGTAAAAGACCCAATTTACATTTTATTGATGTGTTCTTTAAAGTCTTTATTTTCTTTTGTTTTTTAAAGATTTTATTTATCATTTATTTTTTAGAGAGGGAAGGGGGAGAGAGAGAGAGAGAGAGAGAGAGAGAGAGAGAGAGAAACATGAATTTGTAGTTGCTGGGAGCCATGGCCTGCAACCTAGGCATGTGCCCTGACTGGGAATTGAACCTGCGATGCCTGGTTCGCAGCCCACACTCAATCCACTGAGCTACGCCAGCCAGGGCTAAAATCTTTATTTTCTTTGCAACAATCTATGTGCATTTTTTAAAATGTACATTTGTAACTACAACAAGTAAATCTGAGTGATAAATGTCAACATGACCCATTCATTATGTATGCTAAGTATGTCAAATACCTATTTATCTTAAACTGTCAAGAAAAAAATGTATTCAGGTAAGTATTTAAATCTGATAGACCATCCTCTACTGCACAGTGGCTTTAAATTAAAGAAAAACTTTATTTTAAGAAACAAAAATGGATAACAGATCTGGTATAAAACCAAATACTTAAAAATAGAACAAAGTTGAGGTCTTAGCAGTCCTGGCTTATGAGTATACACACAAGTGTGGGATCTTATAGCTCTCTCCAAATAACTGTGATTCAAAAAGGACTGTTATAAGTAATATGATTTTTTACTATAGGTTTGTGAATATAAATTATTTTAAAATTAATCTTAAAGTTTTGAATACATAGTATGAGTAATTTTAGGTAAGCTTTTTTCAATGTGCATTTTCAAGTTAGGTACCTTAATATACATTTCTAAAAATTTTAATGCTGCTTTGAACATTTATTATGAAAACACCACATTTTCTTAAATGTCCCCATATTTCCAGCCATTTCTTTTAGATAAATTACTTTATTCACATTTTGAATACTCAGTTGTATCTGAGGATAGTTATATATCCATCTTTAAGAATTTTCGGCTTTGAAGATTAACATCCTATGTGAGAAGTTAACAGATGGGGCCTAACTTTCAGATCAATTACGTTACTCAAATTCTTCATGGCCTGTATTATGACAGAAAATCAAAAATTCATCTGAAGCCCACTCTCATGTGTTTAAGAGGGGAGGAAAAGGAGAAGGAACACATTTTTCCTCAGTGTTTTTTTTTTTTTAACAGAGAAATGAGAGTCAGAAGCACACCCATGGCTATAACAGTCTATGTCAGTTACAGTAAAGCATGGGCCCACAAACAGATTTACCAAATATTTGTTTTAACCTAGAAGAAGGGAAAAAACAGGTGTAGTATGGGTTGCAAACAGCAACAACACAGGAATGAATGAAGTTGCCAATGTCAATAAATATTAGTTATTAGAGAGGTTTGGTTTATTGTACTTAAGATAACATAAATAGAAGTAGATGGTTTTCATTAAGTTTTCTTAGACATCATCATGTGCATGTCCAGTTTGGAAACTACTGAATTACATTAAGAAATTACTCTTCAGGCATTAGCAGATTCTTATATACAGTTACTGATTAGATCTATCTTATTCTAATTTGGCAGTGTAGACAACATTGACAGTCAGACGGTGATAATGAATAATTTATGTTTGTAATAGATTAATAATTATGTGTCTCAATAAGTTCTTGTTTTCAGACGGTTTTGGTTTGTCTTCCTCAGACACAGTGGCATTTTGGATTCAAGCAGTTGTACACGGCAGTAAAGAGGCTGTGAAAAGTGTGACACACTGGAGGTGGGTTTAGGTTCTAATGATTCACTTCACAGCATCTGGTCTTATTTTTCTTATGGTTTTCCTCTTGAGCTCTGTAGGATTCAATGGATCATTTTTTGTATTTATAATGCCTGTCACCTTGGGGATAACTCAAATATATATTTCAATAATACAATGAAGTGAAGAAGTTAAATGATCATGAGGATCACTTTCAGCACAAATAACCTATAATACTAAATACCTGTTTACATGTAAAAAACAAACTCAATGTTTATTACCTTACTGAGGTAAAAGAAATAATATCAGGCATATATACACATAACACTTTATATTAGAAGAGAGAGTTTAAGGACTGACTGTACATCTCACTAGGAATATTTATGAAAGTAAATTTACTGAAAACCAAATTCTATACAGTCATATATTTTAGTGGCAAATTCACTAAAGGATATGTTCCATCTTAAGATATTATTTACATCCAAAAAGCAGAAAAATAAAATGGCATATTTTAAAATTCTATCATAACATAAATAAATTGGTGAACTATATTCTTGAGTGGATACTTATCAAGATTTAGTAAATTTCTATGAAAATTTAAATTGCTTTTCAAAATTAAATATTTTAAATTTAGGTCTAGGGGAGTGCAATCAAATATTTCTATTTTTAAGCTCAACACTTCAGCTCATTTATAAAAAAAATTTCACTTGCACAGTTCTAACTTAAATGAAAAGATAAAAATAAAAAAGACCCTGTAAATTCATACATTTATAAAAAGCATATTGACCACTAGTAATTAACTCAGTATCAATTCACTTGAAAAAGAAACAACGTAGAGATATATGGGCATGTAACTGTCTAAAAATGACCACCATCTTCCCTGGAGTCCTCAGTGGCCCCATAGGGTGGTCAGAAGGCATTCCCTGAAAAACAAGGCTGATTATAACATGATGAATACATTTTCATGCAAACAATATGCTCAAATTTTCTTTTAAAATAAAAAAAAAATCAGATAGGCAGATGATAGATACAGAGAGGGAGAGAGAGAGAGAGAGAGAGAGAGAGAGAGAGAGAATTGCCTCTTTTTGTATATATGTATCTATTTAATCTTTTGGGGGGAATGCAATTTATACCTAAAACTATATCTTTCTGGGATTCTGAAGAAAGTCATTGGAATGCAATTTCAAAGTGAAAGCACTAACACCAGAGTAAAATTTGGAGGCAAAAATTGAAATAGTTAATTTTTTAGCAAAATTTTTTAGTTTACATGTCTTTTGTTCCCAATTATTGTTAAATTAATTATTTTCATCTCATCTTGTGGAGATCTTTCTTTTTTGTTTATTTGTTTGCTTTGTTTTTTTAAATGTAGAAACAACACCATCTTTATCGTGATATTACCTACAATGGTGATTCTCAGACTTCATAGAAGAGCATAGAAGAGCATAATCAACTTGTGGCTAGTTAAAAATAAATTGATTTTATTGGTTATACCTCAGATATTCTGATTCTGTAGTCCTGGAGAAAGGTTCAAAATCTATCTGAAACAAGTACCCAAATATATATTAGAAGATTATTTCCTTGATCTAAAGGAAAACTTAATTTTTTTAATTGAAAAGTGTATCAAGTTATAGTCATACTTTAAAAATAAATATTATTATGCTTATTTAAATATATTGTGATTAAAAGAATTAGGATTTAAAAAAGTATTAAAAGGCAATTTTGTAGCCCTGGCTGGCGTGGCTCAGTGGCTTGAGCGCGGGCTGCGAACCAAAGTGTTGCAGGTTCGATTCCCAGCCAGGGTACATGCCTGGGTTGCAGGCCATAACCCCCAGCAACCGTACATTGATGTTTCTCTCTCTCTCTCTCTATCTCCCTCCCTTCCCTCTCTAAAAATAAAATAAATAAAATCTTAAAAAAATCTTTTAAAAAAAGGCAGTTTTGTAAGCATTAATATTTTAAAACCATGTATTTCCAAAGATAAATTAATCTGTCTCCCATTAAATATCTTACCTATTATAATGAAGATGACCAAAAGGGGAAAAAAATGTATTTACATAGATCTAAAGAAAACTATTGTGAACACCAGATTTATCTTTTAATATATAAGAACTTAAAAGTATGTCTCTGTTAAAATATCTCTTGATTTTATTTCTTTATTCAATCAAGTATTGACGGTTCAATATTTACCAGTTTGGGGCTTGTCAAATTTAACACCATGTAAACATGGCGACCATTCTATCCAACTGGATCTTTCCACTTATAGGAGAGAAGAGAAGAAAAAGGAAAGGGAGGGATGTACAACTTGATATGCAGAAAAGAATTGTGGACAATGTAGATAAAACATTAATTAAAGGTAAGCTATTTTGTAACTTCATTATGAAGATTTATTGAATTTTTAAGAAACTATTTTTAAAAAATGCTTTTTAAAGTTTTAATCTGGAGAAACAAACTCTAGATTGCTATAATAGATTTTAAAATGTCAGTAAGCAAGATGAGTAAGATCATGATAAAGGTTTTGTCTTTGCCTGCAATACAAATGGTAAAAAAAGACATTAAAGCCCATTTGTTAAAAATAAAAAGTTACCCATTAAATGAAAATAGGATTAAAATTATAAATCTGCAAACAAAGGAACTAAAATTAAAGTAAAACCAGGAGGGAAAACAAAAGAGTGTGAGAAAAGCATGGCCACCAGAAAACACACATTTAAAAGCAGGACTAATATTCGATGCATGTGTGTTCACAAGAAATTCCTTTTTTAAAAGAGACAATGATACATAACCCAGAGACCTAAGAGTCATTCCTAATAACTGCCTTCTTTCATCCCCCATCCAAGGTTTTATCAATGTGAATATTTTTTCACTGAAATATTTAACACACAAATATATTTCTCTTCATACCTATTCCTACAACTCTGCTTCAAGATCTCCTGCCCTGTTGAAATAACCTTCCTAACAGGCTTTTATCAAAGGTGACCAGACATTTATGTAGAAATTACCCTCTATTCTTCTTAAATTATATCACTAAAAACATATAATATGTGGACTATAAAACTAAATTTGAACTACTGAACTATGCATCATCTTGATTATAACCCAGAGACTTTAATAAAGTTAGAAAATAATCCTGTGATAAAAAAAAGTCCTCTCAATGATCTGCTTTTATTTCAATTGTTCAGGTTACACAGAAATGGATTTTTCTGGAAACTCCAATTAAGATACATAAGAAAAGAAACAGTAAGAGCAACAATGTAGAACTATAGTTTTGTACTCTGTTATGTAATCCTTCCATTTCTTATTGTGTAATGCTTAGGAGAAAAAATATTTGCAACTCTCAGGGTAATTTCTTCCCTGGTAAGAGCTATAGTCAACAACACCAGCCCTACCCCTCTAACCAACTCTTTGATACAGCCTAACATTATTTCTCTACTCTATGTAGTTTAAAACTTAAGAGGGCTCTTCGGTGTTTTGCTTACTGATATATTATTATTCATATGCATATGAGTGTACTAGTATGTATACTTCACAATAGTTTCAATAGAAAATTCCTATTCTACTAATTTCAATTCATTTTAATATTACATTCAAAGAGCAGTTTGAAATAATAAATTGAACCAAGTAAGTTGCCTGCTGGCTGGATGAAAATAAAATTGTTCCTATGCAGCAAACATGCTCCATGGTGGTATTAAGTGTAGTCTAATTTACCACATTCAGAGAAATCATGATTCCCAGATTTATCACTGAGTTTTTTCACGGAGTCAATGGGAAAAGGTGATAGACAGTAAAACTAGAGAGAAAGACTGGTGTCACCTGAATGGATCATTCCATACTCATGCCATCTGCCTTGGTTACATAGGATATTTCACTCATAGGATCTTTTCTATCAAATACCAAAACATTTAGGTTAAAAAGAGCAATTTAGGTATTTTTTACTAACTACCAAATTAGTTTTTTATTTCCCACATAGCAAGATTTCCCCCTAAATCACTATATTGCCTTTCCATTACAAACTAACAACCTAAATTTAGGGGAGCTGCTCATAAATACCTACCAAATTTTAAAAAGTGATCTAGAAGTATGTTTAAGGATGAAAATGACTGTGAGTACAATAAAAAATGTACATGCTATATAAATGGACAACACATTATTTATTTTATATCTATCCAAATACTTCTTGGGAAATCCCAGGAAGAACAACGCTTATACTATTTCTAGTCTCTACTACTTCCATGAGTGCTTATTCATTAGTTCCCCCAGTTCTAGATTAAAAACAAACTAGTGAACAGATTTGCTCCAACAGAGCAGACCACATTTAACAAACTGTTTTTTTTTTTTTTATTTCTGAGGCAACCAAATTTCCTCTCTTGTGCTAAGATAGCATCAGGATTGCAGGGAATGCACAGTGGCAGAAAATTGCACTCTTGAGTTGCCCAGACAATTTATTTCTTATTTAAAGGTCTTCAAGTAGAGATTTGGCTTCTCATCAGACATAAAAATTTACTACCCCCATGAATCAAATTTATTGGCAGTATTTCAGTCTTCCTTTTTTTCTCTATAACTAGATCGTAATCAATACTTATCAAATAGACATAGCCATAAAATTGAATTATAGAATACTACCATAGCCCTGTAATATTTCTCTATATTGATTGTGTGCTATTTCTTCAGGATTAAAGATCTTATAAGTATGTCTTGTTTCAAAGAAAATAATCATAACCACACTATTTATATGTAATAATAGGTAAATAGAAAGATCAGCCAGAAGAACCTACAAATGGGTGAAATAAATGTGTCTCAATGCATATTTTAAGATCTTAATAACACATTTATCTGATAATTAAAATTTATAAAAAAAAATTACTTAAGATGTCACTTAAAGCCTGACAATAAAATATTGATTTGAGGGGTTTTTTTATTTCAAAATAATCCTCTTTAAGCACCCCAAGTGTTCATTCTAAATCTGTGTTTTTCAAAGCCTAAAGGCACAAGTATAAGAAGTAGTCTTTGTGTCGGATTCTCCCCAACACAAGGCTCTCAGAGGTAAAAAGCCCAACAACCTTGCTCTTACAGGTTAGGTTGCCTAGCAACTCCCATCTACCATACTGAAGCAGTCTGAATGTGTCAGTCCCAAGATCAACTAGCCTGCAGATCAATTACTAAGACAGAAAATGAAGACAAAAATGAAAATGTTAGTAAAGTACCCCATGGAGTAACAGTTTTTGGATATCGAAGGGCAGAAATCTTGTAAAACACCTTTCCTTATGTCCCTTTCTTGCAGAAACACTTGTGCAAAAGACTCGGAAAGGAAAAAAAAATCATTACAAAACTCATCTGTATTGTTGGGCTAAAAGCAAGAACCTGTGATCTTTTTAGATCACATCTTGGGCACTTCTGAAATAATAATGAAAATTTTGTTTTTGTTTGTTTTTTTAAAATGCAGCTTTCATGTATTACAGGGGCTTTGAGGATAGGATTTCTGTAATCATTAATGAATGGTTTTAACTGATACTTACATGTCTAAACAGAAACTACTTAGTTTGTGGATTATATAGTTACCTGATCTCTTTGCGTCTTAAGTTTTAAAATTTCTCATTGGAACTACTAACAGGAGACATGACCAATTAAGAGAAAGTGAGTTAAGTAAGAACCAATCACAGCCTAAGTCTGAATGCAAGCTCTACCTGTCAAATAAGAAATGTGGAAGAGATGTTCTCCAGGTTCTTTCCAGTGATCTTCCATTCTCCTAGTTACTGTAGTGTATCATTCACATTCTCTCATAGTCACTGCTGCTTATGCCATTTGTCCTCACACTGAAAGATGGTCTTCATTTAAAATAAAAAAAAATCTCACAAACAATTAGTGTTGATTTACATTATTGTAATCACAAAGCTAAATGAATATCAAAAGTCTGTTAGATACACGTATTAGTTTAATAAGGTTGCCATAACGACTTACCACCAACTGTGTGGCTTAAGACAAAAGAAATTTATTCCCTTCCAGTGGTTAAAGCCAAAATGCTAAAATCAAGGTGTCCACAAGTTTGATTGCTTCTGAAGACTTTGAGGAATAATATACCTTATACCGCGCCCCTAACTGCTGGTGGCTCCAGCTATCAGGCATTTGTTGGCTTGTCTACGCATCACTTCAATCTCTAGGCCCATCTTCACCTGGCTTCTCACTTTGTGGCTGTGTTTTTCAAATAGCTGCCTTCTTTCTCTTAGGAGGATTTTCTAGTCATTGTAATTAGTGCCCACCCTGAATCCAGGATGAATTTATCTTGAGATTCTTAACTACATATCCAAATATCCTATTGCCAAACAAGGTCACATTCACAAATATTGGGAGTTAAGATTTGAATATATCTTTCTGAGAGTAGATAATTCAACCTAATATACCATAATTTCCTAAATCTTTCAGCAATTCCCATTTGGGGTATTTATTTGAAGAACCACTAATTTGAAAAGACATAAGCACCACTATGTTCACTGCAGCTTTATTTACAATAGCCAAGCGATGGAAGCAACCCAAGTGCCCACTGATAGATGCGTAGATAAAGAAGTGATATATATACAATGGAATATTACTCAAGCCATAAAAACAAAATGAAATAGACCTAGAGGGTATTATGCTAAGTGAAATAAGTCAGAGAAAGACATATACCATATGATTTTGTGAAATCTAAAGAACAAAATAAATAAACAGAGCAGGGACAAACTTATAGATAGAGAGAACAAGTTGATGGTTGCCAGATAAGTGAGGGATGGGGTAGTGGGTGAAAAGGTAAAAGGCATTAAGAAGTACAAATGCCAGTTATGAAAATAGTCACAGTGATGTAAAGTACAGCATAGGGAAGAGTCAATAACATTGTAATAACAGGTGTGTCATACAGGACTAGGTTTATTGGGTGATCTCTTGATAACATATATAAATATGCAATCATTATGTTTTATACCTGAAATAATATAATATTGTATGTCAACTGTAATTGAAACATAAATTTAAAAACAGTAATGCAAGCAAAGCTGTCAGGCAGTAAGCTTCATATTGACAATAATGTGCTAAATAATCTAGTCTTGCTTTAATATTAAAAAGAAAAACAAGCCCTGGCTGGCATAGCTCAGTGGATTGAGCGTGGGCTGCGAAACAAAGTGTCACAGGTTCAATTCCCAGTCAGGGCACATGCCTGGGATGCAGGCCATGGCCCCCAGCAACCGCACATTCATGTTTCTCTCTCTCTTTCTCCCTCCCTTCCCTCTCTAAAAATAAATAAATAAAATCTTTAAAAAATTGTCTTTAAAAAAAAGCAAAAAGAAAAACAGTCTCTTGTTCTGTTATATAGATAGCATATTTTTCTATTATGACTTCAACATAATGCTGGAAATCCTGCTTTTAATAACTATGTTTTAGCAACTGATATTTCATACATAAAAGTCTCTAAGGGAGCTGTTGTTGAATGCTTGTTTCTGTAAGTTGAATCTTGGTAACATTCTAAAGTTATCTTTTCCTATGAAGGTAAGATTAGCCTCTTGGCATATGAAACGCTCCACTGGGAATCAATAATTTTTTAAGAGTTTATATTTTTATCAATTCTGCTACAATTGATGAAGTGAGGCAAATAGGTAATTACAAAAATCACACCTGCATCTTTTTATACTTTATCTTCATTAACTCATTTCATTTGCCTTACAAATTCATGTAATACATACTGTTTTTGTTGTTATTTTTGAGGACATTGAAGTATATAGAAATTATATAAAACTTACTAAGATCTTAAAACCTGTAAATGATTGACTGCTACAGGACAAGATATTTTCTTTTCATTTTTAAATTGGTCAGATATATACTATTTTGCTATTTCAGTTGCTGGGAAATCATAACCAGTTATGACACATCTTGATATGAATGTGATCATAAATGCAAACATAAGGCCCATATTTTCTATTATTGAATATATTAAAATTATCTAGATGATATTTATATTACATTACAGGTTATTATAAAATTTTATAATTAAATATACATTTTTATAGTTAAATAAAAAATAAAAAAAAGACTAAACTCATTTATTGACCTCGTCAAGGGTCAACTGGCTCCCAAAATTTAGCCTATACTTTAACAGAGAATCCAAAATACTTCTAGCAATCTTTAGTGAAATACAATATAAGAATATATTGTTGTACACCTTCAGTTATTTTTTGGAAGGCAAAAAGCCTTCATATTAAATTGTTTTAATTGGTGGAACATTGCAAGTTGGTAAATACACAGATGGGATGTTAAGATGAAATATTAAAATCTAATAGTTATTGGCATGAACTTTACATGTTACAACTCATGAAATCTTCAGAACTACTTACAAGGTAGATGCTAATATCACCTGCACTTTACATATGAGAAAATAAAGACATTGAGGTTTTTTGCATTTTTTTCCAAGATCAAACAGCAAGTGAGTGACAAACCCAGGTCTTCAATACAGGTAATCCAATCCCATAACTGTGACTCTTAATCAATATTGCCTCATGGTACAATCACTAAAATTAGCTGAGCACTCAGTCACTCCACATAAGGATTATGTTTCTAACACCCAACTTCACCTTGTATCTTCTGTAGTCCACAAGACTGGCCAAACTGATGTATGTGGAAGTCTTCATTTTGTCTTTCTTCTTCTGTTTGGCTCCCTAGAATGTGGAAGCCAGCATCCTGGATTCTGAGAATGGGGCCACATGCCAGAAATGATGGAGCAGAATCTCTATACATCTTTGGACTATATACTCCAGATATGTATAAAAGAGGTAAATAAATTGTTGTATTGCTTCAACTATGTTAATTTGACTTTTTTTTTAGCAGTATACATTCATCTTACCTGACAAAGGTAGGTACATTACCACTTATTCTGAAAATGAGGAAGTCTGAGTTAAGTGTTGAAATAACCAAAATTGCTCAGCTGATATATATGCCGCTAAGTTTAAAGTGAGCTGTCTCTAATTCTTGGGTCACAGTGTTTACGTGTGGTCTTCTGTTTCCTCATTCTACATGCATAAGTATGCAAAGGTGAAGAATAAAAATAAAACAAGCATGTTTTCTACTGGATGTGGTAATTTTATATAAAGTGTATTTTATTTTCCCTGAATTATCCAGTAAATGTGTCACTTTATTTGGTTTACTGTACTAGACCTAGCATTAGTTAGAGAAGCATATGTTTTATATGCATTATTTTAATAGCTACATCTAAGTCTGAATAAATTCTAGTCCTTAAATTTAAAATGAATGTTTTATGTTGGTGAAAACATTTCACACTCTTTCATGTAAGCACAATGTTCCAAATTTTCAGATTTAACATTAACGCTGAATTCACTTTTAAATACATTTTACTTATTACTCAAACTTTCAAATAATTTAATGCTATAGAAATGGGATTTTCAGCATAATGCCTTAAACATCAATATTCTTTCTTTCCCATGAAAATAAAGAATTGAAACCTTTTTTGGCAAAACCTATAAAATGTCCTCTGTTCATTTTTGCTATAAATAACACTGTGTGATATTACATTCTGCTCATTCATTCATATTCTCATAAGTGTCTTGAAATAGTGCTCTTAGAGAAGAGCTGGAGCTAGGTTCATTGGTGGGTTTAAATCCAGGCCAAAGCTTCTTTGTACCTGAACTACCTTTAAGCCTAGACCACTATGCTGCTGTAATATAAGACTTATGAAGAGTAAAACAATGAAAAGAATCCCCATTTTTTTCTGTCGCTATTAATGTCATTATGGTATACAGGTTAAGAGCATGAAATTACAATCAAATTGACTTGGGTTTATCCAAGCTGTCTAGCTCTGTGGTCTTAGGCAAAATATTAAGGCTTTCTAAGCCCTGCTTGTTTGTTTTTTAATATGTAAAATATTGATAATAGTGCAATTTATGGAATAGGATTTCACTGTATGGGTTACATAAGAAAATGAATGTAAAGTTTGTAACCCATTGCTTGAAATTTAGTAAGTTCCTGAAAAAAATATCACCAAAGGTTGTGAATAAAAAAAAAAAAATTGAGAGTCCTAGGAAATAGGAGATTCAAAGTAGGGGGATCTGAAAAGAAAATCTGAGGTGATGCTGAAAAGAAAACCCAAGTTCATCAACTCTATAGCCAATGATGTGAACCACCCACTCCGATTGGAGTCATAACAGAAGACTTTGGAAAGTGCTCTCCTTGAGGGTGAAATTAGTAGAATTGTTACAGAACAGGGCCAAGGGGGGCACCATATACTATTACCAAAAGGACCCCCACCAGGTTCATTATGCCTGCTGCCAGAGAAAAGATGTCTCTCAATGCTAGAGATTTGTGAAAAGGAAAGGAAATATTTATTTAGAGCTATAGAGACTTAAAGTAGTGACCCAATGTCTTCATTAAAATATTAAAGTCTTTTAGGATACCCACAGACACACACAGTCCTTCCTTCTCCCTCTGCCCTAATCTGGGGTACCGTATCTCAGGAAAAGTAGAAGTCCGTGTTTCAGGCTCCTGGCACCATCAGCTGTGTCTCTGCCATGATCTCCAGTTAATCCAAAGCCATGTGGCACCTTCTCACAGCCCACCAGCAAGAGTCCTTTCACTCCTTTTCTTCCAGGCAAAGTCTCTCCTGCTTCCTAAGCCACGTGGCCAAAGGGAGCACCCCAAAGCCACATGGTCCTCACTCTCACCAAAGGTCGTGGGGTCACCCTGCCTAGCCAATGCTGTGTGGTTCTCTCTCCAATGGCTGCAGTGCCCAGGTTTAAATCCTCATGCCAATCTTCCTCTACAGCCCCATTTCTGACTCCTCCTACAATTGGTTACACGTGCCAGCATTCCTGTATTATTCCAAGTTTACTGGGCTGCCATCGTGAGTCTGAGCAGGTGTGGCCCCATGTCATGGAGCCAATCTTCCCCAAGCTCTCATGCAGGCTCTGTAACCAGAGAGAACTGCCCCCCCCAATTACACCTTGGGTGGAAGTCACTTCCATCCCCCTGGCTCAAAGCTTGGCCACAGCTATTTAACATTTCTATGCAACCAGTTAAAGGTTATGGATATGTTAAATGACCATGCCAGAAGTTACTTTCAAAGCTGTTGCTGCACGAAATAGCTCTATATGTCCCTGCTTCCTATGTTCCTCCCCCCAACTCACACCTGTGGGGGGAAGAGGGGAGGATATTCAATATAACTTTCTAATATTTTTCTGGACACCTTGAGTTCTAGACCCCATTCCAAATCCCTATTTGGGGCCCCCCTCTTGGCTGTACCCTGTTACAGAATAACTGTTGTGAAGATATTTCTATGATGTCTACACTGCTGAGGGAAGTGAGGATGACAATAATACTCTGCTCTTGGGTAGAGGTGAGGGAGGGATGAAAGCAGGTTGACCTTTTTGATGCAGAGCTCAAAAAAAGGAAGGGAGGAAGACTTCGCAATGAGCTTGTCTAAAGGAAGCTGTGTAAATGTACCCAGACCTTTCCCTCTGAGTAGCAGTTAGTACATTAAACTTTATGATTTTTATTCAAAAGAGAGAGAGAATGTCTTGAGTTACATTGCAAAGCCTTCTAGGTTACCTTAACCTCAGCAAACACCAGCACTTGACAAATAAGGAGGATAAAGAAAGCTGCTTTGCTACATAAATAATTAAAATACAATATGATAACTGCTGAAATAACATTTATAAATCACAACAGTAACACCAAAGTGATTAAAGCCAATTGCTTGGGAGAGGCAGAGAAAATTTTAAGGTATAGATGCCTTGAGGTTGGGCCTTAGGATAGAAAAGCGGGCCTCTAGGCAGACAAACAGCATGTGCACGGGCAGAGAGGGGAGGGAGGCAAGAGCAAAGAAAGGACAAGAATTTTGTGAGAATAGAAGGATGCAAGCTACTAGGAAGAATATGGTTATTTCCAATTTTAAAACACTTCGCTCCAGAATAATGAACTTGGCTTTAAAACCTGTGAGAAATAAAATGGTTTTACACTAGAAAACATGATCTTGTATGCAAGTCTTTTGGAAAGACACTAACTTTGCTGTGTTTCAGTTGCACTGAGACATACAGCATCATGAGTTGTAAAACCAATGAAAATTAAAAATAAAAACAGAAATGTGTGTTTTAGTTCCTAAGCCTGCCATAGAAAATTACCACAGACTTTCTGTCTACAACAAAAGGAATTTATTTCTTCACAGTGTTAGAGATTAGATGTCTGAAATCAAGGTGTCCATGGGTCCTGTTCCAAGGAAGACTCTAAGGGAGCCCCCGCCCCTGCCATTTCCAACTTGTGCTAATGTGCAGCAATGTTTGCAATTGACATCACTCCAATCTCTGACCAGGTGATCACATTGCCTTTTTCCCTGTGTCTCTGTCTTTTCTCCTCCTATAACAACACCAGTCGTACTGAATTTGGGACACACCCTAATTCAATATAACTTTACACTAATGTGATTACATCTGTTATGACCCTATTTCCAAATAAGGTCACATTCTGATGTTCTGGGTGGACAAGAGCCTGGGGAGCTGCTATTCAACTCACTACAGTCCACTCCCTGTCCCCATCAATGTTCATATCCTTCTTACATGCAAAAGGCGTAGTCCTCATCCCTCAGTCCTCAGGTATGCTTTCATTTCCATTGGGAGAAAGTCTAATTTTTGTTAACTATTATACAAGTTAGTGAGCAATGGAATGAAGCATAAATGCAAGAAAATAAATTTTGGGTGATTTATCTATATGTTCTATTTTTTAAAAAGCTAGACACAAAAGAGTATTTACTGTATGATTCCATTTCTGTGAAGTTCAGAACTGGTAACATTTATCCATGATGACAAGAGTCAGGTTAGTGTAAATATTGTGGGGCCCGGGGAGGGGAGGCAGCTAATAAACAGAAGTGTTCCCAAATAGCAAGTGAGGTCCTGCTGCCCTTTGCCACCCTCTAGGCAAAATTCCAGAGGCAGAGGTTTGGTGAAAAAGGAAAGGAATCTTTATTCAAGAGCTACACAGTTTTGAAATAACAGCTTTCCAGGTACATTAGTCACTTAAGCCTATCAATTAAGGCTAAAATCTTTAATTCTTGAGTTCCTCTACCATTCTCCTTGCTAGTTTATTAATTACCTTATTTCTATAAGATTGGTTTACAAATTAAAACAATACAAGGTACAAAAGCTACACAATTTTGGAAAAGTGGCAGGCTTCTGACTCAGATCTTGTTCCCTAGAGGATGCCCAAAGATAAATAACCCGGCCACCTTCTTCCAGGCCAGCCTGATCCTAGGCTGTGCTTGGAGTTCCTTCTCCTGTTTAAATACTGTCCTTTGGAAAACACAGGCAGCTACATCACAATCATCCAGGCAGCCTCAGAGGAGAGCTAGAGAGCCAGTCTCCATCTTCCTTCAGTTTAAATCTCCCAGCCCATAATTCCTTGCACACTGAGGGCATGCAACTTCTCAGCCAATCCTGTCCTAGACTGTTCATCATTGCCTCAGGGAGCCTCTTTCCAGGCCCCTCCCTAATCCTCCCCAGTGCTGTGATCAGATCTCTCTGTATCAGAAGGAATAAGAAACATCAGGGAAACTACATTCAGGATTAAAGGAAATGTTCTATCCCTTGAGTTGGTTAAGGGTTACAGAGGGATATACATATGTAAAAATATATCTAGCTGTGTGTTTAATATTTATGTATTTTATTACATTTATAATGACAAAAAAGTCAAAATAAAGCACAAAAAGGTTTTTTTTCCTCATATGAAAAATTCTGGGAATACTTTAAATAGACTCAATAAATTAGAGATGCTTAAAAATTTGTTAAGTAAGCATAGGAGAAACAAGCCTAAAAGACTGTGAGAAAGTTATAATAATCTAAAAATATTTCTCCTTCCAATAATGTATTGTATATATGGTTTCTTTTAAGATGACATGAGAACACCATTCAATACAAGTTGTCTAAAGCAAGTACTGTTTATTGACATTTCAGCATAAGTTTATGTTTTAATGTATTTTAATTTATGTATACATATATATGTGTGCTTTTTAAAATTATTTCCTACTTTCTTGATTTTTTTATTAACCTATAATCTTATTGGAACAATAGCATTAAAATGAAAGGGTTTTCAGTGTATATATTAGCACTATATTCTTTTTCCATTATATGGATGTGCAAAATGAATCTCAGGATCTAAAATTACTTACAGGTAAGTGACAGGATTTCCACACAGTGGCAGATGCTGAATTTTTAAAAACAGGTTCATTGAAGAATAATCGCTATACAAAGAACTGCACATATTTGAATGCACAATAATGAGTTTAGACATATGCAAATACGCATGGCACTATCACTACCATCAACACAGCCCAAACCCTTAATTTTTAGATTTTGTTGCTTTTTGAAACTGAACTGCTCATTACATAATTCAGACAAATGATGTTGCAGGTCTTATTTAGGGAAGTCAGGATTAGATAATAGCATAGAATTTGTATGTTAAATTCTACTTAAATATCAAAACTAATGAAAACTAAAACATTTCATTAAAAACATTTACGTAGTAAACCTAGTTTTAAAAAAAAATGTTTATTTAAAAAGTTATTTGGTGATGCTTTTGCAGAAAAAACCCATTTTAAATAGAAAATATGGAAATGTAAATCTGCAAAATAAACAAGGAAAAGGGAGAATTCACCAAGATGATGAAATCAATCCTAATTTAGAAAAAGCCTGGGCATAGAGTAGACATTTTCAGTTCCTCACGACTACGGGGTATGAAACAGTTTTCAGCAAATAGTGTATCATGCCATCCTTGAACACAAGGGATGAAAGCAAAACTTATGTATTTTGAAAAAAATCAATATGAAATTGTGTCTAAAAATATTAACTTATTTAAGAAGTCATCTCAGCAGCCAGCATGTGTGAACATGAAATAAACACTGTGCAGGACTTCCTTCACCCTCTCCAGAAAGGATGTTTTATTTTTTCCCCTGAATATATCCAGCAGGCTATCTAAAGATCATTTCCTGCAGGATTTCTAAGATGAAGAAGGTAAAAATCCAAATTTTCACATATCAATAAGTGTTTGAGGGCTTTTCAAAAGAGTGTGTTCCCATTTAGAATATCAGATAATTAGGGCTGACACCTTATTTATTTTGAATACAATGGCGTGAGTAATATAACAATCAAGGATTCGGGATAATAAGATTTTAGATGATCATACAGAAGGAAGGTTTAATGTCATCCGATTAAAAATCTGAAAGAGCCCTGGCTGGCGTAGCTCAGTGGATTGAGTGCGGGCTGCAAACCAAAGTGTCGCAGGTTCTATTCCCAGCCAGAGTACATGCCTGGGTTGCAGGCCGTGACCCCCAGCAACCGCACATTGATGTTTCTCTCTATCTCCCTCCCTTCCCTCTCTAAATATAAATAAATAAAATTTAAAAAAAGTTTTATTTAAAAAAATCTGAAAGAATACACTTTTGTTTCATCATTCAATAGAACTCATTTATTCTCAAGGAGTTTGTTTCTAAGTTGATTTATTCTCTTGACCTTATACAGATTCTGTAGCAGTGTAAGTCATGTCACTAGATAATAATTTCAGTTCTTTTTGCTCCTTTGATACAAAATTTAATAGATGCCATTAAATATTTCCTTTGTCAATTCTCCTCTGAATTCAGTAATCCTCTAAGGATCAACACCCACAAGTGCAAAACACTTGATAATCCTGCAGTAAGAGGACTGTGATCCACTTATTATTGACCAGCATAACAAAAACGGAAAAGGTCTGTAGCACTGGTTCTCAAACTTTGATGGGCATCAGAACCCTGAGGAGCTTGAATGTTAAGTTCTTCCAAACCCCCATCTATATTCCCTGTTTTCATGAATCATTCCGGGCACCACTGAGGTTAGTGAGGTTCCTCTGAGAAGACAACGATAAAATGAAATTAGAGGTACAAGAGAGGGATTGGAAAAAATGCCTGGTAAAAATGAAGGACAGTGAGTAAGAAAAGGTAGGGAAAGAATTCAGAATAAGAGGTAACCCCAGTGAGGGAGAGGGGAAAAGAAAGAATATTTGATGAAAAGGTCTCAGGCTGCTTTACAGCTCTAAAAATGTGTTGGCAGCCTGAGACAATGGGCCAAAGTTGCCTTTTAAAGGAGTCCTGGATCTTGCAAGAATACGGTTCTTTAGTATATCCACTCTACTACTCAGTAGGAGCAGCCTTGCGCAAAAAAAAATAGGGCCGATGCAAAAGATGAACAGCTGGGACCATCCATTAATCTTGCTCCTGGAGCAGGATCTTGAGTGTTGAACTTTTGTGGCCAATGCAGCTGGTCAAAAGACAAATTGCTGGGCTCCACCTTGAAGAGTTTCCTATTTAGTAAGTTCAGGGGGTGGGGGGATCAGTCAGAGAATTTACATTCTAATATGTTGCCTATGCTACTGACCTAGTGTTGACACTACGTAAAATGCTAGTGTATATGTAACAGCCTTTGTTGGTGCACTTTTCTCTTTGGATCTCTTGGAGTGGGTAGATAATATATGTGCTGAAATTAACTCTTGATACAAAAAGCTTCTGCAGCTCTTTATTTGGTAATATATTGAGTAGTTCAGCAAGTGCTAGTTTAGAAAAATGCATAAATGCTGCTGGATAAAACTGTTTTGAAAGCACTTTCTGGTATGAAAGAAAACCTCTGGGACTGTTTTATTGCTTTGTCTTATTACCTCAGCAAAGGAAACCTAAATTTTCTTTGTTACATTTTAATAGTTCATAGCATGTATATTGAAACAATACATTGAAAATTCACAATGCATACAGAAATTTTGGTTATGGTTGAGAATATGGCTGGGAACAGAGATTTATTTAATTCCCTAAATCTACTGAAGGTGCCCACGCAAATCCCAATGCACTGTAACCAAAGTAGGTGGAAAAAAAACTAACTCAAACTCTTGCACTAGGAGCATGCACACCCCTCCTATTTTCTTATGTAAAGTCAAAATTTGGACAGGAATTATAGGGAATAATTTGGAAAATCTGTTATAATTACTTGCAGTGTCAGGTATTAGGTTCAAGTCTTGAGTTCATTTTTGTGTATGGCGTAAGAAGAGTCTATCTTCATTCTCTTGCATGTGGCTGTACTGTTTTTCCAACACCATTTATTAAACAGACTATCCTTTCTGCATTATGTTTTCTTGACATCTTTGTTGAATTTAATTGACTACATATATGAGCATAATTAGTTAACTTAAAAAACCCCTTATTTGAACTCTGCTCAAAAGAGTATCCTCTGACACACAATTACATGAAGTATAAATATCTTTTTTGATGTTGAAGGGACAAAGAAGAAGTGACTCTATCTCAGAATTTCAGTAGCCCAGACAGAAAATTACTTTTGTAATATTATAGACTTTACAAGTTTTAATTCCCAAATGTTTTCTCATCTGTAATGGAGGTATTTCATATGACTGTTTAGATTAAATAAATAAATATATTTTATATTTAAGTCATTTAAGAAGGCCTCATATTAGTGGAAGTGCTATGTATTGTTTATCGCAAGCCTTTTCATGACACCATCTGTTAAACTTATGATTTATAACAGGTGCTTGTTATTGTCTTTGTGTCCATCAAGATGTTTGAAGTGTCAGGAAGTAGAATTCAGGTTATGTTAACTTAGAACATACCTAGAGAACAATTTTTTTTGCTTTTACAAAATTTCTGATTCATGTGTTTTCCTTATAATATCTTCTGCCTCTACTTGTAGACTTGAACTTTCACTCCATTTTTTATTCCATCGACATTAACAAATAAACACAAACATGTTCTACACAAATCAGTTAAGTAGGATCTAATTAATGGCATTTTTTAAGTATTTTGTATTTGGCATTTTGTTTGTTTTCAAGTAGTTTGTGTTCAAGTATTTTGTTTTTGGCAAAAACAAAATGGCATTTTGTTTTTCATTATTTTTACTCTTTCTAAAGAACATAAGAAAAAATTAAGACTTTGAAATAAGCAAAAGATACTATTAATTGTCCTTTCATTGGAATGCTGGAGATCCTGGGGACTATCTGAACATATAGAAATATGCATATAAATGTTTATTTTATTAAGCTATTTTTAAATTATATAAAATTATACACACACATATACATAACTGAAAGCAATGCAAACTAATTCTCTTCTAGAGACTGACATACAAATTCTGATGGATGTTTAATTGATACACATCACCAGAGCAAAAGTCAGTTTTGTTTCATTTGCAAATTCACTTGTATATTCCTAATTTATAAATATGGCTGCTATTTAGACCTTACTTAAAATTATTTCTTACATTTTACCAATTGTCCCATGAATTAATGAGTTCAATAAAATTTTTTACACAGGCTTATTTTATATTTGTATGAGTCATTTCTATAATCATCCTTTAATGATATTTTTAAGTTAGCATTGCTAATTTAAGTAATCATTTGATATTTTCTCAATTTTTTCATATAAACACTTCAAGAAAATATTTTACATTCTTAAATTAGATGTGATAATTTTTTAAGTTGTATTGCTAATGGTTATTTTTTGGAAACAAGTAGATTGTGATCCAAGTAATGATAAATATTTAAAAGAAATGTTATTCTTACAATAACATAGTATGACCTTACTGGTCACTGACAATAAAGTTACCATAGTGATTAAGTTGCTCAATATTTCTACTGAAGAAAAAACTAAGTCCAAGTCAAAATCAACAAAGAACATTTATCCATACATTGTGGCAAGGGAATTGATCTGCATTGCTTTGTTCTTATGTAGCAGAGTTTCAGTGGTGTCATGGAGTGCTGTTAAATATAGAGTGAACCAGAGAGATGCTTGGGCAGTCTCTGATTGATAAGCAGTTCCTTTAAGGTGGGGTTGTTGGAAGTGGGGAGATTTTCTACCTGGCCTTTAGGTACAATGGAAGAACTTGGTTGTCTGCAAGAAGGCAAGCCGACAGTTTGGGAACATTTCAAGAGAAGAAGCCATATTTATTATTAAGGACTGAGGGTTTTCTCTGGGTGGCCATATCCTAGAAAAAGTTTGAGTCTATGGGAAGCTTTTTGGTTATGAACGTGTCCTAATGGCTCTGCGGGCCTGCGAGGGGCACTGCCCTGAAAAGCAATTTCCTTGTACCCATAGGATTTCTCATTCTTTAAAGCCGTGTTTCCTCCTGCTTGTAAAATTTAGTTAACTGTTAAATAGGCTACCTTCTGTACTATTGCTTTGCTATGTACATTACTATTTACATTTAATATATTTATATCCTGTGTCTTCCCAATCAGAAATGCCATTAAACTACAATTACAGTCTTCTACGTTTTATATTGCCAAGAGTAGAGATTGAAAGCTCAGCTGTTATGAAGTTAAAAAGTGCCTCCAGTGTGTGCATTTGTGTGGAGCTCAATCTATTAAACCTATAAAATACAAGCTGTACATGATTTCTTTGGTTTAGTATGTTGCTTTCTATATTATTCATTCCAATATTTCAAATGTAACCTTTAGCCCACCCACACTGACACTGCTATTTAAAGCAAACAATTTTATTTGGTTGGAAGTAGGAACTAATTTATAATGCAAGATTTTATGTTAATCCCTAGGTCTGACATAACCAGTGTTCCAATAAAATGCCTGCATCTCTCTGCACAAATGCCTTAGAAAAGCCATAAACATTGGCAAGAGGAAATGTTGCAGAGAAATGTGGCCTGTGAATTCCAAGGGCCGAACCAGAAATAACCATGAACTGGGAATATTGATTTAGTGCCTACTCATCATTAAGCAATTGCTTGTAATTGCTGGTTTAGAAGGGCAGGCAATGATACATATAAAATTTTCATATCAGAAATGTAAGTGTTGTATCAAGATTTGTCTCAGAAATCATAGCATCTGTAGGCCATCAATATAAAAAGATAAATGATCAGAAATCCTCCACACATACACTTTCAAAAAGAGGCCACACTGTGTTCACAGTGATCTAGAAATTTTTTCTTAGAAATTTAATATTCAAGAAAAGAAGGCAGGCATGAAGAGGAAGACATAGGCTCTGTCATGAAAACATGGAGAGAACTGATATTCTGAGAAGTTACATGGGGTAGTTATTAGCTAGAAAACATAGCTAGCTGAAATACTGTGACTGGCAATGGATTTTCCTAATACTAAAGCATGTCAGCCCAGGGAATACAGTACATAAATAGAATAATTTTCTAACTATGTAATAATAGTAACTAATTATGTATATAATATATAGTAATATTTGAGCATGTAATAACCACTCTATTTGATATTAAATATAGTCATACATCCAAGTTTTGTCTCCCTCAATGCACACACAAATTATGTATATATACTATATCTAAATTATAATTATAGTATATATAATATATATTATTTACATAGATACATTTACATTATAGATACATTATATTATGTGTAAAATACATCACTCTCTTCTTTACCCAATGTCTACCCCAGTGTTGCTTGCAAAAAGAAAGGAGGTAACTTTCAGTCTCTCTAAGCATCATGGACAGTATCAGTCTTCCTGATAGTGCTTGCAGTGCCTCCAATTCACCATTTATATTCTCGGCCAAGTCTGAGTGAAAGTGAAAAGGACAGGCATTGGGGGCCAGGAGGGATTAAAGCAGAGTTCTCTAATTCATTAGCTGTATGACATTGAAATTTTTTACCTACAAAGTAAGGATAGAAAGATCTATACCTTGGGATTTCTGTGTGAGTTGCATAAAATATGTAACGTCTACAAATGTCTAAGCAAAGTGCATGGCAGTGGGATAAGACCTATGAGATACCAAAATTTTTGGCATTTACTTCTTGGTGTCGAATAACATTTTTTGTATGTTTTCAAGAGCTAATTTGGGTTTAACACTGAGTGATACTGGAAGAAGATGGTTTAAGCTTTAATCACTCAAAGCATCATAATTTTCCTCCAAAGTTAACATATATTCCAAACTTTTAGATCCTTTTTCCTATTCTACACAATAATATTGCCACTTTTTTAAGAATGAAAGAAGTAAAAAACACTAATGATTAGTGTACCTCTAGTGTGATAGATTCTATGAAAATATGTCCTTATTTACATTTATATTCATTATAATCTTCAAAGTGGGTGGTAAACTTTCTTTTTTTGCATATTAAGAGAAAATTTTAGCTCAAAAATATTGTGTATTTTAGATAAATTAGTAAATAATGGAGCTGTAATTGAAATTTATACCTCTGAAGTTCATGGATTCTGTCAGGGGATTGATTGAGCCACAGCTGAAAATGTCATTTCTCACCATTTGCTATTCAAACACTGCCCTATTAAAAAATATCTTCATACCAGAGCCAGCAATTTGCATACTGAACAGAGGGCAGTGGCTATGAATTAATCATATCTAATCCTTTCACATATTGTGCAGTATGTTTACCCACAGCAAATACCTATTTTTTAAAAGACTTCTAGAGATAAGACAATTGTTGTAAAGGTGCATAAGAAATTCTTGTCTTTAATACCAAGAAAAAGAAGGCAATTGTGTTAGATTTTCTGCACTCTGACTCAATTTTACCCCATATGGTTTTTTCACTGTGTAGCAAGATCTGGAAGGCCTAGGAACTGCCGTCTATAGAATCTCAGGCAGCGTTTTAAGTTATAGTGAACCAATTATAGGCAGATTCAGAAGGAAGCTTAGAAAGCAAAACCATTATGTTTGCTGCAGGCAGCCATGGGCTTTCTCAGGCATGAGACTTCACACCAGCTTCTCAGTCTTACCTGGGAATCCCAACTTTTTCAAGGTCACTGAAAACCTTTGAGGTCACTATGAACCTCTATGAGCAGTTTCCTGACCTGAGTCAGAAGCGACTTCCAGGTTCCTTTGGCAAGGCTGTGAGCTAGTACTAAGATTTTTTTTTTGACCACTTCTCCAGCTCTTTCCCTTGTCCTGTACCAGCTCATGTCCTGTGTACAATCTCTCAAGCTTAAACACTCTAGAGCGGCTTCTGTTTTCCTGATGGAACTCTGACTGATATAGGAGACAAGAAAAGTGGCAAAAATAAAAGGATTTTTCCTGGTTAGTTTCTACTTAGAGATTTCGCCATGCGTCCAAATATAGGAAGAAACTTTAGAGAAAGAAACACCTAATCATATTTTATTTATCTTGTGGGCATTAACAACTGAGAAATATTTCCCGCCTGCATCCTGAGGTAGGTCTCAAACTCTCTCCTCACTCGGCAGGAGTATACAAACTGACCACTACCCACAACGACCTCTTACTAGTGCCACAAAGCCTACCAGTGTTTTCTAGGGACCCCATCAATTCCTCAACAGCCTTTTTCTTCACAACATGGGAAATGTACTTTGCTTTCAACTATGTTACCTCTCTAAAGGCTACACTGGAAATAAAAGTAAAACAAAACAGAATAAAACAAACAACAAAAATCCTCTCACCTTTTAATACTTATATTTACTGCCTGTTTTCTTCTTAACCCTTGATTCCCTATTTTAGTTAATTATCAACTCTTAACTAGCAAATACGATAAAACATGTATTCAAGAAGGACAATACAATTATATAAGTCCTTACGAAATGATTTCTCAAAGTGTCAATGGAAGACTTTTGTACCAAGAATCATAAAGTGAAGAAATGACCCATTTCCCCCCAAATCTTCAAACAAGTCATTTTCACATACTAGAACATGATATGTTAAGTTGATTAAAGTGAATAGTTTATTTTTTTCTGTTTATTTTTTAAATGAGACCAAACTTTTGGTGGTTGTAGTAATTTCCTCAAATTTCAATACTTATTTGAAAGATTGATCATCTACTTTTATTTTTGTAATTGTTACTATTTATTTCTATTACAATCACTAATCCAAGGGATTGATGTTATTAATCTATTATTAATGGGTTACCATAGTTCATTTTGAAGCTTGAAACATATATTTTAAAATATAATAGACATTACTTATGCAAATCCAATTCAATAGATTATTTTTCTTTTTAGTGTAATCTAATTTAATGCAATTTTTAATTTCTGATTTAATATCATAGAGCTTTGTACTCTTCTCTCTTCACTTTCTGTGGAAAATCAAACAGGTTTGGAATTAGAAAAAAAGGTAGACATCTTGTAAGTTTTATATACTTCAAAAGAATGAGTCACTTTGCTACTAAAGAAGCTGATGAAACTTGTTGTCTGGAAAAAATAAACTCTGACAGAACTAATTTATGAGTGAGATGGTAAGAGAAAATAATTATTTCATGGATATAAGGAGTCAGAAATGTTTGTGTCATGGGGTGAACATATAACATTATTCTATCCTCATATTAGAAAATATCAATTTAAAAAATGTATTTTTTTACAGCAGAAAGAAATCATGTTTAATTTCCAACATAAGATACATGGGGGTGGGACAAGAACAAAATCTACCTGAATCTCCTTTATATTTTCAATTATGTAGACAGCGAGGGCTCAATCAGTCATAGAAACCTAAAACATAAAAGAATCATTCTAGGTATAAGGAAATCAGCAAATTGTTTGACCTGAGGTTTCACTCATTGATCCCCATGTGTTACTTTCTTGAAATACCTTTGTTATAAAATTGATAAACTATTAAATAACAAAAAATTTGTACTAAGGACACAGTGTATTTTTAAGATGCAGACCCATCAACCTATCCAAAGGAAGCCAAAACACTAATTTGACAGAACATAAGCACCCCCATGTTCATCGCATTACTTACAATTGCCAAGATATGGAAGCAGCCTAAGGATCCGTCAGTACATGAGTGGATAAAACAACTGTGGGACATTTACACAATGGAATACCACTCAGCCATAAAAATAATAGAAAGTGTTACCCTTTGTGGCAGTATGGATGGGCCTGGAGAATATTTTGCTAAACAAAATAAGCCAGTCAGAGAAAGACAAATACCATATGATTTCATTTATATGTGGAATATGATGAACAAACTGAACTAACAAGCAAAATATCGACAGACTCATAGAGAGCAGGATGACAGCTGAGGGGTCAGGGAGGTTAGAGGGTGGAGGGATTGAGCAAGAAGGAGAAAGGACTCATGGAAGTGGACAACAGGGTGGTGACTGCAGCAGTGGGAGGATTATAAGGGACTAAATAGTAATGGTAAAAATACAATAAAACAGTTAAAAGAAATACAAATAAGAACTCTTATTCCCAGAAAAAGAAAAAAAAGATTTTTCTTGAGAACATACTATGAATATGTAGTAATTTAGAAAATGAGGTAAATTACTTTTTATATTTCTTAGTATTTTGCTAGCAGGATACTTTTCTCTAATGTGTATGATAATTTCTCAAAGGAAAACCTGTCTGTCTGTAGTAAGACAGGCCTATCTGAAGTTAATTAGATCTGGCCCTCCCAAAAGATAGCATATCAATAGATCAAAAAATAAATAAAACAAAATTGAATTTTTAAAGTTTTATTTGAAAAATAAAATAAAATATTTGTTAAAATGTAAAAATAGCTTAAATCATAATACTTTTCAGCTTCTGAGTTAATATTTATTTTATTTTTTGTATTTGAGCAAGTGTGGAGGAGTTGATAAATATGTAAATCTTTTCTAAATAATTGCACTTTTATGTTTAATTATCTCCCTGACAAAAACTTGTTTCAAAATGTTTTATATCTTACATGCTGTAAGATATAGCTTAGCACCAAATATCCGCTCTGGAAGTCTCCATTCAAACGATTTTCCAGAACTAATAAATAAAGTGTTTTGTAAAGATTCAAGCAAATTGCAGCAAATGACTCCTCTGAGGCACTGCAGCAATGATTGGGATGGCAAATCGAGTTACCGAGAGGCTCCAGTTCTGGCAGCACTTAAGAGTTATTCATACAAATAAATATGCATGCCTTAACTTAGATCTAATGAACTTTAATGTTTAGGGAACAGGTTCTGGGCATATGTATGTTTACTGAGCTTTTTAAGTGATTCTGATCTGTCTGGTCTATAAACAATATTTGAGAACCACAGGATTCAATTTTTTAAAGGAACATACATAACAAAAACCGTTAGGTAAAAAAAAACACTATAGAATGAATCATATTTGAAGTGCATCCATTATTTACTTATAGAATCCTGAGTTTAAGATTAACACAAAACTTAGTTTCTTCCTCATAATCTGGCTCTCTTTTAGTTGGCAAAGTGATTTGAATAATAAATCTCAGGAGAAACAGGTTTTGCATTTTCATTCTTGCAAATAGATTTTTATGCATATATTCAGTAAAAATTTACTGAGTACCTTCTCGGTGCCAGGCATTATTCTCTCAAACTCCCTGACATCCTGGAATCATTACTTCTTAAATTCTAACCTCTAATCCTAAAGGGCACTAAGCCTATAAAAAGGGTGAGTACTTCACGTAGTCAATCTGACCCCCACATCCTATTTCTAATGACATACCATACGTGGGGAGGAGAAAAGTGCAAGCACATGTCTGGCCTCTCTGAGGAAGCATCTGGGACCTACCTAATAACTGCACAGCAGACCCCAATGCAAAGAACCAGATACTTTCAGCCTTCATTAGGTGTTGAGTCCAACTCACTTTAATGAATCTGTGACAATCATTTCCAGATTCTTTGTCATTAAGATAAGAATATTTATGAGAACAAAAATGTTCAGCAGTCTGCCAAACACCCAGAGATGTTATCTGCAGTGGGGAGAGCATTGCCAGTGTCTTGGTTTAGTTTCTAAAGAAAACAAATAAACAACAAAGCTGAGGATGTGGGTCATGTAACACAAAAGACACTCCTTTGTAAATATGATAGGCAACTTCTCACTTACCCTTCAGTGCCCCAGCATGCTCCCTGTACAACCTGCATTTGAAAATGGGTAGGTGCCATTTAATAAGACTTGGCCTTGTAGGATTTGCATTTGTATGAACATAGCTGTTTCAAGATGTCAGTTGTTACTCGTTCAACTACTAATTTACAGAATAACAGGATTAAAGACAAAAACTGAGTCTGCAGTTGGTTGAGCAAATAATATCAGAGAGAATTTCTTTGTTTTGCTGACATTCTTTTCATACCTACAATAAGAATCCCATACTGATGGCAAATAGGCTTTGATTCACATGTCAACGTACAACAATTGGCAGCAGCTACATGAAGCAACTTATCAAGAAAGATTGTGAAGCCAAGTCCGGAATCAACAGGAAATAGAACCCTAAGGCTGTATGTTTGCCTTGCACCAGTGAATAAGAACGGTGACTCTTGGAATGTGTTTTTCCAGCCATGCCTGCAATATCTCATTGTGTTAAAATTATTTCTTTACATCTTGTTGCTCTGCCAACATAAGCTTTTGCGGATCAACAATTTTATTGTATTCATCGTTCAATCACCACTTCAAACTTGCACAGTGACTGGCCCATGGTATATACCAATAATTGTTTGATGAACGGTTCCTCTTCACAACATAGTGGACATCAGGGGCATAAACATTAGGAACCATATGATAGTAATACTTCTGTTCTTTCAACACATGAGATAAAGCCTCTGTGTGTGGGTATTGATTGAAATACCTTTCCATTCATGCCATTCATGCCAGTGTCCAATTGAATCTATTATTTTGAGTAAAGAAATCAATGTAGACTAAAATGGAGATGTGAAAATACTTGGAAGTATTTTAAATAACATTATTCATTACAGGTGTGAATACTTAAACTTCCATATTATTCAATGCCATTGAGATGATTAATATCACAGGAAGCACGTGATCCAGAATCTCACTTATCTGTATCAATTAATCAGTATCAAACTATTATAAAAATCATTCAAAATAATTTAATCAAAGCATTTCATTAGCTGATTGTCCCCATTCTATAACACTGTTTGGCTTATATTTTTTGTTGTATGATTAGGTCATCTCTTCCATGAAAACAATTCTGTAATAAGATTTTCTATTGAGAGAACAAGAAGATAATTTAGCCTTCCCTTCAGAATATTTGATTGAAATGTATTTTTATCATAATAAGTTAAATAAATATATTTGAGACAACCCTTATTGAAATCCTGTCTATAATTTTACCTGTCGCCTTTTTACACAGGCAGTGGTTTTTGTTTTTTTTCTCAAGAAAAGGCTTGATGGAAACTCTAGATCTCTCGTCTCTCTGGCTGATACCCATTCAGCTGAGTCAGGACTCCCTTGCTTTTCTCCCCGTTCCTGAGCTTCTAAAGTACCTGGAGTTAGGGGTAGGAGATAATAGCGAAGTGCAAAAGTGGCCATCAGCCTGGGTTTTAATGGCTTCCAAACAGGGAGTAGAGCAATGTGTAGAATGAGTTTTTTCTTTGAGGGAGGGAGTTTACATACAGCATCCAGAAAATTTGATGAAACCCAGCAACATAGGTCTTTACTGGGGGAAAGAGCACACTGGGTGTAGAGGGTTACAATGGTAAAGCTGACAGTCCCTTAGCCTCATCACAGCAACAGGATACTCGTGGAGAGAGAGAATGTGATTCCAATCTGAAATAATACATCTTTAGCAGAGGGAGGGGAGGGCTAACTTTTTTTTTCTGTAGCAGGTCAGATAGTAAATATGGATGGCTTTGTGAGCCATATGGTCTCTGTTGCAACTACTGCATTTGCCAGCAAAGCAGCCATAGATAATACATAAATGAGTGAATGGTGCTAATTCTAATACAACTTTGTTTACAAATTAGGCTACCAATGGATTTGGTCCATGGACCATAATTTGGTGATCCCTGCTTTAGCCTATTATTGAAGTTTGAAGACTTGTCGGGAGCCCTACCAAGAGAAAAGCCCTCCAGTGGGTATTCTTTTAGGGCTAAGAATAGGAAGGATTAGCTCTCATGTTTAAAATATGATTTCTGTTTTAAAAGAGTTGACAAGCTCCTTGGGAGAATTCAGCAGATTCAGTTGTACATGTGATAGCCAGTTGCAAACTCACAGAAGCAGAGAGTCATACATTTTAAATGGACAGCATGGACAACAGATGCAACAGAAAGAGACAAGCAATCATTTCATAAAAGTGGTCATGGAGGAAAGTTGGCTTAATAATCTCTTAAATAACAAACAGAATATATGTAAGTGTAGAAAGTGAAAAAGCATTTCAAGTGTGAAAAAAAATGTGAGCAAAGATGTGAAGGTTGAATTGAGGGTACTGAATACCATTACTCCAAGAAGCCATAAAAATGGCTATTTGGTATAGCCAGTATTTATAGGAAATTGTCTTCTAAACTACAGTTATATGTGAAATAGAGTTTGTTAAACTTTTATCTTCAGGCCGCGTAGAAATACAAGAAGATACTTCCTTTCCCTGATGATCTATTCCACAGACACTGTAATTTACAAAAGCAAAAGAAATAACTACGAAACCAAGCTTCCATGTAATAAATCTGCATGGACAATGCTGGCTGTGAAAGTTATCTTTTTTTTTTTTTTTTTTTTTTTTTTTTTTTGTAGTACATGGGATTTGTAGCCTCCATCCCTTAGGACATCTGCGAAATAGAGCAATTCAGGACATCCCTTGACAGACTTGCAATGGTAATGAAGTAGAGAAAATAATATGTTTTGCCTCCTGGATGCCAAGATAGATTGCAAAATAAAAACCTGGAGCTACATTAGCTCTTTTATCTGCATTTTCAAGCTGTTCACAAATAGTGGGCTGAATGATATAGATTTGCACATTCACTGCAGTTGTATTGAAACAAGAATAATACTTAGCTATTTGAATATGTACTCTCAAAACATAATTTTCCACTAGGAAATAAAACAAAAAATATAGCAACAGATTTTTCGGAAAAGAAATAGCAGAGTAAGTTCTAATATGAGCTTTGTTCTATAAGCACTCAAATTCTATGGCATCATTAACAAATCACTAGCAAGTCTTATTTTCCACCCACACTCATTTCAAGTCTATGAATGCATAAGTAGAAAATATGATTTATCTCAAGGGAAAAGAACTTGTGTAATCCTATTAGAAGTCCAACATCTTCTCCCTAAAGGCTAACAAACATGGAATTGCTCTCAGCCCAAATGTGAGTCAAACTTCAATTTATCTCTCTCCTCCACCCCTCTTACTTTGACTGCTTAATCTTAGAGAAAGAAGGATGTGATCAAAAGAGCAGCATGCATTTCTAGAACTCTTTAACATAATGACTTTTCAACTAAAATGTAAATTTCAGTCACCTAATTTACATGTTACTGTTCTTGATAGTTACTTTTTTATTAAATATACATGTGGAAAGAGTACTTCTTGCATATTAAACTTTACTCTTTTTTTAAGGGGTGTGATATCATAATAAACTTTACTCTTATAAAAATTAAACTAAATATTGGTTGCACTTATTATGCCAGATATTTTGTTATTGTGAGTATGTTTTCATTTCTTTTAGATCAATAAGAATTCCTGGGTCTTCGGGTCAGTGTATGTTTAACTCCAAAGGAAGAAGAGTGGTTGTACAATTTTACACTCCTTTGTGAACAATATATTAAAAGTTCTAGTTGATCTGTATTTTTGCTACCCATTAGCGTCGCTGGCCTTTTAAATTATGATTTTAATTTGTATTTTTCCCAGGGACTATGATCTTATTTATTTGTGTATCTTTTTTTGTAAAATACATGTTCAAAATTTTTGATTATGTGTGTTTATCATTTTTTGATTCGTTGAAGCATAAACTTTATGTCTTCTGGATACAAGTAGTTTTCTATCACTCAATTACTATTTTTAATTTTCTTAATTACATTTGAAGATTTTTTAATGAAGTAAGTTATCAATCACCTTTCTTATTAATTTTGTTTGCTAAGCAATAGTTGCCCATCCTGCCATAAAATTGTCCTATATGTCTTCTTCTGAGAGTTTAAAATTTTACCATTATATTATGCTTATGACAAATTTGTAATTATTTGTTGTGTATGGTGAGAAATAGTTTCAAGGCCATTTGTTTCACATGGCCATCTATTATTCCAGTACTATTTGTTAAAAAGACTTTCTTTTCTTGATGTAATTACCTTGGCATTGTGCAGTAAATGATTAAGCATATCCAAGAAAGGTTTGGTCTTGTCCAGTTCCTGGAGGATAACTTCTAAGCCTCTGGAATACGGCACCTGATAATAGTGTCTTTGTTTACCCGTGGATCTCAGACCATGCCAGATAGTCGATGCTAACAGTTTGTTTTATGGAGGTAGCCTTGTGGCATGCAGCATTATCTGAGTTTTGGGAGGTTCTGGAGACCAAGGTCAGCCACACAGGTGGTTTATCATGCATTCTTCACTGACCCCAATAACATTCTTAGACACTGAGGCTTAGTTGAGAGTCTGTGTTTGCTTATGCTACATTCTAAGAGAAGTTAATTGGTGTCTGCATGACTCGCTTAAATGGATAATCAGAAGCTTGCACATGGAACTTTTCAGGACCCATCACTATGTACTTTTTCCCACTGTTGATTTTAACCTATATCATTTCATTGTAATAAATCCTAACCTTGAATATAACAGCTTTGCTGAGTTCTATATATCCCTCTAACAAGTGATGAAACCTGAGGGTAGTCTTGGGAACATCTCAAACCATAGGTAATTGTTTTTAAAATTAATTGATTATTTATGTGGTTAATTGTACTATATTTTTATTGCATATTCATTTACTTTTAGCTTACTGTCTCTAGTGTAACTTTATATTATGTTTTGATGTCATTAACTATGTCTCACATATTTTTTAAAAATTGGATTATTCTACGTACTTTGTATTTTTATATACACTTTACAATCAGCCTTTCATTTTCCACTAAATATCCTGCTGACATTTTGAACAGAGTAATGTTAAATCTAAGTCAAATTAAGAGAAAATAGCTGTCTTAAAATATTACATATTCTAATTCGTGATCATGGGTATCTGACAATTTATTTAGTCCTTTTTATTTTTCTCATCACTATATTCTCAACTCTTGACTTTTTCAAAATATCTGTCTTTCCATTGCATCTGTTCCCTAGCACAATAGCTTTAGTTAGAACTGTGGGAATACCTTGCTTCTGTTGCCAGGACAATGGAGGAGATCAGTCCTCGGGCTACAGGCCTGAACCACTAACCAGACAAGGTGGGCCTCTGCCCAGATCTGCAATAATTTCTCAATGTCAACGGTTATGGGAGTGCTCCAGTAGCCATTCAATATTAGGAAGAGGATGATGACATGGAAGGAGAAAGGAAACAAAGAAAGGAAAAAAATGAACAAGGTAATTTCTTTGCTTGATTACTGGAACCTTTTGGAGAACAGATACTGTGGATTTTACTACTTTGTGTCCCATACAGTGTCCCACTCATGCACGTTATAAACTCTCCACAATAATAAAATAAAATCTGGACCTAAAATTATTAATGTCTATGACTTCCATTTGTCCCTTATTTACTAGAAACCAGTTTTTGCTATATTTAATATTTAAAAGACAAAAGATGCTATATTCACAGCTTTGATTCATGTAACATTATAACACTAATTGTAATGACACTCATAACTTCAAAATATATAGATATGAAATTATAGAAAACTGCTTTAAAAATAACTTAGTTTTTAAAACAGTATGTTTTACTTAAATTTCTAGCTTTTACTTAAATACGAAAAAAGCATGATTTGACTACCAAAAATACAACTACCTGAAGAGACATTTTTGTGTTAATACTTGTAGAAAACATCAGATATTTTCGATTGATTTTTTAAAAATAAAAAGCAATGTATATTTCTAACATTTTTATAATTTTTTCGTGTTTTTAAACATTCTAACATATTTTTCCTTTATTCTGCAGCAAAATTATTATTTACCTTTCTAATATTCAGGGTATTTTTCATGGGTAAAGTCAAATTCTGTGAACTATAAATTATCAGCCATTTAACAGACTCAGTTCCTTTTCCTGAGTCTTGAAACCTTATTAATTTAAGGCTGGTAATAAAACTCAAATAAACTCTATATAGTAAATGCCAAATCAATATCAAATTTATGATATTTTCTGTGCTCTTAACTGGTACGTAGGTGAAAGGATAAATGAATAAACCTGTTAGCAAACAGAAAACTATAGGAAAATATCATTTAGAAGTTATTCACATTCCCCCATTAACTGTTTGTTCTTTTGAATAACAGAAATATGGAGGAAAGAATCTTATGATGTATTTTTACATGTGTTTGCTGTTTTTATAGATTTCTGGAAACCTAATTATCAATGATCATATTACATGTGAAGATCTTTGTATCACAGGGTAATGACCTGTGGTCATTTGGGAGAGTCTAGCAGGGAAGGGACACTAAAAACTCAGGTGGAGAAAATTACCAGGCCTGTTGAAGTCAGTCGCTTTATTCCTCAACCACCTCAAAATGATGCTGTTGAATCACTCACGGAGTAACTGTGGTCCCAGATAAAGAGGCTGTGCATAGGCTCCAATGCCTGGACTCTGCTTGTGAAGGTGGCTTAGCTGCTGTTTTTACCATGGCCAGACACAGAAACAAACCGAAATTCTAAAGACAGTGTGATCGCTACAGGCAGTGAATTGGCCACGTAATGGTAAATTGGCTTTATTCGATTCCTTCTACTATAGGAGAGGCTAAAATTCATACTGACAGATACAGACACACAATCCAACAAGGAGCTTGCCTTTCCTGCCCAAATCATTACAACCAGGACCCCCATCAAAGGGATTAGAGAATGTTTGATGGATCAGCATGAGATCCCATTTAACAGCATATCAAATCAAGGGAACACTCCTCTCCTTGGACAAAATAGCAAAAACTCTGCAGGAGTAGGAGGATGATCACAGGATTTACTGGTCACACCACATACCCACCATCTAGAGTCCACCAACATTAAAAATTTATCAAAATGCTTGTTGGAGGCACAGCTGAAGCGCCAGTTTGAAGTCAATACTTGGCTAGGGTGATGTGCTATCTGTAAGGATTCAGTAACAACTTAAATCGGTAAATTATATGTGGTTCTGTGTCTCTAATAGATATAATACACATTATAGAAGTGGCCCCACTTACCCTAAATCCCAATGATTTATTCGGGGAATCTGTGCTTTCCGTTTCTGCAGCTTTGTGTTCTGTAGGTTTGGAGCTCCTGTTTCCCAAAAGGGAAATAGTTCTTTCAGGGAGAAAACAAAAGAGCTATTGAACCATCAGCTACAGCTTTGGCTTCCACACTTGGAAATTTTGTGCCAAGGAGCCAGCAGGCAAGAACAGGAGTTATTCTCTCGGCGGGGATGTAGGGATGCAGTATACACTATAGGAATAATATGTGTTGGCACCCAGGTGACTCACTTGGATGCTTCTTGGTATGCCCTTGTTCAATTTTTATGGTAAATGATGAGAGAAGCAAGTATGACTTGAGCACATTATGGTGTCAAAGGATTTGAGCTCTTAATGGATAACTCTGGGGCTTGCCACCACACAAGCCACAAAACCACCACTTAGCATTGCTGAGTGTACAGCAGTGGGAGGTGATGAATATCATCTGTGTCCCAAATATCAGCCACAGTGGAAGGGTCTGCATTTTCTCTCTACCTTTGATATTCAATGTTTCTCTTAGGCAAGGAGGACCACTGGAGTACCAAAGGAACTGTTTCTAGGATGTAATTTTAGAAGTAGATATAAATGGTTCAAAAGGTTTACTGGGGTAGACACTGGAATATACTGCCCATAATCTCCTCTTCAGGAATGAACCATTTGTAATCGCAGCTGCAGAAAATGCACCTAAACTAACTTTAGCACTTAGTCCACTTTAAATGTTGCCTCAATTGAGGAAAGATTCCTTGTCCAAGGACATATTCTTATTGGGAAGCGTGCATCTAGTGACTATTTGATATGGAAATATAAAGTTCTGGCCCCCTAGCCCCAACTCAGGATAACTCTGAAAGGTCATCTCAGCTTTAGAGCTCTCTGTAGAATGAACCGAGTCCTCCAGGCAAAAGTGCATTTTGGTCCAAATTCTTTCCTGCCCAATTTTTCTTTTCTTCCCTGGCTCAAGTGTTATCCCAAAGGTATTCCCTAATAAACTTCCTGTTCACCAGTCTCCATTTCAGACTCTGCTTCTCAAAAAAATCCAACACAAAATATGTTCTCATAAATGCTGATAATAATTGAAAATAATGCCATTTTAAAAGTATTATTCATTTGGTTTCTTTTTATGAGCAGCACAAAAATAAAAATTTAAAATATGCATTTTCATTTATATGTGCACCATCTGAATTAATTTAAATGCTTAATTAAACCAAAACTTTAATCTAAATAAACTTTGAAAGATACTCTGTAGTAACTACGTAGGCTATAAGTCTAGAATTAGAATGAAAATCCACTGTAACACTGGCTCATTCATTCATTCATTCATTATATTAAATGATGTAAGCATTTTATGAAAAACAACATGTTATAATTAAATACATCAAATAGTTTATAGCAGTTAGTTTTGCAATAATAAATTTATTGAGAAAATCTGATGGCTACTACTAATAAAAGGTAAATAAGAAACAACTTCTTAAAATGTGATATAATAAATAACGTTGTATAACAATTACTAATCTGGCTTTGTTATAATTGCCTTACTATTTTACAACGAGTCCAATTAAAGTAAAATTTAAATAGATTTATTCTAATTAAAGTGAGTCCTGTGTAGTATTTCATATTACTGGGCCATAAAAAAAGAAGAAAATTTTACCCTTTGCTTAGAGAACATCATGCTAAGTGAGATAAGCCAGTCAGAGAGACAAATACCATAAGATTTCACTCATATGTGGAATCTAATGAACAAGCTGAACTAATGAGCGACATAAAGACAAAGGGCAGGATGATGGCTAAGGGTGGGGGGAGGTTATGGGGTGGAAGGATTGAGCAAAAAGGATTCATGACTTGGAGAACAGTGTAGTGACAGTGGCAGGGAGGAGACTGCGTGGAGGTGTAAGAGGGTGTAAAAGGTAATGGAAAAATACCACAAAATCAAAGAAAAAAAAAGAAACCTGTGTAAACATTTTTGAAGTAATGAGATCTTGAAGTGTGCTTCATAAAATACAAGTTGTATAACATGTTCTACTATTTTAAAAAAAGAGATAAAAGTGTCTGTAGTCAAATAAGTTTTAAAATAAGAGAATATTAAATCACATTCTTGGATAATCACAGTTCGCATTAAAATATTAGCTCATTTAAAGAAGAAACCAATAAAATATTGTTTTTAAAATTACTTTATTGTTGTTCAATAAAATACAATATTGTTTTACAGTTGTCTGCATTTTCTCCCCACAACTCCCCTCCAACCCCAGCCAAATCAATAAAATATTCTTAACTGCTACCTAAGATTTTAAAAATTTAGTTGATATTAATGAACTCATTTGGGGTCATCTATTTATAGGTTTAAAAATAAAATATATTTTGGGAAATATTTGTTCAAAGATACCTTCCAATTATTCATATTCAATTAATGTTTAGTGAACACCTACTATGTACAAGGAACATAGCTTATGTAAAAGGCTATGTATTTTCATAGCCTTTTGTAGCCTATGAAAATTGGCTACAAAAGTATATGAGAAACATAATCTTGCCTCATCTGGAATTTTATTCAATGGGAGAAAACAATATAAATAATAAAATAAACTAATTACAGTAGGTGCTAAATAAGGTTAAGAAAATTAACAGCAGATCTATTCTATTACAATCAGATGGCAAAATAATAAAGATGCTTTAAATTGTAATTCCAGCCTTCATTTATTGACTTGGTATACCTGCTTTCATAACATGAAATGAAATAAACTTTCAGAATTGTAATGAACATTTAGCTATCTAATTTTATTTAGACTGAGAGTATTTTTAAAGTCTTATTTGTGAATTCTTCACTTCTTGTAAGCCTAAATCAAAATATGCCACTCTAATATATGAAGGGAAGAACACAATTCCAAGGATATGTATAACATCCATGATCAATCATTTTAAGCTGAAAAGATATTTAATTTTTTTCTTTACTCCCAAAAGTTTATTTGTGATGATGCAATTAGGCTTCAGTTTGGTGCTGGTAAAATATGAAATTTAATGCTCAGTCATTTGTCCTTCCACAATGCAGATCTGCCAAACCTGTAGAATGCCGGGTTGAATAAAGTCATCTCCCTTTAGAAGTTGACATGCTTCCTCCTTCTCAATACCGAGAACTCTATGATGTGTCATGTTTTTCACTTATGCAGTCAAAAGCTCAGTCAGATGTAAAGCCCAATTTTAACAGTGCTATTAATTCCTCTGAATAAAAATTTACATGATGAATTTTCACTGATTTGCTTCTCTATCTGCTTTAGTTTTCAACTATGAGATATTTCAATTGCATAGAAATGCAGAGAAAATACATAACCAACCAACATGATTCAACAGATATCATTTTTTTTCCCTACTTAATTCTTTTCTTGATGCCAGTGAAAGAAAGAATTGATATACATCTCCACAGCTGCACTTTGTCCTTCTTACATCCTGCGCAGCAGCAAACAGTATTTTGGAGTTGACATGCATTGTAGTTGAACTCTACAAAATATCACCAGATAACCTCTTAATAAAGCAGCATTTACTTTATCTGGACTCGCTGAGGTAGGGGAGAACTTTACCTTTACAGAATGTATCTGTGGGCCTTTGAGTCAGGTTTTGGGTGGTTTCTAATTTATCTTTCATGGTAGAGCACGTACTGCAGTTGATAAAAAGTTTGTGATTTAAGAGTTTAGGACATGAATACAGTAAGTTGAGGGGCTTGGAATGGGTCTTTACAAGTGTACTATCTGATAAGTGAACTATTTGCCCAGAGGAGCAGATTTCTATCTCTGATAAACTGATTTGTGCAATTTTCCTGAAGCAAACAATGAAGTTATTTATGGGTTTAGTCTTACTTTTCCAGGCAAATGTTTCCTGCAACAAATAACTAAGTCATCATAACACAGATCTTCTATATCAGTGATTTTCAACCAGTGTGCCACAGAATTTTTAAAACATACAGTGCTTGACTATTCAGTCAGGGTCACTGACCTCTTTTTTCCTTAGATTTTCAAATAAAAGAATGCCAACAGCCAACACAACAATAGCCATCTGGTGTGAATGAATCAAAATCATACTAATTTTTTTGTCAAATAGGCAAAAATATATATTTTTTGGCATGCCACAGATTTTAGTAATTAGCTTACATGTGCCACGAGGTAAAAAAGATTGAAAGCTGTTGCTCTCTACAATATCGACACCAATATTCTTAGTGCCACATATTTGCATTTCATACCCAGTGCTATATATATTTTATTGAAACTGGGTCACTGTCAGCTGTAACACATGCTATTATTGTGTGCTTCAATGAGGCAGAAAGGCTTATGCCAAATTAATTACTACTATATGCTTACAAAATTCAGCCATGTTTCAGAGATCTTCCTATAAAATTCCATATTTTAGTATTGTAAAGTTGTTAGTTTATAATTTTGTGATATTTAAAATGTTTTTGGAATACTTTGAAAACACATTGAAAGATTAAAACTGCCATCAAATTAAATGGTTAAGAGACTGGGTTGCCTTTGTGGAGTCAGGTAAGGTAAAAGACCCTAAAACCTAAGAGTCATGTTTTCTGTTTTTTTTGCATGTATTCCTCTCATGATCATATTCTCTTCCTTAAGCAAACTAGCATACCAGGTCACACTTGCAGATAAATATTTGTTCTGGCTATGAATTTATTCTTTTTTTTTAACCAGGGAGACAAAAGCTGTGTCTGAGAGACATAATGTGCACACGTCCAGGAATCTCTGAATGATCCAGGCCCCACTTAATCAAATAGGTCACAGGTGCAGGACACTCAAGAAGACTATGGAAGTATTATTAACCTCTTAGTTCACAGTATCAAAATCAGGACTTAAACAAAATAGAGTTGAGCAAAACCAAACACATTCAGAAGCATTTATAAAGTCAGGGTCCCATTGGTGCCTTCAAAATCAGTTAATTATATGCACAAGTATCTACTCTGTACCAATGAGCACCTGCTTGCAGATAAAAATGTTCTGGTTAATGAAAAAGGAACTTGTGAAGAAATAGAAACAGCTGTCATTAAAGATTTAGCTCTTAGAATTAATAGAGAATTAGCCCTTTAAAATCTTGTCACTACTACCTAAGCATGTCTCCCTTGCCCTAAAAAGTTTCCTGCATTAAAATCTAAGAATAACCAACCACATGTATTATTGAGCACTTAGTATATTCTCATTCTTTAGGCATGTGCCTGAGATGGATGTGTGTGTGTGTTTATAAATATATATATACATATTTACATATTTTATATATATATCTTTTTCTGGACTATTTTCAGACTATATATATATAGTCTGTCCAGAAAAAGTGCAGCCATTTTTGATATAATGAGAATGGTTTGTGTGACATTGATGTAACTTGGCCAAGGAGAGTGGACTGGAATGCACATGTGTGAACAATGCAACTGTACTAGTCAGTGGGAGCAGTAGACACTGTTGAGTGTGCATGTATACTGTGTGGTTGTTGCATTCAAAATGACTGAGTTAGTAGAGCAACAAATCTGCATCAAATTTTGCATTAAGCTTGAACATTCCTCCATGGAAACTATTCAGATGACTCAGAAGGCTTTCGGGGACATTCCAATGACTGCAGTGCAAATGAAAGTGTGGCACAAACGCTTCAAAGATGGTCAAGAATGTGTGGCAAGTGATCCACATTTTGGAAACCCTGCAACAAGCAGAAGACATGAGAATGTTGAACATTTCTGGACTGCAGTGGACAAAGATTGGTGACTGACAGTGCAGGAACTAGAAGCTGATCTGGGGATTCCAAAAACTACTATGTTTGATGCAGGATCTTGGCATGAAATGTGTTCTGGAGAATTCATTCTGTGGCTTCTGCTACCAAAAACAGAAGGAATATCATGCTACAGTTTCTAATGACTTGATTCAAACCACTATCAATGAGCCAGAATTTTTCTCCAATAGGTCATAAATGCAGATGAATCATGGGTCTACAGTTATGATAGGGAAACCAAGGCTCAGTGGAAGTTGTCTGTTTATCCACACCCAAAGAGGTGTGGCAAAGTCGCAGCAAGATCACGATCATGTTAACTGTGTTTTTTGATTGGGAAGGTATTGTCCATCATGAGTACATGCCTCCAGGCTAAACAATTAATAAGTAGTACTACCTCAGTGTACTTTGTCAGTGGTTGTGAGATGCGATACAATGAAAACAGCCACAGCTATGTGCAACCAGTGGTTGCTTCATCACGACAATGAGCCTGCTCATGTATCACGTTTTGTGCAGCGTGTTTTGGTCAAACATTGTATCATAGGTGACTTAGCCCCGCTACAGCCCACATTTGGTGCCCTGGGATTTCCAGCTTTTCCCAAAACTAAAATCACCTTTGGAAGGGAAGAGATTTCAGATTGTAGATGAAATTCAGGAAAATATGACAGGGCAGCAGCTAGAGATTAGAGCTGTGTGAGGTCCCAAGGTACCTATTTTGAAGGGGACTGAGGCATCACTGTCTTATATACAATGGTTTTTGTATCTTCTTCATTAAATGTCTCTATTTTTCATATTACATGGCTATGTACTTTCTCGACAGAAATATAATAAATATATGGTATGTGTACACACATATATGTATATATGTGTGCATGTATATTTGTATAGATAAATAGGTAGCAAAAATATCCAAATCTCTGCATATTTCTTGACCTTCCCCTGGAACACCACATCCACTTAGAAATTTTTTAGACTTTTCTTTGATCCTCCTTCTCCATTCTATTTAAGGTCTTTACTAGCCTACATTGGCTTTTCTGTAAATTGGAAAGAGAGGCCTGGTTTAGGCAGATAAATTAGAAAAGTTGCCACCATTCCAGTGGTTCCAAACACAAGGGGTACTTTTATGAAGAAAATGCTCCCTTCCCTTCCTCCCAGCTGACTTACTCTTTCCCTGAACACAAGTGTTAGCCACCACAGATTAGTTAAAATTTCAGGCCTCATTTGCACTTTGTCATATGTCCTTGTGTGATGTGCAAAACTCACAACCATTTGAGGCTATTCTGCCTGTTTTTGTAACTATACTGTATGTGACCCTTTTTTTAAGTTTGTTTTTGTAGGAATATGTTATAATCAACCCACTTATCTACTTGTATTTTTGAAAATGGTAGTTTTCCCTGTAGAGCAGTTCTTGTTCCTGACATTATTGTCTTCTAAATGGAGTTTTCCCTCCAGTGTTAATGTTCACATGCACTGTTAATGTTCCCTCCACTGTTAAAGTCCACTTTTCCATTATCACAATTTAATCAATTTTCAAATAGCTTATTCTAAATTTCAACACAACGTATGTTTTTCACTTTTTATTTTTGTAAAGTTTTCTACTTTAACTCAGGAAAACAATTAGGTCATGGACAGGTAGCTTACTGATAAAGAAGAATTTTCATTTAACATGAGTTTCTTCTTTAAAAATCTTATGAGATTTCTTATATCTTCCTTTCACTTCAGGTAAAACTCAACCAGTTTCTTCTTATCCCTGAGCATGCAGCTATATTGTTTTCTAGACTGCTTTGTAAGATGGGTGTGGCCATGTGACTGACTGCTAACCAACGGAATATGACAGAATTGTCTGAGTCATTTCCAGCCTTGGTTGGCCAAGACTTCCCACATTGTAATGCTCAAGTATTACATAAGTATAGTACTGAACAAGTATAGGCCGCTTTAAGTGGTGATATTAGAAATGATTGACAATCACCAACTAATTAAAGAACAACCTCTCAATTTTGTGAGCAAAAATCACAAATCACTTATATTTGAGCCATTGCACATTTGGGGCATGTTTTCACAGGCATTGTCTTAACTAATAGACAATCATTGATTTAAAGTAGAATATAAAGCAAGTACCTTGCCTTGAAAACAGACATTTCTTAAGCAATGGTAGGTTCCAAGTTATATATTTATCAAGGTTTTATTTGGATTACTATTTTAATTTCATACACATGAATATATAGTATGTGTGTATGTATACGCAAGCATGTACCTGAATCATATATCATGTATCTGTCATATGTATGATATGTACATCATATATACGTATCATATATATTTTCTATATCATATATTATGTGCAATTTAATAAATTATTTCAGCAAAAAGAACAGAGGGAGAGAAACCAGCATACAAGCATTTAAATATTGAGAAAATGTGGTTGTCCTAGAAAAGGAAGGGTACAAGATGAAAGAAGTGGAAGGCATTTTTTAAAAAAATCAAACACAATGTTATGTTTGGACATTTTAAACTATTGTATTTTATTATTACAATTTTTGAAATATTGTACATAATTTTGCAAATCATATATGTTACTTAACATTTTTCTTACTAGGGTAATGTCACATTTTATTAATTATATTTAGGAATACTATAAAGTCTGGAACTGGACATCAAGTCTTGAGGTGTCTAAAAGTTTGTAATACAGAATTTTAAATATTTTTATGAATCTTTGTAAGTATATTTTCATAAAGCACCATATTTTTAGACCATATGACGCACCTAGGTTTTAGAGGAAAATAGGAAAAAAAGTTGTGAAGCAAAACATGTGGTAAAATGTTTAATAACATAATATTTTACCAATGTAAATGTAAAGCTACATTTGGACTATAAGACACACCCCCATTTCCTCCCAAATTTGGGGGGAAAGGGCGTGTTATAGTCTGAAAAATACGGTACTAGATTGAGGTTCAAATCAGTTTTTAGTTGTCAGAAATGGGTCTTGTCTCACTTATCTTTGTCCCTTCAGAGACCATTCTACTTCAAAGTGCTGTCCATGGTCCCTGCGACCAATGACTTTCAAAGAAAGTCAGAGTTCCTTAGGACCTCTGTATACATTTTCTAAGTGAGAAACAGACATAATGGTCTTAAGGAAGCAGTAAGCAGCAAGACTGAATAGTTAGAGGCATTTTAATTATCAAAACATGTTCATATCTATATAAATGTCCAATAAATAATTTAAGACAACCTTAGTAATAATTTACAGTGTTCAATCATTTAAACACAATCAGCAACCATTGCACATGAGTAATTTATTTTCATGGTTATGTTTTTCTCAAAAATATAGCTTTTAAATGAGGGTATAATATCTCTGTCTATCATATTAAATATAAATTATGTTTTAATCTAAGTTTTTTCAATAGATATTTCCAAAATTACACATAGCTTTGTAACTTATCTTATGAACCTTTATTTAAAGTGAATGCTGAAATACTGAAACTTTAAGGTGACAAATTGCCATCTTCTGTTATATTAAATTAAGTCATTTCTCTTTATTTTGAATACAAGAAATGAATATCAAAGACAAGAAAGTTATTAGTTCTAAAATTCAAATCTAAAGTAACTTTTAGAAGGATACAAGGAACAGGTACTTTAATATATCATTGTAGCATGACTTACACCTATTTTGTGAAGATCAAATTGATTCATTAGTATTTGTCGCTCTGGGAAGAATATTGCTTCATAGAAAAAAATCAGCCTCATGTATTTGACTGATGTTCTCTTATGCTTCTTGTGCCTTTGCACCAATTTGGACATGTAGCAAATGCTCATGCTTGATGTTAATGGACTGGTTCCCAATGGCAAGAGTAGTGTGAACTTTCCTGTTACCCATGTATTGTTCATGATGAAAATGGAAATGAAACACAAGGGAAAGTATATATTGGAACATACAAGCAAAATCAGGGTAAATGCAATATCTTTTGTTACCAAAGTAGAAGCACAATGTATACTTATGTTACATAATAGTAAAAAATGTGAGAGAAAACCCTATAATATTAAATCTTACAATGTATATTTGGGGCACAATGTTTTATTTATTCTTATCTTACATTATTAGTCATACTTTGGCACACTATTATAAGCCAAGCACTTGGCTAAGAACTGCATGCATTATCTTCTTTAATTTTTGAAACCATCTCATGATAGATATAAGAATATGTTCAGTCATATATATGTATATATACATATATGTGTATGATGTTTCGTATACATATATGAAACAATATGTATGAAACAATACATATATGTGTATATATACATATATGTGTATATATTTCAACATCACATGTATCGTTTCATATATGTGTGCGTTTTCATATATATATATGCATATATATGAAACAATATATATGATGCTTATCATATGCCAAGCACTATTTAAACACTTCATAACTGTGAACTCAACTTTTGCTACCTCCTTCTAAGCTGGTACCATTATTGCTCACACTTACAGATGAAAGCTGAGGCAAAGAGAGATTAAATAATTTGCCCACACTTGCACAGCAATTAAGTGGTGGAATAGAAGTCCAAATCTACTCACTCTGTCTTTAAACTAGAAAGTAGAGTGGTGAAGACATCTATCTAAGAGCAAACAGCTAATAATTGATAAGAAAGAGATATTAATCTAGGTCTACCTAAATATACAACTTTCCTTATACCCAGGAAAGAGTTCCTGCCCTGGTTCCTAAATTCAGGAAACCCTCTACTGACCACCCTTCTGCTGTGCCCCTTTCCATGGAGAAAGGAGTACACATAGTGGGCGGGAGAACCTAGGAGCCTTCTCCAACCCTCTCCTAGTTCCCATACTGGTACTTGAGCTTGCCTGGCACAGGAAACTCATGGCTGCTTACATAGCCTGCTAAAGCCTCTTCTCCAGCTCCATTCTCCTGAAGTTGACCACACATCCAGTTGTGCAACCTCTGGCTCAAGGAATTGCCCAGGGTAGCTTTTGAAGAAGTACGAACTGAGATGGGACAAGCAGGCTGAGGAAGCTAAAAGTTTGCTCTTGATGCCATCCTTGGTACAGGATGGGACAGGGAGTTGAGAAGAAGAGAATGAACCATTGTCTAGGAGTTTACAGCCAGCTCTCCCTGGGCCACCATATTCCTAGGGAGAACCTCAAAGTTTGCACCAATTTTAAATCCAGACATCCACCATTATGCAGATACATGAAGGAAACAAAGTGCTTTCTTTATTTTATGTTCTTGTCTGGTGCCTTGGAAATGTTGGGACTCATTCTTTCCTGAAAAATACATTCATATTCTTTATAATACTATATTCCTAACAATCTAGCACTAAGTGTATAGATAAGATAGTAGAACACACAACCTTATTATTTAACACAGTAAAGAAATTGCTTCTTCTCCCTCCAACTTAACTTTATCAATCTTTTACTTGACAGGTCTCTTATAAATTAGGGATATGTAGGAGTATCCAAAAGCTGAGAACTGAGATGTGATGTCATGATATAAAGAATAATAAAGCAATCCTTAAATCACTTAGCTAGTAGTTCATCTAAAAACAGTACACTAAAATGTAGTCAACCTTAGGTTTCCCAGCCTTTCTCCAGCTACTAGAATTTTCTCAAACCTTTTGTCAAACATAAGGAACCACAATTTTAAGTATAGATTGTACAATTTTTGCTGCTGAAATACTCTTCATACATTTTGTCTTCACTATATTTTATATAAAGGAAGCAAAAGGGTTTTTTCCCTTCCTGAGGTATTGCATCAGGTTAGCTAACCACCATGTGGCGTCTCACAGTGAATAACGTATCATTTTATTCAAAACTCTTCTAATTTCAAACTAAAATAATTGTAAAAAATTAATGTTTTATTAGCTTTGACATTAGTAAGAATATATGAAGATTTAAAGTAAATGTATTTAAAACTAGGCAGAAAAAAATAAGGAAAGAGAAACAATCATCAAAGTTCAAAATTTCCTATCCAAAGAGGAACTCCCAATTCAAAATATAATAATTTTAATTAATCATTAAAATACTTTCATTTTGAAAATTGAGCTCTGAAAATCATAGTCATATATGAGTATCATCAATGCACTATACTGTACAGTCAACCAGTAGAGGAATGTTATATCCTTTGGGAAAAAAATCTACTATATAAAAAGTCCAGAAACTTTTCATATTCCACTAAAAAAAATGTTCTATGTGACCGTTTTGAATAGTTCTTTTATTAGAAAATCATGATTTTATGAGGGTGAAATGGAAGTACTTGTCATATGTAGCTAGCTAGGTCTCTTTAAAATATCCCCAATTCTATAGACAAAGGTTGAACTGAAATGCTTAATAAGATTTCAACTTTTTCTACCCTGAAATTCTGCTTTCTCAGCATGCAATGATGGCATAGTTCACTCCAACTGTCTAGTTAGAGACCACAGCACTGTTCTGGAAGGGCACCTATCTTTCTAAATTTCAGTCTTTACATCTCATCTTTTTGGGGTAGGTCAGGAGATATTTAATTTATAGTAGAGCTTCTTGAAACCACTTCCTGTCTCTTAACATTGGCTCTAAAAACAAAAAGAAGGATATAATTAACAAACTGGCTATACAACAATGCTCCGTGGGGAAGGAGAAATATAGCTTATCATCCCATGGCTTGCCCATGCAGTTCCCAGAATGGGCATATTTTAAAAATGCAAGGTGATACGGACTTTTCAGTTGCATATCACGTAAACACTGGCGAAAGACAAAATACAACCACATTTGTGGTTCTCTAGAAAACTTCATTCTGTTACTCAAAGAAACACTTAGGAAAACAGATGGTTGTTGAATTTGAGCATATATTTCAGAAACCTTTCATATTTGTATTGTATTATGGTGTAAGCTGTGATTACATAATGCCAGAAATATTTAAAAAGTGACATATTTCAACAAATGTTTGATTTGTTGAATACAATTATTTAATTAACTTCCTCTCTCCACCCCCTTGTTCTACCCTGCACAGAAATGAAAAAAAAATCATAAAGGGATATGCAAAGCGGCACATTTCAAGAGTTTGCAAATATTTTTACTTTGCTGAAATTATTTAACCTATCTTTGGTATTAGGCTAATTTATGTTAATGATAGTATATTGATGAATATTAATGTATTACACATATCTGGAACATTCAACAAAGATAGAGGAGTAAATATTCCATGGGAAGATAATTTGGGTGCAGATTATACATAGGATCAAATGTGTATGAGAATCTACAGTACTGGTGGTTGAGAATAAAACAGTAAGTAGAACATAGCTCCTTCCCTTTGCATAATACAATTTATGCTTTTGTAATGCGTAATACAATTTATGCTTTGTTAATGGCCATATTTTGATATATAAATGCATGCAGGATACAGGATATTAGCATTAAATCATATGGGTTATGTTGTACAGGAAAAGTTCTGCATTTAGGTTAGAGAGTCATCTCTTGCCTGGACACAGTGATTTCAAGAACTCTGTATTATCACATTCAATACAGTTAACAATTTTATCATAGTTTAGCATATCAGTGTACCAAATGAGCAGCTCAACCACTGCTTTGGGGTTGGTGCAATATTAACATAGAGGTTGCAGAAGTGAAAAGCATGTTTCATTCATATTTTTTATGTTTCTAATTCACCAAATGACATCCTCTGACATCTTTACCAATCATAGTCCTAGGGTTATCAAATCTCAATGATCCTCAATACCCTGTGTTATTGATTTTAATAATAATTGCCAAAACAGCATTTCCAAATGTTTGCACTATATCATACTTTGCTCTTAGCATTTTACATAAATTAACCCATTATATTCTTAAAATAACTATATGATGTAGGGAGTATAATTATTCTCTTTTGTACAGATGGGTTCTTATTTTAGAAGTAATCAGTACCTCCTTGGATTAATTAATTGGTTCATTAATTTCTTTATTCAACAACTACTTATTGAATACCTATTCATTTCCAGGCATATTTAAAATAGGTGTAATGCCACAACCTACCAAACACCCCATAATCTCTCATCACAAAACTTATTATCTAATGGTGGGGCAGCAAAATTAACCAACAGTTTTAGTTTAACTTTAATAAGTTCTAATGAATGTGTGTAGAGACAGTCTTGGGGTCACAAAAGAGGGCCATATAAAAAATCAAGAGGGGTCTTGAAACATTTTCTAGTATAGTGACCCTTCACAACACAACAGTTACATAGGAAAAAGTTTGTGTTGGAAGCAAAAGTTATTCTAGGCTAAAGGAACAATATCCAGGAACACAATTTGAATCATAAGCTGTTGCTCTTTGTATATAGCCATTTATACTTTTGATGAGCTTAAACATATGCTCTGCAATGATGATGGAAGACATGGGTCCCTCAGCAATGAGGGGCCTAACTAAATGCCCAGCAGCCAAATGTGAAGGATTTTGTGTCCTGTTTAATTCATAGTAAATCTCATGATAGATGAAAGCTGTGTCTGCTTATTAAGCAATGTCAAATTTAAGAATATCAAACTTTTATGAGTATATCATTGGGATATTTAATTTTGGACAGGTAAGAAGAGATCCTAAAAAAATGGAAACTATCACAAAATTTCTCAGTTATAAAGGTCTTGCAAAACACCCATTTTGGATAATCTCTAGACTTGGTAGTTCAATATACTTCTTCATAAGTATATCTGATTTCCCCCCAAACTGCTCCTTGCTACTAAAATTGTTACAAATATGTTGCTGCGGTTTCATAGACAGAAGATATTATTTTGAATAGAAATTTACTTATTTTCATATCTTAAACGCTCCATGATCCAAAGTTGTTTCACACTGAATACTTCAAACAGACGGGGTAGAATGGCATTTAGAGCATTAACTCTTGAATCGGACAGACTCCACCTCCCCTAACACTGGCAGTGTGGGTACTCCCCATCCCACCTTACTTTGTAAAAACTATCACAAAATCTTGCCATTTAGGTTTCTCGGGACTGGAGGCTCAGTTGAGATAATTTTTTTTTAATTTTTTAGGTGTGTGTCAGTTATCACTTCTTTATAATTTATCATGACAGGCAACACATTTCAATCCTAATCACGTGAACACTTGAAACCTTCTCACTAAACAAGGGGACAGAAGAGAACCCCTTTATTTCTCTATATAAATAAGGACTTCTAGCACTGAAATAGCTCTTTAAATAAGTCTTTCTCCCAATACAGGGTGGGGCTAATGGGGGGTTGTAGTTATGTGTATGCAAAGTAAAGTTTATTCTTGTATTATTATTCATTAATCATTGTATTATTTTCCATGTGAACAACTGTAATCTTACTTTTTCTTCACTGTGTGCTTCTCTACTCTCTTCATCCATTCACATCCTAGAAGTGGGTGAAAGGGTTTATATATTATGAAACAGTTATTCTTCATTCTCTTTGTAAGATATATATGGGGGCCGGGGTATGCATTTTACTTTACTCTCACTTTTATAGTATTAAAATATTCAAAATGGTGGCAAATGAATGTCATTTTAGTATCATAGTACAAGAGAGTTTAAAAATTAATCCAACCCTGTGAATTTACTATTTCCTTCCGTAGATCTTTCAAAATATAGGTTTTACTTATAATTTTAAAGACTTGAGGAATAAGAGTGTGAGCCCGTGTTAGGCATATAGTTATGACCCGAAGATGCACACTCTCTGTGCTCACTCGCGTAGATCCGTCCACGTGCCTCTTTCTCAGCGTGGCAGTTCATTTGTGGTTTGCACCCACACCTGGGAGATAATTTACCTCTCAATCAAGCTTAGGGTTTATTTTTCTGAAAGACTGCTTTGAAAAACATCATTAGAGAACATGTGTGAGCTGAGAGGGAAGAATGGACACAATAGTGACAAGAACATAAGAACAGAGTAATTTGTTCATGTGACATGCCTTGTGGATCTGTTCAAGCCCAGTTCCATATGTGCCAATTTCCTTTTACAATCCATTGTAGCTGGGTTCATGGGAATTTAGGACTTGGTGGTCTGACACAACCCAGCACATGAGGACCTGCTGAGGCTACATCATCACCTGAAGTTTGGATCATGCACTACATCTCCACCAGAAGACAGTATCAGGCAGAAGCAATGTCTTTCTTGACTGTCCACCTGTCTTGTCCCCAAACCCACCATGTTTTATTAATGATTTTCAAAAAGCCCTGTGCCTGAAGGTCATTCTGATTTTGCCGAAAATTGCATGAATTATAACTACATATCCCAGAGAGTTTAGAAGTATCTGAGTGTTCAGGATTCTCGAGTTCATCCATGCACATTCACCAACCCAGTTTCTAGGTCTCACAACTTCCCTCTTAGTTTCCTGATTTTGGCTTATTGGATTTGCTTCAATTGATAACCTATTTTTCCTTAACACCTATGCAGTGTTAAAATTAGGTTGTATGCCTGATGTTCATGTCTATCCATCCTAAAATGATAAGAGGTGAGTGTGTCTTTAAGTATTGCAGAAGAGGCACTCCAATTCTACCTTTTTTGCTTTAAATTGTGGATTAATCGATCTGAAATTCTCATTTTTCTCTTCAATAAATAAATGGCATTTTGCAACAGACACTGAGTTCCAGACTGGTTTTTCATTCTCCCATGCTTCTCAGAAACTGTTGATTTTGATCAGGTAGCATTTTCTTCATCTTGTATCTCGTCCAAGTTCACTATAGGTAAACATCTAGGCAAATACACTAGTATGACCTTCTGGAGGCTATCAAAACTCTATTTACTACAAGTGATAGGGTCCTTATTACCACTGGTGGATGAATGATTCATTTCCAGAATCCTATCCTTAGAGTTGGCTTCCTAAGGCCACATGTGCCACCAACTCTCATAGATTCAATGACCTAGACATGCAGGTGAAGATAGAGTCTCTTTTGAAAGTCCTTTATTGATAGAGATCTCTAGGAAAAGAAAAATAAAACAAAACAAAAACAGCAACAGAAAATCTTGCACGAGAGCGAAGCAGGACAAGACAGATGGAAAGGTGAGAAACAATACAATCTCAGGAAATTCTTGGCTTTGGCCTAATTCATCGGAGGAGTTTTCTGAGAATAAATGGATCAGCAATTTGCTCTCTTTTGAAGGCATGGTGTATGCTTTATTTTTTTCCCAGTGGCAATCAATCTTTGGCTCTGGGTTATTCAGGGAATGGGAGCCAATCTAACTTGCAGGGTTAAAAAGAGCACCAGACAGTGAAGGGCAATTTTCGGGAAAAGGAACCCAACTGTGGGCCACGGAAGCTGACTGTAACTGGGGAATAGGTATGACAGGCAGTAAGGGACATAGTGAGAATTTCAACAGAGAGATATGAGTGGGGCAACACAATCTCTCCTGCAGGAATAAAAACTTTGATCTCTCTCTCCCTCCCTCCCTCCTTCCCTCTCTCCCTTACATTTGCTCAAACATCACGCACACACATGCCCTTATAATATTGCTTTTTGCTTTTCACATGGGCCAGTTAGGCTTGAGCTGTGGCAAATAAAATGGGACAATAAGTACAACACTAAAATAATCACCGAAATACCAGTCTAGTGGTGTTAATCTTTGCAGGACACGGATGAGTGCTAAAAGTGATGTAGAGGCAGCAAACTCAAGGATGGGAGCTGGAGCAAGCAGAAATTTAACCTTATCTTGCCCTAGCTGTGACTGACTGTCAAGAACATGGGCTTAAAAATCTTGCTGGATCATTTGAAACTTAATTAGCTATTCCTGAGAACTCTATGCCAGTTCTGCGGAAAATAAACAAAAAGCAGAACCCATACAAGTGGTGCCCTAGGGCATCTTTGAAGCATTCTCTCATGAAACACTGTTTCAAAATGTAACAATAGTGAATCAGACACCGAGTGTAAGATGAGTGATTGAACACAATTTAGTCACCAAAAAATGCTGTTTAATGCTGTTTGATTGGGGTGAGCAAACTGCAGCCCCTGGGTTAAACGTAGCCCATGCCTGATTGTTGTTTTTTTTTTTTAATGGCCCATGTGATAACAAGGAATCTTTTCACGTGTTAAAAAATTGTCAAAGAAGAAGACCAAAACAGAATATGGAACAGAGCTTTCCCCAAACTAAACTCAGTTTAGAGAGACAACTAACCAGGACTCCACTTGTTGGTATTTCTCAGGGGGAGTAGCTCCTCCTAATGATGGGAGTGTCTGAGGCCCTGATGTAGGACATGCCCTCCCTCCCAGGAGGAAAACACTGTGTAGGCAGACGTTTCATCAGAGGTATCCTCGGTGACTCCAAATTATAATACATTGGAAATTATATTCCTGTAGGCCAACATGAACTAGACAGTTACAGATAATTTCTCTTTAGGCTACAGAGTGCTCAGGGCTTTTTGCCTGTACATATGTTACAGGGTGCAGCCAAGAGGGGGGCCCCAAATAGGCATTTGAAATGGGGTCCAGAACTTAAGGTGTCCAGGAGATTTTGGGATGTCTCCATCCCCCCCCCCCCCCAGGGTGTGGGTTGGGGGAAGGGACAAATGGAGCAGGGCCATTGAGAGCTGTTTTGCATAGCAACAGCCTTGCAGCTAACCTCTGGGTTGGTCATTTAACATATCTATAGCCTTTGGCTGGTTGCGTAGATAGGTTAAGTAGCTGTGATCAGCTCTAAGCCAGGGGAATGGAAGTAACTTCCCCACCCAGAAGTAACTTCCCCACCTAGATGTAACTGGGGGGGCGGGTCCCCTGAGTTACTGTGCCTGCGTGGGAGCTCAGAGAGGATTGGCTCCAGGACATGGGGCCACGCTGGCCCAGACTCATAATGGCAGTCCAGTAAAGCTGGAAGGATACAAGTTCTGCCATGGGCAACCCTGAGGAAGAGAACCATGCTGCTTTAGGGAGGAGAACCACGCGGACTTGACAGAGTGGAGACTCCCGCATCCCAGAGAGAGGAAACTACGCGACAGCCCTGGAGGAGAGAACCACACAGCCTGGCAGAGTGGGGACCCCCACAGCTTTAGAAGGGGGAACCACCACCTGGTTTTAGCAGAGATCCCGGCGACTCAGCTGAGGGTGCCGGGAATCCAGGGAGGTCTCCCAGTCGAGATGGAGTACTAACTGAGAAGAACCAGAGGACTGCCTAAGCCATGGACTTCTATTTCCTTCCCTGAGATATGGTACTCTGGACTGAGCAAAGGGGGAAGGAAGGAAGGACTGTCTGTGGGTGTTTTTAGGGACTTTGGGATTTTGGTAAAGACATTAGATCACTACTTTAAGTTAGTATAACATTAAATAAACATTTCCTTTCCTTTTCACGAATCTCTGGCATTGAGAGACGCCTTTCCTCTGGCGGTGGACATAGCGAGCCCGGAGCCCTCTTTCAATAATAGTATATCATCCCAGGCCCCCCTTGTTGTGTTCTGTAACACATATATTTGTCCCTGCCCCCCCCCCCCCCCAGGCAGTGGACCTCCTTGGCACAGGACTGGATTCCATGACAACCTTCCTCCTCTGTACTCTCTCTTTCTAAGGCAAACACTCCCCTTACATTCACCTGGTCCTTTGCAGCTCAGGCAATGCCATGGTGATGCTATGTTGTTGAGAGTCTTTGTCACAGTAGCTTAAAACCATTTGGTGGCTTTTTTTTTTTTTTTTACTTTGGCCCACAGTAAAATATGCATTTTACATCATGACTCATCTAAAAACAGACTTTCACAAAGGAAATTTTTCTTACTAAGTAATGTACTCTGGTTTTCTCTTTTATATTTCTTCTGCAGACCCACTAAAATGAATTCATGATTCATGAATAGTTTATAACCATCATTTGACAATAATAGTCTATTCTAGAGTAGTAGCTCTCAAAGTGTGGTGGAATTGAACACAAATCATTTCATAATCATCAATAAAAATTTATACTTACTGGTTCTAAAACTTTGCCATGTATCAAAACCACCTGGAATTCTTGTTAATACACAGATTACTAGACTGCACCCTTAGAGATTTGATGCAGTAGACATGGTGAGAAACCCAAGTATTTGCATTTTAAGCAATCTTTTAGGTGATGTTATTGCTTCTGGTTTTGGGGATATACTTTGAGAACCTGGTCCCGAAGGAAAAATCAAGGATTTCCTCCCGCTGAGTATTAATTCTATTAGATCCTTCCTCAGAGTTCTAAGAATGCCCCCTTGTGGTAATGCAAGGTAAATGTGTGGAAGTCAATGCTCCCCAAATACAGGTGTTAAAACACAATAGAAATGACACTCAGTTTTAACTCATCCCCTCCATCTCCCTTAGGAAGGAAAATGATGATTTTTGTACACAGTAACACAAAATGCTTAAAAGGCCAGAAGTTAGAGTCAGATGAACTTGAGTTCAAAGCAACCACTGTAGTATATAACATTGGACAACTTCTCTAATGCAAAGTTTCCTCATACATAAAGTGTAATAATAGCATTGTATATCTCTTTTAATATTTTTGTGATAATTAAGTATATTATTATATGAAGACTAGAACATCCTGATTTATAGTCCAGGGTGTGGATAAGCATCCTCCCTTTAAGGATCTGGAATGTAACACCTGAGCCCATACAAACATCCTCATGTCAAACCCTCAAGAAAATGCATCATTCCCCAAATAAATCCAGAAATAAGTGTTTGCTCCTGCTAAAGGACCGGTAAGAATTCAGAACTCAACAATACCCTTTGTCTCTGCAGAATTTTAAAACCACTCCTGCCACCTGACGTTGGTTGCTCCAGAAGAAGCCACTGAGTGACAGGGATCCTTGCTGGTGTCCAAGGCAAAGGCTGATAGAGCTGACACCAAGACATCCCAAGGGGTCCTCTTCTTACTGCTGCAGACATGGCTCACGTATGTGGCTATAACTGACTCCTGTGCCCTGAGACCTGCCACTGCTGCTGATACAGGTGTCCATTCCAGCCTCCAGTGGTTTTCTGAGGAACAAGGTGAGAACATATCACCCCTCACTGCTGTGCTCAACCACAGATGTGCAGCAGCGGAGTGAGCAGCTCTTCAGAGGCACTCAATGACTTTCCCCCTCCACAATCACATGGTCCAAAAATATTCATTCTTCAAAAACAAAATTGAAAGCCATTACAAAACAGAACTACTTGCTTAAGAAAAATAGGACATATATCTCCCATTGGTAATAAGTTGCCTATTTTCTCACTAGCTGAAAATAATGAAAAGAAATTACAATGATCAATTCCTGCCCTAAGGAGCTCATCGTATAATTGAGAAGATAAACACATATGTTTTTCTTTGATATAGAGATAACTTCCTTTTCCCACATTTGACTGTTTCTAAAATGTAGATGATTTTCAGTATAATAATGTTTGTTGTTTTCTGAAAGTAAAACATGCCAATAAACCAATGCTGTATTTTCAGTCACTGGCATTTCAGAATATGCTGGGGACCACCCTTCCTGGTTTCAGATGTTATAACTCCCCATGGCTAAGGCTGAGTAAAGAGACTTTGGGACCATAAGTCACTAAGGAGACAAAGCTTATCTTCCTGGCAGGGGTGCCACCTCTGCCCCCTTTTACTTCACACTGCTTGGCCCTGGGCAGATGACTGGTTAGCCAATGACGAGTAAGATTCCTCAAGGGAGGGATGACCTAAGACAGGCATGGTCATGATGGGGCCATCAGGGAAGTACTTGGGGGCTATAAAAAGGGGGTGATGGACCCTCACCCCTCAGCTTTGATATAGCCTGAGTCCTCGTTCTGTCTGCGAGATGTCTCTTAATCTCTTGGCTGCCTTATTTCCCTTGCCTGACTTAAACCTGAAACAATGACAGAGGCTGGTGTAGCCCTATGCTGGAAAGGGCAAGTTTCTGGGGCAATCAGGCCTAAGAAAGAATGCATAAAATCCTGCAAAACCTGCTTTGCTAAGAAGGCCTACAATTTTCTGACATGGGACCAAGCATAAAACAAGTTTGTTTCCTAAAGTTTTATAGCCCTTTAGCTATCTGAGCCTGACTCAGAATAAGCCCTCAGAGTTCTTTGAGTGTTATCTATCATTTGATCATTACTTCCTGAAAATGTCCGATGAGCTTCACCTGTAATCCTGTGCAAATGAACCCAATAAAATCCACTGAGGAACAGGCTCCTGGCCCTCGTCCTCTGAGAGACTGGCCACCTCTCCTCCCCAAGCAGATCATGTATTGGTAGATTTATTCTTATCCATTCTGCAGGCAAAGCCCCCACCCCCCAAGAATAAAACCCAGGAAAGTTAGTAACTAACTACAGTGCAGTATTAGGGCTTGTGTAGTGGTCTGGTTGAATAATTTAATGTTATAGATCTAATGGGAGAAAGCTTGAGAATGGAAAATGTAGACACTAACTTCTATAAAAACACACACTCACAAACACACTTACTATACTCACCCATGCCACCAATGACACTACCACCACCACCATCACCATCACGATTTATGATTTTAGGTCTTAAAGGGTTTTAATGGGAAAGATGCTTGTTCCTCAACTCTAGGAGCCAAGCAGCCTCAAAGAAATATTGATAAGCATAGAATAGTACTCAAGTATTTGTAAATAATAATATGAAAATACATCTCAGCAAAACACCCATAAATGTCAACCTAAAGTATTAAAATGTTAATAAAGTATAAAATCTGTTATTGTATTCTTTTGAAAGAATGTCTCTTTCATGACACAAATAAGAATGATGTGTGAAGTTTTAAAGTTGAACCTGGAAATTTTAACTTCAGAACTGAGAATGAAAAAAGTATCAGTATATTTGGTTACATTGAAAAGGGAAAGAAAGACACAGTTTTACCCAAACTCCTACATTTGCTTAGGAAGTGACCAAAATTAAATGATGCTGTCTGACGAATGCCGTCATTCATGAGCAAAGGTTGGCATCTGAACCAGCTTTTAATCAGGCAGTTCTAAGCTCTGCTAACTGAAGCCTTCTGTATGGTTTAAATATCCACTTTTAAATATACACAGTTTTAGAAATGCACAATGATTATCTGAAGTCGATGCCCAGAATTTATCTGCATATTTTTTAAACCATGGTGTCAACCAGAAAAAACAACATTTTGTCAGTAGAAGCATTTTTCTTTACAATGGACTGTTCATTTCCTTGACAATGTGCATCCTCCTTTACAGGGTCTCATTTAGTGCTGTCACAGCCACACTGTGTGAAGTTGAAAATGCTCATGAATGGTGCCCAGCACTCTATCAGGATAATTCATTCAATATACATAAACAGATGCAAAATGCATTCGACCTATTTACAGAAATGCAATAATAAATCCATATAGTATAACATGAGGCTTTAAGGTTGGCATAAAATTTGCCTGACTTTGGACAAATTACTTAAACCATTTAAGTCTTATTTTTAATATATATATCTAAAAAGGGATAACACTATTCACCACATGGCCTTTTGAAATATTTAATACATAATCTATGCCAGATATTGTGTCTGACAGTTGTTAAGAGCTCCACTAATTGTACTTTGTAGCTTTATTACTCAATGTAGAGTAAAAAATAGAAATGGTATGAATTAAAATTTTTGCTTATCCTAAAAAATATGTACAGAAAAATCTCAATAAATGAAAATATGTAAATGTCCACAAAAGTATTAGGGAATGACTCTTTTCTCTTTACACATGAATTCATGAGAGGATTTATTTAGATGTTATATTCCTGGAATTCACTTAAAACCTGATTTGTACAAGTTTTATTTGTATGGAACTTTGTAGAAACACACATCATGTGAAGCATGGTATAGCTACATGTCTTTTCAAAATGTCTAAGTTCATATATTTATAGATCTGTATATTAAAGTTATTATTATGATATCTGAATATTTTATGCTTCAGAAGAATTTTTTTGTTTACAGTGATGGAAACTGTGTCTGTGAGATAAGTGAAATCTGACTGACAACGTCCAGCTGTGTGAACTGTATACACGGGGTACTTTGCCATTGTACACATGTATACATGGTGGCTGTGGACCTGGGGTGGAGTGAGAACCAGACTGAATAGAACTCCATCTTTTACAGATTTGTAACATGTCAAGTATATAGAATCATGGCCAGTTAATTCCTCTCACCAGTCTTGGTGAGAGATACTAAGGAGGTATTCAAAAATAAGAAAAGTTTTTGGTCATATACCTCATACAAGCTGTGGACAAAACCGGCAATGATGTGAGGAAAGAATGCGCTTTTAGAGCATTCAAGAGTATGCATTGTTTTAATCATCTTCTGGTACTTTCTGTTTTCAATTTCCCCACTTTCTCCATCTGAGAACTTGGTTCCATGTGGTGGTGTTCCAGCAAAAGAAAATGAGTGAGGAAAGACAGAAAGAGGGAGAGAGAGGAAGACAAATAACTCTTATGTTTCAGTACAACAACATAATCACACCAAAAACTGCCTTGGGAGTCTCCTACAGAGAAGTCAGAGACAGCGTCATAGTCTGCTTTGAAATTCTAAATATTATAAATTTATCTTTGAACATCAGTTTTCTGCCTGAGTCTGATGGAACAATGGAACATTATAATGACAGAAGAGATAATGTACATTATGTGTGATCACTGCCTTCACTTCCTTGTGTCACATTTTTTTCTGTCATTCATGATGTTCTGTGAGCCAAGAATTACAGGAGACCCGTGAGTTCAGTGACACACAAAGTTGGTACAAAATAACTATGCTATGTCAACTACTTAAGTCAGGGTAGAGAAACTTGCTTCAAATCCAGAAAGAAATCAGAGGTGTTCTAAGAAACACAAATAACAAGTAACCCTATCTTATCCATTCTTACTCATCCTTTATTCCTGTATTAACCAAACACCAATGTGGAAATCATGCCATATAAAGAAAAGGGTAAGATAGGGCAACCTGCAGTTCACTTTTCTTTAAGCTCTTTACTCATTTGACAGCTAAAGGCAGAGAGTAAGGGTGGGATGTGCTATATCAAGAGAAGTTGGAAGAGCTGACTGAGGTTAGTACATTTCCATTGTTCTAGTAAGAACAAATCACATGTGCATGCAGGAGTTACAAAAGATGAGTGTGATTTTAGTGATTCTGCATACAAGTTAAAAGTTTCTACTTAAAACTAGCCCTTAAAATTATTTTTTAAAAGTTAAGGTAGCGTTGATATGTAATTGTATATTAGTTATATTAGTTTCAGGTATACAATAGAGTGGTCTGACATCTTTTACTTTACCATGTGATCACCCTACTAATTCTAGTTCAATAATTATCTGTCACTTTGCAAAGTTATTACAATGTTAATGACTATATTTCCCTTTATCTTTTCTTCCCATCTTACCCCTGAAAACCATCCCTTAAAATTTATTTAACATAGCCCTGGCTGGCGCAGCTCAGTGGATTGAGTGCGGGCTGCAAACCAAAGTATTGCAGGTTCGATTCCCAGTCAGGGTACATGCCTGGGTTGCAGGCCATGACCCCCAGCAATAGCACATTGGTGTTTCTCTCTATCTCCCTCCCTTCCCTCTCTAAAAATAAATAAAATCTTTAAAAAAATTTGTTTAACATGAAAAGATTAAAAATTCTATTTTAGGCATTTACAAAAGTAAACAAAAATATGAGCAAGTTTAAACAAATATACAAATATAAAGCATTTAAACCTAACATTGCACAAAGTAAAGGTTAATGGTAAAATTCATGCCAATAATCTTAAGGTCTGTTTTTTCTTTACTTAGAATACTACTGAATTGGAATTTAAAAAACCACTATGATAAATAGAGAGAGTGTGTATTGAAGAAAGAAGCACATTTCATATTTTAGTACCATTAACAGCACATTTTTCCTGCTTTGTGACGAGGCACCTTTCACGTTTATTTTGCACCAGACCCTGAAACTTATGTATCCAACCCTGTTGGGTACACCCTTGTAGCAGGGGTGTCCGACCTTTTGGCATCTCTGGGACACACTGGAGGAAGAAGAGTTGTGTTGGGCCACATTCATAGCCATCCTGGGATGCAAGCAGCTCATGGGCCACAGGTTGGACACACCTGCACAGAGTTAATGTAAAATGTAAAGGGAAGAGAAGTAAGAGGGTTTTTCCTCCATATCAGTAAAGAGAGGAGGTGCTGTCCATAACCAGAAACACTTCTGAGACAGCTTCTCATTACTTGGCTGGTTTAGGAAATATCTGGCTGCTAGATATGGATTTTGAAACCTGGTACTCCCATCTGCCACACAGCCTGCTCTACTTCTTAGTGACATCAATGAGCCTCAAAGATTTCCATATCTTACTGAAGGGATAACCCTTCATGCCTGCCCTTGCTTCTCAATCCCAGGTCTAGAAAAACAATGGTTACTTTACAACCATAGGCTGTTCTGGGATCCAGACTGTTCCTATCAGTTTCATGCAGAGCAATGGTTTGAGTTCCTCTGAAAAGGTGCTGTGAAGTTATCCAGAGAGCAGGGTTCAGAGCCATTTAGCTCACCCAGAACCAGGGTGAAGTCAACAAAAACCAGCACATAGGTTCATTGCGCATTTGTTGTGCATTCTATTAGGACTTTATTCATAATCACAACCCCAAATCTTCAGTGTGTGCCCTTGATCAAAGAAGTCAATCTTGGAAATAGCATGAGTTTTAGGATCTCCCGTGGGTTAAAATCAAGATTAATCACCCTCTGAATCAGTTTCCCCATTAATAATGGGTCAGTTATATCACATTCATATGTTTTTTTCTCAAAAAAAAAAACAAGAAAAATTGTAACTGAAACAAATGAGCAATAATAAAAGGAAAAAGGTAATTGGCTGCTATATGAACATTTGTGATTCTCAGGCAATTTAGAATCTGAGTCCCTTTGCTACATTTAGGAAATCTCCTTCTTATGACACAAAGTCTTCTATCAAAATACAAAATGTTAGATACTCTCCTGACCTCTCTAGCACTAAGGTTAATTGATGCATCACATGCACTCACCCAGGAATTTGAGCTAATATGACATTGAAGCAAAGAATTGGACAGTACAGAATCCTTTCTGCAGAGACTGGCATCAGCAGGCCCAGCTGTTCCAGGCTGCAGAAGCATGGGGGTGACCATTCCAATGGCAGGGCCATTGTCCAATGTCAAAGGAGTAAGCTCCGGTGTCCATTCCCAGGGGAACAGTAGTGTCTGTTCCAGGGTGTCATGGCACCATAAGTTTTAGCATTGCTCCTCTGCTGCATAGGTGTTTGTCTTAGTTCTAAGCCTCTCCTAGAGAGTCTGAGGGCAGCCTGATGACCCTTGAATGCATTTCCTGTTTGTGTTAGCTGGAGCAGTTTTCTGTTCCTTGGACTAACAGCCCTGATTGATGCAACGGTTGATTGTATGTTCAGATATCCCAAGGAGCCTTGACGAATGACGTGGAGATAAATAATAATTTATTTCTAAGCAAAGATTTCTGTACTTCACAAGAGTCAGCCAAATCTAATTGATGACGGCTCTCAGGAGGAAAAATGACAGGCATTTATTTTACATTGCATTAGAGTGATAACAACTGAATCTGAATGTACAATATCACTTTTGAAGAAATAAGTTCGCTTGAGAGAAAGAGTGTCTTTTGCTTCATGTTTGTGTAGACTGTACAATACGAAATTCCCCACACCATATGGCAGTGTTATTCCTGAAAGACACTAACAGATCTAGGGCCCAGTTTGTAGAAGACTCTCAGGAAACCTTTTTGACTTGACTCTATAAAGCCTATCAGAAGGTAATATCCTATGTATATTCTTGGAATATCTCACTTGCTAAACAAGAAGGCTGATATTTTTGATGACCTTAGAAAAGAAACCAGGAAGTCATATATTTGGAACTCTCTGATGACAATGAACAGGAGAGGAGTGTGCAATAACAGATTTGGTCAAAGGGAATTTAAAGGGTACTGGGATTTTAGAAACAAGAATCCACCATGTCTCTTACCTGGTGCTTTCAAGGCACATTTACTAACTCCTTTGGTGGTAGAAAAAAATCCAATAACAGCCAGTCTTTGGCACCAAAGTCTTCCCATTAAATTTATTTAACTTCTTACTTGACCTTTATTCTGATATTTGCTTTTTTTCTGGAGACTCTCTGAGATTTCTTGGTTTGCCTCCCATTCCAAGACTCAAGTATACTTCTTGGACATTATATAAAACGTTGTTTTCTTTTGCTTAAAACGATGTGATTTATGATTTTACATGACACAGCCTCAGGCACTTTCTTTTCCTTTGGGACTTCAGACTTTCTCCTCCTGACCAGCTCTGTCTAGCTAAGCTATTTTCTGGCATTAATCCACCAACTAATGTCCTATCCCTAAAGGGTACAAGGAGAGAACCAGAGTCCGTGTCCATCAGTGACAAGCTTTCAGCAGCAAGAAACAGTCTCTAAGACAGGCCTGAAAAAATAGACACTATGTCACTCAATAAGAAATGTGTACTAGAAAGTTTCGGTCTTGGCACAGTCACTTAACTGTAACATGAATGGCCAAGTGACATCACATGCTTTCACAACGCAGGAAGGAGATTTGCAGTGTTTCTCTTCATAGTCCTGATATTTCAGACTTATCTCCAGGCATTACCTTCTCACAGGACACTATCCCAAATAGGAAGGAAGGGGGCAGGGGTTAAATCGGCTTCTCTTTGTATGGCTCTCCACTTTTACCAAGAAGGGACACTTCCTAAGAGTCTCCTAAGAAGATCCCCCTTCATCTCACTGGGTGCCCCTTCCCATCCAGAACAGTAAGTAGTGAATACCCTGGTGTAGATCACTACTTATCATCCAAACAAAACCTGTATTCATTTAGTAAGAAAGAAAGTGTTATTCCCTTTTGGACAGATGGGGAGCCAACAACAGGTGTCAGACCTCAGTTTTCATCAAGGTTGAGAGAAGGAGCTTCTTCCCACAAAGTCTCAGATTTAAAATCAGAAGTTTAGAACCATAATTCAGATGTCAGTAAACAGGTTAGATTTATTGTGACTAATGCATAAACTATAGCGCTCAGTCCTGAAGTGGATCCCTTTAGTATCTGTGATGAATGTCCTTGCTCCTGTTTCTTGTCATCACATGTGAGGCATGATATACCACAGGGGTGACTGCAGCAGCGGTGTGGCTGAAATACCCGCATAAAGGAGACGAGTCACACCAGTGCATTTTTCTGCAGGATTTTGGATCACGGCAGGTAAAGGATGATGACTGCATGTGGAGACAGATGAGCCAAAGGCAGCATTAAACCTTGGTTTGTATGAGCCATTCTGCCCTACAGAGCCTGTGGAGACCTGGCCCATGGTGATAAATGTTAGAGAGGAAGGAAGAGGGATTGAGTTGAAAACCATTTTGACTGCACCAAAGGAAACACTGTTGATTTGTTGGCATATCCTCTAAAATAGAAGGAGTTAGGATAGATATTTAAAACATAATTTATAACAAGGCAGGAAGTCCTCAGTCGATATCCGCTTTATAACCTAGGTTGTAATTAATTACCTGTGTCAATGTGGTAGGTTTGACCAAAACAATCCCCACACACTAGAAGAATCTTCTCTGATTTTTCACTCTTTCATCATATTATCTGTTCCAGAAAAGAGTCCTTAACTTGAATCATAACCTTATTTTTATCCTTCATAAATGCATTAGAAAAATGTCTATATAAAATGACAGCAATGTCAGTAGCAATCGATTTTGGGGAGGATAAAAATAGCAGTAGCAATTAAATATAAAAAGCTTCTATATTCTGGCATTTAATTCTCCTGACTGGATGAAATAGCTAATAATAATATTGATTATTTCTTTTTAACCTTGTGCTAAGGACCTTACCTCTGGTGTGTTTTCTTAATGGTTATACAAACCCTGTCTCCAGAATAGCTAAACCAGGTTCATCTACTCAGGGCTAGGCAGCGAGGGAGAAATGAAGCTTGTCCTCCAATCCTAGGCCTGCCTTAATTCTAATAGGTTGCTTTAGAGGAACCCTTGTGTCCCACAATCCCCATTACACTTTGGGACAGTAACAGACAGAGATTTGCTTCTCGGGGTGCCAAGCGTAAGAGAGAAGAATGGGAGAGACTACACTACTACAGCAGTGACTACAAAGAGCCACAGCTCCTGTCCCGGATGAAGGGCACGGAAAGGAGTGGGCCTGAGGCTGATCAAATGCCACCTTCAGAGCAGGTATACAAGTCTGAATTCTCCAATGGGGAAAAAACAAAACAAAACAAAAATCAAACAGAACCTATTGGAGATAATATAGCTCCGTAATTAAATAAATATATATTTATTTTAAAGAACTGGCTTCTACCATCACAGGGGCTGGCAAGTTTGAAATCTGCAGGGGAGGCTGGATGACCAAGGAGGAGTCGATGTTGTACCTGGAGTTTAAAGGGAGTCTGGAGGCAGAATTTCTTCTTCTTCAGGGACTTTCAGGGCTTTTTTTCTAAAGGGCTTTTTTTCTAAAGGCCTTTATCTGATTGGATGAGACCCACAGGATGGAGAGTAATCTACTCAAAGTCTACTGATTTAAATGTTAATCATATCTAAAAATGCCCGTATAGCAACACCAAGACTAGTGTTTCACCCAAAATTTGGTACTTGGGTACCATGGCCTACTCAAGTTTACAAATAAGATTACCCATCAAAGCAGGGAAGTGGCAGCTAAAAAACGCCACACAGAACACTGGAAAAAGTATAAAGAGAAATGTGAAAGTATTGCCTAGTATTTTCTATTGCTACTAAATCTTAATGTTGGGAACCTTCCCAATGTCAATACTTAACAATTACATACAATAGTATCACTGTGCCTCAATCAAGATGATATACACAAGCATTTTCGGTAGTATTAAGCGAATCATTTGTTTTCTAAAGATTTCATACATGCCATGCAAAATGCCAAGCACTGGGTCCACAAAGAGAAATGACATAGTCTCTGTCCCCAAGGGGCTCACAGTCTGTTGTGGGGAGCAGGAACACAGAATGTCTGCTATGAAAGCATTACATTTTTTCACTACTAGTTCAGTGCCAATTCCATGGCTATTGTATTTATTAAAGCTGGATTAAGTCATCCTTTCATCTGATAGACAGATGAAAGAGAGCTCTGTAACTCCGAGAATATTTTCTTTTCATGAAAAAAATTTCCAAGCAAAAGTAGGAATATTAACAAAATTTTGAGATTAGTAACAACTTGTTGAAAATACAATTCATGGACATTAGAAATAAAATAAAATAACTATAATAAGTTAAGAATAAAATAACTAATAAATTAAGAAAATATTGCTAATGAAAGTTATTCCTCTTAATGTATTTACAGTAAACTTCTAAATATCCAAATTCCACATAGGTAATAAGCAAAAAAATGAAAAGACTCTTGTTCAGACAAACTCAGAATCAGTGGGAAAGCAGGTACTTTTGACCTAGACCTACCTTAAAAATACTGCTTTGTCAATATGACCTTTGACCTTGAGAAAGCTACTTGAACTGCAGAGTCTAATCCTATTCTCCTGGCAATAATGTCAATTGGTTTTTACATTTGTAAAGATTAATTGTGATGGCATTGTGAACGTGTCAAGCAGCATCTGAGAGGAATGTGCTCTTAGTAAGGATAATTTCCTTAGATTAAAAGCTCAGGAGAACACAGGAGAACACAAGAGAACAGCTCATCATTCTGGTTTTATGAGACTGCTTGTTATATTTTGTATGACTTATATCCTTTACTTGGGTATATAAATTGCTAATGTGATGTGAAATAAAATTTTGTCTCTCTCCCATGTGCATCAGTGCAGCTGACACACACATGTGCCCTTCTTGTGAACCATGGCATTCGATTCTACATTATGAAGTTACCATTGTTAGAGGAGACTACAATCATTTCTTGCTCTCATTTAAAGGTGTCTCAAGTTATCCAGAAGGCAAAATACACTTGAAATACACTGCTTTGTACAGGAATAACTAATAGGCATATAAAAGAAGTTGTTGAAAATACCAGACTAGAAAGGTGAAGGGAGCAAACAGACATGAATCGTGAGCCTGACCTTTGCTGTACACATTCTGACTGTTCCATTTCTCCAGCTATGTCTCCAGAAGTGTCTTCACACGTATGAAGACATTTGTGTTGATATGAGACGTGACTGAAGAACGCTATGTCCTCCAAAGCTATATAATGATGGGTATGCTTTTCATAACTTTTGGTTCATCCTGGAAAGCAAGACTCAAATTCTGACAAATGTTTCTTGGAGCACCATATGAGAATGAAGAGAAGGTGAGAGACTATAAAACTTGGGGTTTTTCAGCTTAGATTACAAAACTTTAGAGATGGATGAGCTCTCCTAGACTAAGCTCCTCCTTTTTAAGAGGCAGTGATTGAAATCCAAAGAATTGAGGTCAAATTGTTATCAGAAAGAGGACTTACTTTTCTTTTCATTAATTATTAATGACAAAATCACAGTTTAAGACTTAGAAAAATTTTGAAAATAATTTTTTGGAGAGTACATGTGTTAGAAAAGTATAAACATAAAGTATGGCTATTATTAAATAAGTTAACATTATTGTGCTTTTCCATATGGTCTTTTGTCATTACACAGAGAAAAATCTCCTACATTTAAGAAATGAACTCCTCTCTTATCTTATGACATTAATGTTGGTATATGATAAAGAAAAGGCTAAATTTCACTTATATATTTTTTAAAGATTTTATTTATTTTTTTAGGGAGGGAAGGGAGAGAGAGAGAGAGAGAGAGAGAGAGAGAAATCAATGTGCGGTTGCTGGGGGTTATGGCCTGCAACCCAGGAATGTACCCTGGCTGGGAATCGAACCTGGGACACTGTGGTTCCCAGCCAGTGCTCAATCCACTGAGCTATGCCAGCCAGGGCTCATTTATATTTTTGAGTCCCCAGATTAGAAACTTGTTGAACTAAGCTATGTATCATTAAAATCATTTTAAATTATTTTAATGTGCCTAGGTACATTTTAAAAATCAAGTATTAATTTTACATATATGGCTTGCTATATTAATTAAATTATATTAAATAATATAAATTTATTTATATTAAATAATAATTATTTTTTTAATTAAATTAAGATATTTGAACTATAAAAAGTAATACATTTAACACATATAAAATACATTACATATATGTCACTTGGATATGTAAAGTAACTTAAATATATAAAGTAAGTTATACATAACTGATATGTATGATAACATAAACACTTGTGAGAACATTATCTAACTTTAAGTTGTTTTTTTTTCTTGCAGTTTTATCTTGGATACATATGCCTTCTTTTCTTCATTTTGCTTTCATCCCTGTTTTGGTTTCTGTGCATTGGATAAAACAGCCACTTCTCCTAGGTTTGAAAGAGAGGCCTTATGTAGGAGGTAACTCTTGGTTGCGTGTCAATCCTTTGTGATCATCAGACCTGCCTGTTTTATTTTTAAGGGCTCCCAGTAGGTGAGGGTGTTCCATAACCCTCAACTGTGCCACAGAAGGGAAGATCTCATTCAGCATGCAGATTGAGGCTTATTGGAAGCCAGACCCACAGGCAGCAGATTTAAAGTACACAAATATATGCATACAGTCCTATGGGACCACAAGTCTAAGCCCCTGTAGCCACCAGTGCCAGGGGATGGGGATGTGTGCAGTTTGCAAAAAACAGAGCAGCAGAGTAAAACACTTCTAAAAGCTCTTTTTGGTCAGAGAGAGGTGATCAGAAGCTGTCAGAGATGGGGAGAAGGCACAAAGGTGGTTCCTGCCCCTCTCTGTCCCAGATAGTACCCCCATCGTCACCCATATATATGTCGAATGAGATGCCTACTCTCAGACCAACACACCAAGTAAACAAGCGAGCTTCTCCCACACAAGACATGGAACATCTGGAATGCCCCTTGCTCTGGGTCCTGGGGTGAATGATTCCTAGCCCCTGAGCTCTTTGAGAATTTTTTTCTTATTCTGTGGATCTCCTCCACACAACCCTGGGTGGTTTTTAAAGCTAGATGTTTTGGGAGATTGTTTCTTGGGTGGGGGTTTTAAAAGTTGGAGATGCCTGCTGTGGGGTTCAATCCTTTTGCTTCTCAGGGAGGAGCTCTGGCTTTTGAGATTTCCTCAGGAAGAATCACCTGGGGATGGGGTGGGGAGGGTCATTATGGTGAAAATGTGTCTCAGCCTCTCCTACCTGCTTCCGCTCAAGCCTTCTCTCTTTTGCAAGAAGTGTAGGCATTGCTCAGACAGTTCCAGGATTTTCCAGAGGACGTTGTTCCATATGCAACTGTAGGTTCTGTGTGTTCTTGGGAGAAGGTGAGTTTAGGATCCTCTTACATCACCATCTTGAATCATAACATTTCTGTCTTAAGAAATACTATTTTTCCAATATCCCTCTCGATTCTGTCTCATCCTCTTGTTTCTCTGATTTATGAAGTGGCCATTATCTTGAACTTTGCTTTTTAAATTTTTTAAAAAAGATTTATTTTTAGAGAGAGGGGAATGGAGGGAGAAAGAGGGAAAACAACATCAATGTGTGGTTGCCTCTCACATGCCCACTCCTGAGAACCTGGCCCACAACCAGGCATGTGCCCTGACTGGAAATCAAACCAGTGACCCTTTGATTTGCAGGCTGGAACTCAATCCACTGAGCCACACCAGCCAGGGTTGTTTTTTAAATTTTTATCATTTTATAGCCAAATTTAAAATAGATTTATTGCTAATATATGTCAATGAAACAGATTATTGTTTAATTTTACTTGTTTTTACATCTTTTAGAAATGGTTTTACATAGTATATTTATCTATGCCTCATATTGCTTATTCAACATTATCTAACAATATGTTAAGGTTACTCCTCATGTGTGTGCTGTGTGCTAATCAAACGGAAGCTGGCCACAGTAACTCTCATACTATATTTGCTCGCTTTAAAAGATATATATAAATGATATTTTTCAAGCTAAGCTAAATAAAGGTGTATTAAAACATTTATTTTTTGATGGCTACTTTCTCTGTTCTTGATCTATTTTGTAGCCTAAAATTCATAATCATAATTATTAATTTTGATTCCAAAGATAACATCTCTTTTTTCTCAGACCCAACTGTAATGTCATAATTTACCTCCCAGGTATTTTGAAGAGTAATTATGACTATGACCTAAGAGCAAAACAAATAAAATTAGGGAATTTGAACTTGAAGTGAAATGGCATGGATGTGTGGGAGGCAGGGAGGGATAGGTTCTAGTCAGAGGATTTTAAAGATACCATCCAAATTATGATGCTATATTTAGTTTCTGTAATTTCAGTCAGTAATTTGATTTCTTTCAAATTTCAGAATAATTTTATTGTATCGTGTGCATATTGAATTGGGACAATTTCTAAGTGAATTGATTCAAAAGAGCTTTTCTAAACCATACATATATATATTAGAAATATATATATACACATATATATATGTTTTAGAATGTATATATTCTCACAGTCTGTCTAGAAGGTGTCCAGCCATGTAATATGAAAAAGAGATGTTTATTAAAGAAGATACAAGATACAAGAAACATCGTAAGATAATGACCTCAGTCCCCTTCACAGTAGGCACCTTGGGACTTCACACAGTTCTCCAAATTGCCATCAGCTGCCCCATCATATTTTCCTGAATCTCATCAATGATCTGAAATGTCTTCTCTTTCAAAGGTGATTTTCGTTTTGGGTTTTTGGAAAAGCCAGAAGTTGCAGGGGGCTAAATCTGAGCTTTAGGGGGTCTGAGTCACCTGGATGATCTGATGTTTTGCCAAAAAACTCTGTATGAGAGATGATGCATGAGCAGGCACATTGTTGTGATAAAGCTGCCAATCACCAGTTGCCCACAGCTTTGGCCTTCTGAATCATCCAAATCGTTTTTATGGAGGAATGTTCAAGCTTAATGCAAAATTTGATGCAGATTTGTTGCTCTACTTATTCAGTCATTTTGAATGCGATGGCCACACAATACATATGCTCACTCAATGGGGTCTACCACCCCCACTGACTAGTACAGTGAAGTCTTCATTGTTCATGAATGCACATTTCAGTCCACTCTCCTTGCCTGCCAACTTACACTGATATTTTGTAAATTGTTCTCATTTTGCATAGTAACTAAATTATTCGGGGTTTTTTTTTTTTTTTTTTGCATAATGCTACACTAACTGAATTCCACTCCTATTTACTCCTAACTACTCCATTAAAAAAACCCTCAATATTATGATTGCCTTTTAGGTGCCTGACATTGTTCTTAAATCAGGGAATAAGAAAAAATGAAGAAGACAGAGAGGGTCATTTACTGACTTTGTCAAAGTCAAAAATGACTTTGGCTTTGTCAAAAGTCTGGCTTTGTCCAAAACTAAGCAGATACTGCTTTATCTGGGTTTCACTGGGATTAGACATTTTTACCCTTAGTTTACCTAAAAATAAAAAGAGAATGCTCTAGAGTTAGGTCTTCAGCCCTGGAACATCAGCATGGCAGGCAAACTATTAATTTGCCATTCATTGAAATTATATTCTTGAATATATAGTTTATAAGCAAAGAGTTTCCTTTGTTGGGGACACAAGAGCATGTTCTACAACGATGGAAAACTGCTGCTGGTAGAACTACAGCCACTCTTCTCTTGTCCTGAATAATTCAGTTCAGACTCCAAAATTGAATACTGACAACTAATTTTAAAATGTTACAATTAGCCACAATGGCCCTCTTTTGATTTTCCTAAATCTATTAAAGCTTTTATACACCTTGTTTAAATATGACTTCATTATTGTTAAGAGTACTGTGCAGAGCAAGCACATGCAGTTTTGAATGACTGAATTCTGCTTTTACCTTGTAGTTTCCTGTCCAGAGTTCTTATAATTTTCGTAGCTCTTCCCCTTTTATTGAACATTCAAGTCATCTTAAACATGTGCTCTCTCTACCACCATAGACTGCCCTCTGCATTTAAAAAAATGTGCTACTGACCACAAAACAAATGAACTGTGGATAAAAATGAACTGCAGTATTGAAAGTTTGCCCATAAAAGGCCTGTGAATGGTTGGAGGGCTAATCATTTAGGACCCAATAATAAGGGTAATTCTATAACATAAATCTTCTTCCCAGGGCTAGATCAATACAGGGTTTAACAAGATGAAGCCATCACCTTTATGACCAATCAGGTCAGCTCAGAGTATGAGAACATGATAAAGAAGATAGTTTCCGTTGTGAGGCCAGCAAGTGTTTATGAGATCCCAGATACTAGAGAAACTCTGAAAAAGAGGACTGCAGATCCAAAAAAGGATTCCAAATAAGCTTCTGCCCTGACCTACTTCTCCAAGTAATAATACTTCAAGATATATTTTAGAATGCTAACTACTAAATAGTCCTGCCATCATCAAGCACTGTTGCAAATATCACCGTAAGATGATGCCATTTTTAAGGTCTTGATATATGCCAACCAACACAATACTCACCTCCTATTCTATTTTTTATAATCTGCTAAGTGTATTTAAAAGTAAATACAATAATTTCAACTTTTACAGGAAAAGAAACACAATCAGGTTGTTTACTTCATGTAATTGACTTTGCATCATTCCAGTTTTATCTCAAATAGTACCTACTTAGGCTCAAAAAAGAGCCATTGTTGTGCAGATACAATTGTATTGCTGCTTGTCAAGTTTCTTGTCACCACCTTCCCTCCACCATGTGCATGAATGTCTATCAGTATTTTTATTCATGGCCGTTGCCACTTTATGAAATTGTTTGCTAAACTGTTCATTGTCTATTTTTTTCATAACAATGCCAGTTTTTTTGAAGGAACAGAATATGTTTTTGTTGCTGCATGTGCGGAGACTAGAGAAGTGCTTGGCACATAACTGGCACTCAGGAAATATTTATTGATGGCATGAGCAAAAGAATATCTTGAATGATAATATTGTAAGTGGCAGAGCCAGGATAAAAGCAACCTCAGGTTTCTAGTAGCCAAATATTATATTTTCTTTTATCTTCTGTCTACTATATTTCACATTTCACAGCCTATTAGTTTAGGGTTATCAGGTTGTACATATCGTGATGTCAAATGTCCTAACAATTGAAGAGTTTTATCTTATTAGAATAAACCCAGTCCTCCAAGTGTTAGAGATTTGCCACCAGCACTTATATCTATTCACAGTCACACCATCTCGGTGGATTTTATTCCTGGAAGTGAATGTATGCCCTCTTTGAGATCCATTAGGTTGTAACCACATTAGAGAAGGCTAGATTCACTGAGAGGGTATCAGTCTCGCCATCAGCACGTTGACCACAATAATTCTTGAACCCTCCTTGTTTGTAGCTGAGTTCAGCCTCCAGGAAGTATAACATTAAACAGAACTTTTTAAAAGCACTCTTATGTTCTTTAATTAATTATAACATCAATATCAACTGAAAAGACCATGGTGTAAAACTAGGTAATAGAAGTGCAGGTTGTTTTAAAAGATATTCTGTTTCTAGATCTCAGAGTATTTTGAATTTACTACAGTTTGCAGAAACCATCTAGGCAAATGAGCCCATTCAATCATGCATTCATTCAACTTGCAAATATTTATTCAGCATCTACTATACACTTTTACAACACTGGAAACAATTGCAGTTACAAATGTCACATGTCAGACAGAGTGCTAATTAGTATAATAGATTTATCAAACCGTCCAAACAGATAACATTTAATTTTTCTCTACAATTTGAAAATACAGTGATCACCAAATGGTCTGTATTAATGTTGTACTTTCTTTGTGGATTTTCTTAATTCTGAGGGGAAATTATGACTTATGTCTGCTAATTTTTTTCAGTCATTTGTCCTATAACAATATCCATAAGACTCACCAAAGTTCCTCCGCCTCTGATTTACTGGTTTAGAAGTTCTTCATTTATTCCAAAAGTAAAATTTAAATCTGATTGGCCATTTCCAGGCTCAGTCTATGCACTGATGTCATCACTACTTATTCAACTTCAATTGGTCTTTTGTTTATAGAATGGACTAAGCAATCTTGATAAAGCTCTGTGAGTCTTGGTGATCTCTAAGGATTTTCTTCCTATTATCCTATCTCATCTTCTCTGGGAAATGGGTTTCCTGAGGTCTTGAGTTTTAGCATTACCATCAATTTAGCTATTTGGGTTTGACCACAACTCTGTTATTTTACTTCTACCCTTCCAATAACCTCAACATTAAAAAATAATCTATCATCAACATTTATCTTAAGCCTTGTTCTTTCTCTACCTCCTGAATGCTCAATCCATCTTTTGAGAATTATTTTGAGGCAAGGCATCCAAGATCCTTCAGACAGACCTGGGTCTAACTTAACATCATAGTCTCATCTTTTGGCACTTTCCTGTGATCCTTCAAAATACAGGCCTCCCTTCCCCCAATCTGACGTAGCCACAGTTTGTGCTTCTCTTTATCTCACATTCATTTCCCATCTCCATATCTCCACTGATATATTTTTTTTGTGGCTCTGTTTGATGACTTCTCATTCATGCCTAAGGCCAGGCAGCCTGGCATAGGTGCTACCTTTTTCTACACTAAGTGGCTTTGTGGCAATCTGTGTACTCATTTATTGTCATAGCAATAGCAATGATTTTCTTTTCCTTTAGACTCTTATGATATAAACAATGTACTTTTCTTTGCTGTGACTGTACGATACTTAAAAGAAGGCATTCCTGATAATAACTGTCACATGAGAGAACTACATTCTCACAACAAGATGCCATGCTTCCTTCAACTAGACATTCTCTCCAGGTGATTAAAAGTGGGAATACTTTTAATTTAACAGCTACTATAAAAAGCAACAAGCACATGCTCTAATTTTGTAAATACAATATCCTTTTCTTATTTTTTATTTGTGCACTCGAGTAAAAATATTTATTTTGGGGGAGTGTTGTATTATAGAAATACCTGTTTTAAACAATAATAAAACTTAACTTTAGATTATCCTGTCACTTACTTACAAGCAAGTTCTTAAAAGTGCTTACACTCAGGTGTGAGATGTTATTTAAAAATCTCTGTGATAAATATGTGAAGGGAAAATTTAGTTCCAGGAAGGTAATATGAATCAGATCAATGGATAGAATCACACTATATGCCATATGAATTTTATGAGCTTAAATTTACATTTCAAATGTGCAAAGTAATGTAAAACTGCAAATTGGCAAAGCACTCTAGATAAAATACCAAAGAAACCTTGAACAATTTTGAGCTCCAAGAATATTATGAATTTATATTTCCTTGTTTATATGCATATGTTGCACCAGAGAGATATAATTGGTTTGACTCCACAGTCCACATACCCTAGGTAAATGGTGTTTGAATAACGAGGCTAGAGGGGGTAGCTATTCTTGCATACCCTTAACTCCACTGCAAACCTGTTCTCTCTCACATAAAAATTTGATTGTCACTCTCTGGATTACATTTGTTAAATGCTTTTTAAAGACATCATTGAAAATTTTTTAGCTGTTAGGGAAAACTTTTCAAAAAGTAGTTCTTACCACCTGTCTGAAATCATAGCCTGGCCCTCAATACTTCACATGTTGTGCTTCACCCATACTCTATTCCTGTTTATTGCTGTACCACCCCCAGCCCATAGTCATTCACTAGTTTCTTTCCTCATCTGGTCCAGTGCAAACACAACTTAAAGCTTAACACATTGAGGGGAATGCCTGCTTCACTTCATAGATTCTTGTTAAAGATGATAAAGGAAGGGAATGACAGGACCTGGTTATCAGATATACAAAAAAATAGGACCATATATAAAAATTGGCCACAAGAAACTTAGTGGGAAGGGTGAGACTGAAGTCCTTCAATGACATTGTTTTCTGGGCTTGCAGATGTATCATCCGAGATTTCTCAAAATTCACCTCTTCAGCTTATTCTGCCTTCTTTATATTGAAATTGCATGTTGACATGTGTATGTCACTGGTGAAATATGTATGACATCTGTTTACTCGATTCATGAAAACCTATTCCATTTTAATTTAAAGATGCAAATTTCTGCCCTGTAATCAGACATTCTGAGGTCTCTGCGTCCCACTGAGTTTACATTGACAGGTTTCAGGGCTCCATTCCAAACGCAAGTTACCTCTGCCTTTATTTGGCTACCTTTATCCTGCTGGGTTGTACCTCAGCTGTCTAGTTCACATTATTATTACTCATTATTCAGCCCAGCAAAGCTCACTCATGGACCATCTAAATATGAGGCATGGATGCATCAAACCAGCCTCAATCAGTTATTCTGTCATTAACACAAACAAGTGTCCTCAGCTTTGGGTGCTAATTTTTAGCTGGCAACTATCTTGAAACAAAGATGCTCTCGACTGTGATCCCTGGGAGTGCTGGCAGAAACTAAGTTTCTGCATATCTCTACTCCTTAACCATAGCAGAAAGGGCATTTGGGAATTTTTTCTTCATCTACAATCTCATTTGACAGAAACTGCTGCTTAGCATGTCTTGTATTGCAAAGAGTCCAGAAAAAAAATCAGTAACAAGATATACTGTTTAAGTCAATAAAACACCAAACATTCCATCTTTATGAATTAAAAATCCTGTATCTATCTATAAATTAGACAATGCTTTTACTTGACTTTGTTTACAAGAAGAAATGACATTTTTAAGCTGAGGAAATAATACCAATTTTAGAAAACACCAATTTTAGAATTTGTGCACGACTTTAAGTTGCAGGTGAGGAAAAATCCAAAAGAAAATGGCTTAAACAATGAATGGAATTAAGTAGCCCAAATGCCTTGCAAATTTGGAAGTACCGTGACCATCAGTATCAGTCTGATCCAGCACTTTCAACTTGTGGCATTCAAGGGCTCTGCATCATTCTTTTGCTTCGTGCTGTTTTCTTCAAGTATCAGTTCCTTCTGTTTCCATCGACAAGGAATACCTGCCCCAGGAAAACAAAACAAAGTGAAACAAAACATGAAACAAAGATTCATGTTTTTAATTAGAAACTTTAGATTAGAGACTTTGAAATGTTTTAGATTCAGAGAGATTGCAAGAATCTCTTCCTCAAATACTACTTAAAAATCCATGACTTCTACCTTTATTGAAAAGTCTGGGTGGCTACACCTGAGCCAATCATTATGGGCATTGATTGACATGAGCTAAGGTTATAAATACCAACTTGAAACACTAACACTAGCAGAGGAGATGGGACTTTGTTGATTGGAAGAGCCCACCAAGTTTCAATCCCTGTAGCTAGAAGTATGTTCAGCCCCCACCAATCACATTTGCTATAAAATGAAGGAGGGCAGATGAGCGGAAGTTCACCATATTCACGTTTGGTAAGTGGTGGGCAAATTCTTTTTGGTTGAATTAATGAATTAATTGACTAAATTAAAGGGCATTCTAGGCTTGCCATTGGTAGTGTGTTAGGCAAACACTTTATTGTACAGCGGAAAGTCCTCATCTCTACAATGAACATAGTCACTTCCTTATACAGTTACTATGAGAATTGGAAAAGGTAATGCACATAAAACTTCTTTACCCAAGGAAGTAAGATATTTTTGAAATAATTTTTTAAAGTATCCTGACCCCATTCTGTGAAATAATTTTCAGTGGAGTAAAGCTTTAAATTTTGTTAAAATTTAAACATTCCCATATCAGATAATCTTACGTTTTAATGACAGAACTTGTAAAGCTAAGCACTTAAAAGTCAGTATATTGAATTAGTACAAAACATATAAAAATTTTTGAGAGGAAACTTTCTCCCTACGTTCAGAGTACACCAAAAATTCAAAAAATATTATCTTTGTGGCAAGAACTGCATTGTTGATTAGAAATAAATAATTGTCAAGAAGCACATGTGATGAAATAGATAATTGCTTCAGAAGAACATATTTATAGAAACTTGTATAAAATGAGTCCACTCTTTGTTTTAAGTGTTCCATTATGTCTTTTTTGGGGGTGGAGGTGAAAGGGCTAACTTTTCTTTAATTTCTAAATTCCAGATCTTGACCAAAATTTGGGGGGAAATCCTGGAAAGATTATCTTAAAATACAGGCAAATCATTGTCATAAATTACTCTTTTTCTTTTTTAGTAGTCCTTTTCCCATTTCTTAATTGGGTTGTTTGTCTTCCTGGTGTTGAGTTGTATTAGTTCTTTGTATATGCTGAAGATTAAATCCCTATCAGATGTATCATTGGCAAAAATGTTCTCCCAAAGAGCTGGGTCCCTATTTGTCTTGCTGATGGTGTCTTTAGGTGTGCAGAAGCTTTTTAATTTAATGTATTCCCATTTGTTTATTTTGGCCTTTGTTTCAAATGTCCTAAGAATGGTGTCCAACCTGAGACCCATGGGCCACATACAGCCTAGGATGGCTGTGAATGTGGCCCAACGGAAAATTGTAAATTTACTTCAAACATTATGAGATTTTTTTGTGTGAAAATGTGTCACAATGTGTTTAATGTGTGGCCCAGGACAACTCTTTTTCCAGTGTGGCCCAGGGACATCAAAAGATTGGATACCCCTCCTAGGATATATATCAGCAAAAATATTGTGATGTGACATATCTGAGATTTTACTGTTTGTGTTTTCTTCTAGGATTTTTATGGCTTTGAGATTTATATTTAAGTGTTTTATCCATTTTGAGTTTATTCTCATTATGGTGTTAAGTTGGTGATCTAGTTTCATTTTTTTGCATGTACCAGTACAGTTTTTCCACTACCACTTATTGAAGAAACTATCTTTGCTCTATTGTATGCTCTTGCCTCCTTTGTCATATATCAATTGATCATAAAAGTGTGGGTTTATTCCTGGGCTCTCTGTTCTGTTCCATTGATCTATATGTCTGTTCTTATGCCAGTACCAAGCTATTTTTATTACACAAGCCTTATAGTATAAATTGATATCAGGAGCTTTGATACCTCCAGCTTTGTTCTTCTTTCACAAGATTGCTGCGGATATTTGGAGTGTTTTTAGATTCCTTATAAAATGTTGGAATATTTGTTCTAGTTCTTTGAAATATGCCATTGGCATTTTAACAGGAATTGCATTGAATGTATAGATTGCTTTGAGTAGTATGGACATAGAAACGGACCAACAGAGAGATGCAAATTAAAACCACATTATCACTTTACACCTATCAGAATGACCATCATTAATACATCAACAAATAAGAAGTGCTGGTGAGGATGTGGAGAAAAGGGAACCCTCATGCACTGTTGGTGGGAATCCAGTCTAGTGCAGCCAACTGTGGAAAACAGTATGGAATATCCTCAAACATTAAAAATAGAACTCTGTTTTGACCCAGTGATTCCACTTCTAAGGATGTATCCTAAGAATACTGAAATATCAGTATAAAAATATATACGTAGTCCTATGTTTATAGCAGCACTATTTACAATAGCCAAGATTTGGAAACAGCTGAAGTGTCCATCAGTAAATGAGTGGATAAGCTGTGGCACATTTACACAATGGAATGCTATAAATCAGTAAAAAAGAAGAAACTCTTACCTTTTTTGACAGCATGGATGGATCTGGAGAATATAATACTAAGCAAAATAAACCAGTCAGTGAAAGACAAATACCATATGATTTCACCCATACGTGGAATCTAATGAATATATTTAAAGAACAAAATAGAAACAACAGCATAGATACACAGAACAGACTGACAGTGTCTGCGTGGGGTGGATGAAAGATGGTGAAGGGGTTAACCAAAGAATATTTCTGCACAACCCATGGACACGGACAATGGTGTGGAGATTGAATTAGGGAGAGGAGAGTGGGGGGCTGGGTGGAGGTGGGGAAAGGGAGAAAAACAGGAACAACTGTAATTGCATAAACAATGAAAAATTTACCTTTTGTTTAATCAATTTATCTTCAACTGAAGAGTCATTCACCAAAAATAGATGAGATGAGATTTACCTCACATATACTGCATACATATGAGTTAAAATAATCAATCTCATCTTCACCAAGTAAACAGTCCTGTTATTTTATCTTGTAAGAATTATCTTTTAATTCATTTGCATTTTTAGAATTTATTTCAAAAAACAAGAATAAATGTGAGGTGCATATGAATCATGAATCTTGATATTTTAGGACAAATAGACAAGTTATTAGCTTGCTTATCCAAGGTAGATTTTTGTAAAGCCAAATACAAACGAACTAACAAGAATATATTGAATATACAATATTTAAAAGCATGCTCACTTATATTTCTTGTAATTAGAATCCTAACTTTACTTTCACAATAACACTGGTTACCAATAACTGACAGTAAACTTGATGAGAGCCAGCAGTTCCTGGAACAATGAGAGAGCTTGATTAGCCGGAGAATAGGGCAGGGTTTTTTTTCTTTGGCTTATGATGTCTGAAATTCTTGAAGCCACTAAATAAAACAAGAAAACAAGCTTTAATAGTAGAGGAAACAACAATGCATGAAGCTTAAGATGACATATATGTAGAAGCTCATAGTTTGGGAAATCAATATTTTTGCCTTTTGTTACGATCACCGGCCAGCAGTAACCACGGAACACTGTGGATGGCTCATCGAAATGCAAGAAAGACATACACAGAGACAACCAAGTCCTGTGGGGAAGTAGGAACAGAATGGCCACTCTCTCCGGTGGGGAGAGCGCCTCGTTCCCCCTCCGGAGAGGCTTTTTATTGGTTTCCTTTGCATAAGAGTTCAGGTAAAGCTCATTACTCATTGCTAGGAAGTAAGGATCAAACAATAGATAACAAGGAAGTCTGAGGGTGTATTTTGAGTCAGGGTCAAAGAGCTGTAAAACTTTGAGGAACAAACTTACTTCTTCTTTGGACCCTTATCATTCAGCTGAGAGCATTCTAAACAAAACAGGTTTCACAGGATCTTACATATTCTTTCTTAGGCCTGATCACCGGGGAACCCACCCTTTTTAGCACAGGGCTGCACCACCCTGTCATTGTTTCAGGCTTAGGTGGAACAAGGGAACTAAGGCAACCAAGAGATAAGGAGATTTTCTCCCAGATGATGAGGACTCAGGCTACGTCAAAGCCGAGGAGCCAGGGTCCATCACCCCCTTTTGCTGTAGTCCCCAAAATCCTTCCTTGGAGGCCTCCCACATGATCGTGCCTGTCTTAGATCATTCCCCCCTTGGGGAATTTTACCTGTCATTGGCTAACTGACCAAGCATTGGGGTTCAGTTATGAATGAAGCAGCAGAAGCAGCGCTCCTGTCAGGGAGATAAGCTTTTGTCTCCTTGCTGGCTTAGGGTCCAAGGCCACTCCCTCAGCCTTAGCCTAGGTGGGGGTTACAGCTTCTGATACCAGGCAGGGCGGTCCCCAATAGCCTTTTAAACAAAAAGTGCTTTAAATATCAGTTATATAATAAAGAATGCGTAACTTCATTACTGACTGAGAGCCTTCTATCAGGCACAATGATTAAGGATGATTAAGCCATTGAATCATAAAGAAAACATGTGAACTCCAGCTTTATCTCCTGCTACTTTGAATTGGACAGTTTCCTACTCAATGGAGTACATTTCTGTTCTCTTGCATGAAAATGAAAAATTGTAACCTGTTGGGTTCTCACAAAAATTATATGGCATAACACATATAAACAATCTCCTATTTGGGCCTGGAATATTATAAGTGCTTACATAAATAGTAAAGCTTTATATTATATTTATTTTTAAAAAACTACAAGTAACAGTATTGTTTTGCTAAATGGTCAGAATTTTCTTTTAAAAGAAGACAAAAGAGAAAAACCTTGGGATATCTATATCCCAAAGTAATTTTCTTTAGTATATGAAAAGCCAGTTCTGCATGTTTTGAATTTCTCTGTGCATCTGGATTCTGAGCAGTTACAGGAGATTTGAAGTGTGGTAAGAAAATGAACCTCTTCCTTCAAGGACCTCATAGTCTCTAAGCTAGAATTTTCTTTTAAACATAATACTCTAATTCAAGACTTCACTGTCTCAAGGTATCAGATTAGGAAAGATTACTTTTGACTAAACTATTTGATATGAAAATGCTTTTTATAAACCTTAACCAGGCAGTTGGTGAATATTTGTGACTGAAACACACCATACTGAATATTTACATCTGTTTGATTTACGGGAGAAATCAATATAGAAGGGTCCTAAAAAGATATAAAAGTTTCAGTCCTCTTATGCTTTAATGAGTTTTGGGGGGTGTGTTTTTGTTTCTTTGTTTGTTTTTGTTTGTTTGTTTGGTACCTTTGACTGCATATCTTATCCAACAGGGGGAAAATGACAAAACACAGAAAAGGAGTTATAAGTTTGGTGAATCCAGGCACAATTCAAGTCTCTTTTATATTATAATAAATTATTAGAGCTAATTGTGCTTTGAAATTTCTCCATGTAGAGATGCAGCTTTTAAGAATGTTATGAGGCATCTTCTGCTGGTGCTAACGTGAATTTCAGATTGCTGTATGATGTTCAGTGAAGTTACAGTGCTCCTAATAAGGTCCATAAACATAACATGTTGATTTTTTCAGAAGTTAAGTATTATAATTTTAAGATAAGTATGTGTTTTAAAATAAAATCAGCTGTCTCTCAAAAAGCTAGGTTATAATTGTAGTGCTGTTACAGAACAAACAAGCAGGGCCTGGGACGATATACTATTACTGAAAGAAGCCCCCGGGTCCGTTATGTCCGCCGCCAGAGGAGAGACGTCTCTCAATACCAGAGATTTGTGAAAAGGAAAGGAAACGCTTATTTAATGCTATACAAACTTAAAGTAGTGACCTAATGTCTTCACCAAAATCCCAAAGCCCCTTAAAACACCCACAAACACACAGTCCTTCCTTCCTTCCCCCTTTGCCCAGTCCAGAGTACCGTATCTCAGGAAAGGAAATAGAAGTCCATGGCTTAGGTAGTCTTCTTGTTCTTCCCACTTAGTACTCCCTCTCTACTGGGAGACCTCCCTGGGTTCCTGGCACCCTCAGCTGAGTCGCTGGGATCTCTGCTAAAACCAGGTGGTGGTTCCCCCTTCTAAAGCTGTGGGGGTCCCCACTCTGCCAGGCCACGTGGTTCTCTCCTCAGGGCTGCACAAGGTTCTCCTCCTCAGAGCTGCACAAGGTTCTCCTTCTCAGGGCTGCGCATGGCTCTCCTCCTCAGGGCTGCACATGGCTCCTCTCAGGGCCGCGCATGGCTCTCCTCCTCTCAATGGCCGCCAAGTCTGGGTTTTTAAATCCCCGCGGCCAATCTTCCTCTGCAGCTTCATTTCTGACTCCTCCCACACTCGGCTTCACATGTCAGAACTCGTATCCTTCCAGCTTTACTGGGCTGCCATCATGAGTCTGGGCAGGCGTGGCCCCGTGTCCTGGAGCCAATCCTCTCTGAGCTCCCACCCAGGTGCTGTAACTCAGGGGACCCGCCCCCCCAGTTACATCTGGGTGGGGAAGTTACTTCCATTCCCCTGGCTTAGAGCTGATCACAGCTACTTAACATATCTATGCAACCAGTCAAAGGTTATAGATATGCCAAACGACCATGTCAGAGCTTAGCTGCAAGGCTGTTGCTATGCTAAACAGCTCTCAATGGCCCTGCTCCATTTGTCCCTTCCCCCAACCCACACCCTGGGGCGGGGGATGGAGACATCCCAAAACCTCCTGGACACCTTAAGTTCTGGACCCCATTTCAAATGCCTATTTGGCCCCGCCCCCTTGGCTGCACCCTGTAACAGTGCTGTTCATTACCAGAATATAGGAAGGTTTACATATTTTCTACATTTTAACTTGAAATGAATTTCAAAGATTTATGATTACTAAATCTTTTATTTCCTTTACTCTCAGCTATGTATGGCTTTGGACAAATATTAATCTCCTTCTGGGAGATTAATATGAATAAGATTGATATTATATACTTTTATTTCCCTGTTTTCTTCATGAAAGTTTTATAGAAATCAAATGAGTCTTTATATTAAAGTAAGGTCTTTTAGTTCATTGATTGTGGTCTTTTGAGCTTTAAGAACTCTGCAGAAGGTTACTTTGGATTATATGGAGGGTGACCCAATATGCCAGAATTTATTATTATAATAATTATTATTATTACTACTTTGTAGTTTACTATTTGTGCCACCCCAGTGTCATTAATATTTTCACCAATACTTCCAAAAGTTTAAAGTTTGTATTTATTATATTTACTTATATAAACCTCAGAATATATCTATGAATGATGTGAGACATCTAATTTTACTTTATATTTAATGTTGTACTAGTTTTACTAGTATCATTTAGTAGAATGCGTCCTTTCCTGCTGACGTGTACTTTATATGCATGTTTCCTTACACAGAAGGCCTTTCTCTGGGCTCCCTTTTCAGTTTCATCATTTAGTTTGTCTGTCCTTGTGCCTACACCAAATCATTTTTAAATAGTTTACATTTAGCACCATTCTGCACCAGTTGCAGATGTACAGTAAAGTAGCCAGAAAACCATGGACTTCACAGAGTAGTCTCAAGCACCTAGAATTGGCCAGGAGGCAAAAAAGGAGTCAGGGTAAAAGATGGACGAGACCCATCTTTTCAACAGGAAGGTTTGGAAGAGACAGGGTAAACAGACTTAGGGTTGGCTGCATTGAATGTCCAGGGCTCTGGGGCACAGGGTTTGTCCTTGGTTGCCTTGTACTTTGTTCTCAGAGCTGGTAAACAGTGCCCAGTCTAAAGGTCTGATAAAGTAGGTAGTTGAATTCGGCTCTGCAGTGCTTGGTTTGCATATGAAAGGGCTGCTCACTGGTGAGTCTTTTACTATCTCCAGGAATTGGCTAGCCCTGGAAAGGGCAATCTCTCCAGTTTGCAAGGCTCCAAATGTCGAAGAATCAGAAATACAGAAAATAAAAAAGCAGGATTAAATCTCTGTGTCTTTTCTCTAACCACACAGGTCCCTTCCAGGGAGCAAATGGTATTAATAATTTTATGTTCAGAGCCAATCTATGTATTTTCAAATATATGTAATTTTGCATCTTTTGCCCAAAGAAGTGCATATTGTACCCTCTACTGTAATGCAGTTTGCTTTTAATTACCACTATGTACAGGACATCTTTTTCATACTAGTACATTTAATTTTTCTTTGATTTACCAGTTCTACAGAATTTCATTCTATTGATATGAGTTAGCTGACCATTTTTTTTTGCAGAAGGACATTTAGTTTGTTCAGTCTTCTAATTTTACAAATAATACTGCAATGATATGCTTATGTATAATTCAAATATGTATAATTATTTATAGGAATAAAGAAAAATGCTAAATTAGTGTCATGCATTTAGAGCTACGATGCAGCATATATTGACAGTTCTCTCCATAGAAATTGTACCAGTTTACAGTACCACCAGTATGTTGGAGAAAGCCTGTTTTCCTCACTCTCAATGTCACTGACAAAGTATTTATCACTTTTTTTAATCTTGAGACAATTCATGTTTCATGCATATGTATGTGGCATGGATAGGTATATATAAAACACATATATACATATATTAAGATAGTGATATATTTGATGACATTTTATTTAGGATATTCAGAGTTCTGTTCAAAATATTTGTCTATAATAATCCTTTCTCATATTCTCTTTCTATGGTTTTGATATTAATGTTGTACTGGTTTTATAAAATACTTTTAGGAATTTTCCTTCTGCTTATTTTGTGAATATATAATAAGGATTATATGTTTTTGAATATGTGTTAGCACTTGCCTTAAGATTGTTACGGCTTGTTTCTTTAATACGTAAGTCAGGATTCATGCTTCTCGTCCATGATTTCTATCTATTTTCTATTTTGGAATTCTGGGTGTGGTTTAACTTTAAGAAGTTTTAGTGATGTTGTAATGATGTTGAAAATGTTAAGGGAGAAACTTGGTTCTTCTTGCTGACATAGTAAAAAAATTACAGATCAAAAGGCTGTTAGCATCCAGGCAAAGTTTACTAGTGCTCAGAGGCTGGGTGACCAGCCCCTGGGTGGCCAGAGGCCTGCTGGCCAGTGGTTCCCCATGTGACAAGAGAGCAAAGGGAGCAAGTCCTTTGTTCTGAGGACTTACATAGTTGGTGGGGTGGGGATGAGGGAGTTGCATCTTGATTGATGGGTAAAGGCAGTGCCAAGTTTCTCCCAGGGAGATGTGACTGCCCAAATGTGGGTATGTGTTAGCCCTACGTTAGCCCCAATCTTTATCTTGCTCCAGGCTCTATTCATGCAATTTGTTTACATGACAGGATGCAGGCGGTTAACCAAAGTTGTCCTATGGGCTTTTTCTTTGGGCACCTTCCCCTTCTAAGGCCTGGGAAAAATACAGTCTCAAGGTTTTCCTTTTTGCAGCTAGTGGAGTGGATACACATGGACTTTCAAGGGCTCCCCCAGCACACCCTGTGCTATCATAGTTGTGCTTGTTGTTCAGAATGTGTGGCAGTCTTACTGAACCAGGCTCAGGACTGCTGGGTAAATGGGTGAGACATGTCTTCCTTTGCTCCCTGTAGTAAGTAAGACCTTTGTTAGATTGTAATGGTGAGGGCCCTGCCATCACTTCCCCTCTAGCTACTCATTCCTAGCTGTCACCTATCATTTCCCCCTTCAAGTAATAGGAACCCAAATCTTTGGGGACTTTGGGCTTAGGACTGCTGGGTCAGCAGGTGAGACATGTCTCCCTCCAACCTGCCTTGGTTTGCTGTCTATCCTACCCAATAAAAGTAAAGGTTTAGAATTACCTGGGTAGTTCATTTATTTCATTCACAAATTTAAAAAGTAAATGGTGCCTAAATTAGAAAAATGACTTGCTCAAGAGTACACACATTGCAATTCTCTTAATAAACAAACCCACAAACACTCAATTGTCCACACACATGCACAAACACACAAATTGCCACTAAAGATCTTCTAGTGGCCCCATGTATAAACCACTAAGCATATTAAGCATATTTTCCTTGAAGTCTTCTTTTATCCATTTTCTTTTTTTTAAAGGTTTTTTTTTTTTAATTTTTTAGAGAGGGAAGGGAGGGAGAAAGAGAGAGAGAGAAACATCAATGTGAGGTTGCTGGGGGCCATGGCCTGCAACCCAGGCATGTGCCCTGACTGGGAATCAAACCTGCGACACTTTGGTTCGAAGCCCGCGATCAATCCACTGAGCTATGCCAGCCATGGCCTTTTATTTATTTTCCTTTTGTTAATTTATGGGTCTGTGGGACACAGAAGATGCACCTGTGTTAGTCCAGCTCGGTCAGAAATCTTGGGCAAGATACCAAAGGACACATACCACAAGTAACACAAGTAAGTCCATTCTCGCTAACACACTGAGGGCAGGTTTGCGACCCTTGTCCGCCTTGCTTTGGTCACTGACCTCATCCCATTCCACCGGGACTCCAGAGAAACACACTCGCCCATGGCACATGTTCCTCTTTCCATCCTGTTTTGTTTCTAAGCTTGGGTTTTTCTTTTTAATTTTGTTTTTAAGTGAGAAAATACAGCCTCTTTTACAGATGACTGAGAGCAGGAATAACTGATGTCATCTTTTATGGTAACACTCTCCTTCCTAAGTAAGTTGGCCTTCATTTTAGTTCAGGGTCATTGCCATAATATTAGTTTAACCAAACAAGATTTTCACAGAGCTCACAAAATATTTTCTACCATATAGAACAAGAAAGTTTGCTCAGGCACCAAGTTGCACAGATTGAAAGAAAAAAATCTTAATAAAAATTGAAAAATATAAGCATTTGTGCTCTCGATATTTTTTAGAGATAGTATGGTGCCCTGTGTGAATTATTCTAATTTCGATTTTTTGGTTCCATTTTTACAGATAAAGAAGTGAGACCCCTAGAGGTTTACAGAGGTACCATTTAGTGAAAGGCTGAATTATTTGACCTGTTAGCAGGCGTTCTTCTGAGTTCACAGCGATCGGCATTGTTATTATGGAGCTTTTCCCCAAGGGTATGAAAGCAAGGTGCTTAGCTGAATTTATAGGCAAACATCAACTGAGAAAATTCTTCCTCTTTCTGACAGTTCCATCATGAATATTTCCTCTGTGCAATAAGAGAAGCTGAAAGAATAGTGAAGATACATCAGATAAGATTAAGCTTTATATTTGAATACCTTCACTTCTCAAGACTCATTCCAGAACACGGCATTGTATTTATTGAAAGTTAATAGATACAAATTCATATTTAATGTGATGTGCCATAGTTTATTTTTTGATGCTGAAATTATTTTCCTTAGACAGTATAAATTTAGTAAGTTATAAAAAAGCAAAAGCTGTCTTTTCTTGGAAATTTCAGTGCACTAATTTGTGGTTAAACAGTGAGTTCATTATGTGAGGATGCAAGGATTTTTTGAAGAATGCATTTCTAGTGTGGGAATTAAAATAAAAGAGTTAAAACAGTGACAGTAAAATCCATTCACTTGGCTTGACTTTAAAAGTTGAGTTTCAACAACATTTGGCAAACAAATATTGCCTTTACTAGGACTCTTTTCCCACCTACAATCATTTTCAGATGCCAAATTGCAAGGGCTGTTTGCAGGCTCCATTTAGGGGACAAGTACCATAGACCCTAATTGGTTAATTGCACCCATTAATACTCAGCAAATATAATTATATTATCATACACAAAGGAGAAAGCTGATAATGTATGCTCATCACGTTCTCCTAGGACCTACTATACTGGAAACGACATTATTGCTATTTTAATAAGTGCCTATTAGAAGAATTATTCTCCCTTTCTAGCAGCACAAAGTGTTTCTTTTGCAAAATTTACAAATAAGAGGAAACATTTGGCTCCAACTCCAATACCAAGGGATACCACTTTAGTGACTTTTAACAATGAAGAATTGGCTAGGCTAGAAGGAGTGAAAATATCTTAAGCTATTTAGACCCAATGAGCCATGAAGCCAAATGTGGTGCCACTTTGCTACTAGATTACAAAATGTGTCTGTCTTTCTTTTTTTAGTCTCTTTCAAAAGCTGTCCTCCTTTTCCTATTTGGTAAATACACGTTTGTAAATTATTTAATAGTTCAAGGTTAAAGCAAGTATCAACAATGTTGCATAACTTCTTATTTGGACTATGCATGAAGCATAACATAATTTTTTTTTAAACTGAAAGATAGCTTTATAATTGTCCAGCCTAAATCTCTTACTTTACAAAAACAGAAACTAGCTTAGAGATAGAAAGGGGCTGCTCACAGTATCCTGTTCCCTCACCGCATAGGTGCTTTAATTCCCTCTAGGACTTTCCTGTGCAGTGCATATCCCCCATTGCTTTGTACTGTAGAGCATTTCAAATGTCTTTTTAAAGAAAAATTTTCATACCACCCTTTTGAAGTGTCCAACCTTTTGGCATTTCTGGGCCACACTGAAGGAAGAGCTGTCGTGGGCCACACATTAAACACATAAACACTAACAAAAAATTATGAGCAAAAAACGGTTTTAAGTAAATTTATTGTTTTGTGCTAGGCCACATTCATAGCCATCCTGGGCCAAATGTGGTCCAGGGGCTGAGAGATGGACACCCCTGTATAATGAGTAGGATATGATCTTTCCTTTTTCTATGTCCTCACAACCCTTTGCTCTTTAACCTTCAGGGTCTAAGACAACAATACTAATATTATTAATTGTTGACTTGTGTTAACTCTTTTTTCCACCCTCCTTAGGCTGTAAATTCCTCAAGGGCAGGCATTTATTTTATTTATTTTGGATATTCTCTATTATACCCAATAGAGGATTTGCTGTTTGAAACAATAAATAAATACATTTTGAAGATTTTATTTTTAAAGTTTGTTTAGATTTTATTATTTATTTTTAGAGAAAAAGAAAGGCAGGGAGAAGTAAAGGGAGAGAAATATCAATTGAATGCCTCCCCACCTGGGGGACCTGGTCCTGCAACCCAGGCATGTGCCCTGTCTGGGAATTGAACCGGTGACCTTTTTTGTTTGCAGGCCAGCACTCAATCCACTGAGCCACACCATCCAGGGCCACATTTTGGAGATTTTAAATTTACAGCTATTTTAAAAATCAGATCCCTAGCTTCTGACTCTTGAGGCAGTGCAGCATTTTTTTTCCTACTATATTGCGTAGCAGGAAACACTACCAGACAAGTTAAATAGGCAGGAAAGACACTGTTCATGACTACTGCAATAGACAAGAGAGCCTGGACCCGACTCTGCCCTCGAAACAAATGGCAGGATAGTTTTTAAGCACTGAATAGAGCAAGTGTAAAAGTAGAATATTCGTGAGCATTTTGCTGAGTGTGGTCAGACCATCTGTATTTGCTAACTGCCTCCTACAGAGACTGGGAGAGAGTGGTGCTATCTTTTTGATGATTACATTTCAAAGAATATCTCCCATGTCAGCCTAAAGAAGCCATCTTGGTGACCATCCAGTGTGTTATATTTACTGTGACAATGTATCATTTATGGTGAAAGTAATAGAAAGTTCATGTCAAAGTGGCTTAATTAATAAGGGCATTTTATTAGTTCATATAACCAGAAGTTCTAAGGCAATGTGCTTCCAAGGTCGGTTAACTGAGCAGCTTAAGGATGTCACTGAAGACTGTTTATTTCCAGTAACCTACTCTGGTATGCCCCTCACGCTGGCTAAATCCTCCTCACAGTAACAATTAAAACTCAATATTCTCACAATGACAACAATGTATGTCAGATAAAAAAAGAATGTCTTAATCAGCTTCTAGGACAGATCCGCTTATGTTCATTGCTTAGAATTTCATCATATGCTCCTTCCTAATTGGAACCTAGAAGGATGAATCATAATCTCTTGACTGGTTTAGCACAATGAAGATTTACTCCTGAATTCCATAAGGAGAGAGTAAATTTTAAAGTAAAAAAATGTTTTGTAAGAAAATAAGATGATTACTGGATAAACAATCAACGGTGTCAGGGAAACACATTTTAAAAGCTATTAAGAGCTAAGACTTCTTTATTATAATATTCACATCTTAGAACTATTAAATAACTGGATTAGGGTAATATAGAACTCTATAAACAACATTAAAATATAGCGTTTCCCTAAATTCATCAGTGTTTTCAAATATACATGTCCAGTAATAATCTAATTTCTACATCTGATGATGGCAGATTAAGCAATTAAGACTAATTTAGCTTCACTCCGAAACCACAAATCTTTCTTTCCTATGTCTCATTTTTATACTTTTGCTGTGTATATATGCATCTGTATGTAGAATATACAATTATTTTGCATGTATCAAGTTTTATATAAATGGAATATTATGCCTTGGCTGGTGTGACTCAATGGATTGAGTGCTGACCTGGGAACCAAAGGGTCGCCAGTTCAGTTCCCAGTCAGGACACATGCCTGTGTTGCAGGCCAGGTCTCCAGTAGGGGGAGCTCAAGTGGCAACCACACATTGATATTTCTCTTCCTCTCTTCTTCCCTTCCCCTTTCACTAAAAATAAATAAAATCTTTAAAAATATGAACTGTTATATGACATGTATTTTTGCAGTCTTTTATTTTCTCAAATATTTTCTGAGACAGACTATGTTGATACAATACAGGGTGGGGCAAAAGTAGGTTTACAGTTGTTTGCATGGAAAATAATGCAATAATTAAATAATAATAGTACAAGAATAAATTCTGTGTTTCCTGTACTCATAACAGTAATCCTAATTTTCTCTTGTATATCCATGTGTATGTGGTTAATCCATCTGATTGTTTGTTGTGCTTGGTACCTATACAGATAACATGATAACATTACTTTTACAATATGGATAACTAATTTTCTCAGACTATTTATTAAATAAGCTTTAATGAACATCTATTTTCAAATAATATATATATTTTTCCTGTGATCTATAACACCCCCATGCTACACCCTGATGTATGTGAGTATTTTTCTGGACTCCCTGTTGCATTTGTTTATCCATCTAGCCCAGAGAAAGTATTATGTTCTCTATCCACATAGCTTTAGCGTAATATTTGATATATGGAAACATAAGCTATTTATCTTTTTTCAAAACTATTTTAAATATTAATAGATCATCACCTCTCCATATAACTTTTAGTTTCTGTTTGTTAAATTTCTATAGAAAAACTACCTGTAATTATAATTGAAATTGAAATTAAACAGTTATTGGAGAACAATTGACATAAAAAATCACTGAGATTTTTTCCCCAAGAACCTGGAAAATCAATAATTAGGTCTTCTGTAATGTCACTCACTAACTGATAGTTTGTATATTTCTATGAATAGCCATATTTTAGATATATGTTCAAAGATCTTATGTTTTCTATTGTTATAAACCACATTTTATATTGTTTTTTAAAATGTTATTTTTTACTTGTATAAATAATGTAGTTGATGTCAAATCTAGCAACTTGCAAAAATGATTAACTTTAATATTTTTTCTATTTATTTTCTTAGTTTTCTTATGTAGACTATCATAATAAATTCTCAAAATGTCGACAGTTTACTTTCTTACAAACTTTTAGATATTTTTGTTCTTCTATATTACTGCCTTTGTTTTATCTTTGGCCCAATGTTATGTAGGATTGGTGATATTGGGCTTTGTCTTTATACTCCTAATTTCAGACTTTTGGCTTTGGAGTTTTGATAGTTTTTGTTAAGTAATTTTAACAAGCTAAAGTAGTTTCTTTGTATCTTCTAAGAATTTTTACCATGAAATTGAATTGATTTAAAATTGCTTATGTGTTTACTTTCAGAATTTTTTTACTAGATCACAAAATGCATGCAAAAACATGACCACATTCATATAATTATCACCTGTCAAGAAACAGAACATTAACAGCATCCACAAAAACCTCTTTGTACAATACTTTTGCCACTTTTTCTTCCTTACCCCATCCCACCCAAAAAGATAATTACTATCATTTTCTAAAATCATAGATTAGTCATAACTGATTTAAAAGTTTATAATATTTTTAAACTTTATATAAGGGAAATATGCCAGCAGTACTCTTTAGTTTTAAGCATCTTTTGCTCAAAGATATGAATGACATTCTTTTGGTTTTGTGCAGTTGTAGTTCTGTTAATGCTACTGATGAACAATATTCAATGTTTTGAATGCTACATATGTATGCATTCCAGTGCTGATGGACACTTATGTTTTTCCATTTTTGCATATTATAAATAGCATGGCTCTGAATACTTGTACACAGGTATTGTGGAGAACACAAGTATCCACCTACACTTAAACACAGAATTGTTAAAATATAAATTGTGGATATTTTCAGCTTTAGGAGGTATTGCCAAATCGTTTCCCAAAGTGATTGGACCAACTTACACACCCAACATCTGTGAAAGAAAGTTACAATTACTGTATTTTTACAAAAGTAAGTGACTGTGTTATATATGTATGTATATATGTACCTATCAATCAATGTGTCATTTTTTTCAGCTTAGCCATCTTGCTGAGTGTGTAGTAGTCTCAAATTGTGGTTTTAATTTGCACTTCTCTAATGACTAATTGCTAATGACCCATTTATGTCATCATTTGTAAAGTGCCTTCAAATATAAACAGGTGCAGCAACTCTGGAATGGGTGTCAAGTTTCCTCAAAACTTAAAAATTAAATACAAAAATATAATCCTGTACCCCCACATCTGGTTGTTACCAAAATAATCACAACCAAAATCTTGAAGAAATACATGTGTGTGCACTCCCATGTTCATTGTGGCATTATTTACATTAGTGAAGACATGGAAAGAGTCTATATTAACAGATGAATGGATAAAGAAAATGTGGTATATAAACACAACAGAATATTAATCAGCCTCAATATGAATGAACTACAATTTGAATGATTCCTTGAAAGACATTATGATACATGAAATAAACCAGACATGGAACAAATACAATACTTCCCCACTTAGGTAGGAGTCTAAAATTGTTGGACTCATAGAAACGAAGAGAAGATTGGCGGTTACCAGGGGCTAGAAGAAAGGGGAATCAGGAAGGCTCTGATCAAAGGGTACATATTTTCATTTATGTAAGATTAGTGCTCCCTAGAGATCTACTGTACAGCATAATACATATAGTTAATAACATTGTATTAAATATTTAAAATTTTTATAAGAGAACAGATTTTATGTTAAAAATTTTTATTTAAAAGAGGAAAGGAGAAAACCTCTCAAGGTGGTAATAAGGTTATGGACTGTGTATGATGACTGTTGCATGGGTATGTACTTATCTCCAAACTCATCAAAGTACGTGTATTAAATATGTACATCTTTTCGTATGTCAATGACACCTCAATTAAAAAGTTAAATATTTTAACCATTTTTCTATTGGGCTGTCTGCCTCTTTATAATTGATGTTGATCATTATATATCTTATGTCAAGTCCTTTGAATACAATATATATGCAGTCAATATATTATAAATTACCTCTATTCAATCTATGGCTTGCCTTTTATATTTTAATGGCAATTGAAAAATGAACGTAATATTTATATAACCCATTTTATTTTGTTTCTCTTTCATTAGTTAGTGTTTTTTAAGTCTTACTTAAGAAATTTTTGTCTACGCCCTAATTTTGAAGTATTTTTATTATGTGTTAAAGAAGTTTTATTTCCATAATTACCTTTGAAGTTTAGGTTTAGATATATAATTTCTCTACTATTGATTTTTGTCTATGACATTTAATTCTGTGATTGATAAAATAGATTGTCATAAATTTAGTGGCTTAATATATACAAAGTTATGCTCTTCCAGTTCTATAGATCAGAAGTCTGACTCCGGTCTCACTGGACTAAAAACAAGGTGTCAGCAGGGCAGTATTTCTTTCTGGAGATATAGAAATATGTATCTCCAGATATATATTTCTTTGCCTTTTCCAGCTTCGAAAACCTACCCTCATTCATTGGCTCATGACCACCTCCTCCATGCAAAGCCAGCCAAGGCAATTTGAGTCCTCCCCGTATTACATCACTCTGAACTGTCCTCTGTCTTCTTTCACTTTCACAGGCCTTTGTGACTACAGTGGGTTCACTCAAATACTACAGCAGGATCTCTATTGAGGTCAGATGACTAGCAACTTTTGCCTTTGCCAAATCAGGTACTACATTCGCAGTTTCCTGGGATTAGGATGTGGACATCTTTGGAGAAACATTATCTGCCTCTCATAGGTACAGATTAGAGTTTAGGTTTCATGTTTTTCCTGTGATAGTAGTGAATCAACCCAATATCACCTATTAAACATGTACTGCATGGCAGTATCAAAAGTCAGACATTTGGTTCTTTTTCTGAACCCTTTCTCTTCCATCTGTCTGTTCTCCATGTTAACACCATGTTTTCTTAACTTCTTCTCTTTTTAGTAACTATTGATGTATGGTAGTTCTGCAGCTAAATTATTTTACTTCAAGATTGCCTGGGCTTATCTTGGTCTTTTATTTTTTTACTTTTTTAAAGATTTTATTTATTTATTTTTAGAGAGGGGAAGGGAGGAAGAAAGAGAGGAAGAGAAACATCAATGTGTGGTTGCCACTTGAGCTCCTCTTACTGGAGACCTGGCCTGCAACCCAGGCATGAGTTCTGACTGGGAATTGAACTGGTGACCCTTTGTTTCCCAGTTTGGCATTCAATCCACTGAGCCACACCGCCAGGGCCATCGTGGTCTTTAAAATGATTAGAAAATATCAGGATGACTTTGACACGTCTCCCAAATTAATAGGATTTTTATTTGGGTTGCATTAAATTTGGGAGCATACTGACATCTTTGTAAATATTTATTAACATATTGAAATTTTTCTATGTATTTGTTCAATAATTTTATCCAATGTATGTTTTTGTAAGATTTATTCATAGCTCTTTGACACTTCAGGATACTATTTTGAATTGTATCTTTTTTCCAACTGTATTTTGTATTTGTTGTTGAAACATAAAATGCATACCTTTTCTTTATTCACTTATTGATTTCAATAACTTTTCTGTGCACAATTGAAAATCCTGCTCTGATTTCAAGAAGATTTTAGCTTAATTTCATAGGTCTTTTCTCCCAGAAAGTATGAGAATTAAGCAAATGTTATAACTGTGCAGGTGAGAAGACTATTGATTAGCTAATATTTTCACCAAATATCTGCTAAATTGCCCTTCACCACCTTCCCTTTGCCCAGGTAAAAACTGGATTCTCAAATTCCTCTTCAAACCCAGAATCAACAAATACTCGCAGGGGAAAGTTGGCCTCAGAAGGAAAGCTGAACTGTCTTTCGTATGTTTGTCTCTGAAATCTTAGCTTTTACTATTCCTACTTAATGTTTCACCATCTCTCTGATCCTTTCAAATCGAAGTCTTGTGTTATAATTAATTTCTCTAGTTGTTACTGGGCTGATTATCATCCTTCATTTAAATGGATATTGCATATTGAATTTAACGAAATTATTTATATAAATGTGTTGAAGAGTAGATGGGTTTTCTTCCCTACCTTTATAAACCAATTTTGATTAGTATTAATTTTTAATAAAATCTCTTCATTACTTTAATTCTCCTATATTCTTTTTATTTGTTTAACTTAAAAGTTTAGTTTGTCAATTTTCAGTCTTTCTTTGTTTCAAGTATATTCATATTTAAAAATTTAACTATGATCATTTTAGGCATTCCCCAAAGTATAAAATGGATATTTAAATTATTTGCAGAGTTAAATATTTTAATATATATTTTAATATCTATTGTAAATTTTTTGACTCATGAGATATTTAGAAAAGTGATTTTTAATTTCACAAATATGTAAATATTTTAGGCATGATATTAATATATTTTTTTAAGGTTTTATTTATTTACTTTTAGACAGAGGGGAAAGGAGAGAGAAAGAGAGTTAGAGAAACATCAATGTGTGGTTGCCTCTCAGGTGGCCCCCACTGGGGACCTGGCCCACAACCCAGGCATGTGCCCTGAATGGGAATCAATCCGGTGACCCTTTGGTTCACAACCTGCACTCAATCCACTGAGCTACACCACCCAGGGCTAATATTTTTTTTTTGATGTAATTAAGACATGGTTAAAGATATATGACCTAAAGAGTAAAAATCCTTTGAAGTTTATTGAAATTTGCTTTTGATCTAACACTGTGTACATTGTTAAAAATATTCTTTGGATTCTTGAGAACAATATATACTTTAAATTTGGGATATAATTTTACATATATGTATATCCAGATCAACTTTGCAAATAATCATTATTTAAATCTTTTATATCTTTTTTTAACCAAAACACTTTTACTGTAGTCTTCTAAGAACAGACTCTCTTTAGATAAACATGATTAACTTATAAAAATGGCATTTACAATGCCTGTTCAAAGCATTTCCCTCTAATGGGAACCTTAGCTTCACAGAATCCAGACATTGAAAGGCCTAAAAAAATTACATATTGTTGTCATTATGAGCCGACACAGAATCTGGCATCAGTCAAGGGAATGGATTCATACTTCAGGTCCTCCCCCTCCAGGAACCAGCATTGTTATATTATTTCCATTGAGCAACATCTGGTTTAATTTAGTAATCATTCTCCCTTCTGCTGCGATTTCATACTCAGTGACATCTTCCAGCACCATATTGACAAAGTCATCACGTCCTAGAAGTGTGCCAACAATTTCCTTTTTGTTATTCTGCAGGTTGTTTTTACCTTCTCAGATATTTTCATTTTAAAGTTTGATTTGTGAATTTTTCATCGTGGCCTTAGTTGGGAATTTTGTAAATGTAAAGTCTGTCCTGAGCATCTGTCTCTTACACAGGCTTCCTTCTGGCTGGCTTCTACCAGACCCCAGAGGGATACTATCAACCTGGCTTCAGATTTTAAGTTAAAATTTTTTATATAAGGTTGCATTTTCTAGCTCTGGCTGGCGAAGCTCTGTTGATTGAGTGTGGGATGTGAACCAAAGTGTCGCAGGTTCAATTCCCAGTCAGGGCACATGCCTGGGTTGCAGGCCACAGCCCCCAGTGACTGCACATTGATGTTTCTTTCTCTCTCTCTCTCTCTCTCTCTTTCTCCCTCCCTTCCCTCTCTAAAAAAATGGATAAATAAAATTTTTTAAAAAAGATTGCATTTTATATCTTCCTCTCTGCAACAAATACATTCAATATTAGAAGCTTTAAACAAAAACACTTATTATAATTTATTATCACGATATTTATAAATTTTGACATAGCTGTTCTTTGTTATGATTCAGAAATTCTAGAGTGGTACAGCCTGTTGGTTCTAGCCCAGGATGGCTCATGAAGTCACAGTTACAAGCACTGGTAAAGTCTTAGTTATCCAAAGACTTGAGTGGGGCTGAAGGATTGACTTTCTAGAGGCTCACTTGCACAACTGTTGGCAGAAAGCCTCAAATTCTTGTTTGTGGCTGGCAAGATGTTTGAGTTTGTTTCCATGCAAGTCTCTCTATTAAACTGGTTAATATATCTGCACAACACTGCACAAGATTCCCCCCGCAGTGAGTAATTCAAGAGAGAACAAGGGGGGAGCAGCATTGCATTTAATGATGGTCTCAGAAGTCACCCACACCACTTCGGCCATATTCTATGTGTTATGAATAACTCAGTAAATCCAGCCCCTACACAAGGCAGGGGTATGAACTCCACTCTCTGAAGAAAGGAGCACCCAATAATTTGTATGCGTATTTTAAAACTGTGGCAGCAATATTATGATACTTGCATGGATATAAATTCATCACTTAAGAGAGTTGTTTACTATGTCTCAGCTGAAACATTGTCTTTTTCCGTACTGAACTTCAAGACTCAGACAAATCATCTTTTTCTCCCTTTTTGAGTTGTACTGTGTTAGTTCACCCTTTTTTCTTTTTTGAGACTTTCAACAATGAAGCTGTGTGAGGGGATGCCCCTTCCAAATCCATTTTAAGTCCAAGGTCATGACTCATATCTCTATGTAGTCATTAAAACTGAATCCATTTGATCACTGGAGGCTGCCACATTGGTTTAGGTCACCCAATGTGCTCTTGACCTGTGTTCTATCCTCTGCTTTGATTTTAACCTCTGGGGGTTTCCTTGCTTTCTTGAAAATACAACTATAAACTTAGAAATATATTTACTATGTATTATCCTGAATTTTTAGCATTCTTGTTTTAACAGGTGTAACAGGGTAATCACTCTGCCTTGCTTTTAGAAATGGAAGTCTTTGAGGAGAGATTTATTGTGCAGACATGCACTAAGCCACAATTGGAGTACTCAGTAGAGTGCTCTTAATCAGCTTTTGGCCACCTCTTGGGTAGTAATTTCACTGACCAATTCCATCCATCCATCTTCCCAAGATTACCTCCCTCTTCTATTAATTCTTCTACCTTAGGTGATGCACCTAACTCTTTTGCTGGTCTCACACTTTCTGAAATTGGCTGATAATCAAGCTTTTGTTATCCCATCTTGTATTCACAGAACATTTCCAGTTGTCTTTTTTACCAAGCTTTGTTCCCTTATAAGAGTAATTCTGATGAATGCTATTAATATATTTTCCGTTATAGAAGTCTATGAATTTTAGCTATCAATCTAGTTTATACATATCTTTCTAACAATAATGTATTAACTATTTTGTCACCACTTGGCAAAATAATTTTAATTTATCAATATGTACTGAATTCTTTCTTTTTAAAGATTTTATTTACTTATTTTTAGACAGAGGGGAAAGAAGGGAGAAAAAGAGGGTTAGAAACATCAATGTGTGGTTGCCTCTTGCACACCCCCTACTGGGGACCTGGCCAGAAACCCAGATATTTGCCATGACTGGGAAATCGAGCTGGCAACCCTTTGGTTTTCAGGTCCACACTCAATCCACTGAGTCACACCAGCCAGGGCTGTACTAAATTATAACAGTCACAAAGCAATAAATTAGGAAGTTAAGAGAAAATAAGAAAATCTAGTTCTATCTTTACAGAGCTAAAATTATAAGCATTAAAGAGACTATTGGTGACACAATGTAGGGCATTAAATATGTGCATAAAGTGTCTTTGGAATAATAATGAGGAGAGAGTGTATTTTCACTTAAATTGGGGTAGAAGAGGGAGAATTAATAGAGAATGCTTTACAGAGGTAGACGTTGAGTTGGGCTGCAAATAATTGTAAAGGAGTTCTTTAGCTGAAACTGTGAGCTGGCAGTGGGGAGGAGGGAAGTGTGAGAAGTGGTACAAGGAAAAATACATTGAAAAGACAGAAGGAGAGGGGGAGTCTCAGGAAGAGAAATAACACAAAAGGCACAGTGACACAAGAGCCTGAGGAACATTCAGGCAACAACAAATTTTTATGTTTATTGTATTGTATTTTATTATTTTATTTTATTTTTAGGGGAGCTTAAGTACAATATTTGAGTTATGCACTAAAAAGGGGAAATACAAAATTTTCGTCTTCATAATTTTTTCTCTTCATGTGAGAACACAGAGAGGGAAAATGAACCTTAGAAAGACAATATCATGTGAATACACACATGTGTGCACACACGCACACACACACGTACACATACACACTGTCTAGAAAGTATCCATCCATGTACTATGAAAAATAGAGACATTTATTGAGGAAGATGCATGTACAAGAAAGATTGTACATAGGACAACGATGACTCAGTCCCCTTCAATGTAGGCACCTTGGGACCTCACACAGTTTTCTCAATTGCCATCAGCTGCCCCGTCTTATTTTCCTGAATCTCATTGATGGTCTGAAATCTCTTCCCTTTCAAAGGTGATTTTTGTTTTGGGTTTTGGGAAAAACCAGAAGCTGCAGGGTGCCAAATCTGTGGGGGGACTGAGTCACCTGGGTGATTTGATGTTTCACCAAAAACTGCATGAGATGTGATGCATAAGTGGGTACCTTGTTTAGTGAAGCTGCCAATCCCCAGTTGCCCATGGCTGTGGCCTTCTGAGTCATCCGAATAGTTTCCACAGAGGAATGTTCAAGTGTAATGCAAAATTTGATGCAGATTCATTGCTCTACTCACTCAATCATTTTGAATGCAATGAACACACGGTGCAATGCTCATTCAATGGTGTCTACCGCTGCCACTGACTAGTACAGTGAAGTCATCACTGTTCATGCATGTGCATTCCAGTCCATTCTCCTTGGCTGCCATGTTACATCAATGTTGCACAAAGCATTCTCATTATTTTAACAGCGGTAAGACTTTTTCCAGATAGAGTATATATATATATATATATATATATATATATATATATATAATGGAACATTGTTTAGCAATAAAAAAATTATCTTGCCATATTTTTTGTTTCTTTTTTTCTTAAATTTTTTTTTTACCATGTAGTCCCCCGATACCCCTCCACCCATAATCACTACACTGTTGTCCATGTCCATGAGTCCTTTTTCCTTTTTGCTCAATCACTCTATCCTGTAACCTCCACCCCTAACTCTCATCCTGCTCACTATTATGAGTCTGTCATTTTGCTTGTTAGTTCAGTTTGTTCATTATATTCCACAGTGAATGAAATCATATGGCATTTGTCTTTCTCTGACTGGCTTACTTCACTTAGCATAATGTTCTCCAGGTACATCTCTACTGTCACAATCAGTAATGTTTTCTTCTCTGCCTAGTAGCATTCCTTTATGTCCTTTATGCAAATGTCCCATAGTTGTTTTATCCATTCATCTATCGATGGACACTTGGGCTGCTTCCGTATCTTGGCAATTGTAAATAGTGCTGCAATGAATATTGGGGTGAGTATGTCCTTTTCAGTGTTTTGGGTTCCTTCGGTTATATTTACAGAAGTGGAATTGCTGGGTTAAAAGGCAGATCCATTTTTAATTTTTTGAGGAATCTCCAAACTGCTTTCTACAGTGGCTGCACCAGTGTGCATTCCCACGAACAGTGCAAAAGCATTCCCTATTCTCCACAGCTTTGCCAGCACTTGTTGTTTGTTGATTTATTGACAGGCCTCTGACAGGCTATCATCAATAATGAGATGATGTCTCATTGTGGTTACAATTTGCATTCTTTTAATGATTAGTGATATAGACCATCTTTTCATATGTCTATTGGCCATCTGTATGTCCTCTTTTTAAAGATGTATCTGTTCAGATCCTCTGTCCATTTTTTAATTGGACTGTTTGTTTTTTTTTCTGGTATTCAGTTGTATGAATTCTTCATAAACTTTGGATATTAACCCCTTATCAGATGTATCAGTGAATATGTTCTCCCATTCTGTTGGTTGTCTTTTTATTTTGCTGATGGTTTTCTTTACTGTGCAAAAACTTTTTAGAATGATGTAGTCCTATTTGTTTATTTATTTATTTTTGTTTTTCTTGCCTGGGGAGATATATCAGATAAAATATTTCCATGAGCACTGTCCAAGATTTTGGTATCCATGTTTTCTTTTAAAACTTTTCAAGCTGCAGTTTGAGTGTATTTTTGTGTGTGGTGTAAAAACACCCTCTAGTTTAGTGTGCACGCTGTTGGTACAGGGAAGTGACACAGAATGGTAGATGAGATTGAAACTTTATTTGGCTTTGAGCAGCATGATGTAGATATAACACTTTATCCCATGGGACACAGAGTGTAAACAAGGTGGTACATGATCTCTGATAAAAATGACAGTTTCCATAACAAAGTCTTCAAATGCTAAAATGTTCAGAATCTTTGCTAAATAAATAATGTTAGGGATTTTTCCAGCCTCATTTTGACCAACTAGATTGGCTTCAGAACAAACAGTCTTTAATTTTTTTGTTTTGTGTGTGTGACTTGTTGACTATTGTTGTTTGTATATCTGAACTACTTTTCAGGTGCACAAACTGCTGTTGTTTAACTTGCTTGAATCTGTTTCCTCATGTGTTATTTAAAAAATACTGGAGAGAGGAGAGAGAAAAATTACATTTACTTGACATGGTTGTTGTGAATCTAAGGTGACAGCATGTGAAAGAACCAACTCAGAAGTTGGCACTGCATAATTTTAAACCAACTCTTAATATAAAGTAAGTGTTTGATGAATGGTTTACTTAAACTCTCATAAATTTGACTCCAAAATGAATCTTTTTTTTCACCCTTGGTCCTTGTAGTCACTACTACAAGGCCATCCTTGATACTATTGAAATAACATTGTCCCTTATGGAAGTTAATGTAGGGTGCATCCACATATTTATGAGAGACAATAATTTTTCCAGATACATTCGACACTGAGTCACATCAATCCAAGTTATTTTTGTAAACACCTTTATAGGGAACTTCTGGATTTCTGTTAGTTATGTTTGTGTCTTGTGAGCTTTTTTTCCCTGGCCTCTGTTTACTAGATAAAACAAGGACACCTGACTTTAGCTTGGTCAATAAGATTTTCTTTTTAGATGAGTTAAATTAAGAGATAATTAAGAAAGGGATTTGTGAGTTGAGACACTCACGAAAAATCCTTAGAAAGATCCACAAACTCATGGAAAATCTATGACCACTGCCTCCAGATCTGTTTTTTTTTTCCATCACTCTGAGTTCTAGGTGCTCGTAAATTCAATTCACAGACATTTTATTTTTTATTAAATAAATTCATGAAAGATCTAGATGTTTGACTGCAAATCTAAGCATACTTAGATCTCTCTTAGTAAGGTTCTTAACCATTTACTGTTTTACGAGTTTCTAAGTTTGAGACAAAGTATCTGAAATAGGATGCTTTAAACATACATCACTGTCAAATAATGAATTCCTATAAGTCGAAAGTTTAATATGGAAAAACGTCCTCAGAGTAACTTCTCCAAAGATCTGTTTTTCTCTTAACCCTATCCATTTTAGACTTGGCAAAGCTTAAGTTAACTAAACAAAGGATACAATATTCAATTAATAGGAGTTTTATGACTCCATACATTTCCTAAGTCATGTAATACTCATGTCTTAAGCAACCATGAATCAAATTTTATACTTAAATTTGTGTTGCTCTGGAGATTGAATGGAAGTGAGAAACAGACTCTCATTAGGATCATTATCAAACAGTAAGAACTTAAACTCTGAAAGTCAGATCAAGTTCCTTTTCAACTTACTAAAGCTGAAAGTTTCGTTAAAACACTTATGTTCCCAGTCCCTCAATTCCTTCACCTTATGACAAGACAGGGTATGTGGCCTGATTTCTTGCACTGCGGTATCTTTAGCACTGAGAACAGTAGCATTTGCATGAGCTCTCAATAATATTGAATGAATGGATGAACTATCTTATGTTTAGCTTTAAGTTTGAATTAATGTGTGTGAAACTATCTTCTATTGGTAAAGTTATTTTCAAGAGAAAGAAACCCTACACATTGCTAAAACAAGGCAAAACCAAAAAATGAAAAGCATTATGATTGGTTAACATCAAAACTGCTACTTAGATAGCAATAAATCTTTCTGAAGAACTATAGGGATTTTTGGAAACACAGCTTTTAAAACAAAAATGCTGCTTCTAAATCTGTTTTCTCTGAATGTTGCCTTTGTTCTATTATACGAAATTGGCCATGAAATAAGAGAGCTGGCTGCCTAATCCCAGGCTCATAGCCTTATAGCTGCATGATCAGAGAAGTAAAAGACTTTTCTCTCCTACTTCCAGTTAAAAAAAAAAAAGAGGCTGGAGAAGAATTCTGATTGAAATGGAGAGGTTCATCCCTATTATCTTAGGGAAAGCATTCTTTGCAGAAAACAAAACAATAGTCATTGAAAATTACTAAAAACAATGTTTTTCACATATAAATGTTTAATACATATTACATAATATTACTATTGTTTACAGTTAGGGGTGAAAGCATTCTGCATTGGCATTCAGAAAACATAAAGTTTATTCTCAGCTTTCATATTAGGAAAGCAATTTCTAGTAAATTAATTTGTCCCTCTGATTCTCAAATTATGCATAGTGTAAATGACAAAACTAGCTCATTGGGTTGTTACCCTGGTAAAAGAAGATAAAATTTGGTTATAGTGTCTTCGTCATGCTCAGCCCAGCGTAGACAGCCAACGGATACTGGTTCACTCCTCCGTCTTCCGTGCAAAGTTGTAGTTTTCACACTAAGTCTGACATTAGCCATGAGACCTGAGAAACTCACTAAATTTCTCTCTGTCTCAGGGTTCCCATCCATCACTCGGTTGTCTAATGTAATAACTAATTCCTTCCTGATCAAACCTGTTTGGAAGTGAAATGAAATAGTGTTCTAGCACAGTGGGAAGTTGCATTTACTATTTGGACATAAGGGGTTATTATAATAGATGCAAAAATTTTCCACCATTTCATATTTTTAAAAAGCTAACAATAACTCAGCCACCAATTGGAAACAATAAACTAAAAAAATACATTAAAATGTTATATAACTTGATACTATCTGGCTATCACTGAGATTAGCAACAGATTCCAATGTTATTCTATAAATGATTGATTTTGTATAGATAAGTGCTTCTTATAACTAAAGCTATTTGGTGAAAAATAAAAAATGACTAGAATATCTTAGAAAAAGCTCACAATGCTACTTTTGCTAGACTCTGGAAAATCTGTCTCCTGAAACTAAGTGTTAGCAGGCTTTCAAATCTAGTCAAAGCACTTCTTCTATTTCAAAGTTCTATTTACATGATAGTTTCTTAACATCTTTCTTATTGAAATCTTGTACGTGCAGTTTTGAAAATCTATTACTTACTTATTAAGCTAAAAAAACCAACTTTGGCATAAAAAGAGCCTGGTTGCCACCATGGTGAGGTTCAAGGAGTGAATTAATTAAATAGTACCGGGGGTAGGTGAGAAAGCGAGATTTCTTCTTGTCAGAAGGAAGTTCCTATTATACCCACAAAAAGTAGTATTTCCAGGGTCTGTATTATTCTTAAGGTAAAGAGATCAAGACAATATGTTGTAATAAAGTGTTTTTAAGTGAGACTGTCAGAGAATATCTGGGGTTTTGAGAATTTTCTGGAAAATGAATTTGATGAGCAGGGAGACTTTTGAAGGTGATGTGTGGTGCAGTGGCCTGATTTGGTAAGACCTGGCAGAAAAATAAGCTGTCTGCTTTATTCTGAATGATTTGATTTTATCATGTACTCTGTAGTCAGTTGTCCATGATCACTGACCCCACATGCCCCACATGCCATGTGCATCACTGTTTCCACGTTTTTGCTCACTGTGTTACTCTGCTAGGGCTGCATTTATTCCGTTTCTTTTTTGAACTGACTTGTTTTTCAAGGCTGTGCAAGTTTCCGCTCTCTGGGGGTCACCCAAAGATAGAATGTTTGTGTATAGTGGGTCACAGATTCATCTGTTGCACTTCTTTTGCATTTACTTGGTGATTTTCTTTGTTGTTATGTGGTCATGATGCTTTAAATGGTGTTTGTTTTTGAATTAATTGTTATTATGTTTAAATAATTGTAGGTTCACATGCAGTTAAAGTAATACAGAAAGATCCTGTGTACCATTTACCCAGTTTTCCCAAAAGTAATAATCTGAAAAACTAGCATAAAATCAAGACTAAAACATTGATACAGTCATGATTTACAATATTGTTATCATTACAAAAACCCCTCCTCTTGCCCTTGGATAGCCACACCCACTGTCCTTCCATGTCTACCCACTGCTTCATCCCCAGCAACCGCCAATCTGTTTACTATTCTTATAATATTGTCATTTCAGGAAGGTTATCTAAATGAAATAATGTAATATGTAACCTTTGAGGATTTGTTTGTTTCACTCCACATAATTTTTTGGAGAGTCGTGAAAGTTGTATGTGTGAGTATTTTTTTTCTTGTTATTACTGAGAAGTATTCCATGGTGTAGGTCTAATCCAATTCATTTTACTATTCATCTATTGAAGAATATCTGGATTGTTGCCAGTTTGGGGTTTTTAAACAATTATGCACGGGCTTTCATGAAAACATGTCTTTATCTATTTTATTTATCTAGGGATAAATACTCAGGAATGCAATTGCTGGGTCATGTGTTATTTCCATGTTTTTTTTTTCCTTAGCAGAAAATTGGAAACTGTTTTCCAAAGTGGCTATGTACCATTTTTACATTTATACTAGCAATGTGGGTATGATTCAGTTTATCTACATTCTGTTAACAATAGATTATTGTCAATCAAACAAGTTTTTAATAATTCTGATAGTGGTATCTCATTGTTTTTTATTTGGGTTTTCATAATAGCTAATGGTGTTGAACTTTTTTACGTACTTATTTCTTATCTGAAATTGTGGGTGATGTGTCTCTCCTATCTTTTGTCCATTTTCTGGCTGATTTTTTTTTATTGTTGAGGTTTGAGAGCCTTCTCAATGTTCTAGATACTAGTTTTTTGTGGTATATATGGTTTGAAAATATTTTCTTAGTGTGTAGCTTGTCTTTTCATTCTCTTAGCATAGATATAGTTGTTTTTTAAAATTTTATATATAGTTTTTTTAAATATTTGTATACAGTCCAATTTATCAATTTTTTCCTTTTATGTACCATACTATTGGTATTGTCTGAGAACTCTTCCCTCTCCCAAAAACTTGAAGATTTTCTTCTATTTTTTCCAAATGTTTTATCAATTATGTTTTGCATTTAATTCCATTTACATTTAAGGGAAACCTTCTAAAGCTCCTAGTGGGGAGAAATAGCCTGGCTTCCTATTTGGGATTCTGTGACACCATACTGGCAGGTGTTCGGGGCCCCTCCTACTAGGTTGCCCCCTCACACTTTGCTGGCATGGCTGGAGGTGGGTCACTACTGTTACTGTGAAATTTGACTGGATTAGAGCAGCCATTGCCAAACATGTTCACGTTTGCTAGTCTTCCCTTTTCTCAGCGATGGCTAGAGAGAGCAGACTTCCTTTCTTGGGTTTCCTTTCTTATTTGACTGTTGACATTTCAGGGTTGCCAGGTTTTGGGGCTGCGAGTGGAGGATATTTGAGGCAAAAAGAAAATTTAACGGATTCACCAACCTCTTATTCCTTAGATTGCAATGCCTCTAGCCAGTCTGCCTTTGTGTCTCCACTTTTTAACAGTCTTCTTATGTTCGTTTTACATGAAATGTCCAGGGTTTTAGTTGTCCTTGGTGGGAAGAACAGGAAAAATGTGTCTTGTCTGTTTTTCTAGGACTTTTCAATGTTGTTTCTTATGCATCTAATCTCTCTCCCAGGTAGGTCTTAGGTCTTTGAGAACTGATATAATGTTTTATAGCTTGGCAGTTACATCACATTACCTGAGCTCAGGGTAGTGGCAGAGATGCTACTGGTTTGACCTATCCTTGCCACATGGTGCCTGTCAGCACCAAGGTGGTCCTCTGAAGCCACGAATTTACTGCCAGATACTGTTCTTCCGGCCATGAGTAGACTTCTGACTCAATCTGGGCCATGTGAAGCTCCATGCCTGGGAGATTTAAATAAAAGGCAAGAGGTATGTGAGGATAGGGTGAGTGCAAAGATGGCCATAGAAGGATTAAGAAATATAACAAGATTGTTTCCATCTCCTCATGTAATAAAAAATATCTTTAGAACTGAGAGTAGTGGTAGTCTTCTATGTAGGATGAGGAGGGTAATCTCTAGCGGGGGGAAGAAATTCAATGCACAGAACAAGATCAGAGTGAAACACGAGACAGGACACTGTCTAGGTTGCATGCTGTGTTTAGATTTCTCATTCCTAATCCTTCCTACAGCAGGCACCGTTTCTGCCTAATTTTTTACATCTCTTACTCCATCCTGTTACCAGTACAACTAAATTTGGTTTCTTCTATTTGTCATGACAAAAAATAATAATTGTCAATTGAATTGTTTAAGTGTATTGGATGTACATTTTTAAATCTGCAGAAGTATATTTCATAAATGCTTCCACTTCCACTTTCATTTATTTTCTTTTCCTTTTTACCTGATTTTCTCTTAGTCTGTGTTAATAGTAGAAAAGTCACAGCATTTCAGGTTAAGCACTAGGAGAATATTTTTGTTTCTTGCCCCCACACCTCCCATCTGCAAGGCTACCCAAATTCATAATACTCATAAAATCTTTTTTACATATGGAAAGGACTAGCAAATTACAATACATTAAAAAACATCTATTACTTGAAAGCAGTGGAGGATTGACGTTCATTCAGTTTGACAATATGTATCTAAATGCCTCCTTATTATTAGTGTGGTAGCATTATAGACACTTTAGAGCTATGAAATATTTATAAAGAAAAGCCTCTGACTCATAATTTTAAATAGCTGCTCCATCTATGTCTTGAGGAGCTTCTGACATTTGGAGTTTGTCATTATTTACTTCATTTGGAGGAGAGATGTTAAAGGTGTTTACCGAAAGTTAGAAGGAAGGGTGCCTTTTCCTGTAAGCACGATGATTCATGAACTGGTAGGGAATTGCTTCTCTTTTGACACAAGATTTGTTGGAAGTATCAATAAAAAATCCCGGGAGTCTTAGGTAAGATCTAGGATCTTCTTAAATGTGAATCTAGGGTGTTTTCTTCAATAGGAGCATTCATTACATAGAGCTACTTTCCAAGTATGCTTAGAAAAGTCTTTTTACTGTTTAATGGAATCATATATAAATGATATGACCTCATTATACTTCCAACATATTGGTTACTGTGATTTGGTTTAGTTCTGGAAATTACTTATATTTTAGTGTACATTAAGACTGGCAGTATGTTTGGAAACAAGTTAAAAAACGTCCTTAGGAAGAAATAGACCTGACTAATGTGGGCTATGCAAGATGTTGTAATAAATTAGTCCTGTTGATTGGAATTGTAACAGCATAGATTTCACCACCTGGCTCCAGGGATAGACTTTTAATAAAGCAGCAAGATCACATATAATGTAATTGAAAACATATTAAGTTTGCAAACAATATAAGTATAGCCCAGAAAAGAACAAGATCTGGGCCTTATTCCCCAGAAGAAAAAAAATGCATAGTCTATTGGAATGGCATATTATCATTCCAAGTATTACAAATTAAAAAAAAAAAAACCACAAGTATCTGATTTTAAATGGGAGAAAGACCACCTCTGAGAGAAAGATTGAGTGAGAAGCGCCAGAGAGGACACAGTTGAAAGACTTATAAGATGGTTGTGAATATGGCTATAGTGAGAAGGTCCATCAGAATAATAGGATGCTCTTAGAATTGGGGTAAACCCAGAGGAAAGATGTAAATATAGGAGAGGCTACAAAATGAAGCATTGCACACAATAATTCTAAAGCAGGTGGTCAAGGTGTAAAGTCATGTTGAATGTCAGACTAAAGCTTTTACATATAATTTTATGGGATATCTTGAGGAACTCTTTGGTATTATTTCTTTTTGTTTTATTTGAAGATAGGGTGATTCAACATTAAAGGAGCAAATAGTCACTTGTCCAAGACAGTTAAACCAAGCTGAAATAATGGAACATTCCCTAACCCGTAAAGTACATCACTTGATGTTGAATTAGGAGGAACAGCAGAATCAGAATGAGCCAGTGGCAATTGCCTAGGCAACAGAAAATTGATATCTGCCTAAATGTTTAACAGAAACAGAAAGGAAAAGATATGTTCTGGAGATGCTATGAAGTTAGGGCTTTAGGTTTCAGCAAATGAGTATGCAGTAGGAAGAGAGAAAACACATGCATTCATGAGCACTCTCAGAAGACCATGAAAAGAAAACAAGTGTATGAAGCTCTTTTTATTCTTTATTCTTTGTTCCTAAAATTAGAGATTTATTGCAATAACATACATGGTAGTAAAGGAATTTGGGATCTAAATAGAATGCCAGGAATAGTTATAATAATTCCAGGCTTCACAAAGACTGGATGGTTCATGATCCAGGGCTGTGCTAGAGGTTAAGATGTCTTGTGGTCCCTACACTGCATCAGGAGTTTGTTGATATTTTATTAGGACTCTGCATTATCATCGCACAGGCACTTTGTGATAGCAGGTATTGGTGCAGGTTTTGTGGCACTTCTCATTGCTAACCAATTATCCTCTCTGCAAATGTGTACCCTGAATGCTAAAGGATGGGATATAAAGGGCTTATTTTGCATTCCTTCATGCTTGCTGTCACTCCTGTCTCATAGGCCAGTGATGTCTGTTACCATTGTTTTTAACTGACAATAGTAAATCCCCAAAACAATGACTTAAAGTAATCTATTTCTTTTATGTTAAAGAAATTTGGAAATAAAACACCCTGGGATCTGGGTCAAGGAAGTATATCCTCCTTCATGTAGCTTCTGCCATGTGTTTACATTCTGCACATCAGGAGGAACAAGCAAAGGGAAACTTCATACGCAGAAGAAATTCGGTGCATGTCTTGTTCATTCATCACATTGGCCAAAACTTAGTCACAATGCTAAGCTGAAAAAGAAATGTAATCACTTAACTGGGCAGCCATGTTCCCAGTTAAATGTTGGTCTGTTTACTAAGAAGGGAGGAAGGTGATGGATATTGGGAGACAAATGGTGATCTCTGGCCCCATATCATAATACTCGTAGCTTGACTGTCCTTGGTTTAATGATCAGCAGTGGTTCAAGCTGCTGTAGTTGATGGAAGAGTTAAACCAGCTAGAGACCTGCCTACGCTGCTGTCTCGCTAAAGGATATGGCTAGGCAGTTTATCTTAGATAGAGACTACAAGCAAAACAGACATCACGACGGGCCTAACCAGAACATGGAATTTGAGTAAAGAGCATATTTCGGGGACAGCAATCTTGGTAGTGACAGGGAAATGATGAGACCAATTTTGTTCTCATTAAGTTTTTACTGATGGTTGGGCATAAATGTCGATAACTTTGTTTCTACAGGCCAAATAAAATTATTGCAAACTAGGCTATAATAAATATTATAATAGTAATTTGGAGTCTTTGCAGCCATGGTCTCTTTCCCAAAGAGAACAGATGGCCTCTTACAGTATGCAACTCGCATGGAATTGTTCTTACTTTCATTCTAGCCAAAGGCTTTTCCTGTACTTTCACCTCTGAAATCCCCCTTAATGAGAGCTCTAATCTACTTGCAAATGGCAAATGGTATTTGCATGAAGGTTTCAGTCTCATTGCTTTCCATTGCCTACTTCTACTTTACAAATAATGTGACAGGGGTCAGGACCATGGCTCATCTGTTACCCACAAATGAGCAAAAAATGATGCTGGGTTTTCTAGAGGAGAATTCAGAGGCAGTTTATCTTTTTATTCTTATCAAAGAGCTCCTGTTAGAGAAGCCAACTAATCAATAGAGCCTGAAATGGGGAGGCATCAGCCCCACCCACCTATTAAAATTTGGAAACATCATCCCCATTAAGGGAGTTACACAGGAGCCTCTACCCAGAAAGATGCGAGCACTTGGAAGGAAACTCAGGATATTTTCTCATGTCTTGGGCTTTGTTTTCTGAGACCTTGGACAACTATCTTTCAATGGCTACATGATAAAGGAAAAGATGTGTCTAGAAAGGTGTCCTCCAATATTTCCTCTGTCTGAGATACCTGGCCTTCTTCTGCTCACCATTCATGAAAACTCAACCGTCTTCCATGTCCCCAGTGATTTATTGGATTCAACAGCAGTTTTCTTCCCTGTTTTCTGCATGAAAATTTTATTGAACAGAAAAATCCAATAGCTAATACTAGTTTAACTTGAATGAGAAGTCCCTAATTAAATATTATCTCTTCATCATTTTAACCTTTCTTATAGTTACCATCTTTATTCTACCTCCCAAGTGCCAAATGAAGCTGGTCTAGTCTAACTTTTTGTTCATTATTACTCAGCCATGACTAAGAAAAATATCATCTCTCCGTGTTAAAATTTTCACTAGACATTGTGAAGACCCTCTTCAATTGGGGTTTACTCCATTGCAATCCACTATGAAGGACAAAATATATTGGTGGAGATTATAAGCCTGCCCCTTCTGAAGCCATGGACATACTTAGAAAGAAATTATAGAGGTAAGAAAGAACAGATTGAAAGCTTTTATTCAGTAATTTTTTAAGTGTATCTTATTTGCAGGCCTTTGAGCATCTGTAATTCAATAGATGTGTAAAGTATGTACTACATTTGTATAATGGTAGTGGTAGCTACAAGAGCTCTAGACTAGAAATAAAAAAAGCACTGCTTTTAGGCTAAATTCTGCCATTGAATGGTGCTGTGACCTTGAGCAAATCAACTGTCCACTTAGGGACCCATTTGTCTCAGCCATAAAATAAGAAAATTGAGCTAGATAAACCCATAAGTCTCTTCTTCATCTAAAAGTCAGTGATACTCACTCCTTTGTGTAGCATTTTTTATTCATGTGTAAAATGAGAAAGTTTGCAGGGGTGGCTTGCTTCAGTGATGGTAAAAATATGCTTTTTAAAAATATTCAGTGCTATATAAATGCAAAGCAGTTGTGGGCAGGTTTAGATATGTTTAGTGCTTTGCTGTTGACTTTCAGAAAACCAGAACAACATTTGAGCATCTGTTACATTTGTTGCTCTCTATTTAAATATATCACGGGGAAAAAAGAACGTGGTTTGTAAATCTGTTTCCTAAAACAGGTCCAAAGCATTTTCTTATTTTTCCTGGCAAAAGTATTTAAAAATGTAAATGAAAAACTACTGCTAAGTTTTTTTTAACACAATTTTTCTTTAATCTTTCTCTTTTTCTGCTGCCTTACTGAAAGGTCTGGTGGTAAAATAAGATATCTTTTTTGCTTTGTTGCACATGAGTTCCTTACTGTTTTAATAATCAGTCAAGTTGCTGTCCTTCCCTCATCATTCTCAATAATCTTGCAATGTTTCACTTTTTATTATTATAACTTTTGAAGGGAAAATCTAAATATATATCAAATACATATTTATTGACTTGTGTATTGTCTGTTTCTTCCACTAAGTTTCCAGGAACATGGATATGTCTTTTTCATTGACATAGTTCCAGCATTTGTGATAGTATAAAGAACAAAGTAGATTCTAAATATATATGTGAATATATATATTTATATACTATTTATATATTCATATACATATTTATATATGTATATGTGTTTGCTAAATGAAAGGATGCTTTCTATTTTTGTTATGGTTACATTTGTTATCAAAATTATTACAGAGAGTAACAAGAAGTGAGAATGTATGCTGACCTACACATACAACAAAAAATAATGAGGAGCAAACAAGGAAGGCACTGTCAGATCCTTTCCTCTCAGTGTCCCATGCTCACTGACATTAGGATTGTATACCAGTTTCAGAGTTGCTCTGTGGAGAAGAATTCAACTAAATTGGAAAGAGGGGCAAGTCAATGTTTTCTAGCTTTCCATTGGCTTTTCTCTATAACTCTGACATATAAAAGCATTAAATTATCAAATTTTAGAGCCAGTGGGGACTATAACATCCTCAAGCCAATCATTTTCAATAATGTTAACCATTCACACATTTACTGAGCACTATATCAAGTGAAAAAAAATCACTAATTATAGAAAGCCTGTATCTTTGTTGTTTTAAGGCTTGTACTATTATTATGGATATGGTCGAACATTCACCCAACACGCATTGATTGTATATCTACAGATCTGCACGGGGTCTGATGTGTTGTTATGTGTTTGAAACAAAGAGATAATACAGTCCTTTTCTACAAAGAACTCATTGTCCAGAGAAGGGGCCAAACAAGTAAGCCAATCATCACATAGCATCATATAAACAACATGAAGGTATATATAAAATAATTGGGAGGCAAGAGTGTGGTGACTAGCAGTGGCATAATGGATTATGTACTATATGAGCATTATCTTAAAATACATGTAAGATTTAATTAGGTACAGAAAGGGGGAAGGGTGATCAGTCTGAAGAACCTGAATGTTAAAGACAGAAAAGTAAGATTAGCATGCATTTGATGATCTGAAATAGGTCTGTGAGCATAAGAGGAAGGGCATCCTGTGAAGTCATAGGCTGTGAAGCAAAGGACATGGACAGGGTTAATAGCTTGAAGCATCTAATGTGTGAGTCTGCATTCTTTTTTTTTAAGATTTTTTATTTATTTATTTTTAGAGAGGGAAGGGAGGGAGAAAGAGAGAGAGAGAGAGAAACATCAATGTACGATTGCTGGGGGCCATGGCCTGCAACCCAGGCATGTGCCCTGACTGGGAATCGAAACTGCGACACTTTGGTTAGCAGCCTGCACTCAATCCACTGAGCTACACCAGCCTGGGTTGAGTCTGCATTCTAACTTTAAATTTCAAGCTCTGAGGACAGGTAGGGTACTGAAATGATAAAGCACTAGGGGGATGAAAGGGAAAAGAGAAGGGTATGTTTTTGAGGTAGACTTCCAAAGGTTCAAGTATATGATTCAAAAAGTAAAACCACAGACAAGATAGCATTTGGAATAAAATATACAACTATTAAAGACTAAATGTTGAAAGTAGAACATAAGACATGATGGGTTGTAGGATATATTGCCAAGATCAACCTTCCAGAATGAAGACATTATGCAAGCAGTTGGTTCTTCCACTGGCTGACATCACTTTGCTGTCAACTTTTTTGAGGACTGACTCTAAGTCTGAAGTGAGACTCCTTGTCTAAGGTTGAGCTCCCTATGTGAGGTCTTCTGCATCCAAAGACTGGCTGAAGTGTCAGCCCAAAAACCTTAGCACAATACTGAAAAAGTTCTGAAAAGATTTGAAGGGCCATACTTACTTCAGAATTCCCCATAGGGTCCCATTGAACTGCAGTATACACTAATAAAACCAACACATATCATACATTTCCAAGTCTACTTCTGCTGAGCCCTCCTTATTTCCCTTTCCTTTCACAAATGTTCATTCTGAACACTTTCTTTAATCTGTCTCCTGCACGCTGACTTCCACCTCAGAGTATGCTAGCCAGTACCAAACAAGGGATGTGAAATTTTACTTTCTATATTTTATCTTTTGTGACTTGGTTCTTTTTCTTCCACTAAATTCAATTTAATTCCAGAACCAAATATCTGTTTCCAATACTGATTTTAACTTTACTCAACTTTTATAATTACTTATATCAACTATCCAGTGACAAATTTGTAATGTTGATATGACAATCCTATTGCTGTATAATCAGTTCACAGGATGAAAAATCTGTATCTTACACTACACAGAAACAGTGGTGATCTCATATTTAGATTTTTTAGATACAGAGACATCACTGTCTTTTAAAAACTCAGGTATGAAGAGATGGACTAGAAAGTGATTATAAAAGCCAGAGAGAATAATGGGTAACAAGAGTTTTGACAGATCTATGCCCTTTGGTTGAGGGACACAGTCAATCCTTGGATGCCGCTATAATGTGAGACCCAAGACAAAAAAGTTCCATATATTCTACTTCTCTTTTGGGATATATGACTGCTTTCTCCATTAACTGAACCCAGTGGGAGGCAAATGAGCAAAGAAACTTGTTGATATAACAACAGCCTTCTGTTGATCACAGCATGATGAAGAAGGATGAACCATGGCTTTGAAGGAGAGATAGAAAATATCAAACACCCGTTATAAAGACCTAACTGGTTGGGTCTTATCACAAGTGATACATCTTATTAAGAAATATTTGTCACAAGTGATACATCTTATTAAGAAATATTTGTAACCCAGGCTGGGGTGGCTCAGTGGATGGCACCGGACTGCAAATCAAAGGGTTGCCAGTTCAATTCCCAGTCAGGGCACATGCCTGGGTTGTGGTCCAGGGCCCCATTAGGGGACGTGTGAGAGGCAACCACACATTCATGTTTCCCTGTCTTTCTCCCTTCTCCTCTGTCTAAAAATAAATAAAATCTTTTAAAAAAGAAATATCTGTAGTAATTCTGAAGATGGTGGACAATTAGTGTTTATACTCCTTCCATAATACAATGATCACACACTAGTGCTATACTGAAGCACCAAAACAGTATTTGATGAATATTGAATTAATGAATGAATAACTCTTTTGTTCTTTATCATATAGCTCCAGGCTCCACTTTTATTTTTGGCTTTTTACTTAATATGTGGCCTGGTTTTGGTTTACTTATCTTCTAGTTATGACATTCAGTTGTTGATGAGCCCTGATTGATATGCCTGTCTCTCCAAATCAGGACTGATTTTATCTTTTCTTTATTCACACATCTATTCAATTGCAATGCCTTGCATTTGGTGTTTTAAATTAATTTTTAACCTCTCCACTTTTCTAAAGCCCACCTGTGAACACCAGGCCTCATAAAACTATGATGTTTTCCCTGGCCTAGTAAGATGGACTCCAAATTTGATTCTTCAAACAGTTTAATTCTGCATCAAATGTTCTACACCCTGTTGTCCTAATAATTTTTCAAACTTCAAATTTGATTATATTTTTATTTAACATCTATCAGTGGCATCCATTAAGATAAGATAGAAGAGTACTTCTACAGACTTCCACAATCTGGCTTTGTTTCATTTTTAAATCATGTATTTCCTCATTCTCCATTATATTCTCTAATTCTCTCTGATCTGACCAAGATGAACTTATTTGATTTCTTCAACGCAGCATGTTCACTCTTAGTTCTGCTGCATTTGGGCATCCTTCTTCCTGGAACAAGCCCTGCTCCCACCTCTGTCCAATCATAGCTTCTCTTCAAGGTGAACTTGTTATTGATATAATATATGTTTTCTGAAAGATTTTAAGTTTTATTCTCTCTCTTTCCCTCCTTTACTTCTTTCTTTTTTAAAGTATATTTTATTGATTATGCTATTACAGTTGTCCCATTTCCCCCCTTCACTCCCCTCCACCCTGTACACCCTCTCCTACCCATATCCCCCCCTTTAGTTCATGTCCATGTGTCATACTTATAAGTTCTTTAGCTTCTACATTTCTCATACTATTCTTACCCTCCCCCTGCCTATTTTCTACCTACCGTCTATGCTACTTATTCTCTGTACCTTTTCCCCCCCTCTCTCTTCCTCCCACTCCCCTGTTGCTAACCCTCCATGTGATCTCCATTTCTGTGGTTCTGTTCCTGTTCTAGTTGTTTGCTTAGTTTCTTTTGGTTTTGCTTTACGTGTGGTTGTTAATAATTGTGAGTTTGCTGACCTTTTACTACACATGTTTTTTTTTAATCTTCTTTTCTTAGATAAGTCCCTTTAACATTTCATATAATAAGGGCTTAGTGATGATGAACTCCTTTAACTTGACCTTATCTGAGAAGCACTTTATCTGCCCTTCCATTCTAAATGAAAGCTTTGCTGGATAGAGTAATCTGGGATATAGGTCCTTGTCTTTCATGACTTGGAATACTTCTTTCCAGCCCCTTCTTGCCTGCAAGGTCTCTTTTGAGAAATCAGCTGACAGTCTGATGGGAACTCCTTTGTAGGTGACTGTCCCCTTATCTCTTGCTGCTTGTAGGATTCTCTCCTTCATTTTAACCTTGGCTAATGTAATTATGATGTGCCTTGGTGTGTTTCGTCTTGTGTCCAACTTCTTTGGGACTCTCTGAGCTTCCTGAATTTCCTGGAAGTCTATTTCCTTTGCCAGAATGGGGAAGTTCTCCTTTATTATTTGTTCAAATACGTTTTCAATCTGTTGCTCTACCTCTTCCCCTTCTGGTACCCCTATAATTCAGATGTTGGAATGTTTTAAGATGTCCTGGAGGTTCCTAAGCTTGTCCTTGTTTTTTTGAATTCTGATTTCTCCGTTCTTTCCTGTTTGGTTGTTTCTTTCTTCCTTCTGGTCCACTCTATTGTTTTGAGTCCCAGTTTCCTTCCCATCACTATTGGTTCCCTGTGCATTTTCCTTCATTTCTTTTATGGTAACCTGCATTGTTTCATCTAATTTGCACCCAAAATCAACCAATTCTGTGAGCTTCCTGATCACCAGTGTTTTGAACTGTGCATCTGATAGGTTAGCTATTTCTTGGTTGCTCAAAAGGATAAGTTCTGGGGCACTGATTTGTTCTTCTGTTTGAGCCATCTCTCTCTCTCTCTTTCTCTCTCTCTCTCTCTCTCTCTTTTTTTGTTCTGGTTGCTCCTGTTATGGTGAGGGGTGGAGCCTTAGGTGTTCACCAGGGCTGGGCACCCCAGTCACTAGATTGTGACATTGTATATGGGGGCAGGGTTGAGAGGGAACAATGGCGGTTGCTCCGTTCTCTGTGGGACCTCAGTCCCTTCTCTGGGATCCTGGGTTGCGAGTTCTGCCCGGATCCACAGTCACCACCTCACTGGGTCTGCCAGCTGCTGCCTGTACACTCAGGGTCCGCCCGCTGTGATCCTGCGCGCCCCAGATGCCTTATGTGCTCCTGGTTGCTCTATGCGCCCAACTCTCCCCATTCTACACTCCGTAGCCCATGCCTGGTTGCTCATCTCCACTCCTCCTACCGGTCTGGATGAACAGGTCTATTTCAACTCCTTGGCTGTCCGACTTTCATTCAGATAAATTTTCTGTCAGTTCTGGGTGTTATTCTGCCTCTAAATTGTTGTTGTTCCGATGTTGGTTGTGAGTGGAGGTACGGTGAGTCCACCTATGCCTCCATCTTGGCCAGAAGTCCCCTCCTCTACTTCTTACTTCTTTTCCTCATGTATTAGCACAATATTTGGCATATAGGGCTTTTTGGAGAATTTATATTTTATTTATTTAGTTATTTTTATTTTATTTTTTTCATCATCATTTATCCACTTACACCCTCTTTCACCTCCACTGCCCTCTCCTCCTCTCAGTCACCACACTGTTTTCTGTTACTGAGTTCTTTGTTTGCTCGATCTCTCCATCCCTCAGTGTCCAAACTCTCCCCCGCCCCTTACCCTGTCCTCCAAGCGTCTGCCTACTCTCTATTTATGGAATAAATTAGGCCCTCCTGAAGATGTCTTTATATTTTTTCTATAATTTCTCTCTATATTTTAATTATTGAAGTATATTTTAGTTCTAAATAATTAGTAAAAATATAAAAATATAAGTGGTATTTAATGAGCAAAGTTGACTTTTTATCTTTATTCATAGTAAAACTTAAACAGAAGCATCAGCTGTTTATGCTTATTTCCAGATATACAGATACAGAATATACAACTAAAACCTTGGTATCTTGCATAGATTATTTACTTGTCCACCTCTCTGAATTCTACCTGTTACTACTCTATTTTATAAAACCATGATGTTTTCTCTGGACTAGTGAAACAGACTCCATAGTTGGCTCCTGCGAACAGTTTAACTCTGTACCAATCTGTTTTCCAAACTACTATCCTAGTAATTTTCTAAAATTCCAAGTATAGGTGTGGAGTTAAGAGGCAGTAAACAAAAAACTAACACAAATTCTTGATGTTGTGGGATTTCATCAGAGGTCTAAATGAATTGAGATATGCTCTGCAGGAAAAGGAATTCAGACAGAGGAAACAATTTCAAAGAACTTAAAGATGGTTCATATTGGTAACTTTGATGAAGAACAAGGAGGTCAGTGGTGCCAGAGGGGATATAGGAGGTGAGTTCAGAAAGATAAACCAGATCATGGCCAGGGACAGACTTTTACTTTGAGTGAGATGAGAATTGACTACAGGGTCTGATCAGTGGAATGATGTGATCTTAATTAATTTTAAAAGAATCACTTTAGCTGCTGTTTTGACAAATGACTGTGGGTGGTCATTAAGAGAACTAGAAGATAAACTAATCTAGTGTGAGAAATGGAGATGGCTTGGGTAAGGATGGAAGGAAAAACTAGCAGAGTTCACTGATGAATGTAGGGGCACTAGGTGAAAAAAGAGAGAAATGAAAAATGATGCCAAAGCTTTTTATCTTGATCATTCTTTGTGCTGGAAGGATGGAGAAACTCTGTTGGGGAAGCCAATGAGAGATGCAGTTTTGAAGTGGGGAGTAATTAGAAGTTCAGTTTTAAATATATTAGTTATGTTACGCTTATTAGAAATTCAAATGAAGATGTCCATCCAGGAGGCACTACCAATCCAGGAGGATATATTATGTTTAGAGGAGCAGTCCAAGCTAGAGTTTTTTTTCCCCAGCTATGGGCTTATAGATATGAAGACAGTGTGTAGTTTATGAGATTGGTTAATATCACCTAGGGGTCAAGGGCAAATACAGAAAAGGCTAGAGAATAAGTTCATGGACATGCTAATATTTTTCTGTTTGGGATATGAGGACAAATTAACAAATAATTTGAGACAAGTTGGCCAATAAGGTCAGATGTGACCCAAGACTGGTATTACAGAAGTCAGGTAAAACTGGCATTAAGAGAAAATAATTATTTTGTACAAATGTGGCTTATAGGGAAACAAGTAAAGGATAACAATTGGCCTCTGGATTAATAGCCTATTTCTATCCACATTGTCTTCTTTCTTTAGCTACAATTTGTACCTCTATATTTAAGAAACAACAAATTGGATGCAATTTTACCTTGCAGTAATGTAAATTACTACACATTCAGGTTTTAACTGGTTACACGATTGCTCAGCAAGAGATTTCATTTTACAACTCTCCTTGCTTTGTAAGGACAGTCCAGGCAGGGGTCATAATATAAATGATAAGTTTCTATTTCAGGATCACATTGGTGGAGATTTTTTTCTTCATTTGACTTTTGCTCTTTAGAAAATCATAGTAAGTGGAGAAACATTGGAATCTATGTGTTGAGAATAGATGTCTACCCCTGGATTACTCACTTCTGTAAATAATGTGAGAGAAAAAAAATTGTTATGCATAACCACTGTGTTTGGTGGTCATTTTATTACCATAGCTTAGCATGTACCTCATCTAAATCACAATCTCTGAATTTAGGAAGTTTAAAAACTAGAAAATAATAAATCACTTTAAGTGATTACTGAAGGAAAGCCAGAAATAATTACTTTATTGAGAAATGTCACCAATAATCTAAAGTGAGATTAGGGTCGACCTACCCTAATACTCTTCTGGGTGGGAACCCATTAGTTTTCTTAAATATTTCTATTATCAAAAGCATCAAAGAAATATTGATATATCATAGACTGGTGTTTTCTCTTATACCATGGTGAACTAACTTAATGACATTATACTTAGCTCTTAGATGCAATGCTACATAAGTAAACTCTTATTTTCTATTAGTGTATTCCAATGTTAATATTTTAATATGTGTGACTGAGTGATTTAAACTAAAATAGGATAATAATGAGGCTTAAGATAACTCACTGGTATAGCTTTTTCAGAAAGAAAACTTAACTTGCCAAATAATTTAGGAGGTAGTTTCCTTTTGTTTCTGGCATGATCATAATTCTTTTTTTTTTTTTTTACTTATTTATTTTTAGAGAGGGAAGGGAGGGAGATAGATAGAGAGAGAAACATCAATGTTCAGTTGCTGGGGGTCATGGCCTGCAACCCAGGTATGTACCCTGACTGGAAATCAAACCTCTGACACTTTGGTTCGCAGCCCGCACTCAGTCCACTGAGCTATGCCAGCCAGGGCTATGATAATAATTTTTAATATAATTTTCTATGTGGAATTTGTATATACGTTTTTTCAAAATAGATAGTTAATATCTATTAACTATCCAGAACTCCCCATAAATGCATTAAGGACATTAAACACAGCTCCGGGTGAAAGGAAAAATGACAGCTTCAGGTGATGGGAAAGGTTTTCTTCTAAACCACTATACTTCTCCAATCATCTGACTGCATCTTTGGATTAGAATCATGGTCTTCTCCTTTGACTTCTAGATCTAACTCATGCAGGCTCATCATGACAGAAACTGGTACCGGCTTTCAAAATTCTGTTTCTTGACTCTGTTGCATTTTGTGCAAACTTCTTGTATCATGAAAATATTGTTTCATTTATCTCAAGATGTTGCTTGACTTTTGTCAAATTTGAGATATCTTTCAGCTATATATAATAACAATATAACCTATAATAAATGACTCATGTGATTATGTTTTAATTATAGCAAGTCCTCACTTAACATTGTTAGGACTTTAGAAACTGTACTTTAAGCAAAATGGCATATAACAAAATCAATTTCATCATAGGTTATTGATATAAACAAGAGTGAAATTCCTAAGGCATAATGCAAATCACAAAAACACCTCTAAACTTCTAAATAAAGAACCAAAACACTTCTAATAGCAAACATTGACATAAGTGTAAACTATGTATGCATTTAAGAAAGAGCAATAAAAACAAGTAAAATAATACTTTCTAGCTCACTTATTCCAGTTCAAGGTCATTGGGGGTTGGATTCTGTGCTGGCTGCTCTGGGATCAAGGCAGGAACCCAGCCTGGACAGGACACCCTTCCATCACAGGGCACACTCTCACCCACAACCGTATACTTACTCAGACTGGGACAATGTAGACATGCCAATTCACCTCATTTCACATCTTTGCCATGGGAGAGGAAACTGGAACCACTGGGGAAAAGTCAAGAAGACGTGGAAAGATTGTGTAAACTCCACATAGACAATGACCCCGGCCAGGAAAACCTATTTTTCCCTTAATCAACTTTATAACAAAGTGACATTGAACAAAATTACATTATTCAAAGACATACTGTACTTTTTACTCACTTAATTCCCACAACTCTATGAAGGAAGGACTTTTGTTATTCACATTTTACAAATAAAACAACTGAGGCAAAGTGAAGAGGGTGAGGAATTTACTCAAGGTTACACAGCTAACACTGATACATGAGAGCCAGGGTTCCAGAGTAGTTAGCATAGAATTCTGGGATTTTAATCTCAACTTTACATTTATTTTTATATTATAATCTACAAATACAAAGCCTTTATTATCATTATAGTTTGTCTTTATTTATATACTTAGAGCTTACACAGCTGCTTAGTCAAGTTTGCCCTTTGACACTACTAGAAAAATTCAGAAATTTTGTTTCCTGACTATAAAGTCTGGGGAATCAATACAATGCTTAGGTTTTATTTCACACAGTTAGGTGTTATGCCTCAAAATGCACTTTATGCTGTTTTCTCCCACTACAGAACAGTGAGATCATGCATTTTGTTCATGAGACATCTTCATCTAAGAATTCTAAAGGATTCTCTACATGTTATCTCATTAATGATCTCACCCTCTCTTTATCCTACAATCTGCCTGTGAAATAGGTTGCAAGTAATTGAAGCTCAGATGTATTACAGGACTTATCCAAGGTCACAGACCCAACCCATCACAAACGATAGAGCAAAAATATGTGGGTTAATTAATTTTCAGTTCTCTTGGGACATTATTATATATCAGCCAAGGTCCTTCCTTAATTATAGTCTTAAAGCAAAGTTTCACCCTTATTTTGATAGGTCCTAAGGGAAAAAATTTAGATTTTAGGTTCTAACTAAGTTGGTATCTTCCTCTTTGGTACAGTAATAGTAGAAAAAAAATGCTTTATATTTATGTGCCAGTTGATAATAGTTTGGTCACTTCTCATATATCATTTGATCTCCCAGATACTCTAGGAGGAAGATAGAGTAAGTATAATTATCCTCACCTTTCAAATTAAAGTACTGAAACTTAGAATAATGATTACAAACTTAATTGTTTACTATATGCAGAATATTTTGAAAGCTGTATCCCTTTTCTAAGAAAAGAAATCTCCATATGTTAGGTACTGAAAGTATCCTTATTTCTACAGGTGAAGAAACTAGAAACAGTTACTCAAATAAGTTAAATAGCTTATTGCTATTACAACAAGCCATATTTTCTAATACTGCCCATTTGTCCTCTGTGCTGCAGGGGATAGATATTATCACTATATATCACACACACATTCTTCAATGTTATCATCATTGCCAGTATTTTAGATTTGGACCTCTGGAGGCAGATTTAGATAAAGTATTGTATGCAGGTTTATTGGGAATAACTGTCAGGAGATTTACCTGAAAGAAAGTAAAGACAGTAGATTAGACAAGAGAAGAAGGTGACCCCCAAAACAACTGAAGTGTCAGCACATCTTTGGAGAAGCTCTGTTTTTGAGAGATGACTCTTCAGAGTAAATTGAGCAAAAAAGTTGAGCATTTCTGTCTACACATGAACCTGTTATTGGCCGAAAGACAACCCTGGATGGGAAATAACTTTGGGCAAGGCAGCTCTCTACAACAAAGTCCAGTTGTCCTTGAAGAAAATAGTTGTGGGCCATCGACAACAGATATTTCTGGCACAGGAGGTAGATATGTGGGTCTCAAAGAAGGGTTCTGAGAAAAGTACCCGGTGTCCCTTGCAATGACCAATACTCATTAATCATATACCTATGTCCAGTGCTGTGCTAAGAACTTGATATGCATGATCTCATTCAAGCTTTAGAATGTTAAGAGGTAAATGCTATTATTTTTCTCACTTGCTGTTGATGAAATTGAGAATATTTGCTCAAGAGTACACATGAGCCACCTTTTCAACTTTACTTTCATTGTGCACTGCCTCCCTATATTCAAATATTTATTCCAAGGTGAGCCAAGTTTTAAAAGTGACTTAATTTCTCTGAAATTTCAAAGATATGTTCTTATTTCAAAATTGGCCTTTGGGCAGATTAAATGAAGTTAAGTGAGATTTTAAAAAAATGTAGAACTGTTTCAACTGTTACCAACTACAACACAAGCATAAAGCATTTTTCATATTATTATTCAATAAAGAATGTATTCAGCAAATGGTAGTTCATTTGCATATCCATCTATCACAGAGTGATTTGTTTTCATTGTGACTACTTAGGACATAGCACTTCCCTCAGAATGATAGGAAATAAAGACCTCCAAACCAAACTACATAAAAGCAGTTATATTCTATCAAAAGAATGACTTATTGTATACTTACTGTTGCCTGAAACTAGCAAATCACCTCTTCTACCTGAGAGATAATTCAGGAAAGTACTGGAGGGCAGAAATAAGTGTCTCTCCTCCCTTATCCTCGCCATACAGGACAACACTGAGATTATTGTGCCCTGTCTGTGCAGGGAATCCTGCCTTGATTCTTTCATCACTGCCTCTTTTGAATCACAAACTTTCATTGTCATCTTGAGGAAATAATTTTTATGTCATGATCATAAGATTCTGAAGTCTATGGCTAAAAGGGACCCAATATTTCATAAATAGAAGTTGAGGATGAGGAAAAACCTGTAGACTAAAGAAGCATGAGTTAAATTTTTATGTCACTCAGTACATGTGAAAATCAAGGAAGAAAAATATAGCAAGAAATTCCAAGTATCATCACAGATGTGAGATGCTACAATCCCTACAGCACCTAGAACAATGCCTAGAGCACCTACAGCATAGGTAGTACTCAATTAATAATGATTGTAGAGTAATAATGGCAATTAGAATAGTAAACTAATAGTCTTTATTCTATTTCAAAATCCCAGATACTTTATCAACATCCAGTGTGACCTTAGATGTCCTTACCTCTTTGTGCTTCATTTTTCTACTTCAATAGTATTACTTGTTTTTATTTTTACATACTTTGAGAGTTTCAGAGTACTGTAAAGACCAAGTTTTATTATCCAATTGCATTTTTATGCAGTTTAACCTATAAAAACATGTGCAATGAGTTTCTTTCAAACAGGTGCATTTTCTATTTGAATCTGATTGATTTTGCTGTGAATGGCTGAAGTCTCAGCATAAATCCATGTTGTTGTTCAGTGGGCAGCCTGATTTCCATAGATATCATGAAAATAGAATATTGTGATGTAAACTTAAGAAAAATTAGCCGCTGAAAAAGAGATACCTGAACTAAGTGCATACTTAAATATTATGTGGATTTTATATTTAGTTTTGCACTCAGATGCTGAAGTGCTAAAATACAGTGAAGGGAAATGTGCCTGCGATAGTTCCAATGAAGCAATGCATGAAAATAATGGAAATCTCAATATTTTTCATTACAAAACAAAAATTAAGAAGACAAACTGGATGTTGAGGAAGACAGCATGGGAAATAAATTTTGGGAATGGTTTAAGTGAATGTGAATAATATCTGTCATGAACAAGGGATCATAACCAGTTGCTAACAGTGGAGGGAAACCAAAATGGAATTGCCAATAAAGCTCGATTTTGAAGATCACAGAAGCCACAAAAATCCAGTAAAATGGAAGTTCAAATGTGGTCTGGGATGCCTTCACAGAATGATTATTTTTGAGATGAGTTGATGTGGTAAGGAGTTGCATGCACAGTTCTGTTATACTCACAACAGCCCATCTTTAAACCAATGTGTGACCAAGAGTATAGAACATGCTGACTAGTCAGCCTGAGGTGTATACCTACTTCTGAAAGTGGGATATTGTATAAGCCTTATTCAAGTCACAACTGAGGAAAGTCAGAGGTGTTTCTTCAAAGAAAACTCAATTCTTATTTGCAGAAGCAAGGCAATGAGGGTAGAGCAAGCAGGCAAAACAGCAAATGTCCAATAAGGCTGACCACTGTCCCAAGCTTGGCATCTGAATTTATACATACATATATATTATGAATTATATTTTTATCTTATATAATGTGAATTATGTATATGTTTAGTATATATATTATGTGTTTAAGTATAATATCTTCATTTACTTATTTCCTAATTGGAGAAAGTAATGGAACAACAAATATTTGATGGTCATGATTTTTACACAAGGTCACCATCTGTTGAGTTCAACATGAAATTTTCAGCTTTGATTCCAGTAACATTTATAGAGGCATGCTTGAAATTTAATTTGATGAGATGTAAGACTTTGCCCATGTGACAAAAAATGATTCCATTTCTTGGTGTGGCTCTTTGGAATTAATGTCATAATCATTACCAAAGTGCATAGCTTACTTTGGGGGTTTTGTTGAAAAGAAACAGAAAGACTAAGGAAAGTATATAAATCTTCCCAGAAATGGAAAAATAAAGTAACATGTATCAGTAGTTTCCTCAGTACTGTTTTAATGCTGGGGATTTTTTTATTACTATATTTTTCCTCTAAAGAGATTGTACTTAAGTAAAACCAAATTAGTACATATTAATAAAACTGAGAAATAGGCAGTTGTAGCCACAGAGAAAGTGGGGAAGATACTGTATGAATATCTTCCTCTATAAAATTTAAATGCAGAAAAGGTTAAGTAAGTTAGAAAACTTATATATTAGTTGTTTATAACAGGTATTATGGCTCTATTATTTGGCAATTAATGTGTTTGGGTGATATTAATCTAAGAAAAATTAAAAATGAGTGTAGATCTCAAAATGTTTACTTGGTTTATATAATGCTATATTTTTATTCACGTTCAGATAAAATAGAATAAACTAATTTCTTCTGATGAAAGAGTTATGTAAAGGAAATTATTTTTAAGTAAAAACAGAAGAGAATCTGATTGGAAGTAAGAAAACCAGTGCTCGTGCCTCCATGGCTATCAGTGATGTGTATCGGCTTGGGGCCAATTGTAGGCTTTCAATTTTCCTCTTTCTAAAATAGAAAAATCGAATTCAAATCCAGGTCCTGATTCTTGTTAGCTGTATGGTCATGAGCTCAGCTTTCATGTCCATACACTAAAGGAAGAGTTTCGAACTTATGTACTGTATAGAGTTATAGTGAGGACTAAATGAACTCAAAATTAAATTCTACTTAAAAAGCTCTGTGTAAAAAACTACATGGAAGCTGGCATTTCTTGGTAAAGAATATAATGTGTCCTTGAAAAAAATTAACAAATGATCTTCAAAGTGTTTTATAGTTCTAAAATGCTAAAAAAAAATCAGTACTGGGTGAACAAGTGGTACATAAAAATTGGTATCCAAAGTTATAGAAGTTTTAAGCATACATCTGGCCATATCAGAGACTGATATTATCTACTGGATAGTCTATTAGAGCGTAAAAATTATTGTGAAGTGTAGTGGTGTAAAAGAACAAATAAATTTATTATTTCACTTTCTGTTGGTAGGTAATCTAGGAGAAGTTTAGTTGAATAGCTCTGGCTTAGGGTGTCTCATGAGTTTGCATTTACGTTTTCAGCCAGAGTGCAACCATTTCAAGGCTTAACTGGGCTAAAGGATTCCATGGGACAGCATGGCATTTCACTGGCTTCCCCAAGAGTAGGCAACCAAAGACAGAGACAGGGAGATGGGAGAGAGGGAGGGAAGGAAGGGGAGAAGGAGAGGGAGAGAGACAAGAGACAGAGACAACAGAAGTGACTTGCACTTTCTTTAAGTTCTGCTGGTCTTCAATGTACACAGAATCTATGTGGGAGGAAACTCATTACTGTGTGAACAGCCAAAAAGTAGAATTACTGGGGACTGTCCTATAGTCTATCATAACATTTTTATTTTAAATCTTCCAATTATCTGTCATCTTTAGGATAAAGTTCATGTTCTTTACAATGATAATTGAGGCCCCTTAAGATACTCTGTTACCTACTTAAACACTCCCTTCTAAATATTTCAGTGTTCTTCATTTGAGAGCATAAAATATTTATAGTTCGTTAATAATGGTGGTATTAAGTGGTATCTTTACTATTAAAGATGTAATTATTATATTATATTTGTAACTGATATTTATTCAACACTCTCTATATCGTTTTAATAGACATATTTAATCCTCACAATAACCCTTTGATACAAGGTATTATAACCTCCCAGAGAATCATTTTAGTTCTCAGTCTCAAGGTGAAGAAAGAGCAAACTCAGCAAGCTTGGTTATGCAATCCACGCATGCTTCTAGGAGAGCCTGGAACCAGCATTTATACTTGTCCAATGTCTGGTAGTGTGGTCCTCAGTGTTCTATAGGTTAGTGATTGATGATGTCTTATTGAATGCTTGGAGAACACTAAGACATGATGTGCATGCTTGTCAGGATTGCTTAGCAAGATTTATAATGTACATTTGGTATCGAGGCTGGGTCCTGAGTTTCAGTTATCATGGTTGGTCACGTAACAGGAATGTGCCTGTATGACCAGTCTTCCATTAAGGTTTAACCTTTGAGACTCAGTAAGTTTTGACAGGCAGAGATTTCTCAAATGTGTCCCTGTTGTTCTTTGATAAAAAGTGGGTCCTGTGGGAGGGAAGGAATCAGAAGCTTCCATCTCAATTCTCTTGACTTTTTCCAATGAAATTTTTACCCTGATCCTTTCACTTTGTGTCCTTTGCTCTAAATGAAAATCTTAGCCATGAATGTTATCCAATCTAGAACTCTGTGAGTCCTGATGAATCCCTAAACTTCAAGGTAGTCTTAGCACTCCCCTAAGAACAGTAGTAATACGATACAGGTATGATTAATTTAGAGAATCAGGTTACTTACTTTTAACCTGAACTTATTATGCTCTTGGATCAACTCAATCTCCCTTTTTTGTCTTTTGTTTTTCTTCTTCTTTTTTTTTTTCCTAGTAAAGCCCTTCTTGTCCTTCGTGATTTATATAGGTATTATTTTCTTTGGGGTTCCATGATTCCAAAACTTACTTAAAGCCTTTGAATAGTAAGTTTTGATTACTCTTTCAGAAAATATGTGCAATTACTTTTAAATTTCATGTTTATATAAATTACAACTCCACTGATATACTCATATGATCAGTGATTGACTAGTAAAATAGATTAGGGTGCTAAATAGATGGATAGATGGTGGATAGATTGATGGATGGATGAGTGGATGATTTCCCTGTCAGTTTTTTATTAGGAATAATAATGTCTATCATATGAAATCATCTTTTATAAGTAAAATTTATGTAAAACAAAATACACATCTTGTATAAATGTTTATGATTATGTCTCAATAGAGCTGATCAAATGGTAAAATTAGGCTCTAAAAATTTGATGAGTTATGGCAAATTTCAACACCTTTGAATCAATACTCTAATTAGGATATAAAACATTTTGATTGACCAATAAAATCTCCTTATACTCAATTTCATTTAATAAACATCCCTTATTGACAACAACTGTTCTGATTTTTATTACTATAGATTAGTTTTGCTTAAACTGAACTTCATGTAAAATGAATTAATTAGTATGCAATTCCTTATGTCTGGCTTCTTTGGTTTCAACAGTGATTCATTTTTGAAAAAAATGTATGAATAGACCTTCATTTGCACCTTTTTGTTGTTGATATTAAAATTGTTCATAAATACTGGCTAGTATGAACAAAACTGCTATAAATCTTTGTCATACAAGTCCTTTTGTGGATGCACGCTGTTAGGACTGCCGAGTCACAATGTATGCAGATGTTTATAAGAAGCAGTCAATCTAAAGTGATTGTGTCACTTCCTAATCTAAACAGAATGTAAAAAGAGTTCAAATTTCACAATATTCTTTCCAATATTTCATGACACTAGACTTTCATTTTAGCCATTCTAGTAGTAATTTCTCACCTTTTTTATGTTTACCTTGACATCCTAATTTTCTCTTATGTGAAGTGCTTATTCAGGTTTTTTGGCCAAGATTTTTATTGTGTTTTTTGCCTTTTGATTATTGATATTAAGTGTCAATTGCATATTCTAAGTACAAATCATTGTCAGAATAATGTTGCCTCTTTTTCTTTCAACCTCTGCCTTCTCTATTTATTTTCTTAGTGACCTCTTCCAAAATTAGGAGTGTTTCATTTATTGAAGTACAGTTTATCAATGAATTTATCTTAGGTTTTGTACTTTTGTGCCTTATAGGATTTTTGCCTAACATAAGTCATAAAATGTTTCTTTCATTTTTTCTTCCAAAAGTTTAAAATAGTCTTAAGACATCCTTGTTTTATTCTCAGCCTTACAAGAAAACAGTTTCTTCACAGTTGAATATAATGAAGACTTCTTAAAATACCCTTTATCAGGTTGATGATTTCCCTTTTTTCTCATTTTGATAAGATTTTTATTTATGAATGAGAATTGAATTATATACTTTTAGTCATATGCTCTTTTAAACTTATGAAAAATATTTTTTTTTAATTTGAATGTAAAGCTAATATTATATTTCTAAAAAATTTTTACTGGTGATGCTGTTTTCTCTTTTTTATATACTGCTTGATTCAATGTTGTAATATTTTCTAAAGAATTTTGTATTACATGCTCATAAGAGAAATTGCCTATAATTTTATTTACATCTCATAATTTTGACTGTATTACCAGAGAAATATTAATCATATAAAGATCATAAAATGATGAAAGCATGATCATCTTCCTCAAACTTCTGAGAAATAAGATTCATATTCATCCTTCTATAATTAATAGAATTCATCAATAAAGTTATCTGCAATTTTTCTTTTGGGTAAACTTTAAATCATGAATTAAATTGCTTTAGTAGGGCTATTAAAAACCTAAACCTGACTTAAAAAAACAAACAAAAAATAACAAACCAAACAAGCAACTAGAACAGGAACAGAATCACAAAAGTATACATCACATTAAAGGTTATCAGTGGTAAGGGAGAGGGGGAATGGGGTAAACGGTACAGGGAATAAAAAGCATAAATGGTAGACACAAAATAGACTGGGAGGAAAAAATAGACAGGGGGCAGTTAAGAATAGTATAGGACATGGAGAAGCCAAAGAACTTATATGTATGATCCATGGACATGAACTAAGGGGGGGAATGCTGGTGGGAGGGATGGTGCAGGGCAGGGGGGATAAAGGGGAGAAAAAATAGGACAACTGTAATAGTATAATCAACAAAATATACTTAAAACATAAAAAATAAAGAATTCTTTCATGTTTTATTTATATGAGAATATTTTTATATTGCCCTCATTTGCAAAGGATATTTTTTTACTGAATATAAAATTCTGGAATGAGAGTTTTGCAACATTTTAAAGATATTGTTCCAGTGTCTTCCTTACTTTACATGTTTCTGTTGATAACCTGTCACGATTATTGAAATTTCTTTGTATATGATGTTCCTATTTAAGACTTTCTCTTTTAATTTTCTTATTAACATTTTGACTATCATATACCTAAGTGTGCATCTTTTTGTATTTATCCAGCTTAAATTTGGTAGAACTTCTCAAAAATGTAAATAGCTTTCTAAACATATTGGGCATTTTGTCTTTTTGAAAAATATAACTTATGTGTCCTAACCTTTTTGTCTTATCCCTTTGGAACTCCAAATATATGTTTACTAGATTGGACAACTTGATATGATAACACGGTTTCCTAAATTCTTGTTCATATATTTCTTCAATTATTTTCTTTTTTCAGATAGAATTATTTTTGTGTCTTCAAGTTTACTAACACTTTGTTCTTTTTTTCAATGTATTGTCTTTTTTTATTGTCACTCAAGTATAATTGTCTCCATTTTCCTCCCACCACAGCCCCCCAACCCACCCATCCCTGCCTCCCACCCTCAAACCTATCCCCTTTGGCTTTGTCCATGGGCCCTCTATACATGTTCCTTGATGGCCCTTCCCCTATATAACACTTTGTTCTTTAATATTCACACTTGTGCATTTTTATTTCATATATTATATTGTCATTTTCAGAATTTTCATTTGTTTCTTTTTATAGTTTAAATTTCTGTGTAGTCTTAATTAATTTCAAAATGTGTTGCTTTGGTTTCTATTTCTGTTGATTGCTTTTATTGATTATGAGTATATTTCTATGCTTATTCATGCATCTCCCAATTTGATTGTATGCTTGGCATTGTGATAGATACACTGTGGAGATCTAGATAATATCATCTTTCTTTAATGTGCATTGCATTTTCCACTGTAGACAGTTAAATTACTGGTAGCTGTTTGCAATATCACAGGGCTTATAAAAATTCTTTTTAAAGTGAATCTATATAGTTTTTTCCTTTGTTTTAAGATACCTCTCTGATAGTAAGGCATGGTTCTTACTCCAAAAGCCTGATGTTAAAAATTCAGCCAGGTGAATTTGAAGATCTTGTTTGTTTTATTAAAGGATTTATGAATCTGGCAGTATCTGATCTAGCAAACAGGATGGAACTCTGAGGAGCTGTACAAATTGGAAGGCTTTTATAGGCTGAAGAATGGTGGGGCAAGGAAGTCAAAAGAGTAGATTCTTTCAAGCAAGGTCATCTTCTCTTAAGAAAGTCTTATTAGGCCAATTACCTCACTAGTGCTAATGAGGAAATTCCAGATTGACTGGTGAAAAGTCACATTCCTGCGAGAGGCTGAAAATACAATTAGTTCTTCCTTGGCAGACAAAGGGCTTAACGCAAGTAACTCCATTTTGGGTCTGTTTTTCTTGTCAACCCTGGCATTTCTAGAATCTCAGCTAAATGCTTGGTGTGTTTGTAAAGTACTCTTGGTGTTTTCTACTCTGGCTGGATGAAAATTCCACTATTCACAGTAGATAAAGAATTACTACTGGTATCACTATCCCAGCCTCAGTGTAAGTAACTGTAGGTTAGCACAGCTGGGCCTTTCAGAGTCTGGTCTGTGGTTGTGCAGCCAAGCCCTTGGCCAGGGACCCATGGTGAAGCCCTGCTCATTATTTTTGAAGTTTTATGCAAAGCTTTTCTTTCTCTGCTACTATTTTTCCACAGATCCTAGACACTTTAGCGATGAAAACTTTGATTTTTCCTCCTCATCTCAGTAGGACTATTGTTTCCCTTGTATTCCATCTCCCTGTACTGTAGTAGCTAAAACACTCCTGTTGAGAAAGCTGGTGTGAACATGGGCTTTCTTGTTATGATCCAACTCCTCCTGTTTCTCAATGCTTGAAAATAGTCATGTCCTAATTTTTTTTCAAATTTTATATTTCTTTATAGTAAGAGAAAAAGTCTGGTACCAATTATTCCTTTATTCTGGGAAGCAGAATTCTCATCACTAATTATATTTTGAGTGAAGTATCATGTTGAATGAGAGGATCTTTGAAAACCATATGTCCAACATTACATACAGTGAGCAAGAAAAGCTATGCTTTAGAAATCTTGGTTTAGCAGTGATTTTATAATGAGTATGGTAATAAAAGAGAGAAGTTTATCTGTGTTAAGAAATTCACTGAGATATACAAATGTGTGTGACAAAAGGAAGTACACATATAATCCCAAAAATAAGAAATGCCATTGAGCTAGAAAGGTAGGTGGAAATTAACTAATCCAGGTAATGGATTGGTTGGGCAGACCATATGCCTTTGTAGATATACTGCAAAATATGAAAATACTAAAAACAAAAAGAAGCTTAAAGAATTATAGATTAAAGCATAACTGTGTTCATTGCAAAAGACTTCTTTATTTTACAAAAGAATTTATTGAAGTCTCAGTACTTTGGTGGATTCCCAATATAATTGTTTGCCAAAAGCTGATTACAATGTATCTCTTGCCTTTGGATAAAAGGAAGCAAAACAACTATTTTTTATTGCCGTGTTTATCTATTTCTTACTTCAAGTGAATAGATGTAGTCTCAGGATAACTCAAGTATATAATGATGCCAGCAAAGAGGAGGACACAAGATTGTTTCCAGGGCAACGAGCATGGGTTAGTAGATTCCTCAGTTCCTTTTCCTTCTTGGAGAAGTCCCACTTCAGGGCTCTTGCATAGACTTCTCAACCATTCATATAAACTAGCAGGATGACATCAAGAGGACAGGGAAATTCAGTGAGTCAAAGTCATTCAATGCATAAAACTTGACTCCAAAGATCTAGAAGTTATAGGGTTTGGTCTTTTATAACTTTTTTCTTTCTTTTTCTTTTTTTTTTTTTTTTTTTGTATGGGACACATGCATTTGTAGGGTGGGGCAAAAGTAAGTTTAAAGTTGTTTATATGGAAAACAATACAATAATTAAAAAATAATAACACAATTTCTTGCTCTTCCTCTAAGGAAATAGACTTCCAGGAAGTCCAGGAAGCTCAGAGAGTCCCAAAGAAGTTGGACCCGAAGAAGCACACACCAAAGCACATCATAATTACATTACCCAAAATGAAAGAGAAGGAGAGAATCTTAAAGTAGCAAGAGAAAAGGAAACAGTTACCTACAAAGGAGTTCCCATAAGACTCTCAGCTGATTTCTCAAAACAAACCTTGCAGGAAAGAGGTGATTGCTAGTGGATATGGGGGTGAGGAAAATGTTCTGGAATTAGATAATGGTAATAGTTTTATAACCTTGTGATATTATTTGAAAAACACTGAATTATACACTTTATAATGCTGAAATTTTGGGTACCTGAATTACATCTTAATAAAGCTCTTTTCATTTTTCTTTTTAAAATTCTCAGTGTCTCCAGTCCTTGCATTTTATGGAGACTAGCCTTTCAGTGTAACCACACACGCTTTCTTGATGTCTTTATCCAGACTTGAGTGTAGTTACTGTAAACGACTTTTGCTGAGCTCCATGTTGGGACTCAGCTCAGGTCAAGTGGTTTCAGCTAAGTGAACCTCCTGTCTGTGCTGATGCATCTTTATAATTTATATACCAAATCTCTGAAGCCATGAAGTTAATTCTGGGTTTGAGTTTTCTTGTGACTGTGTGGACAGAATGTCATGAGTGATAGAGACTCATGGTCTTGTAATTACCCAAGAAGAAAAGACTTCTGCTGAGAGGCAGCTCTCTACTAGAATTCAGAATACAATACTTCAGTCCTGTCAATCTGCAGGAGTCTCTGAGATCTCATTCAGCTTCACCTTCCAAGATATGCTTCCCTGATACTCTCATGCCCTTCTAAGTGAGATGTCTCCTTTGTCTGCTTGCAGAGATGCATAAAGGCCAATTGATGCTGTGGCTCTTCATTGGCATTCAATACAGAAGTACAACATAACCATAAGGCGGGCTAAGAAAAATTCATTCCAATACTTCCCTTTCTTGGTTGACAATTTATAGTGGTTTGTTGTTTTATGTTGTACATGTTGTAAATAACACAATTTAGGGTGAGGAAAGTCTTTTATTACACAGATGTATTTAACAAAATCTTTTCCTGAAGAAAACAAATGTTTTGAAATGATGCAGAGCAAATTGGAATTCCATCTCCACTATATAGGTTACTGAGTGACAATGAGGATTGACTTAACCACTTTGAATCTGTCACCTCAACTGCAAAAGAGGAGAATGATGAAAATGAGTATCATACTTGGGTCCTACAATTAGGGCACAAATAATGAAATCCATCTTGTTATGTAAACAAAAATGTGTTCTATAAATATGAGTGTCATTTCCTAGTATACACATGTTTTTATTACGAAGTACTGCCATATGTCTTTGTTGAGTACGCAACTCAGTGGTCACTTTCCAAACTGATCAGGGAATCTATTATTACACAACTCTAGCAAGAACAAACTGAAATATATGTTTTCCTTTGGAGTCAGAGTTCTGTTTTAGCAAAGTGTAGAGCAATCTTTGCATTTAAATAGTATGCTATTCACAAGGAAGTTGATTTGTATACTTGTATGCCTAGTTACGTGTGTTGTGGATCTTACTATTACCCAAGGGGCTGGTATCCAGTTTGCAAAAGATATTACTTATCCATCTTAGTGGCCTGGGGTTTGAAAGCAATATCTGTTATCTGTGAATGTTTTAAACTTCAATCTCCTTAAACGAAAAAAAAATCTGCAAATTAGGTGGTTAATTCTTTAAAATTTTACCCTCTTTAAAATAAAGCTTTATAACACAAGTACTTTTCCTATGAATACTGTCTTTAAAAAAATAAGGTTAAAGGAGATGCTTAACCCAAATTTTAGTCTGCATGGCTTGCCCCTGAGTAATGGGATATGAGCTGAACCTTCTGGATAGGAATTCCTGAAGACCATAGGCCTTTGCCTGGTAGGCCTTTCATGCATTTCCACCTTTATTGAACATCAACTCTGTGTTAACCACTGAACTAGTTGTGCTGGGTGTGATGTTCCAGGCAACAGTTTAACATTTAGAAGAACCCATTCTGTGTTAAAAAATAATAATAATAGTGCAGCTCAGATCTTGATGGTTTTCAGTTTCCTCATCTTGTAACAGGTGTAAGATCAAATGAAATAATATATGAGGAAATGTTTTACAAACATTTATTTAACCAAGATATCCTGCTGGAATATCAAAAACGCACCATGTGGTAAGGATCCTAGAACCGAACATCTCAGTAGATGAAGTTGGCTCTGTTTGCCAGGATTTTGCCAAATGCTGTTTTGCATTTGACTTTTGTGTTATTTCATTTTACTAATTAATTTTTCAAAGTAAGATTATTAAACATAAGCTGTCCAGTCTAGAAAATTTGGAAAATATAGAAAACAAAATGACACAAATTTTTCTGCCTCTTAATGCCCCACTCTGAGTTAATTACTGTTAACATTTTGGTGAATTTCTCAGTTATAGTCTCTTCACCTCAAGAAAAAAAAAAAACCCTTCAGGTGAGTGAAGTTGGGCCACCGGCTCCAACACCACTGCCAGCTGCTAGTACCAGCGGAAACACTGAAATCAGAGGAAGGTCAGAAATCTTCAAAACCCAGAAGCAGCAGACGTCTTAACGTTCTGAAACCTCCTTAGAGTCCACGTTTGCAGACTAAGAAGCTTGCCAAGGCATTATGAGCTTGGTGTACATTTCTGGAGGCTGCTTACTCCTGCTGTCTTCCCATTCTCATCAGGCGAGCCCTTATATATTGCTAATGAGAATAATATTTTAAAACTCTCTCCAGAGTGACGTTCTTCCAAACACTGTTTCAGCAGGTGAGAGACATGTGCCTGTAATCTAAGCATCTGATGGTCTTTCCCAGTGCCTCCTGCGGAGTACGCTGGTGCAATTACTGGCAAATTAGACTTATCCTCGACCCCGCCCCGTCCCTCCCCATCCTCTGGGCAAGCGGGAATAAATGATGAGCCCAGAGCGGGTGTGCAGACCCGTGAGCGCAGCCGGTTGACCGGAGCGCGAGGGGCCATTGCTGGGCACCTCCTCCCAATCCCCGCGCCGCCTCCAGCGCGAGTGACAACGCGTCCTCCGGGCTCGGGCTGGGGCTCGGGAGCAGGAGTGCCGCGCGAACGATCCCGGGCAGGGAATGACTCGCTGCTGGTGACATCACTCCCAAAGATACTCCCCCCTTCTCAGTGCCTGCCTTCGCAAGGCATCTGTCCGTTTGTCCATTTACGTCTGCTGCTGGAGAGAGCTTATTGCCCGGCCGGGAGCAGAGTCAGGCACCAAGGAGAGACAGGACCTGGAGGACGACGGAGAGCAAAGGCAACAAGGGAAGGAGGACCCTGGCAGGCGACAGAATGAAATTCAGCCCAGCGCACTACTTGCTGCCTCTCCTGCCTGCGCTGGTCCTCAGCACCAGGTGAGTCCAGGAGCGTGAGGGACCTTTAGCAAGGGGCGCTGCTGGTCGGTTGGTTCTACTGCAGATCACCTGTGGGGGCCAAGGACAGTCACTTAAGCTATTTGCATGCCCCACTTAAGTTAGAGGGTTCCTCTATTTTTAGGCTTTTGAAATCCTTTCAAGAGGGCAGAGCCCTTTTCTAGTTATCCCAGTCCTTAAAGTCTCAGTATTGCTCCCAGCGAGGGGACCAGGAGCTTTCCCTTCCAACGACATGTTCCCTCCAGCTCTAGTAATAGTAAAGGATGACACGCAGTTACCAACCACAATAAAGGGCACAGCGAGACAAGGGGGGACCTGTCACCAGGCAGTATCTTTACATTGGAGCTGTCTCAATAGTCACAAAGCTTTCTTCTCCCTCAAGTGTGTGTGATTTTAAGGCTTGGAGAACCAGAGAAAAATAGGTAATCCCAGAAGATGGTAAGCCCTGCGCAAAAGTTCCTGGACTGGTAAAGTACCTGTTTTTACATCTTGTGTAGACTTAGTGGGAGGCATTTCCATTTGGTTGTCGTGTGAGAAGATGTAATTAAGGAGCACACAAGGTGATTAAAAGTTGGAAGACACTCTCAGTGCTGATGTGGAGACCCTAGTCAGAAACAGTTACACACTGTACTTCATCTCTGACGGTAGACCAGGCTTCAAGCCCCAGCACAGAGGAGCTATTTTAAGTGGAGTTTTAAAATACAGTGATTGAAAAGAGTTTTGTGACTCCCCACTGTTCATCAAGTCCCGAAGTTGGTGATGGGCTTGTATTTCTCTTCCACAAGAGCAGCACAAGGGTGAACTGTTTCATTGCCCAGGACTGAGCCTCTATTCTGTATGCACTTAGCATCCTATTGGCAGCAACCTCTTCCCTTTGGCTACTATAAAATAAAATAACCCACACAGGATGAGAATCTTTTCAAATCTATGTGAATGGAAACATTATCTGATTGTGTATCTGATGAAAAATGAAAGGGCTGTATTTAATTCAGAAATTAAATGTATGAGAAAAAACTCTTTATATATGAAAAATCAAGGCAGTGCCATTTGTGAGTCCATTCCAAATCTGCATATCTGCTTTAAGTCTCTTATGACCAAACTTTCCGTTTTAGTGTGAGGATTGGGTTAGCCCCAATAGTTGATGAACTTAGTCTTTCTCTGCAAACAAAGCCCAGGTGATTTTCCCAGACTAAAGTAAAATGAGTTGTATTCTCTAATTTCTCTGTGGGTTGCTGGTCACTTCAGTTAAAAAAAATTGTAGGTGATTTTAAAACCATGTTGCTACTCAGTATTATAATAATTTGCTCCCATCACAAAGTTCATTTTAATATTTGTGGTTAGCTGTAAACAACTCAATGCAAATTGTGCATTACAATTATTCTTTGAAGTGTCTTGCCATTTACTCTGAACTTTTGTCTTACGGTTTAATAATTATTGGTGAAGTCTTCTAGAAAAAGGAAGTTCTCAAAGTTTGATGCTAAAGTAGATGCCTCTCAACATATACATAAAATAATGAATATTTAAACAAAATATAGACCAAAGTGATTTTTAAAGACAAGGAAATCTCTAGTGTTTCAAGAGTACATTCATATTTAAGGATGTTGCACTTTAAGTAGTTTGGAGAGCTCTAAAGTCTCTAGCTTCCAAAGTTTTAATGTGGTTATATAGTACAAAGACAAAGAACCATCATCTTCCCTTTTATGAAAGCTGTAATTTTCAAGAATAATTTTTAAAATAGTCAACGCCTTTACTACAACATGTATTAGAATTAGTCAATCCTAGATTACTTTAGATATGAAACTTCTTCAGTGTTGGTTGTATATGAAAATTGTGACAGGTCTTTCAATTCTCCTTTTTACTTTCTCAACAAAAAGAACATGGTGGGCTTTAAAAAGTAAGCCTTTTTGTAACCAGTGGCACGTCTTGTTATTGCAATTACTCCATAGCAATTCATTTTAACTGGATATCCAGATTACTTTGTGACAGTGAACAAATTAAAAAATGAATATGGTATTATCAGTATGTCATTTTGCAAGAAGAGATTATGTTTTAATGGACTCTAACAGAAGGCCATTCTCTTAGCAACATTTAAGAGTTGTGTAGACATATGGTTAATGTGCAAGTTAGAACCTAAGCTATACAGGTTTGCGAGAACAGTTGCATTAGTAAAGGTGAGTTTATTGTCCTGCTGAGAAAAATGGTGTAGCTCAGCCATGGCCACCTGTGACAGTGCATTTTCTAGCCAAAGACTTTTATAGACTTAGTGTCTTAGTCAGTGGTCTTATATGTGAAGTAAATGGCATTTCACATACTAAGACCATGTTGAATGCATTAGCAGAGTGTGGCCCTTGCTAGGTTTTTCTGTAGTCTTTATTACTTGTCTGCAATTGTCAAGTTCTTTTCAAAGTGTGAGAAGAGTAGATCTGAGACTCTTGATGGGAAAATGTATCTGTTTCAACATCTCTTTCTCTGGGCCTACCTCTTTAATACTTGCTATTATCTTTCCAATAGGTTTAAAGTTTCAGTTCTGTTTTAAAATACAGGATTGTGTTCGCTAAAACAAATGAAGCAATTAGAGAGTTACTATAAGCAGTATTCTTCCACAGGGATGAAAACTCTAGAACAATTATGCCTTTTAAATATGAGTTTTTGAATACCTTTCAGTTTGCATTTGCTCCTCATTTTCACCTTTTTATAGCAACTGAAGATGTTGAAGCATAAAAATTCCATAATTTTTTACCATAGTGAACAATATCAATGTTCTGAAAGAGAACTAAAAATTTAGCTTCCACAATAGCCAAGAATTAATTGGTTTACTGGTAAACCCCAGAGAATTAAAAAGAATAGTTTAATTTTCTGGTACATTGTCTCTTCTGTTTAGAAAATACACATACATTGAGAAAGTTCAAGTAATGTTATAATTAATGTAGTTAATAAAGAAACATTTAACCTGTGTACAAATAAACGTGGTCAAAGAAAACAAATGTGTTGGTTTAATAGCATCAGAGTAGAATGACTGTACTTTTTAAATAGCTTCATTCTGTAGAAGTATTAAATTGCAATTCCAATGCTGCCAGCAATTCACTTCAGAAAGAAGTACTATAGGTACTGAAAGGAATAGTAGGGTAAAAAAAATCTTTAGAAGTTCCTGGTGAAAAGGGACCCATGGCGTGCTGGAGAAGCCTTGTGCTTTAGATTGCTGAACCTCTGTTCCTTTATGCTGTGATTCTACTCTTGATGCCCTTGGTTTATTGAGTTTTAAGTGACTTAATGGGGAGAGGAGCATGGCAGGGGAGGAGTGAAGGTCTACTGACTTCTGATGGTTTTCCTTCGAGCAAGAACTTTCAGCAGATGGCTGCTTATAGTCCTCCCAATAGGAGTCACCTCATAGGTCTCTGCTGGGCACTCTGATCAGCAGTCACACCACATGTTTACGCTGGAACCTATTGTAAAAGGATACTATGTATAAAGATACCCCAGTCTCCTATTGGCATTGTGCTTTTATCTGTCCTGAGAATCGATTTGATTTATAGGATAAAGGAAAGGCAAGCATCACAATAAGGATATAATAAGCCCCAAAGTATTTTTTTGTAATTTTAAAGCATACACATTTGATATAGGAAGCGTTCCCCAACTTGATCTGTGGTAACCTGAAATTATTTTCCTGACCCTGTATGTAGTGTGTCTTGCCACACACACACATTTAATCTGACCCCACACATGTTCTTTTGTGATAAGAATTAACATTCTGTGTAATAGAGTTAGAAAATGTCTTTCTAAGTTAAGCAGATACTAACAAGCAACTTTTCTGACTTGGCAAATTTCAGTTTTGGTCCTTAGTTGCCAATGTCCAAGAGCAGCTTTTAAAATGACTTATTTGGGCATTATCTTTGTAGAGTAAATTCTCCTTATGACTAATGAAAGGTAAACCTCAACCATTTATGGGTTGAGTGTGCAGTAGTCCTAGACCACTTTCTATGCAATTGAAAGAAAGAACTTGACCTATCACCTACCAAGGAGGAAGCAAAATTTACCAAAATTGCAGAGAGGTATGTGGTTCTAATGGAATGATATTTTTTCATGTGTGTTATGGGAGTGCTTGTGTTTGGGTGTGTGTGGTGTGTGGGTGTGCCTGCTTTTGACTGACTTCTAGAAGAAAACCCCTTTAAGAAATGGTGCCAAGTAATTAAATAATCTGATTATATAGATAATGTTCAATACAAAATTTTCTTTGGAAAATCCAAAAAAATCCATTTTAATTTTCTGTTATAACCTTTGGAGAGGTCTTTGATGTTTTCCTTATCATGTGTTAAAAGTGTATCTGCAATGAATCAGTTATTGCATATGGCATCAGGGCAATATAACAATATATTAGTTATAAATACAAATCCTTATAATCTAGTCATGCACAGAAATAATCATGTATAATATGAAATTGGACAAGTAACAAGAAATATTTTAAACAAATTTCCAAGTATGAATAGAGGAAAGTATATGATGCCAGTTAAGGAGTATAGGAAGTAACTTCTGTTTTCCAAGAACAAGGAGAGAAATAATATTTTATAATTGACTTTAATATTGTCCAACACTTGTTGGTAGTATAATATTAGGAAAACTGCTTACTCTCTCTATTTTTCTTACATGGAAAATAAAGCTACTTGCATAAACTGCTTGAGAGAGTGTGGTAAAGACTGAATGAGTTCATCTAGAAAAAAAACTTTACCATATTCCCTGGAACACAGTGAGTGCTCAACAGAGTGAGAATGGGCAGCTATTACTATATTGCTATTTCTATTTTCATGAAATCTTTGTGTCTGTGATTGATCTGGGAATAGCAGAATGAGTGAAAACTTGGATACAAAATCAATTGGATGACACAAATTTAACAAGACTCATCACCACCCAAAAGAAAGAAAGTGTTAGCAAAGAGGAGAGGCAGCTGGAGAGGCAGTGAGCATTTCCTGATCACTGGGCTGGCTGTGTCTAAAGCATTTTGCTGGCAAATGCCGGGATGGAAGGTGCTATGTACTTTGGTGAACACTTTGAAAAACTGCAAAATTTAACTTAATCACATGGAATGTGATTTATCACAAAAGTATATGTTTAGCTACTTGTCTGTCTGATTTAAATGTAATTGCATTTACAGCTCATGAATCATATCAATTCAAAGCCCTATGCACAGGTGTCAATGAATAAAAATTGATCCTTTCAAACTACATAGGCAGGGTTGGTGGAAAAGTTTCTGCAACTTTATTTTCTGTTTGTTCATGGCTTTCATCAGGTATTAGCAGTCCATGAAAGGTACAGACACTTTGAAAACTCAAGGGAAGAAAAGGTAACATTGAGATTTTCTTCCTACTATTGAGAATAATATGAAAACCACTGATATGGCTTCTTCTCACAGAAGAAGCCATTCTGTTTGTTATATGGCTTCAGAATGATCACATAAAAAGGATTTTATACTAACTCAGTTTTGAAAGATACTTTAGAGATCATCTAATCTCACCTACTTTATCACACACTATGTACAACTGTGTCATGAAATTCTAATTACCAAATCAAAAAATATATATTTTTTGCCATAAATTACTGTGTATGTGACTGTGTTGACATTTGTCAATCTAGTGGATCACAGCACAAAGTATAATTTGCTGCTTAGGGGAAATAAAAGGCATAGATCATATTAAGTTTGCATCAGATGAAGGACACGTGTTTGCTGAGACATCTAAGAACTTTGCTTCCTGATTATAGGAGGCAAAGAAATATCAAAAGCAAACCATTCCATTCAGATACAAACTGAAGGTCGACCAATTGAACTGTGCTCTGAGAATGATTTTATAAACACTAGGAAACATTGTTACACGATAGCTTGTTATTGCTTTACAATTATGTCTGACCTTTTCGGTGTTGCTTTCGAGTTTTTTAATTTCTTGGAGTGTACATACGTGGTTGTGCACTAGTCCAAAGACCTTCATTTCGGAGGTGAAAAAACAGGTCCAGAGCAGCTGAGACATCTCAGTACACAGAAGGCAACGGAAACAATGACCTAGAACATGCCCCAGTCTGATTTGTGTGCTATCATCTGACTGCTAGCCATCATACATCTCTTCTATAGTCAAGCTACATGTGTATAGTTGGTGTCTACAGTATATTCATAGCTATTATAATTACTGTGAAGTATAAAGCAATTTTAAAATAATTCTCTGACCGCAGGTAATTAACGTAGAATAACAGGCTATTGTCAAATGGAATCAGGTGTTGAACACCATTTGTTCACCTGTGTTCAGTTGTTGGCTGAAGAGTGAGCTGGTTTAAGAAAAGATGCTAGGTCATTTTCAAAACCCAAAGCAGAAACGTTTATGAGTTCTCACATTTGCACACAGTTTACCTCTCAGTGGTTCCTGTTGATCTCTCAGCTGTATTGTAAGATGACATTTTTGGTGTCTTTGAGGTGTTTTTCATTGAAACTATTTCTTGTAAATGTATTTCTTAGTTAGACATGTGCTTATATATTTCTTACCTATTAAGTCTATTTTGTAGCTGTGTGGTATTGTTCAATGGGCAGCATACTTAACTCTCTTACAGAGATGAGATACTAAATATGTTCACTTATAGCTTTAATGTAGGGTGACATTACTTTTCATTTCCTTTTCATTTTCATTATGGCTTATGAGTAATTTAGGTATATAAAATTTTTAGGGTTATGTGGTCATAGATTTCATCTTACATGTACATATCACAAGTTCTTTGCCTTTGAATAGGTTTCCAAACCACTCTGAGACTTACATTTCTTATCTATAAATGGGAAAGCAATCATATCCAACATTTCGTGTTCAAAAATGTGTTTAAGTTCTATCTTAGTGCAAGCACATAACTGTGCTTGTATCCCTCAGGATATCCCAGACTTACTAGCTATTACTTCACATAAAGATTACAACTTAGTGGGTTGCTTTTGTATTGGACATCTAAGCAATCAAAATTTAATTTAATAATTTTATTAAAAATTAAATTAAATGAATTATAAAGTGCTTCCCTACTACAGCCAAAATAATAAACCCATTGTATATTTTCTGATAAGTTTCTTCTGGAGACAAGATGAGGAGGGAATTGAGCCCAGTGAATGATCCTTAGGAAAAAAAATGCAACAGACAACATACAAGGACTTGCTGCCTTTCTGAGTAGTCCTTGCAGGTGAGCTACAGTATTGGCAAAAGCTAGTGCAGATTCTGGGCCAGGCTTCATCTCATAACCCTATAGAGAATGTGAGTTTTTTGTGACTTTCTTCTGCCTATCCTCAGGAGGGTTATAAGGGTTTCTAATTTATTTCCCTGCGGACTGATTCAAAACAGAACTCTTTAGCATTTAGAAGCATTTACTCAGTGAGTAGCTGGTTAATGGGGCAGAGGTTGCAGGGGATGTTGGCCTTGTCGTATGGGTTAAATCCAAAGAATATGGAGTCAAGCAGCCTTTGAATCAGCCTTACTGGCTACATGACCTGGAAATGTCAATTAACATTTCTTAGCTACATTTTTCTCATCAATAAAGAAGAGCTAAGTGCCTCTTTCAAAGATTTTTCAAGAGGATTGAATAAACTAGTGTATATAAAGAATAATGTCTAGCACAAAGGAATAAAACCTAATATTTTTTTTTCTCCAAGCTCATGCAGACAATTTGAGGCCAACGTGAAAGCCAATTCTGGACCCTCCTAACCAATCCCAGTTAGAAGCGCTGATGCGAACACCTGTAACACTGCCAAGAAAAATAAGACAAATCTGTATAACCTGACCTAGCTTCCATTTTAAACCTGAAAGCTCTGAATTAGGTTGCTTAATATGGTTAAGCATTAAGTATAGTTATCAATTTATATTGCTACAATATCACATTAATGCTTTTAAAGGAGGTTATTTTTTTTTGTTTACCTAAAGATGTCAGGACCTAAGAAATATATCTTAAACTTGGAGATCATATACCAACAAGCCTTCTGACAAGTTGAGGGTTCTGGAGTTTTATAATTAACTGGTCCTATAATGAATGGTGTGAGGTTGCTCTTGATCTCCACAGAATGGCAGAGAAGAAGGGGCTGGGATGGCAGAGGGCTTTCTCAATGCTGTGTGATTGGGCAGAAATGGTAGGTGTAGAGAGGAAAATTCCCCAAGACTCGATTTCCTATTTTTGTTGGGTTTTATTTTTAATTTTCTTTTTTTCTAATGCTCGCAGTCACCAATGGTTGACTTTTGCAGTAAACTAAACCCTAAGTATTGGGTGGGAAAGAGAGGAAAGCCAAAAAGAAACAAAAAATGCATGAAAAATTGAAGTAACATGTTGGGAAGAAGCAGATATGGCTGAGGAAGCTTTATATTGTGAAGAGCATGTAACTTTTTCCTTCAGATGCCACAAAGTGAAATGTGAGGTCATTCTACAATCAAGAAATTCACATAAAAATGGGGGCAGACTGGTTTTTTTTCCTGATACAAGTTAGAAATATATTGAAAAATATTGAATCCCTTTTGTACATTTTATATATGTCACTATTTCACTTGGCCTTTTTGATACAACATGTAAGTTATAGATTCAGCCAATATGTGTGAGGACTAACTCTTTTGGAAGGATGCTAGATCACTACTCTTTGTCATTTATCCCTTGCTCTCTTAGAATGCATTATATATGTTTTATCACTAAGAGATGGCATTTTTGAACATATGAAATGATTAGCCTACATTCTCCCAGCTGGAAAGTGGTCAGAGCCTAGCTCATTTCTGAGAATTGCTTTCTGAATGCAACTGTAGCACTGCCTATAGCAACTAATCTCTGTACAAATGCACACGGAAGAAAAATGATCATGTATAACACAAATAACAATGCTGAAACTAAACCATGCTGGCAAATAATTATATTTTTATGCCTACACAAATGTATTCTTAAAATAAATTAGGCAAAATAATCATTATTTTTAAGGCCAGCCCAATTGACACCTTTGTTATAAATACAATACAAAAGTTTGCCAGCTAAGTTCAATGTTTCTCTATAGAAAACATATGCCTCCTCAGATCAATGTCTCTGAAAATATATTCTTCATGTGCCTAAATGAGAGTCTCCCAAAATGATTGTTAAAAAGACAACTTCCTGGTTCCTATCCTAAATATATTCAATTAGGTTATTTGAGAAAGGAGCTGAACAATTTTCATTTAATGCAGAATTCAAATACTTCTGAAGTACATAAAGCTGGGAAACCACTGCTTCAGTATTAAGAGCTACAAAGTCTAGAACACCTTGATCTTTTTGGCATTTACTCAGTATGAAAACTGCAGCTGAAGTCAGGAGTTTGGAATGATGGTGACGTTTTGGCAAAAATTACAGCTATTTTCACAAGTATATAAATAAATTTAATAAAGGAGTATCTTGCCATGTATCAGTCTGCATTTTCAGTCAAGTTACACAAAAGTAATTCTCTGCCTAGTATACTCAAATAAACTAAATGATATAAAGCTATATTACACGGATATATCAGGGACATGCTCTATTTAGAAAGCAGTTGACATCAAGGTGAAGTCTATGAATACACTGAAAAAAATGAAACCTAACTCTCCCTCCCACCTCACATTCATCACTTCAAGTAGTATGATAAAGAGGCAACGAAAACCAAGACCTGAACATGAAGCTGTATAAATGCTTGTTGTTTTCTTCTTGGGAAAGGGAATCTGAGTTTTTGGACCAAGGAGAAGTAATATTTAAGCCCTGTAAAAATAACATTTTGATTTCCTGTCCCCCAATCATTCCCATTAGCAGTGGTTGATTTTGCATGATTAAGAAAACAAATTCACTCAATATATTTTTTTTTGTATTAAACAGAATGTGCAACTGTGCCGGCCATATTGTTTTAGTTCTTTTCCCCTCTCACCATAGCAGTTAGTTCTCCTCACCGAATATCTCACTGAAGTTGTCCTAATGAACTTCTGAGGTGGATATACCAATGTTGCCTCCATTTTATATGTTGGGGAAATAAGGCACATAGGGGTTAGAGTACTTGCCCACAGGTATAAACTGGTAGGTAGTAGATTTTAAATTCAAGTGCTATAGTGAATTTAAACTCACTACACCACAGCACCTCCTAGTGTGTGATATAATGCACTGGGATGCGTTATTGTCAGACTGTGGCAGCTTTCTTTATTTGTGAGTTTGATTTGTTCAGAAGGAGAAGGAAAGGAAGATGTAACTTCTTGTCAGTATCCTCTAAGTTCACAACCAAAGATGACAGAAGGTTCTCTTTTTAAAGTTCTAACTAAAATGATGTTTATTTTTTCTAGTTTTTATTGTGCAAGAAAGTACTCATATTTGTATAATATTGTGTTTATTTATGAATGCTGTTTGCCAGTGCCACACCAATGAATGACAGTGTTCTGCTGCCTGGCTCCACATGGCACCCACATTTGAACTGCGGTAGGGATCAGACTGACCTGCATGCTAGTTACACCTCAGCACCTTCTACCTTTCTGATACCAGGTAGCCAGCTTGACTGCCTGGACTCGTAATTTAATTTTTAAAATGTATAACAGTAGTTGAAGATTACTGTTTGTTTTCTTTTTGTACACAGTTCTCTAGGGTTACCTTATTTAATGTTTTTCCATACTTGTGAAGGTACTTTGTAGATTAAAGAAGTTAATCTATCTAAGATAATGAGATTACTAAAATGTAGAGGTGGAATCTGATCCTGTGATTTAAAGGTGTAAGCATCCAGGTGAGGATCCTTAGACAATAAAAGTTAACACCAAAATATTTTGGCATCAGGCATTTGGGCAGTAACTCAGAAACGAAGGAGCTATTGAGCACCACATGCAGACTAGTGTAAAGAGGGATCTGGTGTCATATACGAACATGGCTGAGTGAGCCATGGAGTCCAGCACACGTGTACTTTATGCCCCTTTCATATGGAAACCCTCACAACACCCCATGTCACAAATAGTGTCACCTTTGTTTTACAGATCTGAAGACCAAGAGACACAAACCCTTTGAACTCAATCTATTTAGAAGACTGAAATAATAATAATAATAATAATAACAATTAATAATAATGAAAGCCAGAGGTTTTCATCAAGAAGTTGAAATGCTTTTACTGAGATTGTACTTCCAGTGGTGGTCAGCAGATGGTCCCGTGAAGTTCGAAGTACTTACAGTACAGTCAGACTCTGTTCAAGATTTAACCTATTTGTGCACTGACACATTCATCTCAAAGTTGGGATCTTAAAAAATGGCTTGACTTCATGTCACAATAATGAACACATATAGATACATGTATGTATATTTATGCATATGTACGTGTGTATATATTACTACATAGTATACATGGTGCATATTATAATATATACTATTTTAAAAAATCATATTACACAGATATTTTACAGTATTCTGATAACTTATCCATGAAAATAGGTTTTGTTTGGTAACACACTACAGCTAGTTTGGTTCCACTCATCATTACAGTGATTCACGTATGTTCACTTTCCTCCATAAGAGGAATTAGTCCTGAACATTTAATGATAAACCTATTTTTCCCATGTGTTCTTTAACTGCATTGACAACATATCAAAGGAATTCTGATTAGGCATCATGTGATAAGGACATAATATCTGACATTTTATAAGATTTACATTTAAATTTTTAAACATGCTCATACATTTTTTATCACCCCACATAGAAATTAGTAATAACCCCTTTTATCTATAAACAGATAGTAATGGCAACTAGGTGGCCCAGACCCAGGGCTCTGAGCTCCACTTTCCCAGAGTATAAATGCTCTTTTGGGACATCACATTGGAGTCTAAAGGATGCACATCTGCCTTGTCTTAGTCTGCTTGGGCTGCTATAACAAAGCCACATAGATTGGGTGGCTTAAACAACAAACATTTATTTCTCACAGTTCTGGAGCTTGGGATGTCCAAGGGCAAGGTGCTGCAAATGCATTGTTAACTGAGAGAACTTCCTGGTTTTCAGACTGCTGTTTTCTCATTGCATCATTGTGTGATGAAATGCCAACAGAGGAAGCACACTTCAGGGTCTCTTTTTTATAAGGGCATTAATCTTCTCATGAGAGCTCCACTTTCAAGGCCCCACCTCCTAGCTTTATCCCAGTGAGGGTTAGGGTTTCAACATATACATTTCTGGGAAACATAAAAATGCAGTCTGTAACATGCTTTAGGCTAGCTCCTGTGTCTTAAGGGAAGGGTTGAGTCTGGTGAGTAAGAGACACCTGGTTTTGTTTTTATTTTTTTTTTTTATGTTTTATATCCTCACCCAAGGATATTGTTTATTGCAAAGAAAAAGGGGAGAGAGAGAGAGAGAGAGAGAGAGAGGGAGGGAGAGATACGAGAGCGAAACATCAGTCAGTTGCCTCCCCTACCTTTCTTATGCTCCTGGACTGAGGATTGAACCTGCAGCCTAGCTCTGTTCCTGACCGGGATCAAACCTGAAGTCTTTTGGTACACTGGGAGATGCTCCAACCAACTGAGCACCCAGTCAGGGCAAGAGTGACTGGTTTTAGATTGTGATGCTGCTTGTGCTCATTTTTGGAAGATGAAGCAAGGCTACCAGGCTGGCAGGATGAAAGGAGGTGATACATATGCAGCCTTTGACATGATTTGTCATACATGGTTTGGATCTTAAAGATTAAGTGTCTTGGATGTGTTGTGAAACACCAGATTATAGTGCCTTAAACAAGATAAGAGTTTGCCTCTTTCTCACATGAAGTAGGAAATGCAGGGCTGGTTCATTCTCCATGGTCAGCAAGCAGGGCTGTGTTATATCTTTCATGGGCCTGGGACACTTTTATCTCCCTCAACTTCTTCCTCCTTTTAAGTACTTACATAATTACAGTTTGTGACTATGTTATATATTAATATAAACACTATGTGTTATCGCTTAATATATTAATATATTTATTTAACCTAAAAGTTTATTTTTAAATTTAATTTGTGAGCCCCTACACATATTATGGACCCGAGGCCCTGTGCCTACTGTGTGTGTCAGCAGAGACCCAGGCTCTTTCCAGCTCTCTGCTCTGCTCAGGCCCTGACCATCTCAGCCCAAGGGGGCTGCTGAAGCTCAGATCATCCTTTCGAACAGCAGCTTGGGAGGAAGACATACCGTCTTTCCTTTACAAATGCTTCTTATTTGTTAGAAGGACATAGCTGTACCCAGATGATAGGGAAGCTGAGACTTGTAGTCTTTTTTATCTGGGTAATATATTCAGGTAAAAAAATGTCTCTGAAATTTGTGAAAAATCACAAATTTCTCTGAAAAAGAAATAAATAAAAATTGTAATTGCTTCTGTGCTAAATAAGAAATGAAGTCACTTTTGACTACTTTTGAATTCAAAAAAGACTTGATCATGTCTGAGCTGGAAACATGTATCTATACATGAAAGAAAACCTTCAGAATCATAGGATTGTTAGTTATGATTTTATAGCATCACTGGTAAAATTTTGTTACATTTGATTTTTATAATTATTATAGCAATGTAGAGATTTGTTCTGGGCCAATGCTGTCTTACAGCACTTTCAGATATTAGGAAAACATAAACTTATCAATAGCCACTCCTAAATCATGCTTCTATTGTGGCTGTCTCTTTAAATAATTAAAAGTATAAAGACAATTTTTTAATATGCTCAGGACATGTATAATACAACCTATATAGTTTTGTTTTTGCCTCCTCTCTGTCCATCATCTCTGATAGCTATAATAAGTTTCAGGGCCAGGATTTGAACCCTAGACTCTGATTCCAAAGTCTAGGTTGCACCATGGAATTTAGTGGATGTCTCTAATTAGTATCAAGCAAAGGTTAAATTCTAGTAAAATTAAAAAAACAGTAAATTTCTCTTTCAGGAAAACACCAGCTTTTGCCTACCTGTAACCTTTCAGATGCTGAGTGTAGAGAGTGTTTATGTGAAGGAAGTGATGAACAGGCGACAGGCTGGGAGAAGACGCATCTCTAGGCAGAATGCTAAGTGGAGGACCAAGTGAGAATGAAGCTGATTTAGTGTTGTGACATATGCAGGTACTGGACATTATGCAAGTATCGTCAGGATTTTCTGGCTGTGTTTTCTAATAAGAAGCACAGCAGAGGAAAAAGCAAACAAAACAGACCTTTGAAAAATAGAATATTTGAAGGATAAGTGGTGAGCACAGTGCCCGCAAACAGATGCCTGTGGTGTATAACTGGCATTGAGCTACAGCTTTTGGAAGAGTTTGGACTGGTGAAAGAGAAGTCTCCCACTGAATGCAGACAGCGACTGTTTTCTGTTGTTTTATATATATATATATTTTTTTTTCTGGCAGTAAAAAGAACATATAAGACAAACTAGCAGAAGGAGGAGATAAATAGTTGGAGAGAATGGGTCCCTTATTCCTCATTGTTAGTGAAGCTGAGATATAGTAATGTGAGAAGAATGGATTAAAGTGACCCTGCCTTACAGCTGAGTGACCCTGCCTTAATGCTGAGTGACCTTGAACAAATAAACAGCCTCTATGTCTTAGGGGAATTGAGAAGAGGATAGACCTAAGAGACTGAAGCATGGAATGGGGAAGGCCTGCTACAGCATTAAGGGAAAACAAATAATAAGAGCATGTCTCTGCCTCCCTAGAGCTCAATTTGCAACTGGATGGTTATGTATTTCATTTTGCGGGGGTTGGTATGATGACACCTCTTTATAGAACCAACTGAATTGTTGCTGTTTATATAAAGAAAATTATAAATATAATTCTGTAGTTGGGTTTTCATTCTTTTCTTGCTGTTGTTGGATACTGTTAAGGAGGCTGAGGTGAGTGTATGACAAAACAGCAGTATTACATAAAACTAGTTACTGGGACAGTTTTTAAGGGGTGAGCAATAAAAAAAAGACTCTCCCCTCTAGTGTTGGAGAAAGCAATACTTCTAGAATAAGCCCCTCAGATGAGAACAGTTCTGTTGGAGTATGTAGGTCAAGGAAATCCAAATTCACAATACCAAGAAATGGGTGGGGCCTGCTAAAGCCATTTAGGGTTGAACATAAAATCTGAGGTTTTCTGTCTTTCAGACTCGGCATCTGAAATCTCCAAAAGGAGAGTAAATGAACTGTTAATAAGACCAAAAGGTAAAGTGAACAATGACTGTCAGTAAGACTTTCTTCTGATTGGAGCTCTGAAGAGCAAGTAAAGGTTGCTGGGAGGTCGGTTTTCTGCTGTTTCCCAGATTTGTGGATAGAGACTAGAGCTAGGAAGCCTGTCATAAATTCTTGGACATTGACCCAGTTAACCCAGGGCCTTTGTTTTAGGTGTGGTACATTCACCCTGGAGTGAAGTAGGGAATCATATACTATGCCCAGTAGCCCAGGATGTGCTAGGTAAGAGGAGGGAGGTGGGTAGTTATGCTAGGGAGACCACATCTTCCGTAACTTATTGTCTCCCTGGAGAAGTTTAATCTCCTGAACCCAAGGACCTCCAAACAATAAATGACACTTTTGGCAACTAACAAGAGTAGTACCTTGGTAATTTGTTAGCTTAATAGCAAAGGAGAATATGTGAATTTGGTTTAATTTTTATTTAATAAATAATAATTGATTTATTACTATTTACTAATAAGCGAATGTAGGAGTATGCCAGGAAATAATGTTAGGTGCTTGCAAGAGAGACCCTTGGGAGCATGAGAGTAACACCAAATGTCCAAACAGAAGAGTCAAGGTCTTCACCTCTGAGAATAGGAGGGATATGTAGGAGATGTCATAGAAGTAAGTGACTTTTCTATGGGTTTCAACACTTAGAAGTATTCAGGCAAAACTTATGCTTGGGAAAACAAATTTCTGGAAGAGAACATCAGTGTATAACAGAACAAAGATTAAATAATAACAGTAGCAATAATAACAGCAATAAAGTTGAAAATCATGGCTTATCAGTAAAGTGTGAAAAACAGATGCACAATTTACCCATTTTCTGTACTTAAAAATTCCCCTTCTTATGGTTATAAGGCTTTGGATTAAAGTATGTCACGTAAATGACTTTTGTATTACTTGAGGAGCCAAGAAAATTCTACATTGAGTTTGTACATGACTAACATATTATAGCTAATGTGTTGTCATTATCTACAAACACTTTTTTATAATTTCCAAACATAAGTAAGACACCTCATTGTGTTAACAATTAAGAGAGACAGGTCTGCTTTGGAGCAGGCACTACACATCCACACACTCACACTCACATTACATTTGCAGCCTTGCTATAGTGTAATGACTGTCTAGTCTTGCCTGTATCAAGGTGGGGAATCCTGATCTCTCAGGATATAGGCAGGCCAAAATGTCCTCAAGGTTAAGTTCCCACCTGCATAAGAGAAGGATAGAATTAGAGAGAATGCAGTAAGCAGGGGAAATAGTATAGGGAATTGATGTTCCAGGGAGTTGACAGATAATAATTCAGTCAACTATTCAACATCCCATCCTGTGGAATAGTCATATGAAGAAATTACATAATATAATGGATTTTAGAGGTTATAGTTGATCTCGGTGCCTGGTCCAGATTCTCTTCTCTAGGTCTGCCCCCATCAGCAATGCCTAACAAATGCCTATCTCCAGAAAGATGGCCTTGAGCATACTGAGAGTCTTCCCTAACCCTGGGTTGTATTCATCCTCTCTTCAGCAACAATTTCTCTCATCACTACTTCCCCTAATAGGATTCCTCTCCCTGCCCCAGGGTATTAGTGTATTTTTCCTTCTTCTCGTTCACCTACCCTCTGCTTTATTAGGGTTCCCCTGCTCCCTGAGTATTATACGCCACCTCTCTCCATTGTCCCTCTGACCCCCAACTCCCCGGTGCTCTGTACCCTACCCCTATAGTCAACCATGTGTCTGATTGACACACAAATAAATTCAGAAGGCCTCCCAGCTCGGTGTGGTCCCACCTCTGTGGTGCAATTTGTGCTCCAGAGCTTCCCTAGGGACCAGAGGAAGCTAGTCTTCTGCTGTGACCAATTCCTCACTGAACCTTTTTGACCTGTGATTTTATTCTCACCTTCTTTTGAAAGGCCTCCCTTATGCAGGTAACTTCCAAAGGAGGCCCCCTTAAGCTTCACTTCTAGGGAAACTGACCTATGACAGAGGCCCCCTGGGCTTGAATTCCAGTCTTCCACATTACTAGTGTGATTTTGGGTGAGCCTTTGAAAAAAAAATATGCTACTTAGTTTCATTTGAACTGGGAAAATACCTGATCTCAAAGTCCTGTTGTGAAGACCAACCGATTACAGATTTAAAATACCCGATACTTACACAAGTTTAATATGCTACTTTCTTTACCGTTCAATCGTATGAATGAATGCAAAACCTAAAGCTATTTCTGTGAAATTGGAGTAGGTCTCGTGAGGAAATGAGGTCTGTGACCACTTGAAGGTGGAACGGGCACTGTGGTGCAATCCCTGCTCCAATCTCTCCGTATCGCTTCTCCTTTTTCAGGTTTGCGAATTTCATGTTGCAATCGATATTACTTCTCTCTCATAATTCTTCCTATGCAAAATACAAAGCATTTTTTAAAATTATGTTTTCTGTGTTCTCAGTTAAAACATAGAAATGAAATCTTATTTGAAAAAGGCAGCTCCCTGTCCGAGGAATTACTGCTAAAGGTTAAGAAGTGTATACATAAATATCATCTTTTATGTAAAAGGTTTCTACTATTTCTTCAATTTCATACTTGTTTATTCTTGCATGTCGTAACAAGAATTCAAAAAACATCAGCCATTTCAATGAGGGCATCAATCACATCACTTGCAAATAAATTTAATTATTTAAGACAGTTTCTTTATTTTTTTGCTTTAAAACATCCAGTTAAGAAAGTTGGATTTATCATATACATTAATATAGCTAAAAGAAAATTGAATCTTGACTTATTGAAAATGACTTTATGTTGCTGCTCAAGGTTATTTTTATGTTGTATCTGGAGAAAAAAATTTTTGTATGTCTAACATACATGCTGTATCATAGGCTCCTTATAATTATATCAAAGTCCCGTTTTTTTAGTGCTGAGGAAATAATTTTTCTCTCATAAATTACCAATTTTAGTCATCACTTTTTTTTTTAAATGACACATTCCAGGAATTGTTTTTGAAATGTGGGCTAATTAACACTTTTTATCCATTAAGGTTCTACTGACTTGAAAAGTAAAATGATAATCTTAAAGAACAAACAATTCTTTGAGATAAAGGGATTAACAAGCCTTTAATTCATCATATTTTATTAATGAATTAAATAATAATAATAATAGGAATAATTAGACAGTGCTTATGTTGTTAGAAAATTCCTCATTTAATCTATTTTTGCCTAAGTTCATTAAACACATATGATATATAGATGCTTACACTAATGCTTACATAAAAGATTTACTTCAGTTAGTCAACTAGTTAGTGGTGGAAACTGAATTCAAAGCCCAAGAGTGTGATCCTAAAGTCTAGTTTCTTCATCACGTTAGCCATAACTATTAAAGTACTTTGATTATTTTGAAAACAAATTTGATATACCTATTTATTCCCTATAATATTCCCTATTTACACTTTGGCCTAATGCAAAATAAGAAGGTATTTGAAGGTACATTATCCTTTCCATAAATCTTTAGGGAGAAATCTTTCCTCACTTGATTTTAGTGTGGGCTTTAAACCCCTGTCTCTGTCCACTTCCTGTTCTCTCTATTTCTTTTTCCCACTCTCTCTCTCCATCCTTTTTCTCTCGTGGTTTCCAGCTCTGTCAAAGGGAGCTCCACCCAGTACCTAATATAATTGAATGAGAATTTGAGTAGGCAAATAGGTTCTTAGCTTTAGTTGTTTAGAATAAGTCAGGGTGTATTGTAGGAGTAGAAGGTTATAGTTTCCTAAGCAAGATATATTTTACCTCCAGAAAGTGTGAGGAAGTGCCAGAGCCTGGGAAAGAGCAGTATCCAGTCTCTTGCTCCTTGAAACGAATCTATGAGAAATGGCTAAAAGTTATTGAAGAAATGTTTTCTGGGTGTCCCTAATATAGTCATGAGAATATTAGGTTGAAGATTGAAATGGCAGAAGATGAGAGTGGATCTTAATGTAAACCTATTGAGTCGTTCCTTTCTTGGTCTTACAGGTATTTATTTCTCTATTTTAAAGCTAGCCAGAAAACAGAGAATGGCTTCATAAACTAGTCTGCTGTCATAGTCATATTATCTTTTCTGAGGTCTTGCTTCGTATTTTAACTGTAATTGTTCTTCAGGTGATTGTTCCTCAAAACTGTTAATATCACCGCTAAACCACTCTAACACATAATTATTATGAATGAGTCTGGAGTTTCAGAGAGTCTTGTGCTTCATAGAAGAATGTGATCTGACACCCAGGAGAATCTGGGAAATTAATGTAACTTTAGGAAGAAAGACAAAGATTTGAATTAAAGATTCTTTTTTTCAAGGTTTTATTGTTTTTATATATTTAAAAGCACTCTGTGTTTAAGTCAATTAAACACACAATTAAAGAAAGAAGGCTTGAGATTTCTAGAATTAGGACTGGATTATAAACATATTAGAAGAACAGACCTATTCTCCCTCTAAAACTTTCTCTTTGAAAAGACCTTAGGAGAGGGGTTTGATCCACCTCAGATACAGTTTCAGGAGGTAGCTGTGCACATGGACTGGAACTTGTCTTCTCATGTCTTTTTTTTTGGGGGGGGTAGATTTCATTTATTTATTTTTTGTTATATGAGGAGTTTTACTTTAGAGTTTAGTAAAGGATTGCTATCTCAATATAGTTATTTTATAACAATATGCATTTTCTACATAAGAATAAAAACAAAAAGCTCCATTTTTTTTCAAGAAAAATATTTTTAAAACTTGTGTGTGAACACAGTTATCAGGGGGTTTTCATTTCAGCTAAGTGTCAGACATGAACATATTGACAGCATGGGCTTGGAAAATGTTTTCACTCTTCTCTACTAACTCAATGGAGCAACAGCAGCAACCACTGGTGTCAGGCAGTTATAAATGCTTTACTTTCATTATGCCATTTCTTTAGTTTCATTAGTTACCTTCACTTATTACCTGGTTTCAGAAACTTCATAGTTGTACGACTTTAAAGTAGTGAAATGATTCATAAAGTCCCTAATATCTAGGATCTTTAATTTTGGAGAATTTTAATGGAAGATTTGGGATTTTAGAGATTATACTCTCACAAGGGATAATCTGGTAGAAAAACAGCTGTCAAAATGCAATGGAGTTACTACCAATAGAATTAAATGACACAAACTGTACAAAAAGTTGCTATCTACTCCAAAATCACTAGTGTATGACCAAAAAGGATGTTTGCAAATAGAATCACTATCAACATGAAGGGAAGGGAGAATTGAAAATTGAGTGAAATGAATATTTGTGTCTGTGACTGCATTCGAACATCACTTTGAAACTCTCTGCCATAGAAATCAGGTATGACTTCAGTGTATTTCTGACCAGGGGAAACATGCATGTAATTTGAAAAAAAAGGACTGCAAGATTACTGTGCTTGCTCAGAATAATTGTTGTGTGCAAATTTAAAATGGAATACGTCACTGAGTAATAAAGAATTTTTTACTGATGGAAAGGGGATTGGGAAGTGTGGTCTTCTTGCTCTCCTTCATTTTTCTGTGTTCAGTTATCCTGTGTGGAAGGGAGGAAAGTATATAGTGAAGTATGGGTCAACATCAATTTCTCTTAAACAAGAACTGAAACCTGGGCAAGATTAGATTTAGGAAACCTGAACGGTATAGTTAGATAGACAATAGTCATACTATTGAAGGGTCAGAAACTTAAGTTTTGTCAGCAGACCTCCAAGTAAATCAAGTCAGCAAAGAAGGTAATTCATAATTAGTTGAATCTAAAAGTGGTTGAATTATAAACTATTATTCTCTGCCAGTATTGTCACTGCAGAGAATAAAAGTCAATAGTGATATTGTTTTTTATTGTTGTCATTATTATTTTTATTTTTCAATTACAAGTGACATTCAACACCATTCTGTATTAGATTCAGATGCACAGCACAGTGGCCAAAAATCATGCATCTGACAGTGTGGTCCCCATATTTCAAGCACATGCCTGGCCTGACACACACAGCCCTCACTTGACTGCTGAGTATATCCCCAATGCTGCAAGCCACATCCCTGTGACTATTCTTTAACTACCAATTTGTATGTCTTAATACTCCAACACCCCTGTGCTCTGAACACTGTCAGTCTGTTCTCTGTATCTATGAGTCTGTTTCTTTTTTGTTTGTTTATTTTATTCTTTAGATTTTACATGTAAGTAAAATTATATGGTATTTGTCTTTGTCTGACTTTCATAATACTTTCTAAGTCCATCCCTGGTGTTGAAAAAGGCAGGATTTCTTTTCATTTCTTTTTTTTTTTATGGCTGAGTAGTATTCTATTGTGGATATGTAGCACAGCTTTTTCTATGCACTCATCTGTTTTTTGGGCACTTGAGTTGCCTTCATATCTCGGGCTATTGTAGATAATGCTACAATGAACATAGGGGTGCATATTCTTTCAAATTAGTGTTTTGGATTTCTCTGGATATATTCCCAGAAGTGGAATCACTGGGTCATAAGACAGTTTTGTTTTTAATTTTTTGAGGAACTTTCAACTATTTTCCACAGTAGTTGCACCAATTGGCAATCCCACCAACAGTGCATTAAGGTTCACTTTTTTCAACACCTTGGCCAACCCTTGTTTATTGATTTATTGATGATAAACATTCTGATAGGCGTGAAGTGTTATCTCACTGTGTTTTTGATTTGCATTTCTCTGTTAATTTGTGATGGAACTAGACACCCTTTTTATGCCATATACAAGGATAAATTCAAAATAGATTAAAGACTTAAAGGTAAGACTTGAAACAATAAAACTTCTAGAAGAAAACATAGGGAGTAAAATCTCAGACAGTTTTCTTACCAGTATTTTTTCCTGATATATCTCCTCAGGCAAGGAAAACAAAAGAAAAAATAAATAAACAAATGGGACTACATAAAACTGAAACGTTTTGAACAGCAAAGGAAACCATTAACAAAATTAAAAATAGACCTGGCTGGTGTGGCTCAGTGGATTGAATGCCAGCCTGAAAACCAAAGGGTCACCAGTTTGATTCCCAGTCAGGGCACATGCTTAGGTTGCAGACAACGTCCCAGGTAGGGGGCACATGAGAGGCAACCATACATTGATGTTTCTCTCCCTTTCTTTGTCCCCCCTTCCCCTCTAAAAATAAATAAATAAAGTCTTAAAAAAGAAAACCTATGGTTTAAAATGATTAAAAATATACTCTTTTTCATTCATTGCTTTACCTCTCTCTATAGGAAAATAGTCATAGGTAGCCATGTAAGATCAGATCTTAATAATAATGACAATAGTAGCAGCTGTTTCTATCTTTTATTGAAAAAAAATGGGTTTTAGTACTGTGCAAAGCTCTTTATGTATATTATCCTTTTTTCTTATAACTTCATAGTGTAGGCTTTTTAAAACAATCGTTGTCATTTTAGGATGACAAAGAAGATACTAAAGCCTGGGGAAGTTAAGAATGTGTGCAAACATCACAGTTGGTCAATGCCACAAGTAACATTTATATACATCTGTCTTTTGGCAGATATGTTAAGAGTTTGGGCTTTTTACCACAACCCAGGTGAGCTTTAATTGGAAGTAGTGGGCAATCTTAAGTAATGAGTCACTCAAGACACCCTTAACTGCCCACTCTTTGTTTATGTAAAGAACATCTAAATAATGGCTGGTTAGTCATGTTACCAACCAGTAATGTAAGAAATATTTCCATTTTCTGGCCTTTGTCTGGACATTAGAACTTCCTATGTCTTCTTAGTTACAGTCATAAATATATTTGGCCTCCCTGACATTACATTTAGATCACTTTGAAGGAGAGTTGTATATACCCCACATGCTTATGCATTCACATATTGCCTAGAATAACTACTTTTTTTCATCATGAGTAGGCTTCACCAGGATATCTCTAAATGATCCTGTTTTTCTCTTTTTCATGATGTGCTATTCTCCATAGCTGGTTCAGGGTGGCTCGTGTCATCAGAAGCCTAACATCATCTGTTGGACTCAAATTTTGAGTGAGAGTGATTTGTCCAGGTAACTTTTGAGGCCTTGTTTAACATAAATAATTTACACTAAATAAGCTTAAGGAGTTGTGCTTAAGGAGAGAGAATTTAACCTGGCCTAACTTGAGAAATGGTAAATTTGTCTTTAGTAGTATGCAATTATTTCTTCAGAATATATGACCAGCACTTAGTCTATTCATGACCCTCTCTTAAAATATATTTTTGTCAACCTGAACTGCACCAAAATAATACTCATCTAGCTGTGTTTTTAATGGTTAAGACTGCAGCCCAATATAATGACCTTTTTCTTTAAAAGTTGATACTGTATTTCAAATAAAACTTATTGATAGATCAATAATATGTACATCTACTTCTGCTTGAATTGACTAGGAAAAATGGCTTAATATCCTTATGTTTACCAAGTAACGTAGGTACATTTTACTGGCAGTTCTCCGAAGGGGAAAGTACTAGTCATGGTGGCAATATTTAAATCCCAGACACAAGCGGGCCCACCTCCATAACACAACTCTTTCCCTTAGACCAAAACAAGAATCCTTTGAGTCTTAATGATGCATATGAAAAACACAAACTTATTAAGATAAGGATTTATAGAAACTGCAAATTGAAATAATCCATAAAGGCCTAAAGTCTGAAAAACTGAAATATGTTGTAAAATAAATTTGGAAAACATTGAGTTAGCAATATCAAACAAGCTTCTTTATTGTTATTCTGGATCTTAGATCTTCATGGCAGAAGTAGTGATTTAATAAGTAGCATTCTATAAATTGCTTTTTCTCACTTCCTAATTTTTCTCTTAAGAGCTTGTGGGTCATACTACTTTTCCATTATGAGAAAAGTCTTTGGCACACAGATGATATTGAAAAAATATTTTTGGTTGAAAGAATAAAAATCAATGTGCTGGTCAATACTGCAGGTTAGATGAATTGGCTAGAGACCCTGCATTCAAAGAACATACAGTCCAAAAGAGAGATGTTTTATTTATTTTTTCTGTAAAGTTCCTTTATAGATAATAAGTGATAGAATATCCTACACAATTTGCATTTAGTGTGTGATAGAAGTAACAAGGAGGTAGAGCTTACATTCTGCTGTGGTAAGGAGAAAGGTCTATTAAAAATGTGATCAAGACTAATCCCTTGAGCTGCGTATCTAAACATTTGTTTCTAAAGTCCTGTTATATCATTGAGTATATTTTCCTCATGGATTGCTAAAGTTCAGGTACTGAATCCTGGGTGTTATGGCGAACACTGTACCAAGGGTTTTCCAGGATTACAGTCAAGTCAAGAGGGTGGAGACACAGCACAGCCTACACCACGGTCAGCCTCCATGGTCATTCCTGCAGGCAAGAGGGACAGTGTTGAAGGTAGACATATGTTTTTAATTCCCTAGGTGTGTTTCTATTCTCCAATATCTCTTTGAATGGAAACTGCTTTTTTTCCCTTTTTTTCTAAGAGAGGGAGATAAAGGTGTGTGGTTGCCTCTCAAGTGCCCTCTACTGAGGACCTGGCCTGAAACCCAGGCATGTGCCCTAATTGGCAATCAATCTGGTAATCCTTTGGTTCACAGGCTGGTGCTCAATTCACTGAGCCACCTCAGCCAGGGCAGGGACTGCTTTTTGATGTAGTCATTTAAAAAACTAGGCTGTTCCATAGCCATACAATTATAGTTGTCTACATCAGAAGAATAAAAAGTTCAACTGATAGTCTTTATGACAATGTTTCCTGGGGTATAGGAGTGGGGGGTAGGGAAGCAAAGATTAAAGAAGGAAAACTTGGTTGTGAACTTTGTAGATTTACAGAATAGCTACTTTATGAATCAATTTGTCATTGCCCATCTTACTTGTCAATAAATAATGAAACAATTTTCATAGTAATCCCCACACTTAGTTTAATTAAGAGAAAATATATTTGGAATTATAAATTTAATAACTCTAGTGTCAGTGAAACAGATCACAATGAGGGAGCAGCTGCTTTGCAATTCAAAACAGATGGTGCCTTTCTTTTTCAATTCAGTTTTCCCTTTTGGAAATAATGCATTCATCAAATCTCAGTAAACCTGTGATTTCAAGCCATCTAGGTCATGAAACACATTCTGGAGGAATGGTGTTGGAAATGACATGGTTTGTGTACATGTTTCTTTTGACCAGTGATTTGTAACTGTTACCAAAAGAAATAAGGAAAACTATTATTTTTACAGAAGTGGGAGAAATTAGGTGCTGCAGGAGAATCTTTTTTGAGTAGTTTAATACTTGGCAATAACTGACTCAGAGTTGTTTTTTTTTAATAGATAGACATAGCTAATTTATTAAGAGGGGAGAACATTTGAAAAGTGCTGTGAAAGGAAGCTACAGAACCAACTTATTCATGACGCTTTCACGATGAAGCATGAACCCGTTAATAGCTATGCCTTTCAACTCAGAACAGAACATATAACACTTTGTGTCAGAAGAAACTAGCATAAATATTCATATGCTGTTACTAACCTAATTCTAGAAACTGACTCTTTATCAAGTCTTTCACTCATATTCCTATATGTGTGTGTATTATACTATAATTTTTCTGAAATAATTAAAACAAGTTTCCATCATCTAACTGTACAATGCAAAGATACCAGTATAGCTATGGTGCCTATTGAGTGCCTCTGTGAGCAAATCCTGGATATGTGAGCAAGGCAGAGGCTCCTGGGTCAGCCTGAAAGTCCTCTGAGGGCAAAATCTCAGTCATAGAGTTCTTTTGTCTGGCATAACTCCTTGTCAAAAGCTTGACCCACGTGCTGCATAAGAGTCAGGTTGTCTGTATTTGAGGCAACATTTTAATCATTTCCCCAGTCCTAAAGTGTTTTATGTTTGCTTTTATATAATCAAATAGGAAAAGATGTGAGAGTAAATAGGGCTGCACAATCATCCTTTTAACAGTTAGTTCTTTGTGTTGAATTTCTGGCTTTGATGCTGCTGAGAATGGTTATGAGAGTTTAAAATAAGATTTACATAGTAAAGGCATTCTATTTATGTTTTGGAGAACTCAGTAAGGGCACTTTGAAACATACTCTTTCTATTCCCAATTTCTACACTCAAAACTTTTCTGATGCACACACACACAGTGTGCAACACACTTTGTGTCCGACTTGTTTTTTTGTCACTCACATAATTCCCACCTGAAGATCTTCCCTCAAATTTCTCCCCACCATTCCATACTTGATATTTCTACAATCATGTCATTGAATTGTCTCTAAGACATAGTCCTTTACAGTTATTATGTGATAAACCTTCCCTGACCTGTGCTCAATCAGCATCTGGCTAGACAGTGAAATCCCTCTGGCATCAACTGGTCTGGCCTTATAATTGCCTTTTGGTTTAAGAAATCTAAGTCTTCTCCATGTTTTATGTCTCAGTAGATTATACTTAATGTGACCCTCCACAAGTTTGGGCTTAAATAAATAGTTCATTTTTAGTTAAAGCAATATTTAATTTCAAAATACATTTTATTTTCATAGCATTATGAACTATGGAAAATAAAGAAAAAGCACACATTTTATATAAATTCTTCATATGCCAGGCATAGTGTATTATAAGTTTAATTGTTTAGTGAATACATTGGTACATGTTAATGATTTAAAATATTAAGTTTTGATTTATTAAAAACTAATTTCAAAAGTGTTAATTTACAAATAGTAATCTATTACACTTCCGAGAGTGGTAATGAGTCTCATTTTGTCAGGTTAAAGTATTTAGATTGCCTACTTAGCTCTAAATCAGGATCCTGCTAACCAGTATCTACAAGTAAATGAGCCATAGGCAATAACAATATTACTTTAATTGAGGTCCTACCTAATCTCTCTGGGAAGGTAAATACTCAATGGACTTGGCTTTTATTACAAGCCTGCATCATTACTTCATGTTATATTAAATCTGCCTCTAATGAAATATCTTTAATCTTAGGCCTTAGAGGCACTAGGGCATAAAACACTAGGTAAAAATAGAAGTTATTTATATTATTATGCAATGAAAAATAAAAATATTTTAATATATTCTTCTGTGTCAAGCATCCTTAAAAAACAGAGGTCAAGCGAGGCACAAGGGTTATGAAAGGTTAAACTGAAATCCACTCATTTATCTCATGAATGAGTCAGAATTTAATTTACCCAAAACAACAGTGCTGGACAGAGGCTGACACAGGATAAGAGTCTAGTTCTCAAATTAATTTTCTTGGGTATTGGAAGTGTTTCAGAAATCAGGCCGGCCAGTTCCATCATCTTCTGCCAAGTGTTACAGATGTTAAATGCTACATTTCATTACAAAAATAATACACCAGTATTAAAATATTGTTTTTTATTTTAATTGTTGTTCAAGCACAGTTTTCTGCCTTTTACCCCCAGCTCAGCCCACCTCCCCAGCCCTCCCCACCTCCTTAAAATATGTTTTAAATTAATTTAGTTTTAGAGCCTGTACATTATTACACTTCAAGCCACAACTCCTGGTCTCTTATGCTGGTCACTCAGGGTGATATATTGTGACCAATAGTAAAAGTTTGCGGACTGATTATAGGGATGATGTGTCCTCATGGGTATTTATACTTTGTTGAAACATGCTGATAGCAAGAGTTTTCTTGTGCAGACAAGAGCTTTTCCTTGAGAAAGATTCCATTCTATCGACTTCTGACACATCTAGTTGAAAAGTTACTTTTTTTCTTTCGAATTCAGAGCTCTCCTCTCTTAGATAGAGTTTAGGTCATTGTAATCAACCTTTCTGTGAAATCCACTGTAAATCATAGCAATGTTATTTCTGCTGAGCAAAAGCAGTGCTGTTTATATGTCAGTCAATATTTCAAATTCCTTGGCATAGTATCTGTAGAAAGCAACTAAGAATATAGTTACCACAAAGTAAGCAGAGTCAACCAGGAACATTGAATAACACTTTTTGCATGTTCAATTGACTAGTTTTTAATTATTTTTATTGTTGACACTAATGCAGATGTCCCCATTTCTCCCCTTTCTGCCCACCTCCACCTAGCCCCCACCCCGTCCCCTCTGGCTATCACCACAGTGCTGTCCATGTCTGTGTTATGCATATATGTAAAAATATCTTTACTTTGTGTTTCATTTTACTTTAGTTAGTTTTTATAGTTCATTTCATTGTTATATTTTTCCATTACCATTTATCCCCCATGCCCTCTTCCATCTCACCCTTCCTTCCCCCCACAGTCCTCACACTTGTCCGTGTCCATGAGATCTTTTGCCTTTTGGCTCAATCCCCTTACCCCTCAACCCTCACCCCCACCCCCAGAGCTGTCAGCCTGCTCTCTTTCTATGGATAGCATTTTTGAAAATAAAGTAAAATGAATGTGGGCAGTATGCTAGGTCAGTGAGGAGAATAGGAAAGCTCTGGCCTTCAATATCATGGCATCTTAATCAGTTCTCTATCAATTTAGAGGATCAGACAAAATTACATGTCATCCTTTTCCGAGGTTTCCATACCATGGTTTCAAAATCACTGAGTCACAAACATTTGACTTTAAATCGTCTACAATCTACAAGGCTTATGAGTAAGTGTGGGGTCATGAAAGAGGTACAAGGAATGCGTCCTTGAAAAGACTTCAGTCTTCTCTCTTTGTCTTTGCTAAACTTTCCTTCTTTTAGGTTTTGATATTTTTATTTGAGGCCTTCAAGGAATAATAACCTCTCTTGTAGAGGAACTGAGACAAGCCTCGCCAAAGAACATTTCCTCTGATTCAACATGCTGTTGTGATGTCATTTTCAGAATTATGTAAATACAGAATTTGAATGAACCCTAATGATAAATAAGTGTACTTCAATCATACTCTCACTGTCTTTTCAATAAATCAACAACTACTTTTATTTTTATTTTACTTCTATTAATGACTTAAGTTGGCTCAAATGTATATAGATATAGATGTGTTATGTGTGTGCAGAAAAAGATATGTACATATGACTAAAATTAACAAGACAACTCAAAATAAATTTTAAAAATTCTACAATTAAACTTATGAGTAAATGAGGACTACAGAAAAATATGGACAAAATATGCAAGAATATGGAAAAATATATATTTAAACTATAAGGCTTCATAGAAGTTAGCCATAAAATTGGTACTGAATGTTTGGTAGACAGAATACATGCACACACACATTCACAGAGAGAAATATGTTAAAATTATATAATTCACAGTTACTATATAAATTTAAGTATATTCATGTTTACGGAAAGGCACACTTTTACCTGTCACTAAGACCGGGGTACCTGATTTCTTGTACCTAATATCAGAGTGCCTGATATTTCTTCCCAGAGATAGTAGTATACAATGCAGTAAACACCTTCAGACCACTTTGAATCACCACCCAGCCACTTCCACAAGCATCACACCCAAGGGATGGACTTAGCTGGTATCAGAGCCCTGCTGAAGTGAGTCTTACTGTACAGGACCGGTCCCTGCACGGCTGACCCTCCACAGCTGATCCTCCACAGTGGTCACAGCAAATCAGCCCGAGCAAAATTCCTCCCATTGAGGTGCCAGCAGTAATCAGGGCTCAACTAGAACAGCAGGGTGCACACAGCCGAAAAGGGGGCAAAGCTGGAGTGCTAACTCAGGTGACTGAGGAGGCTGTGCCAGTGGGCCCTACAGAACACTCACCACATAAGGCCACTCTACCAAATGCAGTGACATAGCAGCTCCACCTGATACGTAGAAACAAAGGGATGCAGATAAGATGGGGAGACAAAGAAACATGGCTCAAATGAAAAAAAAATGAAGAAAACTTGAGAAAAAGAACTAAATGTAATGAAGACAAGGAATCTGTCAGAAGCAGAACTCAAGACACTGGTTTTAAGGGTCAAGTCAAGGAACCATAGACAAGACAAGTGTACATAGACAAGTGTACACATAGACAAGTGTATGAAGGACCCATAGGCATGACAACGAGGGGGAGAGAATTGAATGTGGGAGGTGAGAAGTAGATAGGGCAGGGGAGAGAAATGAGGGGAAAATGAGGATAACTGTAATTGAACAACAATATAAAAGGGATTTTCAATAAACTTAGGGGAAGAGTACATGAACTTAATGAGTACATGAACTTAGTAAGAACTTCACCAAAGAGATCAGAAACATAAAAAAGGAGATAAAAAAAAAACATTAAAAGAACCAGTCAGAAATGAAGAATACATTAACTGAAATGATTAATACATTACAAGAAATCGACAGTGGAGCAGATGAAATAGAGAATCAAATCAAAGATTTGGATGATATAGCATTTGGATATAAATTTTCCTATTTCTACTATTTTGAGAAGCTGATAGCAATGGTTGCAGTTATACTCATGGGTATCAGAAGTGTCTATTCATTTAGTCACCAAATATTTAACAAATGCCTACTATGTGTCAAGCTTTCTATTAGGTAGTGAGGAATCAGTATTCAAAAAAAGAAAGAAAATAACTGAACATTTTATGGCACTCATTTTTTTTTCATTTATAGTGATACTGAGCATTATGTTTAACTGGAACCATCCTACCATGTCCTATAGCCAAGTATCTTCAATCCCCGAGGTGCAAAAAATTTGAGAGTTAGACTGGCTATCAGAATCTTAAGAAAAGGTAATATTGACTAAATGCAATACTTCATGAATGCTTTGAAGTGAAATAACTTTCTACTTCAAACCTAATTCAGTGTCTTCATCCCTGACCCATCTCCCCATCCCCTGCCACTCTCCTCTCTCTCTCTCATACACATGCACACTCACACAATTTGTAGTTTGTTGGCATCTTTTGGAAATGACTTTTTGTTCTTCCCATGCCTTTATTCTTCAGTTTCCACCCTCCCCTCCCACACACAATGCCTTCTTAATCCAGCCCTGAGAAAATCAGACAGACCTTATACCCAGCGTACTCTTCTTTTCTTGCAAATTAGGTCACTCCACAGTTTGCTTCTGGGTTTGTGAACTGAATAGAAGGCAATTCATAATTGGTGGTGCTAGAGAATTTGGGTCTGTAACCAGAAATCAGCATCCCAAGAAGAAAATTGCAAATTCACAGGGCTGGACTTCCGTTCCTTGTTCTATGTCTTTACAGAGTTCTCTCAAGTGACTGTGAGTGAAAATAGGGCTCCATCCTCTGCTCATAATAGGCATGAACATTTTGCTCTTGTTGAGGGAGTATAAGTGTTTTTTCTTTCATGAAAATTTGATGGCTAATTGATAATACTAAAGGAGGTAAATAATAATTTAGAGTCAAAATCCTATTTCTCAGCATGTTTCAAGGGACAGAGTTTTTCTAGACATTAAAAGGCATCAAATGACAAAATAATCCCCTTGAGGGAAACACTGGTTTAAAAAGTTAAACAAGTTTCTTTACTGCTGGAGTTTTCACATTCTTTGATATGCTAATATACACATGAATCTCTAAGGAGTGGATAAATATGCAGAAATCGCCAAATTAATTTACCCACCAAAGAACATTTCATGGAAGAACAGTGTACTTTGAAACATGTTTTAAGAAATGCTGTTACAGCTGCTGATGGCATTTATAAGGATGATTCTAATCTAAAGAAACAATTACTTTTTGGAGACAGGTAGTAACCCATCTTAGGGAAAGTTTAACTCCTTATTAATTGCCAACAAAATACTTTTTTGCTCCCACCGCCTGATCCATTTTGTATAGAGTGACCATGAAACAGCTTGGAGATGCTATTTTTGTAAAGACAAACTGTAATATAGTGAAGACAAAATCCACCTATTCAAATCCCAAATACTGCCAAAGAAATGACCTACATGGCTTTTCTGGTTATGCTACTTTAGTTGCTAAAAAGCTCAGTAATTTGCATTGCTATCAATATAAAGTCCCAAAAGACAGAGGTGCCATCTGAGACCACCAGAGACTATGTCTGCTTTTAGCATACACAAGACCTAGCCTACAAAGAGGTGCAACATAGCTATTCATTAATTAGAATGAATATATAAATAAATGAATGTATGCATGCTTTGTCTTTATCTAAGTGCTCAGCTAGAGATCAAATTTCTGAGTTGGACCCTGTATCAAAAATCCTTTATTTATTAATTTTCTAAGGTTGAAAGCAAAGTGTTAATCCATGACTGCTAACTGTATTTCTCCTAAGATATATGCAATAAATTCTGAGAATTAAAAACAACCAGTAATGGTTTTTGAGAATCAGACTAGAATATAAACCTACATAATTAGTATTCATCATTAAAAATAGACACTATTCTACCAATAATTTTCCTCTTCAAACAAAAGGTCATATATACTTGTTCACAGTTGAGAATCAATAGCTATATGGCTGTTAATTATCTGAATCTAATGATCAATAAATAAAAAATTATTATTTTGTTTGAAATCACTGGTAGTACCTGAGGAGTTATCCACACATGGTGACATTAACCTCATTTAATAGTGCAAGTGATTATGATCATTCTACAACTCAGTCTATAATACAAAATTAGATGTCAATCATTAAATATAGCTTGTTGAGTTATATAAATAAACCTATAAAATAGTTTCAAATTGTGAAAATGTAATTTCTTTTTGAAAATTAACATTTGTATACTGATAAATATTTCTATTTATCTTAAAAATATTAATGATCCCTTAACCATATTGGGTAAAGAAGCAAATTTAAAATTTCTTTTTTTAAAGGAAAGGAAAGAAAAATATGTCAAAACTTTGTACCTTAGATTTTTTTCCTTGTGGAAGTTTGGATTGAAATGTACTACAAATCTTGGCCATTAACATATTTTAATTTGGGTTCTTTTTCTCCTGTTCATTTCTTGCTGCAAATTTTAATGTACCTTTCTTCTTTTAATTTAATGAATAGTATCCTGATTCTAGTACTAAGGCATCAAAAATTTTCAAATGCAGTTCACATGATTATGAATTCATTGAGAAAATTTACATTATTCTCATTACTTTGGGGAATCAGGACAAGTTAAATTCATAACTTTAGAATTAATATATTTGACCTGCAAAGTTTTCTACTTGACATCTGTAACAGTTATTAGGTCTGCAATTTGATTTTTGATTAAAATATCATTCAAGTGCCAAGCATCAGCTTGCTCACACATATATACAGGGGGACAAAAATAAAGTCTATTTATTAAAAATTGTGTGTTTATCCTTACAAGTTTAAACTTCAGTCACCTTAAAAGTACTCTCTATTTGATGCAATACAACTATTGAGATGTTTTTCTCCAATGCTCAAAACAGTTTTGATCTCATAGATTTTGATGCTTTTTAGCGCTTTTGCCATTTTTTTTTTTTCATTTCAATTCTTCCATATCAGCCAAACATTTCCCTGTGAGGATCTTTTTCATCTGGAGAAGCAAAAAGAAATTCTTTGTAGCAAGATCAGGTGAATAGGGGGGGTGGGGCATGTGGGTCAATATGTTTTTGGTCAAAACCTGCTGAACACTCAGACTGGTGTGGGCAGGTGCATTCGTAAGTCACCCATCATAAAATGAAAGAGTCTTCAAAACAATTCACTGAAGTCTAACACAGCCTCTCACAACAATGACCTCTGATCCACTGATAAAGATGGGTTCCTAGAACATGCATTGTACTATAAGGAGCCCACCCTCAGAGGACAATTCCATTTTATGGGTCTCCCCTCACATATGGGTATAAACACCTACATGAGCATAATATAATTTTAAAGATTTCTATAATAATAATAAGTATAGCAGATTCTTGAATACTGTTAAATCATCTAACATTGTTTCATTATAACATAGAAGAGATGCCATAGAAACTTAACTCTTGCTTATATCAACTGGTTTATGGTAAAATTGGTTTCATTACATGTTATTTTATCTTTCAGAGCCCATTACTGGCATTTAGTAAAGACTTAGTGTACTCTCCTTTGATTTTACATTCCTATCTAGCTATTGTCATTCACAAATGGCTATTCACAACTCTCTACGAAACACTCCTAAAAGGAAGAATCTGTACTTTATTTTATGATTTTATTGTGTTTCATTGACTGGATGTTCCTAGTCTAGTCAACTAGTCCTCCAGTTTCTGGACATTAATAATACCATCTTAAAATGATAGTGTGTGTGTGTATATATATTTTAAGTTCCTGAGTTCACATTGAATGTGTGTGTGCTGAAAATGTGTACTAAGTAATTTTCTCCTGCATATGGAATTCTGTTACCCAGTCTCTCCCTCACACACAATCAAAACAGGATCTTTCCCTGTGTCTTCACCAGGTTGCTATGCTGCATGTAGGAGTCTCCATTTATCTTTTTATCTTCTTGGGCACTGGTCAACCATTCCAAAAGCAATTAATCTTTTTATGTCTTTGTTATGTGCTATTGATTCAACTCTCTTTATATTCCTTTGAGATTGATATTTTCATATTCATTTATTTATTTGCCAAAATAAAACCTGCCTAGTTGGTTCATCCTTAGTCTTACTGAAAATAAAACCTCCAAGGTCCTAAATCATTTTATTTGCCTTTTAAACTGTCTTCCTTTTTCCTCTGATAAATTTTCAAAAGGATATGTCTGGAATTTTAAATATTTTGGTCTTCTGATATAAAATATGTGAACATAAATTTTTTCCTGGCTCACTTCTGTTGCATATTTTATTTAACTTAATAAGAAAAACCTATCTGACTTTTCTTAAGATGAAATATTCTGCCTGACCTTCCCTAAATTAGATTAGTTAAGACAGTCTTAAATCATATGCACAAAACAATGTTTGTAATAGCCCTGCCTCTTCCCATAACAGTTTTCCTGAAAATATTGCGCTTTGAGTAAGTATCCCTATATTATGCTCATAGATTTGTTCAATGTTAATTACACTGTGCATAGACATCACCAGTAAAATTAAATAACCACTAGGCATATGGAGAGCAAATTGATATATTTACTTGCCCAAGGTGACTTAGAGCACCAATTTGGGTAAGAAATGATCATCTCAGTCAGCAGGCCTGTGCCTACAAGTTTAGAAACTAACCAACTTCTGAAAATTGTATGGTTTAGATTAATCCATATAAATATTCTAAGAACTTGCTCTGGCATATATTAAATCACTTGGTAAATACTAGCTCTGTTGTAATTTTTTCATTGTATCATCTTAATTATCATCATAATCATCAATATAATATATATGTGTGAGTATATACTATTTTTACATGAATTGTTTGACAATTCTTAAGTTAAGATGATATATATATATATATTTTAAAGTCAATGGAAATCTACCATAAACCTACAAGTTTTATTACCATATGAAATTTACAATCTTCAACTACACCATTTTGGATTTTCATATTTTTAAGAAAATAGGAGAGAATATCAAAGCTCAAAACTACGTAACCATGTCTTTTTTATCATGACTGTTTAGATATATAAGAAGACCAGAGGCAGCACCCTAATTGTTCTTGGCAAGAATTTCTGAGTAATTGCTATCTTGCTACTGCTAAGTTAACTCTGCAGGGACAAAGGATGAGAGAGGATGGATATGAAGACTGAAATTGTTCATCAATATCTTTGATATGTTGATAGTTATGGAATGCTGGTGTTTTAAATGGATGTAGTTATGATAGGGTTATGAAGGAATCATACCCTCAAATAAAACAAAGCAGGAAGCACTGAAAAGCAACCAATGAAACATTGCTTAAATAATTGCATATTAGCCATTCCTAAGAGGCCAATGTGAGACTCTAAGTATCCAGGTGACAGCATCCATCTACAGATTCTCAGTCCAGATAATTAAAATCAACTCACTACTGGCTTCTTAAAGAAACAATGTTAAATAAGGTATACCTTGTTATACTTTGTCAAAATGTCTTTGACAGTTAAATGGGGACCTGTTAGTTCTCTATTCTATTATAAAGCCTCATGTAGACCCACTGAAGAAAACATTCTTCTGTGCTGGGATTACAAAGTAATAATTTCTCATATTTTATCATGTATTTATTTTCAGTTTAACGTTTTCTAACAAAGTCTTCCTTAACTCAGTTTGATTAAATTTGATATATATATATATATATATATATATATATATATAGAGAGAGAGAGAGAGAGAGAGAGAGAGAGAGAGAGGGAAACCACATTAAGCAAAACAGATCTGTGTTCACATCCTGTCTATGCCATATGATCTTGTACATGTCATGTTATTAATCCCTGATGGTCAAGTGACAAGCATAATGATAAAGACTTGTATTTTCTTATTTTTTTAATTTATCTTGTTTATTCTAATACTTTAAAGTGTTATTTTTTAAATTTAAACTATTTTATTGTTGTTCAATTACAGTTGTCCATATTTTCTCCCCACCTGCTCCAAACCCACCTCCTTCCCTTGCTTCCACCCTCTCCCTTGGTTCAGTCCATGTGTCCATGTTTCAATTCCTGAAAACCCTTCTTCCCACTGTCCCCTCCTCTCTCCCCTCTGGCTATTGTTAGATTGTTCTTAATTTCAATGACTCTGGTTATATTTTATTAGCAAACAAACAAACAAAAAAGACTTGTATTTTTAAACAAAGAGGAACATAAAGATCAATACAGCATAAAATTCTAAAATGATCATTAAGCACCTTTACTATCCATAGTGTAACTACTTTTAGACTTCTATTTATGAAAGGAAGCACATGCTTAAGTCACCGTAATGGGGGTTTCTGTTATTGGTAATCTCATTCCTGAGGAACACAATAGATTTATATTTCAGAGAAAAATGGTGTGTCAAAGAGGTTTATTCCAATTGAGTTTAAACCCACAAAAATTACAAAGGCACATGTCAGTATAGTAACCTCCCCAACACACATACTGGAAAGTGAGAGAGACCCCAGGCAGCCAGGGATAATGTGACCAGGAGTTAAATGATAGAGAGGAAAAGAATGATGGCAGGAAAATTAAAGATGGTAATAACAAAAAATTACAGTATTGCCATCTCTTACCTCTCTCCAGCACCCAATACTTATCGTCTCTTCTTGCTAGAAGTAAAAGGCTGAGTTAAATTTCAGAATTATGGAAGATTCCAGCAAATAGCAATGAAAAAGAACAGATACCTAATCAGCAAAACAAACAAGCAAGCAAAATATAACCAGAGATATTGAAATTAAGAACAAAAGGACAGTACCCAGAGGGGAAGTGGAAAGGGACAATGGGGGAGAAAGGGTGAGGTGTTTTCAGGAACAACTGTAAAGGACACATGGACAAAACCAAGGGGGGGGAGTGGAATCAGGGGAGGGAGGTGGCTGGGGTGGCAGGGAGAGGAGGGAGGGGCAGACAATTGTCTTTGAACAATAAAATAAGAAAAAAGAAAAAGTTTAAAAAAATGTTGCCTTTTGAAAGTCATGAGATGATGCCCATAACCAACTGTTAACATTATTACCCCTTCAGATACAAGAGAGGGGAGAAGCATGCTTACGGGAATATAGTTGGTTTTCATATGGCAGTTCCCAAATTGATAGTTATATTATTACTAATGTTAAATAGCAATTTGAATAGTATTCCTATGCCAAAAAAATACTTGTTACAGCTATTATGAAGAGTATGAATAGAGGCAACAAGGATAGGTCTTCAAATTTCATAGTCAATGAAGAAGCTATTGTAGGTAAACAGTGGGAAAAATCCCTTATCTGAGTATTAACTGTAATTCTATGAAACAGATTTTGGCAATATGCTAATTTGCTTGTTTAATAATAAATGATAATCACTTTTATTCATAGAAATAGATGATCCTTCATTTTTTTGAGTGGTTGTGTTGCTTTTAACAATTCAGTTGTCACTCACAGATTGCTGGGGAAGGCCAATGCGAAAGAGCGCGTTTCTTCAGGAGTGAAACTTGAAGTCATATATCCCCAACTAGAGTTGCCCAGCATCCTGGGGTTTCTTGGTTTTGAGTAAAAGAGGGAATCTTTGTTACCTATTTATCCATGACCCTGGGAAGATAGGGCATTACATTAAATATACTATATGCGGACATTGTAACTGTTGGAAAATTGTATCCAAAAATCTGTTGAGAGGAGAGAGTTGGCTTATTTACATATTTTAAATGCACATACATTTAATTACAAATGAGATAATCATAGTAGATGGTTTAAATTTTTATATAAAAAGTGGATACTTTAGGAAGAACCAGAAAATGGATTTGATATATTTAAAAAATGAGGAGTTAATTTATGAAAGGGATACATTGACTTTAGCTACCTTAGCAAGCCTGCTGTCATTTTTATGGGAGAACAAATGCAAATTGTAGGGCACTTTCAAATGTACTGTGCCACTCATAAAAAACCTAAATATACCTTCATATGATTATATTTGTGTGACCATAACACTGGTAAAAGATGTCCCAGACTTTGTGCACTATCATGGAGCTATTTGGTGTTTCCAAAGAAAATGAAAGGCTTCTCAATGATTCATTTGGAAAATGGCTGCAAACACAGATGTAGCCAATGTTAAGTGCAATATTGCTGGATAGCTAAAAATCAGATGTTGTTGAAGTAGGTGCTTTTGAATGAGACAAATTATATGACTCTAAATACAACTTTAACTAAAGCAACCTGAGTGTTCATCTTGTTGTTTATGATACTTTGGAAAATGCAGAAAAATATAAAGAAATAAAATTACTGTGATTTAGAATGGAGGTGCTCTGAGCTAAAAAAAAAACCCTATGGGGTAAACATAGAGTGAGAAAACCAGACCTGTCATGAAATGTCTGACTTCTAAAAGTGTACCCTGTGTGACAACTTTAAAAAATATTCATACTATTATGTAAAATCTTTAAATGGCTGGGGATTTGAAAACATTTATGAATATATTTTACAGTTAGAGAGTAACATGTCAATCTCTTTACAATGACTCAGATGTGCTAACTTTTCTGAGACTAATTGCTAGAGATGACAGTGTTCTGGAAATATTTTAAAATAGAAACTGCCTACATTAATATATTTAAAACATAAATCTAAGGCATAATTTGAAGAATAATACATTTTTTTTCCTTACTGGGTCTACTTCTACATTGAAGCCAAAAAAAATGCATCATGGTTTTTAACCTTTTAAACCTAAATAAAAACACTTTTAGGTTCACCCAAATGAAACAATAAACAATTTGAGGAAGGCTATTACAATTTCTTTTTGAAATTTTGACTATAATTTTTATGAGACTATTTCATGATTCAAGATCAGTTTTGTTGTTACTCAAGATTAAAACAGGTACCATAGGATATTAACTGGCATAACCCAAGGAGTTATTCAACTCGTAATATTCATGTATTGTGAAATATAATTAAATTTATTGAAAAAGATATGTTATTTTTAGAATAATATATTTAGGTACTACAAACTATAATGTTAAATAATTGGTTGAAAGATAAATCATAAACAGAAAAATTTTAAAACTAAACACATATGATGGTATATGCTCTAGGATATCTTGGCAATTTAAAGAATGAAGTACTGATACATGTTAGGTGGATGGACCTTGAAAACATTGTGCCAAGTGAGACAAGCCAGTCTTACAACACCGTATATGGTATGATTCTAGTTATGCAAATGTGTGAAATGGCCAACTCCACACAATATAAATTAGATGATCGGTTCCTAGGGACTGTGACTTGGGTTTGGAAAGGAGAATGGGGTAAGACTGATAATGACTTTTGTGTTTCTTTCAGGATGTTGAAAGTGTTTTACATTTAGATGTTAGTGATAATTGAACAACCCTGTTTATATATTAAAAAACAGCAAACAGTATACATGAAATCAGTGAATATTATGAAATCTGAAATATATCTCAAGAAATATGTTAATGAAAACTGAACAAACATAATGACAAAATATAATTTGTCAAAATTTGATAAATTAAAATTTTAATCAGTCAAAATATTATGTAATAGAAAATATATAGCTATATATAGCTTTATTTATAATGTAAATTATAAAACAATGTAAAAATGCATTAAGAATCTTTAGGGAAAAACTGACATTTTACATGAAGAAAAAGAAAGTTAAATCCCTTTCTAATACAGAGTAATAATTTAGAGTCTGGATGGTTAAAAATCTAATAGATAAATTCAAGCTATAAATTCAAGAAAATATAGAAGAATCTATTGTTATGGTAGAACATAAAGTATTTTTTAATCCGAAGAAAAGAAATAATGAATAGGATGATATCAGCTTTAACACATCTGCATTAAACACTTGACAGAGTGGTAGGAGATATTTATAATATTTAAAAGCAATAAGAAATCTATACCTAGAATAGAAGTGTGCATATTGGTTACACATGAGCAAATCAGATGAGATCTATAAGGAAGGACTTCCTACAGGAAGTGAGTAAGACTTTTTCATTGTAAAGTCTCTTCTTAAATAATATTATGATGTTTTAAACAAGCCCCTCTCTCTTCTTTCTTCTCGTGGTTTAGTTTTCACTTGAAGTGAGTTGTGTCATAGCCCAGAGACACAGCAAGAGCACAATTACAGTTCTGAGCTGGGCCACAGCATGTCTGTGACAACATCATCTTTGGTATATGTTTCTCCTTAAAGGGTTATAACTAGAAATTTATTTCTTTCAGCTAAGGAAACTATAAAAGAAAAAACAAATTTAATCTAAAGTAAGCAGAGGAAAAGAAACATTAAAAGCTTACAGCAGAAATGGATGAAATTGAAAACTGGTGATCAAGAGAGAAAATCAATGAAACTAAAATGTGTTTTTGAAAAAAAATAATGAATATCTTACCTGCATAGTCTGCATAAAGGTACCTGCATACCTTTATGCAGACTAACTAGGAAAAAAGAGAGAGGACATTTTCTTAAAATTAATATCAGAAATGAAAGAGGAGATATCACTAGAGAGTTTATGGACATTAAAGGATAATAAAAGTGTACTATGAACATCTCTCTGTCTGGCAATTGAGTAGCCTAGATAAAATAGATCAATTTTGCAAAAGATACAATTTGCCAAAACTCACAAAGAAGAAATGGACAAACTAAATGGACCTATATTTACTAAAGACATCAAATTATAATTTATGAACTGTTAATTAATAATTCATAACCTTTCAGAATGGAAAGTACCAGACCCTAATAGATTCACCAATGAATTCTACCAACTATTAAAAGAAAAAATTATACCAATTCTCAATAGCCCCTTTTATAGAATAGAAGTAGAGGAAATATATGATAACTCATTCTATGATAACATCATTTCTCAAATACAAATACCAAAGATAATACAAGAAAAGAAAAACTAGACCAATGTCTTCCATAAACATAGCTGTAAAAATCCCAAACAGAATATTGGCAAATAAAATATAACTATGTATAAAAAGAATTATACACTGTGATTAAGTGGATTTTTCTCAGGTATGCAAGTCTAGTTCAGCTTTGAAAAACCAATTTAACAGGCTATAAAAGAAAAATCACATAATTCCATCAGTAGATTTAGAAAAACACATTTGATTTTGATCCAATTCCCTATCATGATGAAGACTCTCAGTATAAAATACTTTTAAAACTTGGTAAGAAAATAAAGAATACAAAAATAGGCAAAAGACCTAATAGACATTTAATCAAAGAAGATATACAGGTGGCCAATAAACATATCAATTGATGTTCCACATCCTATATCACTAGGGGAATACAAATTAAAACAACAGGATACCACTACACACCTGTTAGAACTGTGTTTGGTGAATACAACCAATGCTGGGGAGGATTTTGAGCAACAAAAAGTCTTATTTTTTGCTGGTGGGAATACTGTCATTCAGTGGCTTCCTACAAAACTAAACATACTTCTCATACAATCCAGCAATTGCACTCCTTAATGAAAACTTATGTCCACACAAAACACTTGCAAACAGATGTTTATAGCAGCTTTGTGCATGATTGCTAAAACTTTTAAGCAACCAAGATGTTCTTTAGTAGTTGAATGGATAAATAAACTGTGGTATATCCAGACATTCAAATTTTATTGAGTCCTAAAAAGAAGTGAACTATCAACTCAGAAAAAGACATGGAGAAATATTAAATGCATACTATTAAGTGAAAGAAGCCAATTTGAAAAGGCCACACTGTATAATTCCAAGTATATTGCATTATGTTCCAGGACAACTCTGGAGGTGGTAAAAATATCAGTGGTTTCCAGGGAGCCAGAGGAGGGAGGATGCTGATTAGGCAGAACATAAGAGAGTATTTTATTTAAGGCAATGAGAATATTCTGTTTGATACCTTGACGATGGATGGGTATGTATCTATTATCCAAACCCACAGAAGGTACAACACCAAGAATGAACCGTAATGTCAACTATGGACTTTGGATGGTAAGGTTGTGTCATTGCAGATTCATCAATTGTAACGATAATACCACTCTGTGGGGCACGATGGGGGAGGCTATGCATGTATGGGGCTAAGGATATGTGGGAAATCTCTGTGGCTTCCCCTCTACTTTTGCTGTGAACCTAAAACTGCTCCCTTTAAAGTCTTTTTTTTTTAAAGATTTGATTTACTTATTTTTGGAGAGGGGAGAAGAGAGGGAGAAAGAGAAAGAAACATGTGTGAGAGAAGCATTGATCTGTTGCCTCTCCCCCACCTGTAGCTGGGTATCTGGCCCACAACCCAGGCATGTGCCCTGATGGGAAATTGACACTGACCTTCCAGTTCATAGGCCAACACGTAGTCAGTCCACAGAACCACATCAGTGAAGGCTAAATGAAGTGTTAATAAAAATAAATTAGTTATAAACATTCCGTTTCATATATGCTTTACTTGGACAGGTCATTCTCCTTAGTGGCATTTTCTCTCTTTTTGAGAAAAGATAAATAAAAGTGCAATTTTCACGAGTGCCCTCTTTCTCCTTTAGGGCTAGAGAGGACATGGAAGCATTTCTGTCCCTACAGTTCTCAGAAAGCAAGCCTGGTGCAGGCCGTGTGAGGGAACTGTATTTCTCCCTGGCACATTTGCTCTTTACTGCACAGAGGACTGGGGTCTTGATGTTTGCTTTTCTTCCTAAATGTGACACTAAAGTCGATGGCTGAGTTTTAACTCCTATATCCAGTCTAAGGTGCCAAGAGAGATGATGTGAAAACCAGAGTTTGAAAACTGCAATTGCAGACAACAGAAATTATATAAGGAGAAACAGTCCTATTATCTTATAAGCTACTGCTTTTCTTCATTGTTTTATGAACATATGATTGATATGGTTCTAAATGTATCCTGTGGAGTATGGTGCAAAACTGAAAAATGTATTAACTTATGTGCTTATAATGAAATAAGTAATTTTATAAAATACTCATTAAATTTAATGCAATAAAATCTTAGTTACCCTCAAATATATTTATACATGTTAAAAATAATTTTCTGAAGTGTTACCCTGTAAGATTTGCTTATAATTTTAAAACTCCAATTTGATTTTTAAAACATAAGAAAATTGTTTCCTTCTAAGTATTTTTAATGCAGCCTACACTAATGTCTTTTGAAAATAAAATTGAATCTCTAGATCTTTTTAACTACTGAGAAAATTCCTAGAATTTTTGTTAAAATAATGTATTAATGAATAATTATTGAAGTTTGCTTATAAACAGGGCCTGGCACATTAACATCCCTGTTTTACTAAATAATCTTTTATTACAAAATCATAAACATGTAATTCTGTAACATAACAATATCACACTAAACACGACCATATGACATTTTAGGTGAAATGTTCAAATTACAACTATAAATCATTACACCCACATTATTACCTCACCAACCACACTCAAGCAGGTGTTACTTCTGTCAGACACTGTATAATCAATACAGAAAGTCTGTGGTTTTGTGGTATAAAGCACTAGAATCTTGCTGTTTAAAGATTTTCAGATAAGGACTGCTGAGTTAAGAATCTAACCACTGTTGAAGTGATATTGAAAATAGACCAATCCTAAAGTTGTCTCTAAAATTCATCTCATTCAGGCTCTGCAGTTGGGATAGTAAATAATATTTACTGGGATAATAAATAATGGTAGTCCAATTATAAAACTGGGAGATACAGTTTTGTGTGCAGCAGGTTAGAAAAACCACTTTATAATCTTAGCCATAAGTGTAGTAAGACAGTGTAAATTTGTTTCTCAGAAAACTGTTAAGTTATTTTGAGATGGAGCACCCTGTGTGCGTTCAGAGTAAGATAAAGAAGGCTCTTCTTCGGTTGAAAAAACTTTCTTTGGTGTGCTGTGTGGATTTGGTTGCTGGATTTTAAGAATTATGCACCCAAAACTGAGGCCATTCAACTTAATCAGGCATTTTAAACATATTATCTCTAGAAATAGCTGAAGAAACTGAAAGTACTTATCCTAGCTTATAGAAGATTTAAAAGAGATATATCAGACAGTACCAAGTATTGGAACATATTATGTAAAAGAAGGTTTTTCTCATCTGCAGAAGGGAAACCATCAAGATACAGAACTCAGGACATTTCTATGAAAAGGAAAGTTATAATAAAATGTTATTTACTCCAAAGTGGGGGTGTGTGGGCAGGGGAGAGTGGTGGGGGGAAAATGGAGAACCCTGTATTGGAACAACAATAAAAAAGAGAAAAAATAATAAAAAAGAAAACATTAATTAAAAATGTTATTTAGTAAATCCAAAATAAATTGTTGTTGTTATAATTTTATAGGTACTTAGCTTTGTATAAAAATAAAATCCCCAAATGGCAAAATTTTCAAGTCCAATCAGCCATCTGTAGCAGAAATAACAATAAGAAATTCTAGAGAATGGAACTGAATCTCTCTCTGCTACCTCTGTTTATCTTCATAGACTAGTTGAGTCCTTGGCATCTAATTGATCTAAAAATCAAGGTCAGAGAGTCCATTTTAAACACCCTATAAAATTCCAGTGTACTCATTTCAAAGAGAGTCATTCAAATAAGTGGCCAACCTCAGTGCCCTGAGAAAGACATGCTATCCAAAATTGGTTATCATGACTGTCCTTTTAGTCTATGTTCATGGTTGATTTCCCTGCAAGTTAGTGTATTCTCTATATGATGGTTGATGGTGCCTTTTCATCTGAAAAATAGCTTACTCACATTTTCAGTAGCATCAACTAAACTAACACTAATCATTTAAAGTTAATAAGAAAGACAATGGATGCATTTCTGCCCTTGCCACACCACATAGGGTTCAAAGCTTGGAAAATAATGTCTCATTGTGTATCTGCCTGTTATTATGGTGTGAAAATTTTCTGAAAAATATTTTCTTAACTTTCCACTGTGACATATAATACTTGTTAATTTAACAATTTATGAAACTGTGTTGTAAGGGAGATGCTAAAATAATTATACAGTACTTTCTCTCAAGGATGTAGTCTAGTAGGAGGAGCTAAGTTTACAAATACCTCTATCTCAAGAAAGATTTTGACGTAGAATATTAGAGGTAAAGATGTTATGCAGATTCAGAGAGGAGAAAATAAATTTACTTAGTGAATGAAAAGAATGATGTCACGAGGGATGTGGCATATGAAGAAAACAACAAGGAATGTGTGGGATTAAGTAAGAGATAGAAAAGAGCATCCCAGAAAAGTAGAAGATAATATGATAATAGCAAATCATATCCAACCCATGCTACAGAATAAGATATTAGTTTGCCTAGAAAACTAATAGCATATTGACAATTATCATACTCCAGTATTGATTTAAGTCATATTTATCTCTATCTTAACCATGGTTTATGAGGCCCTATGAGGCTTTGTTCCAACCCTATCTTTTGTCGCTTTCTTCCTTTCTTCCCTCCTCAAAACAAATATATCCAGAAACACTCAATTGTGAACACACACACACACACACTCCTGGCCATTTGGTACAAATTTCACTTTCCCAAATCTTCCAAGCTCTGTCTAACCTTTGCATTTGCTAACATCTCTCTCTATAATGTTTGATGTTTTCATCCAGCTCCTGCGCTCCTCCTTTTTCTTGTTAATTTTCTCATATTATTTCAAGTCTTATCTTAGCTACCATATTTCTCAAAATATCTTTCCTGATGGCTCATCTAATGAATTTTCTCTGGCCTTTCATTCTATCCTGGATCTCCTTACTGAAGGGTTTATTCCACTGTATTGTAATTATTCACTTATCTTTGTTCTTAATCGGACTGTAGGTGTTATGCCAACAGGAGTCCTATATCTCTTGCTTTCAGGACTTAGCACTTAGTCCTTAGCACTTAGGACTTAGTAAATGGATAAGTGAATATGTAATGGAAATGTCAGTATCACCAAATTCTGAGTTAATGTAAATATGTCTTTTTCAAGTCCTGTGCCATGAGAATGGCATGATTATGGCTATGAGCAAAGTGACATGCATTTCAAGCACTTTTTGGGTTATGACTACCATTAGAACGCAGTGGCTGGATGAGAGTCTCTCTTGCATTTCAGTCCAATGGAAGCAAGCACATGTATAAAAAGTTAAGAAGTAATAAAAATGGAAGAAATAGTTATTTTTCATAAATCTTGAGAATAAAAAATATCAAAATCAGAACCTGTAAAAGATAAGATTGTAACTTCATTTTATTTTATTTGATATACATCAAGTTGATTAATGGCTGATGTCTCATATTGGTAAGTAAAATTCTAAATAAATGGGTTGTTGCTGAAAGAAAATTCTTTTCTATTGAATATTTAAATAGTTTTTAACATTTGTGAAAGAAATCCTGCTTGTAACATTTATAGATGGTATTAAATCAGACACATTTACTCATATATTGAAACACAAACAAAAAATTAAGACAGTCTTGCAAATGATAAAATTAGTTGCATATCTAGATAATAATTTTTGAAAGAACAAATATAATGGTAGGCTTCAGAACAAGTAATACAACTATAGCATTGTAAACAGCAGGCTGAGAATAAAAGTATCAGGCAAATTCCAGAAGGTTGTATTTGACAAAACTTCACATCAAAATGTATAACAATATAATGTATTATAATTTTTGATAATTAGAACATTAATTATATATCTCTGAAGATATATAATTTAAGGATACTTAATCTATATTTATAATAAAATATAAATATATAATATTTATATTTTAATAAATTAAATATAAATATATAATATAATATAAATAACTTTACAAAGTAAATGTAAATGAACTTTAAGCAAAGTCTGAATACTTGAATGTTGCGCGATTTATTCTGAGAGTAAAGGGACCTCATCAAAAAGAATATGGGTTGATACAAGGTCAGATTTACATTGTAGAAAACTCGCCGAAGGTGTGTAAACTAGATTACCAGGAACAGGAAAAACCAGCAATGTAGTAAGTCAGACTTAACTCTTGGTACATTTAAGAATGAGTACTGTAGCCCCATCCCATTTTCCATATAATGAATCTGAGTTCCAGCACCGCAGCAGCAGTAATAGGATCCAAATCCTGTTCCTCTTGACTGTCCTTGAGACCGATGCAGCTGGAACAACTTGACACAGATGACAGCCTTAAAATTGTATGTGTCTTAATTGGGTCTTAGAAGATATGCAGTTTGCCACAGACAGACAGGGAAGGCAGCCTAGAAGGATGGGAAAGCCTGTGAAATACTACATTTGTTTTCAAGTGAAAGAGCTGAAATCACATGCAGTTGGAAAGTAAAATGTGGAGAAGAATGTGACTTTATGTGGGTTGTGTAAATTTGCTTTGTTCTGATTTTTTGAACTGAAAAATTCGATTGAGATTTTAAAGCACAGATTTGCAGAGTGAGTCATGTAAAGAATTAAAATATGAAAAATAAGTGTTTTGTAGGAAGTGTTGGAAATACTGAAAAACATTGCCATTGTGTATTAATTAAATGGGGAGCGTACAATTTACAGCATAACATGGGAGATGGTAAAGAGCTCAAAACTGATACCATAACTCTTGTTTGATGTGTCACGAGTCTGGGTTATTAACTCACTGATCATTTCCAAAAGAAAATATCACCTGTTTAATAAGGCATGGGGCCTGAGAGATGCATTGCACTTCAATTTCCTTTTTTTCCCAAGGGTGAGGCTTTAATTTTACAAATGAGTCCTGGAAAGAGAAAATAAGAAACCCAGGTATAGGAGAGCTTTGAGATAGCAGTAGGTGAACCTAGGCAAGAATCCATCAACAGTGACTGGTGAAGAAAGGCTGTAATTGATAACCGGGTCACAGGATAAGAAATGATGAAGAGATGTGTTACAGAGCCTAGGAGGAAGGTGAGAAGTAATTAAAACTAAAGTGCTGTATTCATGCAAATTAGTTACAAAGATGGCTTCAACATAAGATCCATGTACTACTGGAGCTGATTAATCACCTTTTGATCAAACACTTTGTCTTTGGAAAAGTGAAATGAGATGAAACTGCATATGTAAACTAAGATGCTCCATCCACGTACAGGACAAGGCATGTGGAAGCTAGGCACAAGGATGGGTCTGACCGTTTCTTCTTACCATTTGAAATTGGGAAGAATAATTTATAAGTCAGAGGAGCAAGTGAAGAATGTAAAAGAACATCAAAACATAATTCTTAAAATATACTTCATATTAAAAAATGAGTTTCTTTCCATGGAATAGGACAAAGTGAACACTTATGCTCCATGACACTGAAGAAATTTTGTGGAAAATTAATTTATTAAACTCATTTATTGAGCATCTTCTAATCACAAGGGTTCTTTTAATTTTGGAGATACAAAGTGAACTTAAAAAGATTCTAATCTCATGGATCTCCCATGTTAGTGTGCCTCAAGTTCTTCTATTGTAAGTCAGGGATGATTTTGCTATGTTGTTGGAAAGATTAAGTAGGGCTCTGTCAAATTCCATGTAATTTCAGTCACTTCGTGCCTCCCATATTTCATAGTTTTTGCTAGTTGTCTTATTATCGACATAATCATATGACAATGTGGATTATTCTGGTAGTTATTTGACATTAACCTCTATTTCAGGGAAACCAACTCTTTGTTAGCATAGTAAAGTAGAAGATGGTGAGGAAACAAATGGATGGCAAACATAGAAATTGTAAAAAGTTTATATCCATAAAGGTGGATAGTTCCTCTTTTATAATTTTACCCTATATTTATTTTACTTATTTTACATATTTCATTTCATTTTTTTATTTTATAAATTGTGCACTTTATAACTACACTCTATAGGAGGAGTTATTTTTAAAGCAGGATAATGATTATTTGGAATATATCTTAGTCTCTAAAATAAACCACATTTTTTAAAAAGATTTTATTTATTTATTTTTTTGGAGAGGGAAGGGAGGGAGAAAGAGAGAGAGAGAGATATCAATGTGCGGTTGCTGGGGGCCCTGGCCTGCAACCCAGGCATGTGCCCTGACTGGTAATAAACCACATTTTTAAGAGGAAATGAAACCTGAAGAGAGGTAAATTAGCTGCTCAAGTTCAGATTCAAGTTAAATGCAAATAGTTAACTTGATCTTAAATCCACTGAGCTAGAGCTTCTTTACTTGACTGCCTCCCCTTAGTTTTGCTTCAAGATTTGAAAGTATTTAGGGCTTGAGGTTTGAATATATAATTTTCCCACAACTTTGCATTCTATCTGTGAACTCTTTCAATGCACTTTGGAGTCTGTAAAACAAAAACATTTAAGCTCTGAAGTTTTCCTCTTCCTCATTCAAAGAATAAAACCAGTACTATGGGACATCTAGCCACCTGATTCTAGGATATTAGCCCAAACTGCATCACAAACAGGTGAAGTTTGTTTTTAATATCCCTGAAGTTAGGATTTACGGTTATAAAAAGAAGACATTAAATTACTATCATAAAAATATCACATTCTGTTTGGACTGTTAAAAGAATGCAAAATAACAGGTCATGCAAATAACTTTTCTTTAAGTTGACAATTCTCAGGCACATTGTTGTATTAAATATTTCACTCTGGTTCTGTATAAGCCTTTAGAAAGAACAACATAGTTGCATGCCTCATGCCAGAAGTCTGAGCAAAATAGGAGGATTATTCCTAGCTGGTCAGAACTGTAGCTAGAAACTACAGTTCTGGTAGAGCATGTTAGGGGTAATCAGTCCTTTGCTTTCCGTTAAGAAGGAGATCAGTAATCAAATTTGTAACCAGAAGTGTGTTTTCACAGTTATTTGAATAATATTGGCAAATATTTTTAGTTAATAATGTCCTCTGTAGATTGAGTAATCAGGGGGTATTTTCTCATTTAGATTATGAAAGATAAAATTTGTTAATTGATTTTTATGATTTTGTAAATATGTGTATTTAAGATAAATTAGGTCTAGTAATCCTAATGGAATTGGTTTTTCGAAGAATCCTGGAAAAGTCCTACTAAGATACCTAAGTTAGTGATCCAAATCAGGAGGTGGAACAGGCATAGAGAAGTCAGTGAGACCATTGAATCCACAAAATATTTTTTATTTCGGTGTACCTCTGCTCTTACAGAGCATGGTAAGAAAATTAAAAAAAAAAATAGCCCTGCCACACAACCAGTTTTGTCACTGACAGGCAAGACAGATGACAATGGAGAAGACCAGGTATCATCCTCTGCACTTTGTGTACAGGCCTGGCTGATGAGAAAACTTGCTGCATATGCCAGGACCTGGAACAGCAGATTCACCAAAAAAAGAAAAGACTTGAAAGCAGTAACTATTTTAGAACTGCCCTTGATGCTTAAGATCCCAAAGAGATTCAAAGTAAACCATGCAGACAATGAAGGGAACTGCAGAATTTCTACTTACCCTTCTTAAGCACATATGAAACTCCAAGGTAACTATTTGGAGGGTAAATAATAAAATAAATTATTATATAAAAATGTATGAAAATCAAGAAAAAAGTGTCTATTTTGATCACATATTTTTGAATAATGTACTAACAGAAAGGGAATAGAAAGTATTATCAGTTACATAGTGGAAAATTACTGAGACCACATTTCTGAAGTTCCCACTAATTGCCATATCAATATTTTTAAAGGTCAAAACTGATCATCTAGCTGGAAGAAAAGTTCTAAATTCAATTATATGAAGTATTACAAACATGTATGCAGGAAAAATGCGAACAGTAAAACAACACTGACAAGTACTTTATCTCTAAACAAAAACCAACAGAAGAAGAAAACACTTTAATAGTCTAAGTGAAGAAGTGTGAGTCTAATATTAGATTTTTTCTATAACTTCAAAATTGAAGTTATAAATTCATAAATTATTGTTGGAAATGCTAAAATTTTATTAAGCAATAGTTCTTTAGCTAGTGAAATTCATCAATTATATTTGAATAAAGGAATAATTCATTTTATCAGGAGCTATAAGATCCATTAATAAAATACAGAAGAATTGCTACATAAATTATCTGCAACATCCAGTTTCCACAACAACTTAAAAAATTACAAAGCATAGCAATATAGAAAAAGTATAGCCCATCCAAAGAAAAACACAGCAGACAGTAGAAACTGCCTTTGAGTATACTTAGATGTTGAGCATAGAAGACAAAAATTTCAAAGCAACTGTTTTAAATTTAGTCAAAGAATCAAAAGTAATATATTTAAGAATTAAAAAATGGTACACTGACAGTGACTTATCAAAGAGTGAATAATAATAAAGATGAAAATTATTTCAAAAAGAATAATGGAAGTTCTGGGGTTGAAAAGTATCTAAATGACAAAAATTCACCAGAGAGGCTCAACTGTAGATTTAAAAAATAATTAGTAAACGTAAATCTTGGTAAATAGAGACCATGCAATGTTAATTACAGAGAGAAAGAAAAGCATGGACAGAAATAGACAGACTCAGAGATATTTGGAACACCAGTAAGCACTTTCAACATACCTATAATAGAAGTGCCAGAAAAAAGAGAAGATAAAGAAATGAGAAATATTTTTAAAGAAATAGTAACTGAAAACTTTTTGAATATGATAAAAACATCGACATGCACATCTACTAAGCTTAACAAATTTAAAGTAGGATAAATAGAAATAGATCCACACCTAGTAATGTCATAGTCAAAAAGCTGAAAGCCAAAGATAAGGAAAAGATCCCCAAAACAGTAAGAGAAAAACCCAACAAGGTGACCCCAATAAAACTATAAATTTTATTATCAGAAGCAATAGAGGCTAGAAGGCTTTGTTACAACATATGCAAATAGGTAAAAGAAAGAAAAAAAACTATCAAACAACAATCCTATATACAGCAAAATTCTTTCCAAAATGAAGATGAAATAAGCTCATTCCAGGTAGATGCAAACTGAAAATGCATTGCTAGAAGACCTGCCTTAAAAGAAACACTAAAGGGAATTCATAAGAAAGTGACACTAACCAGGAATTCTAATCCACACATGCATTAAAGAGAGGGAGGAAATACTATAAAGATCGAATAAACTCTTTATTCACTCATCTGTTCATGGATAGTTGAATTATTTCCAGTTTGGGCTATTTCAAAACTTCTGACTTGAGTACAAAAAAATTAAGAAGAAGGTAAATATAAAAACCTGAATAATTACATATATCATCTTCCTTTAACTAACTGACTTAAAAAGAAATTGCACAAAACAAGGTCTATATAATTATATTTTGATGCACAGGACGTATGGAAATGTCACAGCCTTGACAATCAGAACACTAATGAGAGAGGTGGGAATAAAGCTATGTTGGAGTAAGTGAGTGAAACTAAGTGATAAATTGAATCCACATGTAGAAATGAGGAGAACCACAGATAGCATATAAGAAAGTTTGCAAAATTGTGTAAATATATTTGTGTTCTTCTCTTCTCAGCTTCTTTAAAAGGCATGAAATTATACAAAGCAATAATTTATTATAGCTGTCATTTTGATGTTATAACATATATAGACATTTTCTATAATAATACCACACCACAAAGTGGAAGAGAGAATGAAACCATTCAGGGGTAGTTTTTATCCTTTACTATAATTAAATTAATATGAATCTGAAGTAGATTACAAAGATATATATCATAAACCTTAGATGTAGTATGCATTATAAGAAAATAACTTAAAATATACAGTTAGTCAGTTCCCTAACACAAGGCACATAAAGAAAAGAATAAACAAGTGGGATTTTATCAAATTACAAAGCTTCTGCACAGGTAAAAAAAAAAAATCAGCAAAATGAAAAGGGAATCAACTGTATGGGAAAATATATTTGCCAATGATACCTTGGACAAGAGTTTGATCTCCAGAATATATAAAGAACTCACATAACTCTCCTCTAGGAAGATGGAAAAAAAAACAATTAAAAAATGGACAAAAGACTTGAACAGACATTTTTCCAAGGAGGACATACAGAGGGCCCAGAGACATATGAAAAGATGTTCAGCTTCACTAGTCATCAGTGAGATGCAAAGTAAAACCACAATGAGATACCTTTTCACACAGGTCAGAATGGCCATCATAACCAAATCAACAAACAAATGTTGGAGAGGTTGTGGAGAAAAGGGAACTCTAGTGCCCTGTTGGTGGGAATGCAGACTGGTGTAGCCACTATGGAAAACAGTATGGAGTTGCCTCAGAAAACTAAAACTGGAACTGCCTTTTGACCCAGCAATTCCACTGCTGGGATTATATCCTAAGAACCCTGAAACACCAACCCAAAAGAACCTATGCACCCAATGTTCATAGCAGCACAATTTATAGCAGCCAAGTGCTGGAAGCAACCTAAGGGCTCATCAGTAAATGAACAGATCAAAAAACTATGGTACATTTACACAATGGAATACTACACAGCAGGAAGAAAGAAGGACCTCCTACCCTTTGCAATAGTGTGAATGGAACTGGAGGGCATTACAGTGAAGTAAGTCAGGCATTAAAAGACAAACACCATATGATCTCACCTATGAGTGGAACCTAATCAATACAACAAACAAGCAAGGAAAGTAGAACCAGAGACATGGAAATAAAGAACAAACTGACAGTAACCAGAGGGGAGGGTGAAGAGGGATAATGGGGGGAAATAAGAGAAGGTCCATCGAGGAACATGTATAAAGGAAATATGGACAGAGCCAAAGGGGGTAGGATCGAGGGTGGAAGGTGGGACTGGGTGGGGTGGGGGGCCATGGTGGCATGAAAATGGAGACAATTGTAATTGAACAACAATAAAAAAAGTAAGGTAAATGTTTTTAGGGAAAAATAAATGAAACCAAACATAACGCTTAGCAATTAGACAATCAAAAACAGTAAAACAAAGTAGAAGTCAAAATTCCAGAAAACTATAAACATAACAGCAGAAATAACATAAACTATAATAATAGAAATAAAATCATTAAAATGTCCTATTAAATGTCTGAACTGTGTTAAAATTATTGATATCAACTATATTTTTAAAGAAAAATGGAGACTGATAAAACATGATTCAGATAGGTTAAATGTACAAAGAAAGTGTATATATCTATATCTGTATCCATTGATATATTATTGATTGATATAGCAAGTGATTGATCATATCTATTGGAAACTTTTATGAAATGCAGACTCGAATTCAGAGGGTCTAGGATAGGGCCTGAGATCCTATGTTTCTAACAAGCTCCCTAGTAATGTTGATGCCGCTCTGAGACTACACATTGAATAGTAACGATCTCAGATATATATCACACACAGTTCCCTCTCCCATCAGATAACTCAGTTCTCTACATTTCACTAAACCTAGGAAAGTATGTAATAAGGCATATGACAGTAATAAGAAATATTACAGAAGAAAATAGGAGCTATGTTCTTATTGTAATGCTGACCCCAGATATGTTTAATTTCTTATTATAATTTCACATTCCACCTCTGAAATGTTAATTATAAACAGCTGCTGAAAATATTAGCAATTTATAAAGAACCAACAGGTCTTGCATGAGTACATAAATTGCTGGTATAATTACTGCTCTTGGAGAAGGAAAAATGGTTTAGTATAGGAAGTCAATACTTTTTAAAGTTTGTTTTCTCTTAATTTAAACTGTGCTAGTAATGATTTTGTTTATAAAATCAATCAAAAGAATAGTTTTATCTCATCTAAAAATAGTGTATTTTATACAATTATTCACTCTGTATTTCAAAATTTTATCATCATTTACATACTGAGAAATTGCTAAAACATAATCACAATCACCATTCTGATACATATCTATTTGAGACAATGGCCTTAAGAGTGAGTAGAACATGAATTTTTGTATACAAATAACTATTCTGAAATTTAAATCACATTAGACTGGAAGCAAATAAATAGGCAACATTCCTTGGCTGTAGTATTTTGCCCATTGAATCACAGACTGAAAATGTTGACAGTACTTGCTTCATTCAATAACATGGGAGGGTCTATAAAGAAACATATCGATATTTCATAGACTTGTCAGAGGTTTGAGGAAGAAAGTGCCTTTCTTAAAAAGCCATTTTTATATGCAAGAATGGATTTTTGAATGAGTTCAGCACCTGACATTTGCATCAGCCATGGTTCAGGCCATTGAACATGTAATGTTTAACTGTATTATTAAAGGGTTGACTATTTCTGGTAAATTCAATTTTTTTTTCCTTAACAAAGGCAGGAAAAGAGCCTTCATGGTAAAACAATTTTGCACATATTACATGCAGTTTTGAAGTTGACTGATTTTTAAAACGAGGAATTTATTGAAGACATCCTTCATTTCAACAAATGTATTGAAGATTCATCATCCATATTCAGAAGAGAACCAGCAGATTAAAGCTTTCTTCAGCCATGACCAAAATAAATAGATGTTTCACTTCAAAATAGTATAGAAATCTACAGCTAAACAAAAGTTTATCATCCATATGTCTTGCTGTTTCTCAAGGCCTTTCCTAAGGAGCCTTCGACTTCCACAGATACACTTGCCTGAGGGATTTCTAAGACAGCCCGTGGGGAAGCCAATAGACTCTACACTTCCCACTCACTTTCATTTATAAAGCATTCTGCTACTCAGTGGTTTTATACATCTTTTATAGATTAGGCAACTGAAGGCTAGATAGGAATGGGTTTACCTGAAATCATAAAAGCTAAAGGAGACATGAAGTGTGATACAGAAGGTAAAAATTTACACTCAAATATTGAAAAAGCTGGCATGTGAAAGAAATAGAAGTCATTCTATGGAGGTGCATTGGAGAGAAATAGGATCAGTGGATGGGAGATGAAAGTCACAGAGGAATAGATTGCTATTCTATCCAAAGGAGAAAATAAAGAAAACAAACAAAAACTACCAACATAAGCTGCTTAAAGTTTAGATGGGCTGCCACAAGGAACACTGATTTCCCCAGCTACTGAGATATTTAGGAAGAACTGGAATTCCTCTCTTGGTGGTGGTATGGAGGAGAGACGCATCTGATCAAAGGTTTGATATTGCATCTTGAAAGGCACATGTCAACTCCAAGAGCTTTGTGATTTATTATATATAAGAATGTGACCTCCTTTAGTTGGTGTTTCTGAGCTAGTGAAGGTTTGACTAAAGGCAAAATTGAAAGTGTCTTGGTGATTATCCAGACAGCCTTTCAGGGTTTTCCTCTGGTGGATGCCCCTTATCCTGGAAAGGCATGCATATATGTATGTACCACAGACATATGTATCTTTATATTTTCCCTGCCCGAATCTTGTGTTTATCACAATAAATAAATTAAGCTCAAATGCTGGCTCCAAATTAGAGTTAGTGGCTGCCTCAAGGGTTGTCCACTCAGTAATTCTGGCATATAGTTGGGTTCAAAGTGGGGAGTGAAATCCTTTAAGTCGGGTATTATATGTCCCTTGTGTAAATCAATAAACAAGTTAATAGGTAATTTGATGCCTGGGAAATCAACATGGATGTATAATTTAATACTATATTTACAAAAACATAAAATTGCCTTAGGCATATATTTGTTTTTAGTATTTAGCTATAATTACTGAAGTAGGAACTGTGGAGTCTCTCTGTAACTTCTACTGATTTTATCAGGCTTTTGAAAGCTTTATCCATTTTCTGAGCTTGGGAAACCACAAGATGTGATTGTTAAGACCATTAGCCACAAACTTTCCTGTCAGAATGATATGCTTCCATTTTCTCTAAACTTTCTCTAAGAAGCCACTTCCAGGAAAACGATCTCAATGTAGAAACGCCCATGTACAATTTCATTATCTCTTTTCGAAGAGAGCAATGGTTATCCAGTTTTTCAAGTCATTCTATACTGCTCTCTATGATACTGTATACAGTTGTCTTCTATTTCCATGTTAATAAGTGAGGAAATTATGTAAATTTTTAATCTTTGGATCCTGGAGAATGATGAACACATGTACACAAAATAACCAGTGGAGAAAACATATAAGAACAATGACTTATGGTAGATCCATGGCACGAGAATGCAGTAGTAACACTGTAATGATGTCAGGTTAGCATGTATACTCTGCATAAAATAAACATATAAGGAGGTTTACAGTATAAAACTGTCTTCCATGAACTAAATCCTTTCAATTTTTGGAACATTGTAAATTCTTAAAAATATAATCTATGTTTTTACCAATCTTATTGTACATAATACAATCATTTTATTGTATTATGTAAACTTATAGCAATACAGATCATATACCATTCAGTTTATATCCTTTTTTCTATAAAACAGAAGAAATTTTACTCTGAAGACTCATTCCAGTCCTGCTTTGCCTTCCATAAATATTGAGCATATTATTCTTTTATAATTAATTAATTTTCTTTACAGAGAGAGACACTGATTTATTGTTCCACTTATTTATGCATTATTTGATTGAATCTTATATTTGCCTTGACCAAGGATTGAACCTGTAAACTTGGCATGGCTGGATGACACTTTAGCCACTGATTACCTGGCCAGGGTAGATTCACTATTCTTTGTGTAAATACAAAACTGCTTAATGTAGAATGGAAAGGGCAAAGTCTATTTCCAAATCTGACAATGCTCAAACCATGGACAGCCAATTTTCTCTTCACAGTTTATCATTCTGTAACTCCTCTGTGTGCATGGATGGTGACATACAAAAGCTAAAGTCAAAATTGAAGGGTGAAGTCCATAATCTGTCAGGCAACTTGATATCTCTTCTGCATCAGAGATCTTAGATGAAATCATTCACAATTTAGATTGGGTTGTTTCCCATTAGCAAAAGACACACAATATTTTCTGTTTTTCTAAAATTTGTACAGAAAAATGTTATTTCCTTTCTTTCTTAAGCACAGAGATATATTGGAATTAAGAAGATTCACCTTAGATATGAGACTCACTTTTAAACCTTTTTATTGAGGCATGATGGACATGTAAAAAGCTACACACATTTAATGTATATAACTCCATGTTGAGGATAAGTACACATCCATCAACCCATCACAACAATTAGGGTCATAAACATGCCTATCACTTCCCAAAGTTTCTTCCTTTCCTTTTACTACTATTATTGTGTGTGCACATGTATGTGCATGGTAACACTTAATAGAAGATCTACCCTCTTGGCAAATTTTAAATCTGAAATAAGTGTAGTTGACCCCTCCACATCTGGGGGTTCCCCATGGGGAGATTCAACCAACTGCTGATGGGGAAATGTCTTTTTAAATGTTACATTGTTGCTTTTATGTGCCATGTAGTTAGGCCCATGATGGTTGTGTCTATACTGAACATATACAGACTTGTTTTCCTAGTGATTATTCTCTAAACAATACAGTATAACAACTATTTACACAGCATTTACATTGTATTAAGTACTATAAGCAATGTAGAGATGATTTAAATTAACGAGAGGATGTGCAAGATTATATGCAAATGCTATGCCATTTTATGGAAAGAGTATCTGAGGATTTCGGTGTCTGCAGTGGGAGTCCTAGAACCAATTCCTCCTGGATGCCAAGAGGAGGGAGGTATTATTAACTATAGGCACTGTGCTGTGCGGATCTCCAAAATTTATTTATCTTGCTTAACTGGAACTTTCACCCTTTTGTCCATTACCTTCTCATTCACCTTCCCCTCAGGCCCTGGCAACCACCATTCTACCCTCTGCTTCTGTGAGTTTCACTGTAGTAGATTCCACTTATAGGTGAGATCACACAGTATTTGTCTTTCTGCAGACGCAAATTTTACTGGTACTGAAAAGGCTAAGAGAAGCTATAACATCCTTTAGTTGGTTTCAGGCTAATACGTAAGCAATAAAAAATAACATTAAGTCATGATAAGTAGGTAATAAATAGATGTATAAAAAGTAAAATTATTATAAATAAAAATAAAATGCCCTGGCAGCGGAGCTTAGTTGGTTAGAGTGCCACCCTGATATTCTGAGGTTGCAGGTTGGAAAACTGGTCAGGGCACATAAAAGAATCAATGAATGCATAAGTAAGTGGAACAGTGAGTGGATGTCTCTCTGTCTCTGTCTGTCTCTTTCTCTACCTCTCCCTCTTTAAAATCAATAAGTAAAAATTTTAAAATAAAATATTTTAAGTGTATTATTTTAAAGTAGAAGGATGTCCAAAAAAGAAACATTGATACAGCCCTGGCTGGTGTGGCTCAGTGGATTTGAGTGCAGGCTTGTAAACCAAGGATTGCTGGGTTCAATTTCCAGTAGGGCATATGCCAGTAGGGGGCTCACGAGAGGCAACCACACATTGATGTTTCTCTCCCTCTCCCACTCTACCCCTCTCTCTAAAAATAAATAAAATCTTAAAAAAAGAAATGTTGATACATAAGAATAAAAAGAGTACTAAATATAAGTACCTCATATTTTGCAAATGCTCATTTCCATAAACTCCTCTAGCATCTAAAAGTCTCAAAACTGTTGTCCTAACTCAGAATTTGGATATCATACTTACTTGGATTTACATTTCAGCTTTGGAAATGACTAATTCTTTGTTCTTGTCTAAACTTCTATTTAAAACTTGTAGACTGATAGTAATAATCAGGGCTTCCCAAAGATTTTGTGATTTTTTAAAGGTGCATGTGCAAGACTTCTATCATAGCAATGAAAATGTAGGTATTACTTACTATTATTATTATTATTAATTATCTGGCATTTATATGTTAGCATGATAATTAGGAATTCTATTTTGACTTCACACTTAGTGTTGTTATATTTCATTAATTTACATAGTCAATATATTGCTAGCTAGTTAGGATTAGTTGGGAGTTTTCATTAAAATATCCAGCACATAAAGTAGCCCATGTCCTCATTTTCTATGATGTAAGTCATCAAGGACAAAATATTTTGCTTCCTTATGAATATCCCCAAGGATGTACACATTAGGACTAGAAACTGTAGAAAAAGCTGATTTCATTTCGATATTTTATTACACAAGAGAATTTTTGTTAAATCTAATTGCATTATTTTCTAAGCATAGTTGGTATACAATATTATATTATTTTTAGTTGTACAATATAGTAATTTTGCATTTATATACCTTATGGTGTACTCAGCATACTGTCTTGCAAAGTCTTCATGATATTACTGACTTATCGCCTTCACCTTTTTTACTCATTTTCCCTACCCTGCTTCCTCCTTCGGCAGCCCTCAGTTTGATATCTGTTTCTGTGAGTTTTTTAATTATTTTTTTGTTTATTTAATTTCCATACATAAGTGAAGTCATATAGCATTTGTCTTTCTTGGTCTCACTTAATTTACTTAGCATAACAACCTTTAGGTCCAGCCATGTTGTTCTTTTCTTAATTTGTTTCTGAACTTGCTTGTTTTCTTTTGTTCCTCTCTTCCTCTTTGTCCCTTCCTCCCTCCTTTCATTCCTCTCTTCCTTTTTTCTTTCCTCCTTCTTTCCTTCCTTTTTTCCTTCCTTCCTTTCTTTTTTTGATCTTCCCCATTTTTTCCTACCCCCTATTTTTCATTAGCACTCTCTCTCTCTGCATGATTTATATTAATGAAACAAAGGGAAACAGAAATTAAGCTTTTCTTTGCTATTCAGAAAAATAAATAATTTTAATATTCTTGGGAACCAATGAAATTACAGTAAAAGAAAAATTGCACTGGATAAGTTAAATAGTCAAAAACTTCCTTAGCAATAGGAGTGATAGAACGCAACTCCATTGAAATGAAAGGGATATACAACTGAGAGCAACAAATGAACAAAGAAAACAAACAAACAACAACTCATAGATGCAAACAACAATTACCAGAAGAGAGGAGGATGGGGGCAGGTAAAGGGTACAGGGGGTAAAATATATGGTGATGGAAGAAGATTTGACTTTGGGTGGTGGGCACACAATGCAATATACATATGATGTATCATAGAACTGCACACTTGAAACCTATATGAATTTATTACCTATTGTCACCCTAATAAATTTAATTAAAGAAGCAAAAAGCAGGAGAGGTTTTATACACTGGGGTGATCTAGATTGTTAGGAGACTGGTCAACGTGATTAGGTCATCTACATTTGCTGATGGGTCCTTAACACGTTTATACTCCTACCTTCCCACAGCAAGCAGAAAATAGCACTGCTGTCTTCCCTGATGATTACATTTCACAGAGGTTATGCTCAGGTCTTTGAGACAAACATTCCTGGATAGTAAAACTGAGGAGGCAGGGAGAAGGTTTACATCTTAAAGGGGCAGAGAAAGAGTTTACAGTGGCAAATTTGTAAAATAAATGCCCTAAGGAAAGACATGTTAGGGGCATATAGTCAGGAAGAAAGTTGTCAAAAGTTTAGTCAGGTTAAGAACGTTCAGTTTCTCTAGATTACGGGTGTCAAACTCATTTTTACCAGGAGCCACATCAGTGGCATGGTTGCCTTCAAAGGGCTGAATGTAATTTTAGGACTGTACAAATGGAACTACTCCTCAACAGTTAAGCAAGAGCTCGGCGCTGCCACAGGGCAGAAACAAGGTGCCTGGCTGGATTATACAAGGTGGAGGGCCAGATTCGGCCCATGAGCCTTGTGTTTGCCACCTGTGGTCTAGGTGATTACCTCCTAGATAATTCTTTCCTAAGTTAAAGTATTTCTGTCATTTCCTCATGAACTTTTCATAATTATCTCTCATCTTCAGAAGTTTAGACTATTTTTAGTTTCACTTCATCTTTTTTAAAAATTATTTTTCAAGTACAGTGCACATTTAATATTATTCTGTATCAGCTTCAGGTGTACAGCACAGTGGTTAGACAATCATGCAATCTTCAGAGTGGTCCCCCGGATATTTCAAGTACTGACCTAGTCCCATACATAGTTATTACCATGTTATTGACTATATTCCTTATGCCTTATTTTACATCCCCATGACTATTATGTAACTACCAATTTATACTTCTTCATTCCTTCATGTTTTGCTATATGCCCCTAACATGTCTTTTCTTAGGGCATTTGTTTTACAAATTTGCCATTGTAAACTCTTTCTCTGCCCCTTTTAGATGTAAATATTCTCCCTGCCTCCTCAATTTTACTATCCAGGAATGTCTTTCTCAAAGACCTGCCTTTTTAAATATAGAAGACCAAAGAGAAACTCAGGTCCTATTGGAGAGGGGCCAATAAAAAAGAAAAAGGAAGGAAGGAAGGAAGGAAGGAAGGAAGGAAGGAAGGAAGGAAGGAAGGAAGGAAGGAAGGAAGGAAAGATGGAAGGGTCAACTTTCAGGGAATTTATCATGGCACTTTCTAATTCCACTTTTCTTAAGGCCCATCATGACCCTACATATTTTCCTCGAAATATATTTGGTAATTTATTCCTTTTCCTGTGTTTGCATGGTTGATTGCTTTATTGGAATTTATATTGGAGCTTCATATTTTGAGTAAAATAACTTGGTATTTATTATTCTATTTAACTTGACATCATTGTCATATTTTGTTGACTTGGTCTTGATATCTCTTTATAATACAGATTTAGGATATAATTCGTGTCAAGACTTATGATTTGTATACTATATTCTTCCACATATTACTAATTGCCATGTATGAGTTGTTTTTACCAGACACTATATTAAGCACTTTGGCTTAATAATCCGTATTTGGCTTGATAGTCCACAAAGTACACAATTAAGTAAATTCTATTATCCACTGTGAGATATTGAGAGAGAAAGATCACAAAATCTGTTAAGATAAGAGCCTGTAGGAAAGATGAGGTTTATCTTCAGCTATGTGCGGTATTTCAAACCACCACAGGTCACTACTTCGACACCTGCCATTCTCTTCACCTTTCTCCTTTCCTTGCAGCACTGGCTGCCTCCGTCTCTATTTATTCCCCTTCGCTTTTTCTACAGTCTTTTCTTGGTCACTTTTTTACTCTTCCTATAATATGCTATGGGCTGGAGACTTAAAATTGAGTTGAATAGGGTCCCTACACTCAAGAAATTATCAATCTATATTTTAATAAAAATGCTGTATTTATAGTTTAATACCTACTCAATAATTCTAACTGAATCAATAAATGACATACATGCAACTCTACTTAACCTAAAGAGAGTTTAATTTCCCCATCCCATTTTTCTGGTTAAACATACTGGCTAATCTCTCTCAATCAGCTTTCACTTAGGACTATTTTTTTCTATAATCTATTTACTTTAAATGAATATTATATTTTTAAGGGTGATAGGGAAAAGTCATCATCAGGGTTGAGGTTATCGTAGAGATTTGTTAAAAATAAGCACGTGTGAACATATTATGCCTAATTGAAAATATCAAAAATTGCTGCTTTGGAAGTAATTGACAAAATGAAAATCAAAAATTACCCAAATTGCAAATAGAAATAAGCCATCAAAAAAACCCTAAGATAACAATTTTCTTTTCCAACAAATCATAGAAATATTTCAGTCTACCTGGAAAGAAAGAAAGACAGAAGAAAGAAAGAAAGAAAGAAAGAAAGAAAGAAAGAAAGAAAGAAAGAAGGAAAGAAGGAAGGAAAGAAAGAAGTAATCAACAGTTGAAATGAGAGAAAACTGTGGTAAATGTACTTAACTACCAAGTTAATGTAGGTATTTATACAGACAGATAATTTGGCACAGTAACTATAAATATTTTTAAAAACCTACCATTAATTTACATGGTTATTAGAAATATAATGATCATGAGTATAATTAATTTAAAAAACATTTTCATAAATAAATAAGAAATTGATGGCTCTGTTTACAGAAAAAAAACAGCCTTTATGCAATGGATAAATGATACATTTCTTCACATAACAATTAAATCCATGCTTTTGGCATTACTATATATAACTTGATAGATTTTGTTTAAAATTGTCCCTTAAATCATTAGCAACATTGCTATGATAAATGTTATAATAATTTATCTTTAAAAAATCAGCTGCTTCCTAAAGTGATACCAGGTCTGTCTTTTAATTCCTTTTAAAAATAAATATTCTAACACTATTTGTTTGTAAGGTATGAATTCTCATATGAAGCTTATAATCTATTTAAGTTATGCCTTCTTGAAAACTTTAGTGCACGTGGCTTTGACACAAACATTCTTTTCCATATTTTGAGGTGAACAAGAATTTTCACCCAGTGGACTTTGCAAGGCTGTAGAATTAGTGCAAGTTTTGGGGGGAAAAAGAACAACCCTTTTCAGGAAATTCATTATGCATGCCTTCCAATGTACCAGAGGCATAGTATGTCTTTTAAATTTTGTATTTAATGCTTAGCTATACTGGTAGAGTTAAAAATAAAAAAAAAGAGAAGGAAAGAACTGTAACAATACAAGAATAACCCTATTTTGTAATTAATTGATCGAGTATCTGAATGTCTACCTTGATTCATCAGATATAAAATTAAAAAAGCACAGAGTAAAAAGAAAAACTTTTTTATAGATATGCCATAATATAAATTTTGTGATATGCAGTATAGTCAGTAGTTTAATTAAATGATTTTTATATTTAATTTTATCCCTCCCAATAATTATGAAATAATTATTGCTATTATGCTTTCCTTATTAATAGAAAAACTGAAATTCACAGGCATTTTGATTCATAATCATGTAATGATGCAGTTAGTTTGTCAGTTAGAAATTACATTCAGTTTCAAGAATATAGTGGATTTAGTAAGAATTTTTATTTTCCTCATATCTTGGCAAGTGTGGAGGAAGTCATTATCGTTCCAGGCCTGGGATGTCAGCTCCATGGTGCCGTAAGGGTTCTGGACTTCTTTCCAACAGCTCAGCCATCTCCAGCATGTACTTTTTTCCTCATAGTAAAAACTACCAGATTGTGTTTTCTCAAGGAAGAAAGGAAAGGAACAATGTCAAAACAAATGCTGTTATTTCAATTCTTTATTTTAAGAAGCTTTCTCAGAAACTCCAGGCAACAACTTCTAGTTAGATCTCATTGTTCAGAAATATGTGATGTGGGTCATAATACAGCTTTTTGTCTTCACACTTTGCTATCACTACAATCTCAGGATACTTGTAATAAGGAAAGAGATAACATGTATTTTGGTTAACCAGAAATCTCATTTCTAATCATTAAGAGGCAGAGCTAGGATTTGAAGCCGGATTTGAAGCCAGATCTTTCTAATTCCAAATGTAGGTCTCTTAATCTCTTTTTAATAAAATATTCTTATATTTTCCTGTCATAAATTCTTATTTTAAAGTTAGATATAACATAGTCAAAGGCTATATTCATTCTGTATTAAATTTTTGATTATGTGAGTTTGAAAATTATGGCAGATTTATTGAATTAATAAGAAATGAAAGAATCTTTGAAAGTTATAAAAATATGTTGGCACACAATGCATATATGATTATTTTAACTTTTTATTTTTATATCATTTTATAACTAGAACCCATAAATTGTATGCAGTTTGACAGATTAACCCTTCCTGAGTGGATTAAAATTTAAATATCAGATGACCATTTTGAAAGTTTTAGGATGGGAGAAGTTCACTTTGTAGATATGACACATTGTCTATAGGTGTTAAACTGTGTTAAGACTACCATGGCAATTTAGGTACTTTATAATCTCCATTCTGTTTCTGTAGAGCCAAAAACCCTGTCTCTGCAGAATTGCACAAGGCAAAGTTATTGTAAATGCTCAAAGTGCTTCTGTTTTTAACTTTTAATTTTTTGCTTTATAAATTCGTACATGACAAACCCATTTAGTCAACTACTGAACTTTCTATCACTATAGAAATAAAACAATTGTATGCTTGTATGATTTTTAAATTTTTTGCCTGTTTAGAAGTTAGGTAGTTCAGCTGAAATATTCATTAGTAGACTGAGTAGCAGCCGCTAAAGGTTACTTGGAAATGAGTTGGAAACCTCCACAGAATACAAAGATAAATACATCAAAAAGAAAATCATTTGTTAGGAATATTAGCTGGAGAAAATTAATGTATTTTTATCCCTTTAGAAAGTATTAAGAAACTATTATGCCAATATTAATAAATAGAAAACTTCTTTATTCAGGTTAAAATTATAAAATCCATATTAGAAATTACTAGGTATGTTGTTAATTTATTCATAAATGCTACTTGAGTACATATTTTATACTAGACAATAGCCTATTAATGTGATAAAGACTATACCTATCTCAAAATTAGCTTACGGCATTAGGTATAAGGGCGTTGCAGGCCAAGAACTGTGCCTATTATACCCACGTTCATGGTATACAGTTTACTGGCTGCCATGAAATAGGGTATACAATATTTATGAATAAATTAGTAAATAAAATTTATTAAAAGTTACTGGTGAAAGACTATTAAAATCCAGTTTTGTTTATGATTCTTAAAAGAAGAATTAGATAGTCTAGTTGTTATTTTCTGTTTAGGAAGATTTAAGATTTCCTGATGTTTAATGATATTTGAATATAACTCACAGATGTTTCTGCATACATCTGCAAATTCTTTTCCTTTATTCAATTTTGGGAAACCAATGAACTTACTGAGAAGGAACTTACATTGTATTTTATTTCATTCTGGTGTTGCTTAAGGACAACATTGTTTAAATCCTTTCTAATCATTTCAAAAGTTGTAGATTAGGCAATTAAAAGTAAAACAGCTGTGTATCTTGCTGCCTACAATATTGGAAAGATTCATTTTTTTTTCTATATTGACTGCCATATCAAATAAAGAGGCTGAGAGTTTATTTGTGATAAATGCATTTTATTTAATGCAATAGGACAGTCCCTTAATTTCAGCATCTAACGGTGTCAGACTAAATCTCCTTCTCCTCATTTAATTAGCAAAAGCTCCAGGTTAATCACTTTGGAATTACACTTCTTGAGTCTTACATTGAAAAAATATACTCCTTTCACAAAACAACAAAAAAATTAGAATGAGTTCAGTAATAAAAGCAATTTGCATTTTTTATAGCAAATGTGTTAAACAGCTGATGAATTATTCAACATTTGGTGTTGGTCCTACACATTTAATAAGCCTGTCTAATTTGACTTCCATAAAAATTACAAATTTTATTCCATGTTTATGAATTGAAAAGTGTTCATTAGCAAAATGCATTCATCAATGTACTATATATATTGTTAATAAGAATTTTGTTTTAATTTTGTAGGGAATTTTGTTCTAGTACTGTAAGTCTTTCCACTAGTAAAAGTAGTTCAATCACTATTATTCATTTTACTGCCATATAAATTATGAGCAAAATTTATATGGAAATCTACTCATTTTTGTTTTAATGATTTTAGTTTTTCCTAGATGTCATATGTTGAAAAATCCCATAAAACCTAATTATACATCTATTTCTCAAAGAACCTGAGGCCATTTTAGTTCGCCTTCGTCTCGAGCAGCGTATTGCAAAGCTCTAGCCAGTTGGAACCCTGTATACACAAAGCCAGCATCACGGTATTTCTTAAAAAGTAAATAAAGCATTTCTTAATCCTTGGATCTATACTTTTTCACTGACAAATAACAATTTAAATTTATTTAATGATAAAGAAAGTGCTGTCATTAAAATAAAAATAACAAAGTGCACCAATAATCCTAGTTTGTGCGTTTTTAAATACTGCATTGCACTTAAAGTGCAGCAGATGCACCATATTCTGAAAGTCACAGGCACATGCAAATGTATGCTAACCTGTGTTGCGTATTTGCTATATACCTGCCTGTACCTTAAGTGCTTCCATACATTTCTCATCTGATCCTCACAACAAGTCACGTTAGAGGTTAGATGCTAATGTACTGTTTCATTATGAGAAAACTGAGGCACAGAAAGTTGATTCAACTTACCTGACAGTCAGCAGGTCACTGGTGCAGTAGGTATCCAAGCCCTATTCATGCTGATTCGATAGCCCACACTAGTACTGGTAACTACCATGTTCTCTTTAAACCATGCTGGACATATTTCCTACTGAGCTTCAGCCATTATTCTCTTTTGAAAGATTTCACTGGGGGGGATATAAGCTTTGTGCTCTTCTATCACATAATGTTAATAAATTGGTTCTTAAAAGAAATAAGCAAGTTCTGATTTATTCTAATTGTAACAATGCTAGTCATTAACAGATCATCTAACTATAGTTTATTTGTATGTAATATTTTTCCATGTATCTTTTTCAAGTGTGTCTCAGACAGGCAATACCCATATTATTTTTTAAAGTAGTATTTTAGCTCACTGTAATCCCTAGATATTTTTCTGCCAAAAGATGGAATCTAGAGGTGGATGGAAATAGAAACTTATTAAAATCACAGGAGGTGGGAGATGTGTCTGACATTTTACTGTAAAATTTAGACTTAGGATTTTCTAAAATGAGTTACACTAATCCAAACCTCTTCTACTTTCAATTTGCTGTTTCATGTAAAACAAGAATAAGTAACTCTTAAGAATGTACCTCAAGTCCTTGCACTTAATGGGAGCTCCATAGATATGGATTTCCTCCTGCCCCTACTTGACACATTCCAAAGATGTCCAGGGGAAGTGTGTACCATCACGACTGTGATTCTCTGTTAAATTTGAAACTATCATTCAGCACATTGCTCTAGAAAAATGGATGCTTAATTCCAACAGGTTTTTTTTTTTTTAATCCAGGTTAGTAATTGTGAAGTTTGATTTATTTATCTTTTCTGATATTTTTCTTATCTTATATGAAAAGTCATCTTATAAGTTAGTAAGTGAGAGAATGAAAGGGGATATGTAAAACTAGAATAGTCGCTAGGATAGTTACATTTGGGTCAGGGTTCTAGAAAAGAGGACATTTCATAAGACCAACTCCACACAGCCGTTTTTTCAGATTTGACTATGGTTGGCAATGGCAATGGCATGAAGAAAACTAACAAGAGGTCCCATGGATTTTTCTGTGGCCAACTCTTAACCTTATTGTCTTGACTTCTTCAGAGTTATATCATTATTCTAGAATATATACACATGCACACATATATACATATAAATTGCCTAGTGCTATTTTAACTCGTATCAGGGTTAAAAACAAGCACAAAAATGGAATTTCTTAGCTAGTTACCAGGAACTAGCTTTCCCTTTATTCTCTACCCTATCAACAGGTTCTTTTCTTTGTATACAGTGATCTAGACCCCAAATAGAAGGCCTATTTCAAGATAGGCCTAAGAGTATATTTCTTAAGAACAGGAACACTGGGACGTGGCTAGATTGTGTAAGAAACCAATCAGGAAATATAGTATCATTTGTTCCTATGGAATTTCTCATTTTAACTTTTAGTATTACAAATAACCAAGGAGCAGATTATTTGGCACCTTACACCAAACATATCCAAACTCTAATTCTAGATTTTATTTCCCTAGTAGGGGAAAAGCAGGCATTCTTCATCTTTCTCATGATTAGATTTCTTTAGAAAGAAAATAAAGCATGTTGTAATTTTAGGAGGAATGACCAGTAAAAGTCCAAGTGTGCCCTGTGTTTAAATTATTTTTACTTGTTATTTTGTTCTCTCATTAAGTCAAATACATATATGTTGAGTGCCTATCATGTACTAAACTCTATAAATATTGGAGATAAGTCAGTGAGCAAAATAAGCTTCCACCATCTGGATACCAAATTCTGGACTTGTCTGGAAAGATCAAATGAAACCTGCCATCTTTTTGTAATCTGTCCCACCCCTGCCCATAAATCTCATAAGCCCTACTGTCTTATCTTCAACCTCACCTCCACTCCACCTCTGCCCACTTTAGTGGCCTAAATTATGGCATGATATCCACTTACCCTCCAGTATTTGATATGTTAGAAAGTTGTTCTGTATATTTAACTAACAACTCTTGTGCTGAATTTGACAAGCATTGTTTTTCTGTTCACCAGAGAAGAAAACAGAGGGACACTTTGCATTTTGTACTCATCTGACCAATTCCTCCCTGAGTGGTTAACTATAGATAAAGGATTCAACTTCTCATGATCAGAGTCCTCAGTAATGTTCTGTTGCAATAATGGCTTTTTTAAAAATTTTAATCATTGTTCAAATACAGTTTTCTCCTTTTTACTCCCAATCCTGCCCCCCTCCCCACTTCCCTCCCATTACCACCCTCCCCTTAGTTTTTGACCATGTGTCCTTTAAGTTTGTTCCTGTGAACCCTTCCCAATGTCCCCTGAGATTCCCTCTACTCTCCCCTGTGGGCGCTGTCAGCCTGTCCTCTATTATGATGGCTTTTCACAGTTGTTTTGATCTCCTAAGAGAAGTTACTAAATTCCAATTATCTTCATATTAGTAATTAACATGCATTCTGATCTGTGGGGGGTGGGATTAGCAGGAACTCCTTGATGATAGAGCCTGTAGTGATGGAAGTATCTGTAGCACCTACTCTACTGCCTACATATAGTTTTCCTTAATAACTTTTTTGCAAATTATGTGGTGTGCCATAGGCATACTGCAAAAGTGGAAATTAGGTCCTGATGTAGACAGGCTAGAAGACTTAACTCAGAAGTCATTCATTTAAGCCTCTGTTTTGGTTATAGGTGCAGGTAGAGGCCTGGAACTGCGTTGGTGATTACAGATGATCCTTTCCCTTGTTAATACAAACTTTATTTTAATCAGAGATTATGAAATATACACACACATTCCACTTTAACCACAAAATCAACATGATAATCATATAACATAAAACTGTGTGGTATGATTGCAGCACGAGTGACCTGTGGTTTTATATGGTGTTTATTCAAGGAACACGTGAAGACTATGCCACTGTGGAATACCTCACTACCTCTGAGGTTTAGCTAAGAGTCAAAGCCGGTTTCGGTTGGATATTCTACTAAATACCCTTATCTCCATAATTCTTGAGTGTTTCTGGTCACTTCTGGCTAAACAGATGTTTTTATTTCTTGCTAAATTTCATGAAATAAGAACGCAATGAAGCATGTTGTCTTGGAAGGATGAGGCTTTCCTCTTGTATAAAAGGAATCTTAGGATTTTACAGGGGTTTGCTAAAGACATTGTGGTCATCAGAGTATTGAAAATGAAGACGGATTATTGAAATGAGGCCAGACTTATTTCTACAGTGTATTATTCAGAATCCTATTTCCACTAAGTATCTGTCGAAACAGGATTCCATGGTCAAACAGCTTTGAAAATACTATATATTTTATAGTCCCATGTTAGAAATTTGGTGTGAGTAGGAGCACACAGAAGGAAGTAAAAAAGTCAGACTCATTTAACTTCAATTAACTAAACGTTTCTCAAACCTGCATGACCATAGAGCCTCTTTGTTTTCCTCCTTCTATGTACACCTTTACTAACACATTTTCTGAAGATCATCTTAATTTATCTTAGGCTGAATCTGTGTAAATGCTAGCACAGCTTTTAGAAGTTTCAGTTATTTTGTTTGTTGTTTAGCTAACTGTCCTATATCATTGGCTTGTCATTTTTAACTTGTTTTTTTTTTTTTAAAGAGTATAGTGGTGTACAGTGACTCCTTGAACTTCCAATACTTATATTCCATATTTCATAAAAAATGACAATTTCTCATTTAAGTGATATATAATTACTGTTAGCTTTTCAGTTTGATAAATGCATGACTCTACATTTAATCTTATACCCATCATACAGTTTTTAGAGTAGTTTTTAACTTCTTGCAGAGTCTGTGTCATCTTGCTCTTGTATTTAACACTAACAATACCATTAGTCAGGGACCTCTGTCCTTCTAAATTTCTTAATAGTATACGGTTGTTATAGTAAATAGTAAATAGTAGAGGTTGTTATTTATTCTAGATGGAAACCAAAAAGGTAAAAGTGGCTTAAAAATAAACAAACTCGACCTCTGAAGAAAGCTGAGGACTTGAGACTATAGTTGAGAAGACAAAGAAATGACACGAACAATTGATCCTACATGGTCAATAACCTCAAAACCACATTTAGGGTTTGTATCTAAAAAATTAGCTGCTGTTTTAAGAAAACTGAAGCCACCTATACGATCGAGTTTTGTTCTCCCGTGAGCTCTAAGAAGGAGATGCTATTCTGCCTATTTTATTGATAAGGACTTATTTTTCTCGAGGTCTAACCAGGAAGAAGCAGGACCTGGGTTAAAAGATGGTGAGTCCTGCCTCCTTTGATCAGTACCTACATGGAACCCTTAGATGCTCTCTTTGTGTGACCTGATTGTAAAAATCTGTATGGACAGAATAAACATGAGCACATTCAGTAAAAAATAGAGAAAACAGACTCTTTCATTCCCTCATGCTGCATTCAGTGCTTATTCAATTGACTTATGTACTTTGAATCTTGGTAAGAAGACCTCAGTGTTGCTGTTTCTAAAGAAAAAGTTTTCCATGTACATTCAGTGAAAACTGTATTTGACAGGGCTTGTCCAGCTGCTGTCAGCCAGGATTCAGGAATGAGGCTTGTCTGTGAATCAATAGGCAGTGTCAGGTCCAAATTGAATTTTATTGCTGTTGGTTTCTTGAGTCATCATATGTCTCACTGCATTGCTGAAACCAACAGAAAGGATTTTTTCCAGCTTAGCCTTTTCATCTCGTTTACTCTTATCTGTGTACTTCATAGCTGTTTTGTTATAATCCTTTCAAGTAAGTGGTATATACTCTTCTCTTTTTTAAATTGAGAATATTCAAATACTTCTGTTCTTTTGTTCCCTGGACTCGGCTGAAAATAGTATTATCTGGGAGTCCCTGGGAATCCTTTTTAGGTTATTGAACCTAGCAGTGACATACAAGTAAGGGGAAAACAAAGTTGTAAATGTGACTGACCTAGGCTTTCTTTTATGTATATTTTTATTGATTTTACTGGGGTGACATTGGTTAATAAAGTTACATAGGTTTCAAGTGTACAAGTCTGTGATACATCATCTGTATATTGTACTGTGTGTTCACCACTTAAAGTCTAGTCTCCTCCTGTCACCATTTATCCCCCCTTCCTCTACATCCCCCGCTCCCCTTTCCCTCTGGTAATCACTGGGCTGTTGTCTGTGTTCAGACATAAAAAAGAAGGATATCTTGCCCAATGTGATATCACAGTTGTACTTAGAGGGTATTATTCTAAGTGAATTAAGCCAGGCAGAGAAAAAAAATAACATGTGAGTTCATATGTGGAATCTAATGGATAAAAGAAACTAACAAAGAAAACAGAAAGAGGCCCACAGACAGAGAACAGACTGACAGCTGTCAGTGGGGGCGGGGGTGCAGGGAGTAGGTGGCTGAGTGAAATAGGTGAAGGGATTAAGTGAAATAGGGGTCTTTAATAGAAGATGCTCTCAGACAAATGTATTTTGTTCACTGTTTTGTTACAGTTTCACAAGGGACTGACTCACTGTAATATGATTTTAGAATACTCTTTCTAACACTTACACTAGATGATTAATAAAAAGTAAGCTAATTTATAATTATCCATGCTTAGTGGGAAATGAACCACAGGAAACTTTAAAATACATTTTGTTATTGACTTATGCCCTTTGCTATTTATTCTAAACTTCCTTCTACGCATCTTTTCACTGCGCTCAACAAATTTAGCTGCTATCATCCTTTATTTCTTTTTCAAATAACTTTTGTGGAGGTGCAAAGGGTGAACAATACCCACGTAATTAATATCAGAGAGGAGTCAAGGTTTTTTTTTTATTGTAGTCTTTTCATTCCATTACCACTTATCCCCATTATACTGTCTCCCACCTTCCTCCCTGCCACACTCAGCAACAATCACCACATCATTGTCCAGGCCCAGAAGTCCTTTTCCTGTCTCATGGGACCCCTCCACCCTTCAACCCCCACAGGGCTGTCAGCCTGCTATCTGTGAGTGCCGTTTTCATTTTTAATAAAAGGTAAGTGATCTTGGGTGATTATTATGCTTCAGTTTTATATTTTACATTAGAAAACTATGAATGGACCAAGCATGAATGCTGTTAGTGTTAAAATTCCAATGTCAGAAATTTATAGGGGATAATTCATTAATCCTCACTAGGAAATCTGATCCTGTATTACTTACATAGGAAGATCCAATTGCAAATATTCTTTAGGACCTATGATTTTTGTATTTTTTTTCTGGAATGTTATTAATGCATAGCAGATTCCTTTTAACTAGTTTTAATTCATTGTATTGATTTATAGCCAACTTTTTATTTGAACTAACAAGAGCGTCTACTCTTAGGTAGTAAACATTAGAAATAACCACATAGTTTCACTGACTATCCCAAATAATCCTTTAAAAACTTAGTCAAGGGAATTTTCCTATGTCATTTGTCTAAAAAAATGTTTTATGACTGTTTTCCTTGCAGAGGGTTAGATAAATAAGCACAAATATGTTATTATTCTTTCATTTTTGTCTTATAATCCAATTAGTGTGAATGTGGAGCTATTTAGATGTTCTGCTCAGGTTTAAATGTATTTCTTCATGTGCCTATCTTTAATAGTGTACATAAAATTCTTTCCTTGTAGCCCTAACCTGGTAGCTCAGTTGGTTAAAGTTTTGTCCCAAACACTACGGTTGCAGGTTTTCCCTGGTCGTCCTATCTACAATATCTGGCGCTGCATGTGATACTCCCTCTATATTTCATAAAAACCAGTTGTGGAATACAATAGTATGAAGGTTATAGAAAAATATTTAGAATGTTTTGGAAATGAAAAGCATCTTATAATAACTGAACATACAATAACTACTTCTATTTCTTGAATAACTAGTAGGTACCTGTCACTCCTCATATTGCTGAAGGCAGGGACATAAATGGGACAGTCTCTGCCGTCAAGGAATTTTCAGACTAGTCAGCTTTGTTGTTGTTGTTAAATAAGTGAATACATATGACTGATACAAAAAACTCTAAGGGAGCAGAAGGGAGTAAACAGCACACACCATATAGCAGTATCAGAAAAGTTTCTCCAAGTGTCCCATGGATTCTGAGCATTATATGTTCACCTAAATATTCTTTTTAGGAAGGGGGAAGATGTCCAGAGTGATGAGTTCAAGGTGACTCAGCATTTATCCCTTAATTTGCCTAGCCACCAGAAGGTGAGGTATTAAGAGGGTAAATGCCAGAGCCTCCTTTTGTCAGTGAATAAGAAATTTTAGCACAACCAATGACAGTTTCCCTGAAACTGAGATCAACAGTAGTGTATCTGAGTGGTAACTTGTGACTTCATTTAACCGATCATTTGAGGATATCAAGACAATTGGATTTTATTCAAATTTAAAAAAGTGGTTGAAGGAGATGTACACAGCAAAAGGAAATCCTATATATTATACATACAATATATAACATATAGTATTAGATTATATAATATATATTAAGTATATATAGCTTTGGAGGAAAGAACCTGGCTTTCTAGTTTGTCTTTAATGACCTCAGGTAAAGACACTTAAGTCACCAGAAAAATCCCCAGCTTATTACTTATCTCCATATCTCAGGTTTGGGCTCACTTGAAAACAAACAAATAAATGATTCCTTTTTTTCAAGAAAAGATTATATTATAAAGATACTAATATTAATATTTGTTTCTTTGTGTTCATGATTTATGTACTCCCAAGTCCTTATTCAGACAATTGACATTACTTTTCTCATTTTATTCTCACAATTCTGTGATGAAGCTATTATTATAAACAAAAAGCGGAGGCCCAGAGAGAATACTAATTTTTCCAAAGTCATCAACTAATAGAATAATGATTCTAGCCTCATATTCATGTTTTACTTAACTCTAAATATCTATAATGTATTTCCTAGCTACCTTGGGCCTCAGCTGCCCTTGAAAGGCAAATGTCCCTGCTTTTTTTTTTTTAACTGGTGGGGTATATTTCTGGACCATCTCAGACTTTGGTTATTAATTTGGCCATGAGTCTACATCATTCTGCTCTTCCACTTCATGTAAAGAAACTTCTGCCCCACAAATGCCAGAGCTCATAATGTCATAGCTGTTGGACATAATACCTGATTGTCTTCTTCTGGGAGTCTTCTGCAGATTGTAGCTATTACTGAATCTGTCCTTCACTACTACAGACACTTTTGAGTGTTCTGTCTCTCTTTCAGATCTCCCCAGTGTCCCCCAGGTCTTTGGCTGCCTCCAGTGACCCAGTAAAATGTGTTCAGCTTTGTTTCTCTAGTTACCTTGTCCCTACCTCACAAAGCTACTGTGAGAATAAGTCAGATGATAGTTGTGAAAGGGGCTTTTAAACACTTACCACCTTAATTTTTCTTCTCAATAAAACACAGCGGATTGGACTAGATACTCTCTGAAGTTCTCAGGCTTAGTGATTCTATTATCTGTGATTTATTAACTTGCTATTTAAGTGTAAGGTACTTTGACATCAGACTTCAAATACCTTAGTTTATTGCTGAGTCAGGCTCTAGTAGGCATTGCATAAACTGAAGGGGGATTGAATACACTCAAAGGAATTCAAAAGACTCTTTATATTGTCTGGTTCTCACACTGGTGCTCAGATACACTTTTTGTAAAGAGGGCTTCCCATTTTCTTCAAATCATGTGAAGCATGTACATGATTACAAGTTAGCATTTAAAAGTCAAACCACTGCTTAAATTATATACAATGGAGAAGTTCTTGCTCAGTCTGACCTTGACCTTTTACCTCATTTATTTTCAAACTGGCTTGTAATTGAATGCTGACTAAGGGCCTTTTCAGCTCATCTGATCCCACACTAAACATTTTCAATTCAAACACAGAATTTTAGGTATGAAATGACATCAACTGTATCATAACTGAAGTGATTGAGGTTTGAAAAAAAGGTTGAATTACTTTTTTCCCTAAAGTTTGATATTCTGGCTAGGGCTTCAATACTTGGAATATTTTATTTTGGTTTATGTGCATTTAAAATTGTTTCATTTTTTCCTTTCACTCACAAAAATTAAAACTTATCTTCCTGGTATGTGTACTTGGCATTCAACTTTCCATGAAGAAATAAGATGGATTTATAGAATATTAGTATAGTGGAATTATTTGCTCACTCTTCAAAATCAATAAAAGTGTACAGCTGTAGCAGTATATGAAAGTATATAATGTATGCCTTGTCATTCTTAACATGTTGCTATGGCCACAGCACATACAAACTTCTATACTTCTTCATCATGTGATAATATTTTATTGAATATCATTAATTATTAAAAGCATAATTAATAAACATAGATATCATTAAATTAGCATTATCAAAAACATAGATACTTCAGAATAAGAAATACATTAGCCATTCCCATGTTTTCTAAAATATATGCTTTCTCCCCTTGAATGTCTTAGGTGTTACCATGCCCTATTTAACATGAGTTACATATAGAAAGATTTCCAGTAACATTTCTTTTTGGCTTCTTACAGATTTGAAACATAAGAATTAATAGCCACTATTTCAGAACACTTATAATATCTCTTAGAAAAAGATTTACATAGCTTTAATTCTTCAAAATAGATATTATTGCCCTGTATTCATATGGGGAAACGGAAACGGAGAAAAGACACATGAAGGGCAGAATCATGCTTCAGATCCGGGTCAGCCCAAGTACAAAGCTCAACTCTTCATATCGACTACCGCAGCCTTTCTGGTTTTAATGTATTAATTGTTTTGGATACCAGCTAGTATAATTAACTTCTGGAGTCTAGATATCTTACTCACAATTGCTGTTCTTCTGCATTCCTTTGGACAGATAAACCGCGGAAGTGGGAAACTGCAGTAAGAGTGAACTTAACAGAGTTTGTTCAAATGTTGTCTTTGAATTTACTCCACGAAGCTGGATAAGAAGTGGAATCTGGGAAACCTATAGCATGTCTTCAGCTTGGGATCGGTCGTATGACCTTGAATAAGCCATGTAACTTACCAGCAGTTCTGTTTCTCCGTGTGAAAAATTGTGATAATGATAGATAACACCTGAACGCCATTCTGTGCAGCTGAATGCAATCACCTTCTCAAATCAGGCTGCACTTAGTAGGAGACAGTTGTGGCTTTTAATGAAATAAAAAGCAAAAATAACTTCTAAAGACATTTACTTCTAAGATAGCTACTAAAAATACTTAATTGTTGTCCAAGATATATTATCTTTTAATTAAAAACAAATGCCTACTAGTTTTCACTAGAGTCTTTTTCAGCCAATGGTGACTGTTCCGTAATATATTTATTGCATCTTGTGCAGATTAACAAGGAGCCACTGGGAAAAATAAACTGTAGAGATGGTGCTGACTGGAAATGGAAAACCCACCAGGGCATACTCTGTGTGTGGTTGCCTTCCAGCTGTAAGCTCCCCTCACTCTGAACTTTATTGGTTTTATCCTAAGCAAACTTTAACTACCTTTAAGTGGGATGTTGTTCTGGCACCTCTAATTTTCCTGACAACATTCATTCCAGTTACAACATGTCGTATATCTCTTGGTGTCCCATTCAATCAGATCTACTGTTTTCATGAATCTTGGTAATTAGAATTTGTGGAACATTTTATATTTGATTTCAGAGGTTGATTTTCAACAACCTTCTAGCCCAAGTACTATCAGCATTATACTATTTTAAAATGCAATTGCTTATTTGAGACACAGAACCCAAATGATATGAGCAAAAGCATATGACAGGCTGATTAAGAGAGGTTGTATGTTTTACGGTATTTCTCTAGGTTTATATTTTCCTCAGTTCTCATCATCTCAACATGGCTGTCAACCTTATAAATGACCTGATGTATATCTGGAAGGCTTACCCAGCCTTACTGAGTGCCCTGGACATGGTCCTCTGAATGCTAAACCTGGACAGGGCACATTTGCAGCACGGCCTGAATTCAACTGAAGCTGTGGGAATGTGCTGGCAGAAAACCTTCTTCTGGGTGTCACTCTCTGGATTGAAAGACAGCATAATAGAAATGACCTTCTAAATATACTGGCTGTGAAGGTTTTACTTAGTGTGACAAGAGGTAGTAAAATATTGCTTTGAAAAGTCAGAGCCATATAATAATAGGAAAAGGCAAAGAGGACAAAAATTACACAGAAAAGAGGCCAGTCTTTCAATAGAATGCTCCATACCTTTAAGAATAGAATCTGTTACCCCATCTATTAGTGATGCACGCAAGTTAAATAATACTCATGTTTTAGTTTCCTGCTGTTTGAAATGGACTTTCACTTTTTTCCTACAAGATTTGAACAATTTTGCATACGAAACTTTGTCTTTAGAGGCTGTTCCTCTTAGTTTCAAAATTTAACGAAAGTGGTAGTGGGAAAAATGGGAATTCCTATTTGGAATGCTTGGCCTGTTTTGACTGTTAAATGATAGTTCACATTACTAAGTCTCAGGGTGCTGGTGGCAATGCTCTCCCAGTGGGACTCTCAGCTCCTCCCTTGGATCCCATCCAGTCCTGACAGCACTGCTAGATTAATTAATCTATTTAAGACTTGCCTGCCATTCAATCACTTTCTAAATAAGCGCAATGAAAGTCTTCTGACATTTGAGTTCCACATTAATTTATACTATTCCCTTTCACTATGTGTGTTTAGTGTTTTAAATTTTATCTTTTAATTACAGTTTACATTTCATATTATTTCATATTAGTTTCATATGTACGGCAGAGTGGTTAGATGACCTGTATATTTTACGAAGTGATCCCCTGACATTTCCAGTACTCCACCTGGCGCCCTATACAGTTATTACAATGTTATCGACTGTATTTCCTATGCTGTACTTTATATCCCCACAACTATTCTATTACTGCCAATTTGTAGTACTTAACCCCTTCACCCTTTTCACTGAGCACCCCCAGTGCCTTCCCTCTGGCAACCAACAGTCTGTTTTCTGTGTCTATGACTGTTTCTGTGTCTGTGTATATTACCTTATTTTTCTGTGTTCTTGTTTATTTTCTCAGTTGTATCCTTTTTCTTTCATGTGCACTGTATCCACAATGCTTTACTTTCATTGTCCCGTCTCCATTTCTGCATGTTCAAGTGTATGTGAATGCTACTTCCCTCTAAATGCTTAGACTGATCACTTTTGTCCCTTCAGTGAAAATCAATGTTTCTCTGTTCATACAACATGATACTTCAATCTTTCATATGGCATTTTACCTTTACCTTATATTGTAAGTGACTTGCATTATAAATGTAATTTACAATCACAGGTTTTTGGCATTGTGTACCATTGTTTCTATTATCTTTAATCAACAAACTGCCCCCCCCCGCCACCGCTGCTGCCAAATAACTTATAACTACTTCTCAGGATTTTTGTGCTGATTGCATTCAGCTGAGTAGTTCTTCCTTGAAGTGTCTCATGAGGTGGTAGTCACATGTCAACTCAATCTGTCCAAGATAACTCATTGGCATCACTGCTGGCTGACGCTAGCTGTCGGCTAGGAACTCAGCTGAGTCCACCGTCTTCAGAGCTGCCACTGGCTTTTCTTTTAGGGTGGCCAACTTGTCCTGGTTTGTCCAGGACATTCTCAGTATTCACATTGAAAGTCCCACATGTTGGGGCCCACACAGTGTTGGACAAAGCGAGATGTTTAGTCACCTTCTAAGCTAAGGCTTCTCACAACTCAAGGCTGGGTTCCTAGGGCCGACATCTAACATGGGGTGTTCCAAGAGATTTTTGTAGAAGCTCCAGGTATTTTATAAATTAACTTCAGACATCACAGATCATCACTTCTGCTGATTTTTTTAGTCAAGCAAGTCATTAAGGCTAGCACCAATTTAATGGATGAGAAATTAAACCCCACCTTGAAGCAGTGGCAAAGTTACATTGCAGGAGACATAATGAGAGAGGGAATGTTGCTGTTGCCATCTTTGGAGGGTGAATAATCTGCCAAACAATGTGTTCCCTAGTCTTTCCAAGGGAAATGTTCAATTCACTGTTGTGTTGTCTCTGTGTAGCTCCCCCAGGGTAGCTTGGTAGGCACTTGACAAATGCTTTAAAAAGAAAAAAGGGAGGAATATATTTTACCCAAATTTGTTATTAATTCTGACTTGAATTAAAATTACATTTAGCTGTTTAGATTTTTCCTAATTTATGGATTTAAAAGTGAAAAATGCCGATCAGCAATAAGAACAAAATAATGTACTTGAGAAAATTTATGCTTATTATGCCAAGATCAATGCTGAGCACTGTCAAGAGTCTGTTAATGATTTCAAACCTTGGGCAGTATTTTAATAAAGCCACAGGTAGTGTGACAAAGGCATGAAGTAATACAACTGTTGAGAAATTCATGCATTATCATATGCATCTACAATGATAGGAGTTTAAAAAAGTAAACTCAAAACACAACAAAACAACACAAAAAAACCCTCTCATTTCTACTTTAGCATTTGCATTTTCACTTTTGGTGCCCCAAGGAAAAATATACTCTCAAGTTAAGCAAAAATTTAGATTTTGGTGTCCTGGCAAGACATGTCATCTCTATAGACAAATAGCCCTACTTTCTATAACTTGTTTAAGAACTGTATTAGATCTTATTTTTTCCTTCCAAATGGAATATGATAAATCTTAGGCTCAATTATAAATAAAATCATGCTTGTCAATGATTTACAATTATATCATGTGTTAATCTGGGCTTAGTCAAGGATCTGTACCTATACATTGGCCTTGATAAGTTAACACAGAAACTTGTCACTGACTATAGAGGTTTTGAATACTCTTATAGATCCATAAAAGATTAGCTTCAGGAATGGAGAATGGTGTGCTTCTTAAATTCTAGCAAAGAAGCAGTTCAATCTTTGTCAATATACAGGGTCAATTCTATTAGATCCCCCAAAGAGGGGCGGTCACAGTTTGTGGGCTGCTCTGATGGCTTTCATTGCATGGGCTGGAGCACAGAAGTTCAGCTCTGTTGAATACCCACACAGAGTGCATTTTAGATCTGGGTGCCCTCTAATTGCATCAAAATGTCAGTTGCTCCAAGCCAGAGAGAGGCAACACAGGCAGTGAGAACTAATTGGTATTGGGACATGAAGCTTTTCTAGGTCACTGATTTACATGAGGCTTAGGTCAGTAGTAACTCAAATTTATTCTCTTCGATGGCAAGTACTTTATGGGAAATCAACCCTGAATGTTGTCCTTTTCTGCTGGGTGGTGCATGTACCTCAAAACCAATGTATAGCTGTAAACTTTGCTGGTATTAGGGCTTATTCATCTTTTAGATATACAACTTCAATATTTAAATATTGCATTTTACAAAATGAGTCCATGCTTCACAAAAGCCAGTTACAAAAGATAAGACTGTGGCTATTTTTTAGACAGGGTAGAATCATTCCAGAGACCTTCACAGAGAGAATCTGAGACTGTAAAAGAGATTATTACTTTATTTTAATGAAGAGATGGTGAGTGAGGTTGGCGATGGAATCTAAAAGAGCTGACATTTATCACCTTCGTTTTCAAGAAGCTCACAGTATAGGACAAGCCCTCATGCCAGTGCCCCTGTTCCTGAAACTTTTGGCTCCACAGACAGTGAATTCATTTAATCATTTTGATTATTAAAAATTTGGAGAATTTTTTAGCAAAATACTTACTACAGTTTTCCTAAGACAAGAAACTGTATGTGTGTGTTGGGATAGTACTCATACCACCTCTTCTACACGCCAACATAGCTTAGTTCTATCTCTGTTCTGGAGAATTCATGAACTCTGACAGCAGAATATCACAAGAAACCTGACATTCCTTTATTTTTATCCATTTTGGTTCTATATGCCTCAACAACAAAAATATAATCCCAATGCATCATCAGCTTTGTGTTTCTTGAGACATCAGTTCAATAACCTCATATCTATCCTGCACTTCACTTTTCCTGTATCTACCTGATGATGCATTACTTCTTTAACAATTTCCTATGTGTCTGCAAATAACCATATATAGGTATAATAAGTTCTAAAGTCAGTTTTCAAATGTAGTGGGTATCTTAAGAGAGGAAGAGATTAAGTCGCCTGGGAGATTAGATAAGATTCGTGGAAAGTGTTGTTTTTGAGCGGGCCTAGGAGAGATTGGTAAAGATTGTATCTAGAGATGATATATTCAAGTTAGGGAACAGTAGCACTATAGTCAGTGATGACAGGATATGATATTTATTTGGGGGGAACAAGTTGTTTATTAACAAGTTAGCTGAGCATTGGCCAAAGTATCCTGATGTCTTATTATAGAGTAATGAAAATGACATAAAAAAATTTACTCAGGATCCCATAGACAGTGGCTATTAGCAAGACTCCAACTCTGTCTATGTTGATCAAAAATGAATCGTTTTGGAATGACTGCTATTTCTCAAAGACTAAAATCCTCAGCTCAGGGATCATTGAAAACTAGGTGACTTCCAGGGATTAAAATGAGAAACTCACACTGCAAGAACAATAACATCAAGAATGATCTTCTGTTGTTATAATCTGGAACAACATATAAGATACCCCTGATAAAAAATAGAACCCCAACAATGTTTAATCATTATATTTTATCTAAAATGTCAAAACCTGAAGAGGATATATCCATACTTGGTCAATGTCATTATGTTGTGTTATGGTTGAGGAGAAAAGATCACCATTTATATCCAGTTTCAGTGGTGAAGTGGCAATTGCAATATAATACTGTTATTGCAAGTGCTATTAGAAAGAGGAAATGGGTTCAGTCAAAAATAATAAAAATGCATTTCCAAGGAGTTATTATGCAGACATAAAATGAATTTTAAATATTCAATATGCATACTGTATATTTGTGGATATATAAATAGATAGATTTAAATTTTTTCAACTTTTTTGTTTTATTGACATATAACATTGTATAAATTTAAGGTGTACAACATAATGCACCTAAAATTAATATAATATTGTACATTAACTATAATTTAAAAAGGAGTAAAATATACAACATAATGATTTGATATATGTATATACTGAAAAATTATCACCACAAGATTAGTTAACATCCATCACCTCACAGTGACAATATTTTCCTTGTGATAAGAACTTTTAAGATTTACTTTCTTTTCTTTAAGTATATTTTATTGATTATGTTATTACAGTTGTCCCATTTTTTCTCCCCTTTATCCCCCTCCATCTTGCACCATCCCTCCCTTTAGCATTTCCCCCCACCATCTCCCCCCAATTAGTTCATGTCCATGGGTCATACATATAAGTTCTTTGGCATCTCCACTTCTTATACTATTCTTAACCTCCCCCTGTCTATTTTGTACCTATCAATTATGCTTCTTATTCCCTTTACCTTTATCCCCTTCTTCTCCCCACTGATAACCCATCATATGATCTCCATTTCTGTGATTCTGTTCGTGTTCTAATTGTTTGTTTAGTTTGTTTTTGTTTTTATTTTTTAAGTTCAGTTGTTGATAGTTGTGAGTTTGTTGTAATTTTAACATTCATAGTTTTGTTCTTTCTCTTTTTCTTAGGTAAGTCCCTTCAACATTTCATGTAATAAGGGCTTGGTGATGAGGAATTCCTTTACTTTACTTTATCTGGGAAGCACTTTATCTGCCCTCCCATACTAAATGATTGCTATGCCGAATAGAGTAATCTTGAATGTAGGCCCTTGTTTTTCATGATTTAGCGTACTTCTTTCCAGCCCTTGCTTGCCTATCAGAAATCAGCTGATAGTCTTGTGGGAACACCTTTGTAAGTAACTGTCTCCTTTTCTCTTGCTGCTTTTAAGATTCTCTCCTTATCTTTAATCTTGGGTAATACAATTATGATGTGCCTTGGTGTGTTACTCCTTGGGTCCAACTTCTTTGGGACTCTCTGAGCTTCCTGAACTTGCATGTCTACTTCCATCACTTGATTTCTAAGTTATCAGAATGTTCTTCAAATTTTATATACCTACTTTCATATATACATATAAATACCATCATATTATGCTTACATTGTTACTCATTCCGTAAGGAAATCTATTGCATAATAATAACCATTTTTACTACAGTAAAGTTTCCTAAAAAGTAGGTTCACATGAGAGGAAACGTACTTTATTTTTGTTAATGCCAATCCTTTTACTCAGCAGATAGCCTATGTACTTAGAGTTGTCAGACTTCTGACCATATGTTCAGTGCTTCCCATAGTATATTGAGGACTATATAGTTTTAAAGATCTCTAAATTAAGGTAGATTTAAATGTGCAAATGTAATCAGACTAAAAGGGAAAGTGGACATGATAAACCTCCAAAGGAAGATAATTAGTTATTCTGTGACAAAGTTAGCACAGCACTAGACTCTACATTAAAGTGTTAGAAATGCCCTTCCATGGCTGGAAGTTCAATGATACACAAAGTGATAAAACTGCACTTTTCTTGCAATTCCCTTTTAGTTAAATTCCTGTCACCTTCTGGCCTCCCCATCTTATATAATATTACATTAGAAATCAGTTTAAACTATAAGGAAAGATATTTATTCAGGTAACAGATATTTATAAGCATCTACTTTGTGCCATATGGATATAGAATTGTTAGGTCAGGCCCTGATGATGCAGAAAAGAGATAAGTTTCTTCCTCCCAGAAGTAGTCTTATAGAAGACAAGTAAACAAATAACTGCCATTACTAAAAGATAAGGCATAGGAACAATTCATACAAGGTTTTTGCACACTAAGCAAATAGACAAAAAATGGATCCTCATTTTGCTTAAAACTTTTATTTGCCTTAATGTAGGAGTTTCCTAAAACTGGGATGGAAAAGGTGAACATTATCATAGATGACTTCCCATAGCTTTATGATTTAAAATTGTAAGCAATTCTTGACTTCTGATGAAAAATGTAAGTACATTGGTAGGTTGGATGAAAGTGAGGATGGGGAGAAACTAACATGCAAATATCGATATCTCACTGTGTTCTGAGAAAACCAAAAATATATATTTTTTTATTGTTCCTGAGAACAAGCTGATTATTTCCAGAGAAAAAGGATATTATAAAAAAATATGGCTTCAAGGCAGATTATGCTGACATTTTCAAAGACAGAGCCTTGCAATAGTCAGAAATCAATCTGGTTTTATGTCTATCAAAAGTAAACCCTTTGGTAGATGGAAGTCTGCAGCTGTTGATAGCACAGTGGGACATCTTTGCCTCCAAGAAACAATTTCAAAGGTGGGCTTTTTGCCAGAGCTGTAAGCCTGCTGATACCAGAAAGTCAGGGCAAATGAGGGGTTGGTATAGCAATTATAGTGACATCTTTGGTTCTCTTTAAATGGCCAATAGTTGTTTTTCTTTCTCCAAGCCATTCAGTACAGTGTGGAATCTTTTTGTAAATCAGTAATCTAGGTAGATAACAGATGGCAAAGTTTCTCTGGGGTACTAATTGGATTATCCACAGGTTATTAGGTGTCAAATGCTGAGCTTTCCTTTTAGCTATAAAATGTTTCCCCATCACCAAAGCAATGAGCATGAAAGGATAGTCACCCCTTAGGTCTTGAGAAACTTGAATAGTACCAACACGTAGATTCCAAAGGAAAATGGCTGTTCCAGAGTAGAGCCAGGAACATGACCCACCATGCTATAGTATAGACGTTCAGGTGTGGGGTGCATCATTACTCCAGCCCTAAGTTTATGAGAGAATCTCCACTACACCATTACCTTCCGGAAGTCACCTGACTTCTCTTGATAGCTTCTTCCCAACTTATATAAAATCCTTTCACCTTTGGCCATTTTTATTGTCAGAGTACCCTTTCTTACTCTGCTTGTAATTGTCATCTCTTGAACCTAACTTTCTCAGTTACATGTACTGTCTTATCATTGTTCAGAGCAAGCATGAGCAATTAGCCTTCATCTGTCCAAACTAAACAGCTATTATTATTTTTACCACACTCTAATATGTTTTCTTTTTTGTTGTTTTTTCTACCTCCTCAGTGATTATATTCTATAGTTTTTCTATGTTCCTCTTAAAATGCGAATCATCTTAGCATCATTATAGCTGAGATATACTAGTGTATTTGTCCTCAATTTTGTTCTCAGTATTTTGATGACAATGTTAAATTTGAGAAGCACACAAGGAAATGAAGACTTCTTTATCTTTGTATTATTTGTGTAAAGTTATATTTTTCCATAAGTCAGAATCCTTTGCCACTCACGTTCACACCTGAATATGAAATACATTGTCATGGTGTACAGGACCCAAATTTCAGTGCTGTCCTCATTTTTTAAGTAAATTCCTGTTATAAAGATAAGAGCTGCATGGTATCTCCCCCCTCCCCCAAATACCTTGAAGTCCTAATCCTTTATACTTGTTAATTTGACCTTATTTAAAAATAAGGTCTTAATGTGAGTTAAGATGAGGTTACACTGAAGTAAGGTGGGACCTTAATTAGATGACTGGCATTTTTATAAGAGGATAAGAAACACCTTAAAGACACACAGTGGATGGGAGTTCATCACGTGAGACACACTGTGGGAAGATTGTCATGTGACAACACAAGCAAAGATTAGAGTTACACAGCTGCAAGCTAAGAAGCACCAAGGGTGGTCGGCAGCCTCCTATATCATCTTACATGGCCAAAGGGACTCCACTAATGTAATTAGCTTAGTTAATCAGTTGATCTTAAAACATGGAGATTATCCTGGATTATCTGGCGGGGCCCAATGTCATCACCTGAGCCTTTGAAAATGGAATTCTCTCTCCCCAGTTGAATGCAGAAAGGGAAATTGAAGAGATTTGAAACGTTAGAGATTGCTGACTTGAAGATGGAGAGGTGCATGTATCAATGAGATGGAGTCCTACACACTCCAGAAATTAAATTCTGCCTACTGGAACGACCTTTGAAACAGTCTTCACCAGCTAGTCCAGAAGGAAACAAAACACTACTAATACCTTTGTTTATGTCTTGTGAGACCCTGGCCAGAAATTCCAGCTATGTGGTACTAAATTTCTGATCAATAGAATTGTGATAATAAATGAGGGCTATTTTAAGCCACTAAATTAGTGGTAATTTGCTAGGTGGAAACAGGGAACAAATGCCTACAGCTATGTCAAATTAGGATAAAGATAACAATATTCACTGCATGTGTTAAAAAATAAACTGAAGCATATTAAAAAATTTAAGATTTCCATTTGAACAAAAATTGCTTCAAATCAGGCAGTGCCAAACTAGGAATGGGTTAGGAGCACCCCATAGGCAGGAGCCAGGGGAAAGACATACACAAAGAAAGTGTGGTAGCAAAGAAAGGAAATTATTTAACTAACTATAGCTTAAAGCCCAGATGACTTTTCGTGATTGGTCACTCTAGGTGTTTTGATTCAATAGGGTTAGATTTCTCTTTGCTTACACAGCCCTTCACAGTATTAGGATCACATCAGTCTAATGGCCTCCTTGTTTCATTAACTCCTGCATCGGTTTCTCTTTACTAGCTCCCTTAAAATATTACGCCAAATTTGTTTTGATTTAAACAAACACATTTATAAGAAAGTTGAATATGAGAAGCCATATATTACTTTATCAGGTAGTCAATTCAAATTGTTTTCAATTTTCTCCAACCGAAAAATTTTTATGGCACCATAAAAAGGATAATTTATGTTTTAGTGTATAATATGAGCAAGAATGAAATGAGCTCCATTATTGACAGCAATTACAGTGATAAAGACACAACAACTTGAAATCTCTGCAAATTCTTGTGACTTAGCAAGATACTCCAGTCCTTGACCATGAGAGCATTACAGGACTGTTCAGATGTAATACTCACAAATGAACACAAGTAACTATTTCTCTCTCTATATGTGTGTGTGTGTGTGTGTGTGTGTGTGTGAGAAAAAGGAGATATAGGCACTACTGACACATAGAATTTTTTATAAAATTAAAAATAGACCTCAATCCAGTTGTCAATAATGTGTGTATATACACATGCACACACTATATAGTATATATACACACTATGTAGAATATAGACACAATATATAGTATGTGTGATATATAACACATATTGTATATTGTATATATCACACATACTATATATTTTGTATACATTGATTATATATACTATGTATACATTATACGTAGTATATATAGAATACATATAATGTGTGTGCATATATTATATGTATACTATATACACTATGTATAATATATGTGTACATATATTGTACACATTATATGTATACTATATATACTATGTATAATGTATACATAGTATACTAAGTATACTGTATATACTATATGTGCATGTAGTATATCTATACTATATTGTATAGTATACAATAGTGTGTATTGCCAATAGTGTGTGTGTGTCTGTATATATATATAGAGAGAGAGGGAGAAAGATAAAAAGTTGTGTTGAGTTTTTATCTCTCTCAAAGGTCAGGATTACGCAATATGAGAAAGAGCTGGAGAGGATAAGAATATAATTCCATGTGATCAGATGACCTTTGAGGATTTGAATGAAGTCTTCCCAGAAACCAAATTAAACAAGAAGTATCTCCACTGACCTCACAAGCCAACTGATAATTTATAAGCTTCAACCTGGGAGGAAGCTCTGGCTTCTGTATTATAAACTTTGGACATTAAAATAACTATACAATAAAAAATAGACTTAAATCTAAATATGTTAAAATGCTATGTGGGACAGTTTTCTTATTAGAAGATTCATATTTAAAATTCAGAAAGGAGATTTTGCTTTTCTTGCTTCATTTTAGATTTTTTGCTTTGAAATTTGAGGGTTACAGGTACTTATCACCCTCAAGTTCCCCCTGACCTAAAATAAATTGAAAAACACAGGCAAGAAATGAAAATATCAGCTTTATTACTGAAGATGTGGAACTGGAAAGGTGCTTTGGATATATAGTCATACTTGAGCTGTGTCATATTTCCCCAAATGCCAAACTTGCCCACTGATATGATAAACCGCTCTCACAGATAAACCACTCTTCTTTCTTGCTGAAAGAAGTAAAGTAAGACTAAGAGAAGGTAGACATTTCTTATTATTATTTCACATAGGATAAAGATTACTACTTTATGATAGATTACTATCAAAGGTAGAACCATGTAAAGGTGTTTGTTTTAAAATTCACAGCACCAGTAGCATACCTAGATGTCATAATGATTACATATTACTCTGATTTCCAAATTTCTAAAGTACATTTTACTTATTATCTATTTTGTGCCTCTTCAATGTGGTTACAGCACATTCAGTTCCAAATGTTCTACAGCAGGCTGTATATATGGTTCCAGTGATGTGAGTAGTAAGCTCCTTTAGGACAGTGCAAGCATGTGCGCTTCCCAAAATACAGTCCCCTCATGGAGTAGAGAGGCTGGCAGGCTTTCAGGAGGTGTGGTCTTCCTGTCCTGCTTTTACATCCAGTCCCCCAATGTGCGATCCAAAGTTATCTCTGAGCGGCCCAAAAAGCCTCAGTTTAACTCTCATTTTGAAAAGGGAAGATGATTTTCTAGGAGAAGATTTAGTTCATTAACTTATGTTTCAGAGGAATCTTTATCTCAGCCTTACAGATGTTAATGTTCTTTTGGGCTGTTTGAGTACCATCCAAGTGAGAGCCAGAAATATGTCACAGAAACTGTAGCATTGTGAATTCAGAGAAAATGTATGCATCTAGAAATATAGGACATGCTTCTTCTTCTCATAACCATACTGCTCCTCCAAAGGAATATTTTTGAAAATGTGTAGTAAGAGAAAGGGAAGATTTAAATATCTGTATATGTATAGATACATACATTTATAAGCATATAACCCTGTATGTAAATATGATTATTTTTCTGTACCTACATTATTCTAATAAATGAAGATATAATCTGATTTTCAAAATACTCTCTTATAAATAGATGTGGATATTTATTTGCCTCAATTAACCAACCGATGAACTTATGTTCCTCTTTTATATTTTCCATAAAATCTTCCCAGAAGACAGTAAGGAGAGAAAAAATACAGAAATGCAGGGTGTGTAATCAGTCAAAGGATCTGTTTTCATGTTATGTGTTTACCATTTAAGTTTGTGATAGTAGGCGCATTAGTATATTATATAACCTCTCTCTAAGCCTGAGTTTCACCATTAGTGAGGTGAGATTTAAAGGACATTATCTATAACATGTTTAATTGTAGGGATGAATTTTGAGATCTTTCTGTGTAAATTACAATGCAATAAAAATATTTAGCTTTTTTCCAGCCCAGTGTTAAATAAAGTGACGGGTGTCATTCCACCTTCAGACCTTTGCCACCATGCTGTATGGCCCACGGCACTTAGCACTTTTTCACCATATCCTCACGGCATTGCCCTTACTTTTACCAGTAAAATGTGAAGTCCTTGAAGGCATAACTTATTTTATTCATTTATTACCCTGTATTGCGTATTGCGAAAATTGCGTATATATCTTGCACATAGCTCTCACATGACTATCTGGTGGATAAATTAATTCAGTCAACAGACAATTTTTGAAATGGAATGTTACCCAGGTTGTGATATATGCTAAAAATATAATATAAAGCAATGTAGAATTGGTGCCTATTATTCCTGTGTTTAGAGTTTCAAACTATAAGCAAAAAGTAAACTAAAAATAACATTAAATTCCACTTAGCTTTCTCTTCCAGTACACATTTTTGTCTCTTACAGAACTATGGAAATACGAATTATATAATATTCTACCAAGAAAATGCAGAAATTAGAAATAAAGCTGTGGCATAGATTTTAATACAGAGGAAACAGCATAGTTCCTTTGAAATTGACAACTGAGATCTAAGTTTAGCTCAGATATTTACCATTTTTTTCCTATTTTGGCCACGTATTTAACTCATAGTCATTTAGCTTTCCTAAAGTAATGAAATTAATGTAGACAGATGATAACTTTGTATAAATCTCAGATTATCAGTCTTGAACATGCTCACTTACTTTTTTTTTTCTTTAAGACCATGCACTAAACTTTAGATATTTCTCCAGTTACTCACTATGATTTGATGGAGGCAGTCCCTGGTTTGATGGTGATACACTCAATATTTAAGAGCGTTATTTTATTAAAGGGTTTTTTTTTAATGCAAAGGTATCTGTGTGGCTTTATCTTTGTTGATTGTGTTAACTAAAAGTGCATTCTGATTCAGGTGAAGATATCGGCTAAAAGAGTGCTAGAAAAATATATTGTTATCATCTCAGAGACAAGCCTAAAAAGGTAACATTGATACAAAACAGAAATGAGGCCTTGTTTCTTTAAGGAATTCTCACATTGATTGACAACAGACCTTGAAATGATTTGTCATGTAGAGCGGCATCAACCTGAAAGGACCGTAGTAGCTCTTAAAGGTTTATGATTTAGATGATAATCTGAACCATTCCAAAGCAAGAAACCCCTTTCTATAATTTCTAATTTATCTCTAGAGAGTAAATAAAAACAAAGATTCATAATTATTTCTGAAAATGTTAAATTTAATAGAGCAAACTTTTGTGGATTTAGTGTTCGGTATATCGTAGGGCCTTAAACTTGAAAGCAAAATTAAAGTTTTACATTTTAAAAAAATGTTTTTCATTGGTATGTATAAATCAATGAATTTAATAAATTGATATCCTCTTATATTTTGAAATATCTTTTAAGAATTAGAGTGTGGAGTAGATATAACTATTACATCAAAAGGATATCGGATAGTTTTCTCATAGATTTAATAAACATATATCTGTCCAATTCCTCAGGATATATCTATATATTCATCTATCAATTATTATTCCTATCATCTCTAGACATTGGTCTGGAGTCATCAACTTTTCAGGGTACAAAATAACAAGTCAGAAGATTGACAGCCTCTGTCTCCTCTGCCCCCACTTGCTGAATTCACAGTATTAATTGCCAATTTAGCATAATGGGAGTGTAGCTTCACTGTATGAAAGCAGAATATCTCCAGGCTCTACAGAATTATGCAGTGTAGAAATTGAGTAGTTTAATATAAATTCATAACATCTGTGATGCTTAAAGAACTAACTTAGCAAAGTATTTTAGGTTCAATGTATTATTTCTCCTAGTAAAGTAGGAAAGCAACAGAAACAATATATCACTGCATTTAGTAAAATTTTGTGAAAATATTCAGAAATACATAAGAAGAATAAAAAGAAAACATTGATACTATTATAGTTTATAACAGAAATAGAGTTTTTTTAAAAGAGTTTATTTATTTTTAGAGGGAGGGGAAGGGGAAGAGAGAGGAAGAGAAGCATCAATTTTTGTTAAACTTAATCAACAAATATAATAATAGAAGTAATAATAAAAAGTATAGACAACACAAAGAAGCGTTTCAGTATGATACAGTTATCTTATAAGTAATTAGGTAAGGAATAACAAGCTTTTTAAAGGAGGTGGTAAAACATTTTTCTAAATTACGTTTTCCAACCAAACACCTTGATTTAAGATATACTGTAGTATTTGCTGCTATAAGGAGGAGACTATCATAGGAAACTGAGTAGAATATTTTTAGAAATACAAGATAGAGATGACTTCTGGAATGGTCCTGTGAGAAGCCCTAGATACCCACTACATAATTAAGCAAACGTAACTGATGGAAATGATGAAAATGTTTGCAAATTTTTGGAAACTGTTTTAAGGGCGTACAGAACATAAAGAGCCTTTGATTTAGAAATATCTACTAAATCTCACTGAGAACAGTGAAAGCTTATGACAATTGAGCTGCAGTCTGTTTTCTCGCTCCCAGCTCAGTGTGATAGAAGAACCACTTGGGGTGGCTGCAGACAAGAACACTGTTCTCTCTGCTCAGATCACAGTCAAGGGCTGCAATCCACTCCAGAGCAGAAGGCGGCTTGATTGACACTGTGGAGGCTCTAATGCAGGCAACAGAATGATGAGAGGCCTAGGGCTCTCTTCTTCTCCCCAACCCAAACTTGGAGGATCAAAGATTTACACCAGGTGTGGGCAGGCTTAACTGAGTGAGCACCAATCACCCTTCCCTCACCTACCTCCAAGGGCCAAAGTTCCACGTTAAGAAGCAAGCTTAAAAAAAAAGAGCCTACTGTCAGACTGCCCCAGCCCAGGGCCTGTTTTGAAGAGGGTGTCACGGTGAGAGAAGTGGTCACCTGATCCTAGCTCTGTCGCAGTGGTGCAGAGTTTGCCAAATTTGCAGACTCTAAGAACAGAGAACTCTGAAGCGTTTCATAGGTAATCTGCTTTTATTTGGAACAGTGTGGAGAGGAAAGTCAAGGCTAAATATGCTCTGGAAAACAATTCAGATTCTAACAACTAAGAGGAGAATGGTAGAGCCGTGAGGGCAACAAGCAAAACTGTCCACTTGCCAAAGAAACCTGGGGAAATAGCAAGGGAAAAAATCCCTCCTGAGATCACAATTTTAAGATTGACATCAAGGATTGCCTGTCCAAAGGGGCCCACATTTAATTGGAGAGAGTAATTTATGCCCCAGAAAATAATTAAAACAATAGACCAGACATCTGGCAATTAGCCAGGGCTTATAACTGGGTGTAACCACTGAAACAGCTAACTCAATAGAGACATTAATAAAGGAGACAATGAAAGAGGTATGGTCCCAATTTTACAGAAAGAGGAATAAAGGCTCAAAAGCGGCTAATGAAACTTTGCCTACATTTACCCAGTAAGGAAAAGGAATAAGATGTTGGCCCCTTGCCATTGCTTTTCCATTTTAAAATTTTTAGTTCTCTCGTCTGTTCTCTGGCTTATTTCCCCTCTAGGTGAGTATAAGGAAGGGCAAGAGTTTTCAGCAACATCATTATCTCTAAATGTTCCGATAACTAAGATCTTAAAGGATTATTTGTTTACTCATTGACAGGGCATAATAACATCTTAGTATTCAGATGGGCACTGTACATATTTTTAAGAAATAAAGAACTCTTTTTATTAAAATATATCTCCTATAGGTTGGATTCATGTAAATAACATGCTGAGGTGTTAGAAAAAGCTTTCACTTGATACGTTTTGGTTTTCTGCAGACTGTGTTTGGTCTGTTGGATACTGATCCTTTTGGGATGCTGAAGGAAACTGGTAGCTATTAAAACTAAAAATCTAATGTTTGAACAAGTATTAAACTAGTCAGTTAGAGAGCTATCTGTAGATACACAATAATTGGCGATGTCCAAAACCACAGGGAAGTATAGGTTTTAGTAGAAACTCAGACATGGGTTTTGATGTCTGCCCTGTGCCAGGGTGAGAGTGTGTTTGGGAGTGGCAATGTCAGCCTGATGTCCCTTGTTGTCCCTGTGTCTAACCAGCCTTATGCACATGCTTTGAGTAGGTTTGCCACTTGCCTTGTGTATCGAACAAAAGGCTCTGATGTGTCTCCTACTCTGAGGCATTCTTTCCAAAGTACTGTCTTTGACCCGGTCAAGAAGCAAAAAAGAAAGCACTAAAGATTATATCGGAGAGAAAATAAAAGACTGGTATTTGTAGGCTTGAGTTTACCTTTTGAGAGGTTTCAGGGGCCCATAAGATTGACTTTTAGGAAATGTAATACATGGGATCATGAAATCAAGTGGAGCTCAAATTCCACCGCCATTGAAAACCAGCTGTAGATACTTGGGTGAATTCACTTAACCTTTATTCACTGCTTTCGCAAAATGTAAATAACAGCACTTTTCTCCCACTATCATTATGAGTGTTGAATAAAATAATTCATTGGATGCCTAATAGAAAGCCTGAAATCCAGCAGGCGTTTTGTTGATCCTCCTTTCCTTCCCTTTTGACACCCCTGATGCCCTTGATTAAAGTCATATTTTATGCACATATGGATATATTCTTGAAATTGAGCCCCACTAAAATGACATTTGCCCTTTGCGTGAAACACTGTTGCTGCTCAAAGCAAATTCCCTCCTTGGACTTTTCAATTACAAGGTGGGAATCACGCCTCCTGTGTTAAGTGTTATAGTAACTGTACCATGACCTCAGTGAAGACTCATCAATCTGGCAATTATCTTCACTGATACAGTCAGGGCCTCGGGAGTAAATGCTGTGCTTCAGAGAGATTGCTGGCTTAATCATACGTGATAAATCCCACTCTCTTTAGATGACATCTTGCTTTAGATGTCATTGAAGATATATAACATAAATATATCACATAAAAAAGTGTTAGGAAGGTCATATATCAACAGGAGCATAGACTCATAATTCTCTTATTTAATTAAAGTGGCTGCTATGTGGTGAGTAAAAATATTTACTTTCATACTTTACAACAATTTGAATTAAAAAAATGAAATAATTTAATGTCATAAAAGTATGTTTTCTTTTAATTAGGTTTTCTGTTTAATTAAGTTGTGCAATACCAATGGGTCTTTTTATTCGTCTATTTGTTTTTAAATCAGGTGATGAAAAGGTACAACATTCTGTTTTTTAACTAATTTTGTTTTCTGTTCTAAAAATTTAAAGTAATAATTTTCTTCTTAGTATAAAGACAGTGCCATGTGCTAGTACGGTACAGGAGGAAAAAATGCTGGATACAGAGACAGGAAATCTAAGTTTCGGCCTTTTTCTTGGTGGTGTTTATCCATATGATCCTATAGTTAGTGGCAAGGATAGAATTATATTCCCATCCTTGGCCTATTTTCCTGCATGTAAAATGTTGCTGTTACCTTGATGAAACCATTTGTAAGGTTATCCTAAGATCAATTAAAATCACGGTATTCTGTGTATTTGAAAGGGAAATTAAGTTAAAGATTCCTGGCTTAAAGTCACAGTTTTGACTCTTAAGTAGTTGAATAAACTTCGAAAATGACTTCACTGTTCTGAAACTCATTTGCTTCCCACAAGAAGACAGATTGAACTAAATCTCCAAGAAGTGCTGGTTCTGACTCTTCTTCAAGGTAATACCTGACACAAATTTAAGATAAATATATTATCACTATATTCTGTGTATCTCTGTGTATATACACACACACACACATATGTACACATATGTATGAAGAATGAAAATTACGTATAAAGATGTTTAAATCATTATGAGAGATGTGTTTTGGAATTCTGTGAAAGCATATAGTTATTGTGATGAAGACTAATTTACATTGCATTATACTTCAGTAATATCTAGATTAACATCAGCATAAAAATAAAGCCTGAGTTTCAATATAATCTCAGCTAGTTATTATTTGTGTAAAACATGTCATCATCTAAATTCTTTTAATGCTTTTTCTTCTGTAAAATAAGCCTATACAAATATCTTAAATATCTTGGAATTGTTGGGAGGATTCCGAAGAAACGTATATGTGACAACTCTCTGAACAAATGAATTTGGCTTTCTAATCTGATTTTATTCACTGGCTGGTATGAATGGATGTCTGCTGAATTGTCATCCCATCCTTCACTTTCCATGGTTCATCACCTGCTCCTGGAGGCAAGTCTGCAGATGTGTGGGGGAACCCCCCAAATAATGGAATTTATTTATTAAAAAATGTGTATTTATTCTCACATGTTTAAATTTTAGCCACCTTCAAAGTACTTTCCATTTGATGCAATACACCCATCGAGACTTTTTTTCCACACCTCAAAACAGTTTTTGAATGTGTCAGTTTTGATGACTTTTAGTGCTTCTAACTTTTTTTGTTTCACCTCTTCCACATTGGGAAGATGTTTCCCTTTGAGGACTTTTTTTTTCATCTGGGACATACACAAAAAAAGTTGCTGGGGGCCAGATCTTGTGAATAAGGAGGGTGGGGCATGCAGGTCAGGTCATTTTTTGGTCAAAAACTGCTCAACACTCAGCATGGTGTGGACGGGGGCACTCATCAATCACCTATCATGAAATGAGCAAACATGTGAAAGAGTGTTAAAAAAAAATTCACTGAGGTGGTAAAGGGTAGAATCAACAAAACAAACAAGCAAGCAAAGTATAACCAGAGACATTGAAATTAAGAACAAACTGACAGTAACAGAGGGGAGGTAGGAGGGGATAATGGGGGGGAAGGAACATCTATAAAGGACATGTGGACAAAACCAAAGAGGGGTAGGATCAAGGGTGGGAACCGGGCATGGCTGGGGTAGAAGGGAATGGTGAGGGGAAAATAGAGACAACTGTACTTGAACAATGAAAAAAAGTTTTAAAAAATTCACTCAAGCAGAACACACCCTCTCATAACCACACCAGCTAACACACTGGTACAGATGAATTCCTAGAACAATACTCACCAAGTGGAGGGCACCTGTACTACAAGGGCCAGCCCTCCAATTATCTTTTGGATAATTAGTAGATAATTATTTTTGGGTCCCTCTCCTATATGAGAACACGGAGCACAGGAAATTCAATCTGGGTCTGACGAAACTGCCTAAAGCGAGCCGGAGTAAATGCAACTCGTATCCTAGGCAGTTAGTTACACAGTGATCAACACTGCTCTCAAATCAAAAAGATTGTGAGGGCTGGACACAGGAACAAAAGATAAAGGGGTGGAGAACATCAAAGACTAAAAATATGAAGGATTTAGGAACAAGTTGTAAAAGCAAACAATAAAAGACAATTTACCCCAACATAACCAAAAATAGGCGGCTTTGTTTATTACTTGGCAGCCATAGTACCATTTTAGAACCTCAGTGAAATCATTCCCCAAAATCTGATAGATAACCCGTGTTATGATACTTTAATAATTATTTTCTAGACATCCAAATAAGAGGGAATGTGAATAGTGTGATGAGGATGAAATAATTCATTTTGGGAACTGGAATTGTGGGCAGACTTCCGGACTCCAGGGAGCAGCAGCCATTTGGTTTTCTGCATGCATGGCTGGGTTCTGTGCAATGAGCATCTCTGGTGAGCCCCAGGTGTGTGTTAAGGGGAGTCTTGCCTCCTTTCTGTGCAGACAGTGTCCACAAAGTTGTCTGTGTACTACATAAGACAGCCAGAACCACTGAATCATTAAAGGTGATGCAACTGGCTGTTGCCTATCCACCATAGTGTCTGCATTCTTAAGAGGGACACAGTCTTTTTGAGCACTGGGAATTCAGCTTGGCCAGTTTGAGTGATGAGGTGTTTCACTGCATACAGGCCATCAGTCCATGCAGGAAAACACTCTGCAGCATTTGCCATCTGTTACTAGGAAGCTGACATGGGAAATTCAAGTCGAGTCACTACAAGACAGCAAAGAGTGACTTTGGCTGATTGAATGTTGTGCCTCTGCATGAAGTGACATGCTATCCAGAGAGGTATTGTTTGACTTCTAGTCTGTGGAGAGATAAAAATTCATTTTTAGTCCTGGTCTGTTGCTCTAAGGCCAGTGAGAAGTCATGAAGAATTTTGCTGTACCAGCAGCAATAAGGTGTTTAACGCATCCATTTCCGGGAACTTTAGGGCATCTTAGAATGCTGACTGCATGGCTTTCTGGTGAAGGTTCCGAACTGTGATAAATAGAATTGGAATAAATTATAAAACAGGGAGCAACTAAATCTGATGATAAAAGGCAGATAGAAGCACGTAAGGAATTATGGACTAGAGAAGGAGTGCATATGAGGTACTCACATCCTCACTTATGCTTAAAAAATCTTGTTTTGTCAGTATCTATCTTTAAAAAGCTTGTTGGAGATAAAAGCTACTCTGGGGTAAAATATCTCATGTTCATAAAAATTCTGTGGCTGCTATTTGCTATGTATAGAATTCAGCCCAATTCTGTAACCATTTACAGAACAGTAGTCGTGGGCTAGTCAATGTCCTAGGGGATGGAGATTTAATATTAACAATAATAATGAATATTTAAAGAGTACCTTTATCACGTTGTCTTATGTGATCCATGCATACAAGTGAGGTAAGTATGTTTATATTCCCACTTTACATATGAGAATGCCATGAAGTTTGTCAAAGTCACATAGCTCATTAATGATAGTGTCTGGACTTGAGATCAATTCTGCCTGGCTGCACATTTTTTTTTTTTACCAAAATTATATACTCCCATTGAAAGGACAAGATACTTCCCTTCCTCTCTATGGTTCACTGCTGAGTAGAAGATTGAGACCTATAAACAAATCACTTTCCCATTTAATCTTCCCATTGACTTCAAGAGCACTTAAGAGAAGTGGTAGAGTCCCGACTATGGCCTCTAACTTCCTTCAGGAACTTGTCACTAACTTTTTCTGGATCCTTCCCTCCTATCACCTTCTCTGCATTCACTCAGATCCAGCCATGCTGATCTTCTTAGTCTTCCTGCACTCTCCGCCACTCTGTGCCCATGTCTCTGGTCCAGAGTCTATTATTTAGCTATTACTTAACTCGGGGATCTTAATTCAAATATAAAATCCCAGAGAAGCTTTTCCAAAGGCAGAAATCTAAATTCATTCATACTTTTGTAATCTCTCATTTCACTCTGTACTTCTTCATATCACTACCATAATTCATAACCGTGTATTTACTGTGACTGTTTTTTATCTGTCTCTCCAGTAGCCTTAAAATTCCTATGGGAAAGAATTGTGTATATTTATATTTTATAAGTGTCTTACAAAAACATCATATTATTCAGTATATTATAGGTAAGTAATTTCTTATTTCTTCTATTTATGAATGTCAACTTTTGGAAACAACCTCTTTGATGGTAATACTCAATAAAGTGAAATTTCGCATCTCCTTTTTACCTGGTCAAAATTTGTTATATCTGAGGAAACTTTGACTAGATAACATTGGTGAATAAGTAAACATTTGTTGATGAGTGAATGAATAAACTAATGAATCTATCCATTCAGGCATTCTTTCCATGCAAGAAGACATGCATTTATGGTGGCTCAAAAAAGATACTTAGGGTCATAAATTCCCAGAGAATCCAATGATACTAATTATGTTCTATGAGTTGGTTCCAGTTAGGCGCTAACCTCTTTTCTGCATTCGTAGTAGTTTTCACAATTAAATATTTTAGGGTAGCTAAAAATAACCCCAGCATAATAAACTAACTTTTGATAAGATTATTGGGATTTAGAAATAATGGCCTATTTTTCTAATATGGATACATTGGAGTTATGTGATGATTATATTTTTACAATATCCCTTAATTGACACAATTTTTGGCTATATGAAATAAAATGCATGTGTTCTTACTTACATTTCTAAATCTTGTGAAATTATAATACTTGGATCATTCGTTTGAAAATTGCCAACCCTTACTATGCACCAAGGTTGTGCTACAGCTGCTGATGATGTGATAATGTCAATCTTCACTTTCATGGAACTTGCAGATCATGGGGGAACTATAATAGCAAAAACCAACACTTGTATAGTCCACTCTTCAAGGAGGTTAACATATCTAAACCATTTACTCTTCATGCAATAGAGCGAGGTAAGTTCTATTTCACCCCAAACACAGATGAATGCAGACAGATGTAGAATGTTCTGTTTACTAGTGGAAATGTAGACATCGATGTTGCAGTGTGATCTGTGCTCTGATCCTTGTGGGTATGCCCAGGCAATGCTTTCTAGATTGTGTCAAATAAACACTGAGTCAGCATTGGCCAAATTGAGGACTATGCTAGGAACGAAGGCTGTTACTGGAAAATACATATAACATTTACAAAAGTATGAATACAGTATGGTGTTCTTCATCTGATTAGTCATCATCATCATTATATCTAGTATTTGCTGAGCACTCATTGTATTGCATGCTTATTCCCAGTGCTAGATAAGGGCTAACTCTTAATCCTCACAAGCCAAGACATAGCTGTCACATTTTACAAATGTGAAAGTAAGTGCACAGAGACATACCTGTTATTATGTGTCTGGCTCTCATAGGAGCATGGCATATCTGGGAGTGGCAAATTCTCTCATATGGTTGAATATTAAGATGATCACGGAGGATAAAGGATACAAAAGTAGAAGTTTGAACTTCAAAATATGTCTGATGTCTTTCTGAAGGATTACTCTATTAGGTGTTCTTTCAAAAGGTTATGCAGTGTAAAATGTGCGCAACAGAGAGACTAATTAGGAGGAAATGATGAAATTCTAAGTCAAGAAAGACAAAAGTTAAAACAGGGAATAGTTTTGGTGACAGAAACAAATTAAATTTAGCATAGAATTGACAAATGTGATCACTTGGATGTCAAGGGGTTAGAAGAAAGGGGGAAATTACTGTTCATTACATAGTTTCACACCTGGATGAATTGATGCAGGAATGGGGTCATTATCAGAGACGGGGACAAGGAACGAGTTTGATGGAATTTGATTATTTTAGTTTTGAACATACTGTATTTAAAATTTTTGAGGTATCAGAAGAAAAACACTTGATCTTAGCCAAAAGGCTGAGAAGTGATAGATATAAGAACAAATAAAATTCTAGAGCTACCTAAGATTTTTTCTAAGTAAAAAAATAAAATTATTATGACCTTACAAATATATATTATCTGTAAGTAGAGATTATTTTGCTATGCTATATTTCCATTAAATGTAATGTATTCTTAGTTTGTATTGTAGTTATGTTTACATTGAAGATGATCTATGAGTGCTAGTATCATCTTTGGAAGTAGAGTTTAGTTTATATTACAACTTCTACACACTGCTGCAATTTTGTGAAGGTAGCTAGCTAGCTTCATTGTCCTTTCAAAGAGAATTGATGGTTGGCAATACATCTATAAATAGGTGGATTTTTAATTTCTATCTTTCTTTCTGAATTAAAACATTAAAATTGAGCAAGAATATTCTTTATCATCTAATCCATTTTTCTTTCATAATTAGTTACATTTAATTTCTACTGTAAAAACATATTATCAAGCACATTTTGTTCATATTCTTTTAAAGATAGAATTGGGCTTATTAATTTTCTTCAGTGAGGTACATCTGCCCCTTTCTCTAGTAGTAATCTACCCAATTTTTAAAGTCTTTAATTTGATCTTTGCTTCCTAATAAATTAGAGAAATCTCATCACACCAATACTTGTTAAACAAGCAGTTGAAGCATCTTTTCAGAGGATCCACAGGAACCAGTGTTTTTGCCATTTCTACTCCAGGACCACGTGATGAACATGAACAGAAAAGCTCTCCTTCACAGTCCTGTCTCTCCCTTCCAACACTGTGAGGGCCACTTGGATCGCAATTCTGTTTGCATTGTCAGTAGTGTTTCCCTGACTTTGGATTCCGAAAACAAATGAAAAAGGTCATTTCAGTGACATAGAGGTGAAAATTTCGTAATTGTCCAGGAAAGGATATGAAAACACAAAGACACACACAAACACACACACTTCACTCCCTCCATTTTTCTGTACTGTCTTAAAAAAACTACTGAAAGGGTAACTTGAAAATAATAAAGTAAAAATATATGACAGAAAAAAGAATGAAAGTGTGTAGTCCAATTTTAAAACTCACTGCATTTACCTTTTCTCAGGATTCAAGCTTAGAATGAGGAAAATGTTGTTGTCAATGAGTCCCAGTTCACATTCCTCTGGAAGAAATCAAACCTGGGCATGTTGACTTTGAAATGCATGTGGGAGAGGAAGCGACAAAAGTCTAGAATTAGCTGAATCTACATTATTTCGAAAAATGAATCCAAGTATAGAATTGTGAACAATGACTATTTCTGACTTGAAGGACCTGAGAAAAAGAGAACAATAAAGTGATTAGAATTTTTTTAATTAGAAAAATCAGGGAAGAAAAGAGAAATTATAAAGAAAATTATGCTGAAAAATCTCAAGACTCTGTACAGTTGAAAAGATATTTCTAATTTTGACTCAGTCACTAGCTGTTTCACAAACCTTTGGTTTGGCCTTTTGTTTTCTTACTGTTTGTAGAAACTTCTAAGTATGCTCCTCTTCCAAAAATGCCACCTCTATGAATCCTAAGTAACCCATGAAAACACTTTTCTAGTAAATCTAGTGGTCATTCATAATCTCCCAGGCACAAACAATTGTATCCTCAGCATATGTGTTCTATTTACCTCTGTTGTACATGTTGCCATCTGCCCCATTCCCTTGCTGCATTAAACTTGTCATATGGGCCTAATTGATAATAAGTGTTTGTTGTGTAAATGCATGAACTAATTTTATCTTTGAATTCTAGTTTATTTAGAAATAACTAGGTTATCAGTTGTCTAAATTTAAAAAAACAACAAGGAATTATCTTTTATTCCTCTTTCTCCCCCAGTCCATCCCATCTTTCAAAATCTGTAAATCATTTCTATTCTAGAAAACATGACTTTAATCAACTTCTTTTCATCTCCACTGTCTCTACCACCATAACCCAAATAATTATCATCTCTTACTTGAGCTTCTTCAATATATTTTAACTGATCTTCCTACTTCCCACTCTTGGCCCACCCATAAGCTATTATACACTTTGCAATATTCACAACAAGTTATATTATTTCCTACCATAGCCCTTCTCCAAGAAAAACTTTTCATCATCACTAGTAATAAAACTAAAATTTCTTAGTCTTGAAAATAGTATGCCACATGATCTAGCCCTGGCGTGTTTCTCAGATCTCATCTTCTGCCAGTTTCTTCTTTATTCGCTCCACTCTAGTCACAGTGATTTTTGTATTCCTCAAATGCAGAAAAAAAACGGTTACTGATTTAGGACTTTGTGCTGTATTTTTCCTTTCCTGGAAAAACTCTTCCACTCACTCCTTTGTGTTTTCAGAGAAACACTAGCCGATTACTTACCTAAAAGTCACCTCTCTTGATTGTCCCTACCCATTACTGTGATACAATCTCCCTATTTTTACTTTGTTTTATTCTTGTATTCATTATCATATAAAATCTCCTTGTAGATATGATTACTTCTTTCCAACTCTCCTCCCAATGTAAGTGTAATTTCTTGGCATCACTGACTTTATCTGCTCTGTACATATTTCTTTTGCAAGAATACAGAACGGTGCCTAGCATGTAATAACAATACTCAAGAATTATGTGTTGAATATAAAATTAACTTAATGAACAGATCATCAAGTCCTCCTTTAAGTTCAATACATAAGGCTTAAAGCTTGTTACTAAGAGATGGTCTTGAAATTTTAATTTTGGAATCATAGTTAATTTTATTATTGGTTTGAAAATATGTTTTATAAATTTATTTACTTAAACATTTTTCCTTTGAGATAATTGTAGACTTATACAGAGATTTTAAAAAAAGGAATTCTATGCACCTTTACCTAGTTTTTCCAATGGAAGCATCTCAGAAAACTATTATACAATATCAGGAGGAATATTTTGACACAGAGAACATCAAAATACAGAACTTTTCCATTATCACAATAATTTCTTGTGGTTCTCTTTTATAGTCAACTCACCTCATCTGTACACTCCAGTCCTCAGTTTCTGGCAAACTTCTCATCTCTTCTTCCAAATAAAATGACACAATAGGTAAACTTTTGAGCTTTGATTTTTTTTCTGCTCAGCATAATTCTTTAGAGATTTTTCCAAATTATGCTTGGATTCATAGTTTATTCTTTTTTTTCCTGGAAATCTCAATGTATCACAGTTTGTTTAACTATTCATCTGTTAAAAGATATCCATGTTTTCTTCCAATTTAGGGGCTATTACCAATACACATGCTATGAACATTTGTGAACAGGTTTTATGTTACCATGTTTTCATTTCTTGGGATAGATGCCCAGGACTGCAATTTTGGGTTGTTGGGTAGTAGTATGTTTAGTCTACAGCAGAACTGCCAAACAGTTTTGCAGAGCAAATGTATCATGTTACCTTACCACCAACAGTATACTAGCAATCCAGTTTTTCATTTTAGTCATTGCAATAAGTGTGTGGTTTATTAATCTTAAAATAAAAAGCCAAAGTTAGAGGCAACACACATTTATTCGAGATCTTAAAAATAGCAATTTGGTAAGCATTGATGCAAAATGAAGGCAAGGGACTTTATAAGAAAAGGAGGGGAGAGTGACAGGAACAAAAGGCAAGAATTTCTATTAGTGCTAATCAGCTGCACTATTCTTTAGTTATACGTGGTGGTGCTAATTCTGAAGAATGTCTTTAATTTTTAGTCTTCACAGTCAGGATCTCTGTTTTCCCATTAGCTTTTCAAGCAGTTGTTTAGAAGACAGTGTTGATGGCCCTGTCTAATGTTATTTTACCCAGTTCAAACATTCCAAAGGCTCAAGGAGCAAGACATGCCAAGTATTTTCTTGGAAATGGGAACAATGACTCCACTTAAAAGTGGCTATGTTTATTTCTTTTTTTCAGGTGATGTATCATTATGCTTTTAATTTTCATTTCCTTAATGACTAACAAAAATTTTTTTCATGTGTTTAAATACCATCTATATATCCTCACTGGTAAAATATCTCTTTAGGGTTTCTGTGCATTTTCTGCTTAGATTGTTGTTATTGTTTTTGTTTTATTTTGGTTTTATTGTGGAGTTTTGAGAGTTCTTCATATATTATAGAGATTAATCCTTTTTGGTACACATGATGAGCAAACATTTTCTCCCAGTTTATAGCTTGTGTTTTTACTCCATTATTAGGTTTTACATAGAGGTAAAATTTTTTTGATAACTCTACTGGGTTAAATTCATATACTGTAAAACTCACCCTTTTAAAGTATACATATCAGTAGCTTTTAGCATGTTCATAGAGTTATATAAAGGTAATTTTTTCATATTTATGAAACAATTAATAAATTTTTCATTTTATATATCATAGATTTGGTGTCAAGTCTTTGCCTAGCCTTAGATTCAGAAGATTTTTCCTACATTTTTCCCTCTATATTTTTAGCTGTTTCCAAGTTTTATACATTTTACACTTAAATTCATGATTTATTGTGAGTTAAATTTTGAATAAATATGGAATTTAAGATTGAGAGTTCTGTTTTTGTTTTTGTTTTGTCCTTGAGTTTCTAATTGCTCTAGTAACATTGGTTTAAAAGTTAATGTTTCCACCACTGAAATCTTTTTGCTCCTCTGTCAAAGTTCTGTTATGTATGTTTGTTTGGGTGTATTTCTGAGTCCTCTATACTGTTTTGCTGATCTCTATGTCTAGCTCTACATCAATACCATACATTCTTGATTATAACAGATACATAATAAGTCTTGAAATTTGGTAGACTGATTCCTCTTACTTTATTCTTTTTTCCAAATTGGTTTATCTATTCTATGTACATTAAATCTATTCTATTAAATATGTTGGTAGCATTTTGATAAGACTTGTGTTAGATCTGTGTATCAATTTGAAGAGATACCTCCTTCATTGTGTTGTCTTTCAGTTGATGAAAAACATCGTTTCATTTATTTAGAGTATTATTTTTCATCAGGTTTTAAATTTTTGAGCATATAAGCCCTGTACATCCTTTGTTAGATTATCACCTAAGTATTTCTTTTTCTGCCATTTGTAAATGATATTGTATTTTAATGTAATGTGTTCCATCCTGGCACATAGAAATACAATTTATTTTTAATATATTTATCTCTTATACTGTCTGTTGAATTTATTTATTAGTTCTGGGACTTGGCTTGTTTTTTTATTTCTTGGGATGTTTTTTATGTACATAATCATGTTATTTGCAAATAATTATAATCTGATTTCTTTCTTTCTCATCTGTATGTCTTTTATTTCCTTTTCTTGCCACATTGCACTGGTGAGGACTTCCAGTGCTATGTTAAATAACAGTGGTGAGAGCAGATATCTTTGAATTGTTTCCAATCTTAGGAGGAAAGAATTCAGTCTTTCACCATTAATTGTAGTAGTAATTGCAAGTTTTGTTAATAGATATGTACTATCACATTGAGGAGATTCTCTTCTATACCTAGTTTTCTGAGAGTTTTACCACGAATGGAAATTGGATTTTTTCAAAGAATTTTTCTGCATAAATTGGTATGATTATATGATGTTTCTTCTTTACTCTGTTAATATGTTGGATTACAATAATTAATTTCCAATGTTTAACCTGCCTAGGAATAAACACCATTTTATAATGGTGTATGGTTCCTCTTACATATTGCTGAATTCTATTTGTTAATAATTTGTGAAACTTCTTGGTCTCTTTTGGGGAGACATATTGATCAGTACTATTTTTTATGATTTTTAAAAATAATTATATTGTCTGGTTTCACAATCAGGGTAATACTACCTCCACAAAATGAGTTGAAAAGTATACCATTCTCTTCTGTTTTCTCTAACTATATAGAATTTCTGTTAATTCTTCAAACATTTGGTAGAATTCTGTAGCGACACCTTCTGGGGATGGCAATTTCTTTTCTAGTTTTAAAATGATAAATTATAAACAATTTCTGGCTTTTTTGTAGAACTCTTTAAATAATTTATTTCATACTAAATGAGGTAGTTTTTACTTTTTAAGAGTAGGTACAGTTCATCCAAATTGTCAAATCACATATACAGAGTTGTTTCCAGTATTCTATCTTGATATCTGTTGGGTCTGTGCTGACATTTCTTTTTGCATTTCTGATATTGATAATATGTACCCTCTCTCCTCTGCATTCTTGCTGGAGGTCTGTCAATTTTATGTATTATTTTAGAGAAACAGTCTTTGTTTTCAATGATTTTCTGTATAATTATTTGTCTTCAGTTTAACTGAGTCTTCTCTTATATTTATTGTTTCCTTTTTTCTTCCTATTTTGGGCATATTTTGTTCTTTTTCTAGATTCTGTTGGTAAAAGCTTAAATTGTTAATGGGATACTGTTTCTCTTTTCTCATGTAAGCATTTTGTTCTCTAAAATTTCCTCTCAGCACTGCCTTAGCTATGCTATATAGTAAATTGATTTTTATACAAATCAATGAAATTGATGATTTTGCTTGTCTAACTTGTGTTATTCACAGGTGTGTTGTTTAGTTTCTAAGTTTAGATATTTATCTGTTATCCCTCTTATTCATTCTGTTTGATTCCCTTGTGATACAAGAACACACTGTGCATGATTTCTATTCTTTTAAAATGGATGAGGTTCATCGTATGGCAAACAACGTGCTATATCTTAGTAAAGTTTTACAAGTACCTGAGAAGAATGAGTGTTCTGCTATTGTTGAGTAGAGTGCTGCATAAATGCTGATCATATCCCGTTGGTTGATGGTGTGAGTGCATCTGTGTCCTTGCAGATGTTCTGGGGAGTAATTCTAGCAGTTGTTGAGTCAGGGATACTGGATGTTTGGTCACAGTTTCAAAAGTTCATGAAGCTCTAATGATACCTTTCCAGTCTCTTTTAACTGTTATTAAGATTGGGCAATTTCTTTCATTCTATCTTAAGGTTTGCTAATTTTCCCCCCTGTGTTTTCAATATTCTCTATTTGAGCTCATCCACTGTGATTATTTTTTTAAGCTAAGTTTTTGTATTTTTTAGCTACACAGTCTCCATTTATTTCTTCTCCATAATATCTTTTTTTTTTCTTTTTCTTTGTTGAGGCTTTCTATCTTTTCATTTATTTCAAGTGTGTTGTATTTTAATGACGGCTTCTTAAAATTATTGGCAGACAATTCTAACAATTCTGTTATCTCAATATTGGTTTTCACTCTGTCTCATTTAAGATGAGGTTTTCATAATCCCCACTCGAATTGTTTTTTAATTGAAAACCAGACATTTCAGGCATTATGTTATGAGACTCTAGGTCTTACTTAAATTACCTGCTTTAGCTGGCTTCTTCTTACCCCAGTCTGGCAAGGTGAGAGGACAAAGTCTTGTTACTCTCAGGAAGTGAAACCAGTGCTAGTTCTCTCCCAGACCTCCTCTGACGCCCCGTGGGCCAAGGGGGCTTCTCATCACTGCTGGACTGTTGTGGGAGTTTTCACTCTCTATGCAGCCTGCATTGACATCACTCCGGGCAGCAGTGAAAGTCTTGATTATCTAAGAGGCCACAGGTGACAGAACCACAGTGAGAGTGGGAGAAGCATCTCACTGCTGCTCAGTGAGCTGTCAGTTCAGGCTCCACACAAATCTGCTGTAACACTTTGGGGAGAGATTGCCATGGCCCACTGTGGATACCAGTTCTCCCTAACACCACAGTGTTGAAGGGGTTGGGCTACTTATTTACAGCCTGTTGAAGTGGGAGCTAAGGATACTCACTAAGCCTTTATGAGCATGAATTAGAGTGGGGTCACATGTTTATTTCTGCTATGTTTTACTGGAGTAAGGAGGTTATTGTTTATGAGTTTTGAATTGATAATCCATCCCCTTTCATATCTCATCACTAGAGACAGCAAGCTTTTGTTATGACTTTTATTTTGTCTGTACATTTGGACTTTCTGAGTTGTGACTTATTCAGGTCCATGTCTGAGTTACATAAAACAAGAAAAAAACAAAACCCACCAGCAACACTTCATTTGCCACTGGTTCACTGGTCAGTCTACCTTAGCCTCTGCACTTTTCAAAGCTGTTTTGTAGTATATGAACATTTTACTTATACACCAAGTACACAGCTTGGTGCCCTATACATGGAAGACACTTGTATGTTTTTCTGGAGAAAAGAGTTATTTTTACTTGCTGACATTTCATCATATGTGTAAAATGTTGGGATTTCAATATCGTATTTATGATAAATTATAGTATTAAAAACTATAGCTAGGATTTTTCAAAATCAGTAATTCTTACAAATACTATGAGTATTTTAGAGCTATATTTACTAAAATAAACATTCTTTCTATGTATATTCTCCTTTGTTTTTCATTTGGAAAGCTTGACATTGTTTTCTTTTCTTCTAATGTCAGAAGTAGTTTGTGGATTCTAGTTTCAGGCTTAATTAAATAGACACATTTCAGCTAGTGAGTATAACGCCAAAATCTAATTATCTGTAATGCCACAGAAAATAGTCAACTGAAATAAAAGCATTTAGAATAAGAATTTTATTTTGTCATTTGTGTGCTTTAACATTAGAAATAGTAATTTTCAGACCTTTCCCATAAAAATTGGAGTGTGCATTTTTAGCCCTTTTTAATTCAATGTGTGAAGGTCTTTAATTTTAAAATTCTATTTTCAGATCAGTTGATGATGCGCATTTTCCAATACTGGAGCATTGGCTCTTATTTTAGTTGCAACAGGTATTAAATTCCCCTCGTTTCCAAATTTTGCCTATTTAAAATGGTGATGATAATATCTATCCCTTATGCTCAGTGGTAATATTGCACCTAAAGAAACTCACTTAAAGATAATTTGTCAGTTATTGAATACCTGCACTGCCTACTTTTCCATGTATTTGTGTAAATTGAGTAATGTAAACATAATTTGAAATGTCAAAAACTTAAAGTATGTTATTGTCTCTGAAGAGATTTACATTTTAGGCTGATATGGTGCCAAAATATGGTACCAGAATCACCAAATGCTTGAACAGTTAATCCGTCATATAAAGTACATTGCTTGAGCTTTGACCCCTTTATGGAGAGCTGCAGTTTACTTCTGCACGGAACACATGCACAAACATACACACGTACATGCAAACACACAATCGGAGTGGGGATATTAAGTCACTACAAAGTAGTTTGAGGCAAAATCAATAAGACATGACATAATTTACCAGAAATTTTACCGAAATTCAGTGATTTTCAGTGAGCACAATGTATTGAAAAATGTTTATACCAGTGGGAAATAAGCTATTCACGTTGTCCATTTCCCTGTAACTCAGATGCTTAGGACCTACCAACGGTTAAGGCATGTATCAGCGGGGTTTCCATGATTCTGCTCCGTGCTAAAACAACTAACGACTCGACTGGTAAGTGCTTTAACTGTTTGATGCCCACACTTTTTCAATTCTTTCTGAAGACACAGAGTGAGAGGTTGGATTTGATTTCAGTCAGCCTGCAACTTACTTGTTTTTCTTGAAGAAAGAAATTGAAATGGGCTGAACTTTGAAATTTATCTCTCATTTGGTCTCCATATCACTCAGCTTCAACATTTATGTCCACAAACTGACTCCACGGGACAACTGCAGTTTGCTTGATGCTATATATATTCCATGGTCTGCAGTGTTTTCCTGAGTGATTTCTATTCATCCTATGGAAGCTTAATGGAAAGAACAGATTTACCTGTCTTTACAAATGCAATATGGTATCACTACAAGAATAGGGCTTCAAAGTCAAGAGACTCTAGTTCAAATCCAGACAATGTTGCTATGTTACTAACCTTGAACAGGTTAGTGGGTTTTTTTCCTGAATCTCAGTTTTCTTGTGTTTTTAAAATAGTAATTAACCAGGATAAATTTTTAAAAAATCTAGCACAAGGCCCGTCATAAGCTAAACTTCCATACATTGTGTTACTTAGGCGTTCATTCCTGACATTACATAAAAAGCTCTTGAGGGCATAGAGTTCACCTGAGGAACATGAAGTTTAGAGGAAGAGACAGGTTAGAAACTCAGTACATGTAGAGGGACATATTCTACAGAGGGATACGTGAATGGAGCTCTGAGAACACACAGGAGCGCCACTCAGGTCTGTGTAAGTTGTTAGTAAGACTTCCATGCAGAGGCACTGTGCAGCTAGACAAAGGGAAAAATTAAACATATGAATAAAAGACTTCAAAAGGGTTACATAAATCTAAGTAAGCTGATAGTGGCTTAAAATAATGAAATCGAAATTACTTGTGGAAGGGTCTGTCATTATGTTAACTACTAATAGAAAAATGAGTTTTATATTCATATTTTTTTTGTCATTTGTTTGGTACAACACAGATTCATATAGAAACACAGAAGGGAACTTGCTAATCTTTAATGAAAGGAGCTAAAGGACTTACTTTGCATCTGCCCATTGGAGGACACATCCTATGTGAGCTGGAAATGCACCTGTTCGGTCATGGCTATTTTCTTACCACATAGAACATTGCCTAATGCTTACTAAGTGTTCAATAATTAATTATTGAATATTCATTGTCTTCAATTCACCAAGGTGTCATTGCCTCTCTATAATGCTTAGGGAGAGACAAATTTGCCTAATATTAACTGCTAACAATAAATATTTATACTTAGTATGTTTATATTCAGGGTTTGATTTCATCTTATCAATGTTTTTAAAATATATTTACTTTTAAAAATATTGACAGGCTAAACATTGTTTCTAATATACAGAGAGGAAAACTGAGACCTATATAAGTAAAAGGAATGTTCTAGCATTACTCAAGTGGTATGCCTCATATTTCTCTCAAGGTCAGAATTTCAGAGTAGATAGATAGCCTGGTCAGTCATAGTGTAGTCACCTATTGATTAACACAGTGAGTAATATTTAATAAGGAACCCAGTGTGTACTTGGTGCTGAAAATGAAAAGAGTAATTTTATTTTTCTTCAAAAACTCATATTTCAGAGGCAGAGACAGAACAGTACATAAATGATAGCAATGTAATGGAACAAAACTCCTAGTAAAAGATAGAAAGTTAAAGATATTTCTAATGCCCACTATTTCAATAGCTTATTAAAATGAAGATGAAAGAATAAACCATGTATAAAGTCACAATTTTAAAGATTGAATTTTCCAGGCATGCTTTCCCTGAAGGACAAGGAGAGAAGAGAGCTCATGGTTATGTTGATATTTTATTAAAGGAATGGATCAGAAGGTCTAAGTCATAGAAGTGACAATGTATAGTTACAAAAAAAAAGTGTGGACCTTTGACCAGGAAAAGCAGACCTGCTCTCTCATCCTAATTATGTCCTGGTTACCTGTCTAGTCACGGATGGTTTGCTTCATTTCTCTGATCCCCAGATAGAATAATAAAAAGTTCACAGTTTTTCAAAATGATAGCAGTGCTATCATTATTAAGCTATATTTAAGGAGTGAAATAGATAAATAGGATAATAGATTGTGATAAAATAAAAGTATCGGTGAACAGGAGAAGGTGAGTGAGATTAATGAGCAAAAAGGTGAGAGGGAAGGGGCAATGGATACCAATGATGAGCATGAGATGTTAAAGGTCACAATGTCGCATGTGGAACATTTGAAGGTGATGACAAAGTCCAAAGTTATCCTGCATTTGCTAAAGTAAAGGTGAAAGTCCTTGGAAAAAATATTAAGTTTAGAAATAAGTTGTAGCACTCCACATAGATATTAAAATTTCCTAAGTCCATGGAGAGACCTTGATTTAAGAAGGGGGATAACCAGACCTATAAATAATGTTGACGAAGAGGTATGGGGAATAGATTAGCTGGGTGGCAGGAGGTTTGAAGAACAAACTTGTACAAGAGAATGGAGATGCAGTGAGCAGCAAGCAGTGAACATATCTTGGAGAATGCCAATATTTTCAAACCCCCAGCCTTAGGATACATGGGGAGTGGGGAAAAGAGGTAGTTAAAAGCCAGAGTTTGGGAATTCAAAGGTTGCCATATTCTAGCTTTGTAACCCTGAATAATTTACACTGGGTCTTCAAAGTCTCAGATTCTTCTACTGTAGAGTGGCAACTTTGCACAGCTATTCATTATAAATAAGGCAATGTCTATGAAATGCTGAGAAGAGGAGCAGCTACTGGCGATTCCTCAACAAATAGCTGCTATCTCCATTATCCTTCTCCACTGAGAAAGGCTGGGCGTGAGAGTGGTCCTGGAAGAAAATCAGGTTCGGCTAAGATAAGGCATATCAAAGAAGAGCCTGCATTCTCTAAATTTTGCCATCCTATCATCTATACATAAATTCAGCAACCTCCAGTGGTCAGCAGGATTCAAAACACTGACTTTCAAGCAGGAGAAAACAAATTAAGCTACTTCGCAACTGTGAAGTTATAAAATACACTCCCAAGTGGAATTGCACATTGAATTATAATTGCCTTTCCCCCCTTTAGACATTCCATCGATAGCTCCTACTGCCTTCTCTCTTGGTAGACTTTCATCAGTGAGAAGGTAACCTTTCAACCATTTATAAAGGTGACGAGGGAGACTGCAATCAATGAATCACACTGACTTTGTAAATGCCACAGCCAGTTTGATAATATCCATCTAAACTTTACTGAACTCCAGCCAATTATTTATAATGAAATGACTGTTGTGAATCAACTCTATAGGCTAACACGATGAAGGCTGGTCAGTATCAAAATTACTGTTGAAATCAATGCAGAGAAGACGGCATCTTGTTGCAGCACTCCTATTGCCATTAAATTAATTCATAGACATCACGAAAGTGGGTGTGTAGTTCACACAACTCAGTTCACAAAACTAAGATGGTATGTGAAAAAAATTGTAAGAAGTATTATGTTAAGGGGATGGGGACTGGGTGGAGGTGCAAAGAGAAGGGAAAATGGGAGGCATTCATTATAGTATAAACAAGAACAAAAAAAGAGAGAGAGAAGTACCATGTTATTTCGTGGGTCACGTAGAAAAGAAGGGTATGTTTTAGTTTATGATAGGAATCTGCAAACCCCAGCCCACAGGCTGCGTCTTCCCTGCTGCTTATTTCTCTACATAAAATTGTATTGGAATGTGGCCACACACATTTGTTTGCATATTTTCTCTGGCTAATTGCATGCTGAATTGAGTCGTTATGTCAGAGATCATATGGCTCCTAAAGCCTAAAATATTTACTTTAAAGAAACAAATATTTCAGTTCCTGCTGTCCATAATAAGGTAACTTTGAGGGATATTCAGTTATCCTTATTTCTACCACTTCATTAAGGCAAGAATTTATTTACAGATCAACATAGGTGATACATAATTTTTTATTCCATGAATATTAACATAACAAGTTCTATGTTTTACATCTTAGACATACCACTGAGAGTTTTATTTCACCTCAACACTAAAATTTCATTTTGGAAGAAAATACAGCTCCCGCTTTTTAGGTTAGATGGAGTCTACTATACTGCTGGGGAAAACGATTCCCAAAGTATGCCTTAATCATACAGCCTGAATTACGTAGACTTTGGGGCACTTTGACCTTGTTGCTATTTAGCTAACATAAAGAATAAATTAATACTTTTGGTTGAGTGGAAAGACAAAAACAAAACAGGATGTTTAAAACTCTTTTAAATAAAGATATGAGCACACAGATATTAAAAAGCTGCTCCTACAGTATAGGAAGAAGTGTGAAATGTCATTTTTTGAGAATTAAAATTTTCAATCAATATTTAATACCTTAGGAGACACAGGCAAAGTCATATTAATGGCTCTTAAGACAGGAGGATTAGACCACCTTCAGGTGCCTGAATATCAGGAAAATATGCCTGTGAAAGGAATCTTTCATCTTTGCAAAGAGAATTCTTGACTTCCAGAATTGACAGTACTCATTCAGGCACTGTCAGGGAACACAGGGCTTTTCCTTTGTACTAGGCTATCTCCTTTGCGTGGCAAGTATATCACTACAGCAGGCATTTCGATATAAATCCATTTTGTTTTTACTATAGTCAGATATGTGACTGTTATAACTGACTTAGCTTGCTCTGATGCCAGGCTTTCCAAGAACACTCTGATGGCAATTTGCTTTACCACGTAGAGGCAGGACACAGAAGTGAGAAGTTCCCTTGTAGTTGGTAGATAGTCTTCTGTAGTGTTCTGGTTCAAACACCCATCTTTGAGCGATAGCTTAACTTCAATCTTCCCTGCAGAATGTAACCTCTTTGAAGCACTGGTAATTCAGTATTTGACCCTGTAGAGGTCAGAGCCAGACCCTGGACTAAGGAAGCCTTATGCTGTGAAACCACCAGTGATTCCTCTTAGACATTCTATGATTCAGTCTTTTCTGAATGTAGTGTGGGAGACTACAGACAGCCCTTTCCCTCAATATGTGTGTATGTTTAACTGCATTTTATTAATCTTTATAATATATTCTAAGTAGGCTAAACATAATCAGAGTTGGTCAATAAAATTGGACCCTGGAATATTTACTGTCTGGGGAGTGTTCAGTTTTTGGCACTTTGCTGAGCTACTGATAGTTCACCCACATCAAAGATACTATAAAGTAAATTATACTCTGGAATATGTAGCAGGGGTAGTTGGAACACTATTGTTACCTCCATGCTTTTAAATTTTCGATCATAAAGATAATTCTTGTAAAATAATCAGACATACATCTGGGAATATGCCTGATTTATGCTTATAGTTTATGTTTATCTTTAAAAAAATTGCTAATCTTGCCCTGGCTGGTGTCGCTCAATGGATTGAGTACAGGCCTTGTGAAGCAAAGAGTTGCTGGTTCGTTTCCCAGTCAGGGCACAAGCCTGGGTTGCAGGTCAGGTCCCCGGTTGGGGGCACATAAAATGCAACTGCACATTGATGTCTCTCTCCCTCTCTTTCTCTCTCCCTTACCCTCTCTCTAAAAATAAGTAAATAAATAAATAAGAAAATCTTACCTTTAAAAAAATTGTTCTTTGGTCATTTGTGCTTTTCTGCCTTGCTTAAAGCACTGCAGTCTATTTAGTAATGTACCATGGATTTCCATGGAAATGAGAGTGAGCAAGGGTCTCTCCCCTGCTATTTCACAGACACCCACTTATACATTCAAGATTTTGGAATAGTTTTTGAGGTACTTCTTTCTTTTTTCGAATTAGGTGTAACTGAGCTCTTATTTATTTAGTATAAAAACATTATTTAAGTAATTATTTCATGGTGGTTTGGTCTTGCATGTAGAAAACTAAAAACAAGAGAATATATGTGTGATTGTACATGCATATATGAACTCATATTTATATACATATACAACATTTACATATTTTGGGTATATATGTATATACACAAAAAGCAATGTGCTAAGTAAAAGAGTTAATACAACAGATTATATGTAATATATATTACATATGCACAAATCAATGGGCTAAATTCTGTAAGGAATGCAAAGCTTTTTGGAACAGATTTATCTTCTCAGTTGAGAATATCAATGAATATAGGAAAGAAGAATGTAATGCACCAATCGCTAAGCCCACCCAACTAGCAGCTCGTTTGCTGCAGCTGCCTATTTCTGGCATTGGAAGTGATCCAAAATGGAAATAGGCTTTTTTGATTGTTATAGAACTGAGTTATTTATAGACATTGGTATTTTATATTAGTTTTCAGAGTAGTGAGTAAAGTGGGTTGACATCTGAGGATATGTCAATACCTACAAATTCAGTAAAATCCTGTGAGATATTTTGCTATTGAATTGTCAGAAAACATAATAGAGGAACTTATATTGGTATCGAGAAGCTATAAAGTAAAATCAAAATAGAATTATTATCCACACATGCATATTCGGGCATTGTGAAGAACATAAGAAAGATTAGTCATCTGGTAGTGTTGTGAAAGAGCTTGCCATTTTCTGGTCCAACAAGTATTTTTTACACAAACAGTTTTAAATAAATCTGGGCTAAATGTTTTCCAGAAAAGGAAGCAATTTAAACCTCATAGTGTGTGCACACAAATGATGGTTAACATTTGGCTTGCATCACCTAGGCCATTATGACTGATGTTCTCTGTTCAATAAGGTAGGTAGAGCACGTATGCCTTTTGATTCTGCAGGAATCTTCTCTAGGAATCGCAGAATACTCCTTGTATGACTCTCTGGTCTCTCAGAATCAGCACCTGAAAACAGCCCTGTCTGCTCATCAGGGCAGTCCTAATATTATCACCAACAAACAACCTCCATATATATATAAAAAAAAAAAAAAACAGGTGTACTCCCAGCATCTCACAAATCCTGCCTAGCCTATGTGGAGAAGGTAAACAATTATTATACAATTCACTAAACTTCATCGCAAAAGGAGACAAACTCTCCAACATATAAGGAAGTGCAAAATGACTTGAGAATATAGACAGACTGAGGTACTCAGATATATTTACCTTTCAGAGATTATGGGGATATTGGGATTATCCAACTTGTTTGAGAGAACACAGTTTTAAACTCTTTCAATAAAGTGGCATATTAAAGAATGACATGGACTACACAATAAATATTAAAGGATTAAAAGATTGCTGGACTCTTGTTTGGAAAGAAAAGGTGAAACCTTAAGATGATAGGATTCCAAAGAAAATCTGAGCAATCAAGAGTGAAATTTTATCTTGTTTTTATATGAATTATCTTTTTCAGACCTAGTAACTACCTTATGTCCTTCATGCTAGCCACATGTACAATTACCTTTATGTGTTTGTGGCATTCTTGCAGATTTATTTAGATTTGTCTTGAGCTCACTTTCAAAAGCACTCAGGCTCTGGCTGGGTGGCTCAGTTGGTTGGACTGTCATCCTGTACACTCCAGGACGTGGGTTTGATCCCGGGTCAGGGCACACACCTGTCTTGCAAATTCAATCCCAGTTGGGGTGCATATGGGAGGCAACTGCTTGATGTTTCTTTCTCACATCGATGTTTCCATTCAGGAATAGAACACATAAAAACATCCTATCCAAAAACAATAAAATAGAGTTCCCAAAATGCTTTCAAATGTTTCAGAATAAAACTAGACTATGTAGGTCACCTCAAACCAAACCCAAATATATTAAGGTTGACTTAGGTGTCACTGTATTATTCTTAGCCATTCATAAGTTCTGCCATTCAAAATTTTAAAAGTAATTTTCTGAGAAGTCAAGTTTCCATTTTAGTCACATGGTCACCCCAGTGAAAACATCAATCACTCAGATCCTAAAAAGTGGAAGATAACTGAGAGGGAAAAATGGTGGTAAAATCTATGTATTTTTTCTAAGTTGTAGTACATCTTCTTAAAAGGAAGTGCAAATGGCCATGAATTAAAACATTTATGAAAAAATACAATTTAAATCAAAATATATATTAAAATTATGTTGGGGAGGAATAAATTTTACTTTCCCCTTCTAGGTTCATCTGGCTATTCTAATCATTAAATTGACATGTCACAGATAAACAGGAGAAAATTCAAGAGCTCTATTCCTAGATCAGGCTTTTTCTCTAAATTCTTTTAATTCTGTTTCTTAAAAATAATCCACTTAAGTGAAGCCTCTTTCTATAGAGGCACATTCTGAAGTCGTGAATTTTGCTGTCATACACTCTCAATTTGCCTTTATAAAAAATCTTACATAAAAAATTTATTGTAAAATTTGACCTATTTCACATATTTAAGCATCACACTTTTTCCAAAAGGAATTAATACATGTCTTAAAACATGGCTACCAGTATTTATACAATTATGTAGTAAGCATATGGATTTTATTTTCTCATAAAATGAAGTTACCTTTTTTCTAAATAACATATATAATAATTACCATCAATCAATTTAGAACCATCACTTTTGGCAGCTTTCAGATTTTGAAAATGGAAGTATAAAAATGTATTTATTTATGTTAATAGTTTCTTTTTAATAGCATGTTTTTATTACCATTTATCCTTCTGTAATCAACGCACTGTTGTCCATCACAAGTCTTTTTTCTTTTATGCGTGATCCTTCCAACCCCCACTCACACCCCTAAAGCTGTCAGCATGCTCTTGAAGCATGAAAATGGATTTTTAACAGGTAAAATATTTTTCTGTCTATTGTGGGGGAGGGGAAAATCTGCCCTCCCTTTCCCTTTGGGTCTTAAAATAACATAGAAAGATGGACAGAAGGGAATAAATTTTTAGTAGTACACAAGGGGCATTCACATAAGCATGCAAATTCCAAAAATAGCAAGGCAAAATAAGGTGTCATTTGGTACTAAAGAGGAGGTAGGAGTCTGGGACTTCAAAGGGAAGCAAGGCAATTCACAAGGAGGAGATGAGGTAATGTTTTGTAAACAAACGTTTGCTGCACCATCCTGAAACAATGGGTCACAGAGAGGACTTTGCTCAAATCCCCCTTGCTGGGTTTCTCCCTGTTTGCCACGTTTACTTCAGATTGACCTATAGTATAGTTATCTATGGTAATAGTTCCTTCCGGGAACAGACCTTCTATCTTAATTTCTTGAGGCAGTTCACTGGACTGCCAAAGGTTTTTTTTTTTTTTTTTGAACTTTTGGGTCTTAAAAATAACTATCTTAAAATAGTATCTCCAAGAATTTGGGATGGCAAACCCTGCTTTTCTCTTTGCTGTTAAAAGCCGATAAAGTGTATACTAGTTTCATTGTTAAATCAAAGAAGTTAAAAGCAAGGACTCTAGAGACATAACTTCCCAGAAGCATGATCTTGATTAATTAAATAAATTGCTTCATTTTCTATGCTTCAAGTTATCACTTCATAGCAAGCTGGTTATCAAATTAGTTATCACAGAGAGAGACCACATTCATGTACCTTTTATTCCAGTATGTGATTGTAATTATTCTATTTTGTTATTAGTTATTGTTCTTAATCTCTTACTGTGCCTAACTTATAAATTGAACCTTATGATAGGTATGTGTGTATAGAAAAAAAAGCAGTGTATACAGGGGTTGGCAAAAGTAGGGTTACAGTTGTTTGTATGGATATGCAAGGTGTGACAGTTACCATAGATTTATTAACTCAGAAGAATGTCATAGTGGCCTAGTGCACAAATGTGCAATCTTGTAACTGCGCAAGAAGACAGTCATGCAAATAATTCTATGTGAGAGGATATTGTGTTCATATTTGTATTTAAATATTTCACTTGTACAGTGGAGAGGTAGAGAGAATTCTGATCGGCTGAAGTCTAGAAAAAATGTGATGATAACCTAAATTATTGGAATTGAAAATACAGGTTGAAAAGAGATTAAAGATGTGGGGTAATTCAGAAATGCTTTAAATTTAAAAGCCGGGTGACTAGATGGCTAGCTGACACTGAAAAAAGAACAATAAGTACTCCATAAGTACAAGAAGAATTGGTAGAATCAGCACTAGGATCCAATTTCCACTGGACCACAAAACAAAGATACTTGCCCCATATAAGGGAACTAATATAAGGGAAGTGATAATTTTCCTGCAATTGCACAATGCAATTGGCTCCCCTCAAAAAATGTCCTTACCTCATGCCAGCTACATGGGTTTTACTCACTGGCCTTAAGAACCAGTGAATAATGAATAACTAGGTAGATCATTGAATGATCCTGAACAACCCTTGGGCGCTTGCTTTGTGAGGCAGATGGCAGCAGTTGGATTAGTTGTGTTGTCCTTAATTTATATTTAACAAACAAAGTAGTCACTAATTTTTGGAAGCAGTATATTTAAAACAGGGCAATCTATACCATAAGTTTGTTGGACAATCTTGTTGAATGAGTTACAGTGATAGAAAACTATGTTTCCCTTTGTTGTATATTTCATTCTGGGATAATTGTAACCAATACAGTATTCTTACTATAATACATTCATAGTGTAATTTTTCCCCAGTTATACAACTGGTATCAGATCAGCCTAAACTCCAGGGCTACATAAAACAAATTACATTTCTTCTTCAATATAGCAGCATTTCCCAATATTCAGGCACATTTCACACTTACCCTCCACGACTAGTAATCACTTCAATAGATTCAGGAACTTCTATCCCAGGACTGAGTATTATAGGAGAAATAATTCCACCTCCTGCTCTCTTTCTTTCAAAGTGTGTACAACCCTAGATTTGCAATTTCCAGCCAATGCTCCTATTGTCTTGTTTGGGTGGAAGAAATATTTGGCTCTTTCTGGTGTTCCTATAATGTCCATTGCAGGCAGCTAAGCCTGATGACACACTACCAAGTGCAACTTTCAGATAAGAACTGTAAGAACAGCATGAGGATTAATCCTTCGTAGTCTGCCTTTCCTGGGAACTTCTGTACAACCCACTCAGATGCTGTTTACAGTTGTGCAATGAAGTGTGAGTCTTCATCTGCCGACCTTCTCCAGCTCATGCTGCATAAAGTAGAATGCTACACATGCTCTCCCCTTTTCCAATGCCTCCTGTTTTTGCTCAACTACCCAAACCATATGGGTGCAGCTTGAGTGGATGGTCAAAATGATACATTGATTTGCAGTGGCTCACTTGTTTTATGCTCATTTTCACCCTACACACAGATCACAAAGCAAATGAAAGAGCCGCCTAATGGAGGATTCAAGGAGGGATAGAAAATACATCAATATTGAGGTCAGTGTTCAAATCAGCCAAGCCAACAAGGACGAGATTGCAGGAAGCTAAATCACAAAGAAAGGCAGGTGGATTTGGTGGCTATGTCAGCACATAAACTTCCTGATTGTTATTTTTATTAGTTTGGTTTGGGTCCCTCATTTTATATATTTCTGACACTTCAGTGAAATCTTTCTAGAATCAAGTACAAATAAGATCAAAAGTAAAATCCAGAGTTGCTGGAAAAGCATTTTAGAAAGAGAATACAGTACAACAAGCTTATTTTTATTGGCCTAAAGATTCAGGGGTAGCAATTGTTTAATAGAAATCACTTCACATAGAACCTTGATGATAATACCCATTTTGTTCTTTCCTTGCCTGTGTCATTTTATTTGCCAACTCTAATTTAAATTTTTTGTGTCTAAATTTCAGTCCTGTTTATGTATAATATTTGATATGTGTAGCCTGCTGGCATTGTGCCCAAAATTACTTTCATTCTCAGCTTACTTTCAGACTCTTTCTGCCTTTTGCAAGTTTGAGAGATAAAGAAAATATGTTTTCAAATAGAGATGCCACAGAGAGTGATACAGTCAGATATCAACAATCTCTACCTTCCTTTCTATTGGTAAGAAAAAAAAATTCTTGACTGTATGGCCACTCGATTATATCATTTGTTTAAGGGCCCACTTTCTATCAAATTAATTCTTTGCATAATTGTATGGTATTGAACATGTGGGACTATTGCCACTCATGCTCCTTTAAGATGTAGGTTGTCAGGGGTTTCTTGGCCACACAGCCCACTGGAACTAAGCCATAGCAACAGAGGAAGCTTTATCAAGCATTTCCACAAATTTCAGGTTCCAGGAAAAGGGAAGCACACTGTGTCCAATTTATCTAATTAGCAGAATACTTGCTGGTTTGGTCTATGAAAAACCTGTCATTATTTTTTACCTTCAAATAGCTTTCACAGATACTGGAACATAGATATAACGTGGTTGTCTTTAATTTAAAGGTGGCTAAAATTTGGTACTTTATTATGCCGTTATCGTTATTTCTTGAGAGTATTAAGTGATAATGCCATCAAGAACTACAAATAGCAAGAAAGACCGCTTAACTTGAACATTTGCATCGTGTGTTCATGTGACTGTGTGTGTATCTTTAGAGACATTCTCTTTTACTCTTTTTCCATAAAAATAAAATGTACACAAAATCTCACTAACTTGGTCCACTAAACCTTGTCTAATCAAACAGCTCGTTCATTGAACAGTGATTAGATGGAGGCTCCCTTTAGGAAGACAGACCTGGATTCAAACCTAACTTGTCACTCGAGAGTGGTGTGGCTTTGCACTGCTTATGCTTCATCCTCCAGTTCTTTATCTGTAAAACGTGAATTGTAGCAGCACCAGTCTCACAGTGCCATTGGAGTGGTTTTATCTATCCAGCTTTAATGGTTGAGCCTAGTTTTCATAAGAGCTCAATGAACGCTGTTCCCTATGCTTATTTTCATTGAGCTCAGAGTAACTAGACTGAACACAAGCACTGTGTGCCTTTAAAAAATGAGAAAGCAGAACTGGATATTTGATACTTGATTTCCAAATGAAAAAGAAAAAAGTCAAATACAACAATTCATATGAGTGTTTTAAAATACACGTTAGTGTGTTTTCAAATTTTACATAATGGAAATCACAACCCAGAAGGTTTGAGGATATTGGGTTTAAAATTTCCTGACTAAACAAGCAGACAAGAGGTGTATTACTACTGGTCTCAGTTCAGCTGGTCAGTGATGCCATCTGGGCTTTCCATCTTTACGCTTCACCATGTTAGTATTTGGACTCCTGCTCTTCTACTTCATAATCTGGTGCCTGCCAGATGACAGCTTCTGCTGAAATCACCACATCCATGTTCAAGGAAAGAAGAGGGGTTGACTGTATAGGGTACCAATCACTTCTGTTCCTCTTTCCTCAGGAAGAAGAATCATTTCCCACAGCCCTTTACAAGGTTTTCATGCATGTCTCTTTGGCCGTTTCTGTGTTGGAAGGTTTCTCAAAGGTACAGGCGGCTAAGAGAGCAAGTATTTCATGGGGGACGGTGCTCCTAACATGTTATCATGACTGTGTGAGCAGGAAAAAAGTGGAGGAATGAGCATCAGATGAACTCTGTTAGTGGATGCTGAAACAGTCAACATGGAAAATGCAGTTATTTGGTTAGACTTCATACACTCATATTATAGTTTATTATTTCACATTGAATTACATATGAAGAGGTGGCATCATTTACTTCTTATAACTCATGATTTTGATGTTTTAATTCAGCTCTATTAGTAAAAAGTTACTTATTCTGCAGTTGGGATTTTTAGGAGGTGTGAGGTATTTTTACCTCAAAAAATAAATGGTAGATGGGCCAAATGCCATTTGAGGAATTGTCCCCCATGTCATTTCATGCCATCCTCCACCTGTGCTGCCTGTGACTTTGTATTTTTCAAATATGCCAAACTCACCCTCAATGGCAAGTGCAGTTCATCCTTCAGTCTGAGTTCTCTGTCACCCCTAGGTTACTTAGTTAATTTAGCACCTGCTTAATTTAAACACATAACTTTATTTTTCTGCACTGAGTCACTGAGTTTTTAAATTATTATTGGTGAACTAGATTAATTAAATTCATAGGAAAATAAAATAATGAGTTCTCAGAGTATAGCCAGTAATTAAATGAACAACAAAAAATAAATTTCCTACTGAAGAAAAACTTATGGAAGTCTTATAGCATTTTTTCCAAAGATCATATGCCTGGGCAATAGGTGGCAATTCCAGAGAAGTTCTGGAAATTATTTTCTCTCATGAAAAAGTAGATTGTTTGTAACTTGGTGAAATAAAGTAAAGTATAATTATATACTAAACATTTTACTAATTGTAAATTGCTCACACAGGAAAAAAACACTGTGTATATGGCTTATGCTATTATTTAAGTTTTTCAGATTAACTTATTGATCACGTATTAATTTGGAACTTTTCAGGTCAGCTAAGGCATTTATAGTCATGATATTCATGACATTAGCTGAGCTTATCTAGAAAGAAAGAGTAAGCAGGAGAAAAGGGGTACTCTAATTGCTACCTCAGACATTCACGGTGCCCTCCTTCCCTGGGTGTGTGCATGTGAGAAGAAACTATTATAGCAGAGGCTGACAAGTAGTGCACATTGAGACAGGCAGAGAAACAAAAGTGATTAGCTCCTGGAAACTGAGTGAAGAGAGTTTTTCAGAAAAAGATACTATAGTACTATGTATTTGAAATTGTTGAGAGGAAATATTAAGCATTCTTACCACACAAAGTTGACTATGTGAGGTGATGGATGTGTTAGTTGTCTAGACTGTGGTGAGCATTTCACAAAGTATATGTATACCAAATCGTCATGCTGCGCACTTCAAACACGTACGAGGATATTTGTCAATCAGTCCCTAGTAAAGTTGGGGGGAAAGGCACACTGCCGGTGAGTCACAGTAAGATATGAATTGAGAAGCAACTATTGGTTTTAGTAATCTGAAGGTCACTAGTAACTTTAATAAAATCTATTTTAAAAGAACATTAGGGAGGAAAGCACAAGTGATATGAGGCTAGGGAAAGTAAGGAAAAAGGTATTGGAGTATAGATAATGCTTTCAAGAAACTGAGTTGAAGAAAATGAATCAGAGATACTAGACAATAACTGGATGATTGTCTGTAAGAGTGTTTGTTTTCCTAAGATGGCCTTTTAAGACATGTATTTTGGGGTGTTGGTATTTCATGACAAATTGTGATATGGAAGAAAAAAATGAAAGGATAATTTACTGAAGTGATGTCCACGAGGAAAGGAAAGAGTGTCAGGTACTAATGTATTTACTGATTTATTTTGAAATTTGACTATTTTAACATGAGTTTAAGTAAAAATATATAAACAATTTTAGCAATTTTCCGGGTGTAATCTTAGCTCTATTACTGAGTCTTTGAACAAATGGTGGAGAAGAGGAGGCAGATATGTAAAGAAGTGGGCCCAAAATCTGAGGCCAGACAGTTCACATACAGGGACTGGAAGGAAGATGTTATAAATGTAGCAAACCAATTCTTAAGGCCATATGAAAATCCCTGCAATTAATATTCAATAATATGCATCTAATATTTATTTATTTAATTTTATATATAGTGCTATTTAAAAATGTTCTGTTGAACATCTTTATAGGTGAAATCTTTATTTTGACCCTTACTAATTTCTTAGAAGTAAAAAATTGGTTTTACTTTGATAAACAAATACATTCCTTAACTTCTTAAATGTCATTTGAATTGAGAATATGAATTGAAAACTTCATAGGAAGTTCTCAGAATAGTAAAGGTGTATTGTGTTTTTTTTAATTTTTTTCACATATTGGGTGGTTACTTAGACTGAGTTTTCTACAATGGACATTCAATAGGCTTAAATAAGCAAAAAACAACTTTTACATGATTGCATTGTATTGAAAACGAAGACTAGTGTGCTGCAGAAAAAAAGTGAGCTTCATAATTCGTTAGAACAGCAGTTGTTTCATTGTGAAGTGGCAATTAACCATAGAATACGAAGGTATTTTACTTGTTGCTGTTTCAGATTTCACACTGGTATAATTAAGACCTTGAGCTAAGTTGTGCCAACAGGGACTTTTATCAGTGGTTAAGAAAAAATTTGGTCTCTGGTTAAATATATTCGTGTGGTTAAAATTATAATTATGCATGATTCCATTGCTTTAAACTCCTTAGAAAACTGAAAAGGGATTTGGAAAACAGCTGTCTATGTACATGCTGACACAATGATATCACTGTTGTGGCTTTTCTGTTTTGCAGGTTTTTGAATAACTAGAGGTACAAAGAATGTTTTGGATTATGATCTGGAAAACAAACTATAAGTGAAGGGTTGCCTGGTGATGTTAAACATTCAAGGCCTAGAAATAATCATTTCTTTAGATTATAAGTATTTAAGATGGTATTATAAAGGTAATAATAGCATTGCAGGGTTGTGAGCCAGGTCACTGGTAAGGGGCGTGCAAGAGGCAACTGATTGTTGTTTCTCTTGTGCATCGATGTTTCTCTCCCTCTCCCTCCCTTCTCCTTTCTCTAAAAATAAATAAAGTATTTAATGAAAAGACATTAGCATGCTATCTGATCAAATATTAGGTAACTATTGTCCTTCTGAGATCGTAAAGATGTACGCAGAGCGCAGCCATACACTACTGCTCAGGCTCTATGCTATGTGGGAACTCCCACGAGGAAACAAACGTGTGATCTGAAATGCTAGAAGAGAGCGTCAGTGTTCGGACTGTCGTGGCTGACCCGTCTGTCCACTGGAGTTTGCTCTTAGTGATATTCCCCTCTGTGACTTTTTAAAAAGGTGTTTTCTGTGTTTCTTACAGATGTCTGGAACAAGATCAGAAAGCTAAGACTTGTTTAGTTCATTGTGGACATTGGGCACTGTGCTAAGTGAGCTTTTAGTGTGACTCGACTTTCCTGTAACTGCTTCCCTAGTTAAAGATTACCCAAGTTTTACCAATTAGTACAGTTGCACTCTGGAATCTCAAAAGGTTTGCCCACTATGCCAAATTAATGAGATTTGTACAAAGTTCTGTTGGGCCTCAAAGTCCTTGTTCATTTCTCAATAAATAAAGGCAAATCTCCAAGAACTAGTTATAATTATTTGGAAGTTTCTATTATTCTTTCAAATCAAAATACGTGAAATTCAAAATGAGGAAGACACTCCTATTGATATCAGATTCCAAACATTGATCAAGAGTGCAATAACTTTCTGGGAAAAATGCATTGTGACTTCCGGTTGCCAACTAGATGGCTTCAAAAGCAATATCCCCATTGCACTAATTTTTATTGCTTTGCAATAAATGACCTCAAATTTAGAGGCTTAATTAGGAAAAAGGCCCAGGTAGCTAAACAGAGTGAGTAAATAATAAAGGAGTTGGTAACTAATTTAGAGAGGTAAGCAGGGATCTGGTTATCCAGACCCACATGGCACATTGGGGTGGTTTTTCATTGCTTCATTAACAAACTACCAGAAACTTAGTGTCTTAAAACAACACAAATGTACTATCTGACAATTCTGTGGGTCAGAAGTCTGACACGTGTCACAGGAGTGAAATCAAGGTGGTAACAGGGCTTTGTTCCTTCACGAAGACTCTGAAGAAGATTCTACTTCCAAGCTCATTCTGGCTCTTGGGATGATTGTCTTTCACGGTGTGTCTGGTCATCACTTCAGAGACCTCCTCTGTTCCTATGTCTGCAGATTCTTTTTCCCAGTGCAAAGCCACCAATAGCAGGCCAGGTCCTCCTTGCTCTTAGTGTCTCTCTGATCTTTCTTCTGTGTTTCTGTGTCATTTTTCCTCTGCTTGCAGCCAGAGGACATTTTCTGCTCTTAAGGGCTCGTGTGACCAGATTGAGTGCCCCTCGGCATTTTAATGCCTATAACCTTACATACACCTGCAAAGTCCATTTTGCCGTGTAATTATCCAAGGTTCTGGGGGTTAGGGCATGGGATCCTTGCCACAGTACAGGGCAGGGTGTAAAACACTATTGATTTTTTTTCCTAATGAATTGGTAAGCTGTGGAGGCTTCTATGCAGAAGTAGGACTTGATCTGATTTACATTCTCCAAAAATAAAAATGATAAATGGAGGACAAAAGAATGGAAAAAAGCAACTTAGAAGGCTATTATAATAGTAAAAGTGAGAGATAATGAAGGCATAATTTGTGGGGATGGTGGAAATGATAGAAGTGGTAGAATTTGAGATATATGTTGATGGAATGCTGACAGGACAAACTGATGTGTTAAATATGAATTATTAGCATGAGTAGAAGCAAGAAGAATTTTAAATTTTGGACTGAGCTATTGAGTAAATGGGGTACTTTTAGAAATAAGATTTTCAATCTTTTTTTTCTTTGTTTTTGGTCCATAAATCATTTTGGCAATCTAGTGAAGTCTATGGAATTTTTCTCAGAATGTTTTTAAATATATAAAAGAAAATGCATAGGTTAAAAGAAAACCAATAAATACTCATCATTGAAACATACTCATCAAAGATATACAAAAAATATTAGTAATACCGCAATATGTGTGCTTCATCACTAGTGCATTATATAATTGGTAGAAAGGATTTTTAAATGATCTCCAGATTCCTGCCCCTGAAGTATATAACCCCTTCTCCTTCAGCATGAACAGGATGTCTGGATATAATGAAGAATGTTCCTGTGATTAGTTATATTGTGTGGCACAGGTGAAGAGATTTTTGCAGATGTAATTAGGCCCATAATCAGTTCACTTTGAGTAATCAAAAGGAATATTAACCTGGATGGGCCTGACCTTCTAAGGTCAGAGACTAGAAGCAGGAGAGACGTTCCTTCTGTTAACCTTGAAGAAGCAAGCCGCCATGCATTCTACAGCTGCAAGAAAATCAATTCTGGCAACAACCAAGAGAGCTTGAAAGAAGACGGTAGGCCTCAAATGAGACCACAAACTCAGCTTAATTGCAGGCTTGTGAAACTCTACAGAGAATGCAGTTAAGCTGTGCCTGGGCCCCTGACACATGTAGTTTTAAAAACTAAATTTGTGGTCAATTTGTTATGCAGCAACAGAAAATAAGCATGCATTACAGCGCCTAGCAATAGGTCTGATCACTTCTGATAAGTGATTTCAAAGTACTGATGAACATAAACTGCATAACTAGATTACCTGCCATTACCATGATGTGATATGAAAATGTCTGTGTTTTCTACTTGTGACAGAGAAACTGTCAATTCAATATGCTTTCTTGTTAGTATTCGTAATGGAAGGAAATACTAAATGATTGCTATAGGCTAGTGAAAAAAGGTATAATTTTTCTTCAATCAAGTTTACAAATACTTTCAAATCTCTCTGGATTGCTTGAGGAGAGGTTATGGACTCAGGTGGGAAATCCCTGCTCATAAAGTTTCTTTCTAAGTTAAGAATGTGCACCGATTCTTTTTAGGGACATGGTACAAACTATCAATATTGAAACAGAAAAAAAAGCATTCAAAGTAACCTTCAATTACCCAGAAACATTCAGTTAAGCAAGGTATCCTTTCAGTTACCATGTTTTATTACGTTACTGGATGCAAGCAAGTAGAAGAATAGTTTGGTGGTATTTCTAAACTATATTCTTTTTAATTAGACTGCTTTAAAAACATTTGATTATCTTTTAATAAAAGACATAAAGTAACTCTGCTTTAATAAAGACCTAAACTGCAAATTGATATGTTCAGGAGATGGGAGAGAGATGGTTTTATCAGAAATACAAACACCTAAAATCTCTATTCTTTTATACTAAAGTAAAAAAAGTACATTTTCTGCATGGAAGACAGTCACACACTGCTCAGTAATTTAACTCTGTGCAAAAACATTCAAGCTATACCCTTGAGAGGAGAAAATTAATTTGAGACAACATTGATTTTATCCACCAAGTTACATGAAGAAGTGTGTTTTAAACAGAAATATCCAACACATTTCTTTTCATATTTTTGTAATTTAATGCACTATTACTCTAATAATACAATATTTTTACTTTGTTTTTATGCCCTCCCTGATGTGCAAGCAACATAAAATACTAACTCACAATAGAATTGCAGCTTGAGCTTCTTTGCTTCACAAGGGCTTGCTAATTGGAAGAAAAATCTGATGTTGGCATATAATGTGGAATGACCCTTCGTGAGGACTGTGCCAATTTAGAAACACTCTTAACACCTGGTGCCTTTTGGAAACAATTCCTGTCTTGGTTGCTGTAGAGCCTGTTCAATGGGCTGCAGACAGATGCTTGAATCAGATGTCACTCCTGCACAGCTGGGGCTGCTGAGGCTGCACATACCTCTGGCTTCAGTCTTGTCTTCTTGTCAGCAGAGGTTTTTTTTAATATTAAAAACATTTATTATGGTTTTCACTTTATAAAAATGTATATTTTAAGGGGGTTGGAAATGTTAAGTACTTCACGCCAAGCAGAATTTGTTATTAAGAACCCCTCCGCTGTAGTAGCTTCCTCCAGTCCACGTTTCAGTCCACTGGATTTGAGCATAGCTAGAATCACTGAGCTCATTTGTCCCTTTTTTAAAAAAAGATTGTATCATTCATTTAGAGGGAGAGGAAGGGAAGGAGAAACAGAGGGAGAGAAACATCAAAGTGAGAAACATCAAACATCCATTGGTGCCTCCCGCAGGTCCCCCACTGAGGACAAGGCCTGCAGTCCAGGCATGTGCCCTGACTAGGAATGGAACCCTCAGTCTTTCACTTTGCAGTATAATGCCCAACCAGCAGAACTGCTCTCAGCAGGGCTCAGCTGTCCTTTGCATCGAAATTCCATCTTATTATAGGTATCCATAAACTTCTATTCCTTGTGCTGATGAACCATAGTTTCACATTTTCCTAAATTTACTTAGCTACCATATTTTAAAACAATGTTTTTATGACTATGGGGGAATATTAGCCATTTGTGAGCCTATTCTTTTAACTATTTTGGACTTGACTGAAAACTGAAAAATAATAACAATGCTCAAACACAGAAGCCTGACTGAAGGACACATGCAGCCGAAAGAGCAGAGGAGACCTCTGCCCCTGAGGGAACACCTCACCCCATGGAATCCTCCTGCCCCATGCTCCACAACAGCATCAACACTTCCCTCACAACCAGCAGATGCACTTTATGGAAAACCGAAACAATGCCAACCAACACCATACAGGGAACTTCAAATGCTACAGTTAGCATAAAGTTGATTATCGCCAAAAATTCTGTAAAAAAAAATCAGTGCTGTGAAATGCTAAAATCAAAACAAAGTCAGACCAAAGAACCCAAGGAACTAATAAGGTAAATATGAGACTTTTAATTAAGTAAAGATTTTAGCCCTGGCTGGCGTAGCTCAGTGGATTGAGCGCGGGCTGGGAACCACAGTGTCCCTGGTTCGATTCCCAGCCAGGGTACATTCCTGGGTTGCAGGCCATAACCCCCAGCAACCGCACATTGATGTCTGTCTGTCTGTCTGTCTCTCTCTCCCCCTCCCTCCCTCCCTCCCTTCCCTCTCTAAAAATAAATAAATAAATAAATAAATAAAAGATTTTAGCTTCAGAAACATGGGTAAACAAATACATAAAACAAAAGTTTGCCATGAAAAATCACCAATTGTAGATCTTTTCTACAATTTCAGATATTTCTGAGAGAATTCTTTTTAAAAAGTTCATAAACAGATATTTAAAAAAACATATATTTAATTATCTAGATTTAAAAATAGAAAAGATACATTGTTAAAGATATTCCTAAATGCCAGAAGGAATTAAGATACAGTATAAATTTATAAAGTAAAATATCCATATTAAAATTTCTACCAGCAATCAGCAGAAAGGAAAATGAAATCTCAATATATCATTCTAAACTTTACTAGAGAAAAACTGAGATTCTTGAGGAAATAAAATACTCAAATAAATGTTATTTTAAAAATATTTTAATTATAATGAGAGATCCAAATCTTCCTAAGAGTCTGTACACTGCTGAGATTCACTTTGTAAACTTTGAGAAAAATAAAATTATATGAAATCTTTAAAATTTCTGGGGGACAAAAAAGAAACAACAAACTCTGTCTTGAGAAGAATTAGATTAAAATAATTTATCAAAATGGCAGTGTCTTGGCAGAAGACAATGGTGTAGTATATCCAGAGGAGCAAATAAAAACTGCTTTTGATTTAAAATCCTACAGACAAATCAGGATACACTAGGAAGGAACAATGAAGATTTTAAATAAATGAGAAATTCATTAAAAATAACTAAAGTATTTGAAAAAAACAGGGAAGATAAAAATGTTCAAAGTAAATATAAACAATATACTTTCAATCTTGCATTTCAAAGGTAATCACTTTTCACCTTTTGATATATTCAGTACAGTCTTTGGCCTCTACATGTAATTAGAAGATTGATCATTACATTTTGTAGATAATTTTGTAGTATCATTTTTCCTTACTGTTATAATTATTCACATAGTAAAAGTGCTTTACAAATATCTTTTTTTAAACATCTGAGTCTTATTCTATTGAATAGCTATGCAGTGATTCATAGATACTGCTATTGTATGTTATTTTCTGCTTTTTAAAAAGTATCACAGGATGTGATGATCATTTTTATACATAAGTTTTTCTGTATATTTTAGGTTTTAGGGTTTTTTTTTTGGAAGGGGGTGGATTTCTGAGTGCAATGTTGCAGACAGTCTGATCCCTTTGCAGATATTTGTGAAACTCAAAAATGTATTTCTTAGAAGAATTTTATTAATTGCATTCAAAATAAGTGTGAAGGCTTCCCATTTTCTGAACAAGAAGATCTGAGGATTAAGTGGCAGGGTCCCATTAAAAAAAAATGAGATTTAAGGTGGATTCAGGGGGTGGGATTTAAGAAGGCAAGAATGAATCAATGGATTCTATTAAAAGCTGGGACCCACAGATGGAGATGGAGGATGGCAGGGAAAGAGAATCTTTCTCGTAGTAACCCACAGAAACAGCACCTGCATGCAACTTCATGCACGTATACAACTTCATCCTCCCCAGCTCCGAGGTTATTATTTTATACAGAAGCACTTTGTGGAAAGGAACTGAAAACATAGGCAAAGTTCACATAGAAAATGATATCAAAACCTTTACATCAAAGAGATGAAAGTTTCTGAAGAACCCTCTGCCACTTTGGAGGAGAAGGAAAGAGATGAATATACGAGACCTCCATTGAAAACAGTTCATGCTAGCAGGAAAATGGGGGCAACTGTAATTGAACAACAATAAAAAAAAATAAAATAAAAAATAAAAAAGAATATAGGAAGTCAAAAAAAGAAAACAGTTTCTATGTTAAGATTCGAACATTAAATTAAAACGAATGATGGCACTGTTCTGGAATGATTTAGTTTTCTAGCACCATATATGAAAGCTGGAAATTATATAATTAAACCTTGATCTTCACCCTGGAAGAGAAGCTTCACCGGGAGACAGATGCAGTTTTGAATTATGGAAAGAGCAGTACCCACAAAATGACCCATTTAAAAAAGGTCTTGTCCTCAAATTTTGGAAGTCATGACTTTTTTCCAGTGTTATTACCACTATATAGGTGATGGATTATTTTACCTAAAAATGAGCAAAACTAAATGAAAACCAACATCTTGCTGAACAACTTGGAGAAGGAGAAATACATGACAGAGAGAATACAAGAACTGACTTGTACTTCTCTTTTTTGTTTAGTCTTCACTCCATTATTCACTTGCTCGTTTGTAGAAAGTCACTGATCCTTTTCAACATAGTCATCAGTTTTCTTGTGCAATTCTTTTTCATGAGAATACAAAGAGATAATATATAGAAACATTCTTTAATAATAATAGCAAAGTGCTATAACCATGTTAATTGACTTTGTTAATAGTGCTCATGAGACTCTCCTAACTACTCATGCACATATTCAAGATACGCAGTATTTCAGCTTCCCAAGTTATGTGGTGTGTTCTTGAGTACATAAATGTAAACATGCAATTTGAATGCACACAGTGTTAAGGGAATTGCACCACGCATTCTATAGCTTGTGGATCAGGGCAGAGAGGACACAGGATTTGCACATTCAAGAACTGACTTTCATTCCTAAGATTTCTGACTTGCAGTACAGATTTTAAAGATCGCTTAACTCCAGCAACCCGAGGACTTGAGCAAGCATAGCAAGTGATAAATAGGCTGAGTCAAAAACATAAAATATACCATCTGAGCAGAAAGATGGATTCTTGAGATTCAACAATGGCCTTGAGAAGGCAGCTGTTTGTATTGGGTTTGCAGAATTGGCTTCTTACCAATCCACATGCCCTAAAAGTCTTCTGATTCCTGTCAGGGAAGTAATTTGCCAGGGCAAAAGCTCAAACAATAACGAAAAATTTTGGGATGGATGAATACTTTTCTCTAAGAATGTATTAGCTACCTTTTAGAGCAATGAGAACTCTAAAAGCATCAAAACCTGCCATAACTACTGTCAGTGTCAGGAGGGCAAGCACAGTAGGGGGCAAATGCATTCTGCCATCAAAGAGTTCACCAGGCAAGGTTTATCACATCATTATAGGAGACCACTGCAGATTCCCCACCTCTTAAATCGTTAGTTTTATTGCTGGAATTCATCGGGACATTTTTGCTTAAAAGTAATAGAAACTCATCTCCAACACTTAGCAGTTAAAGGGAATTTATCGGTCTCACTGAAGAGTGCAGAGTAAATCTACCAGGCTTCACAAGTGGCTGAAAGCTGGAACTCCAAAAGAATGTCCTTAGGATTGGGTGTCTTTTGTTTGTTTGTTTGTTTTAATTTTTAAAGATTTGATTTATTCATTTTTAGAAAGAAGAAGAGACAGAAAAAGAGAGGGAGGGGCCCATCAATGTGTGGTTGCCCCTCATACGCCCCCTGCTGGGAACCTGGCCTACAACCCAGGTATGTGCCCCAGTCTGGGAATCAAACCAGCAACCATTTGGTTCCAAGGCTGGCACTCAGTCCACTGAGCCACACCAGCCTGGGCTGGCTGTTTATTGCATTCATTTATTTTGTCTCTTGTCTTTGCTCTTGCAGTTTTACTCTCAAGTTGTCTCTCCCCATATGGAGAAAAATGACATGCTGTAAGGTCATATCTACACAAATTGGTAATATCTGAAGGAAGAGAATGTTCTTTTCTACACCATTTCTTACAATACTTCAGGATACACTCTGAATAGATTGGGCCTATATATCCATTACTGGAAGAAGTACTGTAGCCAAAAGTATGGAATACTCCAGTTGATCTCTTTCCAGGTAACATAAAGCCGTACAAGAGTGGCTCCCCTACCTAAATAATTTGCTTTTGCTGGGAGGGAGAAGAGATGTGGAGGAGCAAAACACCAAATGTCTATTGTAGTGCACATCCCTTGCCCTCTATTTTAATAAATAGCTTAACCCTGAAACTCAAGTTTCATCATGATAAATGACAGGCACAAAAAAGCAGATGAGAAGAAAGGGGAGGCAGGGATTAAAGTATGACTTTGCACAATTGGAACTTGAGTGATACATTGTATTTTCTTGGATAGTTAAATGTTTATCGTGCTCCATTTTCCAACCATTCATTTCAAAATGTGCTTCAGAAATGGTAGTCAAACTTGAATTTTTTTTATTAAACTCTTTTCTCTTTGAGCAGGAAGTTTGGGTTTAAGTGCTTAGTTGAAATAAATCCCCATCAACCCGCCCCTAGCAGGCAGCAAGGTTCAACACTAGAAAGGGGAATTAGAAACACTGAGTTCAAGATCTCCAATAGTAGCTGCCTTGTGACCTTGGAAAAATGTTCATTTTGACTTCAGCTTTGTCTTCAGTGGAATGAAAGACTTAGGGCAAACAGGTTTCTTCAGAAACAAAATGAGCAGTTTGTCCTCTCTCCCACTCCATCAAGTAGCTCCCCTACATAATTAGTCATTATTCTTGTGCCCAGTTGTTTTCAGTTTTACTCACGCTTAGCTTATCACCCAGTACTATGCAATCCTGGCCCTGGAATGAAAAAAAATATGCATTCTGTCTGGACTCGCTTAATACTTTCCTGATTGGCATTAATGATTTGCTTTCCAATGAGCTGTGCAGTTTTATAGAGGTAACCTTTGGGGATTACAATTAATGCTACAATTGTTTGAAACCATTAGAGGAAACTGTCAATGAATCCTTTCTGTTTTTTTCTTTTTAATCCTAGTCTTTTGCATTGTGAAAATGACCACCCACAGACATGCAAACGTGCTTAGGTTTTTGGATGGGAGGATACTGTGTTTTGGTTTATTTTAAGCAGGTGCATTTTGTAGTAACTGACAATAGCTTCACTTCACTGGTTTTATTGTTAATGTTCATATATGAGGAATAATCATGTTTTGCTGGTGCTGTACCAAGTAGGCATCTGGTCTCTTCCTAAACTTTAAAAAAGCAGATTTTTTTTTTTGCTTAGGTTGTGAATCTTGAAAAATCTTACCTTAAATAAAAGGGAGGAGAAACAAGATCTCCTTTAACTACTTTTGACTGAGCTTTTCACTTTAAATACCTAATGGTAGGATACCAAGCATACAGAGACAGCAATCAATTGTATGTTCACTTGGCTGTATTCTGAAAAAAAATAATAAAATACTAAAAAATATATATCACTGTAGCCATTTATTTTCAATAAATAACTAGTTACAAACAATGCTATAAATATAAATCAAAATAATAAAATATAATGTAGTTTATATTTCTTAGAGAAGCTTCTTGTGATGATCTCACATTTTTCATTTTATGGTTAAAAATACAGTGTTCATACAAATAGCACTCTGTCTGGACTCGAAAACACTGCATGGAGGTTGCAACTCTAGTAGTACTAATATCTGGTACCATGTCACAGAGTATCATTGCTCTTAACCTTCAGTGCATTTTTTTTAAAAATAGTTCTTATATTATTGCCTTCTCTTATGTGAAGATTATTATGGTCTCTGTAACTTTCACAGACACACTACGTTAACTCTATGATGTTGTCATTGCCAATTGTCAGATGATCCGAAGCTTCAAACAGTTAAATATTTCAGATCAGTCATAACAGCTAGTTGAACCCAGGCCCAGCTGACTCCAGCGTGTAAGCCCTGAATTCATCTTATTTTCCACATTAAATGTCCATCCTTCCAGCACAGTGTAGACCACTGCCCAAATTCCAGATGCCACCCTGGAGCTCCTCCTAGTTTGCTGTCTTCTGAAAACGCGCGTGCACACACACACACATGCAAACACAAATGCACACACATTTATTCGGGGTTGATATTTTTCTTTCTCTATTGACAAATTTGCAAACCTGTTATGACTTCTGGGGTTTTTAATTAATTTATAGAAACTGCCATTTATTTAGAAATTAGTTTAAAAAATGTCTTCAACAAGTTTACATTTTTACTTCATGGTAAAAATAATTTAACCAATTATTCACTTTAGCTTATGTGAAATCAGTACTTAATGTATGTATTTTTCTCAGAAAAGCTAAGTAAGGTACAACCCCTGATTAAATAATCCATCTTCCCATACTGATTTTGAATATTCTAATGCCTGTGTAAGTAGCCCAAATGTAATTGAGCCAGTGCCAATCTGCAGTAGTATATTTTTATACTGCATTTCCATTTTCTTTTTTTTAATTTTGTAATATATTTATTGATTATGCTATTACAGTTGTCCTAGTTTTTTCTCATTGTCCCTCTCTACCCAACACCCCCATTCCCTCCAGTAATCCCTCTCCCTGCTTAGTTCATGTCCATAGGTCGTGCATACAAGTTCTTTGGCTACTTTGTTTCCTATACTTAACATCCCCCTGTCTATTTTGTACCTACCAATTTGTATTTCTTAATTCCTGCACCTTTTTCCCCATTCTACCCCTGCCCCTCCCAAATGATAACCCTGCAAATGATTGCCATGTCTATGTTACTATTTCTGTTCTGCTGGTTTGTGTAGTTTGTCTTTTAGATTCAATAGCTGACAGTTATACATTTATTGTCTCTTCAATTCTCATAGTTTTGATCATCTTTTTCTTAAATAAGTCCCTTTAACACTTCATAAAATAATGGCTTGGTAGTTATGAAGTTCTCCAGCTTTACCTTTTCTGGGAAGCATTTTATCTGCCCTTCAATTCAAAATTATAACTTAGATGGACAGAATAGTCTAGGTTGTAGTCCTTGCCTTTCATAACTTTGAATCCTTCTTGACAGTCCCTTCTAGCATGCAAAGTTTATTTTGAGAAATCAACTGACAGTCTTATAAGAACTCCTTTGTAGGTAACTATCTGCTTTTCTCTTACTGCTTTCGAGTGTCTTTATCTTTAACCTTTGACATTTTAATTATGATGTATCTTGGTGTGGTTCTCTTTGTGTCCATCTTGTTTTGGAGGCTCTGTGCTTCCAGGACTTATATGTCTATTTCCTTCACCAAATTAAGAAAGTTTTCTCTCATTATTTTTTCAAATAATTTCTCAATTTCTTGTTCTTTCTCTTCTCCTTCTGGGACCACTATGATGTGAATGTTGGCATGTTTGACATTGTCCCAGAGGATCCTCAGCCCATCTTGTTTCTTTTGTATTCTTTTTTCTTCTTGCTGGGCTGATCCAATGTTTTATTTATTTATTTTCCTTATGTTCCAAATCATTGATTTGACTCTTGAATTTTCCACTCCACTGTTCATTCCCTGTAAAGTTTTCTTTACTTTTTTTATGCTGCTGAAATACCCAATGAGTTCCTCAAGTATCCTAATAACCAGTGTTTTGAGTTCTGCATCTGATAGATTGCTTATCACCATTTTATTTAGATTTTTTCTGGAGTCTTGTTCTATTCTTTCATTTGGGCCATATTTCTTTGTCTCCTCATTTTGGCAGCCTTCCTGTGTTTGTTTCTGTGTATTAGGTAGAGCTGCTTTGACTCCCCATCTTAGTAACAGGGCCTAATCTAGAAAAGCACATAGGTAAGTTGGATGGAGTAGAGCCTTAGGTGATCACCAGGGTAGGGCAAGTCATTGATGGAGTCTCCAATATGATGTTGATGTTCTCTGTCTCTGTGTGGGAGGACTCAGAAAGGGGTCAATGCTATTGCCTGGCCTCTGGAGTTTTGTTCAGGAGGAAGATGTCCCCCAGCACTCACCTTGATGCCAGATCCTTCAGTTTCTCCCCGTATGCCACTAGTACCTTTTCAGCTGCTGCCCTGGTGCTAGAGCTCAGAGGGTATGAGTCTCCATAAGTCCAAAGTCTATGGTGGGCCATTTAAGATGAGACACCTGAGAATTCCATAGCTTCTTTCACAACCCCAACCCCCCACTGGTTTTTACAACCAGAAGTTATGGGGACTTACCTTCCTGGCACTGGAACCTGGGGCTTCTTGGTCTGGGGTGGGGTTGGGATCCCTCACTCCCAAAGTATCCCTCCCATTTTTAATGCACCACACATCAATGTGGGCCAACCTATCCCATGTCTCCATATCACTGAAATTCTGGGTGATAGTTGTTTTGTAGAGTAGTTATAATTTTTTCTGTGGTTGTATGAGGAGGTGAACTGTGTTCACCTATACCTCCATCTTGATGGGAAGTCCCCATTTTCTATTAAAGCTAGTTTTCCCTCATTATTCTTCCTTCACATAGATACCCAGCATATTTTTGTAGACTTTTATGCTAAACAATTTTAGAGTAATTAAAGAAATATTTTGTAAAATTCTATTTATGTAGTAATTAATATTGATTCAATTAATATTATTAATGTAGAGTAATTGATATAATTGACATATTTACTACTTTGAATTTTCCATTCTAAGAAGACAGAATTATGCCTTTGAATCATTCAAGTCCTCTTCTATATCAGTGTAGATTTTTAGTATTTTCTTATATTTCTTGTCTATTTATTACTTAGCATATTCCTAGTAGTTTTAGTATGCTTATAAATTACATCTAAGATTTTTCTCCTTGGACTGCAGATATTTTCCTTATACAACTCTCTTAATTCACAGAGTTGTCATTTTATTAATGAATTAGCTGACTTCTAGTGTTTGTTCTGATAAATAACATTGCTATAAACATACTTGCATATGAAAATTTGATTTGTAAATTATAGGTATTGAGACAGGTATAACAAAATACTAGTTGCTAAAGTGTTATGGATTTTTCTTTCTTGACCAAAGTAAATTTTCATCTAATTATCACACACACACAAACTTTCTAAGCAAATGTAAGCTCTTCCGTACCCCCTACACAAAGACTCTAATGTTGCTTGCAGGTATTGTTTCCAATGTGGGGTGACTTGAATGGACACACTGGAAAGATGATGTTTTTATTGGTTGCCCTGTTTCTTTATTCTCCATAATTAAACATCTTTGCCTTGTACCTTTTTTTATTTTTGGTCTTTCACTAATATTTTTTGAAATGCAAGCTGTTTTTTAGGATGCCACAGAATCTGGATTTCTCTGGGATTGTCTTTGTGATTAGGCCAAGATTAAACATTTTTGTCAACCATACCTCATACATGACATTGTATACTTCTTCTTATTCATAATGTCAACTTGTCCCATAACTGGAAATGACAAAGTGTGATTATTGGTTATGGCAGTATGTATTGATGGATTTCTCCACCATAAAGACATTTTTGCTCTTAGTAATTTTTAATATGTGGGATGATACTCTGAGACTATGTGAATATTTGTTCTATAGGGACTCCCTAATTCTATTATTCCCTTATGTTTATTGGGTACTACTCATTTGTAAAGAAAGGCTTGCAGCCCAACACCCTTTAAGTGTTCCATGGACTGATGGAATTTTATGAGTGAGAATCAAAGATGAGCTCCATTCTCTGAACGTCACACTAAGTGGGTTAAAATATGTGTGTGAAACTTTCCAGAATGCTAGGATTTATTAATGAATGTAAGATACAAAAGTAACTGACGTGGAATTGCATGGCCCAATAGGTGAGGTGGGAGGATTTAATTTAGTTTTCAAGGCAATAGGTAAGGATATTTGTTTTTTAATTTATTTATCTCTTTTTCCTACTTTCAGCAGGGAAAGAGAGCACAGTATATTTGGCACACATAGAGCTTACAGACAGACAGACAGCAGATGTGAGGGCATGGGTGTTTCAGCAAACTATATTCTGAAACAATGCATTTTTAAATTGAGAGATGTATCTCATAGTGTGTAATTTATTAAATATTGTACAATTTAGTTTTGCAAATATTGACCCAATTTACACAATTATGGAAAAGAATTATATTACATATCCTGAGTTGTGCAATAAACCCCACTCTTTCTTGCTCACAGAGACAAATATTCTACTCGAGTCTTTAGTTCCTTTAGAAGTAATTGCAAATTCACCAGCACGGCAAAATTAGTCTCCCTGAGCAGAATAATGTGCTAATATGAAAATAGAGTTAAAGTATAATTTTTGTTTGTTCAATTTATTTGCTATTACTTTGGGGCAGCTGCAATGACTTTATTAATATTTATCTTCTGGTAAAAAGAATATATATTGGTTATCCAATAGCTATATACATTAGCATATCCTATTGTATTTAATGTGTTGCATCTCATTGGATTAAGCCAATAGCTCAAAATAGCAGTTTCTGATTAGGTCCCTGAAGATTAAGTGAGTTGTCTAAGATTACATAGCTAGCAATTAAAGGAGTTATGATTAAGTCTCAGGCCGCTCTTTTCAAAATCCCTGGCTTGCCACCTCATCAGTTATTACTTAATAAACAAAGAAGATAAATCCTTACCAAGTAATACACTGATGGCCCATAGTATAAATGTCTTATCCAATGGAAAACATCCCTCTCAATTTTAAAATCAATCAAATATTTCTTTCATTAACTTTTTGAGTGGTAGTCTTAATTGAAGACTACATTCCTGAACCCTACTTCCCAAGGAAAAGATCTCTATGATTATGTTGAAACCTTACCAGATGCCATTTTTAAAAATCTTTGTTCTCTACTCACGAGAACATTCTGTTGTTTCCAGGAAGACTGGTGTGGCCAGAGGAGCTATCCCATGTTCAGTCTCTACACCAGCTTTAGTCTTTCTGCCTGGTTCTAGAGGGGTCCTGAGTGTCCCTAGCAGGGCATAGGGTCTGGAATGGGTGGGAAGAGAACTCTGTTTTGACTTACAAATTCTGTCTTATGAGAGAGCTCTTGTTTCTTCAGTTAGACATTATCTCTCACATAGATTTCATTAAAACAAATGCCTGTTTTTTAAAAATCCAAAATTAACAAACTTTCTCTTGAACCTTTTAGCTCAGGATTTCCAGAGTTGGCAATGCTGACAATTTGGGCCAGATAATTCTTTGTTATAAAATCCTGTCCAGTGCATTTTAAGATGTTTAGCAGATGTGATGCACACACTTCCAGGTGTATCTCCTAAAATGTCTGTAGACATTGTTGAATGGATCTGGAGAGCATTATGCTAAGTGAAACAAACCAGGTGATGTATTTGATCACCAGGTGAAAACCAGGTAATCAAATGCCATATGATCTCACCTAAAAGTGGAACCTAAATCAACAAAACAAACAAGTGAGCAAAATATAAACAGAGACATTGAAATAAAGAGCAAACTGACAGTAACCAGAGGAGAGAGGGAGAGGGATAACTGGGGGAAAGAAGAGAAAGGGTCATCAAGGAACATGCATAAAGGCCCTGGCTGGCGTAGCTCAGTGGATTGAGCGTGGGCTGCGAACCAAAGTGTCTCAGGTTCGATTCCCAGCCAGCGCACATGCCTGGGTTGCAGGCCACAGCCCCACCAGCTACCGCACATTGATGTCTCTCTCTTGCTCTCTTTTTCCTTCCCTTCCTTCTCTAAAAATAAATAAATAAAATCTTTAAAAAAAAAAGGAACATGTATAAAGAACCCATGGACAAAGACAACAGTGGGGGACAGATTGAATGTGGGAGGTGAGGGTGGATAGGGTAGGGGAGAGTAATGGGAGGAAATGGGGAAAACTTTAGTTGAACAACAATAAAAAAGAAAATAAAACATATTTTGGATATTAACCTTTTACTGGATACATAAATGAAAATATTTTCTCCCATTGCATACTTGGTTGCCTTTCACAATTGCCTTTGCTGTGCTGAGGCTTCTTAGCTTGATGTAGTCTCCTTTGTCTGCTTGTGATTCCGTGCTTCTGCTTCTGGTGTCATATCCAAGAAATCCTTGCCAATGCCAATGTCAATATGCTTTCTCCTTTTTCCTCTAGATGTTTTACAGTTTCAGAATTATTTTACTGCTCTGGTATCCCTACCATGCATTCATTCCTCAATCTACGGCAATTTCTCTCTAAAACTATTTGATAATGAAGTTCCTCATTAACACGGCATTAAACTTGCAATGGCTAAATCATGTGAATGCTCTCTCTTTCTTTTGAATTCTAAAATATTTGACATTGCTGATCATTATCCACTGAATGAAATTACTTCATATACAGGCACAGTTTTAAAAAATTATGTGAAGGGATACTTATTACCTTATATTATTAATTTAATATGTATTAATCACTGTACTGGACATTTTTCTACATTGTGGTTGTGCCTCACAATAACTATAGAGTAGGGGTTATTAGACACCCATAGCACTGTTGACCCTAGTTCTCTTCCACCCCGCTTGGATTTCTCTCAGTTGCAAGGACTTGTCATGGGTCCGGACTGGTTTTTCTTTTTTTACTTTTTGCCACTTTCCCAGGAAAGTCAGCTAGTGACCTTTATTCTCTTGCTAGCTATGTAACTAGCAAGAGCTTTTTCCTTCTTTAGTTGCTTCTCTGTCTGCTTTGGTTGCAAAATGAAACAGTTACCTCATCTGTTCCTTCTTTAATGCTTCCACATAGGAGTGTCACAGGTGTCCCAGCCCTATTCATTTTGTCAGTTTCGCTAGGCATCATGAGGAGGACAACAGCGCAAAAACACAATGAAACAAATGAAAATGTGTGGAAGAACCCCAGTCCCCAGAGCTGTAAACATGGTGGGATGCACTCTGCAATCTGTAATTCCTTCAGAGACAGTAAATGAGAGTCCATTCTACTTCTGTCTGGCTGTGGCTAAAAAATGGATTGCATGTGGCAGCTGCTGTGTGTTCTCACAAACTGTCTCTCAGTAAAGTTGTTTTTCTTGAGTTTCTTCCTTCCACAAGGGAAAATGACCTGAATGGATCCTTTCTTTCAAATGGAGTTCCTATTAATGTTCATGTTTTGTATTTCTGGTCTTTATTTCAAATGTAATATGCAAAGTATATGAAGAGTAAATGCCATGACGGGTTTTTTTTTTTCAATTTAACACATGCAAAGTTACATTTAGGCAACTTCTATTGTTTTATTTAGAATCTTTAAATGAATTTGCATGGTCACACTCACTTACCGTTCCAAACTTTATTTTCCTGTGTTCCTAAACAAGTGCTACTTCTCCTGAACGTATCCAGAACAAAAAAATATCAGTTGGATTTTCCATGTCTGTCTCTGACTCTCCCTCCTCTCCTTTCCCTCCACTCTGTTCCATATAACAGTCCCAAATGCAAAATCTAATGACGTTTTTCCTTAGGGCACTGCCCTAAGATGGGATTGGTTAAGAAGCAAGACAAATATTAGAGTTGTACCTGTTCTCCATTTAGCAAGTGAAAGATAAAGTTACAATTATAACTTAAAAACCTAAACTAAAAATTTTACCTAGAAATATTTTTATGTGCGATGTATATTATGTCCTGACTTAATTTTTAACTAATTCTGGGAAACTAAGCTTTTGAAACCTACCTCCTCATTGTTAGAAACTGTGATAAAGTCCTAGCTTCACAGTGGACATGACCTTAATGTTTATTTTTTGTCTTATTATCACTTTAAGAAAATTATGCTATAGTTTAGGTACAAGGTGAATTTAAAAAAACTCTGTACCATGGGGTTAGATTATCTGAACAATAATTTTTGGCATATATTTTTATTATTGTTGTTCAAGTACAGTTGTCTCCATATCCCCCCCACCACTCTCCCCCATCCCACCTACCCCCACCTCCCACCCTCAATCTTTCACCTTTGGCTTTGTCCATGGGGCCTTTGTACACGTTCCTTGGTGACCCTTCTCCTTCTTTCCCCCATTATCTAATCTTATGCCACCAACAAACACTTCTGTTAAAAAAATAGACCTTATATTTTCTAACAAACTTATGGAAAACAAATGTTTGGCTTTTCTGAACTTTGTAATGTGAGACTTTCAAAATATGTTTTCTATCAAGGGAATGAAAAACACTTCAATTTTCCTGAGAATTTTTATGGCAATTTTAGGGACTATAAAATTGGGTTATTATTGTAAATTATAAAGCAATGTCCACAGGGTCAAATTTTAGCTCATTTGTTAGATTATAGAATTTGAACATTGTGTGTGGAGTGCTATAAATGTTTAGTTGTTCAAGGGAAAATTATTCCCCCATAGAGGATTTTTAAACTGGAACAATTATAGTAGAAAATAGAATATTATCCTTTTACCCACTTCTATTAAATGAGCTCTACATTTGAATACAAACTGATGTAATAATGGTGTCTTAATTATTTTTTAAAAGTAAATGATGACTATGAATGGCTATAATAACAGAACAGAATTTTTATAATTATTTGAAAGATAATTTCAAAAAATATCTGATTGGTCATTTAAAATTATTATTCATATTTTTGTCCTACAGAATTCCTCATTTCTTTCTTATTTCTCAAAGTATAAAAAAACCAACACAGTACTATTGACAGATTTGACTCTTCCTTATCTTATATGACTGAATTTGAAGAGAAAATCAGAAATCGGTGAAATAATATTTGATTATGAAAGAACTTTTAAGAAAAGGTAGTTTTTATAGGTGGAAAACTTCCCCATATGGTCCGATATTCATGATGCCATGTCTGAAAAACCACATAAATAATTATGGATTGTCTGTTGATGATCAGTCTTTATTAAGTGGATATATTTAAAACTTCTTCTCCATATCCCAAAGCATTACTTAGAATATACTCCAAACACCTTTAATGCAAGATATGTACATGATTCTGGGATTGGAACATAACAAATTCAAAATACTTAATACATAGCACAGTTGACACACCATGCTAAATGTTGGGAATAAAATTAAGAAACTTGGAACTTGGGGAAAATACTTATTAACTCCAATAAACAGGTAAAGAATTTTTTTTTAAACTGACTGACCTCATTAGAATCAGATAAATTCTGTTTGATACAAAAGTCTCACTAAAATTTCTTAGGGACACCTGATTTGCTAAGATTCCTTAATAAAATCATTTACAGTTTTAATATGTATGACTCTAAGGGAATATTATAAATAATTTAATTGAAAAAAATTATGGACAATACAAGCAACAGACTGATCAAGTAATTCATTCTGTTGCTGCCTCTGAACGTATATTAACTGTATTTGATTTCCACTCTCTCTTAATTTAACCTCCACCTTTGGCTGCTGGGTACTATTCTAAGTGCCTCCCTCTTGTATCCACTCCAAACTCCCCACAATCTCTTCTCCCCTTACAACCCATCAAGATCTTTAAAATCGTAAGTTGTTCTTTAAAATCAATCTCTTTGCATTTAGATTAATATACCAATACATTTCGGAATCTTATAAATGTATGACCTTGTCCTTGTATGGCTTTGTATTCATTCAGTCGTAGAGTACCTTCTCCCTTGTCCAGCTGCAGTGGACTTTCTCAGGTCTCTGCATACCCCGAGATGGCGCTGATCTCAGAGCCTTCACCTGTGCTCTCCCTCTGAGCTGGGAGTCTGAAGCCCTTCTCTTTGCGCGGCAGGCATTCTCACATTCTTCAAAACTTCTCAGGTCACTTTTCAGGAACGTTTTCCCTGACCACTCTATCTAGGTAAAGCTATCTATATTTCATTTCTCACTGTCCCTTGTTTATTTTCTGTAAGTTGTTAATTACAATTTATAAATATAAATATAAAATATGTACATTTTATACATATATACATGTACACACGTGTGTGTATATCTAACTGTCATCTATCTATTTATATCTATCTATCTATTATCTATCTATCTATCTCTACTGAGGGAGAGAAGAAGAGGGGAAGGGATTGAAGGCATTTAGTAGATAGACAAGTAGATTGTTGTTTTTTGACTTGTTTATTTGACCATAAAGGCAAAGAACATACATATTTCATTCACCACATTATGTCCAGTGCCTAGGATAATGCATAGCCCATAGTAAGTATTCAACAAATTTTTGAATAATCCATGGATTAATGAATGAAAAGAAGAGGTACCTATCTGAGCTTACCTTTGGTAGGTGGTTGTGAACCATTTGTTAGGAATTTTAGTACAAAACTTTTTCTACCACGTAAGGTTGGGCCCCCAAGCTAAAGCAGGATGTCCATACCCAATGTACAGCTTTTGATTCATTTCTCTTTTTGCAGGTATTCCCAGTGTGTTTAGTATAATTAGCCTAAAATCAAATATTTATTAAACATGGTGACCTATGTATTATAGCTCCAAATACTTCTATAGCTCAATAGTAAGCTCCAAGTCTTACATATTATTTTCTTTTCAGAAAAGAACATTCAAAGCATCTAACATAATATAGGTCCCTAGGTACATATTTATTTTGGTAAATACAAATGAACTTGGAACTGTCTCAGAAGGGAATAGATTATCTCAAAGGCAGGACTTTCAGTCCCTCTGGAAAGCACAGCATATCTCCCAATGTTAACTTAAGTTTGACAAATGAGGACTGAATTTATTTGTAACAGAGCACATATCATCATTGAGAAGCATTTAGTCATCCTTTGAAAGTTGTTTTCTGCAAAATAAGATATAGTGCTTCATCCAGGCACTCAGTTTGCTCTGCAAGAGAATAATCCTTGACATTTCAACTAAGTGTTATGTCCTCTAGTCAGGAAATGAGTTGTGAAAGTGTTTTTAATTTCTGATTCCCGATGGTAGTAACATTTTCAAAAGCTTATACAGAGACAGCCACTGCTAAGCAGGTTTATTTTCACTGGTCATGAAATATCATATGGGTGGAAAGAATTCAATTATTGCCTTAGCTGAAGAAACTTTATGTCATGAAAGACAGTAGGTCATGTGAGATGAGGTGAGCCTAACGTATGAGAGTCTCTAGCTCAGCTCTGACCTTTATTACATATGTGCCATTTGGCAAGTTGTTTAACTACTGTTAGGCCCTGTTTACTCATACTACAATTTGAATGACATGTTAGGTATTCAACACGTGGTAACTTGAATCAACAATAATAATGTAAAAAAGTTACATTTTATAAAATACTATAGAACTGAGACATGCAAGTAGAGAACTATCAGTATACATCACTAGCATTTTTTATCCATTCATCTTATAGTTTAAAAATATTAACTAGCCCTTACTAGGTGACAGGCACTAAGCACTGAGCTGGGTATGAATTGTTGCATAAAACCACAATAGTATCTTCTCTAATGGAGTTATACTTCCTGTTGTTTTCCATTTTAACTTTTGTTTAGATTTTATTTATTTATTTTTAGAGAGGGAAGGGAGAGAGAGAGAAAGAGAGAGAAAGGAACATCAATGTGCGGTTGCTGGGGGTCATGGCCTGCAACCCAGGCATGTGCCCTGACTGGGAATCGAACCTGCGACACTTTGGTTCACCGCCCGTGTTCAATCCACTGAGCTATGCCAGCCAGGGCCTGTTTTCCATTTTAATTTTTTAAATCTAATTTTAAAGCATTTTATTTTTAAAAGTTATAATTGGATTAATGATGTGTTTCCCAGTTTTATCATTCTTATTTTTTTAAGTGTTATAATTATTGACATTGTCCCTCAAACTTTAAAAGGAGAATCATGGGAAACAGAGGTAACAGATAAGTGTTTCTATAATTTGTGCAGGTGGTAACCTGTAATTACTTCCTCTAACTCTTACTTACCAATATTACAATCACTCGTTTTGTGTCTCCTTTACGGAAATATAAACTCCTCACTGTAATAATAATTGTGTCTGTCTTATTTCTATTATATATACATTATATGCACCCACTGTGTACTGCAGAATAAATTAATTGATGCATACATGAGATTTTACCGTGGCTACATGTGTCATGTGAAGTATGTGTGATTACACACACTTGCTGGAAATTTACCACCTAATTTTGAAACACTGATGTAAGAAAAGAAAAGAAAATGAAATGTAAATTCAAGGATCCATATTAGTGATGTTTTAAAATTATTTTCATTAAAAATGAGTAGAGATGAATGTTGAAAAGTAAAGTGTAATCAGTTTAACATGTTTTTAGTAAATTGTCAGATTATCAAGGGACTTTTAGGAAATCAAAAGTCTCAAATAAACAAGCCCCTTAAATCAATAAAGCTGACCCTCTGTACTACCTGCTGGTGTTTGACGGGGATAATATGATTAATTCAACTCCAAACTAATCCTTTAAATACTCACAGTCTTTAATTTAGTCTCTGCTCAAGAAGTTTAGAAATCTGACTAGAAATTGTACTGAAATGGCAGCCCTGGCTGGTGTAGCTCAGTGGATTGAGCGTGGGCTGGGAACCAAAGTGTCCCAGGTTCGATTCCCAGCCAGGGTACATTCCTGGGTTGCATGCCAGAACCCCCAGCAACCACACATTGAATCTCTCTCTCTCTCTCTCTTCCCTCTCTAAAAATAAATAAAAATAAAAAAAAATAAATACTAATTCTTTAAAAAAAAAAAAAAAAGAAATTGTACTGAAATGAAACAATATGATTTTCAGCACTTTTTGTGTGTCTCTGTGCATAGCCTGCTAGACTGTCTTCTAATAAGTAAAAACAATTGTGTAAATATTGATTACAGACCAAATGAAGAAAACTGAAAGTGTAGATAAATCTTTTTAAATACATGACCTCTTAAATAGTTGAGCTGATATGTTGTTAAATGAGAGTGTATGCTTGGCTTCTCGAAAATTGCTGCATTTTATGTAATTATAATGTACCTTCCTTAATTTAGATAAAAATATATAAATATAGAGTGAACTTTATTAAATTTACATTTTCTCTTTTATCATATAATGTATTATTCCTATTGTCTTCACTACATTAACAGTAAATGCTGATGAATATAGGATATCTTAGAAATATTTTCTAATCTGAGCAACTCAACTGTCTGCTTATTCTGAAGTAGATTTTTTAAAATTCCATTTAGATAATGGAAATCAATGGAAAAATTTGTGGTGTTTACAAAAATTATTCTTGCTGGCTAAAAAGTTACAAAATTTCTTACATGCATTTAGGTATTTTGCATATTAACCAAAGTAACCATTAGTTTAGAGTGATGTTTTTTTTCTTTCAATAATGCAATTTCTTCTTGGAAAAATGCCATCCAGTTAGCTTTGTAATATCTAGTGAACTAATGCAAATAGTGTGCAGTACTGATAAACTGAAACAGACTATGAATTTTGAAGAGCAAAGTAAAGGGTAAATTATATTACATTTTATATTAATATAAACATTGCATGTATCCAGTCTATTAATACAAGGTGTGTTGAAAATGAAGGTAATTCTTCTACATGGCTCGCCTGTATCTGATGAAGAAAACACATGATGGATTCAAAACATATTTAAGAGTACAATTAGACTGCATAAGCTAGATAATTCACCAAGGTATACTGAGAACCTAATATCTATTGTGTTTCTACTATCATCTCTTGTACATGAAATAATAAAGGTAGGGACATTATAAATAGAAGGTATAGTGGCCATAACAGAGTGAGATTCTTCAAGAACTGGGAAGCTCAAAAATACCTTTCTTAGTTCTTAACTCACAAAGTATTAACCTCCTAAGTTTTTCTACTTTCTAAGAAAATAAAATGTCTTAGAATCTCTCTGAATAAATGTTTGAGAAGACTCACAAGATCACAGATTCTAAGAAAAAGTATCTTTTAGAGAAACTAAGGAAACCACAGACATATCCTGAGTGTTTTGTTAAGTTCAACTTCCTTGGTTTTGCATGATTGTTAGTGTTACAACCTGTGGTCCAAAGCTGGGGAAATAGGTCTGGGTGTTGGAAGGAGCATAGACTTTGGAGTTTGGAAAGGTGGGTTCAAGCACACTTTATGCTATTTATGCTATACCTTAGCTTTGTGACCCTGGGCAAGGTAACTGCATTTAGATTCTGAGCCTCAGTTTCCTTATCTATAAAGTGTAGACAGTATCATGTATTTTATATTGCTAATCAAAGAAGAGGTTTTAGGCTATAATAAAGAACAAAAAGCATTTCACTGAGCAAAAACAGTTGTTACTTGGTAGACACAGATCCAGGTAGCAACTTCAAGAGAACAAAGAAAAGCAGGGTTTATAAAGGCAATAAGCACAAGTGTAATTATTCTATGCAAATGAAGGATTGCTGGCTAGGTTGACAGGGGTTGGTTAGCTCCAATATGCAAACGAGGGAGGTGAAAACCACAAGGAAAAAAAGTGAAGTTCACATATGCACACCAGCAGTTGTTCAAAGATGTTTACAGCTTATCTTTGAGCAGAACTTATCAATAGGGTAGTGACTAACTTAACAGCAGCTCTGAAACTGAGGCAGAGGATGAACATAAGTCTCATGACAGTATTAGTCTCTCTGTTCTGTCTTGAGTGACTCTTAGCAATACTTATTTTATTGTACTTTTTCCATTATCAAGATGAATTTTGTGAATATAATTGGAGACCAGGTGTATAAAGTTCCTGGCCAATCATTATGATCATGTTGAGCAGAATCCCACAACAAAACTTTTCCAGCTAATGGTTTCAAGGAATAATTTAGAAATCTAGTCCAGTAAGCCTGCAGGTAGAAAATAGAGAAAAAGGATGAAGACTCTTTCCTCCAATTCAAATCCTCAAAATAAAGAAGATGAAGACCATCTCACTCTTGGCCCAACCTCAGGACATTTCCTTTCTTTTCATCCACTGACGACCTCTCTTCCCTTGGAGGAAAGGAAATGGTTACAGAAGCACCTGGCTTGGTGCTGAGAAGCCAGGGCACTGAGAAGTCTGGCTTGCACTGGAGTGGCATTCCCACCAAGGAAGCGCTTTCAGGGCACTGTTGTTAATCCTGCTGGCAAAGGAGAACCCTAGGGCAATTTTTAGAAAGGATTTAAAAACCTCTGACACGTTTGCCATCTAAGCAAGTCTAGTGCTGCTACAGAGGAAGCAGAGGGAAGCTGGGAGCAATTTTAGAAAGTTTAAAAATAATGAGCCTTGTTGCTCTTTTGCAAAAAGGGCATTTACAACTCTATGCCCTCTCTTTTGCCTGCCTGGAGGGGGGAATGTACTCTGGACAGTGTTTTTTTTTTTCTCTCTTTATCTTTTTCTTCTCTCCCCACCCCTCCTTTTTTTATTACCGTTTCCTCCCTTTCTTATTGCTTCCCTAGTACCAGCCAAGCAGTAATCACTGATGATCTAATGTTTGTACGTCCCAGTGGTACCCAGGTATTCAACAAATGGAAACGTTAATCACCCTTGTCAGACTCCTGTCAGTATCTCTTTGTAGATGGGCAGTGTATTTTTGATATGTAGGCAGTCAGCCAGACATGAGCAGAGTAGGAAAGATAGACCAGGGACAGAACGTCACCAGAGTGGAAAGCCCCAGGTATCTTGCAATGGGAAAAACTGGGGTGGGTCCTCACCCCCCACCCAGGGTAACATTTCCTCCCATAGCATATCACTGGTCATGAAATTTAGACTCCCTGGCCTTTTATATCACTGGTCATGCAGTTTGGACCTACCCCTGACCTTTCCTCTTTGGCATGTCATTAATCATGTGGTAGACCCCCTTTTAGGAGGAAGAAGGGGGTAGCAAAAGTAGATTTCTAAGGCTCCCATTTTAGTATTCAGCACTCAGAACAATGTGGTTCTGACCACATCAATTAATAATCTTAAAAACAAAACCTCCTTGGGTCTGTTTGTTACAGGGTGCAGCCAAGAGGGGGGACCCCAAATGGGCATTTGGAATGGGGTCCAGAACTCAAGGTGTCCAGGGGATTTTTGGATGTCCTCACTCCCACTCCCCAAGTGTGGGGGTTGGGGGAAGGGACAAATGGAGCAGGGCCATTGAGAGCTGTTTTGCATAGCAACAGCCTTGCAGCTAAGCTCTGGGGTAGTCATTTAACATATCTATAGCCTTTGGCTGGTTGCTTGGATATATTAAATAGCTGTGGCCATGCTCTGAGCCAGGGGAATGGAAGTAACTCCCCACCAAGATGTGACTAGGGGCAGGTCCCCCCAAGCTACAGCGCCTGCGTGGGAGCTTGGAGAAGATTGGCTCCAGGACATGGGGCCACACCTGCCCAGACTCATGATGGCAGTCCAGTAAAGCTGGAAGGATATGAGTTCTGGCATGTGAAGCTGAGTGTGGGAGGAGTCGGAAATGGGGCTGCAGAAGAAGACGGGCTCGAGGGATTTAAACCGAGACAAGGCAGCCATCGAGAGGAGAACCATGCGCAGCCCTGAGAAGGAGAACCAGGTGCAGCCCTGAGAGGGAGAGAACCACGTGGCCTTGACAGAGTGGAGACTCCTGTGGCCCTGGGAGAGAGGACCACGTGCCTTTGCCAGAGTGGGGACCCCTGCAGCTTTAGAAGGGGGAACCACCACCTGGTTTTAGCAGAGATCCTGGCGAGTCAGCTGAGGGTGCCAGGAACCCAGGGAGGTCTCCCAGTCGAGATGGAGTACTAACTGGGAAGAACCAGAGGACTGCCTGAGCCATGGACTTCTATTTCCTTTCCTGAGATATGGTACCCTGGACTGGGCAAAGGGGGAAGGAAGGAAGGACTGTGTGTGTTTGTGGGTGTTTTTAGGGACTTTAGGATTTTTGATAAAGACATTAGGTCACTACTTTAAGTTTGTATAGCATTAAATAAACATTTCCTTTCCTTTTCACGAATCTCTGGCATTGAGAGACGTCTTTCCTCAGGCGGCGGACATAACGGACCCGGGGCCTTCTTTCAATAATAGTATATCATCCCAGGCCCCCCCGCTTGTTGTGTTCTGTAACATGTTGACCACAGAGCCAGAGTTCTGATCAAACTAGAGATAACAGCTAGCCCTCAGATGTGTTTCAGCTCATGCCCAGCAAAGCAGTGAAGCTGACATCAGGACTAGCTGCAATGGCTTAATGAACCCCCTCCTTGGCACTGACCAATAGGTGGTGACCACGACCCTGAAAGTCACATCTGGAAAGCTGATGAATATTGTAATAAGATCCTCCCCTTGGATCTCTCATAAGGTCCCAGCCTTTGGGAAGCAGATAAAAGACTTCAGGACAAAGGACTCAGGACCAGCCATTTCTTTCTGTCTCTGTCTCTGTCTCTGTCTCTGTCTCTCTTTCAAGCCTATCCAATCCTTTCTCCACCTGTCTTCTTCCCCCAAGGTGCACATCTATGTTTTCTTTTCCCTAAGCTCCAAGGGCTCCGCTTTTGCCTCTGTAACTTGATTTCTAAACCCACACAGCCCAACTGGATCACTTCTATCATGATTTACTTTACCTATGTAGGCAGAGTAAGTAAAATATTTGAGTTATTGGCTCTGAATTCTTTTCTCAGCCAAACTCATCGACCAAGGTCTAACATTCTGATGCCGTACACCATTAACATTGCCAAGGAATCTTACCTCATCTCTCAGCACTGCTTCACATGGTCCCTTGCCTTTAACTGGGGACATTGGTTTATCTGTTCTTTTATACATCTTGTTTATTTCCCTTCAGCGGCAACCCCACATTGCCTACCTGCCAGCAGTGCCTCTTATACCTATCACCATCCTAAACTCATCCCATTTCCTTTAATAAGTCTAACATGATCAGAACTAGAACTCACTATCCCTTTACTGTTACCTACATTCAGCATGCAGTCTCTTGTCCTGAGTTTTTAATTTCAGGGGGGAGAAAGCCCCACAGAACCATCTTTTTTTTGTTTGTTTCTTTGTTTGTTTGCCTTAAGATTTACATCAAAACACTAGGCCAGTCATAGACAGAATGCCTCTATAATATCCCTTCTTTCTTCCTCTCGTCTCACTTTCTCCTCCATCTTTCCCAAATCAAATCCTCAAGACTTCTCTCAAGGATGCTTTATTTTTTTATTATTAAACACATTGGGGTGACATTGCTTAATAAAATCATGTAGGTTTCAAGTGTACAATTCTATAATACATCATCTGCCTGTTGCATTGTGTGTTTACCACCCAAACTCAAATCTTTTATCACCACGTATTTGGTCCCCGTTACCCTTTACTAATGTCCCTTCCCCCTTCCTTCCTGATTACCACCATACTAGCATCTGTGACTATGAGTTTTGTTTTGTTTGTCTTGTTTGTGCATTTGTTGCTTTCATTTTATATCTCACAGATAAGTGGAGTCATATAGATGGAAAGTTCAGGGGAAATCGGGGACAATATGCAGATCAGTCCTGGAGTCTAAAGGGAGTGAAATCCTGATGAGATGGGATTGAGAAAGGATAATCTAGGAATCTAGTTTAAGAAGTTCCCCTCCACCCCCATAGATAATTAGCAGCAAAAAACACTTTTGAGCAGTAAAAATATGTAAACAAAACTAACTTTCTGAAAGATCAGGTGAGTAATCAAGGGGACAACTCCATAGAAGGGAAGTGTTGATTGGGAAGCCAGTCAGAAGGCTATGGGAAACATCCTGGAAGGTCCAAGTTTGAGTTTGAAAGTAAGAACAGACCAGTGTCTCAGCTCAAAGACAGGCAGAGAGAGGAAGAATTCTCTCTTATTCCACCTTTTCATTTTTCAAGGCTTCAAAGAGTTGGATGGAGCCCACCGGCTCTGGGGATGGCAATTTGCTTTAGTTCCGAGACTGAAATGTTAATGTCATCCAGAAAGAACCTCACAGACACACCAAGAAGGTTCTGCTTTGTTTTAATTTTTTATTTAATTTTTTTCCAGTGTTATTAAATTATGATTGACAAAAATTATATATTAAATTGTACAGCATGTTGATATAATATATGTATACATTGTGAAATGATTACCACAATCAAGTAAAGTAATACATCTATCATGTCACATAGTTTCTGTTTTTGTGTGTGTATATGAGAACAATTACGATCACTCTCAGCAAATTTCACGCATACAATCTACTAACATTAACTATAGTCATCATGATGTACATTAGGTATTCAGAATTTGTATGTCTTGTAACAGAAAGTTTGTATCATTTGACCAGCATCTCCCCATTTCTGCATCCCCAGCATCTGGCAGCCCCTAATCTGCTCTCTAGATTCTATGAGTAGAACTTCTCTGGGTTTCACACAGTATAAGCCTTTCTGTGTCTGTCTTCTTTGACTTCACATGGTGTCTTCCAGATTCATCCAAGTTGTCATGAACAGTAGGATCTCCTTCAGTTTATGACTGGGTAATAGACACAAACATATATTTTTTTCTTTATGCATTCATTTGTTAATGGATGCTTAAATTGTTTTCCTGTCTTATTTCATAATGAAAAGAGGAGTCAGATGTCTCTTCAGAAAGCTGATTTCAATTTATTTGGCTTAAACAACCAGAAATGGGGTTGCTGGATCATATAGTAGTGCTATTTTTAATGTTTTGAGGAACATGCATACTGTTTTTTCATAGTGGTTACAACAAATTACATTCCCATCAACAGTGTACAAAGACTTTCTTTTCTCCAAATCCTCACTAACACTATTATCTTTTGTCTTTTTGATGATAGCTTTTTTAACGTGGGTGAGGTGATAGCTCACCATTTAGGTTCTCATTGTTTAGGTTTTCATTTATCTGGTATTGGTGAGGTTGAGCACTTTTCACGCACCTGTTGGCTTTGTATGTCTTCTTCAAAAGATCAATTTCAGGCCCTTTGCCCGCTTTTGTGATTTTTGTTTGTTTATATTTTGCTGTTGAGTTGTAGGAGTTTCTCATATACTTGATTTATTAATTCATTAGATACATGATTTGCAATTTTTTATCCCATTCTGTAGGTTGCCTTTTTTGGCATTTGTTTCTTTTGCTACATAGAAACTTTTTCATTTGATTTAACCACTTATATTTGTCTATGTTTTTATGTTGTTGCCTGTGCTTTTGGCATCATCTAAAAAATCGTTGTCAAGGAGCTTTTCCAGAATAGCGTGTAACCAAATATCTGGGCACCCATGGCCCACTCATGTTAACACATAAAATTAACCATCACAATCAGACAGTAAAATTGCAAATAAGAAAAGTAGTAAAATCTGTGCCAGGAATACGAGGTTCTTTCTAGCATAAACTTAAGTTTTTCAAGTGAGAGATTTCCATATCATTTCAATAAGCAAGAACTATAGCCAAAATGTTGTTTTTATGTTCATTGTAACTATATATGTGTGCATGTGCGTGTGTGTGTATATATATGCATTATACATATATATATGCATATACATGGCCAAAATAATTAGAAAACAACTTGATATCCTAGTCTCTACAAATATTTATATCATTACTTCACATTTAGCACAATTCCTTTATTATAAAAGTATGTAGTTGAAAAACCAACAATTTTTATTAAGCGCATATCATACAATCTGGCTGCATATTCTCAAAAAATTAAATGACATAAATAAATACAAAGTCAACAAAACTTACACTAAGTATTATCCTTCGCTTCACATTTAGGAAAATATTAAACCACTACTTTCTAATCCATATAATAAGGAAAATACACTTAAGGCTAAAATCATTTGGTTTTTCCCCTGCAAACAGCTAAATGTAGGACTCGTTTGGATTTTTACAGCTGCTAATCCATTTTTCTTTGACATTAACACACTTTTGATTGACAGTTATTTTTATGTTTTTTCTGGATTTTACAAAACAAGGCTAAATGATATGTTTTATACTAAAAGTGAGTAAAAATCTGTTTTTGAAAGTATACCAGTTACCATTAAAATAACCAAGTAAGAATTAATAGTCTCAGCTTTCTTCTATTGAGTATATTGCTTTAATTTTACAGTTTTGCTTTATTTTCTAATTTTATTCATTCTTTTGTATCCTTGCACTCTTTATGCTTGATCAATATCTTTTGTTTTTTTAAAAAACAGCATGCTCTTTTCCAGCACTGGGTAATTTATTGGGCTATCATACCACCAGAATGACAATATTTTATGTGAATTTTAACATAATAGTTCATAAAGGTAGTTGATTTTTCTTCCATAGGAGAATCTAAGCAATAAATCTTCAAAACTGATAGACAAGAATGCTTTAAAATCGGAAAGATAAGGTGTACTGATCTAGGATACATGAGCATCCGTGAATTCTGGTATCTGCTTAGGGTCCTGGAATCAACCCCTCCAGATACCTAGGGATGACAATGTATTTCATCCACTGTTTACTTGAATGAAGACTCCTTTTGTTCTATAACGCATATAAGCTAGGTGGACATTAGTGGGGTCTAGAATTTATCAGAGGAAAGCAAAGAGAAAGAACAAAATCAGTGTACTTCACGTCTCTAAAAATGTGTGTGGGGTTAATAAATGAATACATGCTAAAAGGCAAATATTATTAATATAAAATAAGTGATTCAGATTGAAAAGATATAACAATGGCCAATAAATGTATAAAATCATATCTATCCTCCCTAGTTATGGGGAAAATGCAGTATAAATTCATCACATTAGAAAAAAATGAAGTATTGATAATAACCCATATATATTTAGGATGAGATAGAAGAAAAATTTTCATATACATTATTGGTGGAAATGTATGATGATGCAAAATCTAGAGAGAGCCATTTAGGAAAACTTAAAGCAGCAAACCATATGATAGAGAAATTTAAATTATTTTTGTTTTCATTCAGATTCTTGCAATGGTTCAGATTTAACTCCCAGTACAAAGGTGAAGGTTTTATAAGGTAACTACATCTACTCACAGTAAAGAGGAAAGATTTTCTTTTTTTAAAAGATTTTATTTATTTATTTTTTAGAGAGGGAAGGGAGGGTGAAAGAGAGAGAGAGAAACATCAATGTGCGTTGCTGGGGGCCATGGCCTGCAACCCAGGCATGTGCCCTCACTGGAAGTCGAACCTGCGAGGCTTTGGTTTGCAGCCCACACTCAATCCACTGAGCTATGCCAGCCAGGGCAAGAGGAAAGTTTTTAAAAATAAAATCTATATAATGTAATTTTTATAGAATCTATATACTTTTTGGACTCTCTGGCCTTTTTCCCCTCATAGTTGTCCCTACTTCACTACTTTAGCCTCATGGGTCTCTTTGATGCTCTTCCAACATGTTAGTTGTGGTTTTAGCTTGAGGATTTGTTCTGATTTCTATGTCTATAATGTTCTTCCCCATCTATCTATTTAGTTAATTTCTTTGCTTGCTTGACCTCGGCCCAAATCTTACAGTTTCAGAGAGGCTTACCTTGGCCATCTCACTCAACACTGTGTGTCATCCTCTATCCTTTTCCTCTGCACAGTGTCAGCCTCCTTTTTATAAAATCATTTATCCCAAGTACTTAAAACACACCTTAATACATACTTACTGAATTAACAAAGCATTATGTTCAAAAAAGCATTCCCTATTTTTGCATTGGTTAGTATTAAAAAAAATCTAGAGTTACCCTAAATGTCCATCAGTACAAATCATAGTTATATCCATTCTAGGAAATATTATACAATATTCAAATTATTGTGGAAGATTTATACATCATCACATGGAATGATATCAAAACATATCTTTAAGTGACTAAAGCAAGTTTTAGAATCTGTAAGGTATGACCCAATTGTGTGGAGGGGGGGAAGCATCTACCTTTAAACTTCTGTGTTACCAAAGAAGAGCTCTCTAAAGGTGTATTCCAAACTAGTAACTGTCATAACATTTGGGAAAAGAAGTGTGGCAGGAAGGGAAAGTACATGTGAAGAAGAATGTACGCATTGTTGAGTTATTTTTAGCAAGAATATAATGATGTGCGTATGTGTGTGTGTTTCTAAAGTAAAAATAAAAAGTGATTTGACAAGTTCAGAAGAATGCCAAATCTCTTTGGGATGAGATAGCATTTGAATAGAAGCTTAAAATATACATGCACTTTAAAAAGCAAAGACTGTGAGATAGAGAAAGAATAGAAAAGTAGGGCATTTGAGGTAGAAGTTTACATTGGAGTACACTGTCAGCGGTAGAATTTACTAGGGTTACTAGGAATATTCCAGTTATACAATTTCAATATGAGTAGAAGCTTCTTTTATGACTTAATTGCTCAGATCTTGGGAAAAATGTGTGAGTGACAGTTGTAAAAGACTTTGAATATCAGGTTAGAATGGGGTATTTTTAGTTTGTATGATTGGGAAGCAATGGTGGGGGTGGCTTTATTTAATAAGAAAATATCTTGTTAAAAACAGTATTTAAAGAAAATCAGAAGTACCTTGTTGGGCAAACAAGGTTGTAAGAATAATTCACCTTACCCTACCCCAGCTGGATGCAATTAGACTGCCACAGATCTCCTGATGGGGTGGCTGGGGGGCGGGGAGGGGGCGGCGCTTCTGATGAGGATGAGTCCCAGCACAGATAGACATGACCTATTACACCGAAATCACTAAAAAAAGATTTGTTTATTTTGTTTTTGCCCTTTTATACATTTTCACACACTCTAGAATGGGAATTCACAGGTCATAAAAATAGGAGTCACTGTAATTACATAAGCAAATTGGGATATAGAAGCAGTAGGGGAAATGCCTTGTGGCACAGAAGGAGCTGAGTTACCTTGAGTCATTTGAAGATTCATGTGGCTGGAATTTTGTGAGCTAGGAGAAGTGTATGGATAAAATAGGAGATAATAAAAGTCTGTTTAGATCATGGAAAGGATAAAAACATTAATCAAGGAGAAAGCTTCCAGATTTATTTTTTGGAAAAGTTATTCTGGGTAACTGAAAAATTGATTGAAGGAGACGTCATCTGTGTAAGCAGAGGAACAAGTGTGGGGGTTATGGCCATATGTTAGGTGAATAAAAATGTGAGCAGGCAAGCTAGAAGAGGCATGAAATAAATTATGGAAGTAAAACCTGCAGAGATCACTGATGGATTGAATACTAAAGGCAGAAAAATGGAGATATCAAACATGACAAATCGTGTTTTGGTTGAGAATTGGGAAGGTTGTTTTACTATTAACTGTAATGAAGGAAGCATACAAGAGTTTTATCCAGGACATGGTAAGTCTAATACACAGATGGAAATGTGAGGGCAGATAACTACATAGATATGGAGGTCGAAGAGTAGCCTTGACTAGAGATGTATATTTGGGAGTCAGAATGCAGATAATAAACTCATGGAACGAACAATGCCACTAAGGGAGAGAGTATCTAAAGAGAGAGTTAGAATTTCGAGCACTGAGGAACTTCGACACAGCATTTTGTTGGAGTTGAAGCCAACAACAAAAACAAGGATGGTAGGAAGAACCAGTGAGAGAGTAAGAACTTGTCACACAGTTCTATTCCTGAGTTTGTAGTTGCCATTTCTTCTCCCTAACAGTTCTTCTCCAGGTTGTTGTATGGCTATTCCTTCACCCCTCTGGTCTTTCTTCAAGTATCACCATCTCAGTGATGTTTTCCCAGGTCACCTAATTTAAAATTGACCACATCAATATTGATACTCCCTACACTTTTTTTCTGCTTTATTTTTTTCTAGCACTTACAAAATCTAACATATTATGTAATTTACTCAGTTGTTTATACTATGTCCCTTCTCTTTATAAAATAACCCAAGAAAGCAAGGATTTTGTTTTATTTCAAAAACTACCATTATCTCCAGAATTTAAAACAATGTAGGGTGCATTGTCAGTGTCCAATAATTTGTGTACTTAAATGTAAATTATTATGAAATTAAATGGAAATAATAATTTATGTTCAATGATTTGTGGAATTGAATAGAAAAGTTCTATTGAACTAGTGGATATTGATGCAAGAATGAAATGGTTTTAAGAATGAATAGGAGTTGGGGAAATGGAGACTGTATGTGACCAGCTGTTTGGGGTAATTCTGTTATTAAAACCAGTAGAGGTGCTAGCTTTGGCAGGAATAATGAAATATCTCCATTGAAAAGAAGAGAAGATATACACAGATGAACTCAGGGGCATTAATTTGACTTGAGGAAGTTGAGGCTGTTTCTCCATGTCTTTGTTTGTTTGCTTATTTATTTGTTTTTAATGAACTCTTCAACCTGGTGCAAGTGAAGCAAGAATAAGATTTTGGGGGGAAAGAAGAAATAAACCGAATTTACTAGTCATTGCAGAAGATGATATTTAAAGGGGGAAGGTGGTGTGATGCACAAGTAGTGTGAATTTCTTTCGTGCATTTTGTCATTTTGGACTTTAAATGGGAAGAACCACTTTCTTATGTCAACATCACCAATTACTTTGTGCTGCCTAGGTACAAAGAGAAGGTAATGTCTGTGTTCAACCAGATAGGTAAATGGAACAGAGAGGGTTATAATATATACTACATATACATTACAAATAATTCTGATGGCAAAATGTGGAACCTATGCTGGACAAGCAAGTGAAAACAGAAGGAGCTTGGAAAAAATAGAAAAGTTGATGAAGGTCAAGAATTATGAATCACTACTATAAGGTCAGGGAATTATAACAGAATATATGATTTTCATGTAGACATTCTGAAGGTGTTTCCTTTTTAAAAAAACAAATCCCTCAGATGGCGATCTCTTCATCACCGATATCAGATTTCTGAGATTACCCTATTTGGGTTCTATACCAGCTCACAGGCTTGCAGTAAATCTCATGTGCCTGAGGTTAACCGGACAAAGCCATCAACGGTAACTGTGTATATCTTAAATACTTGTGCATATGTGATAGGTGGTTTGGTGGACTCTCATTCCTGAAAATTATACTCAGCGATACAGCCATTTAATACAGAAGTGACACAGATCTTCAATTATTCATTTTGTGAAACTTTAAATCTGCACAGACTGGTTTGAGAAAGCTTCATTCACAACAATGATAAGAAATGCTGCTGAAACGGGCCCAGGAGTCGAGTTTTCAGGCTTCAGCACACTCATTCACAGGGAATTTTAATATCTCTAACTGTGCAGCTAATTTCCTCGGGCTCAGTCAGGCTTTGGTAATTAGAGTTGTAGAAAAAGAGTGATTTCATTTTCTGAAGTAATTGACATTTTAGAACCAATATATAGAAATATAAAATTTAATCATGCCTCCACAAACATGCTCACACATTTGCCAGCAGAGAAACATGTGGGCACTAGGTTACAAGGAAACCTTTATGCTGTAGAGTCTTGATAACAGGAAAAAGGAATAGCATATAAACCACAACATCATCATTTTAGGAAAAGATACGAAGGGTTGTTCTCATGTTTAACTCATGCATTGTAAGAAATAGCACATATATTGGATAAATAGCATATATATTCTATACATAGACATATATATGTGAGTTATGAAATGAGATGTTGAACTGTTATCCTTAGAAAGATCCATGCTGATGTAATGATGTTTAATAACACTCACTCCTCTCCTGAACGTGAGCAACACTTGCCTCTCCCAAGTCAAAATGGTCCTGTGGCAGTTTGCCCCCTAGGACCTCACAGCACACCCATGAACAGTGGCCAAATCTTGGCACATTCCATAGGCTGGATGCTTAGGGTCCACTCTGGATTCTTTGTGAGATAAATTAATTGAACTGAGGGAACAGCTTTTCTCTCTCTTGGGACAGGTGGAGCTTAAGCCTAGCTCCTCATTCAGCCCACTAAGCAGTTTCAAGTGTGATTCCATGCAAAACATCTTTCCTTTTTTCCTTTCTTTAAAGATATTGTTTAGTGTGATTTCCTCTGAATTGGTCTCCACTGCCTCCTTCAAATGATATTCTTTTTATGAAAGGAGGAAAATCTTTACATCTTTTGGGTTTGTCACAAGTGCCCTCTAGAGCATTGGTGCTGTCCCCCATGTGTCATGAACACTGAGCAAGGTCAAAGCCATAGTAATCCATTTCCTCTTTTCTACAAATTAACAGGATTTCTATCCTAGACTCTAGTTTTTCTCTCATGTGATTAAAAACATAGTCCAAATTATTATTTCCACATATATTTTGAAAGTGTTCTTACGAACACTATGTAGAAGGAAAAAAAGATCATTTTAATTTTTTACATTTTTACATTTTAATTTTTTTTAGCTGTGGCATTAATTAGCTGAAACTTATATTCCCATCATTGGAGTCAGGAGTATCTGTCAGTGAGTTGGATGATTATATGTTAGGGAGTTTAAACTAAATGTTCTGTGGTATTACTATAATGCTTGATACAAAACCATACCTTCAAATTACATACATATTGATATTTCAAACAACTAAATTTCAAGATTATTATGCAAAATTTTAGTCCTTATTGTTTTGTTTGAAATGAATGGAAAACACAAAGGATCGTCTAATTGTAATGTCAAAACTTTTCCATGAAAAAAATCATATTACAGGTGATCATGAAGAATTACATATAGTACAAATGTGACTAATCTGTAATCACAGAATCTCTATAGGAACCTCTGAAGGAACCTAGGAGCAGAAAATTTATTACCTGTGTAATTTGATTACCAAATAGTGAGCCTTGGGCTCACACACTTTTAAAAGGAACAGCCATGTCCGTCTGTGTACACATCCACATGTGCACACACACAAACACATATATACTTGTGTTTGCTTGATTATGAACGTTCTTGTGCATCCAGGACATTTGTCTTGACCATTCATTTTCTCCATGAAAATAAAATAAAACATAAAATGAAATCACTCAGTTGATCTCCAAAGCCAAGAAAAGTGAACATTTTAAAACCTTACCTTCCTACAACTATTTATGTTTTTTTATTTTAGATTTTTGAATTTGGGATAGGTTTTCCTTGCTCTTTTATAAAAGCATGAATTAGGAGGACACATGAAAAGAAACAAATGAGAAATAGAAAAGAGGGTGTGTGGCAGAGCATTTCAAAGTCATGATTCATTTTCCTTTAATTCTTTCCAACTTTGTTTATTATTTTGTGGAAAAAAAAACCTAATTCACCTGCATGGTATGGCTCAGTGGATTGAGCACCAGCCTGTGAGCGAAAGGGTCACCAGTTTGATTCCCACTCAGGGCACATGCTTGGGTTGCAGGCCAGGTCCTTCGTAGGGGGCATATAAGAGGCAACCACACATTGATATTTCTCTCCCTCTACTTTTCCCTCTCTTCCCCCCTCTAAAAATGAATAAATAAAATAGTTAAAAAAACTAATCTGTATATGTACTCTATGAGACAAGTTATAAAATTAATGAACACAGAATCAGTAGTGTGTTCTAAGATCTGAGACTGAGGGATTTAAATACTTGGTTTGAATATCTACTGAAATTAAACTTTCCCGTGTATATCTATTGAGACATATTGATAATAAAGAAACAGCTGTGCCAGTTGACAAGTGTTTGCAGTAACAAGTTGCTGACAAGATGAAACATGAATTACCCCAGCTTCCAAACGGGAAAGTTGGGGACAGGAGCTGAATGAACAGTTGCAGTTACAATGCTGCAAATGATCACCAGTTGGATTGTTGCTGTTTTTTGTTTTAAGATTTTATTTATTTATTTTTAGAGAGGGGAAGGGAGGGAGAAAGAGAGGGAGAGTACCATCAATGTGTGCTTGCCTTTCATGTGCCCCCTACTAGGGACCGGGCCTGTAACCCAGGCAATTTGCCCTGACTGGGAATCAAACTGGAGACCTTTTGGTTCACAGGCTGGCACTCAGTCCACTGAGCCACACCAGCCAGGGCAGATTGGTGCTGTTTGACATTGCTGTTCACGTTGATTAATAAGCATGTTATATAGCACCTGGATCATTAAAAAGTGACATCTTACATTTTTTATCTTGGTTATTAATTTAATCTATATAACATAGATTTATAACCTGTGATGAATATGCCCATAATTTCAAATAAAAATGATATATGCAAATTGTGGAAATATGACAAACTACTAGCTCAAGATTCCAGCAATGTAAAATGTGAACTATGTGCTCATAATGCTGAAATATAGAAAAGTGTCCTAAAGCTCCTTCTTGCCTTTATGGAAATTGCCGAGTGATAGCTTAAATTTAGGTCTGTAAGTCCCAACATGAGACTGCTCCTAGGACAATGGGACCATGTTCCCTGTGAACAGTGTGACTGCACTTGACACTTCTTCCCCAGATGGAGAAAGGACTAGTCATATTGTAAGGCATAGAAAAGTCCCTGCATTTGAACGTCCTCTTTTGTAATAAACTTTCATGGAGATGATGATGATGATAACCACTTTCCCAATAGTCTGGCCAGTCAAGGGTTTGGGGAATAAAATGCTAGCATAACATTTACTGAATGTTGAGAGCATGTTACTTAGTTTGTTATAACAAATTTCAGTGACTTGGGGGTTGCCAAGACATCTGATATTCTTTTTCATAAGTAATTTTAAAAGCTGTGTCTCCATTCCATCCCATGGGGAGATGGAAACCGAGTGTCTCTCATCCTCTTTAGTAATACCAGGTCTCTCAACTTGAGGTCTCTCAACTCTTTTAAGAATGTTGCTAAGATTCTTTGTTTCCACTGAACACTGTATGGTGCTCTCTCTCTCTTTTGTTTGTTGCTTTCTCAGTTCTTTAATCTCTCGTGTGTAGTGACCCTAGACAGAGCAGCACCAATCTCATGTAATGCCTCCCAAAGTACAACTAACATGAAATGGATCTTGAAAATTGGAGGGAGTGATAGAGTGAAGCACCAGACACAGCTAGAAAGCAATGTAATATTTAAAATTTTAAACTAGCCTTATTTTTGAAACTTTCTGTCTCACCCTACTACTAGGTATTTTCCATATGTCAAGTTTCTTTTTGTTAGTTCCCAGTTTCCTAACATTTGCTGAATAATTTCTCTCTAAAATAAGTGTGCATTGTATTTATAATCAGAAGCCAACTCTGCGTAAACAATTATGCTTCAATGTGATAAGTACTGTATGGAGATATGTGCAATATTGTATGAGAATATTAACAATAAATTAGATTTACCTGAGTTGGCAAGAGGCCAGTGATGTTTTACAAGGAGTTGGCATTTATATACAAACTTATAGAAGACAAGAATATTGCAGAATGAGAATAAAAATTCAAGCAATGAGAAGTTAAAGTGCATATTTTTGTAATAACAATTATAATTGCTAATACAAATTGGCATAGACAAGCCAGAAAAGAAGTTTGGAGTCAGGTTTTGCAGGGTCCTAAATGGTGATAGCACATTTCTTTAAGGGGAGTCATAATCAAATGAGTGTCTCAGCCCTGGCTGGCGTAGCTCAGTGGATTGAGCGTGGGCTGCAAACCAAAGTGTCGCAGGTTCGATTCCCAGCCAAGGTACATGCTTGGGTTGCAGGCCATAACGCCCAGCAACCGCACATTGATGTTTCTTTGTCTCTCTCTCTCCCTTCCCTCTCTCCTTCTCTCTCTCTCTCACCCCCTCCCTCCCTCCTTTCCCTCTCTAAAAGTGAATAAATTTAAAAAAAGAGTGTCTCAGAAAGCTAGTAGTGTTGTGGAAAATCCACCCACACGCGGGGAGATAACGAAGCACAAACTTTATTACCCGGGGGCCCAGAGGGGGTGGTTAACATCCAAATCCTCTGAGCACCGATCCTCACTCTCCCGGGGTTTAAATAGTCCCGGGCTCCCTACCTACGTGGCGAAGCAAGGTTACAGAAGCTGAATGCGGAAGTTAGGTCCAGCTACCTTATATGGGAGACAAAGGGAAAACGCAGGAGGAATTTGCAGAAGTTACAGAGCACAGGAGCTTATCATGGGAGTCTGTGTACGACCTTGAGTAACTGGCGGTTGCTTTGGTTACGACTTGTCTGCTTTTACAGTCCTGTGTGAAATTTTGCAAGTGTTACAGTTACAGAGCATAAGAAACTTTTGGAGTTTTCTTTTCCTGCCACAGTAGTATTAGAAGATACAATAAGGAGGAGAAACTGAGTTTCTGCCATGAAGCAGGTAGAAAATGATGAGATAGAGGTGAGAAAACAGTTATGAGAAATAGTCAAGTGAACATTACCTTCACTAAAATACTCAGTCCTTTATTTCACCTTTGTGCATTCCAGCTTTGAAAACCTTCACTACCCTAATACAAATCTGGTTACAAGCCAGGCACTCAGAAACACTCAGGCAATTGACATAATGAGATAGTCGCCAGGATTCACTTAAAGCCATTGTTAAAAAGCGGTACTAATTCTTGAAAATCTGTAATGTTCCTTCTTACAGACCTGTAAGAATCACCTTTTTAAAACAAACCCATTCAGCTTGTTGAAACAAATGTCTGAGTTCAACCTCTTCATGCGAGATTCTGATTCAGAAACTCTGAATGGGTTTCAATAACATGCCTTGCTGTTAAATCCCCAGACCATGCTGATACTTCTGGAACTCAGGACAGATGATGAATGGCCCTGCTCTAGAATATGTTCTTTGTAATAATTAGGTTGAATTCAGATGCAGTTCCCTGGAAGCCTGACAGAGACCTAAAAATAAAATACAGTTAATAACATCACGTAACCAAGAGTCTGCATGTTGGAGCTTCTAGAGCTGGCACTGCAGCCCAGATATGTCATTAAGTACCAACACTGTTTTTATACTTTAAAATTAACCATCTCTAGCAAACTAGCTTCTCATCTACCATTGACAATGGGGTGTTACATTTCCAAAATTACTTTCACGTCTTTAGAAGTAGGAAGCAAAAAATTGTTAACGTTGCAAAATATATCCTATATCAATTCATTACAGAAAAATAAGTTCCTGAAGACCAGGAGACCCTATCTGTCATTGTCCAGATCTATCGCATGACAGGGCTGTCTTGTTGCAATGGAGGATAAGAAATGGTCTGCACCACACTTGCACATATTCAGAGAGAGAACTGTCAGTGGTCAGGTTCTGCCCACAAGAGAAGAGAGAAGGCAATAGCTAATGGTCAGGCAACCAATTCTATCTATCACATTCTTAAAGGACAGAAGAGTTTATCTGGTTAGAATGGGTCTCATCATCATTCCAGGAGAAGAGAATACATATACAAAGAATAGAGTTATGAGTACAGAATATTCAGGAAATGGAACAAGATACACTGTAACTAGAATATAGAATACATGAAGCAAACTATCAGGAAGATAAAGCTAAAGAGAGAAGCAAAGGTTCTTTTTTTGCAACTGGATCTACATTTTTTTTTTACTTACGATACACCTATTCATACTTAGTACAAACTTATGCTTTATCTCAAATTGTGATTGAAGAATTATATTTCAAATGTTCCAGTAATCGCTCAACAATTCTTTCAAGATAGAAGCCTCCTGTGCTGATGCGTACCCACTATATTCTAAATATTTGGATATTTTTAGGTTATCTAATATTACTAATTATTAATATTACAGCTGATTACTAATAAATAAGATTGCACACAGCTTTCCATTGCACCTTCATTCTTTGTGCAAGCATAGTCATACTGATATTTGTGGGCCTCAGGAGCAATCGGAGGAATAGGAATTGAGGGGCAGAATTTAGTTGTTCTCTCTGTTGACCAGCTCTGTGACTCTGTTGTGAGTAATATGGAGAAGAGCTTGTGTGTTCAACAGCTGCCTAGTGCCTGCCTCGCTCAGTTGCTGGTTTATCATCTCCTTGGAACATGAAATGTTTACATGAACATGAATTAGGGCACAATCCTTTTGTTATAAGTTCCCACCTGGGGAAGTAAAATAAATACTCCTTTTGGTAAGAGGATTTTCTAGTGCCCCCAAGTTAATTATGATTATCATTTGCTGGGATCAGACCCGTTTAACATTTCAATAGGCCCCTGCCTGTGTCTTCCAGAGTAAGAATGGGAATCCGGGGAGTGAGATATCTGAACCACTGTGAAGTCCTGAAGGAAAGGATTAGTGTAAATAAAAGGTGACTTTATTATTTTGAAGTGCCTTGGAGATTTCCCATCACAGAATCAGAAATATCATGCAGGTCTTATAGATCCACTCCCTGCCCCACTGCACACACCCCACCCCCAGCCTTAGCGGATCTGATTACAAGCAATTTTCAGGATGGCAGGATCTGAAATGTCTCAAACTAAGAGGCTTGAAGAATCAATATAATTCCTATCAGTCAGAAACACTGAAATAAATAAACACTGATTTATTTCATGTATGAAACAGAATGCAAAGCCATGGAGTCCTCTCTAGTGAAATGTATTTCTGTATATATACATAATGTTAATAAAAACACATTCATAATTTATTGGCAAAACTATTTTTCTCTGTGATTAACAGTCTCATATTCTGTCCCAATACTGGAGAATGCCCTTCTGAAATTTCTACTACTATATAAAGGAGGCAAGCCATTATTTTTTTCTGGTTTGGATTTCTTTAATCAGAAAGAATTTCTATTACTTGAATTATCCATTAAAATAAACCCACTCTCTCAATACCACTGAACTTAATCATGTCTTTAGCATAAATTTATCACATTTTATTGCAACTATGCATTTGTACCTACCATTTTTAGACTAAGGGCTCCATGAAGGCAGGGACTATCAGGTCTGTTTGGAAAAGGTCCAGCCATTGTTAATATGATGAGAACAATTTGCGCGACATCTGTGTAACCTGGCAGCCAAGGAGAATGGACTGGAACGTGCATGTGTGAACAATGATGACTTCACTGTACTAGTCAGTGGGGGCAGTAGACACCCTTGAGTGAGCATGTGTACTGTGTGACCATCACATTCAAAATGACTGAGTGAGTAGAGCAATGAATATGTATCAAATTTTGTGTTAAGCTTGAAGATTCCTCTGCAGAAACTATTCAGATGATTCAGGAGGCTGTGGCTATGGGCAACTGGTGATTGGCAGCATCATCATGACAATACAACCTCTTGTGCATCAATTCTCATGCAGGTTTTTTTGGCAAAACATCAAATCACCCAGATGACTCAGCTCCCCTAAGCCCAGATTTGGTGCCCTGTGACTTCTGGCATTTCCCAAAACTAAAATCACCTTTGAAAGGGAAGAGATTTCAGACAGTCAATGAGATTCAGGAAAATATGATGGGATAGATGATAGTGATTGGGAGAACTGTGCAAGGTCCCAAGGTGTCTACTTTGAAGGGGACTGAGGCATCATTGTCCTATGCACAATGTTTCTTCTATCTTGTATCTTCTTCAGTAAATGTCTCTATTTGTCATAGTACATGGCTGAATACTTTCTATATAGACTTCTTATTAATAATGGTTGGACTTTTTCCAGACAGACCTCACATGTCTTGTTTTTAACATGTAAGCACATGTAGGGCGGTTATACATTCAAGAAAGTGCATGTTCCATTATAAGACAAGCTTTTGTTCAACTTTAGTAAATACTGCTAAAGTATTTTCCAATTCAGCTGTACATTAGGAGAGGGAAGAATTGCAGTTTCACATTCTTATCACCATTTGTACTGTAAGTTTTAAAAAAAATTTAGTCACCCTAGTAGTCACGTAATAGTGTCTCATTTTAGATGTAATTTGCATTTCACTGGTGACAATAAGGTGAGCACTGTAGAAAAGATAATATCTGCACATTATCTTTTACAACACCTATTTATATCTCTTGACTTTTTCCATTGATTTGCCTACTGCTTATTATTGATTCTTAGGTGATTCTTATACCATTTTGTGTTGCAAATGCAAGCAGAATAGAAATCTCCACACCATACAGGATATGACACATCAAAAACTTTAAATGTTGCTTATCTCCTTTTGCTTTTTCTCTTCTTCTCCTGTTAATGCCTATGTGAAGAAATTCGCTCAAATAACCTTGGTAACTTTAGGCTTATTCAGAAATAATATATGTAGAACAAATGTGAATTCGATTCATACTCTGAAGCAGAAACACCCCAATGACTCTTTAACCTGAGTTTGAAAAATAGCATTTGTCATTGTGAGCCATGAGGGTTCTGAAGTGGTTTTTAATGTAGCACTATCAGAGCAAAACTTTGTCTCATAGTAATAATTGTACCTGCCATTTAGGAGCATATGCTTTGGAGGAAGTGTGAGCTAAGAGGTATTATACCAAGATAAATGTTATTTTTTTCCCTATGAATTTTAAAAATTATATTTATTGAGATCACAATAGTTAATAATATTATGTAAATTTCAGGTATAAAACTTTATAATACAACGTCTGTATACTCTATTGTATGGTAACATACAATCCTTCTATCACCATATATTTGACATGATTTTTATTCTCTTCATCCTGTCCCCACCTTGGATGTGATTTTTTTTTAAAGAAACAACCTCCCTCCTTCTGAATGACCACATAGTTCTAAATGTTCAGAACACCAGAGTTCATCTGGTGCTCCTCCAAAGAGACAGTAATATTTTCCAAAGCTGAAATGAAAGAAAACAATATATATTTATTAGTCATGTGTGTGAATATATGTATACTTATATATACACACATATATATAAATATATATGTATATATTTATATGACTAATTGATAGAAGGATACTATCTTTATGGGTAGTCAGGAAACTTTACAGGTAACTTTACCTGAATTTTGCTCACAAGCAGTGATTCTTATACTTTTCTGAGTTATCAGCGTTTTTGATACTCTTATGAACAGTCTCCCTAGAAAAATTTCCACACGCTTATGAAAAGACAACATTTTATATAATATTTCACAGGACACACAAATCCCTTGAAGGAAATGGACATCAATTCCAGTGTAGACATACATGTATAAAATAATCATGGATATCAACACTAGATGCATTGAAGTATAATTATTCACTTCTATATTAAGCAGTGATCATAATTAACAAGTTTTTTCTCTACACAGTGTGAAATAGTTTCACAAATGTCATGTTGTTAAAACAAATCCAACATAAAAGAAGACATAATTAGTGATCTCTTTCAAACAGAGGCAAATGATTTTGAAGCAGTATTTGTCAGACTATTGGTTATATTTGGGGAGGAAAGTGGAGGTAATAAATGGATGAGGTCAAAGAAAAGCTTCTAAAATGCCTTTTCTATTTGTAAAAGTTGTGTATATTTACTTTGTGACCGTTTATGAACGGTACCCTCAGGATTGTGCATTTTTTTGGAATGAGTGTTATCACTCAATAAAATTTTTATTAAAATAGTGGCCTGAAGAAAAATGGTATCACCTGAAAATTACAGCAAACATTTATAAATGTTTTGCTCAGTGATGAAACATACTGATAATTTGTTATCTTAAAACCACAGACAGGACAGAAGTTGTACCCTCATTTTTCCTACTCAACATTGTTTGGGTGTTCTTAGCCAGCACAATTAGTAAAGAAAAAAAAAAGAAAAAGAAGTTCTAACTATTAGGAAAAAAAGATGGTTGATATTATTAAAAGAAAACAGAAATACTCAAAGATAAATTTCAGTGTACCACTTTAAAAAATAAAACAAATCAACTGAGTACCTATAGTGACTAATAAGTTTGTTTAATATGATATCTGGAATCAAGACAGCTTAGTAAATAGCTTTAAAAAAAAACCCCTGTGATATCCATGTAGATAATTGAAGGGAAAACAATCCATCCACAGCAACAAAAATACATCTAACAAGAAATGAGTAAGAACTCTGTGAAGTAACTGCAGAGATTTCCTAAATGCTATGAAGACACTTGAACAATAACTGAGACACTCCGTGTTTGGAATTAGAAGATGCCCTATTGTCATCTTTCTCTCTCTATAAATGTGTGTGTGTGTGTGTGTGTGTGTGTGTGTGTGTATTGTTGTCTGTGTGTGTGTGTATATATATATACAGATATATACATATATATACATATGTATACACATTGGTTTCAATTAAATTCCCTGTAGGAGTTTTTATGAAATTGACAACCTGATTCTAAAATTTACTGAGGAGAAACAAATACAGAAAATGTATCCATAAAACTAGAAACAAAAACAATAGGGGGCAAGTCTAGGAAATATCAAAATGTAGTATGCAGTTTTAATAATTAAACCGTGATACAGCACTGCAACAAATTCATCAGAGAACGGAAGATTCAAAACATACAGTCAAATTAACCTGGCACATCAGAAAAGTGTCATTCCAAAACAAGTGGGGAAAGAGTTGTTGCAGTGTTGCTAGAACGACTAGTTGTCATTATCTGAATCATATTTCTACCTTTTACTAAATATAGAAAATAATACATTCCAAAATTATGTTGGTAGCTTAGCAGCAACTAACAATAGATATATTTTCACAAACACACAGAAACTTTTAAAGAAAAATATTGGGGTGGGGACAATCTACCTGTGCAAGAGCAATCCAAATACCATAAAGAAAAAAATGTATCTATGTACATATTTGAAAGAAATTGGAGTCAGGTAAATTTAAATATTAATAACAGATTTGTGAAATATTTTCTATATAATGACAATGAACTAAAAATCATACTTGACAGGAGCTTCTATACATCAATGCATTAAATAACTCTTATAGGTTGAATTGCATCCTCCTTAAAATTCTTACACTGTAATCCTAACCCCGGGTACCTGAGCTGTAACATCATTTAGAGATGGGTGTTTACAGAAGTCGTCAAGTTTAAATAGGGTCGTTAGAGTGGGTTCTAAACCAGTAAGACTGGTGTTTCTATAACAGGGGAATATTGGGCACAGTCACACATAGAAGAGACTGTGAAGAGACATGGGAGAAGACAGACATCTACAAGCCAAGGAGAAAGTCCCAGATCTGATCATTCCTCTGCGGGCCTCTTAATGAACCAACTCTACCAACAACTTGATTTTGGATTTCTAGCCTCTAGAATTGTGAGAGAAAATTTTTATGTTGTTTGAGCCACTCATTCTGTGGTTATGTTGTTACAGAAACCCCAGGAAAGTAATACAGCAACTAACCCAATATATAAATGGGAAAAAGGCATAGATAATTCATGAAGGAAGAAATACAGGTAGTGATAAAGTTATGCAAATATAATCCATCTTTCTAATGAGATGACTGCACATTGTGTCAGGAAGAAGGTATCATTTTCCATTCATGCCATTTACAAACATTAAACAAAGAAGGGAGACAACTCCCAGCTCAGGTGAATGTGTCGAGAAGAACATAAAAATATACTTGTAATAGAAGTATAGACTAGAGTAGCTTACAGATGGTGATTTACTAGCACCTTTGCACATTAACATGTCAAATTTGGAGTGAAATGTTCCCACTTTTAGGAAGATAAGTCATAAAATTTTCAGAAAAAAATATGTGGGCCCACATATGTGGAATTAGGTGCTTTTTAAGAAAGAAAGAAAAATTGGAAACACCCTCAATGCTGTGGTAAAATATATTAAAGTATGTGCACAATGGATTTTAATATGTATGGATGTGGAAAAAAAAAACTCCCAGAAGTACAAGGTAGTTGCACAACAAAAATGTAAAGGACCACATTTTTTATTTTATGTTATGGGAAAATATAAAATGAATTCTATTATAAACATGCACTCATTTGTAAATGCAAGAAAATCTGATAAATGCTAACCAACGTTTCACTGGTGACCAAAGTTGCCCCCTTTTATGAAGACCTTGAATGACTGACCTAGGGTGGTGCTATCAACACTTCTATTTTCCTGGTAAATTATATCTTCTTCGTGGTTTTCAGCACATTTACCAGAAAATAGAGGGATTTAAACTGTTCACTTTTCCTCATGAAGTCATTTGAAGGCCAAATATGGTCATGGAATTAAAAGGTGGTTATAAATAATAAGAAAGGCAAAACTACTCATACTTGTATTGAATGGAGACAAATAAAGGACAAATCCACCGCAAAATATATGTAAGTATAGTGAAGGAAGAAGTAATACACAATAAATTCTGTGATGGGTATGGTTGACATTTAATTGCAATAAACTCCTAACCAGTAAGTACGTTCTTACAGCATACTGGCTAAGACATTGGACCCCAAGGGTTGGCTGATATATCACTTCCAAAAGAGAAATTCGTTCTTGGAAGTTACTATCCCTGTGACTCAATATCTTCAACTGTAAAAGAGGGTTAATACTAGTGCTTATCTCATGGAGTTGTTCTAAAGATTAGATACGGAAATATGTAACACCATCTTGCATGCAAAACATTGTCAATGCATGTTATCTAACATTGTGATTTATTATGGTCACTTAAGGTAATTCTGGATATGTGTTTATTGTCACATTCAGGAAACACAAATTGGGGCATAAAGTAAAGTTGAATGGTTAGAATTAGATGAAAATAAGCCTGACCGTTCTTTATTTGACTGTGTTAGTAAGATGAGAGGAAACCTGGGGCATTAATAGCTATCTGATTACTGGCTGATTACTACTCGTTAGTGAAAATATCCAGGCCAGGGAGAAATATTAAAGCCCTTAACAGTGGGGCATTCCAATTTCCTTTGAACAAGAAGAATGTGAAGACTGCTCAAGACCTATATTTCAAAATTTAAACAATAACAAAGAGTTGTAATAGAAACCTATTGTAGATGACACATTTATCATTACTAAGGCCATTAATAGATCCAGGTTCTTTATAAGGCTGAAAATTTATCAGATTTATCAGAAATAGAAATTTTATATTATATTTTTTAAATTACCTACTATAGGTTCAAAGCTTTGCATAAATTGCTTCATTTAACACATAATGATCTGAGGAAGGTCAGTGTTAGTATTGCCTTTTACTGATAAAGAAACTGAAGATGAGAGAGTTTGAGGCTGTTTTCCCCCAAGGCTTAAATTTAAACTTGTTAATGCAACTGCCATTGAAAAACTGTTGATCCTATGATCTCTCTTAGCAAAGGGTGGTGTCCAAGGGTTGCCTAAGCCAGAAACAAGCATTAATGAATACAGCCCTCCCCCTACACACAGACAAAATATTTTTAAAATTATATATTATTGATTCAATTTTGCATGTTTTGCTGAAATCAATCTAAGCTTCCCTGTCTCTACTGCTTCTAACCTACTTCAGGCAGCCTCAATTTTTTTCCCCTGGATTATTGCCAGGGTAACTTCCCTTTTCCAGGTTTTCCCCTCCTCCAATTCACTCCCTAGGTTTAACCAGGAAAATATTGCCCAAGCAGAAGTAGACCAGACAATGTCACTCCCTGCAAAACCTTTCAATTACTTCCCTCTGTTTTCAAACCAATGCACAAACTCCTAACCATTGCATAATTTTGTTTATGCTTTTCACATCCTCATTTCAAAGACAAACTTCTCCACTGCCTAATTAGGACTCCAAACCATCGGACACTTATACACTTTATTTTTAATTCAGTAAGCTTATTTTCATTAGTATTTACCCCTGCTTTCCCACTTAATGTAGCTAATTTCTACTTATCTTTCAAGGACCACCTCATGTATTTTATATTACTTTCTCCAGGAGGTTTTCCCTGGATAACCAAGTCTCCTATGTGCTCCAATGAATCATTTTAACCTTCTATAATGAGTTACAATTCTGAGTTGCACTGACAATTATCTGTCTCCTTACTCCTCACTCCTTAAATAGAATCTTAGGGTAGTAACATAACTTCTCTGAACTCACTTCTTTTTTTTTTTCTGAGAATTGCAATCTGTCTTATCTTCTTGTGAAGATCACAAGAGAAAAATGGAAAATTATGTATGTATATATGTATGATACTGAGATAAATAATTTTAATGGTAATTATTAACAAGTCTGTTCAAATTTCACTATATTTATTGACTGATCTTCATAGATGTTTTGGTCTTTTTCCCAGTAGCTCTTTAATAGCAATAGAGACTCTTAGACATGTTCAGCAAGGATGCCTTTTCAATGTGCTTCTTTCCCTACAAACCAGCGATGAATCAAGGCCCCCACGCTTTGTTCCGGCTCTACTGCCAAGTTTGCCCCCACACCCATGGTCAGAACCTGTCTCTGTCTTCGAGATACATTGGCACAAATCATAGTTGTTGCTGTAAAACTTTAAGAATATTTGAAAAAAAGTGTGTTGACGTCATGAAAATGTCTTTTTCCTGAGAGGAACCTGAGAAAATATGTTATACATGTAGAAAATGTACAATATTCTTCTGGAAACTCTCTATAGCCTGGAAAGCCTTGCATGCGAAATAAAATCTTTGTTGTAAACCTGCTTGGTTTTTTCCATTTTCCCCCTTTCGATGAAAGAATAGGAACAAAACAGTCTAGTAATTAAGGTTTCAGTCACTTTAGATTCTGCTTTAAATGCAAGGGCTGGTGATGATGACTACTGTGGAAGCATTGGGGGGTCTCACACCCGTTCTTTCTGTGTTAGACAGGACTATGAAGAGCTACAAAAGCAACTGAAAGAAGTCTTTAAGGAGCGAAGCACCATCCTACGTCAGCTGACAAAGACATCGAGAGAACTTGATGGCATTAAAGTCAACCTTCAGGTGAGATGAAAACTAGTTTTCCCAGCAGCAAAGGATGAGAAGTCTCTCGGTTAGTTTCAGTAGATTAAAGTGTGGACACCTGCATTTTTTTTACCAGTTTTGAATATGTTTCTGGGCTTCACCATGAAAGTGATTATTTATTATTATATCAGCTTTCAAAGGAAATGTCCATTGAAATTCAGTCTTGGAAACTGTGGTTTGCAAATACAGGAATAATGCAATTGTGTGCTTGACAAAGCCATCAATTTCTCACTGCTTCTAAGATCAATTTGACCCCTGTGTCTTTTATATTATGAAATGATGAAAAGTAATTATCAAGAGTTGAATAAATATAGGCATGTTCCCTAGAAAAGATTTTTAAATTCCATAAAGATTAACTCTGAAGATTCTTTAATAAACTTTATTACTAAAGTGGGTAAATGCCTTGAAAGGAAAGTGTCATTATAAAATGTATTAGCCTACTCAGTGAAATCTCAATAAAAAAAACAAGATCTCTATAGGATAAGAAAAATTTTCTAAACCACATGATATTTTAATATTTAGCTTAAACATTATATTTATTGAACATATAATGTGTACTAAAAGCTTTGGCCATTTTATGAAATTTAATTTTCATAATATATTTATGAGATAGATACTGTTTATGTGATTTTTCTTGTTATACATGCAGAATCATGTTTTGAGAAGATCATTTATTTGTGAATGTCACAATGGAAGCCAGAGATGAAATCCAAGCAATTCGGCTCCAGAGTCTGTGTATTAGTTATTACAATGAACCATGTTGCAAAACCACATGGAGTCACCATTGTCCATAGCTTTTTGGTCCCCTGATGATAGTGATGATGGTGATGATGGTGTCAGTAATGACTATAGCTTATGGAACATGGTCAAGGTCTTATATTAGGCACTCTTTCTACAGTTTTTAATTAATTTTCACCTGACAACTATGCTGTTTATTAGTAGTTTCATTTTGAAGGTGAAAAAACTGAGTGGTTAATAAGATGTCAAGAGCACAGAGATGTTAGTTGGCAGAACTAGTATTTGAACTCAGTGCCAAAGCCCTTGTTCCAGAAGCTATTATATCTTGAGAACATTAAAATGAGAGGAAAAAAACACCACCTCTCCAGTAGGACAGAGTCAGGCACCCGGATAACTGCAGGAGTAACAAACAGTGCTGTGGTAGAAGTATTCGCAGAGCAGTAAGGGAGCACTGGTGAGGATGAAAGGGGGGTAATTGATTTTCATAGGAATCTGGTGCCAGAGCTACACCTTATCATCAGATAGAAATTCACTAGTTATATGAGGCTACAAGAGTAGTCAAGGCACCTGCACCTCCTCAAAGAATGTAATGCCTGGCACTTGGAGAATATTTCAAGCATATGGTGAAATGCGTATGGGTGGTCACTGTTCACAATATTCCCAAGACACTCAGTCTCTACATACCAGTAGCCTAAGTTAAGACATCTAATTGCAATTTAGAAAACTGGTTGATAAAAATGTATATCATGGAGTTACATTTTTGAAAGGGTAAAAATCCTGTCCCTAAAAATATAGTTCCGATTTTAAAGACACCTTTATTTTAGTTTTTGCCAATTATTATGTAAGGTGGTTTTTATTTATTATCTTATTAACCTTTCTTAACAACCTCTCTATAAAATTAAGGTAATATTATACTCTTTGTACAGTCAGGAAACAAGACTCATGTAAACCATAAGAAATGCCCAAAGTCACATATCTAATAGGTGGTGATTCCAGGTTTCAAAATCATAGTAACTCTATAAACTACTGTATGTATTTTCCCCGCAATGGGATTTCATGGAGACATGAAGACATGGAGACCTTCATGGAAAGTCTTGTTTACCTCTGTAGTCATCACATCAGAATGGGGCAGTAATATAGGTCAATTGAGAAACATTATTTTGATTCTATAGTAGGTCCATCAACCTTCATTGTCCTTTAATGAGCCACGAATATTTTCCAAGAAGTATAATCCATTTCTTTGGTTATTGCTGAGGAAATAACAGGCAAGTACACTCCAGATCTTCTAATTAGATTAGCTGTGCTGACACACATCTGAGTTTCTACTTCCATTTCTGCATCTCATGTTTCATTTTTATTGAATCTTAAGTTTCTTGAAGACAGTACCCTACCTTTTAAATCTTAGTTGCCTTCAAAATGTCCAGAGTATAGCAGCTAGTCAATAAATTAATAAGTGTATTTTTATTGCACTTTTCACCAAGTGCTTTCACACATCCATTATCCCTTTTGAGTTTCCCTTAGCTGTCTAAAGTAGGCTCTTCAAAACTCTCATCCCTGTTTTTTGCATAAGGAATTCAAAAAGCATCTTTTTATGATCTGCTCAGCCGTATGACCATGATGTACTTTGAACTTTAAATCTCAGGATTGGTGACTTTTCCCCACACTGTACTTCCTCATCATACTTTCTTGGTATTTTATGTGAAGCTACTCTTCCCAAATAAGCAGAGCGTCTTTTACTGGTTGCTTGCAGATAAAAGCTGGCATGTTAGGGAACTTCCTCATGTGAAATTCAGACTACCGCATCCCCACCAGAATGTTTATCTTACTCCATGAGTATTGTCTGTTTTTAGCATTCGATTAGAAAATTTATGAAGGCAGACGCCATGCCTTTATACCTCGCTTTGAATAATTCAAGATAGATATTTGTTAAATAAAATTTTAAGTAAAGAAAGTATTTGCCATTCTTGCTATTGTCAATTTCCTATCTGTCACAGCCTCTCTTTCTACAAACAATATTATTGTCTGTCAGTTTCAATTCTTAAAATCAAGAAAAATAGGTTACCCTATTAAATAATTTACTGAGTAGAAATAAGAAGGTTCTTAGGGAAGGCTTACTGGGGCAGAGTCTCTAATAAGAGAGCTCAGTGGGCTTTTCTGATTTAATTCATAGTCTGTGAGTGCTGAATTTGCCAGAGTAAATAAACTGTAATGACTGAGGGGGTATTTTTTATTCTTACTACCCTATTTGCTCAGACCAGTTAATTTTACATGACCCTCATTCTTTGTATTCTCAGACATTGCTCATATATAATAAATAGACAGTTGCAAACAGGTGAATGCTTTTTGGCTGCTTTGATCTTGAATTGTATTATTATTAACTCATTCAGGGAGGCCTTTTAAGGCCCCTTATATTTCTGGAAACTATACCAGAACTGGTTTAACATGCCCAGAAAGGACACAGTAAAGCTTCAGATAAAGAGCAGAAGATGTTTTTTATATTCACTTATTAAGACCTACGCATCCCCATTGAACCTCTGAAGATTCAAACCCAGTTCATTCCCATCACCCACTTGCACCACTTGGAGTCCTGAATTCCTGTGTGCATCCTGAGAACCAGGAAGGCCAATGTCATGGCTCTATTTGCACGTTCTTGTCCCCTGGCATAAGTGCTGTCACACCTTTTGCTATGCAGACAAAAGTAAAGTGAACCTCAATTTATCACTTGAATAAGACTTCCTTTCCTTCTTTTTCTTCTTAGTCTTTGAAAAATGAAGAGAAATCTGCCAAAACTGATGTTCAGAAGCTTCTGGAAATAGGTCAGAAACAAAGGTAATACTGTGCTTTCCTTTCATTTTCTCAGATCTTTTTTCCATAGTGTTTAACTTTATTGAGAAACTTCATAAAAATCAGTTCATTCTAACTGTGTTAATGTACTTAACTTCTTACAGTTGAATGCATGAGAACCTTGTTTAAATGCAGATACTTATATAGCAAAATTATGGTGGGGTTTGAGATTTTGCATTTCTAACAAATTTCATTGTGATGGTGATACTAATGCTGCTTGCAGGCCACAATTCTAGTGCTTAAAGATCTGTAGCACTTTCCTGAATTACCTGAGATGGTCCCTGATAAGTCTGCCCATCAATAAACAGATCCAATAACACCAACCTCGGTGGGTCAATTTTTAATAATGCCAACAATCTTTAATAATATTGTGGTGATAATGATGGGGGTGGTGAGGAATGGGGTAATCTTACTAACAATATAAATAGAATTAATACAATATAATTAGTGTTGGTTTGTTTATTTTTGAAGGAAGGATATGAGATAGATTTCTATGCAGTATTAAAACTATATGATATGAAATTGCTCTGAAAGAAAAAGGTATTTTAAGGTAGAAACAAACCAGCATTTATTATACGTTTCCTTGGTGCTTTGCTAGATGCTGTATGTACCTTTTCTTGTTTCACCCTTACAATTACCTTCTAAAGCAGGTATTATACTAGGAAATTGCTGCTTGAAGTGCTTAAATGGATTGCTGAGAGCTGTGTTAATTGGAATTTGCTCTGCTGTGTTCTTAGACAATAGCCTACCCTTTCACTTTAGTTCGCTGATCACACAGCAAAAAGCAGTTAACAGTTTACACACAGTACACTTTGTAGTCAGTCCCTTCTCACCTTTTTGTGTTTTCTCCACTCTCCTTGCCTCTGGACTCAGAAACCTCTCATCTGCCTATATTTGGATTGAGCTGATGACATGTTAAACTCAAAGCTATTGCCCTATATTGATTATTTTTATTATTAAAATAATTATTGATTGAACATTAATTTTTTCAAATTAAATATTAAACAGAGCTTATAAATACTGATGTGAACATGTTTCCAAAAGTATATAATTTAAAATTATTCTATTGGTTTGAATTTAACTACCCACTTAGCATACCAATGCTTAATATTATACAACTACTTGAGGCTCATTGAGTTAGTGTTGAAGAATTATAGGCAGCACTTGAAGTAGAAATAACTAGTCAAAATAGACCAAAAGTCACTGAAAATGATTACTTTTTGTTCAGCATTCCACAGTGGGAGAGGATAAAACAAAAATATTTAAATGGAAGTGACTTTTGCCCCATGCATACACAGCACCGCAGACAGGGTTGCAGTTGTAACCAGAAAAGACACCAGTGTTCAGGCTGCCTGTCACTACCAAATCCAATAAGCAATAGCAATTCAATATTTTATGGGTGCTTTATTCAGATGGCTGGTGATCCGAGAAGGTGGCGAGTTCATACCCTAACAAACCATCTTCCCTTCTCTTTCCTGGCCAGATCTTTTACAAGGGGGTGGGGGAGGACAAACAAGATGTGATGAGGGCTTTGAGATTCAGAAGCTGCAATATTCCTGTCCTGGGCAGTTAGCTGATCCCAAGGGGTAGGGGTGGTCGTCTGCTCTTCCTGGAACAAAGGTACAGATGTCCCCAGGAAGTGATTTTCTATCAGTGCCCCAGGAGGTCGGCTACTTTTCCCAGGAGCCAGGATGGGCCTTATCTATAGTTTCTGAAACAAAAAGCTTAACATACACATTACTTGCTAGATTTACAGCTTTTTACCTTAAGCTAAAATTTTCCACATCCTGAGTCCCCTATCACAGTGACTAAAGAACAGAGTCCGTCAGAGAAAATCAGAAAATAAAACTGGATACCGAGACAGGAACAAAAACGTAAAGATTGGAAGGAACCCATGTTAGGTAGCTCCATAAGAAAATGATACAAATCTAAAAAGTATTCGAGGGGGGTTATTCTGTATTGTGCAGGGTAAGAGGAAAGAGACATAGGCCAGGTGGAGGAGGGGTGGCTGAGAGAAGAGGACAGGGAGATTTCAACAGGGAGGGCCCTGGAGTGAGGAGGTAGTAACGCCTGCTTTTCCTCACTGCAGGAGAGGCCGAGAGGAGCCAGGCTGATGCGCGATGGGGATAACAAAGAGCCCATTCCTTCAGTTTGCTAACATCGTCATAAATTATCTTTGGCTGTTTCTATATGACACACGAAGTATGCAGGCAAACCAGGAAAAAATGTGGTTAGGTTTATTAAGTATTTCTTAATCAACATCTAGATATTTTGTACATTTTAGACACTACCAGATGATGGGCCAACTCTTTCAACGAAAGAATTAAATGGAGCAGATATTTTATTATTTCAATTTCAAAGTTGTTTTCCCAAAATTTAAAAAAAAAACTTGTTCAAAATGAATACCTTGTATAATGTACACAAAATTAGAATGGAAAATTTAATAAATTCTAACAATAAGTAGTTTCTCAAAAGGATATGACATTTTACATGTTAATTTATGTTGTTTACTTAGAAATGAGTAGCAATCATAGTTATCTCAATGTGAAGATGACTATGTCTCTCATTCCCAAATAAGAAATATTAATAAAGAGTAAAAGAAAATTATGATCTTAGAATATAAAAGATATTAATTGATTGAAAATGTAGAAATTTTATGAGTCAGAAAAAATACAATGTGTTGTAGATTCACTTAGCTATATGCCCAACTATCAATGGTCCTGGCCCTCTGGTAGCCTTGCCACCTGGCCCTTTTCTGGGAAAGTAGTCCTTAGACGTCATGTTTTTTTTTACGTGACTGACATTTGAATCTGAGATCTGACATCTAAACTGAATCTGTTAGAACTTCCTCTTTTGGAATTATAACCAAGAGGCAACTCATCAGTATCTCTGTGTAGCTGAAACTAGACTAAACTCAGAGGGTGTGTGGTGGCCATACACGATCGTGTGGAGAGGGCAAAGAGTACGTTTCTGGCAAGAGAGATAGAGAAAGGAGTGTGTGTTTATATGTGCTTGTTTTTATATGTGTGTATGAGGGAAAGAGGGTGGGGAGAGAGAGTTTGCCTCAACTCTCGAGTGTTACCTTTTAAGAAATGTTTAGACAGCCTGGGTAATATTGGCAGAAGAGTCTGCAGGTTGATAAAGAGATCTTAAACCGTACTGTGTGATAAGTGAGTGTGTATAACCACATAACAGAGACTCGAGGGGGCAGTCCCCTAAAGATTCTGAAAGACTGCTGAGAAACAAGTTAATATAAAAGCTTTTACTGTCTCTAGTGGTTGGTGGGTGGAGATTCCTAGCAGGCAGTGGTGGACTCTGTGTACTCAAGGATTTTCCAGTACCACATTCTCTGAAGGTGGAAAGAATGCCTGGGGTAGTAGCGAGTTCTCCATCTGTGGTGTTTTTATAATACAAGCTGTAACCACTCTAAAAATGCCTTCCTGTGGAGTGATTGGGGGTATGTGTGTGTGTTTGTTTATAATTTGGGATGGCAGATGTATGAAACAGCTGTCCTTTAAAATTCCTTGTAACCATTCCATTGCATGAACAAGTCAGGAATCATCTTTTGGAGGTGTATAAATGAGCAACTCTGAGAGACAGAAATACGGGGCCACCCACAGCCTCAGAGCCGTGAGAATGTGCAGAAATAATCCTAGAAGGCAGAGGAGGAGGCAGATTCAAAAGATTTGAAAGACCCACTTTGACATTATCTGATAGCTTTCCTTGCTGTGAAAATGTGCAGACTTCTCTAACTTTTTTAGTTGCTGCTTATAGCTTTTATAGCTATTTTTGTCTTTCTCCATACATTGCCTATTGATGTCAGTATGTTGGAATTTTTAAAGATATGCATGCTTTCATTTTTATAAAAATATATTTTATAATTGAATTAAACTATCACATTTAAAAATAAAAAATAAAATCTAAAATTAATATTAAAATGATAATCATAACATTTCATTATAATTTTTAATCAGTTGGGAATATAATGGTTTGTATTTTAATTCAATGCTTGTTGAAGACTTGAGTGTTAGGGATAATATGTAAATACTTCTCTCTCTCTCTCTCTCTCTCTCTCTCTCGTTAATATAATGATTCTCTGCAGTTTAAGCACATTGGGTGAGAGTGCAGTTTGTGGTCGTGCAGGATGTGGTGGTCAAAGAATGAACTTAGGGACCCAGAGCAGTGCCTGTGGTTGTGACAATGATCTCAAATTTTTTAAGTGATGATTATTTTCCAGGCTTTATACTAAGCATTTGGCTTGTATTATGTCATTTCAATCTTGCTACAAACTTATGAGGTAGTTCTATTATTGTGCTCACTATGTAGATTTAAAAAGTTACTCTGAGAGGGTACCCTCCTAGCCCCTAGGGTCTGTATTGTGGTTACCCACCAAGGTTCCAGATGTAGTCTTTGGGAACTAGACTGGGAATTTTAAATTAATTTTGTTGTTGTGAGACTAGAAAGGTTTCTGTTTGAAAAAGAGTTTATTCCTCGAGCCAAAATTAACACACACACGCTCACTAACTGGCATACCAACCTTTACCTGAACTTTTTGATACAATAGCTTAGGTGATAAAACTAAGTCACTGAAAGATAATATGACAATCATACACTTTACAAACTATTTTCACCAATATTCCTGGTACCCACCTGTCAACATACATAATTATTAAAATATTATTGGCTATATTCCCTTTGTTGTACTTTAAATATCTGTGACTATTCTCTAACTACCGATTTATACTTTTTAAAAAATATTTTATTTATTTATTTTTAGAGAGAGGAAGGGAAGGAGAAAGAGAGGGAGAGAAACATCAATGATTGGTTGCCTCTCATGTGCCCCTTGCTGGGGACCTGGCCCACAACCAGGCATGTGTCCTGACTGGGAATCAAACCAATGACCCTTTGGTTTGTAGGCTGGCACTCAGTCCATTGAGCCACACCAGCCAGGGCCAATTTATACTTCTTAATCCCTTCACCTCTTTCACCACTGTGCTGTATGCCCGAAACTAATATAAAATAATATTCAATGTAAATATAATTGAAAAATAAAAATTTAAAAAGATAACACAATTTGTCATAAATTGTTAAAGTCTAAACCCTTCAGAAGAATGGATATTTATGGAAATATTTATATCTTTAACAAGTGAGAGGGTCAATATGTATTTGTGAGTTTGAGCAATAATATTTTTATATATGCAGACAAGTATTTATTTTATTATCCCCAATAAATGAAGGGAACCCTCAAGTTAGAAGTGTCTTTTTTCTCTATGTTCTTACAAAAAGTCTCAGGCTTTATAATGGATGTCTAAAGCACAATGCTTTAGAATTAATCAATTAGAAGCATCAGAAAGGAACAGTAATTTTACCTTATTTGCAGTCTATTGTAACATTTTCCCCAACTAACATGTTCACATCTTGGCATGCTGTCACTAAAATTAGCTTTTCAACACTAATTATTCTATTGATTTAATTCAACACATTGTGCAGCTCACAGGTAATTCACACAGTGGGATTCTTATAAGACACAATAGCAAGGCAATTTCCTTGAAATATAGCTTGCTTTTGATACTTGCATGGGAGAAAAAACCCTTTATTGCTAGAATCCTGGATTATACCCTGAGTGCTTAACGATGTCTCTATTCAGTTCTTGTTATCTGTTTCCCAAATGTACACAGCCAGCAAAACCTCCTTTCATAATGTACACAGGAAATAACAGAATTATATTATGTCTCTCTTGTGCTCTATTTCCTACTGAACTAGAGAACAAATGAAGTCTCTCCAGGAGGCCCTGCAAAATCAACTGAAAGAGACATCTGAGAAGGCAGAGAAACAACAGGCCACTGTGAGTGTGTTTTTTTTTGTGTCCTTTGATTTGGCACTGGGAAATTGTTAAATTTTTTTTAAATCACCACGGAACAAATATATGTGTAAGAAATGAAAGTGAATCTACAATAAAGAAAATACAGTCATGAATACAAGTCATAACAATGCTTGATCAGCGTTCATTCCCATAGCTATTTTTGTTGTATTTGATTCTTAGGGGGCTTCTAATTTCCAACCCTCACTTATGGATGAGAAATTGAGGGCAAGGAGGGGGGTCAAGAGTGCGGGTGTCAGGCCCAACATCAATGCATCGTCTCCTGAGTTATGGAGGCTAACTGACCTTGGACTAAGTAAAGCTGTGCAGATCCCTAAGCCACATGTAGCATCTACCAAATAGGAATCTATCAAGTGAGGACATACCATCTGCCTATTTAGTCAACTCCACAGCTGATTCTGATACATCCCAAAGTTTAAGAATCAAAATTCCCTCCAGATTTTCATTTTCAAATAATGTTCTTTTGACCCTGACATTTTAGTTCTCATGACTAATATCCACTGTAGGGAGGAGTGATGGTGCTCATGAAAGCAGTGCTAAAAATCAGACTTCTGCCTTATCTCCGACACCTTATGCACCGTTTATGGGGAATGGGCCTTTTATCTTGTGTCCAGAACCTGAACACAAGAACCTGTTTAAAAGTATAGTCTATTGATAGAAAATTTGAGGTATTGTAAGACGAACAGGAAATGACTGCCATTGAAAAGACAGATTATTTCTTGCAGTGACCGGGACCACAGGGAAACGTTGACCTGGTCACAAGGTGGAAGGAGGCAGGGGGACTGTGGACAACGGTTTTCTCTGTGGTTTCTGTGGAGAGGAATGGGTGAGGCAGGGTAAGGGGTCTTAAGAGTGACTAGTTTAAGTGATTTCCTTGGTCTCTGGGGCACAAAGACGATCCCAGCTTATCTGGTAACCTGGCCCTGACCTGATTAGGGTGGGTGCCTGTAGAATGGAGTGTGAGAACCAATTACAATGGGGGGTCGGGCTTGTGGGTTCTGTACTGCTTAGTCAATATTTGAAAAGCCTACCATCAGAAGGAAGATACTTTTGTGGGGTTAAGGAGGGAGCAGCAATGAGGAAGAAGGAGGTTAAGGTAGGATGACTCCAACATTATTGGGTTGTTCATACTAAGCTTGTTTTCATATATGTGTAGGGTAGATGCTAACACAACAAATGTATAGAAGTTACAAACATGATTAATACAGTCTCCATCCAAGTCAATGACCGGGGATCCCAGCCCTCTAAGGACTATTAGGTTGCCTTTCATTTGCAAGACTTCCATGAATAATTTGGATCTAGGTGTGGAGTTTTGCTTCTGAAACTCAGCCTTGTCTCTTCAGGGTCCTCTGCTTCCTGAAGGCAGTCAATCTAATAATGACTGTTGACTTTGCCAGGTACAGGCTTGTTTCTCATTAATGGGCCCACTGTTATCTGCTCTGCCCACTTGAAAGGGCAAGCATTTTGGTTCTTCTCTGCTATGCCATGGCAGCTCACTGCTCACCTGCAATGTATCCTAATGCCTGGCTGCCAGACATCAGGGGTTACATAAAGAGCATGCAAACTTTCAGTATCAGCCTATGGATCTCTGGCCTCAGCCCTTGACCCAACCTACTAGTAGGTCATCATCTCAACCCCATTTCTGTCCTAATCTGTCACATTTAATCTAGATTTATTTATAGCCTGGTTGCAGATATGACAGAGCAAAACAGAAGTGCTGAGACATACAATTATCTCAGATCCTAACAATACAACTACCCATTTATTATTTTTTACTAAAAATAACACAGAAAAGGCAACTGTCTTGCTTGTATTCACACAGTGCCAAGGCATGAACCCATGATTATTCCAATATGTTATGCAAACTGTTCCTAACCTCTAAAAAGAAGAGGGTTATAACTTTTAAAAGAGCACATCCAAAGTTAGAATATGAGAAATGTCATGAACAATGGATGCATTGCTGGCCAGAGAAAGGAGGCAGGGCTGGCCCAGTCACCTTGCCCTCATCTGAGCACACTTATAGTGCCTTTCTCACGGCTCAACATTGAATCCTGTGGGAGGGGCTACCCTTCCTACCCCGAAATGCTCTACTAAACCAAAAACTTCCTAAGTGGATTTATAACCTAGCATTTGCTCCAGAATAAGATTATTCTGGTATTAAATTCCTAGTGGGCCATCTATGTGAATTTGAACAAGCTCTTTAACTTCTCCAAGTTCCCTTATTTTCAGAATTTGGTGGGTGGTTCAAATGAAAATAACATATATAATTTCCCTAAAATTATATCAGGCATATAAGAGATAGTAAGCATTAAATACATAACATTCTCCTTTTTTTTTCTATTTCATCTGCACCACTTTTTACCTAAGTAAATATAAGAAATTTATTTTATCTCTCAGGCTCTTTTATTGTCAAAAGTGTGTCGGTGCTACTTATATAACCATTTATTTGGTTATTATATGATCTGATGCATGCAAAGGGTTTAACAGAGTGTATAATCAATCATAAGCAACTTCAAAATTGTATCAAAATCTTACAAGACTGTTCTCTACTTTGGGGTTCAAGCACTTGTCTATGCATCTGACCTACCTGTTACAGATTGGAAGTTCTAATTAAACCTTCCTTTGATTAATTTGCTGGAGAGGCTCAGAGAACTCAAGCATTTTATATACCAGGTCACTGGCTTATTATAAAAGGATATAACTCAGGGACAGCAGATGGAAGTGATGCAAAAGGCAGGGAGTAGGGAAAGGGCATGGAGCTTCTATGCTCTCCTAGTGCACCACTCTCCACAAGTCTCCATGTGTTCACGTCAGAAGCTTCCTGAGCCCTGTCCTTTGCATGTATATGGAGGCTTTATTACTTAGGAATGCTTGATTAAGTTATTGGCTACCCACAGTTAATTCAATCTCTCTCCCATCCCTAGAGATTAGGGAAAAGAGACTAAAGCTCCAATCCTCCAACTGTAGTCCCCTTCCCCTGACCTCTGTGGAATGGAGAGAGGCTGCAGGTTGAATTAACTGTAAACAGGCCCCCATCCTAAGGTGCCACTCAAAAGCACTGAGGAAATTCCAAGGGTATTAGGAGCTGTGAACCAAGAACTACAGACAAACAGAATATGTCGATTTCTTATTACAAATCACAGTATCACCATGAGTTACTACCATCATAATCATTACTATTACTATTTCTTCTTTATACCCATTTAAATCCTTTACTATCTATTAATATCACAGTAAGATGAACAGAGATGAGAGAAGAATAAGTACCTGAAGAAAAGGAAGATTAAAATAATGTGTATCTCATTGTGTTTATAATTTAGAAAAATCTTTCCTCATCTCTGCTTATATTGATGTTCAAAATAGTTTTGTTATGTGAGTTGCTAGTATCTGTTCTGAGAAGCTGATTTTAAATTGTTTGAGATGGACCTGGAGTTCCCAGAAACTTAGGGACATTTTCTTTATGGGTATCAGACACTTTACCTACTAGCGACCAAGAGTCATTTTCACTAATGACTCGACTCATTATGACTCTTCACTCTTCACTAATGACTTCATTTTCACCACCAACTACTAAATGATTCAGATGGCATTTTACCATTGGTTTGCATTTTCTTAACTGCAGTCTTGCTGTTCTTTGTTTTATTTGCTATTGGTGTCAGCTTTGTTTTCATATACCTATATAAACTACATATGTATGTAAAGGTTTATGCAGGTATATAAAGCTATATGCGTCCATATATATGGGTTCATTTGTTTGTGTGAGTATGTATACATGGAAAGACAGAGACAGAAATGGGGGAGAGAGAATCAGAATATATTTCAGGACAGGATTCCATTTTATTTATTATATCTTTTATTAAATAAACACTGAAAAATAAAAATTGTCAGATGATGTGTAAACCTTCAATTAGAAATTAAGATCTAGCTATAACTAGGTAATGGGAAGTAATGCCAGAGGAATATCTCACTCCTCTCTTAAAGCTAACAAATGCTTACACCCATGCCACCATCTGGTGACGAAGTCAGAGAGTCTATGCATTATTATTCTGACAGTTCACTGTCGGGACAAAATTTCCAAATGACTTCAAAGGAAGTTCTACCGGAGCTGGCCTAATGTGTAAGTGAGAAGTTACTATCTTGGTCTTTGGTCTTTGCCAGAATTTATAAAAGGAGACAAGAAGATGGAAAAGGAAGAGCCGAAGAGAGTACATTTCAGATAGCTTTAAAGTCAGGAGGTTTGTTTCTCCAATGGGAGCCTCTTATGTGGTTGTGTTCCCCTTAAGAGAATTATCTACTGGTGACATTCTGGGACAGAGGCTGATAAAAACTTTACACTATCTATGAGAAGAACACTCTAGACTTTTATTTATACCCCAGGGAATTAAAGATCAGAACTAGGAAATAGACTGGTCTCCCCTTCTTACATAGATAAATGTCCACTTTCACCTAATATTGGACAGCTTAATGAATTTCTGAAACACTTCACAGAGCAGAGAACTCATCTCTTGAGATCCCTTCCTGACTTCCATAGACTTAGTGGCCTTACGTGTGGGGCCCTAGTATATGCTATTACAATAACCTATGTATACCTGCTATCGCCATGTCACCTGCAATATAATCACCCCTTTATGTATTCCAGTAGGGAAAGGAAAGAAAAAAAAGATACAGTTTCATAAATCTGCTATTAAAAGCAAGGTTTTTGACAGTAGTCTATCTTCATAACACACACACACACACAAACTGATGATAAATAAACAAGAAAGCAATCATCGTTGACAATGCTCTACAAATATTTCACATGTTGATAGCTTGCAATAATGTATTCTGAAAACAAAAACCAAAACAAAATATTAAACAGGTTCACTTTGGAGTCACTCCTCTGGAAAACTCCCTGAATACATTACATATTCAGTTCTGAAAAACAGAGTTTATTTTTTAAATAATACCTGGGAGAACTTTTTTTTATGAGTAAGAGCTGAAAATATCCCTCAGATTTTTCTTCTCTCTACCTGTCTTCCATACCTACTAGAACAGTGTATTATAGAAATGTATTTTAATCACATTCAATGCATATGCACATACACAAATATAAGTAAATTAATGTTTCTATCTATTTGTTTATCTTTTATCATGAAGAAAAGGTTAAGCAAGCCACAAGCACCCTTCTTATGTGTGATATGCTCTTGTAATTTCTACTGTAATCTATTTCTTTAATGGTGTCCTTCACTTCCTATATTTTTATATTCAAAATGTATGGAAAGTCTCCAGGGTTTTTTCCCCTTGATTTTATCAAAAGCTTATTGCTTATATATCCATTTAATAAATATTTATTAGTCCCTTAGTAAGAACTAGAAATTTTAGAATAAACCACCTCCTTTTCTCCTTGTTTTAGCCCATCAGCATCAGGAACACTTATGAAATGCAAGATTGTTGAATTATTCTCCAGGGAACAAACTGAAGACATTCCTAATGCCTTCCCCCAAAATCAACCCTAGAGAAACTGTAGAAGTTAGGGGAGAATATGGACCAAGGAATGGACAGAAACCAGTCCAAAAGTAAAAAATAAAATAAAATCATGCTTGTTTTCTGGGAATATAGAGGTCTCACAGGAATGACTGCGTGTGTGCTAAGGAGGTCTGGTTGCTGGTGGCTGGCGCAGAGGGCAGCTGTGGGACGCATGAGAAGGTAGCTGAAGAACATCTGTAAATTCCGCTCTTCCACTTTTCTCTAATCTTCCTTTGGAGAATCACCTCCTTCTCCTTCACTCTGGAAGTCAGTAGGACCAACTCAGGCCTCTCTGTCATCACCGTAACACTAGTGCAGCCAGCCTATAGCCCTGCTGACCTGAGCAGTTGCTGGGGTCAGAATCGTGCTGTCCCTAGTTAACACTTCCACTCTCAGCAGGATTCTGGGGCTCTAAGATTTCCTGCCCCAGACCCTTCCTTCTCTCACCAGGACAGCTTCATTATTTTTTTGGTGGCTCTTGTCCTATACACATTGCCACCCAGAGTAGCTAATAACCCAAAGAGTAAATAAACTAAGAAGCTAAAATGACATGATATCTGAACCATGAGACATAGAGATACTAAAAAGAAAAAAAAAAGTGCATTGGACCATAATTGTACACTAAAGCAGAATTATTGAAATAGAGGAACTAAGAATTTAAGCTAAATATCTTAAATACACCCAAGGAGATAAGGGATATTAACAATACACAGAAAGAACAGGAAGCCATAAAAAGGAGCTAGCTGGAAATATTAATTGTACATAATACCCAATAGCTAAAATAAAAAACATACTAGACTGTATAAGTTCCTCAAATAAGGTAATAAGTAGTAGTAATGATAAAATTTACATAAAGCAGCAGCATAAGGAAAGCAGAAAAGAAACATTAAAAATATGTTTTAATACTAATTTTCTAACTCAGTATAAAAGGAAAGAGAGAATTGTAAAGACTAGTAAAATTTAATAAAATAAAAAACAGCCCTGGCTGGCGTAGCTCAGTGGATTGAGCGCAGGCTGGGAACCAAAGTGTCCCAGGTTCGATTCCCAGCCAGGGTACATTCCTGGGTTGCAGGCCATAACCCCCAGCAACCGCACATTGATGTTTCTCTCTCTCTTTCTCTCTCTCTTTCCCTCCCTTCCCTCTCTAAAAGTAAATAAATAAAATCTTAAAAAAAAAAAACATTCAAAGTCGACATTTAAAAAAATTTAAAAAAAATAAAATAAAAAACAAAAAATAAATTTATTTTTTTGAGAATATTATAATAAATATAATTTTGGAGACATTGCATAAGTATAAAAAGACAAACTCAAATTTTAGTGCAAGAAATAAAAAAAAAGCAAATAGCCATATCCACAGTAGAGATTAAAAAAAATAAAAACATTATAAATAAGCAACGTTCACTTATAAATTGTAAAATTTATATGTAACTTCTTAGATAAATAAATATAAAATGCCAAAATGTCTGTGAGAAGAAATTTATTACTTGAATAGTTTAATATGGGTGGGATTTTATTGGACTAAAACATATCTTTTCCTCAAAATTCCACGGCCAGAAGGTTTTAACGTAGACTTCTACCTAATTTTAAAAATCAGTTAATTCCTAGGCAAATCCTCCAGCAAATACTTTTCTGGAAAATTAATAAAGTGCTAAAATTTTCATCTTTGTAAGCATGTGCATTTATGTTTTCAAATCAATTATTGACAATATGCATAAACTAATAGATATTTTTCACTAATGCATATAGATGCAAAAATCCTATGTAAACATATTCAAGAGTATATTAACACATATATCTTCATGAACAATAAATGCAAACACCTGCAACAAATATGCTTATATCTGTGGGAGAATTTGTTCTATGTTTTCAATTGAATGACTGTTTTCTAAGTCAGGATCCAGAAAGAGGTGACAGAAACCTTAACAAATATGAGAAAAACATACATTTATTAAAACTACTTTATATAGTTATTAAATATATATCACATAAATATTATATATCAACATTTATGTACATATGTAAATATACATTTATATAACTATTATGTATAATGAATATAACTCTATAATATAAAATTACATGAATACATTTACATTATATTTTAATGTTTATTTGCTGGAATCTAAGAGAAGACATGTTTCATATTACTGAGAGTCATGACACATTCAAATTTTGATAAAGACTCAGTTTATGCTTTTCCTCCCTATTTGAAGATTTTAGGTTAACTACATGATTTAATTAATATAGATTTTTACCATTGCAAATAATTAAATAATTATTTTTGTCTGCCAAGGAAACTAAAGTTGGCATAATTGAAGACTGTGTAAGAAAGGGAGGTTAAGAAAATTGTAACTGCTTACTCTCAAAGTAAAAACATTTGGATTGATTCTGTAAATGTTGTGCAATTTTAGTTTAGAGCAGGTAAAAGATGTGTTGTCCTTCATTACATATCTCATTACTTCAACTTTTTCCATAAAAACAAAAAATTGTATGTTTTATGCCAAAGATGTTGCAAATATCACAACATTTGGCACATTCAAAGTAAGATGCCTGAAACTTAATGGTAATAATGCTTTTAATTATGAGATAGAAAAGGAGATAATCTTTTGAAAAATTAGGTTGAAAAGAAATAAAGCTGTCTTGATTTACCGTATTTTTGGGACTATAAGAAGTACTGTTTTACCACATTTTTTGCTTCAAAACTTTCCCCCCTATTTTCCTCCTCTAAAACCTAGGTGCATCAATTCACCTAGGTTTTAGAGGAGGAAAATAGAAAAAAAAATTTGAAGCAAATAATGTGGTAAAAAGTGTGTCTTACAGTCTGAAAAAAATACAGTAATTCTGTTGAAAACTTTTTAGGATCATGTGAACATTTGTTTTTATGCACAAGCAAATAACAAAGGGGCAAATCTGTCACATCTGTGTACCCCATGAAATACTTAATAGCAAGGAAGAATGAGCTCTCCGGTATAACCAGAGTAATTGAAGACGTTAATGCTCATTGGAGGCATTTCACTACTCTCGTTAATTTTCATGGCTTCACTTACCCCAAGTGAGGCATAATTAATCTAAAGGTAATAATTAGCTTCAAACTTTGCCACTCATTAAGAATAAAGTATTGCTATGTTCTTACATTCTTTTTCAAATAAATAAGTAAATGGTATTTTTGTCTCTAAGAATGAATTTATTACTACCTGCTAGGAATGTTTATTTTTCCAAGGATGTTGAAACTTGATGCAATGCCATAGGAATGGTTTCAAAATGTTAGTACTTTTAAATATTCTGAATATATTTCTAGGTCCTGAATATTTGAATATTCTCAAGTTCTTTTATGTCTCATTTTAACATTTAAACAATTATATTGTTGGCATTGCAATATATTTTACTGTAATTTGAATTAAAGTAAATTGTTAATTATGGATAACATACTGAATAGTATCAACGTGTAAGGATTTGAGGAAAATAATGGTATCAGTGGAAAAGCAAGATTTTAATATAAGCACGATGGCTTTGAATAGTTTCATGACTTAAAGTGAAGACATATTGGTAACATATCAAAAATTTTCAGTGCTCACAAAGTGGTTGGGTAGATGTAGTGTAAGCCTTGACCATTAGTTTTTCTTTTTTGTATTGCAAGTGTTACCATTGGTATTTAGCTAATTATTGATAAGAAAAAGTATCAAAGGGAACTACACATAGAGCTTAACAAAATGAGGAGCATGTGCCTGCTTGCTTAGACAGGAAGCTGCAGCTTCACATTCCAGGGGCTTATGGTATTTCTCTTCCAAGGAGATTGCTTTCTTCTCCCTGCCTCTAATATTGGATTGCTGGATTGTTGGAGGCTCAGGAGGAGGAGCTTAACAAAGAGGCATCTCAGTTTAACCTGGGGGTAGCCTTATCAAAAGCCTGCAAAACTTGGGAAACTCATTGGCCAAATTGAAAAAGCTTCTGGTCTTTTTCAAGCCCAAGCTAATATAATCCCCAGGGAACAAAGAAACTCTCTCTTTTTCTCACCCAATGACCCACACTTTCATGGTGCACGAGCTTGTTCTCTCCAAGGCCACATGATCCTAGCAGCTGCGTGGCCCATGTGCTGACCCCATTGGCAGGCTCCAGGAGGGAGCCTGAATACTGCAGCGCAGCAATGGGCTGCAGCTGGAAACACATGCTAAGCTAGCTGGATGCTTGACTGGGCTGAACTTTAATATGGTCCAGGATCTTTGGACGTTGACTTTATTTCTAGCCCTGGTTTTCCATGGTGAGATGGATGGAGATGGGACATTGGGAAGTCCGGAGGGGACTCCCTTAATTTTATATTATCAATGAAGTTTACCATGGAACCCCATTCTCACATATGGTCTCAGGAAATTCTTTTCCTGGTGACAGCGCAAGAACTCCACTTCCACCAGTAACTTAAGCAAATGACTTAAGCTTTGATTGCAGAGGTGTCCAGTGCAAAGAGACATAGCTTCAAAGATGGCTATCTCAAAAAACACACGGCCAGCCACAGAAGCCCAGGTATCTCTTCCCTTTCCCTCCTTCTCCCCCTTACACTGCTCCTTTGTTTTAGAGATCCTGGTCGACCTCCATAACTGACCAACAACTGACTATTTGGGCCACTTTTTTTCTCTTCCTACAATTTAAGTTTCCATCATGATTAAGATTCACCAATAAAGAGTGAGCCCTTGAACCCAACCTCAAGAAAGCCAGAACCTCAGTCCTAGCTTCTTTATGCTCCCTTTCCCCCTTTGCTCCCCCTTTCTCCCCCACTCACTGTATGGCTCCAGGTGAGCCGTAAGTTCAAGACTTAAAATTTATAAACTTTTTTATTCAAAGTTTCCAGATGGTTATTGCTGAGAGTTCCTTACAAATCATAATAAAACCAAAAAGGGCAGTGCAGTCACTTTCAATAATCTAAGACCTGCACAAAATAATAGAAATGAGTATAAAAGCTGTTTTTTAGGGCACACACTATCGCTCTGTATACATATCTAATTTTGAATGACATCAAGTCCCTTCAGTGATACCTTCATTTCATCAACCAAATAAAACTTTATGATCCTAAACGGACAATGAATGTGACTCCTGTTTTGAGGTTGCTGTCAATATCTTCATAGTTTAAATGTATCTTGAATATTATTATGCCAAACGATAGACATAATAGTTCTCAGGCTTCTGCTTCTGTTTTATATGTGGTTTGACCATCAGAAATGGTTTGGTTTAGATTTCCATTACCATTTGAGGGTAGCATTTAATTACCATAGCTGATTAATTAATTATTAATAAGAAAAGGGAGCACAGGGGATAATGACCTTAGTAAACTGGGGAGTGTGAGCCTGTTTGCTTCACCAGGAAGCTATAGCTCTACACCCCAGGGGATCACACCATTGCCCAGGATTGACAGTTCTCTCTTCCTCTCTTTGGTACAAGATTATGGGAGAGCAGTCCTGGCTGGCATAGCTCAGTGGATTGAGGGTGGGCTGCGAACCAAAGTGTCGCAGGTTCGATTCCCAGTCAGGGTACATACCTGGGTTGCAGGCCATGACCCCCAGCAACCGCACATTGATGTTTCTCTCTCTCTCTCTTTCTCCCTCCCTTCCCTCTCTAAAAAATAAATAAATAAAATCTTAAAAAAAAAGATTATGGGAGAGCAAGGGCAGCAGAGAGAGACAAACACATTCACAGTGGAAGTCCAGATGGTACAGGGAGAGGTGCTTGACCACAGAGGGCTGTCAGGCTAGACTGGGGGAACAATGGATTACCTAGGTGGTGGAGCCATCAAAAAGCCTGTGAAAGCATGGGACATTTGTTAGTTATTTTGAAAAAGCATCTGGTCCATACCAAACCCAATTTAATATAATCCTATGGCAACAAAGAAGCTCATTCTCTCTTTTTCTCTTGATTGTGACTCATACTTGCTCCATTTATTTATGAGCTGTCTTGCCCAGGAAAATGTGGCCACATGGGCTCCAAAAGGCTAAGTTTTAAAATGCAGCAGAAACTCTGGACACTGGCTTTTGTTTGGTCTTGATGAGGACATGACTGGACTCTTTTCACGGTGGGACAGAAGAGATGGGTTATTGGAAATGCAGGGGGCAGCTTCAATTTCCACTCAAATAAACCTTGGCATACCATGGTATCCCATGCTAGGTCCTTGGAAGGCTCTCCTCTCCATCCTGTGGAAGAACCTGATTTCCAACAACAGCAATGAACACCTGTACAACCAGAAAGAGGGGGTATTAACATGTGTTGTCAGGCTTTATGCAATACACAATAAGTAAAATGCAGGAAAACATGCACAAGATGAATACACATGAACTTCAGGGCAATCACTACCTTTGGGAAGATGGAACTAAAAATAGGTGGGGCTTTAAGAGTTTGTACAATGCTTTCTTTACAAGGTTTATTTTGTCCAATAAAACTGGAAAAACCATTTTTGCATATTTATCATTAGGATTTGGCCCAGAAATATTTTATTGGACTTATATTAATTCTTGTCCCCTTCTTTATGTTTGAAATGTTTCTGACCTAACTTAAATTCTGTCTATATGGTGGAAATTAACTTTACTCTTTATCTGATTTCTATTGATTGAATTTATCCCTGGACATGATTCACATTGCCAATCTCTTCTGTAGAATTCTAGGAATTTTTTAAAGACTAAGTTGTTAGATGCATAACCAATAGATGCATGAGGCTATTGAGCATTAAAAATGGCTAGTCCAAACTGAGATGTGCTGTAAGTGTAAAACATGCAGTGGATTTTGAAGGTATGTGGCAAAAAATGCATTAATAGTCTATTATGTGTCAAAATGATAATATTTTGAATATATTGCATTCAATAAAATATATTAGTGAAATTAATTTCTCCTATATCCTTTCACTTTTTTAAATGTAACTACCAAAACTAGAAAATTGGAGAAATTAAATGTTTCATTCACTGTCATACAGTTAGCTTTTCTTACAGTAAACCTCAGTGACAATAAAGTTTCAAATCTTAGCTACTATGCTTTACTTTTTTTCAAAGTATTCAAACAGATAATGTGCTATGCTTATGCAAATGGAGTTTGAATTACTTGTCTAAATTTACTGTTCCCAACAGTATCAAATTCAGCAGGAAATATCATGATTTCTTTGGTACAGTATTTATAACATTCTGTACTTTTAAATTCATGAATATCACTATGGAACTACTTTCAAACTTAGCCATAGGTCAAAATGACCTGGAGAGTGTTTTAGGAATATTTTCCTAAGCCCAACCCTAGATTCTAATTTAAAAAAATTTAGAGCCACATTTTTTTAAAATTTGACATTTAAACAGATAATAGGATAACATTCATAGTGTGCATGGATTCTGAATTTTTTAAAATAAATATTTTATTATATGAGAAAAGGCTATTTGTATATACTCAATAGATCTATGTATGAATTGAGCAATACGAGTTCAGTTAATGAACATTTTAATCCTTTTTTAATGTTATAAAATATGATTATATTACACCTCCAAAATTATGAAAATAAATTTATAAAACCCACAAAAATAAATGAGAAATGTGTATAGATAATTTTCTATTCATTTCCAGATTAATTTTTTAAAGACTGAAGTGGAAAGGAAGAGCAAAATGATCCGAGATCTTCAGAATGAGGTAAGGCGTATATTTCATGCAAATTTTATATAAATCAAAGAATATGCACAAACACATTGATTTGCCAAAAGCTTTGGAGTAATGATCACATGCACGTTTGGTCTTTAGTTATGTGCTAATCCCTAATTCTACATTTATTTGGTAATGTTATCAGTTCTTGTATCTCTAGCTCACTTTCCCTTCTGATTATATTTTGCTTGGGAAATGTTAAAAATGTATTTGCATTTCATAAATTTGTCTACCAATTAACATCACAGACACTGAAGAAGAAAACTAGCTAGAAATTGATTTCATGCTAGGAAGAACCAATCTAGAATAAAAAATTTATGTAAGAATTCTAGACTAATGTAGGTTTGAATAAAATAAACTGTAACACCTTTCATTATAGCCTTTAAAATGTAGGAACCTATATAATATTATACACTTTTCTTCCTTTTGATTCTTGTTCTATCTTCCTGTACAACTTTCGATACTTTATTTTTTAAAAAATTCCTTCATCATGTTCTTATTTCCACCTCTTCACTTACTTTTTTCTTAAATGCAATTTGTTACTTAGGACTATTAAACCATGACCAATTACTGATACATCTTCGTTGATCAATCCCACTAATTATGATTTATTTTTTATTCAAAAATCAATCACGTTAGCTTTTACGAGTTTCCCTTTCTTTCCTTCCTTCTCTTCTTCCTCACTTTCTTTTATTTTCTTCATCCTTTAAGTACATTATTCCTAAATGATTTTCACCTGGTGTCAAGGTCGAGCAATAGACTTTACAAATGCCTTGATGTCAACAGTCACACGGGCACTCTGACTGTGATGTTAAAATGCTTTTTCAGATCTGCAAGGACTGCAAGGGTGAAGGGAAAGGAAGACAATTTTAAATGGTTATCTGATGATTTAATTGTATTTTAATGTCTTTCTAATGATTTTTCCTCTCAGTCTTCTCAAGAAAGAGTGATGGAGGAGGATTGATAATGTTTTCCCTAAAACCTAAACTTTGTGGATTTCCTGTTCAGAGTGGAAAATGTCACATCAGAGTTTCCAGAATACCTGGTGTACTGGATAATTTCTTGTTCACTGAGGTTGAGTGACAGCTCAGTGAAAGGTCTAGGTTGCTTTAGTCATACAATTTCCACAGATCGTTTAAGACAAAAGAAACATTTAAAACAATATCAAAGACAGTATTAAAATAGGAAAGAAAGTCCATTTGCACATACACACATATACTCTCACAAAACATGAACAGGGTTGTATGCTAATGAGAGGATTGTGGGTTAATCTAAATCTCTATGTGTCTCACCAGCTAACTTTTAATCTTGGATAATTTTTAAAAATCTAGCATTTAACTAAGGAGGAAGCACTTTCAAAATGACACTATAATTTATTAATAACCAATACATATGAGGACAGACAAATTATTTTATTTCTAGGTAATATTTTACAATATAATATTAATTTTTAAATATGTAGTCCAGAATAATTCTAAGATAAATGCAATTTTGCAGAAGTAATATCTGCTAAATGTAAGTTTTGTAATTAAATTTACCACTGCTTTCATTCATAGCATTGAAAATTGGCAAGATGAAAATTGATAACCAGGAAGTTTTTGTTTCCTTAAAAAAACAAGAAAAAGCTAATGGTGAGCATGTATCACCAACTGAATGGTGAACATATATTATCAACTTTTAATTTAATTTGTATTAATTCCTTGAATTTTCAGATTTATTATTTTGACAAATGATTACTGTGTAGAAATTGAACAAAGTAAATGTCCAGTAAAACTGTGCAGACACTGCCTAGAACAATGTAGTCCAGGAGTAAGTAAAGAAAATAAAAAGGAGAAACTGATTAAAAAAATTACAAAAAGCGAGGGTAGTGATACAAGTATGAAGAATACTTCTGAGTGAGGTTATTGGGGAAGTCCCTGTAGAAAAGGACTTTTGAAACATTATTTTTACATAATCAGCATTTTTCCATTATGTGAAAGTAACTATTAAAAGACACTTTTGGACTGGCTGGCGTAGCTCAGTGGATTGAGCACGGGCTGCAAGCCAAAGTGTCACAGGTTCGATTCCCAGTCAGGCCACATACCTGGGTTGCAGGCCATGGCCCCCAGCAACTGCACATTGATGTTTCTCTCTCTCTCTCTTTCTCCCTCCTTTCCCTCTCTAAAAATAAATAAATAAAATCTTTAAAAAAAATGACACTTTCATATTAGCACCTAGGATTTAGGTTTTAACTTTAATGTCCCTTGGAAGAGGAAAAATATTTACACATTTTTTTTTTCAGTCAAATGCTATGTGGGGCAGAAAGCATTTTGATTTTTCCATCTGGGCAAATATACCTGAAACAGGCTACATAGGAGCTTGTGACTCAAATATTGTGACGCACAACCTTTCAGAGCCTAAAATCTTAACTGGAAAAGAACACTGGAAAATATAGAGAGAAAAGTGAAGAGGAAAGAGGTAAAGAAATAATTTTTAATTTACAAAGAAAATAGAAAGTGGGAGTGGAAAGAGTGTACATGATGAGTTAGTGAGAGCATTGCAAGATTTTTTTATTTCATCTCTCTCTACACGTGAGCATCACTTCGAGTCTGTGTCCACAATATGTTATTAATAAATGGTGAAGTGATATCAGTAAGTGTTTAAAAATTGTGTTCTTTTCTGTGTGATTTTTCCCAGCATGTTAAGATTTGAAGCAACCAGGAGAAAGCCTTCTCATATTTTACAGAAATTTTAGCAATACAACAACATAAGAAAATATACAGACCATATATTGTGCTTTAGTGCTTGTAGTGGACATTTAGTAACTTCAAACAGTTTTAAAAAATGTTTTTGACTGCACCAAGATATCTGGCTCAGATGTGAGTATAGAAGACCATTAAGATGTTTCCTGCCTTAAAAAAAAGACTAGAAAAATATGCATCAGATTTCAATGTTGATGATAACACATTTTATTAAAAGTCAATTCCCTTTAAGATCTACATCTCAAGGGAAAAAATAAAACACTAAATTCTAAATGTAAAGTGCAAAGGGTTGACTATGATTCTTGGAATAAATATCAGAAAATATTAAATTGTGATGGTATTTTAGTAGTATTACTATTATTCTGTTAATATTATGATTACAAAGTTACATTGTGAGTGGCATTTTTCAGTTGTATTTTTTCAATACACTTGTATTTTTGTGTACAAATTTATAGACTGTGAGGTTTCTCACAATGCAAAAATTGATTTATTGTAAATATATCACCAGTTCTTTAGCAACTTCCTAATCTGTCTCTAGTTTTGATGCCTCAGGTAATCCATCCTTGCACATTCAGTTGCTTATTTTGTATTTAGATATTATACAGTTACAATATACATAATATTTTGCACCATAAAATAAAACAAAGAAATAAATAAACCAGAAAATCAGCTTTCTACCCTGACTTATTTAAGTAGGAGATATCTCCAGAAAATGTCCAACCATGGCTAATATAATGTATGGTTTGTGCAATATTGGTGTAATCTGGCAGCCAAGGACAGTGGATTGTAATGCACATGCGTGAACAATGACAACTTAACTGTATTAGTCAGTGGGGAAGGTAGATGCCATAGAGGGAGCATGTATGTGTACTCTGTGGCCATCACATTCAAAATGACTGAGCGAGTAGAGCAATAAATCTGCATCAAGTTTTGCATGAAGCTTACACATTCCTCGACGGAAACTATTTGGATGATTCAGAAAGCCGCAGCTTTGGGCCACTGGTGATTGGCAGCTTCATCGTGACAATACAACCTCTCGTGCCTCAATTCTCATGCAGAGTTTTTTGGTGAAATATCAAATCACCCTGGTGACCCAGCCCCCTACAGCCCAGATTTGGTGCCTTGTGACTTCTGGCTTTTCCCAAAACTAAAATCACCTTTGAAAGGGAGGAGATTTTAGACCCTTGATGAGATTCAGGAAAATACAACCAGGCAGCTGATGGTAATTGGAACTGTGTGAGGTCCCAAGGTGCTAGCTTTGAGAGGGACTGAGTCATCATTGTCCTATGTACAATGTTTCTTGTATTTTGTATCCTCTTCATAAATGTCTCATTTTTCTTATTATATAGCTGAATACCTTCTTGACAGACCTTGTGCACTAATTGTATCATTATGTGATATAGTCAATCTCAGAGACTCCAAAGCTTAGAATTCTCTTTGACTTTGGCCTTCCAAAACACCTTCTTTCAATTGTTATTTTCAATTTTCTTTAATTTTTTAAATCTCCCCCACCCAGGGTAAAATAAGTTTGTCTACATTGGTCCTTGATATTAAAAAATGTTAAGTGATACATATGATAATATATAAGTAATGAAATATTAGACAGATTAGATACTGGTTCAAGTATTTTGATTAGTTTTAAACTCAATGCAATGTGTGTGATAATGTTTAGGATTTTATAAAGGACTACATAGTTGACTACACATGATTTAGACTAGTATTAAAATACTAATACTGTAATTACTAAGGCTAGTAATTAATACTAATACTAACACAGTAGTAGTACTTATTAGTATCAGTACTAATAGTTATCACTATATTATAATATTAGCATTATACTAATAATTAGTACTAATACTAATTACTAGTAAACTAAGTAATTAGTAATTACTAATGTTAGTAATTAGTACTAATACTAATTCTGTGAATTAGTGAGTGCATAGAGATCAAAGAGAAGGAAGAGGTGGAAAAAGGTAGAAGGATCAATGGAAGGAAGGAAGGAAGGAAGGAAGGAAGGAAGGAAGGAAGGAAGGAAGGAAAAGAAGTTGGGGACAGTAGTCCCCTCTTTCCCATTCTCTTCTATGGTGTTCTGCTTTAGTATAGATTCTCATGATTAGTCCTTTTCCTGAGACTCATTCAAGATAGTGTAAGGTAGGGGTAAAATAAGGAATCATACTAAATAATGGTAATGATAATAAAGTTAGGAACCAGTGGGCACCATGCTGCCCAGTGATGGAAATCAGTAATTTGTCAAAGCTACTCCCTCCCAGTGACAGGCTTTCCCTCTCTCTGTTTCATGGCTCAATTTTCCTTTCTTGTCTCTCAGTTCTCACATGCCTCATACAGTTTTTTTTTTTTAAGCTTTGTTTTATTGCTATTGTTGTAAGTGGCTGGGAGAAAAGGCTTCTCGCAGGTCAAATCGCTACCCAATCTGTGGATTTCCAAATAGTTCTAATGGTCACTGGCACATATCCAGGCATATGAAGAATAGAACGTGGGTTTTTAGGAGCAGTGTATCAGTTACTGGTCTCAGTTGTGAAAAGAAGAAATCCTCTGATAAGAAAAGGATTTATGTAAGCCATATAGGAATTTCACAAAGGTGTTAGGAGAGCTGAATAAACAGCTTGTAGGCAGAGCTTTAGGAACAACTCATAAAAAAACCTAGAGTTGGTTGTCTTGAAGCAGAGCTACCTCTGCCAAGATCACAAAGCTGTGAGCCAGCTTGATAATCCTATCTGTTTTCCCACAGTCCTGATCCTTGTGCAGAAGACAATGAATAACACCTAGATCACCAGTCTCTGTACCTACGTACTGCAGGGATCACATCTGATTAGCAAGCCTACATCATGTCTATGCAAGTGTTACAATGAAACGTCAGGAATATGGGGGATATATCTGTTTTATTTCTAATTTGTTTGCCTTCATTTTTCCTTAGAAAGATGGGATTAGCACTAAAAAACATTCACATTGTGAAAACAATTTCCAAAAATTTGTATTTTATGTATTAACAACACTTTAAAAAAAAGTTAGAGTCCATGGTAACTAGATTTAGTATATGACAGGTCATCATTGATGGGTTTTCAGTACTTAATAAACATGCTGCAAGCACCACTGATAGAGCATTCAACTGCATGCATGTTACAATGTCGCGTGTGTATATCTGGCATCTTGTCTATAATTATCATGTAATTTTTAATTATGCATTGGTGTGAATTATTCTCTCAACTGATGGTGAATCTTTGAAGTTAGAATCTTATCTTCTCTAGAATATTATAATTCATCTCCATATTATAATTCATATTATAATTTCAACAATCTCAGGGCCAGGACTCTGTGTACAGTGAGAATAAATTAATACCACACTTAAGTCTGTTTTTAGTACCAATGAATTAATGGATTGAATAGGACACTTCCTCCAAATTTAGACTTTGAAGCTGATTTACCTGATTTTGTGATTTTCTCTACAATAGGGTAGCTAGGAGACCCTGCAGGATAAAAAGATTGATATCAGATTATCTCTGACCACCCTGAAATTATACAATAACAGAAGAAAGTATGGGTGCATATATTTTTTTTAAATGAGAGGGTCTAGATTCTCAGGGAGAGTTTATGACTAAAACAAAGAAACAAAATTAATAAAGATCAATAACCTCCAGTCTAGAGAAAACTCTACTAAATTTTAAGTAGAAAGCCCATTCTGGTTCAATTCTTGTAGGTATAAAACTCTCTAAATAAATTATTCCATCTTACTTCAAGTGTGGATGATGATGGGGTATTGTGTAATGTAATAGTGTGCTCAGGGTCATTGTTCTGCAAGGGGATTCTCATATCTGCCTGCAGATGAATAGGCATAAGAGTTTGACTCAGATGTACACTGAGTCCAGGACTTTGCCCAGGTTGTATTCAAATGAGTTCTTTACTACCTTTTCACTTTATTTTCCCCAAATTGCCTTTTTAAGTGATTATTTTGAGAAGTTTTGGTCAAGCTGGTATTCTGGTTAATTGTGTATCCAGTATTTAAAGTTTACTATAACCCATCTGTATTAGGTGCTAGGGCTACTATAATAGTATCGCAAACTGGGCAGCTTAAGACAGCAGACAGGTACTCTCAGTTCTGAAAGCTAAAAGTTTAAATCAGTGTTGTCAGAGCCACACTCCCTCTCAATACTCTAGGGCAGGGGTGTCAAACTCATTTTTACCGGGGGCCACATCAGCCTTGTGGTTGCCTTCAAAAGGCTGAATGTAATTTTAGGAGTGTATCAGAGTAACTACTCCTTAACTAGGGGCAAGGAGGTCTACATTCAGCCCTTTGAAGGCAACCTCCAGGCTGATGTGGCCCCTGGGAAAAATGAGTTTGATACCCCTGCTCTAGGGAATAATCTTTTTTTTGAATCTTCCTACTTTCTGGTCTCTTCTAGCAATGATTGCTTTTCTTTGGCTTGTCAAGAACCTCTGCTTCCAGCTTCCCATGGCCTTCTCTGTGTGTTTCTGCCCTTGTGTGTTCTCCCCTTGCCTTAAACAGATACCCTAATCCAGTGTAACCTGGTTGTTACTTAATTACATATGGGAAGATCCTATTGCCAAATAAAGTCACATTCTGAGGATCCAGAATGTGATACTTAATTTTGGGGTGATACTAATCAAACCAGTTCATCATCTATGGCATTTTATACATTCCAAGTAAACTGCTTAAGGATTTTTTTAAACAGGCAAGGAGGAAATATTTCATTAAGTATAACTGTCTATATAAGTGCTCTAATATTACTTATTTAGTTGCGTATGTCATATTTATTTGTCTATATATTCATTTTTAGAATGGACATATTATTTAATTCCCAGACTTGTTCCAACATTGTGCTATATTCCTGAGGGACAGAAATATTATAAAATTTCAGTTATACAAAACAAACTCTGACTATGAAGAATGTAAAGAATATTACATTAATATTATATTATATAACATTACATCACATCACATGTTATATTACATTATATTACATGTGTACTTAATATTACATAATAGATAATACTTTCCATATAATATATAATTATACAATAATAATTATAAAAATTATGCAAAATAACTACAATAAAACACATTGAAATTTGCATTTTACAATAAAATATTGTAAAAGGGCAGATGAAGGCAATACCTGTGAGGTGTGGTGTTTGCTGAATTCTCCACTGATTTGGTGGCTTTTGCAAGGGTTAGAATTTATAGCTCTTCATTCATGATCAGACAGCAAATATAAAAAAGGTTGATATTTCAAAAGTTCCCATGTGTGTGAAAATTTGCTAGTTGTTTATTGTTGTGAAGAAAGCAATTAATTTTGATTGTAGCTGAAACCAATTTCAGTCTAGCTTTCGTGCAAGTCAATGCTGTAAATATGTGTCATACGACGGTGTTGGAGCTGCCAACCTGATCGATACAGCCAAAGCATAAAACACAGAAAAATAAATCTGAAAATTTCCACTATCAGATGCAACATCTCTAAACTTTCTACTTTGCAAAGACACAGGATTCTTACTCAACATTTCAGAAGTAAGCCAGGGCTGCTGTTTTATTGGAGATAAGGGTCTCTCTTAAATTTCGTTTTATTTACTATTGCAGTCAATTAATTCTGCCAAGTTGTAATTTCCTGCTTCAGAATGTTGGCTAGATGCCAACACTGTAAACAATTTTAGGGATGAGTCTGTTGAAATTGTGTAACTTAATGCCCCTGCCTGCATCCGGGTCACTGTTTCTATTCTCTGATAGAAGAATATATGGTGTTCTCTGCCATGCTTCAAGTAAAGGGGCAGTTTTCATTTCTTATTTTATGAATTTTATAAAAATTATTGAATATATTTTATGTACTTCAGAATACTGTTAATTTTGTGAATGAAAATACAATGCATGCAAGACATTTAGCATATATTTACTTATTTATTTTAACCTTACCTGAAGACATGCTTACTGATTTTAGAGAGAGGGAAAGGGAGGGAATAAGGAAGAGAAAAATGATTAGTTCCCTCTCACAAACACCCTGACATGGGACCAAACTAGCAACCTAGGTATATTCCCTGACTGGGAATTGAACCTGTGACTTTTTTTGGTCATGGGACAACACTCCAAACAACTGAGTCACACTGGCCAGGGCCATTTATCACATATTTAGACATTTAGCTCTTAAAAAGTGGAAACTATTGTCATCATCCTCATCATCATTATTGTCATGGCCTTCTGAGGTAAAATTAGGACATCAATAAGCAATGCTATGTACAAATTTGCTTAGGAAATGATTCTAAGCAATTAAGAAATACATAAGAAACTCCAGACTTCACTTAAATATAAATACCAAGGCAAGACAGGACTCTAACTCCTTAACTACTGAACAGTATAGCTCCATCTTTCATAGTGTCCCTCTCTACCTGGCAAACAAGACATCTGGTTCACATCCTACCAGCTGAGAAAAATTAGTCAATGCAGAGAGTCATTTCAGATAGCACCAGCAAAAAAAAAAAAAAAAAAAATCCCAGGAAAAATCTTAAATTCTTTGCATGCATGAACCAATTAGCATGGCCAGATGAATGGGGCATTTTCTCTGTTAGACAGCCTTACTCCAAACAGGTAGATTTACCACAGGAAAAGAGGGTTCATTGCAAAGGTTACTAGATATTGGACTGAAACAATAAAATGTACCCCCAAAAAGCATTAAACACATTCCTGTCATTTTCACCAGTTTTCTTACTATACCTCAGATCAGATCATGTAAGAAATATTTTAATCACTTCAGGGCCCAAGTGGTGCACAATGCATCTGCATCACCATATCCTTGTTAGCAAAGCTCCCTGGTATATAATTCAAACCCATTCCAAACATATTAAGGGTCTTTACTTTTCTCATTTAATATTTACATGTTACATTCAAATTCTCAATAAAAATGGCACAAAGGAAGCTTTAGTAATGTAACTTTAGATAAATGCTCCATTTCTGTGGCTGAAAGGAAATGAAAGAACTGCTTTGTTTTCAGCCATCAGATATTCATTATTCTGTTGTATTTGCTGATAAGGCCCTCCTTCACTTCACTGTACCCTCCTTTGGTCCCACTGATCCCACATCACTGATCCCACGTTGCTACAGGAGCCTATGTGGTCAACCACCCTTCATGTCCCAACTTGAAATGGGTTTCATCTCCTCCATGAAACCATTGTCCCTTAAGTAGTCTTTACTGGGGTGGTGGGGAGGGTTCGGGGGAAATGGCAGAGAACTGTACTTGAACAACAATAAAGATAAATAAATAAAATAAAACAAATGCTACATTCTTTCTGCTAAAAAAAACAGAAAACAGACTGAGTATGGAAAGGTAAAGGAGCTACAACTAGTTAAATGTATAAGAGAAGGAAATTGAAAGAGTGGGGGTTATTTCAGCAGGTTTGAGAGGATAGGGTGAGAGCTGCTTTCATCATGGGCAGGAAAACTAATAGATCCAAATAATGTATGAATTACTTATGAAAATAAACTTATAACCTTCCATTTGATCCATAATGAAAATCCAGAAGACACAAGCTTGTGGGTTTTGAATAAATTTTATTTTTAGAATTATGAAATAAGGGAGCTCTTTGTCTATGAAAACTTTACAGAATCAAAAAAGTTAATTTGTATTTTTTAAGTCACTGAAGTTGGGATTTTTATTCCTTTAATAGATTAAATGCACACATATTAATTTTATAGCATTTATTCCTTGGGAAAAATTGGCATGGTAAATGACTATTTTCTGAATTTATCTTTATGTGGTCTCATTCCAGGAAGTTATAGTGTATCCAAAATAAATAACTGTTTCAGTGGCAAAGTGGCCAACTTTTTTGTACTATAACAAACTACAAACATATGATGCCTCAATTTAAGATAATTATAGTCTTATTATAAAACCAATGATTAACAGAAAAATCTGATGCCACATCTTGCTTTCTTTTTCTTCATAGCAGTTAAAACTTCTTGAAATTATATTATATAATTCATTAATTGTCCATTTTCATTCTTATCTACGGCTTTTTTAAAATTGTGGTTAAAAAACATGTAATGTGGTTGGAATGCAAAATGCACGTTGGAAAACAGTTTGGCAGATTCTCACAACATTAAACATACTCTTACCATCCCATTCAGCAATCATGCTAGTTGGTATTTATTCAAAGGAGTTGAAAATTTATATCCACATAAAACCAGCACACAGGTGTTTATAGTAGCTTTGCTCATAATTTCCAAAATCCTATAGCAACCTTTCTTCAGTAGGTTAATAGGTAAATAAACTGTGAAAATCCAGACTATGGAAGAAATGAGCTATCGAGCCATAAAAGATGTAGAGAAAACTTAAATACATATTACTAAATAAAAGGAGCTACTTTGAAAAGGTCGCCTACTTCATGATTCCAACTACATGGCGTTCTAGAAAAGGCAAAACTATTTAGACAGTAAAAAAAAATAGTAAAAATGTTGTCAGGCGATAAGAGGAAGAAAGAGATGTATAGGTAGAACAAAGAAAATTTTTAAGCAATGAAAATACTTTGTGTTATACTATTATACTATCGTATACTATAATATAATATAGTATATTATACTATACTATATATAGTATAGTATATTTACTATAGTATACTATTATACTACACTGTTATGCTATCTTGATAGGTATACAACATTATAAATTTGCCCAAACTCAGAATGTACAACATCAAAAGTGACCCCTAATGTAAACTACGGATTTTGGGTGATAATGGTGTGTTATTGTAGGTTCATCAGTTGAAACAAACATACCTCTCTGGTGGGGTCTTGGATAATGGGAGAGGGTACACATAAGTGAGAGCCAAGTGACGTTTTTACCAGCATCTAAGACTTACTAAGACTTACTCACTATATCATCTTGAATAAATAATACTTTTACAGTGTGATTGGTAAATAAAGAGTTTGGATGAAGTGATTCCCATGATTCCTTAAATTTCAGCTTCACATTCAAAGTTCATAAATTCTGAGTCTGGAGAAACAACGGCACCTAAGCTGTGAGTTAATAATTCCTGAGTACTAAACTGAGAATAAATTTCAAGTGGATAGCCATTAGTATTTCAAGCAAATCCCTGAATGGCCTTAAATTGTGTTTAGATTTGCTGAATGCTTTTCAGAATATTCTGGGAGTGTGGAAAAATACTGAGTAGTAAAGTTGGCTGTTCTCTAGTACATGTCCTAAATAAGTGTAACATGCCCAGTAATCGGGTTACCATTCAAAATTATTTTTAAAGGGTCTCACCATTCAATTTATATTTGTGATGCTAAATGTTAATTTTAAGTAAAATTGAAAACATTATTTTGGGGTTTATTTCTAGTGAATGTACAAATTCATAGAATGTTAGAAATATTTGAAACAATTATTAGACAATTATAAACTCTTTACTCTTTGAATTATAGAAAATGTATCAGTGTTTAGAAAAGCAAAAGTAGGTGTCATGGGTAGTAAGAAAGTTGGCAGGGTTAAAATACAGAGTGTGTGTATAAATATATACACACCAGCTTCAGATTACATCTTTGACACTTACTATTTGTGGTTCTTAAATATAATTAGAGACACCAACTCCATCCTCACCGTTGTTATGAGGATCAGATGAAATAATAGTCATGAGAACAACTTGTTCTCATAACTATTCATTATGTCCTTCCTTGTTCTTTCCAGTAAATGTTATCTGTTAACATGTGACTGTTCGCAAGTGAAACATTTCTACTCCTGTTGTATTCTTTAATTAGTTCATATATGGAAAATACATCTAAGTCTGAAAAATAGCCCAAAGAAACAGGCTCTAAATGCTGGAAACTGTACATGGTACCTTACAGGAAAAGGGGGTCATTGACCATGTGATTCAGTTAAGAGTCTTGCGATAGTGAGATTATCATTACTTACCGGTGGTATTCCGGTGGACCCTAAATACAGTCACAAGTGTCCTTAGTGACATGCACATAGAGTCAGGAAAGATACAGCCACAAAATCAGTGAGTGCCTGCAGCAATGAGACTGGAAGAGGCTGGCACCATGATTACAGCCTGGGGACTTCTGACTTTTGGCTCCACAGTTATTAGACAAACAGTGCGTTTCTCTTGTTTTAAGCCACCCAAGTTGTGGTAATTTCTTACAGTGGCCTCTAAAACTAACATGGTAGGGTCTAGATGGGCATGAACCCAGGCTAGCCGTAATTACTTAAGTGTATATTGTATAATGGAAGATTTTATTTTCTCGTATTAATTTTAAAGTTAAACTGAAATGTTATACAATTTATAGATAATGGGAAATACTCATCTGTATCATCTTCAATTATTATTTATTACACTCCTAGGTCCTAGCTAGGCGTTGTGCTAATCAAACATGGAGGAAATAAGATCAATGAATCCTATGCCTTATTGTAAATCATAGTCTTGTGTGGGAAGGACTTCTCAAAACACATAATAAATTGACACAGTAGTAATGTCTGCACTAGGGATGAAGCTTTTTTACTCATTTACTCCATAAAAAAAATCATTGAATGGGAAATTTGCTAGCACTGAGATACACAACAATGACAGTGGTGGTGATGATGATGATGATGATGACAGCTTTACTAGTATTTGTTTTGTGTATACTATCAGCCAGGGCCAGCCTGTGTATTACCATAGGTAGTTTACATCCCATTCACTTTAGACAACTATTTTATTTGTTTAATTTTTTTGTTTGTTTAGTGTAATGACCTCTGGTGCACAGAACGGAACCAGTCATGATCTGTGGTTCTATGGTTCCTGGAAAACTTCATCGTGTGAAATTGGTTCTGCACAGTTATTTAGTTTTTTAGTTATTTTTAATAAACACTAGTAAAGACACCAACCAACATGTGAGCTAGATCTTGCCACAAATCCCTTTGGTATCATCACTCATGATTTTTAAATGAGGGGATTGAGGGTTACAGAAGTAAGAGTTACAGAGTCAATCAAGCAGCTTGGGTTTGAATGAGGGCTTTCTGAAACAAGAGCTAATAATACTGTCTGCTCTTAAATAAAACTTATATTATGAATTCCAGTTACTGAGTTGAATTTTTTATCCTTTTTTTGCATTAAACATGACTGAGGTTTGAAAAACTTTCTACCTCTTTTAAGAGTAACTTCAACCACCAACTGAAACACTTTGCCCTTTCCCATTCTTTCCTCCTTCTCCCTCCTGTGAATGGTCTATTCACATTGTTGTAGTTAAAATCATTGGAGTGAAACATGAGTGCAGAAGAAAATTTTTTTGCAGTCTTCACCAACACAATTTTACCATGGCTGAAGTAGATTGAATGTACCCGACTTGCCCCCTGCTCTCGTCGCTACTCCTGTGGCTTGCTTGCAGGTTACATGTGTAATTGCATTTCTGGGTGGCAAGCCCTTTCTATGCATGATTTCACTTAATCTGAACAATCCAGATGTCAAGCAGAGTACATTCAGAATGGAAGAGGGAGGTAAGGAAAACTAAATCTTACAGATATTCCTAGTCACTTAATTTCACAGAACCAGCAGAAAGTGGCGAGGAAACTAGGTACTCAGTTTTCCCTGTCCTTTCAAGGTGCTTTTCTCATTCTACTCTCATGACAATAGACTTTGACATATATGTAAAACTGACCACCTAAATAACTGCCTCTTTTAATCTTTCTAAATATCACACACATGTGTTCATTGTCTAAACTCACTCTGCTGGCGGAGCTGTGAGAAAATAAAACTTTTTTTTTCATTCTTCTTAAGCTGTTTTTGTCCTGTTGGATTTTACCACTCATAATCCCATTGATTTCTTCTCCTCCAGATAAAATTATGCCTTTGTTGATACAGTGGAGAATTGCTATTCTGGGTTTTCAATAAAATCATACTTACCCTTCTATTTTCTAAATAAAACTAACAGAATTTTATCACTTCTCTCACAATTCAAATATACCTAGTAAATATAGTTGCTAGATATAATTTTCAAAAGCAAACCTATAGTAATTTTTAAGAGATAAAAAGGATTAAAAGATTAAAAATCTCATTTATCAATTGATATATTTCCAATTTAAATTCTAGTATTTTCCAAGTTTAAGAAAAAAGGTTTCTTACCAAAACAACTGTGCTAGTAGGCATTTTAAATGATTTTGATGTAAAAAAAATAGCCCTCTTATTCAGAAATTATTGGGCATTTGACCACTGAGACAGTTTGCTAACAGAAATTTTATTTTTTAAGCTATATATCTGAAACTAGTTCTTATAGACAATCTTAAAGGTCCATACACTTAATATATTTGTTAGATTTAAGAACACAACATTTATAATTTGTATGATATATTTCTCTCTATGTATTGAATGCATATCTATCTCTATCTAGCCAGCATCTATCTATAAGTCACTGTCCTATGATACTCACTGCCTCCCATGATCACTGGTTTAATTTAAAATTAGGTAGTGTGGTCAAAACAACCATATGTTCACTTAATGTCCATTTTCTCAGTCTTGCATTTGGTAATTTAAAAAATGAGTTTTAGCTAGAAATTTATACCTACTCATCTAGCTACATTTACCAGCCTCCCAGCATCTTTTGTAGTGAGTCAGGGCCACATGACTATGTTTTGGGCAATAGCTGTATAAAGGAACTTCTGAGTTCACAGTTATAAATAAAAGAGAAAAGTGTAATTGCTTCTTGATATAGTTACTTCCTTTTCATTAATTGCCTGACGTACACCTTTATTCACTGTGATTAAATGATAAATTCTTTTTCAGTCTGGAAATTATTTTTATGTTGAAAACTGTCTTTTTCTTCTAAGATCTGGTTCATATCTTACAGAGAGGACTTCACATATTATCTTTGTTTTTTGTTTTTTTTATGTTCTTGCTCAAATAAGGCAAGGTGTTGTTTTCTTATCAGGATCTTTAACTTCTGTGAAAGATTTTGCTTCACCTTTATCAAAGCTAGATCTGCACCCCTCTGTGTGTTTGGGCATTACCCCACACTTCTCAGATCTCAGAAGTCACCACACAGCATCATGCTTGTCCAGAGTGGGGAAGGGCAAGTTCCTATCAGTTCTCTATTTATTCCCAGTTTCTAATGCAGTACATGAGACATAGCAAGTTTTTAATAACTGCCTAGTGTGTATCTAATCCGAATCCTCTAGATAGATATCTTTTGTGTGTGAGTGAGAGAGATTATTTTTCTCTACTCGATCAATATTCTGGGAGGTGAAGGGCGAAACTTACTTTGGTAGGAAGGAGAGTTCTTAAACTACTTGGGATTTTTATTGAAAATACTGCCATCTGTGTAGCTCTAAGGCCTTTCTTGTGTTGCACAATTAAACACACTCCCAGACATGGACCTTGAATCTATTGTGAATCATTTCATTTTCAAAGTTTTGTGAATCAACAGAAGAGAACACAACACAACCTTTATAAAAATGGAACTTTCTTTTTTCAATAACGTCAGAGACAAGCTTCTTAATTAAGTTCCCTTAACTGGGTATAAATTCTATCTTGCCTTTATTGCATTTTTTCATTTTATTTATCACATAAGTTTAGAACCCTTATCATTTTTACAATGATTAATATTAAAAATATGTACCAAGACTTTTTACTTTTTAATTAAAAATCTTTGAAGATTTCCTTAGAAAAATGGTGACATAATAAATTCTAAGGATCTATTATCATTAGTATATTTGCTTAGTAGTGTTGGTTTGGTTGGATATCTTGCAAACAGTTTTTCCTTCAATTCTTTGGGAGTTGCTTTTCATGCCAAAAAAAAAAAAGGTAACTTATCTGTTTCCTTTCAAAAGTAAGTCGAATTCATTGTCTAGCAATAGTGAATCAGACTCTCTAATTTGTCAGTTTTGTCAAAAGAGCACGCTCTTTCTCTAAAGCCATGTGGTCAAGCACTCTGGACTTATGAAATTAATATTCATTCAGAGTGTCTGAGTCCACTGTCTGGACAGAACAATAGTAAATTAGTGACTCTATGGAAGTAGTTTGTTATGTTACATTCTCCTGATTACAGAAAGGTAGAATCTACACAAAAGTTCAATTTTGTATTATCCTTATTTTCAACATATTGTCACTTTAAAACATGCATATGGCTAGACAACAAATGCATATACATAAATATATACATGTATATGCATTTACATGTGAGTATCCAGATATTAGATAGAACTCACTTGGGATCAGTTTTGTTTTTTTTTTTTAATATTTTATTTATTTATTTTTAGAGAGGGAAGGGACGGAGATAGAGAGAGAGAGAGAGAGAGAGAGAGACATCAATGTGCGGTTGCTGGGGGTTATAGCCTACAACCCAGACATGTACCCTGGCTGGGAATCGAACCTGGGACACTTTGGTTCCCAGCCCGCGCTCAATCCACTGAGCTACGCCAGACAGGGCTGGGATCAGTTTTTTTTAAACTAAATAAACTGATTTACATACAAATTTCACAGCTTTGTGAAAGTGTGGATCACATCCCATATGTCTGTAGGCTCCATGCCTCTCATACACTTTCCCCCCTGCCATCAGACCCCAGTCAGGCCAATTCCTCTTTGAAACACACCTCTATGATTTTATTTCAGAGCCTCTCATGTACATTGATTGACTTCCTCCTCTGTTCCCATCACATGGGGTACATATTTCTCCATCGTGGCTTCCATCACTCTTGCTGACTAGTTTCTATTAATGTGTCTGTCTTATTTGCTAAACTCCGAGGAAGGCTGCAGGGCAAGAAAGAAGAGAGGAAGGAGTTTAATAAATAAATGGGTAGGAGAATTTATGATTAAAGTTGTGTTGAAAATGTGCCAACTTTGTGTGTCAATATGTGAATTATTAAATAAATAATAATCTTGCTTTGAAATATTAATTGAGTTGTTTTAATAGCCTGCGCCCTATAAAAACACTGCTATTTACTTGGGAGTATTAATGATGTATCTGTGGAAGGATCTGGCATTTTACTGGGAAGTATAATGAGCTTGACAAGATGATCCTGATGATGAATTCAGTCCTGATGTATTATCATAACATGGTTAGAATGAAGAAAAAACTCAGTTAAGATCATTTTATCTGACAATCAAACTCTGGCTGGGATTCTACATAAGTAATACTATATACACCATTAAAGCCAGAGACCTCAGTCCATGTGGAGCCCATCATTCTCTCTGTGTAGATAAGCTGGTGGCTTTAAATGGCTAGGCTGATTTTTTTTTTTGTGTAATTGGTTTATTTCAAACTGGCAGTGGTTATAAGTCACGGAAACTCTAGAAATAACTTCCTGCAAGCATTCTCCAAATGCAATGACTTGAGTTTGTGCTTATACACTTTGTAAGTTTTAGCCCTTCAGATAGAATCCAGGGTCATGGCACAGCACACACCATTGTATTAACTTATGTTTCCTTCTCCCCCAAGGGAGGGGGAATTTTGTCCCCTCCTGGCACTTGGTAAATGATTACATTTTTTATTTGAGTTGTCAAAACTCCTCAGGATTGTGAAGAGATTGTAATGTGTGTCTCAGGGAAAGTGAAAAACAGGAAGCTTATTATGTATTTTATGATTTAATGAATAAATGTATAAAATATATATGTATGTATTTAATAGACATTTATGTATGTAGTGAAAATTTTAAGGAGGTCCAATTATTTCTCAGTTATAATTGTATGCATGTGTGTTCAATATAGAAACAAAAAATGATAACAAAGAAAATAATATAAAATTATTTTGTCATCTTATAATGGGAAAAATTAGAATATACGAGCATACTAACAAATATAGACCTGACCCCTCTGTAGAAGAAAAATATTATGTTTTACTTTTAAATCAGTACCTATACAATTTTTTTCATGGTACTGAATATTTTTGGTAAACATCAAATTAATGGCTGAGGAATGAGAGATAAATTGAAGGTTTCTATTAACTCAGGTTATACAAGCTCTAGCAGATGCCCTTTGATTCCCTGAAATGATTTTTTAAAAGATCTTATTATTTCCACAGCTATCACTGGGCATCTTTCTTAATCTCCAGCCAATGAAGTTCTTATAAAGTTAAGCTGCTTTGATTATTTTGTCTCTTCCAGAGCCTCAAGCTCAACATTTAAATAGCAGTTGTGTTTTTCCATGACTCAGGAAGTTGAAGTTAAAAGAAATTGAGTTGAAATGTGTATTGGTTATAAGTTCAGCCATTTGGGGTCTCATTCTTACTCTTTTTAACTATAAAATAGAGAATCATATACCTAACTCATATATTTATCGTGAAAATTTAAATATATAAAGAGAATAGCAACTGGCTTATAGGTAACATCTCATTAATGCTAGCTATAATAACCATAATTAGTATTTAATTGCAAATTAATAGTAAAATAGATAAAATGTTATATTCTCAATTGATTTTTGTTTATATTTATTTAATTTATTTTTTAGTGCTTGCCACTTGATTGATTTACTTAGCAATATATTACCTATAAATACATCTAGCTCTTTCTCTTTGAAGAAATGCATAGAAATAGAAAAATATATTTTTCTACAGAAAAATGCATAATATGGAAATTTATCTTAACTATTATACTTGATTTTTAAAATTTATATACAGGTAATTTTACTATATAAAAATTAAAAATAGCTTACAAAATATTTCACAATTAATATTTGCCTTGTGACCCTTAATGCAACATGCAACTTTGTAGATTTCTTTTTTGTAAACATGTCAGTGTGAGCAGTGATAAGACTGTGGATGAAAGCTCTCGAATGATATAATTCATTTTTTTCTGTTTAGTCACAGTTTACTTGATTCTTTCTCTAACACCCATCCCTATTTATTTTCTTTTCACGATCCTCCCTTCTCTCATATTTATTTTCTTTGCAGTTTGTTAAATACAGAAGGGAAAGTCAGATGGATATTCAATAATTGTCCTTACTGTAACAGAACTAGGCTCCCAATGTGACACACTTGATTGTGGTGTCCCTGAAAATTTACATAATCACTATTATCAAAACTGTGTAATTACTGACACCAGCTGTGCAAAGCCCTGGTCCCTGTAAAGAGCTGGGAACCCTGCAAGAGCTGGGCACTGGGACACCACTTGAGTGGAAAAACCTTTTATCTATTTACTCCCCTTGGTAAATGCTAGTTCTGACAATTACATAGAAACCTTAAAAACAAGTTAGGAAAATTGGGAATGGACAAAGAGGACGACTGAAGGAAAATTTGATTATGTTTTCACAACAGTTCAAAGCATCACAGTATAGGAAAAAATAAGAGATGAAAAGCAGAAAGTAAATTTATGTATGAAACATATCTAGCTCCATCTCCAACTCTATTTCACATCTTTGGCAATTTTTCTACTCCTATATATATTGTTTCATACATATGTATTTGTCTAAATACATATTTATATGTACCCCATAGATACATACGTGTGTGCGGGAAACTTAGGTTCCCAGACTTTATCCCTACGTTCCTCTGGCCAATGGAAACATCTTATTTTTCTAAGTGTCATTGAAAAACCTTTATATTGTTAACATTTCAATTTCTTAAAAAATTACCATTTACTTGTTCTCTTCACAACATGTTCATGTAGGGAATCATTTATAGAAAACACTGCCTATTCCACCACTTGGCATTTCTTCTATAAACAGCTAAGTAGATGTCTTTCAACAGCATATACCAAGACACAGCAATTATTTTACTGATCGTCAATAGGTTTTTATTTCTTATTTAATGAGAGATGTGGTACAAAGAAGCATTTGGTTTGGGGTTTGTACATTAGTTTAGCCTTGATCTCCAGACAAAACACCCATTGAGCTCATATCTTTCACTGTTCTTTAATTCTTCATGTTCTTGCGCCTCTTCTTTTTTTCAGCCTAGATTTCACTACCCATCCTAATAATCGCTCCCTAAAATACTCACTCATCTCTCTTAAATCCCAAACTTATTTAAATCTAACTTTCTTTATGCCTGCCCCAATGTAGGAGACTATGGCAGATAAAAATCAAATAAGTATGATGAATGACATCATTTTTGAATTTTTGATCATTTGTCTCAATTGGGTCCTTACTATTGCTAAGCAGTCCTATAATCTCATTCATTGCACACATCATTGCTTCTCCCATTAGGATAGAGCCCTATTTTATATGTTCTTCACTCTCCTCAAACTTCAGTCTCCTCCCCCTCAACCCACACTATCAGTTGGTATCCCTGCATATCCATATTCTTTGGATCCAAAGAAACAGCACAACCAATAGGAAGTGTGTGATATATATATAATCTTATATATATATAAGATTTTACATGGATACATGGATATTTATTCTAAACAATTGGCTCACACAATCATGGAGGCTGGTAAGCACAGAATCTGTAGAGTCCGTTTGGAGGCTGAAGACCCAGAGAAGAGTCAATGTTGCAGTCAAACCGTGAAGGCTGTCTGCTTGCAGAATTGCATTTTGCTTGGGGGAGGGCAATGCTTTGTTCGATTCCTTCTTCAACTGCCTGGATGAGGCCCGTCCAAATTATGGAGGATGATCTGCTTTACTCAAAACCCACCAATTTAAATGTAAACCTCATCATAAAACTCCCCTATAAAAACATCCAGAATAATGCTAAACCAAATGTCTGGGCACTGAAGACCAGTCAAACTGACACATAAAATTAACCATCACATTCTGCTGCTTCTTTGTTTTTGACTTTAAAGAATTTTTTAAATTTTTAATTAGAGTTGCCATGCAGCATTATATTAGTTTTAGGTGTACAACCCAGTGATTGGACATCATATAACTTACTAAGTGACCCCTCTGATAAATCCAGTACCCATTTAACACCATGTATTGTTATTACAATATTATTGGCTATATTCCATATGCTGTACTTTGCATCCCCTAGACTACTCTGTAACAGTCGATTTGTACTTCTTAATCCCTTCAACTTTTTTTCCCTTCCCTCAACCCCCCTCCCATCTGACAATCATTAAAAATGTTCTGGGTGTCTCAGTTGGTTAGAGCATCACCAAGGTTGGGGATTTGATCTCCGGTCAGGTCATAAGAATCAACCACTGAATGCATCAATAAGTGAAACAACACATCCATGCTTCTTTGTCTCTCTTTCCCTTCCCGCCCCCTCTCTCAATCAATACATAAAAAAAAAAGTTTTCTGTATCTATGAGTCAGTTTCTGTTCTGTTTGTTAGTTTATTTTGGTTTTTAGATCTATTTTGTCTGGAGTAGGTATTACTACCCCAGATTTGTTTCTTTGTTTCCATTTTTATGAAATATTTTTTCCATCCCTTTACTTTCAGTTTGTGCGTGTCTCTTGTACACAGCATATGTAATGGTCTTGTTTTGTTATGCATTCAACCTTCATATGTCTTTTAATTCGAGCATTTAATTTAATCCATTTGCATTTAAAGTGATTATTCATAGATAAATTGCCATTTTGTTATTAATATTTTTTTATCTTTTCTTCTTCTTTTTAAAGAAGATCCTTTAACATCTTTTGTAATACTGGTTTGGTGGTGATGGATTCACTTTTATGTGAATCATCTCATTTAATCCTAAAATCAATTTTGAAAGATATCTCCTTATTTTGCCCTTATACATGAAGAAATTGGAGCTTGGAGGTTAAAGAATCTTATTCAATGCCACAAAGCAAAGGACAGGAGTCAGTGCTGCAAGCTCCTTCTCTTACTGATAAACCAGCCCATCTATAATAAAGATGCTTCCCATCCAATCATGGATCATAATTTAAGGGAAACACATTTTGTCATTAGCACCTTAATCCTAAACTGGTCAGATAAGAACTTTTAGGATTCTTCCCTGAAAGTCTGTAATTCAACTGACTTATATTAGAATTGCTATTTACTGACAAAGTTCTCTTAGAAATCTGATGACCAGACACTAGTAGAGAGTTATTGGCAAAAAGTTGAGTACAACTTACCAAATTGTACTTTTCCCCATTTATTGCTTTCAGGGCATTTTAAAGCCTTTGTTATTTGTGAGTGAAACAATGAGGGTATATGTGTGACACAACATCATTAAGAAAAACATAAAGAGAGCATCTAAGAGCAGGACCAGTTTTCCAAAGAGGGTAACTTAAAATACTAGGAGCAATTTTGCTCTGATTTTCTTTTGTTTTGTGGATTAAAGGTTGTTTTTATTTTTTGATATGATGTTCTGTGAAATATACAGGTGCTTTGTTTTTTCGTATGTTTTCTTATTTTAAAAATTGAAACATAATTAGGTTGTTCCCTTGAAGCCACGGGTATCTTATATTTTATGTTACTTTGAATTGAGAAAATTGCAGTTAATTTTTACCACAACTAGGGAAGGGTTCCATAAGTTTTTATCTGCCTTGTGGGCAACATCAAATTACAATGCACAAGGGATATTCAGTCTAGGGAGTTCAGACGGAAAGGGCAGACTTCTTTCTGCGGACTGGCCTTACAAACCATAGCAGCCTATCTATCCTGCCTGTTGAGCATCCTTTTTTCACCTGCATACCACTAGGTGAGGGGAAAGAATTTCCTAGAGCGTGGGGAGAAAGAAGTAAGGGGAAGACTCAGCTGCATGTCTAGCCTCAGTATGCACCCCAGATGCATTTCTTGTAAAGTAATGTAAATAGTAAGCAGAGTGGTTTAAGCAGTACCGCTGGTACAAAAAGTGGATAGAATACTTAGACTTATTTTGTCTGGGTAAGCTTTCCTTCCTGTGCTTAGCATTACTTCTAAGGGAAAAGGAATTCTGAGGGAGAAGAAATTTGTAAGCTAAATATTATTACAGTAGTAGAAGCTTAAACCACTAGAAAGCTGTTTTATCATGGCAAAGACTGCATGATCTTTTTCTCTTATTGTTCCTCTTCCATCATTATCATTGTTCTTGTGGTTATCATCATTCTAAAAATAAGTAACGCCTACTGGGCTCTTTCAAGGTGGCAGGCAGTATTCTAAGTGCTTTATTTACTTGAGCTCACTCAATTATTACAACATTTCTATGAGTTAGAAATTCTTTCTACCTTTATATGGAGAAGAAATTGAGGGACACAAGGAGGAAGAAACTTGTACAAGCTATCAATTTTGAGGGACTTTACATCACTTCCCTGGAGAGAAGGTAGTCCTTAAGTCTCAAATCTAGTAAAAGTGGGTTCAAGTATTAGCTCTGCTATATACTAACTTTATGACTATGGTAAGCTTATGCAATATCTTGAGTCTCAGCTTCCTATTCATGAAATAGGATATATAACAATAGCTATCTCCTAATAGTGCTGTGGATATTAAATAAATTATGGGCAAGTTATTGTGATTCCTGGCATTAGGGATTACTGTTAGTTTACAAAAGTAATACATTATTATTAGTAGTAGTAGTAGTAGTAGTATTAAATCAGGAGTTAAGCAAATTTAATATTCTCTGATTTCAGGCAGTAAGCATATTTTGCTAATTGATTATTACAGTAAATAAGAATTTTAATATAAGAGCTGAGTGAATTTAACTAATTAACTAAATAATCCTAGACATCATTGGGAATAAAGCGAGCCAGGAGTCCAGATTTGAAATTTTAAATTCCTATTGAAGGATTCTGACAACTTTCTCTTTCCTTTGTCTTACTTTCAATACATTGGTCTCCACACTTTCCCACTTGTTTTTAATTTTCAGAAGGTAATAACATTGAAAGTTTAACTTCTTGTGAAATGGAGCTTACAATAATAGCAATATAAATAAAATCATAATAGATATTTTAAAGTCTTTCAGAGTTTATGAAGCATGTCATTGGCATGATCATTTCCAATTGTAAATAACAAGTTCACCATGGAAACAGATGATGCCAACATAGGTCTGATGGTCTTGTTATGTCCAACACATTCAAGAAAATTTTTGAATTTACACAGTGTAAATTCTAATAATGTTTGGCTTGCATCTCTGTGAAGACCCTTAATATGTTATCTTGTATTTATTTAAGCTCCTGACTGGATTTGCAGTGTGCGCAGTTCTGAAGGTTGGCAAATTCCAATATCCACCAAACCTTTACTGTAGATATTATCTGATAAAACATGGCTTAGCAAATTTAATTATTTCTCTGCCAATCTGTAGAGTGGAAGAAACAATTTTCAAATCCAACTTCTAACCCCAAAGCCCAATCTCACATTTTCCAGTGTAGATAAACTTTAGGATGTACATCTAAAAATCTAATATATTGATTTAATTAAAGTTTTTATATAGGATTACTTTGTAGTGTACATTGCTGTGCTAAACCTGTCTGCTTCACGCACTAATGGAAGAAAAATTTAAGAGTGTTTACTCTGTATGTTGTTCTCCACCTTTGGCATTACTGAAAGTGAGGTTGAATATCTACAAACCTTAATGCCAATGTACTTAACAGTCAAATATAACATCCCAACCATCAATTCTAATATTAAGAAAAATATGTATTTCATTTTAAATTCCATATATACATATTTCAATATAGGGTAATTAATTATATAAAATAACAACACTATGTTATAGACTACTCTTCAAATGACTTTAACACATAAGAGCATATATGCCTGCTCAATTAATGCTCAGTGTCACTTTTTACATCTACCTCTATTTGAACAAATACTGTCTACATGAAAAACACATTGAGAAAGATTGACAGAAAAATGAATGTTTTAACATGGGTTCTCCTTCCCCCCAAAATCATGAGTCCCCCCATAGGTTTGGAAAACACGAGAATAAATTAAATATATATGCAGAACCCATCTGGCTAGAAATTTTCATCAATGAAATTAAAGAAATAAAATAAACCCTGACATTCTGTTATGGAAATGACCACTGAACAAACTGCCCATGGACTATAGCACTAGAAGGTGATTTTACTGAACAGCTTATTTTTCCTAGAAAATATAAGTTTTCCTAGAGATACTATGTCAATTTGCAATGACTATGGCTTAAATTAGAAATAACAAAAAAATTTTGAAACAGTTTATCATCATTTTATTTCATTTTGCTAAACAGGTGAAGTCAGCCCTTTTGGAAAGAGAAAATACAAATCCTTAATATATTACCTGGTCATTAGTGTGTTTCTACATTGAGAAAGGATAGCATAATTTAGCTGGCAAAGCAAACTATTTGATATCAAAGAGAGAGCTGTGTTTCATTGTGAGCTATGACTTATTAAATGTATTCTTATAAAGCTGTTTAAAATCATTTTTGCCAAAATACAAAGTACAGACACATATATAAATAGGTGAATAAATAAAGTGCATATTAACTTGGATAATTTTATTAACCTCAAGTCATTCAAATGCAGAGATCTGACTTTGCAGAACTGCTGAGGAAGCAAACTAGCAATTTGCTGACATGTCACAGGTAATCAATGAGTTAGTTTCCTTTTTTAACTGTTCACTCTTTCCTCATCCTGTTCCCATTCCCATTGCAGCATCTCACCTGAATGTGGCTCACCCAATTCCAAGGACATGTTTTCCTCCTTCTCAGACTTAACTATATGTAGAAGTCAAATTTTCCTTAATTTGATCTTACTTTACTATTTGGAATAAATAGAATGTATAAGAATAATACAGTCAATTCTTAAGATTGATAGAAAATGAATAATGGAGGAGGAATGTATGAGAATTAGTTTTCTTGAAATGAGGAGAAAATCAAAGGAGAAAATTAATCAGCACATACACAGCGCACAAAACACACAACACAGATCAATTTCATTTACAGAGTTGGGAGAACACTGTTGCTTTTTTCCTTGAGTTCTATTTAGCATTTAGTTGAGCTGTATGAAATTTCCACTTTGGTGGGTTAAAAAGAATTTCAAAATAGCCATCTCATGTGGTTCAAACTAATCAATGAAATACAACAGCTGTTTTCAAGGATCTTAAACATAAAGCCATTCTCTCTGAATGGAATGCCATAGAAAGAGACTAATATAATTTGTAAAATTTTAGGCTGTTTTATTTAATTTTTAAACAAAGACTTCTTCCTTTGGTTTAATGTACCTTATTTAGTACCTATCATGTGTCAGACCTGGGAAACACTGTTTAACAGAACAGTGAGTAGGCAATAAACCTATTTTCATAAAGCTTACAATCTAGTGGGTGAGAGAAAATTTAAGACACAAACATGGAATGGATGCACACTCTGTTGTAAAATAAAAAGTGGCAAGCACACAAATAAAGCAGGGATGAAGCTGGTGGGTGAGAGAGTGGGATCACAATTGAAAATGGTGGTCTGGGAGGCCTCAGGAGAAGAATGATGTCCTGACAGAAGTGAAGGACAAGACGTGAGTGTTTACTGTAAAACAGTAGCCACTATGCTCTGAAGGTCAGTGTAGGACACCAAGTGTCACTGCAACACGTGCTCAGTGTCGCTGATCTGCCACTCCCTTGTTGATGTGGATCGCATGCCTGGTTTGCAGTTCTGACAGATTCCACGGAGTCTCATCTTTCAACTTGCCTGAGTCCTGAAGCAGGAGCTCACGTCAAACAGCAGCTTTTTCTGAAGGTCACATGCATTGTTGAAGTCAGAGACAGTGAACAGTAGATACGGGTCTCCATTCATTGACATTTGTTCTGGTTTGCTTTTGCAGGTTTTAATTTGTTCTTATAGGTTCTGCTTGTTCACCTTGTTTCCCTAGCGGCTTTCTTACTGACTTCCACTCCCATTCTTGTCCTGTGGTGATTCTAGGTCCACCACCAGACTCACACCCGACAGCCTTCCAAGCACTACCTTACCGGCTCTCATAATTGTGGAAGGTTTAGTCGCTAATATAAATTCCATGTTCCATATGATTTTGTACTGGTTTTGTTTACTTTTTTGAATCCTAATTAGGACACTAATCCACCTCTGATATCTTATAATCCTCTCAAATGTACCACATCCACAACTGAGTTCCTGGTGTGTTCTAGCACATACTTGTTACCTTCACAGTCTTATCCAGCACAATTAATGGCAACTTTATCCTTTTTATTGTTCAATCAAAAAGCACAGAGTCACCTTTGATGGTTGTCTTTTATGTGCCCCTTATAGTTTATCATTCTGGAAATGCTGGAAGCTCTACCTTTAACACAGAGCCAGTACATGAGCTTTTTATTTTTTATTTCTTTGGCACTCCATTGTGGCCCATGCCACCATCATGTCCTACCTGGATTAGTCAAGATCATCCACAGAGAGTGAGTGCAGTTAAAAGACAGTAGGGCCCCCAGGGGTATTTCAGTATTTTGAGGTTAGGCAATTGAGAGATCAGTGAAGGACACCGTATAGGAAGAGCCACAGGAGTGGAAAGAAATTCAAGTAAGCAGGGGAAACTAAAAATCCCCTTGGGACAACAAACCGGTGATTCAAAGAAAGAAGATGATCATTTGCTATTTGTCCCCAGGACAGATGAACTACATTATTGAGAATGGGCGCTGAGGTGCTTCCTCACAGTTGCTCACCAAGTATAATAAAGAATGTATCGCAGACCCATCCATTTAGCATTACTCAGTGGTAGAAATTTTCAAAATATGTACTTCATGTTATTTTATTAGGATGGATTGCAGGATGATGTTTCACGTAAAAATCAAATTTTATACAGTGAACATTCTCTCCACATTTCTATGGCTATATCAATTGATGTTCAACATCACCATGAGATCCTTATTTATTTAGACTACAGGTCAGTGGAAAAGTTTACACAGAACTAAGGAAAAAGAAGCCTGTATTGAAAAAGCAATCTTCAATTCTCTTGCTCCTGAGCTCATTGTTTACTAGTAAATAAAAACTGTACAACTCAGGCAATATGAACTATCAGTAACTATTTGACAGTTGCTATTATACTGAAATGAGCCAACTGAGGAGACTAAGCTTCTATTTCTACTCCCCAAATGAGTCACTTAACCTCTCTTTACCATACAAAGATAGGGATAAATTATTTCTGGCATACCTCATAGAGATGATGTGAATATTGGTGAGGTAATATTTGCAAAGCTATTTGAATGTCTCATATTAAAAAAGGTGAAATTAGATTCTTCCTTTGCATTTGCATGGATGAGGGATGAAGAAAAGTGACATGCATTCTCAGAAATTGCTGGTAACTACAGATGCTTTCACTAGACATAGGCCTACATTAAACATACACATGAAATACTTAATTGTAGTAAACCTGAGGACCTGGTGTTTTGGAAAACAACTTTTATCTTTCTGTCGTGGTTTGTGCTATTTAGGTAACATGCCTGGGGGTCATTCTAATCCTTTTCTTTCATTCTCAAATCTTGTCCATTCTTTATCCTCAGCATCTTGCTAAATACCTATTACTGCACTGAAACTTTTATTGCAGATTGCCACTATCATCTTATGTTTACTGATGTGGTCGTCTCGTCTCTGATCTCCTGGCCCACAGCCTTATGTTACCCTGTTTCATCCTCAGCATGCATTGCATACACAGTCCTTATTTGGTCCCTGTTTCTTTCATTCGATCCAATGCCTACCGCTCCCCAGATAGAGCATTTGTCCCATAAGTGCTGAATTACTTAATGCTGTTTTGCATTTCTGGCTTTTGAATACTGATTACCTGAGATACCTCTTCCCTACATGGGTATAGTGGAGTATAGTAACAGGAGTGTAATAGAGTATAGTAGATAGGAACTAAATTTTTAATATGTAAATACAGTATAATGGATTAGTGTCAAGTGGGAATACTAAGAGGGCTCTACTCAAGAATGAAATTGGTTTGTTGTAACATATCTGTCTCTTATCTTTTCTTTTTAACAAATAAATTAGTGATTTTTTGAGGCTGATAGCTCTAATTAGGAGTATGATTATACCATGTTAGCTCTGTTTAGACATACAATGATTGAACCATGTTAGATTTATTTTTTAATTAAACTTGAATATTCTGTATCCCTCTGACAATGACATTCAGATAAGGTAAACATTTAAATTCTAACAATGAATGGTGAGACTAAGTGGAAATAAGTGGTTTTAGGCTTCTTAGAGCATGATTTAAAAGATTTGGGGAAAAAATTGTGATGTGAAACAGAACAACTCCAGGGCACTTAATGTATTTTTATTTATTTATATTGGAAAATATTTTGGTCTAATTGAATAATACTAATAAATTATATATGCATATATGTATTACATATAACATATACACATATTTTATTAAAATAGTTCCACAAAATATGGCAATATACCAAATATCTTTCCCCTACCCAAAGCTGATTTTTATTAAAAAACTGATGCTCTACAATCAAACATATAGACTCAGAATTTGCTCCATTACTCAGTAATTTGATAATGGCTGTGTTAAGTGCTTTACAAACATCAATTGTCTCCCTAATTCTCGTGATAGCTACTGAGGTAGGTACTACCATTATCTCCACTTCGCAGATGATAGGTGTCATACAGGACAAGTACATGATGCACTTTCTGTTCGTGAAGTTTGCTTTTCTTAAGGTGTAGAAAGTTTAAAAGTATTTTTAGTAATTTACAATAGTTGTGTAAATATTTTAACTATGACTTAGAAAGAAAGGGTTAATTATTAATATGCTATCACATGCTTTAATTCCTGATCTCTAAGATAAAATTTAGAAAGATATATTTTTACAGAATGATTTGAAAACTATGTAACACATTGGTTATGTGCTATAAAGTCAGGTATTTGGATTCATATTCTATTATTTGGTATTTTGGTAAATAACCCTATGTCATTGATAATCATCTTCATCACCTGTAAAATGAGAATAATATTTCAATTTTACATACTTTTGTGAGCAATAAATGTTATTAACAATATTAAACTTTATATAGAGATACAACAAAATATAATAACTAAAATACAATTTTTTAAAAAACGATTTTAGATTCTAACTGCCACTTGTAGCCAGATAATTAAGAGTATCATATGAATACAATTTGTCTAGTTTAAAAATAAGGACAACTCTTAGAAAGGTTAAATTGACCAAATAATTTTAGAACTAATAAGCAGAGTTGGATTCTAAAATCCAAATTTCAAAATATCTTTCTGTCTTCAAGGCTCACATACTCTCCAATGAAGCTAAAAAGATCAGGAATACAAGATTTTGATCAACAACGTTAATTCAAATTGCTGAATATTCTGTGAGAATCTTCCTTGCTGAATAAGGCTGTGAAGCGAAGGACTGAGATTTTTTAATACCACAGTGGAGGGTGCAGATCTCTGTCTTTCGCAAAGACAAGAATTGACAGCTTTGTCCAACTGCAGAGTGAAATGGAGTTTTAGAAAATCATTGTTCAGAGAATGGAATTATCAAGTACATCACAATTTCTTACACCACTTATTTTTTCCTGTTCCAGATAGAAGTCTGTCATATACTGTGTAGTATGTCCATGTCTTATAGACTTATTTCTCAACTCATTTTTGCAAATGCATAGATAATAAGATTTATTACTGTCTTTTTTGTCCCTACTGGCATATTACAAATGCTTACAGAATAAGTGCTTTAGAGAAATGTCCAGCATGGGCCACATTATGCTCAAGTAAATATATTAGGCTAGAAAATTCCCCAAGATTTTTGAGTGGCAGCAACTTGGTTTTTTAAAAACAACTTTAGTTCCATCCTTCTACATACATTGGCAAAATAGAGTTAGCTGTCAGTGGAAAAAAACTCATGTGGATGAATGATACATCTTGCAGGTGGGTGGTAATCAGGTTCTTCGTGTCAAGAAGGCAGACAACAAAAGTGATTGCATTCTTTAGGAAAATTCAGATAGAACATATTTCGTTGTTTTTATTATAATGATTAATTTATCAGCCAACTTGAAAAATACTGGGCATATTTTATTTATATACCAGAGATGAAAAATGGTCTTATAGAAATTGGCATAGTGCCGGCAACACACCATATCGAATATTATTCTGGCTGTACACCAGTATCTAGAGGTGGGAGGTGGAACCCAGGTCGGGCCATAAACATTACGGGATTCTACTCTAAATTATTTGTGTTAAATATATTTTTATTTTTATGAGACAAATCCTGAACCCTTAAATGTTACTGAAGTTTGTAAAAATTATATAGAAAATTGAAGAAAAGTTTTACTTTGTCATTTCCTTGTTCACTCAACAAATATCTACTGTGAAATGGCTACATACCATGTACTCAGAACACAGTGCTTTTTCATCAACTATTTGTAGAATAAATGAGTGTATGCAAAAGAGTGAATTAATCCCATTCTCCAGATGCTATCTTCAGACCATTATATTAATAGAATTTTGAGTTAGAAACACCAACTCAATTCAAACTGTACTTCTGTTTACTATTTCATTGAGTTCATGATTATTTCAGCTGATAGTAAGCCTGAAACTTACCTTCTTATCACCCTGTTCTCACACTTACTCTCGACCCTAAATTTTGCCACTACGCAGGATTTGTGTTAGTAAACATGAATTTATGTCATTTTTTTCATCTGAACCTAGCTGGTTGCTGCCTTTTAGCTACTACTATCCTTTACACAAGAGCATATTTTTAGGTTAATTAAATGTGCCATAATATAAGAATAGATAAAAAATCATGGAACTATAGGTAAAGTGCATAGACATGTAGCAGACTACAATCTTTCCAAATATTTTTTTACTGCATGGTATTTATTAAAATTACATGCCAGCAATGTCACTAAATATATTTGAATACTTGAGGCATACTATTTTATTGTTTTTATTGTTGACACTATTACAGATATCCCTCATTCACCCCCTACCACCTTCCCCCAAGCCCTTGTCTTCTGCTCCACAGTCCCAGCCTTCACCACATTGTTGTCTGTGTCCACGGATTTTGCATATATGCAAATACATTTTTTGGTTTTGGCTTAATATTAAAAGAAACAGAATATAAATTTGGGAGTCACACTAACTTCTGCACATATCCTAGCCAAACTAAATTTTCTGTATGTTCATTGACAAGTTTCTTAATATATCCCAGGTGTTTTTCTCTGAATCCTTGAGATAGGGCATGTCCTTTACAGGGTGGTTAGGGGTTGTTATGAGGATGAAACCCAAAATAATTGTCCAGTGTGTCTCACAGTATGGAATGGAGCAGACAATTCATAGATTATTTTTCTATTGACAGATTATTTCCTCTACTACAGAAGTCTAAAGTCAGTAAGGTTTCTTTTTCTTTACTTTCTTCCTTTTTGTCCTTCCTTCCTTTCTTTCTTCTTCATACATTTCTTCCATACAAAACATGGAAATGTAGCTATCACATTGAGATCATAATTTTAAATTCTTTTGAATATATGTGGGATTCTCAGATCACATAGTAATTTAATTTTTTGTAAGACATCCATACTGTTTTTCACAGCAGCCACACCATTTTCAATTTCTATCGATAGTGAAGAAGAGGTCTAAATTCTCCGTATATGTAGAATATATATATATATATCTCCATATATATATGTCTTCTCATTGTGGACTTCATTTGCATTTCCCTGATGATTAGTGGTTTTGAGCAACTTTCCATATACCTGCATATCTGAGGGTCATTTGTATATCTTGTGTAAAAAATATGTATCCACATCCTTTGCCAAATTTTGAATTGGGTTATTTGTTTTTCTGCTATTAATAATATGAGTTTGTAAATATATTTTGAATATTAACCTCTTATCAGATGTATGGTTTGCAAACATTTTATTTTATTTATTAAGTTGTATTTTTATTCTACTAATTTTTTTCTTTGCTGTGCAGAAGTTACAGTAATTAAAGCAGTATGGTAGGTATTGGTATAAAGACTGACATAAAGAACAAGGAAGAGAATAGCCAAATTTTAAAGCCACATATCTACAATCAACTGATGGTCAACAGGGGAGCCAAGAATAGATGATGGGAAAAGGACAGTCTCTTTAACAAATGGCATTGGGAAAAATTATATCCACAAGTAAAAGAATGAAAGTGTACCCCTATTCAACGCCACACACAAAAATAAATTCAAAATGGATAAAGGCTTAAATGTTACACATTAAACTGTCAAACTCCTAGAAAAATATCATAGGGAAAAGCTTCTTGACATTGTCCTTGACAGTGATTTCTTCAGTGTGACATCAAAGGCACTAGCAATAAGAACAAAAATAAAGTAGAACTACATAAAAGTGAAAAGCTTTCTTTCAATGACACTTATTCATGAGTGTTAGATTTAGGTATTATTGCCAACATATCTCTTTATGTATATCTCATTCTTTGTGTTGCTTAACATTCTTTTGGAACCCTGAGTCCCACAAAATGCCTAATACCTCAGTGGTGTTTTCTATTCACTAATGAGTGTTATTCAATGAATGACACTTTTGGTCAAGAGTCTGTCTCATCATGTCCACCTCCCTGACCCATTATTATCTAATTATTGGTTCAAATCTAAGGCAGTGCTTTTTTAATATTGCTTCATACTCATTTTGAGAAATAAATATGGAAACATAATTTAAAAAATAAATCCCCATATTTAGATGAATGAGGTTTTCAGTAGCTTTAATGATTGTTGTTATGTACTTCATTATTATTTGCCTGTAGGATAGCTTTAAAATTTATTTCATAAAAATCTTTATTTTTCCCTTACTTCACTTATGTGAAGGATATTAGAAATTAAATGTTATTTATTGGTTGTATTATTTATTGGTATTATTTACAGCTCATTCATTTATTCAGAAAATATTTTTATATCTCTCTATTACATATTATGAACTTCTAGAGCTGGGCATTCAGTTGAGAACTAACCAGACAATATCCTTGTCCTCTTGGTGCTTTTGTTGGAATAACAAATTCAGATGGACATAAATGATAAAGTTAATACAGCCAGGTTTCATAATATAGGGCAATCAGTGGGAACAGTTGTCAAAGTTGGTTTCTCTAACACGTGGCAACATTTTAGCTGAATCTTAAATAACAAAGAGGAGGAAGTCATATAGTAATTTGAGTGGGTCATGAGTGTTTCAGGAAGAACTGAAAGCAAGTTCTAGGGTACTGAGATTGCAAGATGGTCTTGGTGAATTTTACAAAGACCTTAATAACTGGAGAGTAGTGAACGAAAAGATTATCAGGAGATAAATTCAGAGAGGTGGGAAAGATTTGCATTATACCAGACTTTAGAGGGCATAGAAAATTACATATTTTGACTTGTACTAAGTATAACATGGAATATGAGAAAAATATAAGCAGGTCTTAAATGAAAGGTCTTTTCATGCCAAAATGAAAGTCAGGCTTATTAGATATTATCTTTTTGTTAATGAAAATATAGGCTCTATATTTCACATCAATTATGTCCAGGGAAACAATGTTAAATTTGACACTTGGAAGACACACAGACACATACAGGAAGATTCATGTGAAAAACTGCACACGCACAAACACAGAGTTCCAGGCAGGATGTTTTCTCTAACATATCAAGTCTAAAATATTATTTTTATCTATTTAATTCTAATTTAGACTTTAAGTCTAAAGACTCTCGTTTTTTTAAAAAAATGTATACTGAAATATTTCTATGAAACATTTTTATTAAATAAGTCAAGATATGAGAGAAGTTGATATCCCCACTCTATCCTCATCCCATTAAGGGCAACTTGGATGGTAGCATAGTTTTCTCAAGATCACCCCATATCTGCATCAACTCTTCACAACTGAAGGCCCAATTACTTTGTACTTAATTTTTCTCTCTCTTCGTCTCTCCTCCTGAGTCACTTCACTTCTATTTTCTCATGTGCTCAATCAGAGAGCTATGTCAGCCTGGTCTCAGTGTCCCTATGCACAACTCTCCTTTTAAGAGGCATTGGAAGTGACACTGTTCATAGTAGTGAAACAGCAGACATCTAACCAATTTCAAAAAAGCATAAGTAGGATCTGCAAGCAAAATAGGTAGAGTCTTTTATTTTCTCAAAGAATGAAGAAAATATTTGAAAAAAAATAGAATTTTCTTTGGGTGAGAATAGTTTCCATGCTCGTGGAATTAAAAATTATAACATTCCCTCACCTAAATATTCCACTATCCCCACAGGATAGTCTCAAATATTTTTTCTTATTGAATGTGATCAATATTATGGAAGATTCTTAAGGATTTTGGAGTGAATTTCATTCTTATTATTTGTTAGAAAAAGTTTTAAGCTCCATTATAAGTAAAGTATTTTTTTTAAATAACAGTAATAGTGGGCTTAGAGAATAATTTAGGAATTTTTGATCTGCCTTATCTCATCTTGGCTTGTATATCTAAACTTTCAAGACTGGTACTCTATAATTATAGAATTATAGTCTTATGGATCTTGAATATAGTATAGTAGTTGTGTCCCTTTGAGACTCAGGGATTTCTTATAGTAAGGGGAAAAATAAATTGATTCTCAGTAAATTGTGAGATTATGGTATTTATGTGTTGTCCAAAGTCATACAGAGGGCACACAGTGACTGTAAGTTACAGTCTGAGAAGGATAAAAATGAATGTCCACACTTCACAGGAAATTTTTGTGGAGCTCTGTGTATTATACTAGACCAAGCTCAACAACAGTATTTTGTCATCTGCAACTTATAGGTTTTGTTCAGAGAAATAGAAGGGTAGATAGACAATAGATAGATAAGAAATAAAGATGAGAAAAAAATAGGATGCTACACTAATGACTTATTTTGGAGAAGGCAAAGGAGATCATGCTTTATCCCAAGGCCAGATCTAAATAATGACTACATTACTTCTGCTTTTATTACGGGTCACATTTGTTCTTAATATCCCACAATGATAGGATATTTGGGTGAAATACATAAGTAGTCTGGAATGATTTTTTTCAGTGTTCAAGGTCTCATGCAGCTTAGAGCTTGTTGCAGGTACTTTAAAGTATTTTTCAAATTATCTTTATAAAAACTTCACTAAGTTTACCACATAACTGAACACATAAAAACCCATATTCGGAAAGATTTATAATGGGAGAAATGTATTGTGATTTTGAGTAATTGGGAAAAAAAACAACTATTGATGTCCTAGTTATTGATACCGCACCCTACAGGTAATTTTTACAACCACCATCCTTGTGGCAGAAACATGTATCTCCAAATATTACCTGTTTTTCTTAGTGGGTTGATGTATTTTTATCAGCCTCTAAGTGATGTCATAACGCAGCACAGATGAAAAAAAAAGCAAAATTCAAAACTGTGTCAGCCCAACATTTATTTTCCATAAGCCAGAGGTGGAAGAAAGGCAGCTGTCCAGAGACATAAGAGCTCGGCTGGAAAAATCATAGATGCGTATCAGGATCCAGAGGGCCATACAGAAATGCCAATTCACTTTTAGCTTCTTTGCAGTTTACTGTGTGCAGGTTACTAGCAGTAGTAGTAGCAGCAGCATTAGTAGTAGTAGTAGTAAGCAAAGATGGTGGACATATGGGTGTTTTATATGAATCTCTATATTTTTAACTATTCTTTCAAGTGCAACAATAAAGCACTGAAGTATCTTTTTAGAGCAAGATAGAAAGTTCTATGCACTCCATAATCCCAAATTATTACCAGATAGCATTTAAGAGGACAAAGACCTAGTGTAAACATCTGTAGATTAACTAATAGACACCTTGTAAAAGAGCCATATATATGAGGTGCTTCAGCAAGGAACAGAGCAGTGGAAACTGCCTTGTGCAACCAGCACAGGCCATACTAGGGCTGCTCTGGAGAGATGCACCAACATCTAGATCGAAGGGGTTGATTTTTACAGCCACTCACAAGACATGGATTAAAATTTTGAGTCTAGAACTAATTATCTGCATAACCCTAGGTAAGCAACTTTCTTTTCTTTTTTTAGGCTTTTTATATTATTTTTTTGTAAAACTGTTTTCCATTTTATCATTACAAAATAATAAAATATACATATTTGCACATAAGTATGCAGTGATATAAGTTGTTTCTCAGTAGATAAATTTCTCAAATCATTAAGTTCATACCCTGTAATTTAACAATTCCAGTTTCAAGAAAATCACAAAATTTCTTAACTGTGTGGAAAGTCTAATAATTGTTTTAGTTTACAATCCTAACAGCCATTAATGAGAATAAACATTACTTCACATGTTCGATGACACTGGATACTAGATTTCTTATGTTTTTATTTTTACCAACCTGATAGGTAGAAAATGGTATCTCAAAAAATTTTTCATTAACCTTATAACAAATAAATTAGATAGTTTTTATATATTTTTACCTGTTTGTTTTATTTTTTCCTTTAATTTTTTTCTTTTTTATCTTTTTTTTTTTTTTTTTTTTTTTTACTTAACAACTTTATTGTGGTACAATACAAATGCCTTAAGTGTGTAATTCAATGACTTTTGGTAAATTTACAAAGTTGTGCAACCATTATTGCAATCTAATTTTAGAACATTCCTATCACCCACCACCCAGAGACATATGAAAGGATGTTCGGCATCATTCGCCATCAGAGAGACGCAAATTAAAACCACAATGAGATACTACTTCACACCAGTCAGAATGGCCATCATAAACAAATCAACAAACAATACGTGCTGAGGAGGTTGTGGGAAAAGGGAACCTTAGTGCCCTGTTGGTGGGAATGCAGACTGGTGCAGCCACTGTGAAAATAGTATGGAATTTCCTCAGAAAACTAAAAATGGAACTGCCTTTTGACCCAGCAATTCCACTGCTGGGATTATACCTTAAGAATCCTGAAACACGAATTCAAAAGAACCTATGTATTCCAACGTTCATAGCAGCACAATTTTTAATAGCCAAGTGCTGGAAGCAATCTAAATGCCTCTCAGTAAATGAGTGGATCAAAAAACTATGGCACATTTACACAATGAATACTATGCAGCAGAAAGAAAGAAGGAAGTGCTACCCTTTGAGACAGCATGGATGGAACTGGAGAGCATTATGCTAGGTGAGATAATCCAGGTAATGAAAGACAAATACCATATGATCTCACCTATAAGTGGAACCTAATCAACAAAACAAACAAACAAACAAACAAACAAACTAAATATAACCAGAGACATTGAGATAGAGAACAATTGATAGTAACCAGAGGGGAGAAGGGAGGGGGATAACGAGAAATAATGGGAAGGGACATCAAGGAACATGTGTAGGGGACCCATGGACAAAACCAAAGGGGGGAAGAAATGAGGGTGGGTGGTGGGGGTGACTGGGGTGGGGGAAAGTGGTGGTGGGAAAATGGAGACAACTGTACTTAAACAACAATGAAAAAATAACAATAAACAAAAAAATTTAAAAAATAAAATAGAAACCTAGGGGTCAGATAGGAAGGGGAGAGTGGAGGGATGAGGAGTGACTGCAAATGGGTACAGAGTTTTTGGTCTTTTTAAACATTAAAGCACTCTTGACATAAAATATCATATTAGTTTCAGACATACAACATGGCACAACTTTTAAAACTTAGGATTTATAAAAAACAAATAGAAGAAAAATGGAACTCTGGGATTACTGTAGGTAGGAGGCAGACATTGAGCAGCCCTGGGTTCCAATGTCCAATCAAGGGAGAGAACAAGGATGCTGAATGTCCTCCTGTGTCTTTGTGAAAGGGAGGCCCTGGCATGATGAAATCCTGTTGGCTTCCTTCTTGAAGAAAGAGCTGACTGCTGAGAGAGAGAAGCTCCACTGCTATTTTATTCCCTGTGAAAACAGAAGCAGGGGTAGGTAGATGTACCCGAGTGAACTGCTTCGGGAAACAAACAAAATTAAATGCAGGGACAACAAAGCAGATGGGGGATTCTAATAAGATGAAGCAGGGACAGAGTGCTTAGCAAGATCTGAGCAAAAATAAAGAGGTTTTAGAGTTGGTAAGGATCACCACATAATCATGAAATATCACAAAACCGGGAAGTGAAGTAAATGGAAAACTCCAAAGTAGGAAAAAAAGAAATCATAAAGAGTAGCAGGTAGGAGAAAGCACAACTCTCTTTTTTTTGAACAAAGTGCTTTACCTTTGAAAGTCAGTATTTTGAACATACTTAATTTGTAGTAATAGATGATCAGTTTTCAAAATTATTGGAGAAAGATAAAGATAATTTTATACAGTGAATATATATATATAAAATCTCTAGTGGTAGAAACTTCTCAAGGGCAAATACCATTTGTTTTTCTTGTTTCTTTATGGCATAATGTCTGGCTCACGGTTTGAGCTCTTTAACTCAAACAGTGGAGTAACTGTAAACTTTGTCTACAGAGGGTTGGTATGGACAAGTACAGTGAATTCATGGAACCAGTGTGGCGTCACTTCTGTAAGTGGTGTTTGTGAGCATAATTAGGATTTTAAATGAGACTAACATCTTTGAAGAAGGAAATTGAGAAAAACCTCAGAATCTTACTTTAGAAAATCAGAGCTCGATGCTTCTGAAAGAGACATGTAATAGAGTTCATATCCTTAAAATGAAAGTATCTTAATTACACTCTGGGTGATTTTACCTATGCTAGAAACTTGTAAAATTAGTAACTGACTATCTCTTAAGATCAGACATATAGAAGAATTTGGGGAAAAGAATCAAGCACAGTCTTTATTACTATGAACATGTAATTTAATGAATAAATGAATGCATTTTTATTCTGTGCACCTATTGACTTTTAAACAAATACAATTAATCAGTTGTAGTGAGAAAAGAAAGTCTTTAAAATTGTAAAGGAGGCCAAAGTAAAATAATATTTTCCTGCCTGGTAAATAAGTGCCTGTAATGCACAAATCTCCAGTATAATGAACAGTGTAGGTAGTTTGTGCATGCTGGCATATAGAATCCCAAGAAGAGACCAATAGTTGTCCAAGAACATAGGCTCACTAACAACTGTGTCAGCATATTTATTGATATATTTATAGTGCCTAGGATGGTGGAAGATATATATTAGGTATCAAACAAGTATGTGTTGAATTACTAAATCAATGCATGAGTAAAATATGAACATATCCATCCTATAGGGATCTTTACTTCAGTAGAATTCATATAATACAGCAGAGTACACTGTATGTAATAGAAGACAACTAACATCTACTTATGGGGTAATGAAAGCCTTTATTGAGAAAATGGACCTTGAAGACTGAAGAGACAAAATGCAAGGGGAGTTTTCACATTAGAATAAATTGATATGCTCATTTGACTTGGCATTGATGTATTAAATGGTCATAATGATCTATAATAGCCCTGACCCCTAGACAAAAAAAATGCAATAATAAATAACAAGTTATCTTGCCTACTTATAGGAAATTAATGCATCTTTAAGGTGATGAAACAGACTTTATAATAAATCTAACAGCACTTATTTTTCCAAGTAGGTGTTTTCCATTTCAGAAAATCACTTTGGAAATACAAAATAGAGCTCTACACACTACAATCTAGCTTTTCATAATATATTTGTTAGTGATTCATTTTTTTCCATTCAGAAACAGTAGAATACTACTTAAAATATATATATAAATGGCAAATTATGCAAGCTCATTAGTATCCATGGCAACTGAGGATTCAGAAATACTTTGGCTAGAGCAAAATCCTATATATAATTAGAAAGTAATGAGTATGTTTGCATCTTATAAAGTATCTTACCATGAGCTCTAAAAGAAGTTTCAAAAATGTTTACAATAATGTCAGAGTTGAAAGAGGACAATATTTAATTGGATTTATATATTACCATAATTTTTATTAAATGTACATAAATACAATAAAGCAAGTTCATTATACTTTAGTTCCTTTTGTAATATCCATGGTTGAATGAAAAGAATGTTCAACTTGGAAGCCAGAGATCTGCATATCTATCCTATATTTAGTTTTGACCAATTTGTTAGGTGATTTTAGAACTAATTACTTCACCTCCTTGGACTTCAGTGACCCTAGATGTAAAAAAAGTAGTTGAACCAAGGATCCCTGACTGATAGCAATATGCTATGGTCTTTCATAGTTAGCAAGAAAGGAATGAAGGAATGAATGCAATGGCATAGAGAAGCAATGCATATGTTTTGAAAAATAGTCTTATAAAGGTGTCTTGGAATGATAACTGAAAATTTTGTTGTAAATGACCCTCACTCCCCTTCATATCAAATTTGCAAATTGCAGAACTGGGAGAAACTCAGTAATGGTAGAACAAGAGAGTATGCTGAAAGATAATATTCATGAAACCAATGAAAATTGCTAAAATTAAACTACCACCACTATTAATTTTGCTGAGTAAAATTGGTTTTCAATAAGGGTTATTTAGCTTGTTGAGAAAATCTTTATGTGTTTTCATTATTAAGGCTGTGCATCACTGCAAGAGCTCTACAAAGGCAGAGACTCATAACCTGGTTTCCCAGGCAGACAGCCATTAGCAGAGATTCAGTCTAACCCAGTGATACTCAACTGTGGCTGTCAATCAGAATCATTTGTGGTAATTTTACTTAAAAAAAGAAAGAGAAGGGAAGGGAGGAAGGGAGGAAGGGAGGGAGGGAGGGAGGGAGGGAAGGAGGGAGGGAGGAAGGGAATTAAAAATAGCTCATTCCTGGGCTTCATTTCAGACCAACTGAATCCGAATTTCTGAATGATGGGGCTCTGACATCAGTGTTTCTTAAAAGTCCTCCACAGGTGGAGACAGCTATTGTGATCTATCTCAACATTTTTCTTCTAGAGAGACACATAAGGAAAGGCCTGGGTTACTATCCCATAAGAAAGGAAAGCAAATTATTTATGTTAATGACATGCATTTGTGGTTCTTAAAAGTGCCACCTCTTTGATGCTTAGTAAAATTTTACATTATATTAAATGTTAGATTTTTAAAACTACACTATACTTTCATAAATCTAAATTAAATCTTTCAGTTTACATATACTAAAATTGAAGTTTAGTGAGTGAAAATGGTTTGTGTACAGTAAAATAGCCCATATTTGGCAGAGGTAAATCAGGACCCAAGTCTCCTGATGTCCACTTCATTACACATTAAACCCTGTTGCCCCCTGAAATTTTAAGTTGTCAGCCATAGCTTAAGAAATGTTATGTTCATTAGGAAGTTTGGCATTAGCAACATCGGTGTCTTAAATTTCTTAATATAGAATAAATTTATTCCTATTTGTTGCCAAAGTAATGTACATTTTATTAATGTGTATTAATTTTCTAAGTGAATATTAACCTATTATTAAGCTTACCATTTTCTTTATGTTTGTCAAACACTTTTATGAGTTGTCAATCAGGAAGCTATTCATAATAAATTCACTCTGAAATTCTGAAAGAAAAAAGATAAAAAGAAATCTTTTTTTAAATGGTAAATTTTATGTACATTTTTTTTTAGATTTTATTTATTTATTTTTAGAGAGGGAAGGGAGGGAGATAGAGAGAGAGAGAGAAACATCAATGTGTGGTTGCTGGGATTTATGGCCTGCAACCCAGGCATGTACCTTAGCTGGGAATCGAACCTGGGACACTTTGGTTCCTAGCCTGTGCTCAATCCACTGAGCTACACCAGCCAGGGCTATATAAAAAGAAATCTTAATCAGGTCTATTGCCCTCCAGATGGAAATGCAGATGTCATATGGCACTCGGTGTTGCAGTCTGTAATCACAGGGGCTTTGCAGTCAAGCAAAGTTGGTTTCAAATTCTGGCTATTCAACTTTCAAAGCTAGTGATCATGTGTCAGGTACTTGGTGTGACTTTCCTCATAGGCATATGGACAATGATGAGATGGTGATGTTGATAATGACCACGATATCTGATTTGAGCATTGGTAAGGACTCACTTATAAACTGTAGAGCAAGCCCTGGCTGGTGTGGCTCAGTGGATTGAGGACTGGCCTGTGAACCAAAGGGTCACTGGTTTGATTTACAATTAGGGCACATGCCTGGGTTGCAGGCCATAAATCCCAGCAACCACACATTGATGTTTCTCTCCCTCTCTTTTTCTCTCCCTTCCTTTTTGTCTAAAAAATAAATAAATAAGATCTTTAAAAAAAAGAAAGAAAATGTAGAACAAGGTTTTAGCCCATTGCCAAGTATAAAGTAAGCACTCATGAAGTGTTCACTGTTGTTAATGCTATCAACAATTATTAAGTCTTAAAGTGTATTTATGCCAAATAATATTTAAAGGAATATTAAACAGATTGAAAACGTAGTATTAAAAAAAATCAATTTCCAACTAGTGACATTAATAGAGGCATTTTACACTGTAAGAACTAAGACTATTCAGAGAAATAACTAATTTCAGTGCTGGAGTATAGGAAGTGCAAGTTGATCCTAGGAAAGCTCATTGTACCAGAAAATAGGAAGTTGCCCAATTAATAACTGGAGCATGGGAAAGGACACAGAAGTAAGTATAAACAGGCAAATTGGCCAAATTTGAGACAAATCAAGCAACAAAATAAATAACGATAATAATGAATAATACTTTACTAAAATAATAGGAAGCCATGCAACCACACTGATGTGAAAAGAAGTAAGGAAGAGACAGAGGGAGGGAAGGAGAGAGGGAGGGAAAGCAAGAAGATGCAAAAGGCCAAGAATTCAATCTGGAAGGACTGCTTAAGTTATTGTATCAGCAAAAGGATGCTTACCAACACAGTCATGGTGGTTATGTAATAGTAGAACTTCAGGTTAATTTATTTTCTTATTTTTAATATTGTCTATATTTTCTACAATAAGCTTAAATTATTTATGCAATTAGAAAAATGCTATGCTTATCATATAAGAAAAAAAGACAAGGAAGAAAGGAAAGAAAAAGTAGGAATACGGAGGATTAGGATGCTTACATAATCTTGAAATACGACTCTCCCCTTGCAAATGCATATTAATTACTGAAGAAAAATGAGTAATTATACAGCAGAGACACCTGGAAGATACCATCTAAATTAAAACTAATGTCACTAGGAAAAGAGTAAATCAAATTTACGGGACATTTTGTAAGATGCAATGAGAAAAACAAAGCATTATCTCTATGATATTTCTCCCAACATTGCATAGCTTTCATCTTCTAAACAGAAAATGTCAGAGTAGCCCAACATAAGGGACATGCTATAAAATAAACTGGTTTGTAATATCCAAAAATATGGAGGTTATGAAAGTCACAAAAAAAGACTCATGATGATTGGAGGAGGCTAAGACCTGACAACCCAAGGCAATATGGACTTCTGGACTGGAAAGTTTTATAGTAAAGGATGTTATTGAGACAAAAAAAAAAAAGTGGAATGGAAATTAAGGTTAGATGGTAACAATGTATCAATGCTGTTTTTTAAATTGATTCTTGTATTAGGGTTATTTGAGTAATCCTTTATATTAGAAAATGTATACTATATATCTATAGGGATTATATTGGCAACTAACTCTCAAACTGTTCAAGAAAAATCAACTTTGCTTTAACTCTACTTACAATTTTTGTTACCTTCAGAGTCTTTCAATATAAAATGATAAAAATAATGATAACATTAACAATAACTCAAACACCAGCTATTGAAGCTTTGAACTAAGTAAGAATGGTGGCCAGAATTTAAGTTCTTCACTGTTTACCCCATGTAGTTTATCTGTGTGTCCTACCTTCCTCTCTGGTCCCCTGTCCTTTCTGACATATAGAATTACAAGAGAATCTCTTGTAATTATGAATCATATGTATCATTTTTGTGCTTTCTTTACAGGCACAAACATATAAAATGCTAGCTAATAGACTTACTAAGCTATATGAAGAGATTTGTGTCTGAAAACACGAAACAGGAAGCTTTCAGTTTTAGTTAGACAAGAGGTGTTACACAGGATGAAGAGATGTTGGGTAAGGCTTCTGAACAGATAGAATAGAAAATGCACCTTCAAATTAACATTCATGTACTGTCTGAGGCCTGAAAAGCTGGTGAATGGAAGCCATTTTGAACCAAAGACATGGAATGAGGGCAAAAGTAGAATGTTATTACAATCAGACCTATAGATAAAATGTATCAGGATGACAGCTGCTCTACATTGTAAAAATGACTTGTAGAAAAATAAAATAGCAAACAGGAAAACCGGTGTTCTTAGAAACACACAGTGGTTTATTTCACAGTAAACGGATTCAGTTCTTGAGGGCAGAGAGATAAAATTTTGAACTCCAGGTGTGCCCAATCATTTAATTATCACCATCTGATTTTCTTTATCTGTAAAATGGGTATAACTGGCGGGCTGTTTCAGAGCTAAATGACTTGGAGTGTGGAATAGTCTACTGGGAATTTCCATCATATGTGCTCAGCATACAGTGATTCCCCCCACTGCTCCCCATCTTCCTATCACTCTTCCTTGTTATCAGAGTGTTTGTGTTCCATCTTCACCACAACCTCTGAGTAGTAATCTCATTTCTTCCAGATGAAGAAACTAGACTTTAGCTACAGTTGCATGATTATAAGGGGAATAAGTTATTGAAAACTTACATATTAAGCAAATACATATGAGGCACTGCAGCAATTCACTTATATACCACAACTCTATTTATTATATGTTATTATGTTCTCCATTTAACATGTGATCTAACTAAAGCTTAGAAGAAAGTTTAGGGAATCTTCCCAAGACCCCATTGCAGATACATAGCAGCACAAGATAAAACTACATCTGATACCCACAATTTAAGGAATTGTTGTACTCTACTGGCCTTGCTGGGGAGAAATAGGTATATTTTTCCATTAGCATTCATAACAATGATCCCTATTGTGTAGTATTAATATTTTAATACAATGTTCGTATACATTCTAACCTTTTGTATTCTTTCAACCTTGTGAAAAAGATGTGGTTCAGATTGCACTATTTTTGTTTCTTAGAAATAAATTGAGATTCTTTTAAGTTAAATCACTTGTCCAGGACTGTAGATTAGCTGTGCCATAGTTTGGGCCTCCTGACTAAACATGGGGCTCTTTCCCATGCCCTGTTACTGCTGCATGGTTTGGCTACTAATATCTGTCTTACCAAGACTTTACATATTGTGGGATGTGGGAGTAGTAGCAGAGAATCTGGCTATTATTATCCTTAGAAACAAGCTAAAAACATCTCAATTCACCTTTGTGACTGATATTTTGGATTTTATATGACCATTCAGAGTTTTTGTAAGTAGTTTTCACCCAAGCTATTAAATTAAGCAACTGAAATCATTATTTAGCCCCGGCCAAGCATCTCAGCTGGTTAGAGCATCATCCCAATACACTAAGGCTGCAGGTTTGATTTCAGTCTGGGCACATGCAAGAAACAACCAATGAATGCATAAGTAAGTGGAAGAGCAAATTGATGTTTCTCTCCATGTCTCTCTTCCTCTTCCTCTCTCTCAAATCAATAAATAAAATTTTAAAAAGTATTATTTATTTTCTACCTTAAACTGTATTCATAATAGCATCTGGAGATTTTCAGTACATCAAGGATTTGGTTATTTTTAGAATTTTGGGACAATTGCCATTTAGAGAATGAGAAAGGATTTGAACTTTCTCCCTGAAGAAAAATTATATATTCAAAAAAGGTCATGCACAATTTTAGCAATTTGGATGTTTTCATGAAGCCCATGCTCGAATCCCCAATTAAGAACCACTTTCCTTTCATATTCCTATCACCACTGCTGCTAATGAATGTTAGAATTTATGTTCCAGGCATTGTTCTAAATGCCTTAGACTTGATATTTCATTTTATACTAATAACAGCTATATGATGTAATTACAATTATGATTCTGATTTTGTATATAAGGGGATCAAGTGGCAGATTTTCCAAAATGATCCTATCTGATTTCACCTTAGATGTGTCTGTCATTTTTTTCTGAATGTATTATTCAAAATAGTTTATTAACAGATTCACTCCAACTAGTCTACAAATTACCCCATAGGAAGTTCACTTTGTGCATCTCTATAACCTTGGAAAAATATCTCCTTTATTGCAAACCTGGTTTTTGATCATTAATTAAGTTAAATTGATAGTGTACTATTTTCTGGAATGAGACCCATGTGAATGGATTAAATATCTTTGTAATATTTTTAATCAATTTTTTTGTTAAGAAGCCATCCATTTTTAGAGAAGCTAAATCTTCTAGGCTACAGAGAATGAAATGTTTTGAAAAATGGTGCTAAATATAGTCAAGTCAAGTTCTGAATCATTAATATCCCAAATTGCGTGTGCTGCTGAATTTGGTACTACAACACAATTCAGAATTGATGAGGAGAAAAATCTTCAGGCTTTTATCTTTATGGAATTCTTTATCACTGCTAAATGATAATTGCAAATGTTCCTGAAGACAGCTTGATGACTTATCTACTCATAGGCATCTTACTGTTAAAACACAATTTCTTTCAAAGAATATGAGTTCCCATGAAACTAACAAAAATTGAAGATACTGTACACTCTAGGGGTACATTGGTGTGACAGTCAAATTATCACTGTCTCAGTTTGTTCTTGTCTGATCCTTTGTGATCCAGAAGTGGGAATCAAATGATAGTGAGTTAAAATATAAATGAGATAACACTTGACTCTTATCCTTGATACCGATAGCATAGCCTAGTAAAAGTGTAATTAGAACATTTCTGGACATGACTCATGCCATAAATCTCTGTGCTGGTGTTGGCTCAAAGATCATCATGGCATCAAGCCCCTGTCATCTTGCCATGGAGAGAACAAAGGGGATTCACTGCTCCTCTTTAATAATGCTAGTAAATTCATGGGAATCACAGATATTTCTTACTTTTATGTAGCAGCTACTTGAATGTGTGCATAGGAACCAAAGGCATGATTTTTGTTTTCTGATTGTATTTAAATAGTAATCATTTTAATATAAAAAATAAGCAAAGACTAATAGCCTCAGATTTATAAACTGCTGGTCCATTTTTTTTAATTTAATCAATACCTTTTATTCCAATTTTTCTCAAGCTTCTTTTTTTATAATGTCTATACCTCCCACCTTTGGGCTTAAAACAGAGTAAGGCATTTCCCCAGTTCAGGCTCTATAATAGAAGCACAGTATGAAAAAGGAATAGCTTCATGTAAGAAAAGTTTGAAAGAGATGCAATGGTTCTCTTATACCAAATTATCTCTTATACCAAATTATCTCTTATTCTGAGCTTTGTTTAAATTATAAAGCTCTGTAAGGATCGGGAAAAATCACAATATAAAAGCATAGGAAGGGATCTTAATTATCGAAGTCCTCACATGGGAAAGTCCTAGATAAATTGCTTACATCAGCCCTCAGTCCTGTCTGACACATAGTGATCTAGGAAGCTTGTGAAAATTATCTGCACTCAAACTTCTCCCTTAAATATTCTGTTTCTGGGCCTACTCCTGAAAAATTTACTCAAAATATTTGGATGCTGGTTTTAAGAATTATTATTTTGAAGATCTGCCAGGGATTCAAATGTATAGTCAAGGTCAAGACCACAGGGCTAAGAGATTTTTCCAAGTCTACAAATGTATTAAATAAATGACAAAAGAGAAAGCATATCTTCAAGGACCAGATATGTAGGTCAGATCTCACTTTATGTCCTTTTAATAAATTGAATTATGGACATTTTTCTATCTACCAAGACCCATAGATTTGCTAAACAAAATTAGTGTGACACTAGCCAAAAGTTTCAATATTTCTGCAGGTTGAAAACAAGAAAATAAGTAACTTTAGGTAAGTTACTTATTGCAAATGTTTTAATTGAATTTAATATGACATTGTGTTTCCTAATTTCTAAGAGAACAATGTAGCGTGCAGAAGGGTAATGACTTTGCATTGGGAAGGGTCTTTGTATAGGGCAGATATGGTGGCTAAGAAGAATTCAAAGTGAAGTAGTAGCATGTTAAATTCTACTTCTGATAATAGGACAAATTTCATATTCAGTAAAATCCTTTTGCTCAACACATTTAGATAGCACATGTTTTTTAAATGCTATTCAAACTATCAAGAGGCCATCAATTCTGAAGTGCAAATAAGCAATTGAAACAAAATTGTCCAATGAACTTGAAGTCAAGTAGTGTCTTAGAGGCAAAAGCCATATCTAAGATTAACTGGCACATAAGATGTTTCAGGCCTGGGGCCCAACTGCTAACCTTAAGCCTTTGAATAAAGCTAAGAAATTGAAAGTAAAAAGACAGAAAAATATCAGTACACCAGGGAAACACTAACTAGAATAAAGTTATATTAAATTAATGTCAGACCAAATTACATTAAAGACAAAATCATTATTGGCAGAAGGAATCTTTAATATGAATATATTCAATTCCAAAGATGATGTAATAATTCTAAACATGTATGAATCTAATAAAATATTTTTTGTAAATCATAAAGTAGAACATGTATGAGACCTTAGGATATATAAAGCACATGTGTCTAGGTATCCAATAGGTCAATTAGAGCAAAAAGTCAATTAAAAAGTATGCTATTGTATAAACACAATCAACAAGGTTAATTCAGGAAGCAAATGTTGAACTCTTTACCTGACAATTAGGGAATACACACTCCTTTCAACTTCAAAATAAAATTGGTAACCTGCCAACCATAATCTCTGACCTTCAAGCTACTAATTAATAACAAAAAGGTACTTTTTGTGGTTTATAAAAAAACCTTCTAAATAGCTCACTGATCAGAGAAGAAACAATAATGAAAAAATTTAAATATTTGAACTGAAAAATAATGAAAATGCAACATTAATTTTGATAAGATTGGGCCATAAAATATTTCAAGGGAAAGGAGCATTTAAAATCTTATATTAAGAAGATTAGCTAAAATATTAATAAGCCAAGCATCCAACTTAAAAAGTAAGAAAAGTAAGTGAAACCCAAGCAAAGAAATAATAGACAACAAGAAGACATTAGTGAAAAAATAAGAAAAATAAAAACAAATTTTAAAACCTAAAGAAATAGATTTCAAAGCTATTGGTCAGAAGATGACTATAATAAGCAATGTTATAAATTAAAAGAAGACTGTTACTACAAATACCAAAATATATTAAAATATAAAACAGGAGAATGCTCTGAAAACAAACTTTATGAACACACAAATATGTAGATATGTGTAATTACCAAAACTGACTCAAAAAATACTGCGATTGACATAACCATTAAAGAAACCAAAAAGTTGTCAGAATTTTCCCCAAAGCAAAAAAGAAAACAAAACAAAACCAGGCCTATATAAACAGGTATATTTGATTTAAGAAGTAAGTTTTTCCAAAACGTATTAGAACAAAGTTTCTTAATCTTATACAATTATTCAGAATATATTAAGTGACTTCTTCTCTACAATTTTAGCATAAAATTATTATAAAAGCATGACAGTTTTGAAAAGAAAATTATGATGAGACAGCTTAATTATAATCAAAGACATCTATATATTGTGTGAAAATCTTGTTCCCGCACATTTTGGTAGTGAGGCTGTACAGCAGAAGAGGGTGCCGCCTTGGTCTCTTCAAGCAATTCTCTTGGTTGAATCCTGGCATCGCCCCTTTCCAGATACAAATTCTTGAATAACATTTTTTTCTGTGTCTTATCACACTGAACTTCTTAGAATTATTGTGAATGTAAAACAATGTTAATATATGTAAAGCACTTAGAATGGCATCTGGTACAATATAAGCACTTGATAAATGTAAACTATAATTATTTAACCATCTTGAGCTTCATTTAAGGGTGAGCAGGTGTCAATGCCATGAAATAATCCATTTTTAAAAGATTTTATTTATTTATTTTTAAAGAGGGAAGGGAGAGAATAAGAGAGAGAGAGAAACATCAATGTGCGGTTGCTGGGGGTCATGGCCTGCAACCCAGGCATGTACCCTGACTGGGAATCAAACCTGGGACACTTTGGTTCACAGCCCGAGCGCAATCCACTGAACTACGCCAGCCAGGGCTGAAATAATCCATTTTTAATGTAACATAATTGAGCATGCTTCCAGCCATTGCCTCCCACCCCATTATACCCTTTCACTATAAATCTTATCTTTTTAAAGCTATAATCTCTGGTATATTCATCAGGTCTACCTATAACCTAATTTAGACACAGAAAATTTACAGTTGCCTTCATTGGGCTATATCCTATTTAAGTATTTTTAATCCTGGATTCATGCATGGGATTCAGACTATGTTTCCAGACCCTTAAAATGATATACATATTCTTACATGCAAGTGTAATTGTGCTTTCCTACTGGAGAAAGAACCCCCAGCTTTCATCACATTCACTGCAGTGTCTCTGCCAGGCAGTGTCTAGAATTGTTCTCATAAGGAAGCACAACCTTCCACACATGCTGTAGGAAATTGGTTTCAGTAAATCCTCTTCTTTAGTGGCAATTGCACACTTTTAGGACCTTGTCTTTAGAGAGGCATCCTTTTCCTGTCTTTCTGAAACTGACTTTTATCATCCAAGCCTTATTTCCACCTCAGAATGAAAAACATAATTATTTTTCTGCCTTATTTCTTTTTCCTGAAAAATTATAACTGCTATGCTGAGAGATGCTCTCTTCAAAGATAAAACTTTATTCCTTTCCGACAGCACCATGGTTTCCAAGGCAACTCAAGTAACTTACTAGGACAAAGTGATTCACCTTCCTCACTGGGGGAGAAAGTTTCTAAGCAGTTGCTATTATCACCCCTAGAGAAAATGGGATGTAAAATAATGTCACATTGCGCTGTATATCTACCTATGTTGATGGTCTCACCAGGAGCATTTGGAAAAATAAGAGAGCAGTTGCCAAATACAGAGAACTTTAATGATCCATGTAAAGCTAGAAAATGAGATATCCCTATGTCCTTGTCCTTTGAATGATAATAAGCCTGTGAACAGTGTCATCCTTAGGATGGAAGGATGGTCCTATGCAAAGCAAGAAAAAGCATAGTTTGTCTTCCTGGGTGCAAGGTGTTGGCCAGCAACACAGGCAATCAATTATTCTACATTCAACATTAGTGGAAAAGAGCAAATGTGTTGAGTACAAGCCTGGACATTGGGCAATGACACCAATGGACTCAGTTTGCTTTTACATCTATCATTCTACCCAAGGCAATGAGGCCTGTGAACTGGTTTATAGTGGTTCACAAATTCCATTCCTCTAGATGAGGAGAAGAAAAGTCATCAAGATGTAGAGCCACCATCAACCTCAGAGGTGTTTGCACAAGAAAGTTGGGGGCATGCATGTGGGACAAAGGAACAAAAAAGTGGTCACTGTCCTCCATTTACAAAGAGGATGTCAGAGAATTGTAGATGTATTCAGAATCCCACAGCTGGATACTAGTGGACATGAACTTGAATGCAGCACATTCACTCCATGAGTTGGCAATTTCCTCTTACTCCACATTATGCATTAGAGGTGTGAAGTGTTGAGACAGTAATGAAGAGTGCTGTGGCAAGGTTCACACTAAGATTTTGGAATGATAGTAACAAGCAAGGTTTTTGAAGTTGGAAAAAGTTGAGTGTGCAGAACTTTGCCACATACTTTTTTGTGACTTCAAAAGTGTGGGTTAGCCCCTCTGAGGTAATCTCATCTGAAAATGAATGTTCGATGCTTAGCAACATTTCCAGAACTTGAAAAGTTTTTAGTAAATGTTGACAACTGTTTTGGTTTTTTGTTAATACTTAAATATTTTTCTCATTTATAAAATAGAATCATTTACTCTGCCTTAAATATTTGTTGAGAAGTTTTTGTAATAATATAAATAACATCCTTGGTCTGGTCAATTTGCCCATGGTAAATATTTAATAAGCAATGGTTTTAAATGTTCAAATGTGAAGAGTCCAAATCTTTGGCTTCTTTTTCCCTAGCCCCTTTAAATGGCTCTGTTCGGTCCATCCAGCACAGTTTGTGCAGCATGGTTTAGCATGGTTCAACACTCTGTCTCTGGGATTATCAATACCTACTCCCCAATGCCTCCAGATCCCTTTTATTTCCTCTTTATGCGAGTCTTTTAAAGTTTCCCCCTCATTCACACTAAATGTCTTTACCATTATTTTACAGCAATACTCTTGACTCTACAGAATGATATAGATTTTAGATTTTTTTGTCTTTTATTCTTCTCCACGATTTGTCACTAACAGTTCTTAGTCCTCTTTTCTCCCATGACTTCCTCATAAGACTGTACCTAATAAAGTGCCTGCAGACAATACCTGGCTCCTAGAAAGAACCAAATGATCTCATGGCACAGTTTACTGTATCACCACCCCAGAAAGAAAGGAAATTAGACATATTTCTTGTTGAATCCCATGGTGACTATCTTATTATTCTGTTGGCCATGACAACCAGGCTAGAATAAGATGTTCTAAGGAAAAACTGTTTAATAAGAGTTTCTTTTAGGAGCAAAGTGACATCTGCCAGATTTAATGATCTACTTAGTAGCCAGCATATAACCGCATTGTTTTTTATAAAGTAGCAAATCTATTTGAAAGAGGAGATGTGGTAGATAATGCTTAAAAACAGTACTAAGTGCAAAGCGCTGCACTGCATGCAGAGAGGGATAGAGCAAAAGGAAGCTACTACCCTGGGTTGATGTATATAGTGAGATGCATCTATCAGAATAACAGGTAATGATAAAATTGAGGACGTTGTTTGGGGTTCTTTGGAAATCTGGGAAGTCCTCATAGAAATGGCTGTAGTTTGCTAGGTTTTGGTAGATTACATAGGATTTCAATCCACACAGAAATGTAGAATGTGAGAAAATGGCAGGAGTGCAACCACAGTGCTTGGGAAATGCTCAGTTTAATTAGAAAATGTGATTGTCCAAACTCTCAGGAGTTTGGTGGGAGATGAGTCTGGGGATACACAGAGGCCATGCTAAGGTGTGCAGGTGCTGCAAATGGTACCAAATGCAGCCTTAAAACTGATTCCCCAGGAAAGCAGCACACCAACAGAAGCTGAGGACTGCATCTTGGCTTCAAAAAGTCTTTTGAAGAGTTACTAGGCAACCCAATTAAGTGGCCGAGTATAAATTATGAACCATAAGTCTTCTTTTTCTTTAAGGGGATAAATTAATAAAAGAGCACATTTCCACCAAAGGAAGGAGGAAGGATTTCTTTTATGAGCCTATAGGAACCACTTGCATTCTCATAATCAAAGAAGACTCCAGAGAGTAGGAGAGCTAGGATTTGAAGTCCCCGGGGATGTACCATGTATAATTTTTACTTCTGTGATGGTCTGGCTAGGTTAATAGCTCCTCTTAGGATTTTCCACATTCTTTCCTTTGATAACATTTCAAAGGATCACTGAGTTTAGTATAAATAGAGGTGAGCAAAGGGAGCTTTATAGTGTTTCATAGGGAAAAAGATTTGCAGGTTTTAATTATAATAATTCAAGAATAATGTGTGTCCATGTACTCACAACTGCAAACCTACTTTTGCCCACACCTGTATATTTCTCTGAAGCTGCTTCTCTGTCAGTCTCTTTCTTTCTCTCCATCAGCCATTCAAGTTTTGGTGTTCTCTCTTTAGCCCTTAGCCTTCTTGAATAGAAACTGTAACAGTACACCTGCTCTTACTACTGAGGTTTGGGCTAATATTAGGTGTGGCTGCATATTGCAATCCCCTTGGATTTCCTTTAATAGGATTGCCTCCCTCTCATGGTGACTTGAAATGCTCGTTATTTCTGTAATAGTCTTCCTGTTCTAATTCTCGTGCTGTGTGTTTGTTAAGGAGTGTGGGGTGGTTTCTCGGGATGGGAAGATTCCAGAATATCAGATGTTTTCTTACCTCGGAAGTTCCTTCCACACAGACACACACAGAAAAGAAAAGCCATCATCTTACCCTCCACTTATTTATGTCAGTAGTTGTCGAACCATGGAACCATGAATCCCCTTGGTGTGTTTTTTAAAATGTAAATTTGGTTCCATATTTCCCAATATTACAACTAGTTCAGATGTGGGGAACTAGTTGAATATTAGTATAAATAAGAACCTTAGGTGATTCATTCAAAGATAATATCACCCTTTTACAAATGCACATATTTACATATGTAGAATCTAAATCTTCTTGATCTAAATGCATGACCAGGATCCCAAAAATTCTCATTAAAACTTGTCCAGCCAATTCATGAAAAAGTGGCTTCTACTTGGGACCATCATCATAACATTTTTAATTTTTTTAATTGTTTTATTAGAGTTGTCCCAATCATCCCCCATCACTCTCCCATGCTGCTCCCAGCACCCCCAACCCTCATCCCACCGTCAATCCTCACCCTGTTGTCCATGTCCATGGGTCATTTGTATTTATTCTTTAACTACGTCCTTCCCCTTCTTTTCTTCCTTATCCCTCTCCTCTTTGATCCCTGTCAGTTTGTTCCTTATTTCCACACCTCTGCTTCTGTTTTGCTCCTGTGTTTCTTTTGTTCATTAGATTCCTCTTATAGGTGAGATCATATGGTATTTGTGTTTCACCACCACTTGGCTTATTTCACTTAGCATAATGCTCTCCAGTTCCATCCATGCTGTCGGAAAGGGTAGGAACTCCTTTTTTTCTGCTGCATAGTATTCCCTTGTGTAAATGTACCACAGTTTTTTGATCCACTCATTTACTGATGGGCATTTAGGTTGCTTCCAGCACATAGCTATTGTAAATTGTGCTGCTATAAACATTGGGGTGCATAGGTTCTCTTGAACTGGTGTTTCAGGGTTCTTTGGGTATAAATCCCAGCAGTGGAATTGCAAGGTCAAAAGGCAGTTCCAGTTTTAATTTTTTGAAGAAATTCCGCACTGTTTTCCACAATGACTGCACCGGTCTGCATTCTCACCAATAATACACTCGGGTTCCCTTTTCTCCATATCCTCTCCAACACTTGTTTGTTGATTTGTTTATGATGGCCATTGTGATTGGTGTGAAGTGGTATCTCATTGTGCTTTTAATTTACATCTCTCTAATGGCTAGTGATATTAAACATTGTTTCCTGTGTCTATGGGCCCTCTGTATGTTCTCCCTGGAGAAGTGTTTGTTCAGGACCTTTGCCTATTTTTTTAATTGAATTGTTTGTGATCGGGGTAATGGAAAAGCAAGTAGCAACCCAACAATTTGTTCACATAACAGATATCATTGATATGGCCATGAGTTTTTTGCATCTTTGTCAGACATATTTGGAACCTTTCCCAAGCCACCTTTGGTAATCTATCCCCCAAATGGGAGACATTTTCCACCCTATGACAGAGTCTTTATTTCGGAGTTTTAAAAGGTAGATAGCTAAGTAAATTATGTAGATATAGAAATAAGTATACTCTGTCTCACACCTACTGGCAAAAGGGGGGGAGGAGATTGCAGAGAGTAAAATGGTATTAGTGTTAAATCAAAGCAAATAAATGAGTTTTTTTTAAGAAGAGTGTGTACTTCATTGATCTGCTATGTGAAATTAAAGTTTCTTCTTTTCTTATTTTAAGAAAACATTTTCACCCTGTGTGTTTTAACCTTGTCTGATCTAAGTGTAGTCCCACCCCTACTGGTTCCCCCATGCTAACCTGACACATGTAAACATCCCCATTCACACTTGCACAAGGCTATTTGTCATTATATATTTATAAAAGGCTGTTCTCTTCTTCTATTGTTACCTCACATTCTACTTCCTAGTCAATCTTCACATTTCAGATAACTTCCTAAGCTACTCTTGTTGATACTGTAAAAAACTTTTTTCTGAATTTTCCTCTCTCTTCAGGGCTAGAATGAGTTAAAGGTTCAGGCCTGTGCCTGTGTGTGTGTGTATGTATGAAAGAGAGTCTTTACTTCAGAGTTTTAAGAGGTAGCTAGCTAGGTAAATTAGGCAGATGTAGAATTAAAAATACTCTGTCCCACACCTACTGGCAAAAGAGGAGGGTGGAGGGAGAGAGAGTTCTTGCTGCAAATTTCAAAGTAAAATAGAAACATTAATTTTGCTAAGAAGTGTCTCCAGCCTCCCAGAAATGCCAACTTTCCCCTCCTCTGGGTTACATAAAACCTAGCTGATATCAATAACTAGCATTTACCATATGAATCGTATAGCTTCTTTAGTCTGGGTCTATATTTCACAATGTATGGTTTACTGAAGCCAGGTGGCAGGCCTCATTCATCTTCATATCCCAGTTTCAATCAGAAAGTCTGATATATAGCAGAGTTTCAGGAAACATTACTAGAATTGGGTAAGATTAAAGGCAGATTGATGCACATCTATCTTGGTATTCCAGATACATCACCTCTTTAGGGAAACTTCCTTTACAGAGATTTTCAGAAGTATTAACAGACATTGGTAACAGGAGGAGACATTGGGTATCCTACCTACGTAGAAAATAACATTGAGAACCTGCCAGTGAATTAGGTAAAGAAAATAAGACAATTGTGTCTTTTCTTAAAGGATATCCACCCTGGACTCAGTGACTGTCATCCCTAGTAAGACAGCTAAGCAAAAACCAGAGATAATAAACTAAATGATAAATAAGGTGATAATTAAGTACGAGAAGGTAAGACCTGATATACGAGAGCAGCCTAAATAGAATTATCCGGCAAGTCATATAAACATAATCCAGTAGATACTAATCTGGGGTGGCAAAGTGACCAGGGGTGCCTAATAGGGGAGGGAAGCTTACATTATCATTATAAAGAACATGATTTTGTGCCCTGGCTGGCGTAGCTCAGTGGATTGAGCGCAGTCTGGGAACCAAAGTGTCCCAGGTTCGATTCCCAGCCAGGGTACATGCATGGGTTGCAGGCCATAACCCCCAGCAACCGCACATTGATGTTTCTCTCTCTCTCTCTCTCTCTCTCTCTCTCTCTCTCACTCTCTCCCTCTCTCTCTCTCTCTCTCTCTCTCCCTCCCTTCCCTCTCTAAAAATAAATAAATAAAATCTTAAAAAATATTTTAAAAAAGAACATGATTTTGTGATTATACTATTTTACAGTTTTTGCAATTGTCCTGCAGTACAAAGTGGCCCTGGAGGCAATTGTAGCAAACCATTAATTTTTGGGTTTAGAAAATCCAATCTATCCTCTTTTCCTATTTGCATCTTGTTCTCCCATCTGGAGAAATTTCCATTGGGTGAAGTCTTCTGCCTCCTTCTGCTGTTTCTGTTTACAGGAGCTGAGTGTGGCCAGACCCTTCTATTTGCTCTCTTGCACAATTATATTGCCTAAACATCCTGAACATACGTTTTCTGCCAGGATTTTGAAGGCTTAGAGAATATTTTGGAGGACTCGTTAACAGTAGCTGCAGCTTTATCTTGGCTATTGTTTCTCTGTGCAGCCTCCTGAGTTCCCGTGGGCTCCTAACAAACATCTGTTTCTGTTACTTTCAATCAAGAGGGCTGTCTCTTAAAGATGCTGTTCCCTGGTTTTAGACACCCTGTGTGCTTGAGGCTGTTCACTCAAGAATTACCCAAGAACTTTGGTCTATTTTAATCTGTCATAGGCTATAAATTATATAAAAGTCTGAAAGGGATGACTCTTGGTTAACATCTTTTATTGAAAACAAATATTCATTTGATCAATGATTTCCTGATCATTATTGGTAGAAAATTCAATAGCTGTTATTCTTTGCTGGTTCCCAGATTACAGTTTAAATGTAAGAGAAAAAGTGAGAAGGTAAATTGGCCACGGGATGAATGTCTTTATTTAGTTAATAATCTCTTCTGGAAAACATTTATGTTGCTTCCATGTTTTATGTTATTATAAAACATTGGGTGATAGCTTTTTGCTCTGTACTTTCTCCCCCAATACTATTTTTAGTTTTGTTCTTAAGAAATGATAACACTGAGTTATAATGTAATAATATTCATAAGATACTTAATATATTGTCAGATTTTTTTCCCAGTAGAGTGATACAAACTTATCATCTTTTTAGCAGTGTTTAAAAATAGCCTTTCATTATACTTTCACTTTCCCTCTCTTACCAAGTACTTCATATTCTCTTTAAATTTTTAAAACAAACTTGATATATTAAAAAACTGTTATCTCTTATGAATTTGAATTGAGTTGATTACTAGTGAGGTTGTTACCACTGTTTTCTCTGTGGAAATAGTCGATTGACGGCCTTAAATCACTTTGTATCTGACTATAATTGGTCTCTTGAAATTTTGTCATCTGTCCTATCAATCAGCTACTATCAACCAGTCATCAAATATAGTTGATTGCAGAGGTCACCATTCAGTAAGTTGTGCTGTCAACCTGAATTTATCCCTTCTGGGCACCTCATTCTTAATTTTAATTGTCAGAAATGTTTTAAGACAGCTTGAGTTGCACCAGAAGTACCACTACCTTCAATATGCCCCTGAAGATTCATCAAGCTGTCTTTAAATTAGATTCCGAGATGTCCTTCAGCAAAGAGCAATGTTTGTCAAATTTATTTACTGAGTTGTTTGTGATTTTATGACTTTTCTTACTTTATAGAGCCATTATTTCTTAAAACCCTCATTAAGAACTGTTTGATAGCATCTGGAGAAATTCTTTTCTTTTAAAAGATTTTATTTATTTATTTTTAGAGAGGTGAAGGTGGGGGAGAAAGAGAGGGAGAGAAACACCAATGTGTGGTTGCCTCTTGTGCCTACTAGAGACCTGGCCTGGAACCCAGGCATATGCCCTGACTGGGAATCGAACTGGCAACCTTTTGGTCTCAGGCTGGCACTTAATCCACTGAGCCACACCAAGCAGGACTGGAGAAATTATTATTTTTTTCTGTTTCTGTTTTTTTTTTCAATGTGAGTGCAAGCATTCTTTAATTCAGAACTTTATAATGTTCAATACAAGCATTTCTTTGAGAATGACTGACCTACATTTTGGGGTGAGCTTTACTGTGCAATGCACCATTAAGTTACATTGGGAAGTAATGTCTCCAAGCTATACTGATGCATGGGTCCCTATCATACTTTAATAAGGAAGTGATGGAAACCTGGACTTCCTCTCAGTTACATTTGATTCTTGTTTTCTCTGTTCTCCTCTTCCCGACTTACTCCCCCCTCGACCTACTCCTCCTCTTCCTTATCCTTCTTATCCTGGATCCCCGCTTCTCCTCCCTCCTCTTTCCTCCTCGTTATAATAAGTGTCCAGGTTGTCCTGATCCCCTTTTGTGTGTGTGTGCAGCCACTGTCTTTCTTCACATCACTCGGCACTGGGTTGGTTGCCTATGTCTTTTATCACAGTCATTACTATCATTGGCAGAGTTTCCTCAGTCATTAGTTACGATTAGTGAAAATTCACCTTATATACCAGTACTAGTCTAATTCGGTAGCATTCTGAAGGAGGCTTGTTCCCTCTAATGTGCTTTACACAATGTTTGCTACTAATTATGGGTACTTACATCCATCTGGAATGATTTCACTCTGTATTTGCTTGCTCTGTTTGCTGCAGTCTCGGCCGCACTCCCTAATCTAAGCACCGTTTCCTGCCCTGGCTGTAGTGGCCCAGTAGTGCATCTATTAAGCCATTTGAGGAGATTAAAACACTTTGGAGGATTAAAAAGCATATTTAAAATGGTAATTACCTATCAATTCCTCAACAGTCCTCTCTTCCCACATATTTTGATCCCCATTTTATACTCATGAAAATGGAGAGTAATTTAAGCAAATAGAATCAGTGGAAGCACAGATGGATTTTTTAATCAACCAGTAAACCTCATATTTTAAGAGAATCCTGAATCTAAGGTTTAGTTTATGCTTCTGTCTCAATGCGCTTGAGTATATGGCATTTGAAAAAATCACATTTTTCTATATTTACAAAGAACTTTCACATTTATTGTTTCCTTTCATTCTCAGACTAGCATAGTGAAGAATCAGACGTAATTATAGACAGATTCATGGAGGTTTAGAAATGTCACAGAACAGATATGTCCATGGTGACAGCTTGTAAATGGAAGACCTAGGACTGAAATATATGTCTTGTGGATTCTGTTTCGTGTTTTTCTTTTTTTTTCTTTAACACTCTGTCAATTAAAAAGTGAAGTCTTTGTTTTAAGAATGGCATTGGAAGACTTTGCCCCTTGTTCTCATCTAATCAGCCAAGTACAGGTGCATGCTGCATGAGCAGATGGAAATGCAATTAAGACAGATGTGATGACAGTTCATTCGCAGACTCTAATGCTTTAAAACCCCAGCGCTAGTCTGAAAGCACACATCACAGCAGGCACATCACGGGAAGATTCCAGTGTGGGCGCAGATTTGTCCACGCTATAGGTCTTTCCAAATTGTGAAAATGAAATGGCATTCAGTGATTTCAAAGTCCTACCTCTATTAATAACTTCCTTAGGTAGTGTGCACTTTTTGTTGTTGAACTTAATTAGAAGGAAATAAAGGGAAATGCAGGATCATTGATCATTTACACTACAAGCCCAGCATAAGATAAGTCAGAACAATGAAGTGACAAAAGCTTTGGGCTTGGGAGTATGCGCTATTGTACCTGTATTTTGTGAAGAGCCTAGATTAGTGATGGGAGCAGACATTCAGTATCACTTCCCCCTGGAAAACCCTTTGACCTTAGGTATTATTTTCAACATAAAAAAATGCCAAGTAGGCCTTCTAGTTAGGATATACTGTAAGCCATGAGAACAGAGGTATCAACACCACAACACCCTCATGGGTCAGAGCTGGAAAAGCTGAAGTCATATTTAGGTTATTTTGGGGGTTATACTCTCAATCTTCTTATTATTTGGGAGATAGTTTCAAGAAGGTGAAGAAGAGCATGGGATCTGTGGTCTGATCAAGACCTCAGCTCGTCTTTGCCTCTTAAGAGCTGTGTGGCATTGTGCAAGTCTTTTGGCCTCTCCAAGTGTCAGTTTAATTCACTTGTCTGTTAAGTAGGACACTGCGTCTTGCTATGAACCTCATGGGGTTGTTCAGAAGCTGATATAAGATAATACCTGAAAGTGTGACTACTTTTGATGATTCTGTATATCATCTGTAACATTTGAGATCTAACACCCGCTAGTGATTAATAAGCATAGAAAGACCATCCCTTAGATACTACTGTACAGCAGTAGTCCCCAGTCTTTTTGGCACAAGGGACCAGTTTCGTGGAAGACAATTTTTGCACAGACAGAGGTGGGAGGTGATTCAATTTCATTACATTCAAGCACATCTCCTGCTGTGCAGCCCGGTTCCTAACAGGCCTGGACCAGTATCAGTCCACATCCCTAAGGTTGGGGACCCCTGCTATAGAGGGCATTGTAATGGGAGGACATAAGCTGAGACAAAAAATTTCTAAAATAATTAAAATCTATACATTTATTCCTGTCATGTTACAATATTTTTAACATGCATATGATTTTCCTGGGAGTAGTGGTAACAGGTAGGCTCCTGACCTACACAACCAGAGATTGTGATTCACACAGTCTGGGCAGGAACCAGGGTTCTGACTTATTATTAAATTCCCTAGGTGATTCCGAAGGTAATCTGAAGACCCCAGCGTGAGAAATCTTGACTAAGCCCTTCATCTAGGATGCTTTCTCTCCAGGTGGATAAGCGACTTGGCAGCAAGGACCACGCTTTATAATTAATTGGCTTCTGCAGATTCACAGAGTGTGGGCTAGTAGACTGAGGTTCAGCTGAAAAAAAGGTGCTTCTCATGTATTCTAACTTTAGTACTGAAGACTTCTTATTTACCTGTTTACACTGCCTCTTTTAAGATTTAAAATCCAGGTTCTGAATTGGGGTGAGAGAAAAAGGGTGTCCCAATATGGCAAAGATCGATGGCTTCCATCCAACAGCTGTTCTCTCTGTTCTACTTCACTTTTGTCTGAGCAAAAATGACACCTGGAATAAACATTTCTCAGCCTCTTCTGCTGCTGTCTGGGGCCATATCCCTAAGTTCTGGCCACTGTTCATGTAACCAGAAGAGCTGTTGACACTTTCCAGGTTGTATCTATCAAGGAGAAAGCGCATGCTCTTCTTTTCTTTTCCCTTTCCTTGATGGACGCACGTGGATATGGAGGTGAGGACGTCACGGACCAGACAGGCAAGGGCAACCCTGGAGAAACGGCAGCATGTCAAGTCAGAAAGAGTCTGGCCTTCAACAACATTAAGAGTCACAGCAGTTGGACTTTTGTGTCAGAAAGTCAGAGAAAGGAACTTCTATTTTATTTAAGATTCTGCTATTCTGGGTCTCTATCACACAGAGATGAGCACCATTTTGGTTGGTTTTTTTTTGTAAGTAATAAAAGCATCAAATAAGCACTCAGGGTTAGAAAAATGCAATATTGTGATGTAAAATGGACAGACAGTTGTTTCACTTGCAAAATGGGCGTTCCAGCACTTCCCTCATAAGGCTATTAGCAGAACCATAAAAGAAAAATATGCATGCAAATTGGTGATGAAATGTCTGTACTTTACAAGTGAGCAGTCTTGTATTTATTTTTATTACTAATGGGTGATTTATAAGTCATTATTTATAACTATACGCCATTGACTCTATGATTAAGATACTATGCTAAAGTTGGTTAGGAAACAGTCTACCTCCAGCTCTAGGCTGTAAGTGAGGCTTGAGTGAACTCCAGGCCAAAAGACCTGGAGTCTCTGAGTGGAAAACACTAGCTGAGTCTCCATTTGGCATCAAAATCCTAATGAGCTTTTTGGGAACTATACTGCAAGGGAAACAGTGGCAATGTTGGGTTTCAAACCCCTTACCAAATACTGAGGGAATGTCTGTAAAAGTGGATATAGAAAGGTTATTTGAATGGCTGATTTATTATTCATGAAGAGTATACAGTGCAAGGTTTATATTAAAGGCTGTTTGAATTATATTTCCATCATCATGAGAAATAGCCCATCATGGTCCTGCAGTCAGTGAGATTTATGGGTGTGCTTTTACCGTATTTGAGAGGTCTGCTTGGTAATGACACTGGAGTACCATATGAAGGTAGCCATGCACTAGTGAGATAATTTGTTATATTTAAAATCACTCAAGGTGGGCTGGTGGAGTTGAAAGGATGGGAGTAGTTAACTTAAAATATTTATGAGTGATATGAACTAGAGAGGTTTTATTTAGCTGTGAGCACAAAACCCAAAATGGAATGCCATTGGATTCTCCCTGTATAAACTTGGGGCTAGTTCTCATATGTGCTTTCAGCCATATGTTTCTCAAATGTGAGTGAGCAGCAGAATCCCCTGAAAGTCTTATTAAATACAGATAGCCAGGCCCCATTATCAGAGATTCTGACTCAGTAAGCTTGGGCCAATTTGGGGCCTATCAATTTGTATTTCTAATAGGTACCCAAATGATGCAGATGCTGCTATTCCAGAAAACACATTTTGAGGCCCACTGGCTCATAGAAACTTGCTGTGAGCTGAAGAGATTCACTTAGTCTGAGTGTCCTCACCTCACTGCTTCATGGGTTTCTTCATTATGATGCTATTTCAAGTCTTTGATGAGTTAAATTTAAAGTTTGACTCTATTACTTTTCATTTACCTGAGAGATTTTTGGTTCTAGTTTAAAAGAAATAAAAGAAGGAGGTAGAATTTGGGAATCAATGGTGACGCAAGTAGACTCGACTTGCGGTGGTGAACACACAATAAAATATACAGAAGATGTATTATGGAATTGTACCTCTGAAACCTATATAATTCTATTAACCAATGGTACCACAATAAATCTAATAAAAATAAAAGTCATCCTTGATAAAGATATTTAACAATAAAAAGGAGGGGCTAAGTATTTGCAAAAAATATATTTATACATGTAAAACAAATCTTCACAAGAGAGGCCCATGCCATGGAACAGAGATCAAGGTATATCTGAGCATTTCTCTGTGTCTGAAAGGTGAGTAGGAGGGGTGTGTTGCGTGTCAGGGAGCTGACAGCGTGTGCTTTTGTACGAGTTCTTCACAGAGAAAGCTGGAGCACTTCCCTATGTGTATTTGTGGTAAAAAAGGAGAATAACCAGAGGAAGTTGAGCATAACTTAATTTTAATAGCAAAGTGCTTCAACTATTCAGTAAAGGTAAATCATACTCACCCACTATACATATTCTTTCTTGATAGGATCACAATTTTAGAAGCAGGAGTCAAAATATTAAATCATACAATGAAAATAATCACTCAAATGCCAATGTCAATATCAATTAAAATGGAAAGTGTTTGCTGACATGAATGACAGCTGCAATAGAGTCAGATACTTTTAGAAGCATATTGGAATTTTAGTGAGCAGATTTTATGAAAATTTCATAAAGGCCAAAAAGATGAACATAATCAATTGTGCAGAGTGTACTTTTTTTAAAAACGTACATTTGTAAAACTGTATCAATTTGAAAAAGTATTAATATCCTCTTTATTTGGTGTATTTACTTATTGCTCTTTATCTAATATGCTTATTTTAACATTATCTTTATTTAGTGAGCTTATTTTTTGCTTTTATTTTATTTTAGCAAGTACCAAAAGGATATATAGTTTAATTTAGAAACTCTGTGATATAGTTGATTATTGTAATTGGATATTAAGTTTTTTAATTATTAATCTGTAACTTTTGGTACTTTCAAAGAGCTCTTTGTGGAGTAAAGCTACTCCACATTAAGGTAGTTTTATCATAAACTTTAAAAAATATTTTATTAATAGTAATTTGTTTATGCAATCATACTAATATTATTTTTCAAGGAATACCTATTTTACATTAAAGATACAATATACCTGGTTTAAAGGTGAATATACCAATATTTTCAGGCTATTGTTTTATAGGTTGTAAAGTCAAATATGTTTTGCTTTTAATAAAACTAAATGTGTTTAATATATTTTACATTTTAAAGTAGGTTCAGGTTCATAGATAGATTGAAAGTACAGCCATATTCCCACACTCCTACAATCTCTTCAACTATCATCTTCCATGAGGATGACACATTTGTTACAATGAATGAACCAACTTTGACACATCATTGTCATCCAAAGTCCATACCTCACATTAGGGTTTACTCATGATGATGTACATTCTACAGGTTTGTACAAATATGTAACACACATCCACCTTTATGAAACTGTTTTCTCCTAGGAAATAGTTTTCACTGTTCCAAAAATGCTGTGATCTGCCTGTTCATCTCTCCCCCTCTCAAACGCCTAGCAAATAATGATCCGTTTACTCTCTCCATAATTTTACTTTTTTACCCAGAGTATCATGTAGCTAGAATCTTACAGTGTGTAGCCTTTTCAGTATAATTTTTATACTTAGTAATGTGCATTTAAATTTACCCCAAGTCTTTTCATGGCTTGATAGATCATTTCTCTTTAGTACTGAATAAGATTCCATTGTCTGGATATTCCATGGTTTATTCATTCATTCAGCTACTGAAGATTATCTTGGTTGCTTCCAAGTTTTAGCAATTGTGGATGAAGCTGTTATAAGTACCAGTGTGCAGGTTTTCTGTGGATGTGCATTTTTAACTCCTTTGGGTAAATCTCAAGGAATATGGTTTCTGAAACATATGGTAAAAACATATACATGTTTGTAAGAAAGTGGCAAACTGTTTTCCAGAGTGGCTGTGCCATTTTGTAGTCTCACCAGCAGCGAATGAGAGCTCCCATTGTTCCTTATCTTCCATAGAATTCAGTGTTGTCAGCAATTTGAGCGTTAGCTATTCTGATAGATGTGTAATGGTATCTCATTAGTGTTTTAATTTGCACTCCCTAATGACATGTAATGCGGAATCAATAATATATGTCAATGTGTTTATACCTACCATACAAGGGTTACTGGAGTACTGATTTAATATTTGAAGAACGAATGAATAGGTGATAAAATAAATCAAATCACAACTAGGACTCTGACTTTAATGGTAAGTATTCTGACAGAATTAGAGGCCAAAACTGAGATGGAGAGAGGTAACGTTGCCATGAATTCTCTTGGCATCATCATATGAGCAGCTGCCTCCTCCACTGCATTCAGAATGCACTCTGGGCACAGATGTTTTCTCCAAGATCGAATTAATCATTCACGGGCCAGAAACAATGCTGATATGGTTTCCTTTCAAAGGGGCAAGTCTGCATAGAACTAGCAGTCCTTGATCTCCTCACAGCATGGCCAGTCACTTGGAGTACAATTGCTGTAGCAGGATTATTAAGTTTTAAATAAGCAGAAAAATAATCCTGGAAGAATGCTTAATGTGTGAAGGTACATGAGCAAACTTTCACACAGGACTGAGCAAGCTTTTGCTTAAGGAAAAGGTAGTTAGTAGCAGATGCGTTTGACCCTAAATAAAGGACAGTTTGATTTTAGCATCAACTTTACTTCAGACTTCTCTGTTGATCTATTTGAGTTTCTTTATTTAATAATAAACACCAAGTGGTTTCTTTACTTGTTGCCAGCAGCTTTAACCAAGCTCAAGTAGGGTTAGAGCAGACATCCAGAAGAAACTATCTAACCAGCGCTAACATCTTAGCACAGCTCCACTTGTTCTATTGTCAGGTAGAATCCAGATTACTCTGTAATGAAAAGAGCACCCTAGTGAAGTGAATGTTATTAATCATACTGAACTGTTTACTAAGAACAGGCATTTGAATCAGTACAGATTCCGCCAAACTATAGCTATAGACCCTGAGAGTACAAATTCTATTTTATTTTGTACATATCTATAAAATAGGCATATCTACTTAATGTTTGAAAGTAGAGCAAAACTTCCCATTGTCAATATTTCCACCAATATAAGTATACTGAATACTTGTGCTTTTTACCTGTAAACATTTTTCTTTCTGATTCCTGAAGCCATAATTTGAACTTTTTTCCCTTTGGTTGGAGGAAATTAATTCCATATGGAATTGTGTAACAAATTCAGATTGGGATCATATGAAGAAAATTTGGACTCATTTCTACTTTAATGAGGCACATCCAGTTATTCGTGGAATCAGGTATATGGTAATACTAAAACACAATCTTTATTCTATTAATGTCCCAATCAATTCAATGTATAAAACCATAGATAGGCCTAACTATGAAAGCTTGAAGCCAAAAGAAAAAAAAGCCAAAGATTAGCCTATCTTTCTGCCACATCTCATAGGAATTTCCCAGTGATGCTGGAGGGGAAAAAAGAAACCTCAAGTATTACATAATCATCTCCCTTTGAAATGCATAACAGCTAAACTTCATTGTCTGGCCTGAATTACAGCATCAGATTCTCACTCATACTACTTTAAAAAGGAATTGCTCACAATAGTGTATATTAGGCAAGCTTCAGTGAAATCATAAATAATAGGACAGGGCCAGATTTATTCTGCTAAGTAAGCACTGATGACCTGCAGTCATCCTGTATGGGATGGAAAGTGACTAGCAAAGACTGAACAAAACAATTTTAAAGTTAATGCCCTTAACCTTAAATCACATAGCTTTGATATGTCTTATGCAATTGTACCACTTGTAAGTGATTGTGAAAATGTGTTCAAACACCTTTTTATCCTGAGCTGGATGAAATGGTAAAAAAAAAAAGTTAAAAGAAAAAAAGAATTCCATTCTCCCACAAAGTTGAAGAAAGAGCACTATTTTTTTAGTCACTCAGGTGTGTTCCCAGGGGAGAAAATAGCTGCATTGGACTGGGAATTCTCAGCAGAATTGCAAACAGAGGATGACAGGTATTCACATCTTAACTGGGCAGATCAGGAAGAGAATCTTCTAAGGAGTAACTACGAATGAATTAACTGATCTTTCCTAATACTTTCACAACATAGTTACTTTGCCTAGTTACTGCACAAGGGGAAAAGTTATTTTATAAACCACAATTTATTGTGTTCCCTGGTGGGGTTAGGTTGACTGGAGAATATATGTGTATTTGGAATTTAAAATTCAAAGACCAATTCCATGTTTATGTCCATTTTGGTTAGTGTCCATTTGTTAGTAGAAATCCAGGCCTTCTATTTATTTCACTGTCTTTTGAAAGCAGAGGAGAATTAGTAAAAACTGTGCAGCACGATGGAGAAGATGATGGGTTCTGGCAGTCGCTAGACCTGGACTAGTCCCAGCTCTGCCACTTAGTAGTTGCTTGGACACAAGCAGATAAAATAACATCATTAAGCCTTGGGTTTGTCATTGCTAAAATTCTGTGAGGATTCAATGAAATAATTTTTGTAAAGCACTTTGTAAAATAGCTAGCATAGGATAAGCATTTAACAAATACAAGTTTAAATACATACATACATTCAGCATCGTATGATTTGTTTTCCAGTTTTGTTCAGGTATGTATAATTGACAGATAATATTGTCCTGGTTTAAAGGTGTCTCACCTTTACCACATCGTAAAATTATCTTTTTTTGTGGCAAGAACATTTAAGATCTACTCTCTTAGCAACTTCGAAGTAATCAATACACTATTGGTATTTAATACAGTATTGTTAAGTACACCAGTAATTATAATATTGTCCATTAATCACTATGCTGTATATTAGATCCCCAGAGCTTACTCCTTTTCTAACTGCAGGTTAATACCATTTGATCAGTATCTCTTCATTTCCCCTACTTCCCACTCCCTAAAAACCACTATTGTACACTCTGTTTCTACAAGTTCAGTTTTTTAGATTCCAAACATGAGAGATAGCCCACAGTTTTTGCCTTTCTCTATCTGACTTATCTTCCGTAGCATAATGACTTCAAGGTCCATCCATGTTGTTGTAATGTCAGTATTTCCTTACATCTTGTGGCTGAATAACATGTCTATGCTAACATCTTCTTTAACCATTCACCTGTCCATGGATACCTAGGTTGTTTCCACATATTGGCTCGTGTGGATAATGCTACAATGAACATGGGAGTGCAAGTAACTTTTTAGTATGCTGTTTCACCCTGACTGGTGTGGCTCAGTAGATTAGGCTGTGTCCCATAAACTGAAAGGTTGCTTGTTCGATTTCCAGTGCAGGCACATGCCTGGGTTGCAGGCCAGGCCCCTGGTTGGAAGTGTGCAAGAGGCAACTGATTTATATTTCTCTCACACATCAATGTTTCTCTCCCTCTCCTTTTCCCTCCATTTCCCTCTTTGTAAAAAACAAAATACATTATTTTTTAAAAAGTTTAACATTCTGCTTTTATTTCCTTTGGATAAATACCCAGAATGGGATTGCTGGGTGATAGGCTATGCTATTTCTACTGTTTTGAGAAACCCTCTTTCTGTTTTCCACAGTGGCTACACCAATTTACATTCCCACCAACAGAGTTCTAGGGTTGCCTTTTCTTCACATCCTCATGACACTGGTTACCTCTTGTCTTTTAATAATAGCCATTCTAACAGGTGTGAGATGATACCTCCTCGTAGTTTTGCTTTTCATTTCCCTAATAATTAGTAATGTTGAGCACTTTTTCATGTATCTATTAGACTACAAAATACTGCCTAAACTGCTATTCAAACCTATATGGGGGGAAACATTAAATAGATTTCTGAATTTGAAATCCAATTTTTTTCTTCTGTATCTTTCTAAAGAATAAGCCTGATCATGTGATTGTCATGTTAACCATTCAGTGTTGCGGCTTCAATGCATACAGGGCCCCACATAGCTAATGTACCACTCTTTCACCAGAATCTTATGCATAATTAATTGAACGTCTAAATTTCTGGTGCATATCTTCTTCCTTCTCTTGTCATTTCCTATTCTTTGGCTGACCCAAAGAATAGGAAATGATTTCCTATAATACTTGGAATAATTTCTTTACATGCCGAAAGACATCACAGCATCACTCCCTCAGCAGATGCCTCTCCAGAGCCTTTGAGTGCTCCTGTCGGCGGCTGAAAGCTCTGCATCTAGGTTATGATAGCGATAAATGGCCGATTCCTTTCTGTCTTTTCTCCATCATCAATTTGAAACTATTTTGTAAACCATTTATCTCAGTCCATTTTGAAATTCTACTTTTTCCTTCCATGTGGCTTAGAATAAATAAAAAGCCCATATACACCTTTCTTCTTTTCCCTCATTTCTTGACAGGTAAGCTTTTCTAAATGAAAGAAAACTTTTTTCTCTTTGTTGACCTCTTTACCTCTTATTTTAAAAACAAGAAATTTGAAATAACAATTTTTATATTTAAGCATTTGACAATTTTAAAATAAACTCTAATTGAACTTTATTTGAGTTGGGGAAACCATAAATACTACAGAAGAAGTAGCTAATACTGTAGAATATATCCTGACTTCATAAACATTAAACAGTGAAAAAAATGCACATAAGAATTGAGGAAGTAAATACTCGTGGTTTCCATCTCAGTCCTGAACTGCATCCCTTCCCTGAGATGTTCTCAGGAAAGGACTCCAAGGCAACTGTAAAACATCATAACATTTGCCAGTATTTTTGAAGCAAAGCACTTGCATTTCATATTACCCCTGAATTCTGTTTTTTTTTCCTTAGTACAGCACGTAAGATTTTCAATTGCAAAGATGCCTATTTCAAAAGGCATGCCCATTTTCCAGGCAGTTTAAAAACACATTTAAATGAAAACAAGTGTGGATCTCAAGCAGTCGTGTGCAGTGGTTTTTTGCACAGCAGTTTTAGAAAGTTCTAAAATTGGAGATGCTTTTCACAGTGAGACAGCAATGACTGGTTTTAGTTTGAATACCACCGCAGGTGTTTTTACTTTCGGTTCACATTTAATTGCGCTCTAGCAGCATTGGCTCATGTTTTCAGCTGTGTAGCAGCAGCTGTGTATTTTATTTAAATCCAGAAAATAATGTGATAAGCACATTTGCATAATTTATTGTATTTGGCAGTCCTAAGAGGTCCTAAGTTCTGACTTGCACCATGAAAATGCACTGAGACCTCATCATTTCACCTTGTGATTAAGTACAGCGACTTACAGCTTCTTATTTAGTTGTCACAATAGCTCTATTCCTGTCTTGTAATTATGGATACCACCTCCTCCTTGGTTCCTGCATATTTTCTGAGCCTTATTCCCCAGGCTTTCTCTTTATTCTACATGCAGTCCTCACAATATAAATTTATGTTTTGCTTGTTTTATCCATCATTGGTTTCTATTGTTTGCAAACAAAAATCCCAATTAACACCTAATTTTAAAGTGCTATGTAAAATTACTCATGGTAATTTGGAAATTTTTACATTTTCACATAGCAAGGTTATAGAAATATTCTAGGTTTGTATCTTTTTCTGTTTTGTATTCCAGAATGTTTGTTGGGTTTGAGACACCATGCAAAATATACTGAAAATACGGTGTTTTAAGTTCACAGACAAAAAAACAAAACCAGATTAAGCAGATATGTTATTTATTTAAGAACGATTTTCTGTTCTGCCAGATTTGAGTTTGAGTTTTATCACCTGGATATTGGGAAATAATAAACTATATTTTTAGGCAGGGCTGAGGCATATACAAACTGGGTTCTCAAGAAGATAGTAGGGGCATTTATTTTAACTCATCTTGAATGTGTACAGCACCTAATTGGGAGGAATTAATTAAGTAGGTGGTAAGTGAGATCTGCCTTACATTTAGAAAGGGCAAATTACATAAATATGTTCTCTGCCCACATCCTGATAAGCTATGTCATTAGCATGAGATAAAATCGTAGTTCCTTGGATAAACTTTGCTTCTCTGAATAGTAAGAGAGTGAAGGAATTATGTGAGTGTAGGGTGGGCAAAAAAGACTTAACCATGGCCTCAAGAGAATAGAAGGGCTGGCGCTAGAAAGATGTAATCGAAAAACCCAGTATACATGCTTCAGACAAGGCCGTATAAAGGAGAGAAGAGAGGGCTCCAACATCACCAGAATTTAGTATTTTTCTGTAAAAAGGCCTCTTCAGAAAAAGTCCAAACATGGTTAATATAATGAGAAAGGTTTGCATAAAATTGATGTAACCTGGCAGCCAAGGAGTGTGAACTAGAATGTACATGTGTGAACAATGATGACTTCACTGTACTAGTCAGTGAGGGTGGTAGGCACTGTTGAGTGAGATTGTATACTGTGTGGTCATCACATTCAAAATGACTGAGCAAGTAGAGCAGCAAATCTGCATCAAATTTTGCAAAAAGCTTGAACACTGCTCCATGGAAACAACTGGGATGATTCAGAAGGCCACACTATGGGGCACTGGTGATTGGCAGCTTCATCACAACAACTTGCCTACTCATGTGTCATCTCATGCAGAGATTATTGGTGAAACATCAAATCACCCAGGTGACTCAGTCCTGCTAAGCCCAGATTTGGTGCCTTGCAAAGGCAGTTTTGGCTTTTCCCAAAACTAAAATACCTTTGAAAGGGAAGAGATTTCAGAGCCTTGATAAGATTCAGAAAAATACAATGGGGCAACTGATCATGCCTGGGAGAACTGTGTGAGGTTCCAAGGTACTTACTTTGAAGGGGACTGAGGTGTCATTTTCTTAAATGAGGTTGTATTTTCTTAAATAAATGTCTCTATTTTTCATATTGCATAGCTGGATACTTGCTGTACAGACCATATACTCAAGTGTGTTTTTTCCTCCACGATGTTAGGTCTACTCTCAGATAACTTCTGATTTAGCGATGAACCTCAATGCCTTTTTCTCACTAATTCTCAAAAATACAATACTTATTTTTGAGTCTCATCAGTAATGTTTTTGTTACTTTACCAAATCTGGACAAAGACTCTGACAGGCTGAGCTTGAGTCTCATTCTTTTCTCTTTCTATAGTGGGTAGAGTAAGTATCACACAAGCCCCCTGAAATCAGCATGGAAAATGTTTCTCATTAGAAAAGTCCAAATTGTGGGTATTAAAAGAAGGGATGGTAGAAGAGTGACAGACAGAAAGAACAGACATTTAAACATTTCATGACTTTAAATATACTTTTATCTACATCCCCTCAAGTGAGGCATAGTCATAATTGGATCCTGGCATTTTGGGCATAATTACATTTTAGATCTTATAAAAATACTGTTAAATTTGATATAGATGAGATTCTTTACATAGAAGGTAGATGAAATGACACAAAAATGTAATGATACTGATCACAAAACAGTAAAATCTACGTTTTCACTGCCTACATGTTGTCAAGCCATAATTTTTTCTGTAATTAAAGAAGTACAATCACTAACCACGAATGGAGAGGTTACATCAGTGCGTGGTCTGGGAATCTGTGCCATCCATCTCCTGAAGAACATGCCTTCTAAGAATAATCTCAGTATGGACCTTGACAAGTCTCCCTCGTGTGCCATAATTAGCCCCATTGTGGGTGATTATAATTAATTATTCCCAGTTCTGGATATGTTTCAAAGTAGTGAAATGCTGTAATTCTTAAGCTCTAGAAATGACATTTAGCTTAATGGAAACATATTGCTCTACACAGTTGCCCAGAATTACCTACTGCCAGAGCTGAGTCTGGACACACAGTGTAATCACTGCTTATTTTTGGATGGTGTCCATGTCGGGGAGTGGCAGCTTTCCCAGTGCCAATGAAATGCATTGTCCAAGTCCATTGCAAACATTTCCAGTGATATGATGTTTTATTCTCTGCTTTATCTCTCACCTCAAAATTGAACAGAACGAACCAAAGGCAAAAAGGAAAGAAAGAAAAGTTTAAGTGAAGATGCAAATATTAAGCGGTATAGACTATATTTACCCATTTTTAAATATATGGACTTTATTATCATTTCTAAAAAAGTTAATCAGGTGTGAATGCTTTTTGTTGGTACATAAATCTTCATACCAGATGTGCTTTGTTCAATTTTTATTTATTTATTTGTATTTAAATTTTATTTTTGGATATTTTAACTTCTTACTTTGCAATCTATATAAATATTTTTTTGCATAGAAAAGAGCATGGCAAATTAATACAGAATGTTATTATGTACCTTTACCCAAAACCTCTAATGTAACATCATAGAAAGTGATAATTATTGAATTGATAAATTAACATTAATACAATACTATTAAACAAACTATAGGCCTCATTTGAATTTCAACAGTCTTCCACTAAAACAATATAACCATAAAAAGATGAAAAATATGTCCCTGGCTGGCATAGCTCAGTGGATTGAGTGTGGGCTGCGAACCAAAGCATCCCAGGTTCAATTCCCAGTCAGGACACATGCCTGGGTTGCAGGCCATGGCCCCCAGCAACTGCATATTGATGTTTCTCTCTCTCTCTCTTTCTCCCTCCCTTCCCTCTTTAAAAATAAATAAATAAAATCTTAAAAAAATAAAATGAAAAAGATGAAAAATATGGATGCATATCAAATCTCTAGAGAGATAGCTCTACATACAAAGCAATAGGAACAATAAAAAAAGGAAAAAAGGGACCATTCTACTTAAAAATATTTAGGAATGCATATGTCAAAAAATCATAGACAAGAACAGAAAGAAAACTAGGGAATATTTTAACCTAAAATCTGAGCAACACTACAGTGTTAGAACATCACTATGTATGCCATTATTGTAGTTAAAATACATTAAATATAGAAATAATGTATATTAAAGTCTCTTTAAAAACTCTAATCTTTTGCTTGTGTTATGTATACAAATATTTGCAAAAAGACATTACTTGAGTGAATCAAGATAACTCCTCATATATATAAAACATATTATGGTATTGAAATTCAAATGAGCATTTTAGAATTTCAACTCATAGCTAAAGTGGAAAAATAGACAAAAAAATTCTTTTGAACTGAGGCAGCTGTACTTCCTCTTTGCATGACAGAAAAATAAAATAGGAAATGATGTTCAAAATCCTGTGAGAATTGTGAGTGAAGAACTCTTACATTTGATGCATCCTTTTATTCAGTTATTCATTTACTCTGCATAAATTTTGTTCAATTTGCTCATGGTGCTCATCAAACTGACTCTCTTAGAGTCATTATGCAGATGTACTTTACCGTCACTCTGTGTGCTCCTGTAGAGACATTATGAAGTTGAAATCCTGGGGGTTTTACAAAGTTCTCTGCTCTCCTGTAGCCGCCTCTCTAAAAGGAGGCTGGGTACTAAGGTACTGGGGCAAAGACTAAAAGCCTGAGTGTAATGAGACAGGTATAATTAAATGCTCTAAGGGCTTAGATTCAGATGGCTAAGAGTCTGTGGCTTTTATGTTAGAAGTAACAAACATTTACCTAAGAATCTAGGAAAATTATGAGAAATTTGTTAACTGATCTGTCTGTATTCAGACAAGCATGAGAGACTATACTTACGAGGCCTGGAAGACAAAATAGTTTCTTAGTATCAAGAAGCCCTTTGGAAGCAATTAACTGGTGTCAGGAATATAAGAAGACTCGGAAACTACCTCCTTAAAGAGAAAGCAGACCCTGATGTGTCTGTGGCTGTATTATAGTAGTGTCCAAGGTGACCTGCATCCAGGTGGTAGTACAAATAAATGCTTGCTGTCTTTAGGGATGCTTTCAGAAATTAGCATCAATTGCAGATTTGAAACTAAAATTATGAAATGATTTTATAAAATAAGATATAAAAATATAAGACAGAAGTTAAATATAAAGCCAAATAAAGTTCCATCTTTTTTCTAATGAATGGGTTAATGCTAATACATCAAAAATCTAACGGAAGTAAGTCTTTTACATTACAGATTCTACTCAGTTTATCTAAATTCATTGTGTTTCTTATCATAAGGACTTGCTCATGAACACAGCATAAATGCAATGTGACTAACATATTTAAAGGAATTCGTAGTATTTTGTCATTCTTAGTAATGAAACAATGTTTCTTCCCTCAGAATAAAAGCTTGAAAAACAAACTCTTGTCAGGAAACAAGCTGTGTGGCATCCATGCAGAAGAGGTGAGTCAATTTTCTCTTCTAGCCTCAGCTGGATAGAAACAATATTAGTGCCAATTTTTTTAACCTAGATATATAGTGACCTTTTCCCCTTGTAACATACACACAAAGATTGGATTAACTAAAGAAAACTTTTAGCTATCTTTGGATGTTTCAATACTGCATACCCCAAAATAATGATTGATGCATTTCTTAGAGGAAAAGAAAAGTTATTCTGCTTAATCCAGTTTTAACTAAAATCAATTTCCTGTACTCGTGATTACCCAAATCTACTTTTACTTTATGATCCCTGATTTAATGTTGTAGAAATGGAGCTCATAGTAAGTAATTCTTAGTGGTGGTAATGAGATAGTAGTGACAGCTTCCATAGTGATTCTTTATACCTCAAGGAGAGGAGACTTGAGTCATTGGGCTAGTCGTTTCCTCTGAGAAGCACAAACAAAGATGGGAATAATAAGGAATAGGCCTGAGAGTCTTCATACCGTGATGCAGATCTGATGCCTGTGAAGGAAGGGCGAAGGAAAAGCAGTGTGAGGAACAAGAACAGCACTTAAACAGGGTGAAAGTTGACCCCCTCCCATAACGGCCTAGACATAAGGCACAGAGCTGGTGAAACACCTCAGTCATTTCCTAAATATGCCACCATCTTTTGTTTCTAAAACCTCTTCCTGTTATTATCACCTTCTAGCAGGAGAAACAGGGAAGATTCCCTGGTGACTCACAAGCACTCCTAGGAAGCAGTGGCATGCCAGAGCCAGGGTCCTTGCCTGGCCAAGTTGAAGGGAAATGGAAAATATCATTAGTTTGGTAGTCATATGCCCATTCAGAATTTTGGATTTCTTTTGTTAAAGAAGGTGAGAATACTCCTCGATGGACAACACGTAAAAGTGATTATTATAAACATTATAGTTAAAGTCTAACATAAACTTTAATAAGCCACATTATAACATCCATACAATAATATTATATATGAAATGAATATACATTTTCAATGCCTGGGAATTGCAGGCATTGCTCCTGGGAATGCCCCATAGGATAAAAATCAAACTGAATGGGTTGTAGTATTTCTTTCACTATAGTTTTCTATTTGGGTAGAGATCACCTCTTACAGTGTTTGTATTTTCTAAGTATCTAGAAATATTACATACGTAGTGCACAATTTCTTAGTATTATTTTCTAGGTGGTAAGCATGTAGAACAGTTTTGAGTAAGAAATATGTGGACTAAAACTATGTTGTGAGATGGTTGCCATGATCCTGCGGTCCCCATAATACTCACGGGCGGGGCCAGCAGGAGTACGGCCTGCTTGAGTGTGGTTGGTAGGGTAATAATATGGGTGTAATCATTTATAGTTTAATTTGAGCATTTTACCTAAAATATCGTATAGTGTGATACTGCTATGTTACCGAATTACGTGCTTATGATCATGTAATCAAAGATATTGTAATACGTCAAGGGCGTTATCTGTGCCTGTCCATGTACCCGGAAGGGAGACGACTCCCAGGAGAGGGGTTCTGTAGTGTTTAGAAACAAACACAGCCTGGGTCCACCTGCATTTTTAAACCTCTTGCTTCAGAAATGACTCATATTTTTTCTTCATCTCAATTCCTTAAAGAATATATTATTTTTCATTCTTCTTTATGATGTACTAGACAGTTTGTATATTAGCATTACATAACATTGAAATGAGTTGAATATATTCATTATAATTTGCACATTTACCCTATCCCTTTATTTATGAATCAAATAGAGACTTTAAATTTGGGTTATGAGGGAGGCGTACATTTTTGTCCTAATAATTTATCTTCAATAAAAGTGAAAATTATTATTATTTCTTTCACCACCACCACCACCAAAACAAAAGATAATGACTTCTATTGGCTTAGAAGCTAAAAGGAGCTTGTTTTTTGGATCAGTGATCCTAAATGTTCGCTGTCTGTAGATGCATAAAATGTTCAAGTCCCACTGACAACTAATGGATTGTCATTATTTTATTCTGCCAAGGAAAATATTAAAAACAATAGAAGCTACTGCAAATATCATGTACCATCATATCGTTATCACTATTATTTCATGAAGGAAATGGCATTTGAATATTAAATTGTAGGAAAGAACAGTTCCCAACTGAATGATAGTCTCTAAAAGGGAAAACAAGCCTGGCTAAAATGGTCCATCATAGACAACGTCTTCTATCATTCTTACCTCCTTTATCTTCTTTTCATTATAGTTATAATCATCATCATCAGAATCATCAGCACAAAGTTTAGTTTTGCTGTGGATTTGAGAAGATTGATGACTCACAGGGACCAACATTTAGAATTACGTTTAAGATCATTAACATATGTAAAAGAAAAATACTAAAATTCCCAATATAGTAATATCTCAATTGTTTGAAGAGTACCCCTCTGAAAAACTTAATTTTTAAAAATGATGCCAACAAGCTAAAAGAAAACAGGGTCAGCAGGGTTTCAAACCCATGTGCACCACAAAGTAGAGATGTGCTCGCTCAAAATGCATTTATTCTCACTGATCATATTCCTATTAAATATTTAGATAGGATTTTGCTTTTTAACTCACTGAATATTAGAAGAGTGGAATACCAGATGCAGAGAAGTGATGAGTGACTGTGATGAAAATTTCTAACAAATTATTTTTAAATAACTATAACTAAGCTCAGGAAATCTAGCAGTTTATGTTCACTTTGTGCAGGAAAAAAGACTTGTAGGTTTTTATTATAGTTTCTGAATGAATTAATGCATGATGCAAAATTGATATTTTAATCATAAATCCAAGCTATGAAGAAAAGTTTAAATTATATTCTGTGCATTCGGTATGAGTATGCATTAAAAAATGAATACCCACATGGTTTAAATGAGTCTTTTCTCACACTTGAATATAGCACTTCAATTGTATGAGAGATTTAAAATGAAGTTGGTCAAATCACGCACACCGGATGGAGTGGGAATCTCTCATTCCTCATAAATATTGGTCAACACTAGTTTGGAAAAAAAACTGAAAGTATGTTTTCCTAAGACACTGTTTTGGTTATACATGGGTCCTAGGCAGCAGATTGCAACAGCAGGGAGAGCAAGCTAATCAACTGTGCATTTGAAGTTGAGAAAGATAACAGAAATAGTCCTTTACTGAAATCGGTAGCGCAACATTAAAGACAGCCATGAAAACCAGGAAATGTTTTGGAAATAAAGTTCATATAACAAGGGAGAGATGCTGTGTCTGAAATATCATACCTTGGGCCACTTGGGAGTCTTTGTGTGAGCCAGAGCAAAGTTGTGGGAAATACAGAGTTCGGAGGCAGAAGTGTAAATTCAAGGTGCTGAGGGCTCAGGTGTGAGTTTCCTTCTCAAGAGCCAGTAGCAACTGTATGCACATCACAATGGCTCCTGGTATTCCTCTGCATTATATCATGCATTTTGCTTTCACTAACCATAGCAAGAAAAAAAAAAGATGCGTTTTTATGAAAATGAAACTTTACGAGTTTGTAAGAAACCTCAAATCCTTGCTGCTTCTGGGTGTGCAGTTTAATTGCATACTTCTGGACTGTTAATATGTCAAGCTCCCCCTCCCGTCCTCCCTTGCTTCCTACCACACTCTCTTCCCCACTCTCCTTCTCCCTTCTGCTCCCTTCTCTCTTTCTCTCTGTCCCTCTGTCTCATCATCCTTTCCCCTCTCTCCTTCTCTCCTTCTCTCCTTCTCTCCTTTCTCCTTCCTCCTTTTCTCATTTCTTTTTATTCCATTTTATTTTCTGTTTGTTCTCTCTTATCAGCTTCCTTATTCAAAGGATCACAAAATGCAGGTGGCTCACAATAAGGATGTTGGTGAAAAACTGTTTCTAATATTAGAAACTTGCAGTGGTGTATCATTTATAGCACTTTCCATTTTATGCTTTAATTGGTGGTACTTCCAACATTGGATAATGACTTGGAAATTAGCACCATAATCTCCTATTTTGCAAACTTGACTACCTTGCATGGTTAGAAATGTTCTGAATATACTAGGAAACAATCACACTACACTTGCAGCTGGTTTAGTGGAAGACTCATATACCCTGAGTGTATGCTGAGAGAATTATAATATTTCAAATATAAGAGTGGACTTTATTTGTTAAAACAGAGTTTATGAGAATATAATAGTACCAGGAGGATACTGTGTTTATTATACACTATGGCCAGCTACTCTTAAAATTGAATTTTATTAAGATATAATTTACATACAGTATATTCCATTTAAGTACACATTTTTAATGAGTTGGATCAGTGGTGGGAGGTGTGGAGAGGGGAAATGGAGACAGTGTACTTAAAAAACAATACATAAAATCTAACATTACCATTACCCCAAAATTTCCTTTTGCTGTTTTATAATCTCTACCATCAATCCTTAGCCTATGTAAACTACTAGCCTGATTGCTCTTTCTATTCTTTCATTTATATTTTTGTAAGATATTATATGAATGATATTATACAAAATACAGTTTCTAGTGACTAAATTCTTTCACATGGTTTAATGCATTTGACATCCATCTACATTGTTATATGTGTCTGTACTTAATCCTTTTTTAAAAATTGCTCAATAGTATTCTAGTGTTCCATTTCATGGCTGTACCATGATTTGTTTATTATTCACCAGTTAATGGACATGCAGTTTTTTCCAGTATTTGGCTGTTATGAAAAGAGATGCTCTAAACACTCATCTACACATTGTATTTTCTCTTGGGTAGATACCTACAAAGGGTTGCCCTATAATGCAGTATGTATATGCTTATACTGTGTTGCCAAGTTGTTTCTCAAGGTGACTGCATTATTTTATGTTCTCACTCAACAATTTTTTCAATCATCAGTGTTCAGGTGACTATGGTAACCTATCTGTTTGTGTTCTATTTCTTCTACTGAAAAATTGGAACCAATAATCTTGATGCAGAGAGACAAATGACTGAGGTTTTTAGGTTCGAATGTTCGAATTTGGATCTGTTCTGGAAAAATGGAATCACGCTCATCCACTGTGGTTTACCAGAATGTATTTCAATGTGGTAGCCAAACACGTCTGCTGAAAGAGATTCCTCTTACAAGCATTTGTGCATTAGTAATGGCTCTCTTAAAAAGCTCATACTTCTAAAGGGCAGGCACCCTTCACCTCAGCGTCTTGGCCCTCTAAGCGTTTCCTCACCTCCTGTCACTTCTGCTTGCTGCCTTCTCCTTGAACACATGTCAGATACAAAATTGGTGGTCAATTTAAACTTATCCGTACTTAATCTTCCCTTAATAAAGAATACAAATGAGCAGTGAAAACCGAGGCATACAATTGCAGAGATATATTTAGCATTTAAATTGGGGTTGGCCAGCCCAGTTGGTGTGTCTCACTTGGGTGGGTGTTGTCCCAGGAACTGAATGAAAGGTCACCAGTATGATTCCTGGTCAGAGCACAGGGCCGTGTTGCCGGCCGTTCCCACGGGCATGAACGGAAGTTAACCAACTGATGTTTCTCTCGCCCATCAATGCTTCTCATCCTCTTTCTCCCTCACTCCCCCTCTCTGTAAAACTCAAAAATAACATATTAAAATTAGTGTTAGCCAGGCCTGGGTGACTCAAATTCTTTCCATGAGAGGAAAAAGAGTAAGTCACTTTCTTTTAATATTACCTTTTAAAAATATGTTTTTGTTTTGTTTGTCTGTTTTTTAGCAGGCTTTGGTTTTCTCTCTTTGCCTAGAATAACTGGATGTCCTACTCCCAAAGTGGAGATGAAGCTTTTCTGTTTCATTTCCAAAATCATTGGACTCTCTCACTTAGCAGCAAAGTTCATTTTTGTGAAGTTTGAAAGAATTTTAATCATCAAATTTGAAAATGTAAATGAAATTAAAGCACTAATCCATATTTCTGCTCTTGCAGTCAAAAAAAATCCAAGCACAGCTGAAGGAGCTTCGTTATGGGAAGAAGGATTTATTATTTAAGGTGAGCATCTTTCTCCCTCCCCCTCCAACTTGTTAGCCCGGTTTGTAAATTATTTAAAATATGATTTAGCTTAAATTTCCAGATGTTCGCACAAATTAGAGTTGTATGTGACTGTATTTAAGATGTTCTCATTTTATTACCTACTTAATTAATGAAGATAAATGCAGATACGGTTTCCTGGGTACATTCTTAATCAAAGGCAGGCATCATTACAAAGTATTTAAAGTCCCTTTGTAACCTCCAATTACTGTAATTCAGCAATTGAGGGATATTATCTTTTGGAATATTTACATTAAGGAGAGCATGTATCCAGTAAGTGTACAGAGGTGAGGTTCACTGGTAACCTACATTCTTAACTTCCAGAGATCCTTCATAAGTATTATTAAGGGTTTTCATATTTAATTATTGTTATTTGATTTTGATTGTTGATCCTTTTCTTTCTTTATAAGACAATCAAGTCAAGATCTCTGCATAGTTAGACATCTACCGCCAACTGTGGATATGATAGTAAATAATACCCCCTCACCAAAGAGATCCATTTGGTAATCTCTGGTACCTGGTAATGTCATCTCTTATGGCAAAGGGGGCTTTGCAAATATGACTAAGTTAAAACCTTTGAAATGGGAAGATGATCCCAAATTATCCAGGTGGTTCCTAAACATCATCACGCAAGTCCTGATGACAGTGGGACAAAAAGACCTAAGTAAGAAAAAAAGTTCTGTGACCACAGAAGATGGGGGAGGAAAGACAAATGATTTCTCCCTTAGAGCCTCCAGAAAAAACCAGCCCTGCCAACACAATAATTTTAATCCCATATAATTCATTTTAGACTTCTGACTTCCATAACTATGATAGAATAAATTTGTGTTGTTTTAAACCATGTCATTTATGATAGTTTGTTATAGCAGCAAAGAATAACTAAAGATAATTTATTTTTATCTCCTTTGAGCATGGGAACTAAGAGCCAGGTGCCCTTAACTGTTATGGTTATGATACATTTGCATAGTCAAATGCAGTAGAATGATAAGATATTAGGCTCTTAGTTGTAAGAACAATAATTTGTTTAAAAAGATAACAAGTACAAATTATTTTGTGTGCAGTAATTGCTTTTAAAACTGTTTTCACAATGATGATCAGCTCAATCTATAAGTGTCAGGTTTAAAGAGGTGTAATGCTTCATTTTATAGAAGAGTTGAAAAATCCTGTAATTGTTTAAAAGTGGAAACTGTAGGAAATGACTTATCTCTCTTCTTTGGCGCCTTCACTTTTGGTGTAGAGTCATGAGAAGCCATTCCTTTTATGTCAGCCGATACTCATGAAATAAATACTCGTTCTGTGCAAGGTGCATCATGCTGCTTGCTCTTCCATAAATACACTCCCTGCCATTCCATTCCTTTGACCCTAGTTGTAACAGGACATTCCCCAGAACACCAAAGACACTGCTCATTAATTATCGTTAGAGCTTACCGATCTGTCCTTCTCAGCACTCTGCGCATTGTATGAAATAAATAGATAAGACAAAGGTATGAGACACAGGACATTTGCCTTTCTCACTTTAATCTTTCATTCTGAGCCTCTTGAGATCAGGCTATCTTAACCCATACATTCAGCTTTGCTTTAGCTTTTTGCAGTCATCCACAGTAAATAATTACAATAGAAAATGTGTGTGTGTTTTTGTTTGCAAAGAACTTTCTGATTGTCTGTGGGTTAGTTTAACTTAGTATCAGGAATGTGATAGCACAAATTCAAGTTTAATAGAGCTGGTAAATTTTAACTATTAGACAACCAGATTTATGTAAAGATAGAAATTCATTTGAAACTTTTAAAATATTTTTTAAGATTTTATTTATTTATTTTTAGAGAGGGATGGAGGGAGAGAGAGAGAGAGAGAGAGAGAGAGAGAGAGAGAGAGAGAGAGAGAGAAACATCAATGTGCAGTTGCTGGGGGTCATGGCCTGCAACCCAGGCATGTACCCTGACTGGGAATCGAACCAGCGACACTTTGGTTTGCAGCCCACGCTCAATCCACTGAGCTACACCAGCCAGGGCTTGAGACTTTTAAAATCTTTTGAATTTAATTTCTCAAATTGAAGAGTTATAGAAAGCAAAGTTGGGAAAAGAAAATGAGTATGCATACTAATGTTCAGTGATTTATTTTTTGTAATATGCCAATTACAAAGAAATTATAATTGTTGAATATAGATTAGTAATTTACCACCTTTCAGAAATTTCTAAAATGTTGGTTTGTTGAAAATCTTTTTGACTTGGAAATGAGACATTTTATATAAGCCTTGCTATTTCATGTAATTTTAGGAGGAACACTTGTGTATGAAATCAGGTGAATTGGGTATGGCTAGACTATGAAGTTGTGTAAATTAGAATATCCTCAGATTATACTCTGATTAAACTATGTTTAACAGAAAGATTTTTAATAAGTAAAATAACAAGAGATCTAGAAGCATGAGAATTTTATAGCTTGTTCAGGAGCTAAGCAATGTCAACAAGAACCTACATTTTCTCTCTCTCTTTCTTTTTTATTTTTTTTGTTTTTCTTCTTTCCATGACATGATCCTCAATTTACTAACTTGTTCTAGGATTTGACTCCTCCTTGTATTATGATAGTGGCTAAAAATCTATAGGCTGCTCCCCTCCAGCTATGTGTAAAATCAGAGTTTAGTGTTGCAATTTTTAAAAAGAAGAGAAAAATTTTAAGAAGTCATTCCAGACTTTGTCATGTATCCATGCAGAAGTGAATCCTTAGTGTTTTCAGCTTTTGTTGGGAAGGATTGTTTCTTTTTTACATAAGGTAAAATGGAAGGGGTTACCAACACCAAGCAACAGTTTCTGCTACAATGTAATTATCCACTCATCTTGATAGCAGTAATGGTAAACTCATCTGATTTGCTTGCTGCTATAGCCACAATGTACCTTTAGGTCTTGCATAAATGTATTTTAAGTGAATGAATGCATACATACATACATATATATGCACATATATACATACATATGTTGATGTATCAGGGCAGTAGATAGTAGAAACTCATATATTTAACCCTAACGATTTTGTGACCACAGAAATTCACCTATGAACCTTTAAAAATGAGCCCACAAAGGAAGATATTATGTCCAATAGTTTCCCTGAGAATCAAATTAAGTTTTAAATAGAATTGATGGCTTTGGTAAAGACAGACTTTAAAAGAGCAATGCCTATTGATGAAGCACTTAAATTTTATTTTAAAAATAATGTCATGTGCTGACAACTGCAAGGCATGTTGATAAATTGTATCCTTATTAATGCTTGAGAGCTGGTTTTTGACGGGGGAAGGCTGCCAACGGTAGTGAACATTCTCTGCTAAAGAAATCAGCGAGGCCCTGCTGACTGTGAACTGCCCAGGACTGGGGTTCCTTCTTATCCTTCTTGATTGCACTTGGAGCTGATAGTCTCTGGAATACATGCTTTCTGTCTTTGCTGTTCTATTTATGTTTGCATATACACTTCTTTTCTATTCCAGAAATATTATTTTTTCACTGTAGGCAGATTTCAAAAGTGTCAAAAAAGTATGAAGTGAAGAGATAACATTTAAAATACCACCACTAAGAAGAAACAGAGTGTTTTGAAATATTTCAATCTAGTTTCTTTAGATATAATAAGCTTTGTGATTAATATATATATACACGCATATGTATCTACTACTGTACATTATATGTCCTACTTTTCACATAATTTTAAAACATAAAAAAATCCTTTAATTATAATTGAGTTTCAAAAAACTTTAAATGAAAGTTTTCCATGATATCTACATGCCAAAGTGGCTTCAATATGTGAGAATTCACATGTATAGGTGGGTAATATGATTTCAGTTTACACTATGATGAAAAGGAGGCAGGGGCAGATTAACCAAACAATGCCTATGCACAACCCAGGGACATGGACAACCATACGGGGATTGGCTTGGGATGGGTGGAAGTGGGAAAAGGGAGAAAAGTGGGAATGACTCTGATAGCATCAACAATACAAATAAAATTTAAAAAAATGAACAGAAAAGAAACAGAAAATTTATTTATTATATTTAACTTGAAGTATAGTTTTTTTTTTAATGTGCATTCTGGTGGTTTTTAGATGTTCTTTTCTTTTTTTTTTTTAATTGTTGTTCAAGTACATTTGTCTCCATTCTCTCCCACTCCCCACCCCAGCCATTCCCACCTCCCACCCTCAATCCTACCCCCTTTGGCTTTGTCCAAGTGTCCTTTATACATGTTCCTGACAACCCTTCTCCCTTTTCCTTCCATTACCCCTTCCCACCTCCCCTCTGGTTACTGTCAGTTTGTTCTTAATTTCAATGTTTGTTCTCACCTATAAGTGGAGCCTAATCAACAAAACAAGGGAGCAAAATATAACCAGAAACATTGAAATGAAGTATACTTTTATATTGAACATGTATCTAATGAAAATAATTTAATATCGTTATTGAAAACTGTTAAATGCTAAGTAAGGGTACCTAGTACACATTACTTTTTTGAATTTGGATATTTTATAACTTTATTGAGGAACAATCGACAGACATTACTGTACATATTTAAAGGGTACAACATGGTGATTTGCTGTACACATACATGGTGGAATGATTACCGAGGTCAACATAATTAACATACTCAATCACCTCACATAGTTAACTCTTATTTTTTGTGTCTGAGGTGAGAATGATTTAGTTCTGCTCTGTATTAAAAGCTGTACCAATTTACATTCCCACCAACAGTGTATACGTATTCCCTTTTCTTCATACCCTTGCCAAAATTTGTTATCTCTGTCTTTTTGATAATAGCCACCTTTGAATTCTATGACATCCTACTATTAGCTATAGTCATGCTGTACACTCGATCCTCAGAACTTGTTCTTATAAACACAAATGTGTATGCTTTGATGGCCATCAACCCTTTCCCATTCCTTCCTGACCCTGGCAGCCACTATTTTCTTCTCTGTTTCTATGAAATCTCCTTTGTGTTTGTTTTTTTTAAGGGGGGAGTATTTGTGTGTATGTATGTTTTAAGGTTCCATACTTTCCACGTATAAGTGATACCCTGCAGTATTTGTCTTTGGTTTATTTCCCTTATTCTAACGACCTCCAGATCCAACCATGTTGTTGCAGATAGCAGTATTTCTTTATTTTTAATGGTTGCATAATATTCCAGTGAGTATATATACCCCATCTTATTTATTCATTCATCCACTGAAAGACATATAGGTTAATTTCATATCTTGATTATTCTGAATTACAGTACAATGAATATGGCTACACAGATATCTCATTGAGAGATGTATACAGAAGTGGGAATGCCCAATCATACAGTATTTCTATTTTTAACTCTTTGAAAAACTAACATACTAATTTCCATAATAGCTGTACCCATTTACATTGCCACTAACAGTGTGTAAGAGTTCTCTTTTCTCCACACCCTCTCCAACACTTATCCCTTCTCTTTTTGATAACACGAATGACATTATGTCTCGTTGTGGTTTTGCTTTGCATTTCTCTGGTAATTAGTAATGTTGAGTACCTTTTTTATATTCCTGTTAGCCATTTGTATGTCTTGTTTAAAAAAAAATCTGTTCAGGTCTTTTGCTAACTTTTGCATTGTATTATTTGCTTATCTACTATTGAGTTGTGTGAGTTCTCTATATATATATTAGATATTAACCCTTGGGCAGGTACATGGTTTGCAAATATTTTTTTTCCATTTGTAAGTTGACTTTTCAATTTGCTGATTGTTTCCTTCCAAGTACAGAAGTTCTTTAGTTTGATATATGCCTGCTGGTTTATTTTAGCTTTCATTGTCTGTGCTTTTGGTTTCTTATGAGAGAAATCACTGCCAAGAAAATGTCAAGAACCTTTTTCCCTATGTTTTATTCTAGAAGTTTTATGGATGCAAGTCTTACACTTAAGTCTTTCAACCATTCTGAGTTCATTTTTGTGAGTGGTCAAAGAGAGGGGTCCAGTTTTACCCTTCAGCATATGTCTGTCCAGGTCTGCCAACACCACTTACTGAAAAGACTGTCCTTTCCCCGTTGTGCGTTCCTGGTGTCCTTGTCAAACATCGGTTACTCATTGCCACCCACATTGAGCATTCCATTTTGCTTTGTTGTCTTGTACTTATGAACTCTTTCTTGTTATCCTCTCCTTAGGCTTCAGGTGGGTGGGCTTTTGTTTTGTTCCCCACATCCATTCTTTCCCTACTTTCCAACATTCTGAGACATTCAATTTGGATTTTTCAATTTGTTTCAGGAAAAAAAACTGACAGACCTACACTGAAGGATGCTGGATTTGTGATTGTTGCTCTTACTTACTGAACAAAATGAATTCAATAATACCATAATGCCTTTCATTATTTGAAATAAAATAGAAAAATACTTAAATTAGTGCGTATATGAAGGTTTTTAGTCTAATGATAAAATCATGTCTTATGCTATTAATTTACATGCAATCAATATCACATATGTTAGCATTTCACACTGACCCAGCGCATTGTTTCATCCAATCTTCACTTTAGTCCCCAAGAAGTGAGGATAAGTCGTAGTGTTACAGAGCACAACAAGGGGGGCCTGGGACGGTATACTATTACTGAAAGAAATCTCCAGGTCCATTTTGTCTGCCGTCTATAGGAAAGATGTCTCTCAATGCCAGAGATTCATGAAAAGGAAAGGAAATGTTTATTTAATGCTATACAAACTTAAAGTAGTGACCTAATGTCTTCATCAAAAATCCTAAAGCCTATTAAAACACCCACAAACAGACACAGTCCTTCCTTCCCCCTTTGCCCAGTCCAAAGTACCATGTCTCAGGAAAGGAAATAGAAGTCCATGGCTCAGCTGTGCTAGGCTGGTAGGCCGCCCTCAGTTCCCGGCACCCTCAGCTGAGTCGCCAAGATCTCTGCTCCAGCCGCGTGGTCCTCTCTCCTAGGGCCATGGGAGTCCCCACTCAGCCAAAACCGCATGGCTCTCCCCACAAAGCTGCAGGGAGGGGGGTTGCCACTCTGCCAAAGCCGAGTGGCAATTCTCTGCTAAAGCCACATGGTGATTCTCTCTCTCAGGGCAGGGGGAGTCCTCACTCTGCTAAAGACTCGTGGTTCTCTCTCCAATGGCTGCTGAGTCTGGGTTCTAATACCCGTGCCAATCTTCCTCTGCAGCCCCATTTCTGACTCCTCCTATAATCAGTCACACCTGCCAGTACTCTCAAAGCCTTCCAGCTTTACTGGGCTGCCATCATGAGTCTGGGCAGGTGTGGCCCCATGTCATGGAGCCAATCTTTTTCAAGCTCCCACGTAGGCACTGTAACTCTGGGGACCTGCCCCCCAGTTACCTCTTGGTGGGGAAGTTACTTCCATTCCCCTGGCTCAGAGCATGGCCACAGCTATTTAACAAATCTAAGTGACCAGCCAAAGGCTATAGATATGTTAAATGACCACACCAGAGCTTAGCTGCAAGGCTGTTGCTATGTGAAACAGCTCTCAATGGCCCTGCTCCATTTGTCCCCTCCCCCAATCCACACCTGGGGGGCGGGGCAGGGGGTGAGGACATCCTAAAATCTCCTGGATACCTTGAGTTCTGGACCCCATTCCAAATCCGTATTTGAGGCCCCCCTCTTGGCTGCACCTTGTAACAGTAGGATTCACTACATAGCGAGTGAATTGAGGCCTTGAAATATTTGACACTCAAAGCCACCAAAATACTTAATCGCTAAGCAAATTTATTAACAAATGGAAGCCACCACTATTCTATTCAGTTTATTTCAAGTGCAACTGACTTGCTGGAGTATTATGGATCAAGCCTATTGGACAGGGATGTATAGTTATTCCTTTGATAACTGTTTCTGTTAGATTCATTTATACCATTGTATCAAAATTCTGGCCTATTTGGTGATTCGCCAGCTGTGTCCTTTTTTTTCCTGAAACCCAGTCATCAAAATCACATGTGTTTTCCTTGGTACTTCCTGTAGAAACCACATGTGCTCAACGTGCTCTCTCTGCAGCTGTCTGCTCCTGCAAACAGAAACATCGCCGCGTGGATTTCCATGTATGGCCACCAACAAATGTCAAATTATTTCTGATGACTTCAATTATGTGAAGCAGTCGCCCCTTAATTTTAAACCCTTGTGTAAATTATATATAATTTTTGTACATCTGTCTCTCATTAACTTACATTTTTCTCATTTACATGATAAACCATTTTAATGAACAAAGCATTTTCAGTGCCATTTGCTATGTGTCAATTCATCTCCAATTAAATGAGCTTTGGCCCTAAAAGTGTAGGTACCTTGCAGAATTGCTTAAAGGGGTTAGTAATTGTGTTTTCTTACATAATTCAAAAAATGTTGAAGTTTTCAAAACACATCCCATTGCACCTCAACATAAATGGTGAGTTTAATCAGGGTAGGTAATCCTGCTACCTCAGCATGGATTGGGAAGATAGCACTCAGAGAAACTAAGAGGGTTGTCTGAAATTACAGCATTAGAAAGATGCAGAGTTTAATTCTAACCTAAGTCTGTAACTCCACTACCACGTTTGCCCTTGTTATAGTCCTGTTTTGTATCTTAGAATGATTTATATATTGTACTTTCAAAAATAATTTTTAATGCACTCAAAGATCTGACTGGCAAAAATGCATAGATGGGACTATACCTTAGTGACTTAAACAACATACTATGTGTTGGCGACTAAATTCGGTACATTTCCTTAAAAACATAATTTTTGTTTCACAAATAAGATGCTTTCAGTATTGAATTGGCACTGGTTTGGGACAGAGACTTCTTTTCTGGCTCCCCTATATGTCAGTGATCCACTCTAAGAGTTTTTAAAACTACTGGATAAGGGCATGCTCTCTGATAAAAAACAGGAGAGAACTAATTGACATTGTCTAAATCAACCTAACTTTTCAGCCTTGTTGTCACTAAACAAACAAACAACAACAAGAACAACAACAACAAAAAAACATAGAGGTTTGCCTGCCAATCACCACAAAAGCCAAACTGGTGAGGCAGATGTTGGTGCCAAAGGAAAGAGGTTGTATTCAGGTGCTCTGTGACATGGGAGAAGGGTGGACTCCTTTCTCAAAGACCATCTCCTCTTTCAGCCGTGGAAGAAGTTCAACAGCCCTCAGCAAGGCCCAGAGTTCTGCTCCATTTTAAAGTACAGTACTTTGGAGCCTACAGGCAGCTGCTAAGTGGTCACCGTCCCCATTCAGGTAGCTTTGCTTATTTCCAGCTCTGTCCATTTCAGCTCTCTCCTATAGCCTGCCTGTGGAGGAGGCATGGCCATGGGCCAAGCAGTTGCCACGACTGTATGGTCACCTGCTCCTGGGTGAGAAGGCACACAAATGCCAGGGCTAGTGAGTCACTAGGTAGGTAGGAGATAGCGAGGATCCATCCTGGAGACCTTGGGCCACGTGACTATTTGGGCCATGGAGCTCATGGAGAGAACTGGTGAGTGCACCATGTGAGTTCACGTCGCGAGAAAAAGAGAGATCTTCTTTGTTCCCCTGGGATTCTATTAGTTTAGATCTAGGGCATAAGAGGTGCTTTCTCAAAATGACCAATGAACTTCCCAAACTTTTGCACGCTTTGAATAGGTCCATCTTCCCACCAATCCCTTCCTTCTGCTAGGCTAGACTGACAGGCTTCTTTGGTCCAGAACCTCCTCCTGTGCCATTTTGACTTCTATGTCCCATGTGCCTACTTTCACCCAGTACCACCCCCAGTCTGGTACCGGAGGGAGTAGGGGGAAGGGCTTTCCTTTCTATTCGGGTAGGCTGCTAGGTTTTCATGCAGTCAGTGTGAGAAACTCCCCCTGCCACCACCTTGGCTGATGTCAGGTGGCACTCTGGCACTCTGACTGACTGGTTTATGGTAACATTGTTGCTTCCACGCTAAAAACACAAAAGCCAACTGGCCTCGTTTATTTTTAACTTTTAAAAATATTCACCAGATAATAAAGTACATATACGGATTTTTAAAGGAGGCATATTTCCTATCAGAAATCTTAACATATTTAAGTTTAGTAAATACTTTTTCTCAAAAAAACATTGGAATGTCCCAAATACTGAAAATCACTAAAAATACAATACTTAAAAAGCATCCAAACCCAGAGTCTTAAAGTGACTTATTTGTGATTGTGCGAATTCAATACACATTTCCTGACTTCACTCATCTGTTGAAAATTATTGACTGAGCAGGAATTTCCTGTGAGGCATTGGGCAGTGTTTTTTCCATTTGACCAAGATTCTTGATTCCTCATTTAAATTCAAAGGGCACATTACGTGAAGATATTGACTCGGAATTTTTTCAAACTTTTTATAGTTTGTGTATGGCAATTTTTTGAATAGGAGTCTTGTATAAATTATCAGATTATTAAATTGTCCATAAGCACCCAGATTTAACAGTTTTGCTGTGAACTATTGCTTTGAATATTGACCTTAACCTTCTACTATTCTAAGGTCTTTTAGGGAACGGTAAACAGAGTTTTCTCCGGTTAGTATTGGTCACACTATGCTCATCATTCCAAGTTCATCTTTTTATTTCTTACTCTGTTCACTTGTGGAAAACTGAGGTGTCTTTTCTAATCGCCACACTATTGACTATGTTAGAAATAATTTTTTGAAAATACTTATAATTTTAATATTCTTAAAATTTTACCATTTTAACTAAATTTACCAATAATTCAAGATTTGGAAAAATGATGTGGCCTATCACATAGGAAAACAAAACAATTTAACATCATTTTTAGAAGTGAATACCTTTGTGTGTTCCATTTCCCATTCTGTGCCTATTCCACATCTTGCTAATTAATGGATCATGGTACTCTTTCCTGCTGAGCTTGTAGCTAGCCTCAAAATTATTCCCATTCCACATCCTGAAGCAGCTCCCCAAAGTCCGTCATAGTTGGTACTCAATATAAACCTATCTGCCATCCCTGAACAAGCTTTCTACAGTTTGCCTACACATATGAAGCCATCCTTCAGTCTCTTGAAAGCTACTCTTGCAGGATTTGCTCACTATTGTCTTACTGTTCCAGTAAGTAATAATTGTTATTTATCTGCAAAAACATTGTAAATATGTAGTCTATAAACCAAGGAATATTAAGAGGATATAGCACAGGTGGTTATCTTAGTGCAGAAAATCAAAATAAAGACAATTAACTTTAGACCAACCCTAGAATTTTTCTCTTTGGGTCTGAGAGGGTAGGGTGAGCCTTGAACTGTTGACCTCCCTACCAACCAGTTATCCTATTGATCTTGTTGCTTGCATGTCATGGATTAGCAAGCTGTCCTCTCACTGAGAGGAACCCCCAGCCTTTACTAGGCTCAGCTGACTCTGCGTATTTCCTTGCTTGGAGCATATACAGAGCAGTGGTGCCATCGTGAGACTGTTGGGGAAATCACTCCATGTAGGACTTGCCTGGGAGATGACCAATTCAGTTCTAAGAACAATAAATACCAAGTAATGCACTGGTTTCTTGGGTCCTATATACTTCTATTTTCGGCACATTATTTTTTTTTAATGTGGGGTATCTGTTTCTTCTGTGCTGCATACTGCAAGGTCAACACTTGTTTCTAAGAACTCACCTTAGATTTTAGAGTGTAGATTAGACATCATGGCCTGTTGTAGAATCAAATTTGAGCTCCTTGGAAGTACTGCTCAGGAACAAGCTGCATGCTCAAGTAGCTTTCCATCTCTAATTAAAGAATAGAACCATTACACTAGTGTCTCTATTCTAAACATTTTTAATGTAAGGTAATATGAAAGAAGAGTGAAGAAAATATACAGTAATTTTACTCATTATACAATTATGTTTTAAAAATGCCTTGTTTTCCATATTTTTCACCTTAATGTTGATGCCAACTGTAATTTCAGAAAACAACAGTAAGGTATTGTCCTCCTTTTGCACATTTTAGTAACATATTTAGATGCTCTCCTTTGTCATGGCACGAGAAGTTTCTGAGGCATATTCATGAATTGACTCAATTTACTTCAGTTCACATATCATTGTTGTTACTCAGTTACCAGGGTGTTTGTTAACGAAAGCCTGCAAAAGAGAAGAAGCCGATTACTTCCAAAGGTAACTGCATAGAAAGCTGCTTAAACAGACACAATTTAGAGAAACTGTAATAAGAAGATTTCTCCATAGTTTACACAAAGGAATGTGCAGTTTGTGAAGGTGAGAACAGAATCCCTGAGTAGTACCTCCTGGTAGTCTTTCACAGCGGCAACACTACCACTTCAATTACTGCCCTTAGTAGGTCTCTTAGAGAAAGATTTCAGCATTCTCTGTTTCCACCATCGTCATTTGGACCGCACAGATCCCTTGTGAGAAACAAGTTCAGTCAAGTTATTATGTGCATTTTCAGGAACACAGAACCTTCACATGAGAAAGGTCCTGGAACACTTTTCATTCTTGTCTCTTGCACAGTCTTGGCTATTCCTCCTGCCAGCTATACCCCTGATTATAGATATTCAGTGACTAATGTTCACAATATTCCAATGTGGGTTTTTTCCCTCCTTACAACATTCTGACTGTTCAAGAATCCCCTTCTCACTCCCAGTTGTGGGTGACTTTTTTACATACCAACCTGATTCCCACAGGCTCGTCTCTCTAGTGCATTTCCCCAGTCTTTTTTTTTTTTTTTTTGCTGTTGTTGTTCCTTCCCTGGTGTTGGACTCTGTTTGCCTTTTTTATTCTCTGTGTCCACTTTTCTAACAACTTTCAAAAGGAAAATTGGAGTTCATGATGTAATTGATTTTTAAGTCCTAGAAACATTGTGGCTTTAACCAAGGGTGGAACTCAGTTCATTACTGTCAGTGAAATAAACTGGGAGGTGAAGCGAGGTGTAATATTTGAATAGGTAATAAAAAATATTCCAGTGCTCTGAACTCACGCTACTTAGCCAGAAGCCAACGTTTAGTCAGCCACACACATTTTTCCATTTTCTCCCCAGTTGCATAATCTCTCCTTTTATCAGTCACAAGTAGCATCTCCTTCCACCCTGCCTCTAACCATCACTACTCTGCCACCAGAAATAGAAATGTCAAAGTTTCCTGAGGCTGAAAATATCCATACAGGGTACAGTAAGTGATGAGCGGAAACTCAATGAACATGTTTTGGGTAAAATCTTTTTGCTTAGTCAGTACTTCTTGCCACAAGTTAGAGAAGCCACGGAGCACAGTGAAGAAGCACCTTCTGTGGGCTCTGGTTGTCTGTTTGCTGCAAGAAGAAGAAAACAAAACAAGACACTTCTAAAAAAGACTCTTTTACAACTTGGACTAATCTGTGTATAAAAATTCTTACTTATATCAGTCTTAAGCATCATCTACTGACTATTTTGTCCAGTTTTTCTTCCTTAGTAGATGTACATTGAGATGGTAAGAAGACATACAGTTGCAGTCAGGGCCTCGGGGGTCTTTATTAACTCTTTCACTTACCTGGAAACTGAGCTAAAGGGGCCACTTAGCCTTGTTGGGTATCAGTCCCTCTGCCAGAAAACTATGAATAAGATAAACCCACATGCTTCAGAGTTATTCAGCAGGATCAAATGAGATCAATATGCAAATTAATTTTACAGAATATTTTACACACATTTCATTATCAGTGAGTTGATTTTTTTTGCAGAGGATAATTTACTTCTCCAGGTTTTAGCAAATCACATTTTCAGAGTCTAAACAATTGTTTTCTTAGTCACATTCCTCATACTTCGCAGTCACAGGGTTGTGTAAAATCATACTCTAGGTCTTTTTTCCTCCTTTAAAATACAGAGCCTCCTGGGAAGCCAGGGGGAAGAACAGTGCATCCCCTTCATTTCAAGCACATATATTTGTTTTACCAATTTGGAAATGAATGAAAAATAAGAACAGTTTGGAGAGAAAATATTTCATTTTTGTTAGTACTTCTGTGATGATCAAGGACTAAGGCCATAATAGCTTTACAGAAATGAAACTGTTGAGATATATATATATTTCTGATAAAATGTTTATACAGTTACTTTAATTAAAAAATAAATTGATATAGAGACCAAGAACTCAATTGTTTCTTAACAAAATTGCTGTTGACCATTGTCTGGGGACAGAGACATGAAAGATTTCATTCTTTTTTCAAATGACTTGAATACGTTGTTTGTGGAAATAACATGAAAATTGTCTCTAATCTTAAACAGACATATAAGAGGCCTTTGCTATAGTAATTTGGTTTTATCTTGAACAAACTTGATAAGCTAATATAATAATATATTCATTAAAATCTGTAAAATTTTTAAAAGTGATATTAAAAGTAGCTATCTGAACTCCCTTCTTGTTTCAAATTAAACAGAAGAGATATATTAACTCAATATGACATCACTCCCCCTTTTTTCATTTATTGAATTTGTTTTTACTTCAGATACATTGTTGATAATGGTGATTATATAGTTCTGTTTACAGTTATGTGAGCCCTTTTATGTGCAGGGTGCTTGGATTTTAATGTTACACTAGTCTGTAAGAGCCCTGTAGAAATCAATTATAGTCTTGGACATTTTCTATTCAATTCTAGCTGTTTTAACAATAATCCCCCTGATTACTAAAGGTGTTCTGGCTGCTGTTTTGTAATTTTACCACATGTAGGGGGCTCCTGCGTATCTCATTACCCTAGAGAGTACTGGCTGTGATGGCCTATGGGCCGCACTTTAACTTGTATGTTTCTAGGTATTTAAAATATCTGATGTGAAAGGTGTTTTTTTTTTTTAATCTTAAAATTCTGTAGACATGGTGTAGTTGAAAGAACCAGCATTTAAAATCAGGTGATGTGAGTTCCCTTTCAGACCTTTCACTTAACTTACTAGCATTTCATTTGCATACAGACCTCTGAAAGACAGTATTTACGTTTATTATTTAATGAACTTCTTCTCCCATTACAGCTGACATCTTGCAGCACACATAATAAAGACAAAGCTGTGTGACAAATTTCTCTGCCCTCTGGGTAGGAAGGGACACAGGCCAGCTTACAGTTAATTTTATTACCACATGGCAAGTGTTTCATGAGCATTTCATCTCCCGCTCTTGGGGCAGGGGTCAGTGAGGGGAGACTCAAAACTCAGTAAACTTTGGGACAAGCTTTATGAAGAGTGACATGGGATTAGATCCTGAACGCATTGCACCGAAGACTGCACTTGCTAGGTACTCTGTAAATATTTGTGGAAAGGAAGGGGAGCGTCAAAGAGTATGTGAGAAATGCTGTCTTTACTGACAAGACAGTACAGGCTAGGCATAGGTGGGGTTGTTTGAACATGCATCGCTGTTTTACAAATTGTCATCGAATGTGCTGAAACATATGGTGGTGCATGTGGAAGGAAGCAAGAGAAGAGATGGGGAAGACAACTTGTGCTAAATCGTGACAGACATTGATGGTGTCGTTAACAATTTTTAGAGAAAAGTATCAATATTTTTTTATGGATAGTGTTTCTCTGTGTTGATGGGGAAAGGTTTGAGTTCCTGCTGGCTTGTATGTGAAAATCAACCTCCCTGTCTAATTTGATCCCCTCCCATTGGTCCCAAATGGGTTATCTTTCTCGCCAGTGAGGCAGACACCGGCAACAATTTGACACTACGCGGGCTCCTCTTGACTGACCAGGAAGCCTGCCGTTTCTGGTTCTGTTTTACTTATTTCTATTTCTATTTTTGTTTTTTAGCAGTTATCAACTTAAATTTCTTTTGACCTTAAAGTAAATGAAGGACAAAATGAGAGGGAAAAAGAGGTCGATGTGTAGAAATATACTCAGGGAAGAAATCTCCCCCAAACACATCACAGTCTAATATTTTCATATGCATTTTAATAAGCAGTTTAATGAGACTGGAAACTGTATTGCTGCTTAATGGGGTATAAGAGTTTTCTCATTTAAAGTCATCTCTTAGGCTGTGAAAGGAGAGGCAGACTTGAATATTCTGAGTAATAAAGAAAAAAGTGGGAGCCCTTGGGTTGGTCTTACCTGTTTTAAATATTTATTGAGCCTGTGTTTTATTTAAAACTGGTCTTGCGGTCTTCATCCCCAACTCATACAAGAAGCAGCAGTTAACAGCAGAGACTCTGGATTCAGATCTTTCCATTTAATACTGTCAATTTCATTATAGATTTGGAAGTGAGTAAACATGTCTTTGTTCTCACCTATAAAATGAGATTAATGTTAGCTTTTATATTATAGTTTTTTTTGAGAATCTAATGATGTGATACAAGGAAAATATCAACTTATAGTATTCTGGCACATATTAATAGCACAAATATCAGCTATTATTTTTCCAGAAACAAAAAAATACTTTCCTTTGATCATAATATTGATAACCAAGTATTTGTGGTTCTACAAGAAGCTGGGATAAAACCCAGGCTCTTTTTACTCTTAAGTAGGTATTGCATAATTGCTCTGAGCTCTTTTCCCAACTACAAAGTGGAAGTCATCACTACACTACAGAAATGATGTGTGTACAGATTGGTAATGTGAATCAGCAGCTTCGTAGGCACGTGGCAAATGCTGGTTGCCTTCATCTTCTCATCTGGATTGTTTTTTGAAATACATGCAAATAGAACTGGAAGGATGAATTTATCCCCATTTTTCATGTTGCTGTAGGCAAGCCTGAGAGAGGACTGAGAGGAACTGTTGTGTTTAGATAAGAGGGACATCAATGTAATCCACAGGGTATATCCCACTGGGCACATGAATCTTCGCACTATTTGAGGAAAATATAGGAAGTCCATTCCCTTCCAGCACTCGTATGTGAAGGTGCTGTGGCACCCTGAGGTGTTGACTAGCAATGCATTATATTTCGTAATTCTACCAAGCTTTCCCTGGTACCATAACTGGGTTTTACTTTTCTTAATTCTGATAGGATTTTCCAAAACAGTGATAGAACTTTCATTCAAAATTTTGCACAGTAAATTATATCATTTCTTTCTTTTTATTTTTTGTATTTTAATTGTTGTTCAAGTACAGTTTTCTGCCTTTTACCCCCATCCCAGCTCACCCCGCAGCCCTTCCCACCTCCCTCCTGATTCTATCCCCTGCCCCTTGTTATTATTATCCATGATTCCTTTATACTTGCTCTTGCTCATTTCTTATTTTGAAGTTTTATCTGGTTAGTTTTTGTATTGAGAGGAAAGTATATTAATCATGGACTATAATTGTACAAATATAGAGAAAGAGAAAACAATCATTTTTATTTCATTGTAATTTATTTTTAGCATAATACTTATTCAGTAAGAACTGACCAACCAGTGGGTATGGAAACATACCCCAAGTAGTTAGTGTACAATCCCTTATGCCACTGAATCATGGATGTCTGTGTAAGAAATTCATATAAATCTCTCTTGATGAGAAGTGTGTAGCAATTCTTTGTTTTTACAGTTCATCATGCCAGTTAAATACTCTGAATTTAGGGTATAAATGACCCAGAAAGCAATCTTGGATGTGTCACCAACTAGGGTAATTTGGGGCAAATTTTTCAACTGCAGGGTTTTAACTTCTTCAATGCGTAAAATCAGAGCGTTCATAGTTTTGTGCAATACCTAGAGGACAATCAAATGCATTACAAAAATTAGTTCGTATTATCCTCCTCTTTTGTCATTTTTATTATTTTCTTTTTTTCAGTTAGAGAAAATTCATTCTCCCGATTCCCCTCCGTACTGTTCACAGTGCTCTGCGTTCAGCTGCCCCATTCTGCGTCCTGTGGTGGTTACCTGTTTCCGCACCACCTTGCCCAACAGAATCCTACAATCCTGTTTGGAGAGAAGTTCATCTAATATTAATTTGTTTTAATTTATTTAATCCAAAATGGTGATGTCCGCCATCCCTGTTTTAAGTATCTCACCTATATATGCGCCATGAACAAAAATAAGTGACATGTTTTTCCCATTCAACAATGTCTACAAATCATACTATCAACTATTATTTTATTTTTAATTTTAATTTATTTATTATTTTTTAAATATTTTATTTATTTATTTTTAGAGAGAGGGGAAGGGAAGGAGAAAGAAAGGGAGGTAAACATCAATGTGTGGTTGCTTCTCATGTGCCCTCCACTAGGGACCTGGCCTGCAACCCAGGCATGTGCCCTGACTGGGAATTGAACCAGTGACCCTTTGGTTCATAGTCCAGTGCTCAACCCACCCAGGGAAGTAACTATTATTTTAAATGTCTAGTATTTGGTGGACAATGTGGTACTAACTCACACATGTGAGATCGCATAATCTTCACACCAAATTTTTAAGGCAATGATTTCAAACTCACGTACACGTTAGTATCATGTGGAGACTTTTTAAATTTCTAAAGCCCAGAAATTAAATTATTTAGCCATTTAATAGCTATTAGGCTCTTAAATTTTTAATAGCCCTCAGCCTATTTAAAAAAATGCAGGGGTGGAGTAAAGACATAAAGTACTTTTTGGAGCTTCTCACTTAATTTCAATGTAAAGAAAAATGTGGGAATTACTGCTTTAAGGACAGTTCTATTTGTATCAACCACAGACTGCAGACAGCTCTGTGAGATGAGGGCACTGACTTCAGGAGCCCCTGCACCCAAACATTATTTTATACAAATTTCAATTAAATTAAAAAAACTTTAAATATGTACATATGGTGCATAAACATACTTGTAAAATATGTATATGTACACACACAAGGACAGACTGCAGTATGTGAGAACTGATACAAAGTAGTGAGGAGGAATATTGGAAAACCCAATATCAATTTTGGGCATGGCTGAGGGTGTGGTGTTATGGATGAAGCATTTAAGACAGATTTTGAGGGAAAGCTGAGGTTTCAACTGACTTTGGTGAGTTTATGCAAGTGTGAACATTGGAGGTGTTTCTGGGTTTTTTTGGAGGCAGATGGAACAGCATCATCAGACAGCCTAGTGCATGAGAGAGCATGGGGGGGTTGAACTTGGCAAAGAGTGAAGGGAGATAGTAGTGACCTGGCTGCAACTGAGACCTGGGGTCAGAAAGGCAAGATGTGCCTAAGTCAGATATTGGGGTGTCTACTATTCCATGGTTGGGACTTGAACTTTGCTATTTATTACTGTGCTGAATTTAATTTAAGGCTATAAGGATAGATCACCATTAATACACATTATGCCCATATCTACATTTAGCAAAGTTTTGATTTTGAGTGCACTGCTGTGGAAAGCAATGAGTGCCAGTTCTTCTCTTTAAATCTGTGCAGTTGAAATCCTAAGTCCTTTGCAAGCTGGAAACCACGTTTTAGCATTAATTGTCAGATGTCACTGGCAAGAAGCACAGTTCCCTGAATAGACTCCTATTTGCGAGTTCCAGAGATTAGCAATATAATTGGATGTCAAAATGCATTCTTTCTGCGTGGTTCTCTCCTCCTCCCTGCTGTTTTCGTAATGGGAAAGCCTGAAAGAAATGAAGCAGGTGATCTTACTTATCTTATTCTGGAACTCAGAGAGGCCTACAGTAAGAGGCAGAAAAATGTTTCCAACATGACTGCACATTTATTTATAACCACAGAAAAAGTGATTGTAAAATATTTCTTCTAAATATTGTTCTACATCTTTACATTTGCAGTGTCACTTTAGGCTTTCCATTCCTGAATTACTGGCAGGGCTTGCTGCCTTCAGTCTCTCCTTCTCCAAGCATCTTCCTCACTGTCAAAAGGAGGACTGCCTGTTTAAGTTATACATTTGCCCGTTATTCTACCTCTGAGCCCACCAATACCTGTCCATTCCCTCTGTAGGAATAAGTCTGACCTCCTTAGTATATGGCTTGCAAGGCTCATCCCTTCCACCTCATCCACAATGAATACTGAGCCATTGAAGATTTGCCTTCTTATAGTTTTCCATTACTTAAATCTGTGTTTTTCTTGTTTTCTTTCCCTACCATTTCTTTCTGGCATCTCTTCACTTGGTTAATTCTTAATACTATTTTTAATTACCTGCAGAGCTCATCATGCTTGAGGTCTGCCTCTCTCCTTGGGCAGAACCTGTATTGCCTTACCCCTGGGCTGGCACTGAGGACAACTGCATATTTCTTCTTGAAGGGCACCATGGCTCTATGTCAGCATGCCTGGCAGTGGTAGCATCTGGTCTTCTTAGCTCGGCTCTCCCTTAGCAACCTCCACCTTATGAGTGACTGGAGTAGGTGGTGGGGGGCCAGGGATCAGGTCTCAACATACTTGCTTTGTCTTACACAGAATAGAACTTTCACTGAACACTCCTAAATGAAATAAGAACTCTTTGCCTGCCCCTGGCTGGGTGAAACCATAGCCACAAGACAGGGAGCTTAAGGGAAGGGAACCTATCTTCTTGGCTTCACTCTCTTAAAGTAGAAACTTCAGTGTAGAATTTCTATCACACAGAGCTGGGGAGGATTAGGAGGGCATGGTTAATGATTCTTAATTAGAATAGTTAATAAGTTAATAGTTAAGAAGTTAATCTTCTTAACCAGATTTAGTAGATTATTTAAAAGATTGTATTTACTTATTTTTAGACAGAGGGTAAGGGAGGGAGAAAAAGAGGGAGAGACACAGCAATGTGTGGTTGCCTCTCATGCATCGCCCACTGGGGACCTGGCCTGCAGCCCAGGCATGTGCCCTGACTGGGAATAGAACTGGTGACCTTTCGGTTTCCAGGCTGGCACTCAGTCCACTGAGCCACACCAACCAGGGCGAATTTAGAAGATTTTTTTAAATGAATATTTATGTATAGTCTATATGCCCTTAGGACTATTTCCAGTGACTTTTAATGGCATTCTAAAAATTAATTCTCACCAGCAAAATGATTGTTATACTAAAAAAATGTCATTGATCTCCTTACACTGCTATTCTGAAAAACGCACCCAATTATTACTCAGTTTTAAAACCAGAGATTGGGTGGTCTCTTCCCAGAAGCCTTTCCTGACGCCCTGAGTTGAGGTATGGGGTCATGCTCTCCTTCTACATTGTATTGAAAGTGTCTTTCTATGTCTCCTCTGGTTCTATTCTCCTCTATTTTCCACTTCCTCTCTCCCTTCCTATTCTCCTCTAGTTTTAATTTCCTAAAGTTCTTCCCTAGCCTTCTATTTCATCAGTGCTTACTTAACCTTTAAAATGCAGTTAAGGTCCATACTCATTAGCATTCTTTCCTCTCTCTTTCCTTTCAAGTCTAAGGGCACTTTTCTACACTTTGTGAGCACACTATGTATATTTCTGTTTTAGTGCTGACTACACTACAGTTAAAATACATCTGCATTCCACCTCAATAGTGTCTATAAACTCCTCAACTACATTTTTTTTGTGCCTCTAGTATCTAGGGCAGCACTAGACACATAGTAAAAACACATGAGTTGATTCAATGCCTACATATTGAGAGTAAATCATGTGCCAAATACCACACAAGGTATTAGGGATACAAAGGTTTAAAGTAACATATGTTATACTCTGCCCTTATGTAGCAAATGACCTAGTAGATAAAATAGGTATTGATAAAATAGTTCAACAAAAGTGAGAAGTGCAGAAATGAATCTGTACATAATATTCAGAAAGGTGACAATGTCAACTGATATAGTTAGAGGTGTGAGGAGGGAAGAGATGAGGAAGGGGCAACTGAGATGAAATAAAATGGCAAATTCTGCTTACGCAGAGAGGGGCAGTGGGGAAGAGCTGAAAACAGAGAGTTATGCATAGCAACCACCCAGTGCGGACTGAGCAGAGAGATTTAGGGTCTGAGTGTTTCCTGTGGCTGGAAGACCCAGTATAAAAGAGAGAGACAATTAGCAGGAAAGGTAGTACTCTAATATTATGGGGCCAGTAAGGTGTTTTATTCTAGGAAAGTGTTCAGCCAACCACAGTCAATTCCTACCTGTTACTTACCTATTTTTGTATGACCTGCAGCTAAAAATGGATTTTGATTTTTTAACAATTTTATTTAAATGATACTTTAGTCAAAAGAAGAATAACAGTTTAGGATCTGTGAATATCATTTGAAATTCACTTTCAGTGACAAAGCAACAACAACAAAACCCCAGCATTGGAATGCAGCCACTCTCATTGGTCTGTATACTGCCACTGCTTGCCTTTGTGTTACAGGGACAGAGGTAGGTACTTGTGATACAGACCATATGGCCCACACAACTATCTGGACCTTTATAGAAAAATATATATTTTTTGTCAACTCTAGTTCTGTAGTAATAGAAAGTATTGAAATGTCTTAGTCAAAATATTTAAAAGGAGCATAATCACATAGTCATGTTTTATTTTTGGAGGAAGAACAATGTGAAGGAAGGAATACTAGTTAGAAGGTGTGTAAGGAGTTCTCCTAGACCCGTGGGGTGCATGGTTATGAGTTGCATGTGTTGCATGCATGGGTTGCATGATTTGCTAGGAAGACTTAAGGAATTCAGCAACTAGTCATATTCATAACTATGATTTTATTACAGCAAAAAGATACAAAATCAAGTCAGCAAAGGAGAAAGGGGCATGGAGCAAAGCTCAGAGGGTAAAAAGCTCTGGTTTCCAAGAGTCCTTGCTCAGTGAAGTCAAATGTTCAAATGTGGACTCCTAGACTCCTTGGTCCAATGTGCTTAATTTCTTTAAGGACGTGTACTGACAGTATGTGTGAAATGTTTCTACTGAAGAAGTTTGCCTGAGCCTAGGAGCTCAGGGTTTTTATTGTATATTAGACATGTAGGCACCCTCTGCCTAGCATATTCCATCACTGCAAACTTCCAGAAAGCAAGCAGGTTTTTGGGCATAATTCATATTGTTTATAGAGAGAGTTTAGTAGCACTGAGCCACTCTTGTCAGTGAAAGCTTCCCAAAATCCAATTTCCCAGATGCTAAAGGCCAACCTAGCCTGTGGGTCTTTACAAGGATAGCACTTTCAGTCCTGGTACAGAATTTTAACCGTTTTCTACATATGAGACTATCACAGCAGTATAGATAGACATGGGAGTAAACTGGACTGAATTTCTAAGGTGTACATGGAGAAAAGCAGCCAGAGTTGAATGCTATTTAAAAGGAAATACGTGCACGATTTAACCTTGTACTGAATACGGTAGGTGAAGAGTAAGGCAATATCAAAGATTAGGCAGGAATTTGGCTTACTAGCCAATGTTAGTAAACTATCCTTTTCCAAAGTTGCATAGTAATTCCAGTTGAAGAATGAACTGACATTATGGAGGAGGGAATTTAGCTGATCAATTTGGTTATCTCACATTTCAGGAAGCACCATGGTTTTATGTGCTTATATGAATATATATTTAGTTTAGATACGCTTATGTGTATACACATACATATGTATGACTTGGGCATTTCTCTGAAGGTATTGTTAAAATGATATTTTTCACCTTTAAGGTCTGAACCAGTTGAAAAGTAGCACAGCTATTTTAGGTTGTGAAGGGAAAGCTTTCTCCTGAAACTACACACACACACACTCACACTCACACGGATCTTGTTTACTTTCTATCAACCAGCATGGAGGTAAGGCAGTTCTAAAAATATATATTTCTCATCCACTAGCATTGATGGTTGTACTGGCTTAATTTAAGCACCTACATTTGTGAAACATTTTGAATGTACATATGTTGAAGTTACTGCTCTCTTTGAAATACATCGGGTTTATGCTCTTTGTTAAGCATATAAATAAGGATGTGCGTGTTCCACTGAAGCATGCTGGGAAAACTATGATCATCATTGAAAACCTCACTCCATGAGTCTTCTGGGGCAGTGATTCTCAATGCTTCCTTTCTATCAACATTTATCTCCAGATATTTCAAAACACCAAAGCTCATGCCAAGCCACTTGAGATTCTGCTTGAGTAGGAGAATGGTTATTTTTATACACAGTGACATTGATCAAAGAACTTATGACTGAGATGTGTAGAGTTTCACACATGAGAAATGATCAGAATCTTTGGAAAGGATTTGAAAAATTTTTTGAATTCTCTACCTGAAAAAATTCAAGTCTCTCTTCTCTTCCTTTCTTATCTGAGATGAGCTTAATGTAACAGTTTTTTTGTATCTCACTCATCCTGAGCTCTTTTGATAGATTACTGGGTTGAGGAGGTGAATGGATGCTGCAACATGGATGGGCAGATGGACAGAGACATAGATGATGGGAAATGGATAAGTGGATGTGTATGTGAGTAGGTAAGCAGAGGAATACATAGATAATAGGATACAGGGTGTGTGAGTGGAAGGATGAATGAGGAATGGATGAGTTGGCTAAGTAGCTGAATTGATGAGTGAATGGGTAAATAAATGGGAGAGTAGATGATTGACAAAGAGGAACAGCAAACCTTATAACATCTTGCAATGTGTAATTTACCAAATTAGCCAGAAAAATATTTTACATGTTCAGTAAAAATGTGCCTTTAGAAGATATATATTCACTCATTAATTATCCAATTGCAAGTTCCTTAGAATTATGGGATGACCATTGACACAGGAACTGTAGAGGCTAAGTAAATAAAGCACAGTGAAAGCTCCCAAACAGGTGAAATCACCATCCGACCCCTACTTTGACAGCCACAGTTACAAGGCATGAGACCACGCTGTCTCTAAGGACAGAACAGTGACATAGGAGGAAGGCCAACAAAGACTGAGCTGTTCTTTTGTTGTTTTTAGAGAAGCAATATAGCTAACAAATTGGTTTAAAAGGACCAAGTTTTGCTGAAAACAAAAGGACAGCTCTAAATTCCTGGTAATTATACCAAAGACAAAACAAAAAAGTTGTGCATCAACTTTTCTTTTTGTATTTTTACCTCATTTATGCCTGAGAAAAACCCTTTGAAGTAGCTAAGCTTTCTAATACTATTTTATTAAAAAGGAAATCTCACCAGGGGATACTTCTAAGGTTCTTTGCAGCCCTAGATTTTCAAGATGACATCCTTCACAGGAAAATTTGATTCATCAACACGTAGAAGAGAAATTTTCTTATTTCTTTTTCTCTTCTTTGTCATCTGTTTTGTTTTTTTTGAAATATTTTTCACATGAAACTCCAGTTTGTATTTCAACATTTTTGTTCTTTTAAAAATGGAGGGAGGAAGCATGTTTCACATCCCTTTCAGTTTGCTGTTATCTGTGATGCAATAAAACCTCAAACAACATTAACAATTGGAGACAAAATGTTCATTATCTTCAAGAGACTCGGACCAATAGTCATAACTAGGCGAAGGCTTTGGAATCAGACGTGAGTTCCAACCGCCAAATTCTAGTAAGGCACATTTGGACTCTACAGATGTTGCCTCTTCAAGTTTTTCTTGCCTCCTTTGCTAAGTAGTGGTAACAAGTAATACTTACAGAGCTTTGTAAAGCTTTTAAAATAACCTGTGTAAATATTAGCACAGTTCTTGGCATATGATAAGTAATACATAAATTTTCATTGGTGCTATTATTACCATCTCACAGACGAGAAAACTGAAGCTTTGAGAAAATAACGATGGTGTTGACAATATTAAAATTAGCAAAAGAAAAAAAAACAAAAGTGTCTTAAGTTATATTTCAAGACTCTTTCTAATACCCCTAATTACAAACACTTAATGCTAAAGACTGAGTAAAGGAATTTCACATGCCTATTCATTCATGTAGATTTGTACTTAGGAGCCAATTGTATTTTATTCCTACTGTTGGCTTTAATCATTACCCTAATTAGCTTAAGTAAAATATATTTAAACATTAGAAAAGCAAAACTTGTGCTATTACATATCAGAAGGTTTTTAATTAGCTTTGCCCCTCTAGTAGTACAATCTGGGGACTAGTTTTCTGTAGCATGTGAAGAAGTCTTACATCCTTCATACCATACTACACATAATAAAAGCAAGTCAAAATTGAAAATCCCCACCAGAACATTATACCATCCTCTATTGTAGTATATACCTCATTTAAAGAGAAAAATGTTTAGCTTATGCATCACATCCTCCACTAAGGTATAGGTTCTTGAAGGGCAGAGTCTGTATCTTATGCTTCTTTCTAACCCTTATCATTTGGATGTTGATTGACACATGGCAGATAACTGATAACTATTTGTGGAATCAACCTGAATTAATTTAAATAGAAATTATCAATGTGTTAATTCACCAGATGTACAGGTAACTGAGTTTGCTGAAAATTCTAGATCTGGCAGATAAGATGACTAATGTTAAATGAATGTGGTAGTAACCTTGTAAAAATATATGAGAACATCTTCCTTTAATCATAAAATAAATTATTATATATTTTAAAAAATATTTTATTATTTATTTTTTATAGAGGGGAGGGGAAGGAGAAAGAAAGGGAGAGAAAAATCAGTGTGTGGTTTCCCCTCATGTGCCCCCAACTAGGGACCTGGTCTGCAACCCAGACATGTGCCCTAATTGGGAATTGAACCCGTGACCCTTTGGTTTACAGGCCAGCACTACACCAGCCAGGGCTAAATTATTATATTTATCATTTGTTGAGCACCAACTATGTGCCACAATCACATTTAAAAGTACTTTTAATCCTCACAAAGTCATTCAAAGTCATATTATAATATAAAGCTAATGCATTCAATCAATAATTTTTGAGAGACTAATATCTCCAGTTACTTTTCCAAGTATTTGTATAATTTATCAGTGAATAAAGTTTTCTACTTTGGTAGAGTTTACATTCAAGTAGGTGTGATTGGCAATATTTAATAAGCAGAAAGACATATCTATATTAGAAAGTTAGGTGCTATGAGAAAAAGACAAAAATTAGAGAGGAATAGAAGATTGGGTATTCCAGGTAGGAAGTGAGAAAGTTTGCAGTATTAATAGTCTGGAATGGATTCTTTAAACAGAGGCCCCGAGGACCAAGAATTAAAAGTGGGGAATTTGAGAGACATAAATGGGCTTTGGAATCATCCAGGCATGAGTTTGAATGTATTTAATTCTACTTCTATCTATATAGTTTTCTGGACCTCCACAAAGTTCTGTTTGTATATCTAGTTTATTACAGAAAAATGGGCTTACTGTGCCCAGCTGTTTGACTATTCCATATATGTGTAAGTGGTTTAGAACTTGATTTGCATATACCAAGCAATATTTAACATATGATTAAAAATAGGATGTACTAAAAAGCAGTAGCTCATGTTATGTACAACTACAAGACAAATGAGATACTGACGTGGGTTGCAAAGCCCTTTCTCCCATCTCTGGGTGAACCTCACATTTCCAGGGCTCAAATTTTCCCTAGAGTTTTGTTTCCTCTTGCTATTGCCAAATTTTATGTCCTCTTGTTTTAAATTACAATGAAAAGAACAAAATAAGTGTCTTGGAAATAGACCATGGGGGTATATTTTAAATCTCCACTAACATGCATTAAAATAAATTTACTAGAAAAAATGTACATTTAGAGTAGTAGGAAATTTGACAAGATGGTATGTAAATATTTCCATACCTGCTGTTTTCAACAAAATTCACTTAGTGGAATAAAATTTTTGCAAAGATATTCGGGAAAAGCATCCAGAGCAGCTGCTGTACTTTGGCAGTGACAAAAAATACAACAATTGGCTTCATCCAGCATTCAAATGGCAGGGAGATTTGCACAAATAGAAGGGATCATGACTTTCAAGATGATTCGCATAGGGAAAAAAAAGTACCTATTCAAAATATTTACCACTGACTTAATCCTGACATCTACAGAATTTTGTGCTGGCTTGTGTTCATTGTCCCTCAGCACCCTTGTCAGTAAAGTTAATAAACCATCAATTCTTGTGCCTGATGGAAGGAAGTGCAGTCACTGCCTGTCATGTCAATTAACTGCCAGGGAAGAGATTTACATAACAGACTGACAAGGCTCCTGGAGGAGCATTCTTTGGACAGTTAAAATGAGGACTCAAAATCCTCGATTTTCAACTAGCTAGAGAGTTCTTGTAAACAAGAGGCTCTTCAGACACAAATGAGGGAAAAAATAAGTGCTCCAGAGAAAGATAAGAATGCTGTTTTCTTAGTATACAGTATACAGCATCAGCATCAAACATACTCATTTATTCATGCAATATTTATTATTCATCTACCAGATACCTGGCACTGTTCAAACAATGACCTATTCAATGGTTAGCAAAGTGGAAACAATACATACTGTGAGTGAGCCTATTATCTATGAGAAAACAAGAAATTAAAACTCAAATAGGTAAATGAATAGATGACAGCTGTAATCAGTGGGGATTGAGTTTAGTCAGTATGCATTAACATGGGCATGCAAATTGTTCAAATAGTAAAGCACTTCTATATTGACTGGCAAATAACCATTTCCTTCTTCACCCTAACCATTTCCTTCTTCACCCTCGTGCTTTTGCTCTACCCTTCTTCTCTCCCTGTCGCTTAGCCATCATTCAGCAATAAAGAGTTAACATTTTATCATTGCAAAAGGTCTCTGTTATCACAGCCTGATAACCTTGCACATCTCCACACAGGCCACGTAGACAAGGCCAACCTGTGGTTAAACTCAGGTCTCAGTGCAATGCCCTGTCATCCTCCAGGGAGCACAGATGGGGAAGCGGTCTTGTTAGAAGTGTTAATGAGACTGTTTCTCATCTATCTTCCTATTGCACAGGAGGTTCCATAGAGCAGATTCTTGTCTGTTTTCCTGAATGATGTGGAACTTTCCATATCACAACTCTCCCCCTTCTTCGGGTCCAGCTCTAGGCTATAAAACCATTTTTGCCCTAGTTAGAGATGGGTTCACAATGGCAGAGAGACATGCCACTTGCATTGTCTGTCATATGACATCCCTGGCTTGATGTCATCTAGTGACTGATACCAGAGACATGGACTGGCAACACCAGGCTGATCTTCCTTATGCTTTCAGCATGCAGAACAAACTGTCCAAATTGATTGGGGCTCATGTCTATTTCCTGGCTGAATTTTTGAGAGTATGGCAAACCTTCTCAGGAGCTGCCACAATGCTGCTGCTTAGGGAGTGCTTGACTGCCTGTCACCTGTCAAGCAAGGAACTCCCAGGACCCTGTTTCAGCATTCAGGGAAGAGACAGGTTTTATTGGTTGATGTGTATACCATACCAATTACTTTCTGTTTTGATTACCATACCTTGTAAAAATAATAGAAAGGAAAATATAGTATTTCATAAGAGATTGTAACAAGAATGCTGAAGTTCTATTTGCAGTTCAGAACGGATGTCTATTAGAATTAGCATTTCAACTGGAATCTGAAAGGGATATAGTAATGGAGAGAGAACAGGGTAGCATGGGATTTTTCATGATTCTAGGCATAAAGAACAGGAACAGCTGAAGACTCAGAGGTGTATAAGAAAATGCCTTCTTCCGTGCACTATGTGGAAGGCAAGCAAGACATCATGTAATGCACTTGGGTCAAAATATCTCATCTTCTTTTCTGAAAGCTTGCCTGGGTTTTGATTTAGACTTTCTTAAAGAATACAAAGTAGACTTTGTACTAGCAAATGGTCACATAGTAAATAATTTAATCTTTGCAAAACAAATGGTCTCTCTGGCAACTACTCAAACACCATGGTTGCACAAAAGCAACCAGACAATACATACAGGAATACATACATACATTAAAAAGGTAACTGCATTCCAAAAATATTATTTAAAAAACTCATAGTTAGCCACATTTGTCCTTTTGGATGTAGTTTGCCAATTCCTTTAGTGCATGGCTATTAACCTAAGGGTGCCTGTGGTGTTAATAAGGTTTAGGAATGCCTATAAAATACCAACATCATTCTGCAATTCTTCACCTCTAGAATTTTTGTCCTGCTCTCAGCCATAAAACAGTTACTTTGTGATTGCCCTTGTGGAATATATTGTCCTGTTTATATACAGCCCAATTCTCCCTAGGACTTGCAAGAACATTCTCCTAAACTCATTGAAAACTTGCCCCGATCACCACACTCTTCTCTGCTGCCCTTCTCTGTATACCAGTACTTTAGCCATTTAATCTGACCCAAACTCTCGTCTCTGCCTCCACAGCTCAGAGCAACTCCAGTGAGTCCTTGGACACAGTCTGGGCACCTCAGTCAGGAAACTGTCCTATGGTAGAAAGCTAATGTAGTCATGGGTGTCGCCACAGGACTTTTCCATATTTCAGGTTTCACAGCCTGGGGTAATTAGCTCAGGGCTCTTCGGGGCAGGAGGACTTGTCTGATATCAGGTACTGTGGCATGTCTATGAGCAGAAGTTTTGAATTTTTTATTTTTAAATAACAAAATGTATAAACATCTCACAAAGATTTAATTGATAAAAATGAATTTGATTTACTCATATTAACTAAAATTCCAAGGTTCATTTGATTTCAGGTACGGTTTTATTGAGAAGTTTTCAAAGTCACCAGGTTTTGTTATACATTTATTTGCTATTTTTTTAATGCACAGCTTTCTTCTATAGGACAGTTTTAATCTCATACTGTTCTTTTCCTTCTAGATAATGCCTATTAGAGCTTAAACTGAAACATTCTCATACTATACTAGCAAGGGAACAAAAACCATATGATTTTTAGTCATTCAGATGAAGAAAGGAGCAGCTTTCATTAGGAGTTACTAATAAATATCTCCTTATTTCTGGCCTGCAGGTAATAAGAACATAAACCCAATCCCAATCGTTTGACCAGAGAGTTGAGATACAGGAATTGCTTTAACTGTACTTGAACAACAACTTTAAAAAAGTAAAATAAAAATAAAGAAATGGCCTGTTTCTGGAAGAGGTTGTTGATATCTCTCTTAAAATGGATGGTAGACAAAGGGGATGAGGCAGTTTCCTCCAAAGTCTAGGGGTTTTTGGGATAAAGGGAATCAACATCGAGCACATAATAAGAAAGTATCAACAACAGATTTTCTTTTAATGGCTATAAGTGCTACATGCATATGCACATGATGGCAATATGACACAATTTAGATTTGAGGAAAATGACATATGCCTGCTCTTATTTCCCAATGGGAAGGCTTATTGATATTAATATATTAAAATTTACTTTTAATGGCCATTAAAACCGGGTGTTATGCTAAGCCATTCCTGTGCAATCTGGGAGCTAAATTTGGTTGTTCTACATACATTAGTCATTTAATTCCAAGTCTCCCAGGATAACTCCCAAGTTAATAAGGTTGAAATGAGCAGGTGCTGCTCTGAAGAACACAGTGGCCAGAGATAATCTTGGTGCTGCAGCTTTCTACTTTTATGGGCCTGAGTAGAGGCAGGTGGGAATGTTTGACTTCCCGCCTCTTTCCCTTTATGGTAAATTGGACTGTAGAAATGATGGTGGTGGTGTGGTGGTCTGTGCTGTATCTCTAGAGTTTTATTCAAGCTTCTAGGTTAATGCTGCTGAGCAGGGCATATGTTCTTCATCTATACTAATAGAGATACTGAATTTGCATAAAATATTTAATCCTATCATTATCCTTTTACCAACTGCCAAGTACGCCCTACTGAGTACTTGAGAACATCTTTTATGAGTTTATTATCCTTACTGAATGAATAAACTTAAAAAATAAATTACTCCAATCTTCTAGGTAGTCTCCAAATATTTTAACCATACAGCTGTAAGTGAATTTTGAACATATGTCATCCAATGTATATATATTTATTAACTATAAATTATATATAATCATGTCTTTAGTGGTTCAGAGAACCAGCTGTGGATCTAAACTGCCTAGCCTCTCATATTTCAGGTCTGTTATTTCCCAGCAGTCACCTTGAGTAACATATTCAATGAATCTATGTCTCATTTTTAAAAGGATGAAAACAATACTAGGTACTAGATATAGTTGCATATATTCAAGTTTAGGTTGTTATCACTATCATATTTATTTTACTGCCATATTCAGTATATTCTCCATTAAGCAAAATGGAAGAAAAGCAATGATGAATTTAGAAAATGTAAATGTAAGTTCTAATATGTCATAATAGAACAATCATGGTTTATTTTTAAATAAAGATGAAGGATAAAACATATTTTATAATACCATCTATTTATCTATTTTCTTCCCACACTACACTGGAATGTCTCATACTCACTATCTATATTTTTGCAGCATTTGCTGGGACACAGCTGCATATTTTTATGGGTTCCAAAACAGAGTAAGAACCATATTATTTATTATAAAGTAGTAAGGCTATGGTAGAAAACCTCTAACAATTTCTGACCACACTTTGCTGATGCTCCCCAAAAGCTTACTGGAATGACAGCTATTAATTCCAGGATCCTAAAAATCTCAGCCATTGTAGTTTTCTACTGACCTGTCCCCAGTAAATGAGTCACAGTAGTCTTCTGAGTTTGTTTATCATATAGAACTCTGCACTGGCCAAAACACTAGGAGGAGGGCCTCTGTTCTGAATTTCCTATTTAGAGTCTGTATACACAGTTTCCTAACCTGATCGTAGGTGGGACAATATCCAGTCTAGTCTTTCCAGGCAGAAGGCCATGCCAGAGAAGAGTCTGGCTAGAGGTTATTATGCTGATACCCTATGGTGCTTCTTTTTTCCTACGCTTTATCAAAAGATGAAATCATTGAGATTTTATAAGAATTCAATAGATTGTGTTGGTCCTTATACTTTCTCAGTTAAGCCTAGTATATATAGTGAGGAATTTTTCAATGTAATTTAGTCATTATAAGTAAGACAATGATGACACAAATAAAGTTCTAGTCTCTTATATTGTGGTGTCTAAGCTATTTATTACTTACAGCACTTGTATGTCAGTCAATCTTCTAGGGCAGTTAAAAAAGAGTAGAATTATTGTACATGCCCTGTGGGGAAGGTAAATCGTGTGACCAGCTCATACTGCATTCTGTGTCTTGGTGGGAAAACCTGTGCATGCAAAGACACACCATAGTGTGTCTTAGGAGCTATACTTGATTTAAGATGAATCATGACTTTGGACTCTATTTTCTTGGCTCCTAAAAATGGTACTCTGAGTTGAATTATAAAATCTGTTTGTTATAATTTTGTATTAGAACCTATGCTTGGAACAAGCCTGCACCATCTGTGTCTCTGGTATGTTTACTATCTTTGATGATGAGAATGTGGGAGCCAATAACATTTCCTTTTGCACCTGGCTGCCAGAAGTCTTGGAACAAATTTACAGCTCAACTGAGAAAAATGGACAGAACTATGTGGCCAATTTCTGTTATCACTGCCTTCACCTACCTTCGAGTCCCATTCCCAAGACATACATTTTCCACAGGCCTCATGTGTTTCATTTATGTTAAATATTTTAGTACTTTTGGTGGTAAAGTTACTTCAAATCCCTTTTAGCGGAGGTAAGGAATAAATATTCCTATATTCTGTAAGCGTTAGGGAATATTATAAAGAAGATAGCTGGGTATTATTACTTAGAAGGGTGAGGGTAGGATTAAAATAAATTGTGTCAATAAGTGTCAAGAAATATTACATCTCAAAGTAATATTTGAACAATGAATTAGAACCTTGACGATTTAGCCACTTCCCAAAATTCTGTAAAATGACCCCTTGAAATTTGAGATAAAATTTAACTAACTTTAGGTTTTATTTGCTTAATGGATATGCAGTGTTGTTTCTTAAGGGAAAGAAAAAGGGACAGTTTAGAGCCCTGATGTCATCCTTTGTAATTTTAGATGAACTCAAGAAACTGCCAGGAACAGCTCCAGAAACAATAGACTGAGTGCTAGACCTAACCCAGACCAGTGTTTCATGGACTATAAAAACTTGGAGCTCTGTAGCTCCATATTTTTTCTGAAAAGTAAATTAAGAATTATGATATGGACTATAGCTGCTAAACAACCGATAAAGCCCAAACAATAAAATGCGTATGTATGAAAATTAATTTTGTTGGTGTTTCTTTGATTAAGAAGAAGATACTCTGACTTCTCAAGCCACACGGAGGAACCTCTTTCTAGTTCTCTGACTTTCACTTTACATGATTTCTGTTCAGTGTGCATTTTCAACCTGTTAGATCTACCTGATCTCAGAAAACTTAATCACTGAGTAGATATTTATTCAATGATTGAACGTAAATGAAAGCTACTCTAGATGCATGAAGAGCTCCTCTTAAGTAACCCCATCCTTTACTTCACCAGAGTTAAATTGGGAAAACAAACAAATGACAAATAAAATTCACTCTCTGGTAAAGTCCTCATCATCTGTCATAAGTCTTTTAATGATTTAACACCAGCAGAACTCTGGTTATTTTATATGATTTTGTAACTGCATATGAATTTATCCTGTAGCTGATCCTTTCCAAACTAGGACCAGGTTATAATAATTTGGGTCACAATATATAACTCCTATGATTGTTCTTATTGTTTTTTAAAAATAGTTATTGTATTTTTCCACTACCATGTAGTCTCCTTATACCCCCCTCCTCCTGCAGTTACCACGCACTGTTCCATGTCTATGAGTCCTTCTTCCTTTTTGCTTAATCCCTCCACCTCCTAACCCACCAAGAGCTGTTAGCCTGCTCTGTAATTGATACCGGCCTACAGTATCCATCTCGGCTGCGGATGTTCATCTACACATGCTAAAAACACACAGAGACAACCAGGTCCTGTGAGGGAATAGGAACAGCAGGGCCACTCCTCACGTGGGGAGAGCGCCCCGTTCCCCCTCCAGAGAGGCTTTTTATTGGTTTTGTTTGCATAGGGATTCAGGTAAAAGCTCATTAAACATTGCTGGGAAGTAAGGTTCAAACAATAGATAGTAAGGAAGTCTGAGGGCCTATTTTGAGCCAGGATCGAAGAGCTGTAAAACTTTAAAGACCAAACTTACTTCTTCCTTGGACTTTTATCATTCAACTGAGAGCATTCTAAACAAAGCAGGTTTCACAGGATCTTACATATTCTTTCTTAGGCCTGAGCGCCCCGGGACCCCACCCTTTTTAGCACAGGGCTGCACCACCCTGTCATTGTTTCAGGCTTAGGTGGAGCAAGAGAACTGAGGCAACCAAGAGATAAGGAGATTTCCTCCCAGACGTGAGAACTCAGGCTATATCACAGCCAAGGAGTGAGGGTCCATCACCCCCTTTTGCTGTAGCCCCCAAAGTCCTTTCTTGGGGGCCTCCCACGTGATCGTGCCTGTCTTAGATCGTTCCCCCCTTGGGGGGGATCTTACCCGTCATTGGCTAACCGACCAAACATTGGGGGTCAGTTATGAATGAAGCAGCAGAAGCAGCGCTCCTGCCAGGGAGATAAGCTTTTGTCTCCTTGCTGGCTTACAGTCCAAGGTCACTCCCTCAGCCTTAGCCTTGGAGGGGGTTACAGCTTCTGATACCTGGCAGGGAAGTTCTCAACACTGCTCTCTCTGAGTCTGTCTTTATTATGCTTGTTAGTTCAGTTTGTTCATTAGATTGCACATAGGAGTGAAATAATATGGTATTTGTCTTTTTTCAACTGGCTTATTTCACTCAGTATAATGTTTTCCAGGTCTATACATACTGTCACAAAGGGTAAATTTTCTTCTTGGTTATGGCTGAGTAGTATTCCATTGTGTATATGTCCCATAGTTGTTCAATTCATTCATCTACTAGTGGGCACGTAGGCTTGTTCCATATCTTGGAGATTGTAAATAGTGCTGCAATGAACATAGGGGTGCTTATGTTCTTTTGAATCAATGTGTTGGGTTTCTTTGGATATATTCCCAGAAATAAGATTGCTGGATCAAAAGGCAGATCCATATTTAATTTTTTGAGATACCTCCATTCTGCTTTCCACAGTGACTGCACCAGTCTGCATCCTTACCAACAGTGTGAAATGGTTCCCTTTCCTCCACATCCTTGCCAGCACTTGTTGTTTGTTGATTTATTGATGATCAATTCATCAGATTATTTCATTTTACAGGCACAACAGCTTACTGATTTGGAACAAAAATTAGCTGTGGCAAGAAACACACTGGAGAAAGCAGCTCTTGACCGGGTGAGTTCATGTCCATGAATCATCACAACTTTGGTTTTAGCAGATGAAGGTCGGTCTGTTCATTGCTCCCCTTGATTTCAATGTCAAATGCTGTTAATGTAAGAAGGTTGTAGAATTTACGAGTCTCGGGTATTCACTTTGGAACTCAATTTTTCCCTTGTTTTTGCTGCTAGAGTAAATTGACTCAAGTTTCAGGCTCTGAGTTCATGGCTTTATTTTTCACCTTACTGGTATATTGGCTCCATAACACCATAAACAAACATGCTTTAAAGCACCAAGAATGATGACATGTACTAACTCTGGATGAATGAGTTATAAAGCAAATGGAAGTAGTCATTGATACTTTTCATTCTGGAAATCTTAAATCAGAGTTCTGGAGGTAGAGGCGTAAAAGAAGTTAGCTTTCTTAACCATAAAATCAGTTCTTGTAAAGATAATGTAAAGGTGGCTGAGAGTCCATCTTTGTAACAGCTTTATTGAAATATCTGTGTACTATAAAAGTCACACTTTTAAAGTTCACAAAGTTGTGCTACCATCTCCATTATTTACAAATGATTTCCCTCAGCCCTTTTTTAACCTCAGATTGGTAAAAATCAAAAAGCCTGATGAGATCAAAGTCTGATACACTGGTGATAGGAGTGTATTTATTTAAATCAGCTGTTAAATGTGTGTATCTTAGAACTTGCACTTATCCATATATATTTGGGAGTATGTATAGAAATGTTCAATACAGGAATATTTATATTAATAATAAATGAAAATCATGTAAATGCTTACTGATGGAATTAATATATACAAATCATATATTTTCTATATACCACTATTTTAAAATAGTTGTCAAAATTTAATATTAATGAACAAATATAAAGTTATTTGTATCAATGTTGATACATTTATAACATATATTATTTAGTGAAAGATATCAGAGGTGTGCGTGGTATTTAACAATTGCTCAAATACACAAAACACATTTTGTTTTCACTATATGTCAAATAAAGTAGCAAGATACACCCTAAATTCATAGACACGATTGCCTTGGGGAAAGATGGAGTGAAATAATACTAAAGATACTTTCAAATACTTGTATTGAGTCCCAAATGGTTTATCTTCTAATAGTTGTATAGCCATAGATAATCTTTAATTCATACACACGCACGTATATCATATGCATTATATATATTATGTAATATATGCATTGTTTTTATACATTAGATATATATAATGCATATATAGGTGTGTAATACAAATAAGTATGTGCATATATTTTCATATGCAATCTATTTTATAAAATACTAATTATATATAACAAATTTGATTATATTATATAATCAAAATTTTGCTTTTAAACATTCACTTCAGACTGGCATTTATCTGACATTCGTTATATTTTATGTTGTTTTTTATATACCCCTATATTTTCCAAAATAAGTTATTTTTTAAAGAGTGGAAAGTGTTTTGTCTGCTCTCAAGAGCTTTCCATTTTTCTGATTACAGCATAGCAACAATTTTATTTAGAAAAATAAGCAAGTAAGGTGATTGCATTCATAGATTTATATTGCAATAGTGTACTGTATATGCTTAGCAATTTTTGTAAAGAGAGGAGATTGCCACCTAACTACCAACTTGAACTTGAGTGTTTTGGTACAGAACAGAGGAGATGCAACACGGCTGATTCATTTTAAAGCTCTAGTGGTATTACCTTCTTACTTCCAGGGGACTTGGGTCTCACAGTGGCAATTTTTTTTCACTGACCTATGACCAACACCTTTCCATAGCTGACATAGATAACTTTTCAAACTGGATATCTGGAAAGTGTTGTAGTACTGGAATTAGTGAAGACATTTGTTAAATTCAAATAGTTTCTCTTCTTAGGGTTTTGTTCTTTGGGACAAATGTGGCTTTTGAATGAATATATATTTTAACAACTTCACTCCTTTGGGATTTTCATATTTTAAATTAGCTTATGCAGGTAATTAATATGACATTTAGTAGTTTTGGGGAAGTCTAATTTCTATTCTATAGACTAGGTCAAATATAATTTATTTTACCAAGGTCCCAGATTTATAGTTTTTTAATTCATGAAAAAATAAGTGTATATACCAGTTTATGCTAATCTCTGACCATATCCAACTCATGCTACATAAAATTACTTTTTAAAAGGGAAATGAGCCTTCACTGGTGAAATCAGAAAATCAGGGGAACATCTAATCCTAAAAGTTGAACTAGACAACCTTTTTTTTTCACAACAATTCTTTCTCTGGCATGATCCCCACAATGCGCCTGAGGTCTGAAACGCATGCCGACTTCCCATGGCCCTGCGGCAGGCAGCTCGGCCTCCTCTGAGTTTTCAACATCTCTGACTGCTGGAATGATTATTCTTACATTAAATCTTTTCCCTGATTTGACTTCAGGTAATCCATTTAGCCAGTCCATGCCAAACAGGTTTAAGTGCTTTTTGTGGGACCTCCATAGTATTAGGTGCTATGGGAAACAGAAAACACCATACCTGGTCTTGAGTTCCACACCTCTCACTACTTTGTTGGGTATCAGTAAGTAGGAAATAATTGCATGTAGAACTGTGAGGTAGTGACAGCACCAAAATTAGATATGTATATTTTAAGTACACATGGGTTATATGGACTGGTGTGGTCACATAATACTGCATAAAAAAATTATAATTTGGCCCGAGTTATAGAGTTAGGGCTTAATGTAGAATTTGTTCCTTCTTCCCCTTACTCATTCTACACTGCCCTCCTCCCCATTTCCGCCCGCCCCCGCCACCAGCACTCTGTGTCTGCCCCACCCCACGCCACAGTCTGCATTCAGGACGAGAGGCTGCATGCTACAGGGTTTAAGTTCAGGTCTCCAGTGACAGCCTGTGCTCATATCATAATTTTTCCATTGAATGACCATGTTTTATTCTCTCAAACTCTTTATGCCTCACTGTGATATCAAATAATAATGAAACTTACTTTATGAGGGTGATGAGAAAATTATATGCCTCAAAAAAGCAACATACAGAGAAGAATTTATGGCACCTGGAAAACACTCAGTAAGCATAGTAATTGCTATGAGTGAAGAGACCACAGATACTGCCTCTCTGTGATAACAATTTCTCTTTTAACCTTCAGCCTCTTGTCACTCCTTTTGCTGCAGTGAACTGGAAAAGCATTTCCTACTACTGGAGGTTAATTTCAACAAATTTTATGTAAGATATGTGTGAGGCTCATAAATTGCAGTTATAAAGTCAGATAGAAATGCTAGTTCACTTCAAAATGAATAAAAACTTCAGTTTCAAGAAATTGCTCTTCACCTCTCTCCATCATCTTGGTCTCTTTATGTGAGCATTTTTTTTTTACTCTCTTAAGGTATTCAGCTCCTAAGAATGTTTTATCTGGACTTCAAATAACCTTCAATACCTCATAAAGATCATGAAAACAAATTTCACACTCCAACTTAGTTCTCATAACATATTTAATGAAAGAAGTCTCAGCTTACTACCTCCATATAAACAATAATAACCTCAAAGTCTAAGAATCAGCCTTGGTTTTTCAATCACTTATTTATTTGGCAATAGCTTAAGAATCATAGCCTCAGACACTGGAATGCAAAAACAGCTTTATGGTTTGGAAATTTATCTCTCAAACTTTCATATTAACAGAAAAGTTTCCATTACATGCAGTCATCACAAAATTTCTCCCAGGAAAGCATGCATAATTCCATCCATATCCCAGATGACTCCTGTTAGGCGACCCACAGACTCTAGGGACTAGAGAGTAAGAGAATAAGCACCCATTTTGCCACAGTGTGTCAGCACATAACAGGAGCATGATAAGTAGTTATTGATTAGACAGATAGATGGATATCTAACTTTATAGATTAATAAGCACTCTGCTTATCCTTCCAGGATTCATAGAGTTGATTTCATGAAAGAGAGTTAAAGGGAAAGCATTTGGATTCACAGGCCCTCACGATCTTTCTCCAAAGCCAGCAGCTGATATGGCACCCAGATCTCTCTCTGAGGACTTTACACTTCATGTAAATCAATTAAGATAGGCGTGAATAATATTACATGAATTTTTACTTGTTCGGAGATGAAATAGTTGTCTTTGCAAGCATATTTAACTGTTTCTAGCAAAAAATTCATTTGTCTTTCTGGGAAAGGTACTCACACATAGATACACAAAAAATTGCCTTTTAAATTTTTCATCATCTTAAGGTCACTTATGTATACACAATAATTTCTTATAAGCTTTACATATTATACAGCACAAGCACTCATATTTTAATGTCTGAAATTATACTTATATTGATACTATATATGGTCAAGTGTAAATTATTTCATTATCTTCTCATGTAAAATTGTACTTGCTTATATCCTCTGGAAGGTTCACTTTATTTATTCATGTAACAAACATTTGTTAAGTTAGAAACTGGTGACACTGCAATAATGGTATGGGTCCTCAAAATTTACATTAGAATAGAAGTAGAAAAACAATAAACATATAAACAATAAGATCATTTGCAATGGTAACCAGATCTACATAGGACATAATTTAAGAACTGTGAGGGATTTTAAATAAGGAGTGTTCCTTGAAAGGCTGATCAGGGACTGTGTTTCTAAGAAGATAATGTGTAAGCAGAGACATGAATTTTTAATTGGAAGTTTCCTACACAGTTATTTGGAAAAAGGGTTCTGCAAGCAGAGGAAAACAGCAAGTATAAATGCTGTAAGATGCAAATGATCTTTGAATGTTTGATGTGCTATAAATGAAGGACATTGTGACAAGTAGGTCCTTATTAAGGAACTGCAATTTACTCGCGCATGGAAAAAAGAATTGGTGTGGGGAGAAGGCAGAGCGAAAACAAGACTGAACTTAGGAAGGAATAGATTATAAGATCCACAGCAAAGTATACATCACGTGATTCACATCATATTTTTAGTTGACATTTTGTTTCAGTGAACTTCAAAGTGAAGAGTAGCTTGCACTTTCAAAATAGGCCACAGCTAGCAGTGTGAGTAAAAATGTAATAATGCTGTGTAAAATCCTTGTCTGGGTCCTGCTTATGGAACTGGGTCAGCAGGGTCAGGCCAAACCCGAGGCTTGTCGGTGGCAACAGGCTCTGTTAACCAGACTAAATGGAAAGCTGCTTTTTTAATATATTTTTTACAGAAAGGTGACTAGATTAGGGCAGGGTTACTCAAAGCAATCTGCTGTCTCTAGGGAGAAAAATAAAATTCTATGATGTAATGAAGGACTGGAACCTGGAACTTGAATCTAAGATCTAAGATAAAGGCCAAAGTTGTCAGCTTATGTCTCAAAAATGGAATAAAATATGAAGCTAAGAGGTCAAGAGTAGGTTGAAACATAGAAAGAGAGCTTACCACTGTGGCTATGAATGCTGAAGAGTTGGAGGTTCCATCCACGTGATGTGGCCTCTCTGACCTGAGATGACCCAGGCAGTGGCAGGAGTGGACACAGATGAGAGGGTTTCATCAACGTTCAGACAGTTAAAAGTATGGCATGTATACACATCCCCATTTATCACTGCTTTATTGGAAAATCTGTCATGCTTAAATGATGTTTATTGAAAATTGATGTTTAAAAACAATTAAGTGGATGCTTGTTATTAATTTTCAGCATCCAATGCCAGCCACTACTCTGGAATTTGTCTATTATGGAAACATATAACTTTGTTACAGATCCAATGCTGAGATGTAGAGAATGTTACGAGGAACCTAGATATGAACACAGTGAATACAATAACCATCATCACTTCCTGCATGATCTAAGCAACGAAATTCTACATTTTAAATACGTGTTAGCTTTGAGTCCCCTGCAAGGCATGTCTGACCTTGTCACATTAACTCTGTTCCCATTGCCTCATTATAATCTACAACGCAGTGCACGTATTTAAATTGTTCAGTGTCGCCTGGCATATCTCACTTCTGACACAGCTCTCAACGCCGTGATCGATCTCTTGTTCAGCTGAGCCCCTTCCTGTCCACTCAACAATGCCTCTCCATCCTAGTCCTTGTCAGACTCTCATTTTGTCTCAGACAACTTCATAGGGCAAGATTAATGAGAAGAAAATGCATGTTTGTTCTAGGTCTTACTGCTGCTTTTTAAAAATCTCTTGCCATGACCAAAGGGAGAGATTTCTTAAACTGTTAGTCTAGCAATTAACACTCACATATAACTGAGAGACAAATATTATGATGTGCCACATATGAGTAGAAAGCAAAGAGACAGACACTGGGAAGAATTTAAATCATAGTCGTTACTCTCAAGAGATTGATCATCAGGACTTTATGGGAGTCAAGAATAGGACAAGACCTCTATGAAGGTGTGTTTCTGGCATAGTGTACGAGAGGCAACAGTTTTGTTGGGTGTATATGACTTTGACAGGCAGCGAAAACAGACTATGCTGCTTCATTGATCTACAAATGCACCAAAATGGTAAACTCCACATGTGTGTCAGCTTGTCACAGAATCGTGGCCTCAGTAACTAGTCTCTCTCTTCATCTCTTTTGGCCAAAAGGCCTTATCTCATGTCCTGAACTCACTGTTTATGTGACATTGTCTTATCAGGGCCTGTGACCATGCCCCAAATTACCCTTAAGCTCTGATGAGATTTCCTAAAGGTTGGATGTCTCTCTTCATTTTGGCACCTGGGGGTCTCTCTTTTATTTGTGCTCAGCTTTACATATTTACTAATATTCAACTGATCAGCATGTAAAAATATTTTTAGGAGTGGGACCTGAGGATTAGGTGGGAGGTAGAGATGGCTGTCCACGAAAGTTCAGTCTGCCTAGTAATGTACATCAAAAATAAATCAGTCTGAAAACTTTGAACTTTCTTTTCTTCATAGTGAAATCATAATAATAGTACCAGTTTCACAGATGTTTGAGGGCATAAAACTATTTCATGTGAGAGTGCTTGAAATATTGTAATATCCTATGCTAATATGTGAAGGTATTAATATTATCATTTATAGTCAAAGTAAATTAACTCCTACTTCTTAACAAGGCCCAGAGGAAATAAGAGTTTTATCAGAAACAAATGTATTTTTCCCAATATGTGGGGAAATTGAGTTGCTAATGGAGGCTAATCTGGGGACTACAGGGGCCTTCATTGCCAGGGGAGGGATCCTTAATAAAGGAGGCTGATACTATGAGAAAGATGGCAGCTTTCTAAGAAGGACATTCGCCACTTTAGAATGATGCCAGAGTACATTTTTTTTCAGCAAATATATTCTGCAAACTATCATTATTGAAATCATGCCAATTCAAGGGAAAAAAGTAAGACATGTCTCTGAATTTCAGTGTTCAAACTATATCATAAGACATATTAACTACTAAAATCTAACTGAGTGTACCTTAAACAGGTTATCAAAATGGGCCTTATAAACTTGGCAGTTATGTTGGAACACTAATATGTACTTGTGTGGAGCATGAGTGTAGATTAGGATAAAAAGGAGAATACAATCAGATCATTGATAACCAGAACTACATGAATAAATTGTGATCTCTCTCTTTTTTCCTTAGGAGTCACAACTGAAAGCAATGAAACAGACTGTACAACTCTGCCTGTCAACAGTTTTCCGTGACCAATCACCACCTTTGAGTCTAATCAGGTCAAATCCCACTCAGATGTCAATTCCACCTGGTACAGTTGATATGAAGATGCTAGATACAAGGACAAAAAGCAAGGTATGCTTTATTCATGCTTTGAAAAGTAAAATCAAATAATGTACTGTCTTTATAGCTAATTTTATGTGATTATGGTTGTGGATTCAAATAAAATATAACAGTGATTAAAAGATCAGGAAGTAAATGGAAGGTAGTAACCCAATTTGTAAAGTCTCCAAAATCACAGGGAGAACATTCTTTAGCAGGTAGAGGCCAACTTATTCTTAAGCAGGATGATCTAATTATAAAATAATAATAATAAGTATCATTACTATAACAACTATTTTTTCAAAAATAACATTCTAAAATTATTCTAAAATAATTATTATTATTTTACATTTAATTAAGAGAAAATACCTTATATTATATTCTAATATAAAATGGAAGTTTATTATGGGAAATATTTTCTCCTAGGGTATAACTATCAACTTTACAAAAGTAGATACGTTTTTTAAAGATTTTATTTATTTATTTTTAGAGAGGGAAGGGAAGGAAAAAGAGAGCGAGAGAGAAACATCAATGTGCAGTTGCTGGGGGCCATGGCCTGCAACCCAGGCATGTGCCCTGACTGGGAATCGAACCCTCGATGCCTGGTTCAAAGCCAGCTCACAATCCACTGAGCTATGCCAACCAGGGCAAAAGTAGATACATTTTTTTTAAAGAAATTAAGTCCACAGTTCTCAACACTGACTGAATGTTAGACTCACTTGGGATACTTGTTAAAAAAATCATGACCTTAGGATTCATCCTAGACTTATTAAATCAAATTCTTTGCAGTTGGACTCCAGTCATTAGTATTTTTTAAAAGCTTCCCAGATTTTTGAGACCAAGTGACAATCAAATCTTCTTTCAAATCCCCACCCTCCTACCTCAGACAGGGCACAGGGCATTTCTGCTTTAGTTTCAACGGTCTTAACCTGCAATTTGCAGGCTGTGCATTTAAATATATCCTGACAATCTGAAATAGTTATTGCAGAAAAGAGTTTTGTTTCAAACAGTATATATTTGAAAATGCCGTCTCTCTTATCACTTGCCTTAGGATCTCTCCCTGTTAAAAGGAGTGTTATAGACACCAGATCCACTTACAATGCAAATCTCTCAGGCTGGGCCCAGGAACACTGAGAACTGGTTTTGCAGTTACCTAATGGTGCGTGCATCTGGGGCCTGTTTCCTCCTGCTGATTTCTGTGATTCCCTAGCTTTGGATTAAAGGGGAAACGGACAGATTGTAGATTAGGGAAATACTCTTTTCAGGATGGAAACTCAAAAACAAGTGAAACAAAATACATATTCTAACGTACAGTTTTTATCCGTAACTCTATTTATGGGCTGCATAATTTAGTCTGTATAATCTCAAATTTCTCTATCAAAATCATTTACCAATATATATTTCTATCTCATCCTATTATTTTCTTTGGCTGTATTATGCACTGAAGTATGTCAAAATATTTAGAATTTTTTTTATTTTTTTTCTGCCCTTTCTTTGAAAACTATAGGTCTGAAGTGCTTATTTATATAACCAAATCCAGGGGAAAGTGGCATAATCGTGTATTTCTTAAACCCTGGGTAAATTTACTGAATCTGGTCACTGGTTAAGTACACAGTCACCTGCATGATCTCACTCACCTACCAGGAAAACATTACTGCCTCCACTTAGTTTAAGGTGGGAACAAAGGCTCAGCCTTACGTCTGATGACTCTGGGCAAAGCCACTTTGTAATTTTATAGGCACATCACACTTGTCTCCAACCCAAATATGTATATTTAAGCTCCTTATTGCAACTAGGGTCTGGATATAACTCAATGTGTGGAGGAAATCCCTGATTGTTACTTTAACTGATTTACCATCAATAAATGTATATCCTGTCATTGAAATTGATAATAAATATTTATTATTTCTCTTGGACTATCACAGAAAAAGATAGAAAGCATTTAGATGAGGCTGCTTTGGTAATTTCTCATTTTTCAAAAACTAATAACAGAAAATCCAATCGTTTAAGATAAAGTTCAATAAATCTAAGCTGATGCACTGTCGAGCATTCCATTTTACAGATTAGCTTTTAAAGCTTCTCTGGGGTTTATGTTGGTCCATGTTCTTTATCTTTTCAATAGTGGTGGAAATTATACATTTTATATATACTTTGGGCTTATCTCTATGTAGGCATGTCTGAGATAATTTCAAAATCCTGAATAATAGAAAGTAACATGAGGTGTGTGTAAACTCTTTAGTCATGGAATGTTTTTTCTACATACAGTAAAAGTAACTTTTACAGTAGGATATTTAACTGGCATGTCTTCAGAGTTGGCTAATCACGAATGCAGTAATCTGCTGTGCCCATCTGAGATCTGTGAGGGAATCACGTCACTTAACCTCTTTATGCCTCAGTTCCCTCAGTGCTTATCTGAGAGTGTTGTTGTAACATCAACATTAAAAATTTATTCTTGTCTACAGTGAAACCGAGCTGAAGGCACCTGACCTCGTCTGATCTTGGAAAAAAGAATTCTTATTTTCCATGACATATGGCTGGTCTTATCTGTTTTTGCTTGGTTTTTCAATCTTCAAATTTCTTCAAAAAAAGAAGGGTATTTGTTTATTCCTGAAATCTGTGACATGTATCTAAGCAAGCAAATTTCAACCCATTCTAGAAAAGGCAAAACAGCCTACCCCAAGATGTCCATTTATTTTTTTTTCTTTCAGAAGGTTGCATGATGCAGTCAAGATTTTATTGCATCAGGCTCAAGTGTGCATATGTATGTGTATACAAGCATCTATATGTACACACATGTGCATACACACCAATATTTTATATGAAATCCACTGTGGATTTTAAAAGACACAGACTTCATCAGATGGGGAGTTCATTAGTATGACAACATGTTGGTGAAAACTTAAAAAAATAATTTATATGTCAATAACCCTGACTTTAAAAAAAAATTCTGAAACAGACTGGTTACATGCCCATTTAGCACCATAGGTTAAGTTACTGCTGAGAACTCCCCATCTGGCCTATCAGCCTCCTTTCCATCACTGTGTTGTCTGTAGTTATGCCCGAGTCTCTCTGATTCAAGTAAGTGTTTTCTTACCCTCCCAGTTAGAATCGCTTTTCCTATTTTCAGTGCTCTAAGCACAGTATTTATTCCTCATGGCTCCTGGCCATAACTTGAATACAGTGATGGCTCTGTATTCCCTCCTTAAGGGAAATGACTGTACTTAGCTCATCGATTTTCTCTACATTAGTGTTCAGAGCAATACATCTAGAGGATTCATTTGAAATGGCACTTGTATTTCTGTTTTAGTCAGCGTGGGCTACTCTAACAAATACCATAGACAAGAATACTTAACAGACACTCATTGCTCATAGTTCTGGAGGTTGCAAGCCCGACCAAGATCTAGGTGCTGACAGATTCCGTGTTTGATGAGGGAGCGCTTTCTGAAGAGTAGACAGCCAAATGCCCTGTAGCTATGTATTTACATGGTCTTCTTATGCGTACGTGCATGGAGATCTCTCTGGCTCTTCTATAAGGACACTTCTTCTTCATAAGGACACTAATCCTACTATGAAAGCCCCATTATCAGGACTTAATCTAAACCTAGTTACTTCCAGAAGTTTCCGTCTCCTAATACCATCACATTGGGTAACCTCATAGGGCTTCAGCATGAGCATTTTGGAGGACACATTCAATTCTCAGCTACGTCCCTTACCTTCTTGGACATTTTCCTTATTTAGAAGTTAAAAAAATCTTATTGTTGAGTGTTCATTAAGTACTTAGTATTCAAATAGATTGTTTTTCCATCCATATTCCAGATCTGTGCTCATCACCAGGGATGTAAATTTAAAATGATACAACCCTGACTTTTTGGGAATTGCCACCTAATTCTCAGTACAGAGAAAACAAGAAAAAAAATGTAAGGGGCGTGTTGTAAATGAGGACTTTTAAAAAATTGTATTTGGAATTCCATATTCCAGATAGCTTTGTTTAAATATAAAGACTAAGGAGATAGTTGGAGCCAAATGCACACCAGATGAAATCTTTCTTATGTCTTGGTTATGAGATTATATATTAATTATATACAAAACACTGTTCCCGCAGAGAGGTAATGAGCAAAGGCCTGAGCCAGGAGATCTGATTTGCTTTTTTGCATAAAATGACTAATGAGGATAGAAACAAGCAAACTAGTGACAATCGATTTCCATGACCCATGACAGAGGTGAAAGTGGCCTGATTTGTGATGCAGAAAAGGAAAAGGGGGTCCAGATGCAATTGGGGCATTGAAGTGCAATGACCTAGTGATTAAAGGGGAGGAATAAAGGGAGGAAATAAAGAAAACTCTCAGGGCTTATATTCATTCACTATGATGGGAAAGGCAAGAGGGACTTTTAAGGGATCCTCCAAAATGGTTTGTTTTTCAGCCTACCGATTGTTAGCCACTTTTCATAGAATTATGTTTATTTCCAATAGGTATGGAGGAATCCTCACAATAAACTTAATGTCAGTGAGCATAATAGTAAATGCCATAAAGAAAGGAGAAAATCAAAAGACAGCAGAAATGAGAAACATATAAGCAATGAAGATTAAAAAAAGGTGAAATTGTGTTATGAAAACCCATCATTTCATCTCCACCCCTGGCAGTCACCCTTTTCTGTCTTTGTTTTTCTTTTCATGCCACTCATTGCCCTGGGCTTAGCTGCAGTTTACATTGATATGGGTCACAACTGCAGTAAGTATTTAATTGGACAAGAATGATTTGTTAATTTTTTCCCAGTTTGTTAGAAATGCCAAAGTCATTCAAGTTCAGCAGGCAACTGCGGTCCTATTTAGGAGGAAAAGGCATTCAGGTGAAACTTGCATTCTGCTTGGTGCCGGGAGGTTTATGAAGCAAGATGGATTTGTATTTCTTCTCTTCAAAAATCTATTACAAAGTAATTTCCAAGAATTCTCAGAACAGTGCACCTGGAATCATCCTAGACCAGAGAGTCTCATCCTGGGCTATTTTTTAACCATTGGGAGCTTCACTTACACCTGAATGTCAACACTCACGATTCTGACACAATATAGCAGAAACACAGGCTGGCTTTGGGGACTGATTATTCATATCTTCCAGATTATTCTAATTTGTAGCCAAGGCTAAAAACTCTTAAAATCCTTCCTCTAGAAATGGGAAAAGAGTCTAAAAAATAAGCCTGCTTTCTCCCCTGCTTTTCTGCTTCTAGAAGAGATTTCTCCACTGGCCCTAGGTGATCAATTATAGACAGATTTGTTTTTCTACCAGTTGTTTGTCATTAGCTAAGCTATAATATCTTTCCATGCTACAAAAATATGTCTTATATCTTTATATGCCCACAGTTATTGTGAGGATAAAAATGAAGGCATATATCTGAACATTTTTATAAAATATCAATATAATATTACATCTAAGGAATTTTATTTGAGTTTAATTTTTTATCACAGGAGGTCATAATGGCTTGTTTATTTCCCAGTAGATATGGCATATATACCTGGTGATAAAGTTAAAAAATATATATGAATATACATATATACACACATAAATGTAAACTTATAAATTATAAGATATATATTTAATCTGGTAAATGTAAAACTACAATAACAAGACACTTTGGTGTTTTATTTTTATTACTGGTTTGAAGATTTATACCTTGGAACAGTCTGAAACCAAATCCTTATAAGCTTATATTTATTTTTTATCTTTTATCTTTGATACCTATATAAAGAGAATATTACTTATAGAAATTGACTCGTTGGCTATCTCTATGAACTTCGTTGAAAGGCATCTATTAGCAACATGAGGATATAATTTATTTAAACTTCTAAAATTAATACCATAGGAACAAAACATTCTTGGTGGAAATATTATTGGCACAAGTCTAAAATTTCATACTGATATTCAAGAAAACATCACTATTAAACATCTTCTTTATTTCATAAAATAATACCCACCAGGTTTTTTTTATATAATCGAAATGTTATTGATTGCTTTGAGGATTAATACATAGATATTTTCAATTTGGAAACAATTCTTAATATATATACTGAAAATTTAAAAGATATTTAGTTGTGGTTCTTTTTTAAATAGTTTTTCTAGTGAATTCCCAGCCAAAAATTTATAGGCACATTTTTCTTAGAGAATATCAAGTATTTAAATGTTGATAAGCTGATAGATTGTTATATCATAATACCCACTAATTTACAATTTAATATCAGGCGCACCACATGCTCAAATTCCCAGTCTTTCACGGAACATTGACACAGTGTCTGGGCAGAGTGGACCACACTAGCACAGATGCCACAGACCGCAGGGGATTCTGAGAGGAGAGCCAGGTCGAGCAGTGCCTTCCTTTAAGAAATCATTCTACTAAACAAAAAGCTTGAGAGCCGAAGTTATTCAAAATTTAAGACATATTAAATGCATGACTGTGACCCCAAATTACCATTGTATGCTGTGTGTTTGAAGACGTAAAAACTACTTCCCCACCTATGGAACATTAAGCTGACACCCAAGACAAAAACTTCCATATTTACTAGCCCACTATTTTCCAATCGTAACAACGACAATCCACAAAGGAGTTAACCTCTTAAAAAAAAAGCATTTACCTAAATCTGGTATGAGGTGAGATTCTCTTCCTCTTTAAAAGTTTTTCTTGAGCTACTGAAAAACTTGTATTTACAAGATAGTTGCTAAAAATATCCCTCTGGGTTGTGGAGGGGAGGGCAGAGAAGGACCATGAACATGAGATGGTCCGTGGTGTTAATCAGACAGGGCTTCTTTCTGGCCTTGTTCTGCAGAGGCAGGGCTCACCTGGATGTTAGTTTCTCTATTTTCTGCAGGTGAATCTTCCTTAATGTTTTGGTTAACCAGCTGGCTTCTTTCTTCCAAAGGCATCCAATGAAATGACGTATTGCTTCAAATGAAATGTAGCAAAATAGAAGTGCATATTCTACTAACAGGTGATACCAACTAAATTAAAAATAAATTAAAAAGAAAGCTAGTAAATTCATATATATTCAAGCAAATCTGAATTTGTAAATAAAATGCACTAAGGATTACAGTCACCTAGAACCTTAAATGTCTCCACTGCTCCTTCTTCATGGCTAAATTTTCCATTGCACATTGGCCCACTCCAGACCCACTCCTGATAGATCTGAAGCATCCATAGGAGGACCCTCTCACCACTGGTGGTCCCTTGGTATCAAAGGATATGGATAACAGGGAGGTTCCCTGGATGCTTATGCAAAGAGACAAGAGGCAGAGTTTCCTAGCTTCTTCCAATGTATTTGACATTTGTAAAATCAGCACTTGCATTATTTTCATGGATTAGAAATTTAATTTTCCATTAATATTATATTTAGGGTCCTTCCATAAATGTCAATCTTCTTTGCTGGGCACTTAAGAAATCCTGATGGATTTTTTCCATGTGTCTTACTTAGGAAAAGATAATATCCTCCTATTCCCTGTAATCCTATGAGTCCCTGACCTAAATAATGATAGCGTTTCATCTAACTGATTTTAAACCCCTTCCTTTCTCCCCCCTCCCACATACAGCCAGTCTTTATAATGGGGAAGGTATTCTTATATCCCTGAAGTATCAGTGCTCCCTTCCACCTCAGCCACCCTGCTGATGCTGGTCAAGACCCAGCAATGGCCCAGTAAGGTCCCACATTGCATTACACTGCTGCTGAGATGGTCGGGAGCTTGGCCTTGGCCTCATTCAACCTTTACTTGACCCACATAAAAATAGACCTTCTCTGTGTTCTCTATATGCTTACTATTTTATTAGCACAAAATAGATACAGTGTTTTAATTTTCAACCTTAAAATATTGTGAAAATACATTTAATAATACTATGCCTGATTTCCTAGTTGTTTTTTCTTTTCAGTTTTAGCTCTTTGTTAATGCTTTGAGATTAAACGAATATTTTTAAACATGTATATATGCAGTGACTTCTTTGTCATATTTACATCCTCTTATATATAAGGTCATTTATAACAATGACCATTTATAACATTAACTACTATAACATTGTATTAGTTCTTTTTATTATGAAACTAATGCTTATTTGTTATGAACAATTTTAGAAACTAATGTTAATAGCAACAATAGCAATGCTAACTGGCGTGTATTGAGTTGAACTACACTCATATGAACTCACAAAACTCTAGAAGGAAGAAATATTATCTTTATTTTTAAAAAACAAAATATTTCTTTTGAAATAATTTTAAACTATATATATATATACATATATACACGTATCTATATATACCTATACACACATATATATATTTACACACAGAATAAGAGGGTTCCTTTATACCCTTCACTCAGCTTCCTTTAGTGTTCAGATCTTACACAACCATGGTGTACTTATCAAAACTAAAAATTAGCATTAGTATGATTCTACTTCCAAACTATAGAGCTTATTTGGGTTTTACCAGTTTTGCTACTAATGTCCTTTTCCCATTTCAGCATCAACCTCAGGCTACCACATTGCATTTAGTCATTAAGTCTCTTTAGTCTCCACTGGCCTGTGACAGTTTTGCATCTTTTTATCCTTTTCGTGACCTTGACACTTTTGAAGAGTTATAGTCAGATATTTTGTGAACATCCCCTAAGGTAGGTCTGTCTGATGGGTTTTTATGCTTAGACTGGGGTTGTAAATCTTGTAAATAACACCACAGAATTGCGGTGCTCTTATCATTTCAAGGATATATGACATGACTGGTGATGTTAATTAAACCCTCATCACTTGGTTGAAATGATGTCTGCCAGATTTCTCCACAAACTTTGGATTTCCCTTTCCATACTTTAATCTTTAGAAATGAATCACTAAGTTTAACCTACATTCCATGGAAGGGCATTTGAACTTTACCTAATGAAAGGGAGTGTCTACATACATTACTTAGAATTTTTCTGTCAGAAATATTTGTCTCTTCTCTCTCATTCATTCATTCATTGATTGATTTAATATTTTATTTATATCAGCATGAACTTATGGATATTTTAGACTTCAGGTTATGATCTAATACTATCATCATTTATTTATTTTCCCTTTTAAATCTATTTTACTTTTCAGGGCAGTTTTAGATTCACAGTAAAATCGAGCAGAAAGGACAAAGAGTTCTCATATACTCCCTGCATCCCTTTCCAGAGTGATGAATTTGTTACAACTGATGACCTGCACTGACCCATCATTTCACCCAAAGTTCATAGCTCACATTGATGTTCACTCTTGGTGTTGTAAATTTCGTGTGCTTTGACAACTGTACAATGACATGCATCTTCCATAACAGAGAATTTATCCTCATTATTCATATGAGTACATTGAAGCACAGAGATATGAAGTTATCCACAAAAGATGACATGCTTGGCTAATATTTTATGATTAGTATAATGCATTTCATTGAAACAAATACATTTTATTTGAATTCTTTTATATATCTTTTCCTTATCAATTTATACTGTGAACGATTCATGTATTTCCTTATTTCTGAATATTTTTCATTTTTCCACCTTAAAAAACAGTCAAGTAACATGTAAATAAATATCTGTCTCATGGTCCACCAGCTGCCATAATGCAATCTGGAAAGCTATGTCCTGGTAGTTCCTGTGTGTGGCCCCCTTCTTTTCTCACTCAACGGCACTCAACAGGGCCTTACACTGATGCAGTGGGTGATGAATAATCGCCTAATGAATGATCGCCCTCTGAGTTTTATGCCTAAGGTTCTGTCAGGCCCATCTTTGAGGCTGACATTACGAAGGCTTGACTTCTGTGGTTTCTTGAGGCCACCCACTATCAGAAACAGAAATATGAGCAGAATGGCTTATTGTTTTGATTTAGTGTCACTTACTTTACTTTATTAAAAAATGATCTGGTAGTTTCACATCCTGGAGTGTGCTTTTATAGAATATTAGTTAAAGTCTTATAACATTTGGAGGTGGGGCGCGTTTATAGGTCCCACCTGTGTTAATACCATCTGTGAATTGCAGCAAGCATGAGATCAATGTTTCAGAGCCTTCTGAAAATGCATTGTGTTTTCTGAAGTCTAAGTGTTATGTGTGAAAGTGGGAATGGTTCTGCAGCAGCCTTAGTCTCTTGGGCAAAAATAAATGAGAAACAATAACAAAAGACCTCTACTTTTGGAAAATTACTTAGTCTAATACAACATATTTTGTCTAATATGACTTAAAGTCATATTCTGAGAATTTTTTAAATCAAACATCCAAGAAGGAAAATCTTTCATTGGTGATTACCTCATACAGTATGATCACTCGTTTCCCCACTTATAATTAACCATTTTTCTTCCAGAAAAGACAACTATACCCAGACTATTTTTAGACTCCACTTTCTGAAGTTGAGTGTGTTTTTTAGAACAAAACTTCATTCTTCTTGATTTGAAGAATTATTTTTGTTGCAGCACTATGCATCCTTTTAAGTTTTATTAACTTCATCTTCCTTTTTTCCTGTTGTTGGTATGTATACCAATACATTGAATCTGCTATCACCCAATGCTTCATTTTTATTAGAAATACAATTTGAAAATAATTAAAAATATATCAGATTTGTATGGAACCACAAGAGACCTTGAATAACCAAAACAACTCTGAGAAAAAAAGAACAATCCTGGAGGTACCACTTTCCCTGACTTCAAATTATACTACAAAGTGACAATAATCAAAACAGCATGGTATCGGCATAGAAACATACACACAGGCTAATTGAACAGAACTGAGAGCCAGAAATAAGCCCATGTCTATATCAGCCAATGACTTTTGATGAAGGATCCAAAAACATACAATGGAAAAAAAGAACACTTCTTCAATAAATGGTGCTGGGAAAATTGGAAAGCTGCATGCAAAAGAATTAAACTAGACTTCTGTTTGTCTCCACATAAAATAACTGAATCAAAATGGATCAAAGACCTAAATATAACACCTTCAACAATAAATTACACAGGAGAAAACATAGATGCTAAACTTATAGACCTTGGTCTTACAGAGGATTTTATTAATTTGACCCCAAAGTCAAAGGAAATAACAACAAAAGTAAATGAACTGGACTATATCACACAAAAAGTTTCTGCACAGCAAAAAAAACCCCAAAAAACAAAAACAAAAAAAAAACAAACAATAAAAAAGGCAACCAAACATTGGAGGAAGCATTTGCAAGCAATACCTCCAACAAGGAGTTAATATCCAAAATACATAAAGAACTCATATAACTCAACATCAAACAAACAATCCAATTAAAAAAAAAAGGCTAGAGTCCTGAGTAGCTTTTCCCAAGAAGACACACAAATGACCAATAATACATATGAAAAAATGCCCAACTTCACTAGCTATTAGAGAAATGCAGATAAAACTGTAATGAGGTACCACCCCACACTTACTTGAATGGATATTATCAATAAGACAAGTAATAGAAAGTGTTGGAAAAGTTGTGGTGTAAAAAGGAAGCTTCATTCACCTCTGGTTGGAATGTGAACTGGAACAGCCACTATGGAAAACAGTATGGAGTTTCATCAGAAAATTAAGAATAGTTACTATATAACCCAACAACACCTCCTCTGGATATCTACCTAGAAAATCTGAAAAGATTCATTCCCATAGATATATATATTCCCCAGATATTTGTTCATTATTCATGCTGGCCAAGACATGGGAAGCAACTGAAATGTCCTTTGACACATGATTGGATAAAGAAGGTGTGGTACATATGTGCGGTGGAATACTACTCAGCCATAAGAAAAGATGTAACACTGCCATTCATGGTAGCATGGATGAATTTTGAGAATGTTATGCAAGTGAAATAAAAAGGTCAATAACCATATATCACTTAAATGTGAGCTATAAAACTGAAAGTAACAAATGAACAAATAAGATAAGCAAATGAAAGCTCAACAAACAATAGTATGGTGGTTACTGGAGAGGAGGGGGTGAGGAGGAAGGAGAGGGTAAAGGAGATCAAATACATGGTGATGAAAGAACATGTGACTTTGGGTGGTGGGTACACAACGCCATATACAGCTGATGTATCATGGACCTGGACACTTGAAACCTATAGAGTTTTATTAACTAAATACCACCCCAATAAATTTAACTAAAATGCATTATGATTTTCTCTTATATGTATGAGTTATTTATAAATGCATTTTTAGTTTAGAAATATATTGTGGGTTTTATTTGGTTACATGGCAAAGGGGAACTAAGGCTGCAGATAGAAATGAAGTTGCCAAGAAGTTGACTTTAACCAGGATTGTATCAATGAGCCCATAGTAAAGACAAAAGACCTTAGAAAAGATAAAGGGAATTGTTACTATGGAAGGCACATAAAGATATAACATTGCTGAGTCTGAAGATAGAAATTGTGAGCTGAATTGTGAATGAGTGGGCACCAGCAGATGGAAAGCCAAGGATTATATCTTCTCTAGAGCTTCCAGAAAGGAACATAGTCCTGCAAAACCTCGATTTTCCTCCATTGAGACTGTGTGTCGAACATCTGACAATATAACTCTAAGATAATAAATTACATCGTTTTATGCCACTAAGTGTGTTGTAATTTATTACAGCAGCAGGAGGAAACCAATACATTGGTATTGCACCTGTATTAGTAACATGGCTTTGGACAAATAATTTCACGACTGAGTTTCAATTTTGTTTTCTGCAAAAATGAAGACTCAAATACACCTGTTTTCTTCTTCGTATTTTACCATTTCTGACATGAAGATATATAAAAATTGGCATATAGCTTTACCTCCCCTCTTGGACATGCTGTTAAATGTTGCTGCATCTCTTTCCACTCCCTTAGAACTACAAACATACTATTTACACCTGCCTCAATCTTCATGAAGTATTTCTGAAGGGAGGTGTGATTGAGCTGAGCCCAGTGGCCTCGGGAGGACTCATTATTGAGTCAGGGAAGAAAGCAAATTGGGATAGAAAGAGCAAATTGAACAACAGCCCACAGAGAGGATAGTGTGTTACTTGTTCAGAAAATACTGAATTCTCTGTGGCCACTGAAAAGAGAAGTCCTAAACAATTTTAAAAAACATTGTAGTAGTGATTATTTTTACTACTTATCACAATCTCTGCTCACATTAGACCAAAGGGAGATTTGAGCAAAATCTAAGATTTGTTCATGTTAAGAATCTAGTCAGCTATGTAATTTCTATGGAATAATTTGTTACTTCTAATTTAAAAATGACTCTGTTATGTAGAACCCAGGAGAAGGTTTGTTTTCCCTCTGAGCAACCATCTAACTTTGGCAAGCAATCCGAGACCCAAGAACTAGAGAAAACCAGAATGCCAGGAGCCTCTGGGCTTTGAAGTTAAACCTGTCAGTCTGTAAATGCCATCAGAGTGGAAACCAGAGGTAACTGAGGAAAAATGGTGCGCTCATTTTCTGCTGAAGCAAAACACAAGGATTTAGTAGAATTAGGAACACAAAACTAAAAGGGCCCTAACTCCGCTTTGAAGATTGTACTGCGGTTTAAGTGTTCTTGACTGAAGTTATCAGGGCAGCAGAAAACAGAGGTCCTGCAAAATTGTATTCATTGTCTGAGGCCCTTATTTTTTTATGCACTAAACCAGAATCAGAATCCTTGTTTCTTCACCTCAAAAATACATTATCTTTCTCTGAAGTCTGTTCCCATTCTGTGTTAATTCATCAGACTCAACAAGCCTTCTTTCCACAAGGAGCCATCTCACTAAAAGTCAGGGCCTGTGTTAAGGATTACACGATTATGTTTGCACTTGAACTTAGCCAGAAGGAGCGATACATGTATTTATGTTTAAATGTGAGCATTTCTTGAATTAAATACCATATTTTTGTATGTAGAGTAGTTTAACTTTTCATGCTTTATTGCTCATACTGGTGAAGTGATGAATAATTTCTTTAGTTGTTAAAAGTAATTAGTATACGAAATTTCTTCCAGCAGAAAAATTGAGATAACTTCAGTATTGCAGTAGAAGTTTGCAGACCAGGCATTCGAGTTCTTCAATAGACGAGAACAGGGGTCACCACTGGCAAACTCACGGAGACAGAAATCTGCATTGTCAATCTTTCCCCATGCTATTTGTGAACATAATAGTTAATGAAGCTCTTTTTAGATGGACAGACAGATAGATACAAAAGCTTTTATTCTGGACATATTCCTTGCCTCATCCTCACCATCAAAATCAGGGAGCATTTACATAAATGCACAATAGTTGCCTGAGAAATGTAATAACCAAGCTTTAAAATTTATCAATATGCTACATATTTATATGTTTAGGAAGATATAAAAAACTACACTAAAAACTAATCATTGATGAGCCTGGTATTATTCTTTTGAGCTTCCCAGCTGGTTAGGTTTCCCTCCTGCCTGTTTTCATGATAAACCTCTATCTCTGCCTTAATGCTGTTTTGTCTGTTTTAGTTTATTGATTTGACTCTTTGTTTCATCCAAGTTTATGTGATTACATGCAACCAACACTGACCTTTAGTAAATTAAATAAACAGGGTTTTTTTTTGTTACAATAAAAGGAGTTCATGATATCCAGGAGAAGACAAAAGAAATACGCCCGGGAGTGAGCAGAAATAAAGGCTGCTACAGCAGACCCAGAAGCATAAACCATAACAAGGGCTTTCTTCTAGAAACAAGTTGGGCAGGGCACCATACTAGAATCAAAGTGCCTGTCTACTTGTAGCCCCTACTTAATCTAGTCGATATTAAATTTTAAGAATAGATATTTGAATGACTTAACAGGGGTCAAATGCTATATTTTGGATAAATCAGGGAATGTGATACATAAAACAACACTTAGGATATAACATACTGTGAGAGAGACAGAGCCCTTCAGAATAAAATAAGGAAGGTAGAAGAAATAATAACTGTTAATAAAGAACAAATCAGAGCTCTCTGAGATAAAGAACTATGTATTTAGTATTTGACTAGTATTGCTGAAAGTCTTTCACATCCGCATTTTAGAAAGATTTATGTGACCACAAACGTGTCTATTCCTTTTCTTTCAGTACTGATCCTTAATTCTTATGCTTTCTAGCCTAAGACATATATCTAAAATAAATGATGAAAAAATGAACAAAACTTATTCGAATACTTACTAGCTTCAAAGAATGCAATGATGGATGAGGCACAATTCCTCTTCTGCAGGAGTTCCCAGCCCTGGTGGAGAGGCAGACATTTAAACCAATGGCGAGTGTGATATCAGTGGCCGTGCAGGATATCACCAAGAATATGTTTTCCACAATATGATGTATATAACCTAAAGTTCAAAGCCATCAAATCTTTAAACTCCGATATACAGTTTTTGAAAACTTTTTCTATGAAATATTGTTTAAACCTCTAAAGGATAGATATATCCTGAGATTTATCCTTAGGTATATAAAGTATATTTGTCATATGTCTAAAAACAGAATAAAAATGACACAGGCACTATAATTTGTGACTACATAGAATATTAATGTATGTCACTATGGACAAGGACTAGAAGATAACATTGAGAAAAAAGTTATATTTAGAATAATGGATGAGTTTTATTTCATATTATTTTTAAAAAATATTTTATTTATTTATTTTTATCTAAAGGGGAAGAGAGGGAGAAAAAGAGGGTGAGAAATAGCAATGTGTGGTTGCCTCTTGTGTGGCCCCCACAGGGAACCTGACCAGGAACCTACGCATATGCCCTGACTGAGAATCAAACCAGCAACCTTTGGTTCATAGGCTGGCACTCAGTCCACTGAACCACAGCAACCAGGGCTGGATGAGTTTTATATTTCAATTTCCTTTAATGTTGTTATACATTCAATTAAATTTACAAGGGTGTATTGGGACAACTGTTCAGTAATTCAATTTTTTAACAGAAACAAAATACACTAAAAATTCTTCTTGCCTATTCATGTGATTTACTCCATTGTTTATGTTTTTATAGTTGTGGTTCTTATTGTGAATGCCAAGGTGACTCTCCTTTGCTATTGTTTATTCCTCTTGTTCTTTTTTAACATATTGCCTCAAACTATCTGTAACTTGTAGGTTATGAGAAGAAAAATGGTTGATGTTCAGCAGATTTTAGCAAGAATAAATGTGTGTTTTGATTCTTACATTTTTTTTTGTTGTTTTTGTTCACTTACAGTTGTCCCCATTTTTCCCCCATTACTCTCCACAGGCCTACCCAACCCCCACCTCCCACATTCAATTCTAACCTCCTTTGGCTTTGTCTATGGGCCCTTTATACTTGTTCCTTGGCTTGACCTTTTCCCCCTTCTTTGCCCCATTATCCACCCCTTCCTCCCCTCTGATCACTGTCAGTTTGTTCTTTATTTCCATGTCTCTGGTTCTATTTTGCTTGCATGTTTGTTTTGTTGATTAGGTTTCACTTATAGGTGAGATCCTATGGGATTTGTCTTTCAAAGCCTGGCTTATTTCACTTAGCATAATGCTCTCCAGTCCCATTCATGCTGTCATGAAAGGTAAGAGCTCCTTCTTTCTTTCTGCTGCATAGAATTCCACTGTGTAAATGTACCACAGCTTTCTGATTCACTCATTTACTGATGGGCCCTTAGGCTGCTTCCAGCCCTTGGCTATTGTAAATTACACTGCTATGAACATTGGGATGCATGAGTTCTTTTGAAATGGTGTTTCAGGATTCCTAGGGTATAATCCCAGCAATGAAATTGCTGGGTCAAAAAGCAGTTCCATTTTTAGTTTTATGAGAAAATTCCGTACTATTTTCTAGTGGCTGCACCAGTCTCCTTTCCCACCAACAGTGCATTAGGTTTCCCTTTTTTCCCCAACCTCACCAGCACTTACTGTTTGTTGATTTGTTTATGATGGCCATTCTCACTGGCGTGAAGTGGTATCTCATTGTGGTTTTAATTTGCATCTCTCTGATGGCTAGTGATGCTGAGCATACCTCCATAAGTTTCTGCACCCTCTCTTTGTCCCCCTTGGAGAAGTGTCTTTTTTTAACAGTGTTATCCAATAGTGCCTATTTACAAGGGGGACCTCCAAAAACAAAATTATCTTCTGGAGGGCAGGCCCCTTGGAGTACACAATTCCCCTCTTGGTGAGTGTTCTAGGCACCCATCTGTATCAGTGTACCACCTGGCTTTTTTGTGACAGGCTGTATATGACTTCAGTAAATTTTTTTTTAAGACTCTTTGCCCATTTCATGATGGGTGACTTACAAGTGCACCTGCCCATACAGTGGTGAGCGGTTGGCAGTTTTTGACCAAAAACAGCAGGATTACCATGCCCCACCCTCCCTATTCACCCAATCTTGCCCCAAGCAACTTTCTTTTGTTTGTTCTCCTGATTTAGAAAAAAAAAGTCCTCTGAGGGAAACATTTTGCTGGTGTGGAGGAGGGAAAACAAACAAACAAACAAACAAAAAAGCAGAAGCACTAAAAGGCATCAAAATTTGATGGGCGTGGGTCACCGGCCAGCAGTGACCATGGAACGCTGTGGATGGCTCGACGAAAAACACGCGAGAAAAAACATGCACAGAGACAAACTAGTTTCTGTGGGGAAGTAGGGACGAAATGGCCACCCCCCCTAGTGGGGAGCTCCCTGATTTACCATCCATACCTGCTTTTATTGTGCTCATTTTGCATAATAATTCAGGTAAAGTACAGCACTCATTAGGGGGAAGTAAGGAACTATAGAAAACAAGGAACTCTGCCGGTCTATTGAGTCAGGGTCAAAGAGCTGTAAGACTTTGAGGAACAAGCTAACTTCCTCCTTGGACCCCTCTCATTCAACTGAGAGCATTCTAAACAAAGAAGGTTTCACAGTAATTTACATATTCTTTCTTAGGCCTGATCACCCAGGGAATCCGCCCTTTTCAGCACAGAGCTGCACTACCCTGTCATTGTTTCAGGCTTAGGTGGAGCAAGGGAACTAAGGCAATAAGGAGATTTTCTCCCAGATGATGAGAACTCAGGCTATGTCAAAGCCGAGGAGCGAGGGTCCATCACCCCCTTTTGCTGCAACCCCCAAGTCCTTTTGGGGGGCCTCCCAAAGTGATTGTGCCTGTCTTAGGTCATTCCCCCCGTGGGGAATCTTACCCATCTTTGGCTAACCGACCAAGCTTTTGGGGGTTCAGTTATGAATAAAGCAGCAGAAGCAGCATTCCTGCCAGGGAGATAAGCTTTTGTCTCCTTGCTGGTTTACGGTTCCAAGGGCGTTCCCTTAGCCTTAGCCTAGGTGGGGGCTTCAGCTTCTGATACCAGTCAGGGCGGTTCCCAACAAAAATTGACTCATTTAAGAACTGTTTTGAACAGTGAAAAAAGTCTCTATAAATGTACTATATCAAGTGGAGAATATTTTGAAAGTGACTGAAGTTTGAATATGTAAGAATAAAGACACAACTTTTTATAAATGAATTCTGTTTTGGGGGGCTCCCCCCTTATATTTAATATTCCCAAGTGTTTTAAATTCTCTATTATAATGCAAAAGTTATCTTCTTTCTATAAATCTGTCATTTCTGCAGGTTTCTCCACTTTTATAGAGATTTTCAATTTTGTAGGTTATACTCTTTGCTCTCATTGTGATCCCTGCCCAATCTCTTTCAGATTGTCCAAGTCAGTGCTTCAGTTCCTCCTTTGTTACCAGCTCTTTGGTCATTTTTTGTGGCTCCTTTCCTGTTTTCCTCATCTTGTTCTTTTCTGCTCCGTTTTTCTTGAACACTGCTGCTATTTCATTTTGACAGGGGCTTTAGCCATCTCATAGCTCTGCTTTGAAATATCCAACGGACACCCCACTGGCTACTAAATGAAGCACACACTTTATAGTTTGAATTTGGGATTCTCCTCCTTACCTCATAGCATTTTTCTCATAATTACTTTATTGATACCTTCTATAGGACCAAAACATGACTCTTCTTCCTGCATATATTTTCTTGCAGAGTTTCTGTCACCTGGAATATCTTCCCCTCATTCTTGCCTTAAGCATTCAAAGGCCCATTTTGAAGATTACCCTTTTCATCATGTCTTCTTTTATCACCCCAAATGGCATTGACATTTCTCCTTTCAAAATATACACAACTCTGCTTGTGCCTGCTTTTATTAGTCTACTTTCTATTAGAACTATTTATGTGATTTAAAATCAGATTATGTAAGTTCTATGAAGACAAAAACAACACCTTCCTCATCTTTATATTCCCCTTGTAACACAGAGCTGGCTTATTTGAAAACATTTGTTCTCCTGTTCAAGCGTTTTCCTTATTCCTAGGAAGCCGCAGAGGGGTGCTCTAAGACAGAGACTTAAATAAGAAAGACCAGGAGAGAAAGAGGGAGTAAGACAGAGGTGCCTTCTAGATCTCACAAAATTTAGTGAAAGTTCTTTAAGTAAAAAGAAAAAGCAATTTTATTTGCTTTATTTATTCATTATTACAAAGAAAGCCCAGCATTTAGGTGACTTAATATAGAAACTGTATTTGTCAACAAATGTTTTATTTTCTATTGTTTATCTAATATGCTACTAGTTCATTTATTGTTTTTGTTTAGTACTCAACTAATTTTATTAAGACTATTTTGTTTTTATTTTTTAAAATTTTTAAAGATTTTATTTATTCATTTTTTTAAGAGAGAGAGGAAGGGAGGGAGAAGAGGGAGAGAAACATGTGTGGTTGCCTCTCATGTGGCCCCCACTAGGGACCCGGCCCGTAACCCAGGCATGTGCCCTAGACTGGGAATCGAACCAGCAACCCTTTGGTTCACAACCCGTGCTCAATTCACTGAGCTACACCAGCCAGGGCTGTTTTTATTTTTATAAAATTATTATTTCTGTAAGAATATCCCCTTGCTAAAGAATATAACTCCCTGTGTAAAAACAGGCCAGTGCTGTTTAATGTGCATCACAGGGAAACTTGAGTGGGTTCAGTGCTCTGACCAGGCCACATTCCAGTCTTTGTCGTCTTCTTTCCTTCCTCCCCTGTGGTCCACAAACATGAAAGGTTTAGGTCCAAGCAAGTTAGTGCTCACCAAGTTTAGTTTTTGCCTATCCCACAACTGTACCCTCACAGATTAAAGGGCAAAGCAGCATATTCGAATCAGCTTTGCGAAAGAAACACACATTTGAGGACACAGTCTTGGACCAGCCTATAGAGATATTTATATACATTAGTTATGGTATACCCTTCCCCAGCCAGCACCTGGAAAACTGACTTTTTATTTTATTTTGTCAATTAGTGTTCTTAAAGAGATGAATTTCAGAATGATATTTTAGATTTCCAGTGGTATATAGCAGCCATTAATTAGTTAACATTGCAGTGAAGCAAATTACAGTGAGGTTATAAAACATTTTCTTTCTTACTGAAAAAATAAGGTATGTACTTAATAGTTCTCGGATATTCTAGAAGTTAAAATAAAGAGAAAATACAGGATTTATTTTTTTGTGAGGAACTTGGATTCTTAAAATAATCCCATTGGACATCGCTAATATAAAATAGGGTAGAAATTATTTTATTTAATTTTAAAGTTAAGAATTTTTAATGTACACACTTTAAGATCTCTAATATATACAAATTTGCCTGTTATTCTTCATCTTTGACTGCAATGTTGCCATTGTATTATATTTTACAATGTCCTATGAATCTATTTGTTAAACTTATTTCTTGCTCTGAGTCTCTGTCTTTCTCTTTTTATGGTTCTCTCTTTCCGTCTGCAGCCTGAACAAAGCCCTCCTGGAAGCAGCGAGAACACACAAGTTGTTACAACAAAGGAAGAAAATCCGAATGTCCCTGAGTGCAATCCTGAAAATGTAAGGTTAACATAAAAGAGTCTTAAGAGTATTCAACATGAAAACAAGAACATAAGCATCTTAACAATCCTAGTTCATGCCATCATGAAACATTCTATTTATGTATACTATTCACTATCTAAACATTGCACTTCAAAACTTCAAAATGCAGGTGTTCTTTGGATGTGAATCAGATAGGTTTTCCATTAGGAAGTATCAGTATAGCCAGATTGGTAGGAGTTACTGTGAACTTGAGTTGTCAGATGTAAGGCAGGTAACCATGCACTCAACAGAGTGCTTACTTTGACAACCACATGAAAGAAATCTGTTAAAATATTAAAAACAAAAACAAACAAATGCCATCCCAAAGGATGTGTTTATAGTTCTTTCCCCATGAAGCAGATAAACTTGGCATTACAGAGAGATTCCATTAGGGGAAGGGATAGTCACAGCCTCCACATGACAATAGGAGTGATGGAACTTGTACTCTGCGGGATTTTCAATTATAGTAAGTGTCATGAAATTTTAACTTTGAAACTTTGGCACAGTTACAGATTTATCATGTCTGGAGTTGAGAAACAGCAAGCGACAACAATTGTGTTGAGTCAGTTCCAAGGTAGGCTTCAATCTAGGTAACAAAATGCAAAGTATCTGTTGACGCTATTCACGATTGAAAAGAAATCAAGCTATAGCAATAAAATAAGTCCAAATAGAAAATAGGTTAACCAAGTCCATTTCTTTTTCTTCTATTGGCTGCCAAAGTGAACTTAGAAACATGAATTTCTCAACAAGTTGCATTCCTATCTTTGTGTATTTAAACATGTACTAAAACCACACAATTTCAAACTTAATAAGATTAGTGAGCAGTAAAGATTAAATACTCTGCAATTGAATCCCAAGGGAGGAAGAAATCAAAAATATTGGGGTAGGGAGGAATACTTTGTTGCAACTTGAAGGACAGATAGGTCTCTGACAGTGTGAGCACATGGGCAGGGAGAAGAAAGCAGACTCACATGGTTAGAAAATGGAGTGCAGAAAGAGGTGAGATATGTTATCCAAAAAGATAATTTGGGACTTAAGTGGAGGGACCCTGGTTTGAATTAGGAATATAGTTAAGGTTTTCCAATGTTTGTGTTCAATTCAGTGAAAAGTTCATCACTTATGTAACCAGTCCATAAATATGGGTTGCCTTTCCATTTATTTATATCTTTTATAATATCCTTCTGCAATGTTTCATAGATATTCAGTGAGGAAGTCTTGCACTTCTTTTACTTTCTTTATTACTAGGTACATTAATGTTTCTAATTGAATTATAAAGGAATTGTTTCCCTAATTTCATTTTCAGATTGTTATTGCTAGCTATAGAAATGCAACTAACTTTTCTACATTTATCTTGAATCAGATTAAATTGTTTTAAGTGACTGTGAGCTCTGGGGTCAAAATATGATCAGATTGGCCAAACAACTACATGAAATTCCAGTGTTGATGCCCAGTATTTAAGATGCTACATCCGGAATAAGGAAGATAAATCCTTTATAAAATTTGCTAAAGAGTCTTGACTGACAAAGCATGATCCATTCTAGATATGGCACTTCTAAGGTCAACAATGACAAATGGAGTGTGTCTACTACAGCTTGAAATGAAAGGCTGCAAAGTCAGGAATGTAACGTTGATTAGATTCATTTAGGTTTTTGCCAGTTACCCAGTGTGTGACCCTGAATGTTTAGCCCTTCTGAGGGCTCATTTTCCTCTTCTGAAAAAGAGACATAAATGTATCTTCCCTTATACAGCTTGTTCAACAATCAAATGACACAGCCTAGCTTAGTGTCTGGTATATTGTTGGCACAAAACCAGCCCTCAGTAATTATTACTTTCTGTTTCTTTATGCAAAGCTATTCCTGTTACTTGAAACCTCAATACATATTTTTGAATTAAATACTTTAATTTCTCAAAGGAAAGAACTTAAGACATGACACAGACAGCCTTAAAAGCTATAATTTTAAACAGAGTCCAGTTTTATTAATTGCTACTCTCAGGGCAGAACATGATGTAGCTTGTGGCAACAGCTATAAGGAGAATATTTCAGTCAAATAAAAAAGTAACCTTAATGAAAAATACATGAAAATAGACTCAGCTACTGGAGGACACAGTATTTGATTGAAAAATGAAAAACAATTTTTATGATTATAGTTAGGGAATGAAACATGGGAGTGAAAGAAAACAAGTATTATGTTATGTCAGCATCGCTTTCAAACCAGTACTCTTTGACCACCAGCAACCTCACTGAGCTGACGGGAGCACAGGCAACATCTCAGTGAATAAATAGCAAAGGTGATGCATTTTCATTCCTGTTGGTCACACCTGAGACAAGATAACATAGAAAAGAAAACCTGGAAACTACATAAAACCTAGTTTTAATGAACAAATTGGCTCTTTCCTAACATGTCCCCTTAGCAAATTATTTTATCATTCATATCCCTTATCTGTGACATGTATAGCATTAGTTGTTAAACTTTCGCATACCTGTAGATCACCAGGTCAACCTATGAAATTGCTTAGAGTAAGGCTCCACTCCCACAGAAAATTAATCAGCAGTTCCGGGGACAGCCCAGGAATGTATATTGTTTAATAAACTCACCTAGATTTTCTTCTATCAGCATTTCCTATTAAATTTGGGGGGAAATTTTATATTGGTTTCTTGCATGTTTATCATGATAATGATATATACTGTAATTATATATAATATATATTTATATTTATAAACTTAGATAAAACACATAAAACAGTACATATAACATCATTACATATAATTATTATATACTAGATATTAAATATACAGTATTCAATTATATCCTTCTTAAATCCTACTTTATTCATTCTAAAAAACCTACTCTGCAGTTTTTATGCAAAGTCTCAATATCTTCTGTGGTCCAGGTCCCAAATGGGAGTGGAGGTCATGCACCTCCTACTTCTTGCCCAGTCCGGGTAAGACAAGGTCATGCAGAAAAATGACCTCTGGAGGCCTTGGCCCTTGTTTTGTGTTTCTTGTTTTATTTAGACAGAGAAATCACCAAAGGCTTAACAGCATATGGGGCTATCAGTTTGGGATATGTTTAAATGACTCGAAAGCAGCTTTGCTTAAATAACAATACTGGAGTCACATGGAGAACACAGAGGATGTAACTGCTTCATCCCACTTTTGTGCAGTTTGTAAATGTGCCTCATAGTGTTTGAGAGCATATCCAAAATTAAAGACGTTGAGCATTTTATTTTAATTTCCACTTAGAGATTAAGATTTACTACTCCGTGTTAATTTGTCTTACCATGTTTCTGACTGCCGTAGGCAACATTTAATTTCTCACGATGTTTTACAAAAATACAAAGTGTTTAGCACTGTGAGCACTTGCTCAGTTTCTTGCCATTACATTTGCTTGCGAGTTTCTGACCAAACGGAGTTTATCCAACAGAACAAAAAGTATTGCTTAGGAAAATGAGAGAAGAAAATGTTCAGAAAATAAATCTTGGAGCTGGAAGGAGAAAATGATGCCAACTTTGTCATGTGAAACTAATTTTGTCAGTTTGAAGAAATTCTAGTTTGCTTATTACATCCAATATTCATTATGTGACATCTGATGGCCCTAATAAGTTGTTGGCAAAGGCTTGTTTAAAAATTTTTCTAGGCAAGTCATGCCCTGTTTTAATTGGGCTGAGACTACCACCTACCATGGTCATTTCAGACTATGCTCCATCAGACCATCTGAGGAGGCTGACTTCATACAAGGCATTTCTCATGGTGCTACTGTGGTATTTTACAAGAAGTATTCATCCCTCCAGATAATGTAGGAGTGGTAGGTAGTTCCCTAAGGTCTTTAACACTTTTAAATGTGAATTGTTTTTCAAATTAGATATAAATTTCCATGTTTACTCATGGAAATCTTAATTTGAAGCATGCAAAAATGTAAATTTAATATTTTTACCAGCATTAGTATAGAAATCATAAGAATAATGTTTGTTATTTTGGTAAATGAAAAAAGCCTAATAAGCATGCTAATACCTGTTATAAAGATATTGACCATTAATGGTTGTACAAATGTTACCATTGATATTTGGCTAATAGAAAGGGAACCGAGGGGACTAGACACTGAGCTTAATAAAGTGGGAATAGGCCTCTGATTGCTTAGCTAGGAAGCTTTACACTTCAGGGGGTCATGGCGTTGCCCTGCCAAGGGAGCTAACACTTCTCCCCCACCCCTCCCCACACCAGATTGCTAGGTGGGAGCAGAGGAAGGCAGGCACATGTGCAAGAGTAATGAAATGGTGCAGAGGGAGGTTCTTGACCAAACAGGCCTGTTAGTCTAGCCTGGGGAAAGAAAGAATTGGTTGGGCGGTAAACCCATCCAAAGCCAGTGAAAGCTTGGGAAGCTCATAGGTCATTTTGTAGAAGCACCTAGTCTGTGCCAAACCCAAGCTAATATAATCCCAGGAGAATAAAAGGCTCGTATTTCTTTCCCCTTCTCTCTCTCTCTCTCTCTCCCCTCACCTCCCTGGTAACACACTCACATGGTGCATGCGACTTTCCTTTCCATGACAAGGTGGGCTTAACAGCTACCTGGCCAACAGCCAAATAGACTCTCACTGGAGTAGCCTAGAACTAGTTAACCAGCTTGAATGGGGACTGAGACCACTCAGCAGCTGCTTGTGGGCTCCAAAGGACTGAGCTTTAGTATGAAACTCTGGGTACTGCTTTCGCTTTGGCCTTGCTGAGGACAAGGTTGGACTTTTTCCATGGTGAGACAGGGGAAGATGGGACACTGGAAACTGAGGGACAGGCTTCAACATGAGTAAACCATCTTGCCCCCCCACCATCTCCCATGTGTGGACCCTTAGAATGCTTGCCTTGCCATACCATGGAAGAACCTAGTTTCTACCAACAGCAATGTTGCAATAAGTTGACTATAAAGTTGATGAGATGCCTTTTAAGGCACAATATCTCACACCATAACTTTGTTGCCCTTTAACTGTTGCTTCTCTGAGAAGCACTAAGGCTTTTTTGAACCCCATCTCATGAAGTTTCCACAGTGAGGCACAGAAAAAGTACATTTAAAGGTGCTGTTCATTATAAGATGAAAGCATCTAAAAAGATTTGAGCTGTCTTCCAGCCATATAGTGTTTTCTTTAATGTTAAAATTTAATAAGTTTTCATTGTGCAGATGATCAAAGGCTTGCCTCAAATGGTCAGCGATGCTTGCAGTAATGGAAGCACATACTCCACTGAAAATCTTTAGTATTTTCCCCTGGACAGTCACCTAAAGTGATGCTCCAAACACACACACACACACGCTTTTGAGGTCAAATATATTTGGAAAATAGTTTGTATCATATATCTTTCTAAAAGGTTTATAAGGCATTTATGCATTATGAAGTGGATTTCAATTTCCAATGTGCATTTGCATTGCTGGAGTGCTGCTTAAAAATGCAAGTCCCATATTTACAGGACTGGATATTATTTTTTAAACAACTACCTTAAGCAATTATGTGGGCAGATCAATCAAGACCAAAACTCTAAGAAAGTGTGTGTTGAAAGTGCAGAGGACTATTTTCAATACAACTGATTAATGTTCAAGTAAACTTTTCCTCCAAACTTATAGGAGTTATGAACTCCATTATTCAAAAATATATTTTGGATATCCTTCACTATACAGGTTGCTTTCTGCACTTACCATGTTTTTTGAGCTTGATTTCATATACTTACTTTAGTTAACCTTTAAAAGGCTGAATGCAAGTACAATAAAAACAAAGACCAATTATATTATCACAATGAGAATCAAATAATTTTTCCAGAGTAATTTTAGATTAGATTTCTAACTCAAACCTGTGCGATATGAAAGTGAACATTTATCTATTAGGTTCTACTGCACATCTGCCTAAAATTCTTGGGAATAAGAGAGTCAAGGTTTTGACCACCAGTTGCTGTTATTATAATTACAACCTACTTTTCCACTGTACTGTATGCTTATTTAGAAAAAGGGTTGTGTGTAATCATGTTAGAGCCTCCATCAGATATACCTAAATTTCATCTTATGAAAAAAATCAGACATTTATTAAAATTCTAGGAATTGTAATATTTCATAGCCTACTTCTGTTTTATTCATTTATTATTTATTCAGAGATTACATATTGGCCACTTCCTATCTGGCAGACATCTTGTTGCCATTTAGGTCCGATAAATGTTGTCTTTGGCTTTAGGGAACTTGCTACATACTGAGGAGTCATACATGCTTATACATTCTTAACAAAGTTAAGTGCCGAAATTTTTATATTTATTGTACCTTCAGAACAGGAAAGTGTTACTGAGTCTGTTAGCAGTAGCAGTGATGTTCCAGGGAGAGAAGAGTAACTAGTTTTCAGAATGTCACAGTGAAGACAGATTTTTGTTATGGGGAGATGCCATAGGCATAGGCACAGAGAGAAAGTGACACGGCGTTTGGTCAAGCAAGAGCAATATAGTGCGAGAATGGGGAGCATATAAAATAACTTTGCTCTAAAATCTGAATTGGAGTAGGTTAAATCTCCTACTTGTAGAATTTGCAGAATGTGAGAGTTCAAAACTAGCTTAAGTATCCTTTTTGCCCCCAAGGAAACAAACTGGCCTGTTCAAGGCCAGAGCCAACTGGTGTCCATGAACTATTGAACTCAAAAGCTCTGTTTTACACATGGAAAGGATTGTGGAAAATAAAAAGAAATTAAATATTAAAAAATAACCCATATTATTACACTAAATGGTTTTTTATCATTACTTTAAAAATGCATACAGTAGATACATACTGCCAAACTCTATTTGTCATTCTTTATTAATAAAAATAAATTCTTCTGGTGTCAGAAAAAAATGTGTTCAAAATATAGAGGAAGAAAAAAAAAGGGGGAGGGTAGGTGAGTGGTAGTAAGGAAAGAAAGATGGAAGAGAGGCAGACAAAGAAGGAAAGAAAAAAGAGTAGGAAGGGAAAGAAGAGGGAGAGAAGGGAAGGGAGGAAAAGTCAGTATTTTCATCTAGGTTTAAATAGAAGTGAAGCCCAGTTGGGATACACTGCCAGCAATCTGACTTCTTCTAAACTATTGAGGCTAATAAGGAAGATTAGATTTCCTGGTTAATAAAATATAGGATATTATACCAGAAATGTAATACTTTTAAGGATTGAATGAAGATTTTTTGCTAGACAGATTGATGATCATATTGTTTAAGTTTTTTCCTGACTTGCAAGATTGACGTTCCTGCAGGCATAGAGACCGTTGGCATGCTGATATCCTAAAGGCTAGACACATCCCAACTGTAGTAGTTTTGTAATTCTTTCATTATTATTCTTTAGTATTATTAAAGAAGAACCATGCATTGGAATTGAACTGTGTTGTAGTAGCTGCGGCTACAAGCACCACTGAGACCCCCAAGCCCACCATGAATGGTTACCCTCTCCTTGGGATCCCACTCATGATGATTTTGTCCCTAGTTTGGGCTTTCAGATTGTATCAAAGCGAAGGAAGTGTCTCAATGGAAAGAATTCAAGGGAGTTTTTCTATCCCCTTCCATTATGTAATTTACTTTCTTTGACTTATTTTTAATTGCAGCTTTCACAGGAGGACAAGGCATGTTCTATGAAGCGTAAAGAAAATCCACCAAACAACAGCACAGCAGAGCCAGAGGCTACTCCACAGGTATTTACTTTTTAGTTGGTTTTGATTATGTTAGTAAGCACTTCTTGTGATTTTTCTCTCTGGCTGTAGCTGAGATAGGGCTGTTGTATGGTGAGTAAAAGATACTCCTCCATATGGTGTTTTTTGAAATTTCCATGACCACTGTGCCTGCCACTAAGCTTTTAATTTTATTGTTGAGGCCCTTGGAAAAACAAGGGTGAGGGAGTTGTCCTTCCCCTCCCCCACGACCGAGGAACAAAACAAAACTAATCTGAGAACGAAAAACATGCATTTTTTTTTCTTTAGGGGAAAAAAGGTAAAAAGAAGACCTGGAGAAGCAGGGGAGGTACAAAAAGTACATATCCCCCCAGAAACACATAATAGACAAACAGAACTCAGGAAGTGAATTCCGAAATTCTATTTGTACTGTTCTACATTTGACTAAAATATTATGTCATAGCAATTGTTAGTTTTCATTTCACTTAACACATTTTTCAAATTTTGGGTTAGATTAATCAGATTTGAAAGGTTTGGCCAAAGTTTTCTCAAAATATTTTGAAATATCTTGCCCTGTGTACACAATATATTATGAACTTTCATGAAGTAGAGGTATTGACATATTTACACTTATTTTTTTGTTGGGCATTAGTTATCTGTAAGATATTTATTTAAATTACTATTCATTTAAATTAATATTGCATTTTAATGTTTACCAAATATGTATATTTTGTTTTGACTTTCCTAATTTTCTTTCTTTATTGTTTGACAGAAGTTGCAAATGTCTCCTTGTACTAAATGTGAGGTGGAAAAAACCCAGGAAAAAAAATTCACCAGCTTTGAAGGAAGAGCAATGAAGGAAGAAAAAATACTGTAGACACCAAGAAACTGTGTTTAAACATCTATTTGCTATTGTCTTCATAACCTTTTTAGACCACAGGCTTAAAATGGAAATACTGAATTTTTAAATCATGCAACTTTTTCACAATTTTATGTTCTTTATAAATAGTCTTCAAATTTTCCAAAAGGTTTCAGGCCAATTATGACCCTCAAGAAATAACCTAATTAGAATGGATATCCACAATCACAGCAAGTCATTGTCATCAGTAAATTGCCCAGTATAAATTGGTTTGTTTTGAACTTAAGTGGAATATAAGATTTGATTATAAGATTTGATTCTGATGATTGATTTGGGTGTCTGGTACTTCTATGATCTTATATTTGAAATCATTTGGAGGATAAAACATTTTGTATCCTCAGCAGTCTTAGAATCCAATTTCAATCATATCATGAAGAATTTGGTCCACACTGGCTGAATGGAGTCACGTTGTTCAAGGCTGGAATCTGTGCCAAGCTGAATATATTTTTTGAGAGTGACTATTGCTGTTCTTATTATGTTGAACCATGGCTAAGCAGTAGCAAGGCAAGTCTGTCAGGGATTTAGTCAGTTCATGTTATTCATTAACTGTGTATGGTATAATATGGACAAAATATCTAAATGAACAACTATAGTTCTGATCTAACCAATTATATATATTTTTTGTATTCTATACACACATCCCTATGGTTGTCTGCTGGAATCACTCCAAGTTAGAAAGCAAGTTGTTAGAAATGCTTGGCATGATTTTTGATATGAAATTTGGATAGAGGGATGTGGGATAGAAAGGAGGTTTCAAAATTCAAATTTGAAAGCAGATAATGTCCTTTTTAAAAATGGGGATCGGATCAAAATAAAACAGCCATGTAGAGCCAATGAACCCAGATTTGTACCTCTAGAAAACAGATGTATTATTAAAACAAATCAATGGCTATGATAATCTTTGAAGTTGGGGCTCTATATAGGAATATGACTGATCAAATAAATTCACTCCTGAATAATCTGAACATAGCTCACAAGTAAGAGGAATTGACACTTGAGTAATTGTCTGACAAATAGGATGACTATAACATCAAACTTCCAGACTCCAATTAATGGATTAAATGATCAATCATAGTTTGTCTGCACTGAATACATATAGATCATTTGCAGAAAGCTAATGAAACTGCATAATTTGTATAATGAATATGCAAAGCAGCATTGAATTCTGGCAGGCACTGAATTCTGGCAGGCTGTGTTACAAATACTTAATTTTATATATAAATATATTTAAATATATATTTATATATATTTGTGATTAGTAGATACAATTAAATTCTAGGATATGATGGCACACCTTTGATCACAAAGACATATTCAAAGAAGTATAGTGATTTGGGGACATGGCAAATTCTCATTGACTCTAAATGGAATATTGTGATATATTCATGTAGCTGTTGTACTTACAGATTCGTTCAGTGTCATCAGCATTTTTTCAGATTACAGGCTACCTAAGAATAAAAGAGTATTAATTTTATAGATGATCCACAGAGTTTTCAGATGAAGTGACCACGACAGAAAAAAGATCAAGGTCCGAAGTTTCTGCTGATTTCTTGCCCTAAAAATTTAATTCTATCAAAAGGAATTGGTTAGTTTCTCAAGTCCTTTTCCTTCTATTATTCCCACTATATCCACAAACCCTAACCATCTCCAAAGGTTTTTGAAAGGGAAGTAGGTAGTCTTGTTTTAATTTAGGTTTACATTCCTCCCCTCACCCTGTGCCCCAACTTCACTCCTAGACTCTGTGGATCTTACAAAAAGTTCAATCATCCATTTCACTTTAGCATAGTACGTTTACAAGGCATTTTGGAACTACTAAAAAGAGAATCAGACTGATATTTTCTAAAATTTTTATAGTGCATCATGATGAACAATGAGAATTTGGCTTAACATTAATCAGATTTGAACAGCTTATTTTTTCCATGCTCTAAATGCTTATCCTAGTATTGATAATAAAATTAAGTTGCTTTTCTTAATTATTGCCATCCTCAAGTCTACTCCAAATGAATACAATGTATATACTTTTTCTTTAAATATGAACAGCATTATGTGTCCTGTAGAGTTTACTGTGATGTATTCATCGCATTATTGTTTCAAAACAAAAAAAAAAATTTGTAGCAAAAGAGCTTTATAAATATTTTTAAAGAAATATTCTGAGAGCTCCTTTTAATAATTATGTAATACTTTTTTTAGTATGTCATATGACTTTAATGGATTCATTTTATTTCTCTCAATCCTTTAATTGCTTTACAATAGTATCAGAGAGGTTTAAAATGCTTTACTTACACATGTGGCTTTTGCCTACCAGAGAGGTGCCATTTCTTATTATATCTCTTAATTAATAGTTCTATAAATAGATGGTTGTTTTTGAGGAGTTAATCATAGCCTAACTACCCTCACATGAAAGAACACATTAGCCTGAATGTTGAATTTAGATACATAGTTCTATTAGGTACCTGTAATGGTAAGCAGTGGAAGATTTCTTGTTTTGCAGAAGACAAATTGATTTCTATTGAGAAACATACTTTTTGATGGAATGACTTAATATAGGGATTATCAAATGATATCAATTTATTTCTCTCTAGTTTTTTTAAAAAATACTAATCATGCTATGTATTCATTCTAAGTTAGCAATTTGTTTGGACTTTGTGTCTCCACTTATATTTATTAACTATGTAAATTAAACTAGTGCCTCAAGTGTGTAAGACCTAAATGAATGCTGACTGTATCTATCCAATGCCAACATTCTCAGATGAAAAGTGAAAAAATCAGTAACTCGTCAGGATGTGATTTTCTGCGTGATCTCAAATCTCTAAACACTGAATATATTAAGTGGCTAACTATTTTTTCATTCATTAATTATATATTTAGCAATGATGAACTGCTAGTTTGGACATAATTCTCTTTCATAACATACACTGGATTACAAGTCTAAGACAGTTAACATGTGAAGGGCCTTTTTCTGTTTCAGATTGATAATGTGGACAGCTGGATTAAAACGATTTCTGTGAATTTTGAATAATGAGATCTTTTCCTTTTATAGCTTAGGTACTGTAATTAGCACTAATTGAGGCAGAGGCTGAAATATTACTGACTCTTTAGAGCTCGGTGAGCTGGCCAGACCTAGAGAGTGATGCAAGCTTGCACTTGTTTACCGAGGGGGCATTTTCTGTCATGTGCACAGTCCAAAACGTCCTCAGACTCTTTGTTCTTATGGACCATGTAGCACAGTATTTATGGCCGAGTGATGAAGGGTAAAGGATACTGAAAGATGGCCTATTTTCCCTCAGTAAAGATTCGCTACCAAAACTACAATGTATATTACTCTACATAAACTAATAAAAAAAACAAACATTAACACTATAAATAGTGCTTGCTTCTGGGTATCGAGATGTAAGAATTTTTTAAAGATGTCATCCAGGAAGTTTCTTCAATCTCTCTTTACCAGCGTCCTGAAAATCTTTTATTTTATTTGGAGTGTTTTTTTTTAAAAAAAAAATAGAGTTCCATGATGGCAGAAGTTTTTGTCTTTTTTCTTTTTTTGCAAATGAATCTCAAATGCTTAGAAGTAGCTGCCTCATAGAAAGTACTCAAATATTTGCTGAACGAATTAATTGAACCCGAAGCTGCAAGGGAAGAAGGAAAGGAAGCAGAAAGGGAGTCTCCTTTAGTAGAACTGTTCCCATAAAACCACGTGGTGTCTGCTGCCCATAAATTCTGGAAGCAGATGTTTGGTGAAAAAAGAAAGGAGTCTTTAATTTAAAAGCTACATAATTTTGGAAGAATAACAGGTTTCTGCCTCAAAGCCAATTCTTTTTAAAATGCCCTAAGGAAAATAGCCCCTCCAGGTTTTGCCACATCAGTTCAAGGTCACTTCTCCGATTTAGAAACAAAACAAAACAAACAAACAAACAAACAAAAAACAACATCTTTTGGGATACACAAGCAGCTTAGCTGGTTCCCAGTCCCAGTCGGGCTTCAGGCATCTTGTGGAGTCCCTGTGCGCTGGTGTCCTATTCATTGCATTCTCATTGTGTTCGCCCTTTCCTCTGGTCACGGTCCTCTGGCAGGGCTTTTGCCTTGTCCCTGTAGCTCCCCTGTCGCCAGTGCTTCCATAAGCCTGGCTGAGCAGGGCCACTCAGCACAGTCCCAGTCAACAGTGCTGCTGCCCTTTCTTTCACAGGAAGAGGCATGGGGCTTATCACCTGGCCACATGGTCTCCAGAGACCCCTGGCCCAGGAATGCTCCTGTCCCAGACTCCAGACCTCGCTAGCTAGGGGAGAGAAAAAGGGGCAAGTTTCTACATGCCCTCCATTTAAAAATTCTGCCCCCAAATCCTATGCACTGCAAATGCCAGTTGAAGGGTCCTTTCCCCTGTATGCGCTCTCCCCTGCCCCTGTGGGGAAGATACATAAATACTATCTTTTAGGGTTTTGTGGTTGTTTGTGTGTGTGTGTTTTTTTTTTTTTAGTTTTTTTCCCCTTTGTCTTTTCCTCTGAAAGGTCGATGTACGGACCTGAAACTGTGACTTAAAGCCGAGTGCATATAACAGTGCTTGAAGAATTTGGGGACACAGCGCAATGTAACAGACCTAATTCATAGGGCATGTATGTGTCATTAATTGGAATCGAGAGTTGATATTCACCTGGACTTCCACAGGTCACTTAATTTCTTCTATTATTAGCTTCTAAGTTCTTGGACCTTATATAGTTAGACTTGAATCAGAGATTTTCCCCTCTGTTCTCCTGAGCCCCGAATTTTTAGCAGAGACAACTTAAGGACTGTTGAGGATGTGAATGAACATGTACAGCATGGGGCGGTGGCCTCCATAAACACTCACCTTTAATGGGAGTATCTATTATTTTCTTTTAAATGTGTTTGTCAATTACAGTTTTACATTCAATCATCTTTTGTATCAGCTTCAGAGGCACTACTGCAGAGTGGCTAAGAAACCATGTTCTTTCCAGCAGTCACCTTGTTGCTTCAGGTTCACACTTGGCCCCATACTTATTTGTCTTGGTATTATTGACTGTATTCCCTACACTGTAGTCCAGATGTCTGTGGCTATCCTGAAACTACCAATTTATGCTGCTGAATCCTTTCACTTTTCATCCCCCCACCCCTCCCCTCTGACAGCTGTCAGTCTCTTCTAGAGTATCTGTTCTTTTTTATAATCTATCTGTTGGGCTTACACATTCCACATATACTTCCAATGGGAAAGGACAGCCCAAAGTTCAATTTCAAAGTGATTTGAATGTCACTGAATAAGATGATTTCTATGATCCCTTCTCCCCATTTGTTTATTTGTTCAAATGAATGGCCAGTTGTCCAGCCATTCCACTTTTCCACTGAGGATACAAAAGGAATTGAAAGTATTAATTATGAATATCAATATGCAATATTGCACTTAATATGTGCCAGTCACTGTTTTTGATAAGGTGAACAGATTAAGCAAAGAAAAAGAACACATTAACACAGAGAACAGTATGGTGATTATGAGAGGGAAAGGAGGTTGGCAGGAGGTAGGATAGGGTAAAGGGGGGTAAATGGAGACAAAGGAGACTAGACGTCAGGTGGTGAACACAGGATACAATACACAGATGACATATTTTAGAATTGTACACTTGAAACCTATAGAATTTTATTAACCAATGCCACCCCAATAAATTCAACAAAAATATTTGTTAAATATTCTCAGGGTTACTTGAGACATTGAAATTATCTTATTTCACAGATGAGGACATCGAGCTAGAAAAATATTAATGAATTGCCAAGATCACACAGCTAATAGGAGGAAAAGGAAGGGTATAAATCTGAAAAATGAGTTGCTGGAATCTGTGTGCTTTACCAGTTCACCACACTGGCTCTCCTGCAGAGGCCACAGTCCTGCATTTATGGAGCTTACAGTTCAGAAAAAAGGCAACATTAATAAAGGAATCACACAGATAAATGCATGACTGTTGCAAAGAAAGACCGTGGTTCTCTTTACAGTATATTACCACATACTGTGCAGGGGGCAGGGGAGGCGGATGGAATGTGAAGACAACTTGGCTTGTAGGATCTTCACTCAGAAAATAATATTAAACTAAGATTAATGGATACATACTATTTGGTATGGGTGTTCAGACTTCAAAAATTGTAGGCATTATTCTAGCTGTTTCTGTACACATTTGTGTTTTCTGATGTTGATGAGCATTTTAATTTGTAGATTCATACGTTTAGTAGGTGATTACCCTCATATGTTTACATCTGTATGTACATGCCTATATACATGTGTTGATGGGTATTAATTCAGCAAAACATTCATATACCAGTTGAATGCTTATTTTTCTCCCCTGATTTCATTCCTATTCACACGTTTCATGCTATTTTAACACAGGGATTATGAGCACAGTAGATAACTGTGTCTGTATAGATATGTGAATGTCCAATGCAATGAATACACAGCACTAATAATTATACGATTCACTCTGACTGCTCTAGCACAGGTATACTGCTAGAGAAAGAAGACTGAATTCATGAGATTAGGGAGATGTATTTTACTTATCTCAAACGGTAATGAGAGAATGAATGATATTATACAGGAATTTGCTGAAGAAGGTTCCAGATGTAGATTACTTTGCAATTACTACACTTTTGAAAACCGGTGGCTGGTTAAGGAGGAAATACTTCACTTAGGCTTTGTCTTTCCCCTTTTCTTTTTAAATAAAATGATGCATTATACTTTGTCTTTTCTCTGTGTTTTATTTGAAATTTGGGTGAAATAAAATACATTGAATGACTATCATTTTAGAGTAAAATACTAATTACTCCATGGTACAATTGCCAAGGTTAATTAGCTTTTATTTAAGAGCTGATGTGTTTTGTATAATTTCCTTTGCTCAGATAATGTAAAGACATTTTTCTGTGATCGACCTACACCACAGTTTCTAGGAGCTCCCACTTCACCAGGTGACCTGGTAAGGTAATTATTTTTCTTTAACACATCAGACAGTTTAGTGTCTCTTTTTATTCCCTTAGATTTGAAAAAGCAATGCAAACTCACTGAGTCTCTTTTCTGAAGGTTGCCCTGTGTGCCTTGCATAGGCCAAGCAGTAAGGAGGTACAGGATGGTGCTGAATTTGTAAGGCAATTCTCAGAAGCCTTCCCGAGCTTGAGTCCCAATTTTGTGTCTCAAAATACACTACTTCTAGGTCAGCTTTACCAAAAGTTACTTTATTACACATGCGCGAGTAAACCTTTAGGAGTGTACACATAACACTGGAAGTGTCACACATGGTTATGACATGCAAAGACTTGGGAGTCAGGCTGCTCACGTTAAAGGTTAAAGTCTTTGTTCAGCTCTGCAGGCAATTAGCTAACTTCTGTGCGTTCCATTGTCCTCACCGGTAACCTGGGCATATTAGGGCAGCATACCTCATGATAATGATAGCTATTCCCTCTGAGTGTTAAATGAGATTGTATAAATAGGAAAAACTGTAAACATTTAAAAACACTGATTTTTTAAAACATGGACAACAGGATGGACATTGTCAGGCAGAGGGTATATAAAGGGAATAATGGTAATGGAAAAATACATCAAAACATAAAGGTATCTATACATGCATAGATACACTCAAAAATCCCCAGTAGGTAAATTATTATGCATGTAGAATCAGACACATGCACAGTACATTTCTCTTTTTCTCTCTGTGTAGTATGTATGTATGTGTGTGTGTGTGTGTGTGTGTGGTGAGAAGGAGGTATGATTGGTTTTGCCTAAAGAGAAACTCTCCTAATTTTGATTATCTGAAGAAAAAGACTGGATTTGTCTAGATAATGCTCTGTTGAATTAATATTTATTCAAATGAATGAGTTGAGATATGAACGTCCTTTTAAAACCACTGGGTGGTGGCATCAAGCGTCTCCGTGTTTTAAACACAATAATCAAACATTTTTCTCCTGGAGTTATATAATTTTTCTGTCCTTTTGAGAGTCAGAATACTAATTAAGGGATTCTGTTTATTTGATAAAAATTTTATAAGGATGTAATTGTTTCCTTTATCCTTCTGATTTGAATTATTTTCCAGATTTTTAAAAATTATTTGCCTTAATAGGTAATTAATAGTGCCTGGGAAAAAATGAAAAGTTTATTTACTCCAACTTACAACCATAATACTTTTAGGAAGATGTAATATAGGCTATAATCCAAAGAAATATGAGACAGTTCTTTTCATAAATTAAGTGAGGAGGTACAAGAATAAAATATTTACATTTCCAATGATATTTTTATAGTAAAAGAACAAATACAATCAAAAAGAGATTCTTTTGCTTTCTAAGTTTTAAAGTTTCATAGGCTGAGTACTAGTTTTCCTGGGATCTTTAAAACACCAATAAAACATTAATCAAAACCAAGCCACAGTTCATTTTTCATAGTAGAGATGATTCTATACACATTCATTACTATTTTTGAAACTAGATTCTTATTCTCATTTGGGGAAAAGAAGCATCCACTTTATTTTTTCAATCTTTTTTCATTCCCACTTCAAAGCTTCAAAGCCTAGTAGACTTCTTTATCCCCCTCTCTACCCTATGTTTCCTTTTATTAAAGGAAAGGATGTGAACAGACTCCTTCCCGATGTGCCTTGAAATTCCTTTTGAGGGAAAACTAAGATCTAAGATAAGACCTCTGTAGATCTAAAATCCCCTTGACAACTTTGGAATTCTTATAACCAACACACCCATTAAATATAAGGTTTTTCTCATTTCTGACCTGCTCTGTGTTTTAAGTTGTCATTCTGTATAGCCTTTTCCCCTACAATCTATTTGTCACATAATACTCATACTGACTATTAAAAAAGAAATGTTACATCATGACATTTCTCTCATCGATGTGGGGGTGAAGCAGGGGAGAGTAACAGCATAAAATTGGGACAACTGAAATGAAACAACAAGAAAAAATAAAATGATCCAATGGTCTCACCTATCAGTGAGATTTATATTAAAACGACATTTTCCATCATAGACTACTAGGCCTCATGGTGCTGGGCCTCCTATTGGCCTCATTTCCCACTACTCTCCCCGTGGCCCACTGGCTCATTTTGTACTGGGCTCTTCGCTGTGCCTTGAACTTGCTGAGAAGCTTCTGTCTCAGTATTTAGTACCCACTGGTCTAAGGCTGGGGTGGTTATTCTCTAAATATTTATTTAGCTCATTCTCTAATCAAAGTTTATGGCATAAGAAGGATTATCCTTGGTCTCCTATCTGCAATGACACCACTGTGCTCACCACTCTGTGGCCATCCTTTCATAGCCCCTAAATTTACTTGTCTTCTCTGTATAAAATGCATCACTTATGACATTACATTACGTATGTACTTACATGTTTAGAATATGTTGCATTGGTCTGCTATTTCTAAAATGTAATCCTTGGTGAGCAGGGCTTTTTTTTCATTTTCTTCATTTTCTTGTCTCCAGAGTCTCTGGTGACTCAAGGAGGTGCCCAATGGACACCAGTTGAATAAATACATGGAAAAAAGGCACTTTCTCCATTGGCTTCGATACATCTGTCACTGCAGAGGTGAGACTACTCTGAAAGTTGAAAAATATATACCCTCAAGGCAGGTCCCAGCCCTGTCACTTGAAAAATCAGTCTGCTGGTGTTAGGAAAGTCACTTAAAAGAACAGAGGGGTTGTTTAATCATTTATATTTTCAGGAGTTATGAGCAGTGGCACTTATTCTTCCCCACTGAAATTTTTCTGAAATCTCTGACAGAACTACTTACTGAAAAAATAAACATTAACAGTTTGACTCTAAATCTGATATAAAAAGCAATAGTCATAGCTTTTCCCAAATAGAATTACAAAACAATTTGTAACAAGGATAGACAACTACACCAAAAGTTTAGTTTTCATAATAGAACAAAGAGTAACTTGTCAGATTTTAAGTGTGATCATTGAAAAGTTTAGTTGACTTTCCCAAAGCACACGAAACCGGATTTGGGATCCAAGTTTGGTAGTCAGTGTTGCTATATCCACTAGTATTTAGTGCATTCCCTGCATCTAACTGTACTTTAGTATTACAAAAACAGATCTGGGCCAACTTTAGAATTACTGAAACAGATTTTCTTACACTGTAACTGAGACCTCTGATTTTTTTTTTCCTTTTAACTTTATTTTGTATTGGTTTCAGGTGGTTACACAATCACATACTTTATAATTCCCGGAGTTTCCAACCCGTGGCCCGCAGTCTGCATATGTCCCAGGATGGCTATGAATGCGGCCCAACATTAAATCTCAAATTTACTTAAAACCTTCTTTTTCCTCATTGGTTTTTGCTTGTGTTTGTGTATTTAATGTGTGGCTCAAGACAACTCTTCTTCTTCTAGTGTGGCCCAGAGATGCCGAGAAGTTGAGCACCCCTGCTAGTGTTCCCCTTGGTATCCCCGGTACTGCAACTGGCACCATACATACAGTGATAGCTATTTGCACTCAAGATACACCTGTACAAACACATCTTTAAATCACTGCGGTAGGTGTGACATGCCATGTATATAATTATTATTCTATATACCCCAGAGCACTCCCATTTTCTTGTTATATGAGAGCTACTTAGTTATACAAATTTGCCCTGTTCTAAGCTTTTTTCTTGCAGTACATTTGCAAGCTTTTCATAACAAAAATGTGTCCACCATCTTCCAGACACAAAAGCTTTTTGGCCAATAGTGAAGCAAAGTTGCTTGTGTCCCCATTTCTACTTCTTACATAATGAGCCTGCCAGACAATGTCACCAAGTGGGCAAGCACGCGATGAGTGTCTTTCTTCTTTCTGCTTGGATGTATTAAAACACTGAACATGGTTACTGACAACCAACAATACTAATAATTATTTTAACAGCAATGATCTAAGGAACTGCCACATAGGATGTTTGCAATGGGATCTCTGTGGCAACAGTCCCTTCTGGATGCTGCTGGCTTTACTACTTTTATGTAAGCTGTTTTCAACTGTGAATTTATTTCCCCCTCAGGATAAGATTTATTTATTTATTTTTGGGACTTGGCAATGGGTTTTAGGTATTGCAGAGACCTTCAGGTGTCTTAAAATAGAGAAACAAAAACTGTGACCATAATCAAGAAAGGGGAAATTAGACAAAGAGAGAAGTTATAGGAGCTAGAAATTTGCCTCAACTATGTCAGAAAATTGATAGTAACAAATTGTAACAAATTGGCCATTATTGATGATTATGCAAGGGATTGTAATGTGACAATTTGCAACAAATTTGCTGGGGGGTAGGTCATTAAGAAACCTGAACTTGGACCATTTCTTGAATATAGTATAGTATTGGCCTCGGGCCTTTCCGTGCCTTCAAAGAACACTAGGGAAAGCGACTGGCATTGAATTCAGCGAAGTTACAATTTTGTCTCCCTCAAGAAGCAGCAAGAATTGCACAATTTACCTCTATTATTTTCTGAATAACCTTTGAGCAAAGAAACTAGCCTAAGTCTTTAATGAGGAGATGAAAACTAAAATAATAAAAATGCAAATCAGAACATTTCACTCTTTATTCTAAATTTTTCCACTAACTTAAAGCCCAAACTTCTCACTGAGTAACTCAAAGCCCTACAAGATCTGGCCTCTGGCTATTTTCTATTTAACCACATCTCCTGCCACTCACTGCTTCTCACACTGCTCTCTGGCAAGTGGCTGGCAACATATTTGTAAAACCTAGTATGAATATTTTACTAGCGCTACTAGTCACAATAGCAAATACTTGTACAGTTCTTATAATGTTCCAGTAATTAGTCTAACAACATCACACATATATTTTAACACAAACTTCAACCAGTCAGTGAAACAAGTAATATCAATTTCCCATTCTTTTCCTGAGGACACACTGAAGCACAAAGAATCTAAGTAAATCATCCAAGGTACCTATTAGTCAGCAGAGCTGGACTTAAGACCAGGCAGTCTGACTTCAGAGCTGATGTTCTTAATCACTGTGCCAGTCTACAAATCAGACCACAGCTCTCCCTTGGTTAATGCATGTCAGTGTCTGATGAACTAACTTAAAATAAATAACAGTGTAGGAGTTGAGTTCTGGCTCTTGTCTATGTCCTTTTCTATAATACCAGTTACATCACATGCAAAATGAAGAATAAAGAACATACCCAATGCAGAATGAAAATGTGGAGTCAAGGTCCAAAAATTATTATTGATTTAGGACAGTGACAGAAGAACATCAAACTAAGTTTAGAGTCCTCCTGAGATTCAGGGACCTCCATTCCAAAGATAACACATCTATCATGCTGGCCCCGTTCTTGTATCATTCTCTCCTTTGCTCATTGAACTCCAGATTTGCTGTCCTCCTGGCTACTTCTTGTTTACTTCCAGCTCCTTCTGGATGAAGCCTCGATGCTTGCAGATCTTCCTGCCAGGAAGTCTCCCTACCTACAGTCTTAAAGACATGTGGGACAACATCACGTATGTTACACGTATTGATACACATAATGGTATCACGTATTGATGCATATATTGGTATCAATATGGGTATGGGTGCAGTTCCAGATGACAAAAAGAGGATAAAAGGGAAGAAATAACATTTGAATAAAGAATAGCATAAAGACTTTATAAATATGATCAAAAAAGTAAGCATCTAAGCAATAAACTAAAACTCTGACCTAGACACTTCATAATCAAACTGTGGAAAACCAAAGATGAGATTATCTAAAGAGAACAAGAGAAAAGTGACCACACTTTTAAGGGATTTCCAGTAGCATTAAAACTTATTTTTCATCAAAATCATTGAATTCAGGAAGTCCATTGGTGACATATTCAATGCATTGAAAGAGACAGTCAGCCATGATTTTTATATCCAGCACAAGTGGATATGAAAGGAGAAATTAAGATATTAACATGTAAGCAAAACTGAGAGACTTGTTGCTAGAAAACCTGCCCCACAAGCAATTTCAAGAAGACATACAGACTAAAATAAAAGGGCAGTAGACAGTAGTTCAAATCCACTGGAGAAACTTAAGACATCACTAACAGAAATTATGGAATTTTTTGTTCATTTTGTTTGTAATGCTTTATTCCTGCCTATCAATTTAAAATACAATTTCCTGGGATAATAATTATAAATCTGTGTTGATAGGAAAATAATGGATAAAGATGTACTTTTTTATACAGTAATGTTACAAAGCAGGGAAGATACAATGGAACTATGTGATTTTTGTATATTATTGAAATTAAATTGGTATTAATTTGATCCAGATTGTTATAAAATAAAATGTTAACTGCAATCCCCAGGTAAACCACTAAGAAAAATAACTTAAAAATAATAAAAGAAAACCAGAATTATGATGGCACATTAAAAATATTTATTTAACATGAAAGAGGCACTAATGGAGTAACAGAGAAACAAAAAAATAAGAAATATGGAAAAAAGAAAAATTATAACAATGTAATTATGAATATTACATTAACTGCAAATGGATTAAACACTCTAAAAGAGATATTAAAAGACTGGATAAAGTAAATCATGGTTCAACTATATGCTGTCTACTAGGGATGCACTTTAATTTAAACGACCAATAGGTTGAAAGTAAAAGGATGAAAAAGATTATATCATGCAAATGGCAACCGTAGAAATCTACATTGCTGGACTATTAGCCACAATAGATGCTAAAACAAACCAAAACTACATAGGAATGACATTTTAGAATAAGAGTAAATCCATCAGGAAAATATGATAATTATAAACATGTTTCTACTTAACATCAGAGCTCCAAAATGCATGGAACAGAAAAAGACAGAAATGAAGAGAATTACAGGCAGTTCAAAATATCATTGAACAAATCAAAACCACAATGAGATATTACCTCATAGTCATTTAGATGGTTATTAAAAAGAATAACTTTTGACAAAGATGTGGAGAAATTGAATCTTTTTCACTGTTGGTGGGAATATAAAATGGTATAGCTGCTGTGGAAAATAGTTTGGTGGTTCCTCAAAAAGTTAAATATATAACTCATATGATTTAGGAAATGTATTACTTTGTATATAGCCAAGAGATATGAAAGTAGGATCTCAAACAAATATTTGTACACCCATGTTCATCACAACATTATCCACAATAACAAAAAGCTAGATGCTACCCAAATGTTAACAAATACATAAATAAACAAATTGTGGTATGTATGTACAATAAACTATTATTGAGCTTCAAAAATAAAGGGAATTCTGATATCCTCCAACATGGATGCACTTTGCAAGCCTATGTTAAGTGTAATAAGGCAGATATAAAAGACAAATTTCATGATTCTGTTTGTATAAGGTTTATAAAATAGGCAACTTCCTAGAGACAGAAAACTGAATAGAGGTTACAAGTGTCTAGCAGGAGGAATGGAGTTTTATTTTTTATGGGTATTTGGTTTCAGTTTTGCAAGATGGAAAAAGTTTTGGTGGTGATGGTTGCACAATATGAAACATTGCATTGATGAAACTGATTGCTATTTGTTTATTTTACCTACTGGTCAAACAGTAGCAAGTACACTAGACTTATTGTTAAGACATTTGCATGTCAAAGGCTGAGGAATAAATCCAACAAAAATTCAGGGACCTTCTACTCTAGAGAAATTTCGAGGCATCCTGTGGTGTTGTACATTCCTTATAAGGTGAAGGAAAAGTTGTTTCATTTGGTTGTTTTGAAAATCAAAAACAAAGTGCCACAACTCGTGGGGCATTTTTTTATTTTGGAGGGAACACATTCCTCATCTTGGCGTGCTTACTCTAGCCATTTACAAGTGATCCATAAAGCTGCTATTTTGGAATGAGACCCAGAACCAAGGGAAGCTCTGCAGCGGGTCCACTACTCTGTCCCCTGAGCCATGTGGTCTAGATGATTTAATGGAGCATGAAATGTCAGTGACAGATGGAGGTACTGCTTGGAGCCTTTAACAGAACCCTGTAGGGGGATCATGGCACACACTTGAGATTTTCCGGGACATTATTGAAGGAATGTCTCGAAGAGAAACTCTCCTAGTAGGCAGAAGGCATGCGATTATTCATTTTACTTCAAAAGAGAAACTGCCAGAGTTCTAGATGTATACTGATTCATGAGTAGCAGCTGACATATGGTCTGGATATTTGGGGTCTTAGAAGAAACATGATTAGAAAGCTGATGAAGAGGAAATACATAACCTCAAAATATTTATAGTTCTTAAAAATGACTTCATAATTAAAAACCAGGTCTGAGTGACCCTGGACTGCAAGGAGAGGCCGAAGACAGAGGCAGACCATTCCCAGTGGGCAGGTGGCAGGTCTGATAAGCAAGGGAACTTACAGAGGAGACTGGTCGTGAGCACTTTAGGGGAGTTGATCTCTACACCTGCTTGCCAGCGTTTTAAACACTTATATATAAGCTTATTCAGAAGCTTTTTTTGGCTTCTAGAGCAGGGAAGGCAAGCAGAGCCAACATTCTGAGGACAGAAGAGGGACCAGGGAAACTTCAGTTGCTCAGGCCCAGCCTCCGTCACATGTCTCCATGACCTCCTCTAACAGTAGCTGCCCATGCTGTCTCGTGACTTCCATAAGATCCTGCCGCAGCTCCACTACGTACCTGTGACAAGGTAACACACAGATCTCTCACCTTTTGCCCAATACAGTTGGTCAGGCCAGGCACAGACCCTCCAACTCCCTGTTCTTTGTCTCATGAAGGATTAGCTGAATTAGTCAATGCCCTAAAACCAGCCACAATGGCAAGCATTTTCTCTCCAGTTTACTGAGACTAAAGTTTTTCTTAAAAATTACTCTACCTGTAACCACCCAGGTACTCCTTCCTATTCAGTATAAGGTGAACCCCCTCACCAGGCACTCTGGTCTTCAGATAGAGGGGCCTTACTGTATTGCAAGAGCCTTCATACAATTAATTTCCTGGCTTGTTTTGTCTTTTACATACCTATTTATCCTTTCTTTTATATGAATTAAACTTTTATCTGCAATTCTACAGAGATCTCATTTGATTCTTACAATTACTCAGTTCAAAGCCATAGTGCCTGGATCCAAAAGTTATGTAACTGTACAAAAGTGCTTCCTATTCTTAATATAAAGTATTAGAGATATACAACAAAAGCCACAATTTTAATGGTCATACATTAAAAATGTATATATCATCATTACACAATAGAGAATACACATACATTCACATTATCTTTTAATAACACAATATATTTTAAGACAGATATTAATATTTCAATTCTTTAAAAATTTTACTGGCATTAAATGTAGGGTTCAGCAAGCATCAATGGTCAAAAAGTCAGTTTTCTTGCATTAACTAGCCAGATGGGTCTCATTTCAAGAAGATATTATATGCATCAATGGTCTAATGTCATCAGAAGATTGCAGCATGATCTATTCCTATCATTAGTTTCTCTTTTCAGTTTTTTAAAAATAATTTTTATTCCAATCTTATTTTGTTCATTTTTAACTCATTTCAAATACCAATATGTAATGTAGCCAAAATCTGCAAATTATTCAGCATACCAGAACATAACAGAACATTTTATCACATTAACTCATCAAACCATCCTTCATTCACCCATTCAGCTACATTAAACAATGTATTTTTGCATTTCAGCTTGCAAATAAAACTATGTAGTAATGGTCTTCCGTTTTTTTATGATTCCCTAATGTTTTTTTTAAGATTTTATTTATTTATTTTTAGAGAGGGAAGGGAGGGAGAAAGAGAGAGAGAGAGAGAGGGAAACATCAATGTGCGGTTGCTGGGGACTGTGGCCTGCAACCCAGGCATGTGCTCTGAATGGGAATCGAACCTGCGATACTTTGTTTCTCAGCCTGCACTCAGTCCACTGAGGTATGCGAGCCAGGGCTTGATTCCCTAATGTTTAATTTGCTTTCTGTTATAACTTCAGCAATTAGGACATTTCTGGGCACATAAGTAGATGCTTAAAATATGTTTGATATTGACTGACAGATTAAAAGATTTCAGGTAGTGTAAGCAGAGAATAGCAACTGAAATTTACAAACACATTCCTGTAACAGCACAAGATACTTTAAATAGAGGAGTATCTAAGAAGGTCAATGTCGAAAGATAACCTCACTGTTGTCCTTTATGAATAAAAAGATTTTACCTCTTTCTGCTTTAGTCCCTTTGTTACTTGCATAAATAAAAATCCCATAGTTAACATTTGTCACTTTTAATTTTAAACCTCATTTTTATAAAAATCATTTAAAACATGTAAAATGAGTTTTCACCCAAGCTGTGCAGATTAAACACCCAATAAAGAAGTTGAACAAGGGCACATTAAAGCATTATTATGAAGCATCATTATAATTAGAGATATTATTTTATGTGACATGACAGTCCAAAGTTTCTGCTGTCTAGCTGGGCAAATTAGTCAAGCTCCCTGAGGCTTTCTCTTGTCTCCATAACCAAGCCATTGGGTGGAGTGCCATACAAAGTTCCTTTCAGCTCTGCAGTGCTGTGACTCTTAAGACTACCTAATTTAAGACTGGTAACAAGTAGTCTGTCTTCCAGTAAATCTTGTTTATTAGAAAAGATTTTACGGTTGTATTCTTGCATGTTGTCTAATAATTTTTCCTTACAAAAATCACATTCAGCTTCCTTTTAGAAAAGAAAAAAAATTTATAATTAAATACTTTCACTAGTACTTTTTATAAATTAATTGTATTTCTTTTTAAGAGATAACCATGGGTGTCAACTAATTTATTTTACATAAAAAAATGTATCAGGTCAGTTGTTTTTGAAGAATACTGAAACTTCTAAAGAATCTTCTTGTTAGGAACTACTATTTCTAACAAAACGGCATGTTTTTCTTAACAAATAATTGTAAAATGACTCTTATTAATTGGAAATAACCCATCCATATCTGATGAATATGTTAGTGGAAGGGTCCTTGCAAAACAGTATGGAGGTGTGTTTTATTAATTTTGTTGCTCAGTTTAATGCAGACAAGCCATTGAAGTTCTTTCAAGTTGATTACTGTGTCGCTTTGACATATTCACTGATTTTTTTTTAATTTCTAGCCTCAGAATATGTTCTAGGCTGATTTTATGATTTCCCTTCCCAATTTCAATGCAACATCAAGGAGTTCACCGTCTTTCCTTCTTTTCCTATCTGCAGTTCTTTTCTCCAACACTTGGAAACATGACTCTCATTATCCACGGTATATTTCATCTGCTCAATTCTTTAATAAATGTATACTTGTCTTGCAGCTGGAAAACAGTATTTCTTAACACAGTCCTATGTTTCTAACTAGGTTTCTCTTTTTAGTGTGTATACACACACACATACATATATGGGCTAAAGAAAATATGTGTATTTTGAAAATATATATATTTTGAAAATATTCTTTTGCATGATAAAGGCCTCTCTTGGAAAATAATATTTAAGTTGATTCCTGATTACAAAGTGGTTACCCTAGGGAGATGTAGTCCTAGACCACTGTTCCAGGTGGTGGGATGGGTGGGGCATGACCCGTAGTGGAGATAAACTTTCTGAGTTTTAGAAAAAGAAAAATGGCCAGTGTAGAATTTGTGAGACCTTTATCCACATTCCAAGAACAAGTAACTGCGTACCCTGAAGAAACAAGATCTTTTAGTGGCGCAGAAAAAAGTGTACGGGTGACATTTTTGTCACAGATATTGTTTTTCTTGAACCACAAACCATCCCAACTCCTTTCTCGCATAAGCATCCTTAAGTATAAATAATTTATGCATTTAAATAATATTGCTCTCCTGTAACAAGGGAGACCAGTGCAACAGAATCAAAACACACACAAAAAATCTGCCTACAAACCACATCTTATGTTCGTCTGCATTTCCTTCACACTCATTGACATCACCTTAATCCGACCACTGTAATTTTTTAAGCTTTCTACTGCTATTTTCAGGAGTAGATGATCATCAGAGTAACAACCAACATCCTGTGACTTTCTCCATTCTAAAAATGACTGTTTAACAAAAATGTTTTAAATTAAGGTATTTATTTGTTTATTTATGAGACATGTGAAACCAAGCATTAACTGAAACAGGTTGAATATTAAGAAATGCTTGAAGATAAATCTAATTATAATTTTATGGAAGTAGAGGAAGGGAAAATATCACCTTATAGATGTTAACTAACAAGTTATTAAAATAAACACATTGATGAATTGAAATACCCTACATTTAAAAAAAAAATCAGACACAAATTAAGTAGATTGTGCTCCTCTGACAGAGCATTTGGCATTGAAGTTGGCACTGTGTGGCTTCTAGACCTCAAACTCTGCGACTGCTTGTATGTCAAGTCCGTGTTTGTTAGACTCACGGTCACACCCTCATGGTTCACTACCATGTGTGGAGTCTGAGGCTCCTCTTACTGCTTTGCCTTCCTGTTTCCTGGCATTGCAATGCAGCCCTGTTGCTTCCCTTCACTATGGCTCATTTTAAGAGTAAGACAGAAAGAAAGACTTTAAATTCAAGGGATTCAGAGTAATTTTTATAAATCATTTTTATAAATTCTGAGGCAGGCAGAGGGGTGGGAAGCAGGGTTAGAATAAATGGTGACTAGTAATATTACTAAATCAAGCAACCTGGTTCCTAAAACTATGCAGATTAAGAGGAGAGTTTTTTTTCCACTTTAAAGTTCTTGACGAAGACCCCTGTAGCAAAAGAAAGATTATCAAAAGAAAGGCATACAGATTTATTCCATATAAATTTTACATGATACAGGGGCCTTCATAAGGAAAGAAAGATAAAAAGACACATTTAATCTTCAGAGCTTTTGTGCTAAGTTTGATGAAAAGTGGAGAGCTGTGGAGAGATATGAATCAAAGAATATGTGCTAAGGGGAAACTGGGGAAAATTTACTTAACGAGGCTTTATTATTCAGATTTTGCCCTGAGTCCTTTTACCTTTGGAGATAAGTATACTCCTTTCCTTTGAATATAAGGAGGGCACCTCTCCTATGAGGGTATTTCCACCTGCTTCAGGGGGTCAGAAAGTTCTAGATTTTATGAATTGCCTCAAGGGAAGGTTAGAAAGTCCTTTCTGCAGATGTCATTTCTCAAATTCCTTAACCTTGAAATACTCAACATGCCAAGGTGTCACATTTTGAGGCAGCATTTTTCTGAACCCCATGATGGGAATATTTCTTAGCAAGAAATAAGAAAATCCTTACACTCAAGATTAATTGACAGCTTGTGGTTATAGAGTGTTCAGTTTGCTTGTTCTTGCTTTTCTTTCCTTGTTTTGTTGGTTTCTGGAGTAATTACTATATTAATTATGGCCATTTTAGTTTGCTATCAACTATTCTTTTAAAGGATAAAATATAATTAAGTGGAAAATGCTAATGGCCAGTAGTTTGTCCATTTCTACTGCCAGTAGTTTCAGGTTCAAGCACAGAGCTGAAGGCATTGTCCAGCTACTGCATAAATGGAGCGTAGTCCAAGAAACACAAAACAAAAATTGTCTTAGAATTTACCCTGTAAATGAAAACTTATTTGCATAGTAAAGGGAGACATTCTCTCTCTACAAGCATGACTGATTAGAAAGCAAGGAGTGTGTGTGTGTGTGTGTGTGTGTGTCGAGGGAGATGACATGTGTGCTAACATAGGGCATAGGAAGTCTGTTTTCCTACAAAGAAGGAGGAGGGGGATCTCACGTGAAGAGACTCCCTTGGTTTGAAATCTATGTGTGCTGCATTAACCAAGAACAGTGAGGCTGAGTGAAGTCTTGCCTGCGTGGCCCTGGGATACCTGGTTTCAGGAGCACTTGACCCTTTACATTCTTGTTAGAACTCTAACCACCACAGAAAATCTGTCTTTCACAGAAGTTGCTGATGGCTGCCTCAGTCCTCTTTCTTCCATAAAATTGCTGCCAGTTATATTGGTCTAAAGATTTCACTTGGAGAAAATATATAAAACTGTGGAACTCCGTAAATTTGGATTTTATTGACTGGTACATAGAGGTTATTCTTAAAAAAAAACAAACTATGTAAGAATTTCAGAAGATGTGTTGAAAACTTAAAAATATTTCACAGGTAATTTGCAGTTACATGGTTAATAAAACATTAGAATGCAGTGCTTAGTGTATGAAATTCCATTTTATATTTTCTTATCTTTTTCATAATGTGTTTTAAATTCATCATTGTTTTCATGAAAGTTAAAAATAGCCATGAGCAAGCTCTTTTGTTCACAAATAAGCCACAGGTTCTTGACTCTTGAAAGAGCAATTAAAATAAAATAAAACTAGGCACGTAATTGTTTAATTTCAAATATACCTAAATCAACCTTCAAATAAATACACTATGTTACATTTACATTTCTTTATCTAGTGTTCAAATTTTCGATTTGCAAACCAGCAGGAAGTCCGTGTGAATAAAGAAAAGAATATTGAATTTGCAGTCAAGTGAATTTAAGAACCATTTCAAAGATATCCCTCCTTTGGATACTTCGTTTAACCTCTCTGGGCGTCAGAGTCCTCTTCTGCAAAATGACGAAGCCTCCTCTCACACAAGGTTACTGTGCGGATCGCTGACTGTGCTCCTGAGAGCTTGTCCTAAAACCTTCAATGCTATCGCACAGTTTAAAAGAGGTCTTAAGTTTTTCCACTATGTGTTCTTGAGGACAACACTAATATAGACATTTTTCTAAGGTTTTTATGCACAGCAGGTGGGGAAGAACTAGCAGCCCGCAATTGATTGCTTTCAATTATTGGAAAATGCTCAAGAAAGAAAAATAACCTGGTCAATTCTTCTTGTAAATGCTAATGACCGACCTCCTGATAAAGACACAGATGGTAAAGACCATCAGAAGGGCCCACATAGATGGTTTTAGCAGGCTGTGTGCGATTCAGCCAGGACTGCTCTAGCGGTAAGGACAAACAAACAAGAGCAAAAACAAAATTCCCTGAAATCTGGGGTATGCATTGTGTTTAAATATATGAATAACAATGGCATATTTCACTAATCCATGGTCAAGTTTCCTTTCCATGTGAGATACACACACATGCATACACACACAGACTCTCAGAGGTTTCTTTTGCTAAATAAGCATCAGAGAATGTCTTCATTGGCCAAGAAATAAAGTATGAATGCAATACCCTCTACCCTCTGTCTCTACCTCACCTGTAGCTGCTGCAATTGGAGTAAATATTGTGACTGACTAAGATCTTTGATTCTGTGTGTCTGACTTGGCAAATAAATTATTTGTGCACTCTCAGAGACATAAAAAAGTCACTTCAATATTATCATCATCCATACCCATTTTTTACCCTAACCAGATTTTGTTAATAGCATGCAGCTCAGCTTATATAAAGTCCTTTTTAGTTAAAAGTGATTTTTGTACCTACTGCCTTCTAGACACTGTGTCAGCTTGTAGCTGTAGGAAGACAAAATTAATTGAACAGGCTTCTGAACTTCAGGGATTATTTAGGCATTAGGAATTGGGAAACCTACCTGGAGGAGGTCACTTTAAAGTGTCTGTGATAGATCAAGTAAGGATATGGCATTCCTGAAGACCCAGTCCATCAAAGGTAAGGAGCAATGGAAATAATGTTTACCAAGGACTTAGTTAAGAAGCAGATTGTCTGTGGTCATACCACCCCAAATGTGCCCGATCTTTTGTCTGTGGTCATACCACCCCGAATGTGCCCGATCTTGTCTGCCCTCGAAAGCTAAGCAGGGTCAGGCCTGGTTAGTACTTGGATGGAAGAGACAGATGGTATATTTTTGAAATTGCAAGTATTCAGTAAAACTTATAATTTTCCTTTCTCCTTCTCCTTTTATCTCTCTCTCTTCCCCCTTTCTCTCTGTCTTCCTCTGACTAAATGGAATAAATGCAAGGAGGCATATTGTCTTTGCTTATCAGCATATTTAGTGAATTTTCTTATAATAATTCCATTTTATTGTTGTTATTATTGTGTGTCATAGAAAAAGCATCAGCCATGTGTAGGGCATTCATCAATAACATCGATCTTAATTTTGTGGTACCAGGGAGCAAAAGTTATCCACAGAGATTATCAATTCTTCGCTCAAAATACCCTTCTATTGTGAAGAAATTTGGGTTTGGTTTTTGTCCTCTTTTGTGTGTTTGCTTATTTGTTAGCTCTCAGTTTTCTTTGTTACAGTTTTTATTTTGCAGATGTTTTCCCCTGGTGTATACTCTGAGTATTTAGGTAAAACACTCCCATCACGTGCATCCTAGGGATTCCTGTGCAAATCCTACCTCTGTCCCCACCCAGCAGTGAGACACTGGGTACTCCTTCGGCCTGGAAGAACTTCAGTATCGCCATTGGTATAGATAGAGAGTTTGGGTCCATAATTTTCCTCTGATTGCCTAAGTCAAAATGCTCATTGCCTCTGTTTCTCTGCAGTCCAAGTCCACGTTCAAGTAAACCGCTCTTCATCCCCAGTTCTTGTTTCAAAACAGTGGAATTTAGAAAGATGTGTGACATCTCTATGTATTTGTCTCTCGATGTTTGTATTAGCATCTTCTCAGAGTGTTAATAAAAATGAGCTCGTGTTGAGATGGCTTATTAGACATGTTTATATAGTGATTTCAATTAGAACATTCTTGGAAAATATAAAAGGAATTATCATTTATTGAAGTTGAATTTACCCTATTTTAAATAAGCAAGGTAAGTGCTTATTTGGCAAATAAGAAAGATAATTTTCAAGACTTGCTAGGTTTATGTTCGGTGTATTTTGCCACAATGAAAGTAATTGTTTAAAAGAATTTTCAGGTGCCCAAAATGCTAAAGAAGTTAAATGTATTTATGACTTCAGTCTAGATCCATAAGGAGGCCAAGTCTATGTTGCATCGTAATATTTCTCTGTTGAGAAAAAGGTCGAATCACATAGCCACTAACTTGTGACTGTGTCACAACTGTGGGAGCCCTTCCGTGTCATCCTCTGCCCTCGTTTGCCCCTGAGTTGTCCACTTTCTATCATGTATTACTCTTCTCATCTTCCAGGAATCTTCTCTCAGTTTTTTCGTATCTATTAGAAAAACTAAAAGTATTATTGGCCTTCTACCACTTACATCACTAAAATACAGTGAAACAGGAAAGAACAGAGTGGTTAAGTGCACAGGCTGTGGAACTGGCGTTTTGCATTGGAATCCAGATCTCAGGCTTTATTGAGTGTGTGCTCTGCGTGGGTTAGGTGGGCTCTCTGTGCCGTAATCCCCATGCTGATATCATGGGGATAATGAAAATAGTGTCTAAATTAAAGGATTGATGTTGGATGAAGTGAGTTAGTTTTATGAGGAAAAAGTATTAAATACAGAATGGTAATAATTCTAGGCATTTTCCTTATATCATTGACAGCTGCAGAATTGGAGTTTCTAAGCTACTCCATATAATTTGAGCTTTCTGTATTCATATTAATAACAGTCCCTGTATTTGGGGGATTTATGTGACTTCCAATTCTTTTTCCAATTTTTTTGACCTCATACTCCTATGATACCACATCATTACTGTGGGCTCTGATCTTAGCATTTCTCAGCTAAAATTTTAGTCAAAACCATACCTGTATTGTTTCACTTTATAGCATGGATCTGAAGCTCTTGGTGCCAGGGTTGTACCCAGTATCTTAGTAACCCCACGGTGATTGCTTTAAAGAAAACTTTTGAGCCACTTTCTCTATCCCAGAGAACTGTAGCATATTGACTATATCTGGACTAGAAAGGAGAACTCTGAGGGAATGGGGCCTGTGAGCTTATAAGTGGCTGAGAGGTAGAGGGCAGGTAAGGTCCAGGATATAGGCTACTTCTCAGTAGAAATAGCCTGACCCTTGGCTCAGAATGTCAGGGAGGGAGGTGCAACCTACTGGGTTAATGAGAAATTCATCCACAAGATGGTGCACACTGCTTATCTTTGCTCATGAATTATCCATCTTGAATGAGTATGTTAGATGTTGTATTTTCACAGAATGGATGAAGTAGTATCTTGTTTTGACAGATAGGTCATATATCATTTGCTATAATCTATCATATGTTGCATTTCAAGCTCCATTATGCTTGGGACATTTGTTTCATGTATCTATAGGTGTGTGTGTGTGTGTGTGTGTGTGTGTGTTTATATGATATAAGGCTTGACTCATATTATACTAGTCTTTACTAGATAATATAGACATAAAATATTTTGAAAGCTGCTGGGGAAGATAGACACTATAAGAAGAGAGGACTGGCTACTTTTTTGTGAGTGTTTTAAGAAAAATAAAGCATTAAGAATATGTTGACTATTTTGAAACACCAGTCCTGTGTAAAGAAATAGGTATTTGTATACTCTAATCTTTTAAATTAGTAATATATAGTTCTTTTGTAAATTCCAAGCAAGTACCTTTCACTTCCTTTGTAATTCTCTCTCAATCTCTGTGTAAGAGTTCTTCACAGTTATGCAGATGTGATTAGCAACTTAGTTTAAACTAACAATAGCTGCAGCTGAAAACAGGGAAGACATACAGGTACTATAGGAACCAATTACAAAAGAGAATATAATGTAACAGGAACAGCAGCATCAGAAATGGAGCCAGTTGCTAATGCTTTCAGGGCGACTCCTGACCCAATCTTATATATACCACTTCCACTGGATGAAGTGTTGCTGGGCATGCCCAACATTATATCTTGGTAGATCAGACACCATCTGGGTAGGGAGGTCTTAAGTTACATGATAACTAGAATATGGAAAGCTTTTGATCTTTTCTGGGACCATATAAATCAGAAACTGCTATTCCATAGAATAACATATAGAGAGAAGATAGCATTATTCTAAAATACTAAAGCCCTGTGCTATGGTGACCCCATAGGGCTCCATACAGCATTCCTATTCAATATGTAGACTTGAAAAATCATCATCTCCAAAGTACATATGGCCCATGTAGCTTACCCAAAAGCCAAATCCCATTAATATGACTTTTCTTGCTTTGAGTTGTTCTCAGAAGTGGCAACCTTTTAGGTTATTTGGTAAATGGGCTTAGAATAGCACATCCCCAAAAGATGTATAGTCCTCCAAAATTCAAAGTGGTTCACTAAGTATTATGCTGCCATTCATCTTAGAAGAAATATTTCTATAATATAATAAATACATATTTATATGTATTAATGTATTTAAATATATATATAGAGAGAGAATTACAGATGTGAAAGGCCATTGAATTTCTCTATATTTATTTCCTACCCTTCAGTACATATTTCTTATCAAAGTACCTAGTCTTGTCATTACATCTGGCTCATTAGCTGCAATGTGCATGACATCAATACAGTAGATACGCATGGTCTATGGAATAGAGAAGGGATCAATGCCCCCATGGTTAGATTATGGCATAACTGATACTACTTTGGGGTAAGAAAATAAAGCTGTATTATTGGATCTGCTCGCTGTATGCAAACTGTTTCTGGTGTCCTTACTAACGGGCAGAGAAAAAAAAAAGATGCATTCACCCGATCAATACCTGAATATCAGGTGCCATGATGTGTTGATTTGCTCCAGCAAAGAAATTACATCTAGAGCAGCAGGTGAAATTGAAGTCACCACCCGATTAAGTTTACAATAACCCACTCTTTCTCTAAAATCCATTTGTCTTTGGCACAGGAAAATAAGCAAGTGGGATTGGAACGTGATTGGAATCACCAGCCCTGCATAATTCAAGTCTGTGATGATGAAACTAGTCTCTCAGTTCCTTTAGGAAGACAGCATTGCTTTCGGTTCGCTATTTTGGTAGTTAGAGACAAATCTAGGAGCTTCCATATGTCCTTTTCTACCATAATTGTACTTACCCAACAGGTCAGTTAACCAAAGTGAAGTTTCTGCTAATTCGTGGGTATACATGTATCTGTTTCAATTATGCATGTCAGAATGGAGAAACTGCAGCATGGGGCTGGGGTCCCACTGCATCCATATGAGGTGGGCCTCAATCACGTGGCTTCCATTACACCCCCTGCTGAGTAGTGGAGCACAGTTGCACTTTTTGACTTCAAAAGTTAATGTTAGTTCAAAGTCAGTGCTCAATAACCTATGAAAGCTGGTTTTGTTTTTCCTTAATGAACTACCACCCTGACATAAAATGAAGATTCATTGGAGAAAGACTGGAACAAAGATTATAGAACACCTTCTGAGAAGGACAGCACTTCTTCCTCCAGGGTACTCACCGTCGCTTTCTTTCTATGGGTTATGGCTTTGAAAATGTGTTCAAGCCTGAGAAATGATAGACAAGCCAGGAAGCTCTACCCTGATCTTTTGAAAAAGGATTAATGTTCTCCAGACTTTGGACTTGCAAGTAAAAATGTAATAGGCTGACCATCTATTTCAGTCCCAGGGATAAATTAGTCAGTTATCAAAGGTCTCTTTGATTCTGCTCGCCATTACAGAAAGCATTACACGATTTGTCCCTATCAGTTAAACATAAGCCACATTCTTCCTACAACTCCAGCATGTATCATCTCCATCAAATTCTGGGAAGTGATGTGATGACAGTTCTTCCTGTCACTCCTGGGCTGTAGAAACTTACCCCAGCAAAACTCATGAAGGATGCTGGTGTTCCACCTGCCAATGCACATTTCCAGCCATGGTTAATAGATTATCCTCCTCAAAGAGGCAGAGTTGAGGGTTGGGTAAGCTGATGTCATATAATATATCCTCTTCAACATTCCAGTCTTTAATATTTTCTTCTGTAGCAGGACTGTCTAACAGAACTTTTGACAGTGATGAGGATAGTCTAGATGTGTGATCTAATACAGTAGCCACTAGCTGCATTTGACTATTGAACATTTATAATGTGACTAAAACAACCATGAAACCAGACTTTAATTCTAATTATTCTCAATTTTCTTTTTTCTTTTACCATTTATTTTATTATTAAACTAAATAATTTTGCTTCTTAATATAAACTTGATATAGTAATACATTTTATACTATGTATACTTTATATATATATATATATATCTGTATTGGGGACACTTTTATGGAATATTATTTCTTTTTTATTGTTGTTCAATTACAGTTGTCTCCATTTGCTCCCTATTAGTCTTCCCCACTCATGGAAATAAAGACCAAACTGAATATTATTTCTTAAAACAATCCTATAGTTTTTGTTTGTGATAGAACTACATGAAGTGTGAATCTCAGCTCAGTTTGTTTTGATGCCTTAATTTAATTACTGCCATAATTGTTAAAATAATCATTCAATTTTTATTTCTTTAGGTTTTCATGATATTTATTCACTTCTAATTATTTATTTTTAATGCAAAGATCACTTGTAATATTTTGGTGTAATATTAATTTCATAACCCATGAGTCTAATGTTGTCATATTGGAAGTCACAACTTTATAGTACAACAAAGAAGTTCTGGCATCTCAACTTCATTAAGAATTAGTTACATTTGGGACCATGTTTCAGGCAACCAACCAAGCCAACTCCAGCTTCTTGAGCAAACACACTGAAGTCAGGCTCTCTGACTAGTGTACTTATATGAGTAATATCACTTGATCTAAGGTTATGTTTTTCCTGATCTAGCACCCTTACAATCTGTTATGTCTCTTAATCTTGTCAAATCAAGAAGCCACTTCCATATTTCTTATGCTAAGATTCTGTTTCTGAGGGAACCACTTCTGGTGCTAATTACTGTTTTAGTCAAGCATCAGTCAAGGTAGCAGGATTTACTTCACCATGAGCGTTATGTAATAAGGGATTTATTTATAGAAATTGTACCATGCAAAGTTACTTTAAAAGTTCTGAAAAAGAAAGTTGGAAATTTAGAAAAAGAGAAAGCACTGGCTTGTATGGACACATTGAAAGTTGCCAGGGAGTTTGAGGAGCCAAGTACACTCAGCCACAGAAATGGGGCAATGAAGGACAACCTGTGGATTGGCCGACAGGGTGCTGTTGACTGGTTAGCTGTGGGGCTACAGGCAAGTGTCTGATGATGGAATGAGGGCCATGATTTATCAACAAGGCAAACATTGGGGAAGATAAGGAGGATCTGAGCAGAGGAGAGGAAAAATAAGCTATGACCTTCCTCTGGGTCCTCTGCACCTGCCTATCTGAATGCGAAAACCTGGGAATAAACACCACTGCTCAATTTGCATCTTACAGATCTCATGGGAACATCTCTTCTGGCCAACACCAACCTGAGGACCTATGGGGTATGGGGTATGGGGTATGCACTAAGAAGTGCAATTTCCATCTTAACCAAGTTTACATTAGTAAAATCCACCACAGTTTCTGATTTGAATATTACTTCTTGGATTACCAATGATATATCCCAAACAATATCTGTCTCAGAGTTTTAATGAATAATTAATTGTAGTTGATAAAACCTGAGGAGGGATAGTTAGTGTATGATATTAAAAATACAAACTAGATTGTTTTTTAAAATAACATTGATATGACAAAGCTCTCTGCTCTCTCCTATGAAATAGCCCCTGCATTGAAGAAGGATATGGCTGTTATGATGCCTGCTAATCCAAAACTACACACTGGTCTGTGAATACAGGGTGGGGCCAAAGTACTTTACAGTTATGAGTATGCAGTAAAGAGTTTATTCTTGCATTATCATTTAATGATTATATTATTTTCCATAGGGATGACTGTGAACCTACTTTTGCCCCACACTGTATTTAAAGAATATCTGGTTTATAGAAATTATGTCTTCAGGCATCTTTTTTGAGAGGGGAATTCATTTAAATGTTTTAACTTCATTTGATAAAGGTTTAAAGCAATGTACATAACCCACTTGGCTTTAGTTTGAGGGTGTCATATAAGATGGTGAGATCTGGAAGAACCCCAATTAACTAGCTGCGTCCAGGGAAGAGAAATACAGTATCTGCCTTCTTGAGCGGTTGGTTTGGGGAGGAGGAACAGATCCAACACCCTGCAAAACAGTGTCTAGAGTGTACTACACGAGTGACTCTTCTCCACCTTCTTGCCCTGTGGCCACAGACTATTGTGTGTTTTTGCAATAAAAACAACAAATTTCCATGCTCTTTATGTCTCCACATACTCCTCAGCCTAAAACCGACATTACACCATTGTAATTTAGACAAGCTACGCAAGGCTGAAAGGAAATATGAAAAGCACAGGCACGTGATTTGAAGAGAAATCAGAGTTTCAATTTCTTCGAGATTGTGAACAAAGGGAAACATGTTTTATTTGGATAAATATAAACTTCTTGCATCTATAACGGGGTGAGATATATAGTTCTAATAACGCTGGTTGAACTCCTGAGTACAGATGTTTTTACTGTAGTTTCTATTTAAAATGTCCCAGCTAATATGGCTACCATATTTTAATTCCTCCAAATAACAATGTAACACAGAAAATAATCTTGTGCTCATTTCTCAACATATTTCCACTCTACTCTGTATTATATCTTCATGAAAATAGATAAAAGTGTACAAAGAACAGCAGGATTAAACATTTTATGTGAATGAGTCAGTATAATATAATGGTTAAAACAGCAAACTTCTATATAGAGTGAGATGACTTTGGTCCAAACTCCTATATAGAGTGAGATGACTTTGGTTTTTCTACTTATAAGCTGTGAAATCTTACACCAATTACCTTTGTCCCTCACTTATATGTAAAATGAGGTTGTTAATAGTACCTACCTGATAGGGTTGTGATCATTACTTGAGGTAATACACATAACCCACAAAACATATTAAACATTTAATGTAAGTTGAATAATATTACTAATATCAATTTTTTATTAGCCTACATCTCCAACATGAGGTTATTTCCTCTCATTTTGAGACAATAGCCTAGTCAGAAAACTTTATGTGCATGGTGTATTAGGATCATTATTTTGCAGAGAGATGATGGTACTTCTCAAGTTGAATAAAAGCTACTTCCCACATTACTTGTGCTGGCTGCCAGTAATCTCACAGCAAAGATAAAATCATAAATTCCCTCCTGGAATATGAGTCCCAATTATGCTGAAACAAAAGTCTTTGGAAACAAGAGGGTAAAAAATGGCTTTTCCAATTTATTCACTGGGCAAACTAATTTTCTTAGTTTGTTTTTTTTTAATATAATCACAATATGATACTTGAATCTTTTGACCAAGTAAGGAAGAGTGAATGGAAATATGGAATCATCAACAGCCATCCCAAAGAGAAAGAAAGAGAACATTTTATTTCAAAGAATATTTCACAGTAGTGATGATAGAAGACCGCCTAAAGCTAGTCTTTTGGGATACTGCATCTAAAAGACATGCAGACAGAAAATACAGACCAATAGAGAAATCACCCATGACAATATACTTACCTGTTTACGTTGTTCATAAATAATATCTGCATTATATCTTAGATGACTTGATAATTAGTTGTTTTTACTTTCCTCTAGCCTAGATGTCTGTGATGCTTCTAAAATCAATGGTATGCAGTCATTTTTTTCTTTTCTCTCATATAGTTTGCCCATAAGCTAGTGTGTAAGTAAGCAGTATGTCTGTATGTATTTCTGATGCTGATTGAAACACTCAGTGGGAGGGTGCTTTGTTTGCCATAGTTCTATTTTTTCATGTGTACCTATAAACCCTACACCTTTCTTGTGGTTTTGCCAATACCTCCATTTAAATACTTAACTTTTCCTCTCTAGGTATGATAAAGGCCGTGAGATGATAATTAAAGGGAGGGCAAGTCAGCTGAGAACTGTGTATTTTTAAAAGTTTCCTCTTCCAGGAACTCTGATGTGATTTTCGCCTCCTGAGTTCACTTTCACAGGACTCCTCTCTGATACAGATCTTATTTGAAATCAGTTTCCAGGGCTGGAAGAGGTGTTAGGCACTGCATTAAAGTTAAGAACACCTAGTCTGGAACGTGGATCTGAATTGCCACGAATCAGAAAACTGACCGACCCAAGTTCCTAGTTCCCATTCTGTAACCTGTTGCCACTACCTTCTCAATAACTAACCAAAGTTGTTCATTTGTGATTGTATATTCTTAAAGATAAAATGAAGATAATTATCAGGTGAGTCTGTGCTGCTGATAAATCAACATTGAAACAGCTGAGCTTAGCACTGCTTAATCCTGATTTCTGAATATAGAAAAAGAAACGTCCTCTCTCCCCTCACATGTTGCAAATTTGAGCATCTGCTCTGTTTGAAATACACAGAAGCTTCTATAGTTGATATCCATTTGTTCTCCACTGGTCTCACTTCTGAAGAAGCTCAAAGTGAAAGCCGGAGTCAGTCTATCCATGGTCTCAGACACTTGTGCACAGAGGAGTGCTCTCAGATGAGCCCTTAGGAGCATTGATTCTCATCACAAATTAGTCATGGAAAGACAGTCAGCAATGACCTTGCTGGAGATTGCCTCAGTTCAACACTTCTTTCCTACCATCTTCATCATCACTGCAACTTCCCAGTGTTTTCTGGGGACAATAAAGTAGTTTGGAAACATCTGATAGTATAAACACTTTGGAGAATAGTACAGTGTTGAATTTGAGGAGAATTACAATAGAATATTAATATTTATTACTCAAGTGCTAGGTTAATGAATGATACCTATTTTGTGTAAGGCATATTATAAAGTTATAATTTTTATGATTGATGTTATCTCCCTGTTAGAGATGAAGAAATGAGTATCTATATATTAATTTATGTTCAGTTCAACTTAACAGTAGGTTAAGTCAATCACAACAGTGGGTAGAAAAAGAAAATAACAGTATCTCCAACATTTAATCTTATTTTAGTACCATGAAAAAAGTATAGATAAACAGAGGTTTGCTATACCATCATTTTCTTTTCCTATAGATTCTTTTCATGTGGCTCCCACTGTTTGATTTAAGAAGCCTGCACAAACTCTAGCCATTGTTTCTGCATTTCAGCAAATAGAAATGAGAGAGCCACATAGGAGGACATAACCCTCTGTGCTAGGTTTGCCGTAACAAAGTACCACAGACTGGTTGACTTCACTTCAACAAGAGAAATTTATTTCCTCATGATAGTGGAGGCTAGAAATCCAAAATCAGGGCATTGGCAGGGGTGATTTCCTTCTGAGGTCTCTCTCCTTGGCTTGTAGATGCTGCTGTCTTCCCTGGTCTTCATATGGATGTTCCTCCCTCTGCATCTATGTCCTAACGTCCTCTTTTTATGACACTAGTCATATTGGATTAAGGCTCACCCTAAAAATCTCATTTTGCCTTAATTATTTCTTTAAATATCTTATTTCCAAATATGCATACATCCTGACATACCTGAAGTAAATACTTCAACATATAAATTTGGGAGGCAGGGATACAATTCAGCTGGTAATACTTTCTCTTGAAGGTACCTTATCTATAACTGCACATACTGATGACACTTACATTCTATTAACTATAACTCAGTCATATGACTACGTATCTGAGTCCTTATGACTAGTTAAACATCCAGATTTCTATTGCTCAGAAAGGCATTGTAAACAGTTGTGAGGATATGAAGGGGAATATACTTTACCCTCACTGGGAAAAGAATTAGAATAAGAATGAAAGACATGATTACCGAATCACAAAGAGCAGACATGGTTATATACTTAGGAGAATTATTTGCTTGCAACAAAAGAAGACTAATTTATCTGAAGGGGGGGATCTTGGAAGAAAATGAAATGAAAGCAACCTGACAATCAAAGGAAAAATGGAATATTCTGGCATCCGAGAGATATGTTGGAACAAGTTCAGAAATCCTGATTAATTAATGAAAACATCTAGGTACCACAAGTGGAGAGGGATTATCCTTCAGCTTTTAGTCTATTTTCACCCTTGAAAATTCAAATTCAAATTTCTAGGTTAAGAATTCTGATTGTGTGGACTAACACACATCTATTTCTAAGGGATGTAGACATGGAGAGAGGAAATGAAACCAAGAGCATTAGTGGGTTAGGAAGGCGAAGGGGGATACTTAGAAGAAAATAAATGTGCTAAAGATGCTCTTAAAAGAGAGAGGTGAATGGATGCTGGCCAAGAAATAAAACAAACATAATTCTACCTAGAGCAAATGAATTCAAATTATACATCTTTTTTTCTCATGCATCAGTACTTTTAATATTCTGCACATACAATTGTAGTAAAAAAAAACGATATAAACACAATGTAGCCCCTCCATTTCCGTGATCAGCATTCTGCATTACAGCAAACCCCATTTGTGTTCCACCATCAGGTGTGGCTCTCCCATTAGTTCACTTTGTGATGGGTCATTAAGAATATCTTCAAATCCAATAGTCTCATCATTACCCCTCAAAATATCCAGTGAAAGGTTTGAGCTTGGAAGAAATGGAAGACACTGAACCTATTGTGCTGCCTTGGATTCCATTTGCAATTTAGTGGAGCACACAGACCCTGGATGTTTCTCAGTGTGGAAAAGTTCATTTTATCTTGGTTGAGCTGGAAATTTTTTTCTGGCAATTCAAGAGGATGACTGGACAAAAATTATACATCTCTTAATAATATGAAGATAATCTAAATATTAAATCCAAATGTATCAAATAACATAAGAGTGAAAATAAAGGTGTAACAGAAAAAAGGAGCTTAATTAAACTCTGTGCCTGAAATTAATGCATGAGAGTTGACTGGAATAACACAATTATGTGACATATATTTAGAAATAAACTACCTTGTGTAAATAAAATGTAAATGCCTATGCATTAATCAAATATCCAAAATCAAAACGTTGTTGGAAAATAATGCATATAATTGTGTATTCTTGAGACAAGATGGTATTCCAAAAGAGAGGCACAAACCTCATAAAAGAAAACTACATGGAGCTGACAACATAAAAGTTACAAAAGCTTATACAGTTAACACATCTTGCACTCTGGCCCCATTAAGACCTTTTGTGACAACTCTGTGCTTTTTAAGAGGAGAATAAAAAAACTAACAGAAAAAAAGTCACCTGAAACTGCCATCAGTCTACATTTTTTATCCTATGGCAAATTCTAAAAATCATATTTCCAAAGATCTTCAGTAAAGGCCTTTAACTTGTATTTGGCACCAGTGCCGAGTCAAGTAAAAGGCTGAAGCATTTGCTCTTCACATTGTGTGTTAGGGATAGTTCCAAGCAAGCCATTCGGCCTCCTGAGTGTCACCTTTTTAATAACACTTTTTCTTCTTTAGTTGGTCTGAATCAACGGAAAATAGAGATTAGTCACACTGTACAAAGGATGTCATCTTCAGTAAAGTGAATTAATTACAAGTTAATGCTAATTGTGAAACATTTTATATGTAATATTTTTTTGTAAAGTGAAGACTTTTTAGAATACAACTCATGTTTAAGTGTGGCATTGTTATCTTGGATCCTAATACAAATGATTTAAAGCAAGGTTTGTGCTACCAATGAATGATTCTGGTGGTATCTGGTAGTGATGTTTGCCTGATTCTGTCTTCTGATTTTTAAACATTTGAGTTAAAATTTTCAAATTAAAATTTCTGTTGTCATTTTATGCAGTTACATAAACCCATATGTGTATGTATGCATATAAGATGATATGTATACATATATGTGTATATATACACATAAGATGATATGTATATATATAAGTATATACACATATACACACATTTAGATGTGAAAACATGCCACACATAAGTGTACATATAAGTGGATATGTGGATATATACTGTATACATACATGCATGTATGTACATGTGTATATGTACATAAATATAAAGATTATATACCATATTTAAAATAATACAGAAATACATAATTATACATTTTAATATAAAATACATAAATTTATGTGGAAAAGTTAGTTTTATTTTTAAAAAATATCTACCTTTTCTACTTGTTTCTGTTAAGAAATATTTTCCCAGCTCTAAATGCTTAAATCTCTCTGATTCAGCATCTGATTTTGAAAGACCATTATGTGCTTTCGATTCACAGCCTGCTCCACATTGATCTTCTGCAATGGTGTGGCGATACTCTCTTTCTGAATCAAGCAAAAGAATAGATGAGATAATGCAACCCTATTTATTTACCAGGATTGTATTTCATTGATTGACATCTGAACCCAGAGGAAATATGGTTTCATTTTCCACTAACCGGGTGAATCAAGTTTGACTGTCACCTAAATTCTCCCAAGTCAAATAACCTTTTTATTATTCTAAAATGAGTATAATGGCTTCCATTATTCTCATCACAAAGCCTGAAGCTTACTTTCTTGCTCCAATTTATCATGATTTGTATGTAATTGAGAGGAAGCCAATTAATGTACTTTATCATTTTTCTATTAATTAGTAGATACTCTGGAAATATTTGTCAGAATTAGAACCTTTTGTCTTGAATTTTATTTATTTTCTTTTTGCTTTCTGAAATGGTGGTATAGTTTTTCTTTTCTTTGAAAATACTGGAGTTCTTGGTCTGAACTAGCATGAGCTGTTGAAAAATGATACTATAGAAATACCCCCCCACACACTATTATTTGAAGGCTTAGGGTAGAGAAAATCAAGAATAATTGATTGTAATGTCTATTTTATGAGGTTTTAGAAACTATTTTAAAGTGTCTACTGTTTTATCCCTTGGTGTTCATTATGTGAAGGTAAAAAAATCAACTAAAGTCAATCATATAGAGGAAAATCGAACACTTTTTTGAGAGAACTTAAAGATTTAATTATGAGCAAACTAATGTTCAGAATCTTCTGTGTTTTGGTGAAAATACTGTGCTCAGACAGCCTTGTTTAGAAAATTTATTCAAGTCAGCTGCCATCCATAGCCAGGCCAGGGAAGCTAAAGTTGTTCATTATCATAGTTGGGCCATAAAAGGAAACAACAGCAGCAACGAAAAAATCACAAGTAAACATTTCAGATACCAATAATGATTGAGCATTTGAGCTGCCACTTGCCATTTGCCAAATTCCATATAACAATTTAGCGTGTATCTCATGCAAATATCTCAGAATAAGGTTTTACTTCCAACAATATTAAGGAAGACAGTGAAGGACTAATGCAAAATGAAAGAACACCACTAAAATGTTGAAGGAAAAAGGACTCTATTAACTTTTCTTTTGTCATAAACGTCAGTACAGGAGGCAGAAATTATATATCACATGTGTTAGGATATGGTGAATTTCAGGATATCCTTCTTGTTAGACAAGTCACTTCATGTTCCCTAGCAGACTCCTTAAAAGATTTTCTCCTTCTGTCAGAGTGAAAAGGAGATAATTCCTAAGCAGACAACAGTTTTGTTCACAGCATGCTCAACTATGTTGGATGAAATCAAAGGAGTTAAATAAAATCTGGAACAAGTATTTCAAACTACAGTGATACACATTTATTTGCTCTAAAAGCTGCTACTTGAAGGGTAAGCAATGAATGAGAAGCATGGGAATTACTTAGGTTATACTGCACACCCCTTCCTCACATGTTTTTTTTTTTTTCAAAATCATTGTTTAAACAAATAACCCACTGATGCATGTGCATCATAGTCTGAGAAACCCTGCTTAACTATACCTCTTCCAAATGCATCTCCAAGTTGAGTATCTATAGTTACTGAGTAATACCTTGGGTATCCTACTTGATTGTTGGAGAACCCCACTTATTATGAAGATCTTCCTTATATTAAGGCAAAAATCTGCTTCTTTGTTCCTTACATCCAAATTAGTTCAAATTCTTCTAGGGACAATCAAGATAAAGTTTTTTCCTTCATCCAGGTTAGCCTTTCAGATACTTAAATTTATCACTTGTTCATTTTTCTTACTCTTTTCTTCTCCAGTTCATTGAGTCTGTCCTCATATTACAAAGTAGTTATTTCCCCAGCCATGTTGGATGGTCTATATAAACTTGGCTTTGATGATTTGGAACCGAGCTGTGATTTCTCAATTTGAAATATTGTCCTCCATTGGTCAATGCGGAGTTCAGTGAAAGTGTTGCTTTCTCCATTCTGCACAGTCTTGCTCCGTTAACACAGGCCAAGATTGTGTTGACCTTATGTGGAAGAGTGAAGACATTACATTAACCATAGATTCATTACATTAACCTGTGAGTCTGTGGTAGTGCCAGGCCATGTCTCTATTTTCTACCCATTTTTTCACATCCATTATATATTAAATTGATTTCTGGACCCCAAAGGGAACTCTCTGAGAGTTGCAAAGAAGCTGACCATGCATTTCTACATGCAATGCTGTGCATTCTTATCTGAAGGAATTTTCCCATAAATGTACCCCGTTAGATAAAGTATATCATCTCAAGTTGAATCATGCCTTTCCATGTTACGAGTTTGCCACGTTGATTTAAAGCCTTTTAATAAAAGGTGCAATTTCCTGCTCTCATTTTCTTCAATTTTCTAAGACATTAAGTTTGTAATTTAGTTTTCTCATGCCAGTGTCTATATCCTTATACCTATGTGTCTATCACCTACCAGTTATTCCCTGCCATTATTTTTGTTTGCTCATCAGAATAATTATGTTTTTGTTAAATGCATAATTTTCATTCTACTTAATAATCAACTAATTTTAACTGAGGACTAAGACCATTATAATGGCATTGTGACCTAAGAGGCACTACATGAACTGACTCCATTATCTCTTATCTTCACCTCTTACTACTATTTCTCATGCCCTTTCATTTCTTTACTCTGTCATCTTTTAACAGATGCTTATCCTAGCCACCCTGACACGTCCTGATTTTATTTTTATATGCATTAACTTTCCATTGCTCTTTACATTACATCAAACTAAATTTTATTTATTTCATATATTTATACTCCCACCACCACCACCACCACCACCATTCACATGCCCTCAAATACATGCCTGTGTTTTTGTTTACAGTTTTATCCCCAGAACTTAGAATGATGTATGTCACTCTGTAAGTACTCAGAATTATAATAGGCCAAGTGAATAAGTGGATAACTTTTTTTCTCCCCTAACCTCATCTGAGCTTCCGTTTGCTCATTCACAGACTGAGGGAAAAATAATACTTTACTTTGCAGAGTGGCTGTGAGAATTCAAAGCAGCACAGAGTTCCTTGCCTTTAGTAGATCCTAACTCCTGCTACCCTTACAATATCTCCCTGACAATGAAATCAACATTCTGCAGTCCACAACAGCCAGTGTAAACAAATTGTGAAGATTAATATATAAACCTGTAATCTTTTGTTTTTTTTTCACTTGTGCCATTGCCAATAGTTATATTTTTTTAATTATTCTAACATATAGATAATGTCTGCTCAAATTCTTTTTTTCTGGCCGTTTTTGCTGTAAGTCATCTTTTCACTTTTCCTCTTGGTTCATACATTAATTATAGAGAAGTGATGAGAAACAATGTCCAGCTCTGCCCTGTAGGAATGATGAACCTTGAAATGGTCTGCAAACATGAGGGCAACCGCTTTTGATAATATTTCCGCTCATTAGCTTTCCCTGTGTTCAGTGACTTTCTTTTGGACACTTTGCTTGTCAAATACTGAGGTGAGGGGAAGCTACTGTATCTATATGTGAATGTAGATCTAGAATATATTGTTCCAGAACAAAGTAAACTTTTCTCAGGTGTCTTCTATCTCAACTCAATCTTCTGTGTAGCATGCAGAATTGATGGCTATGTGCATTGATTTTTCCACTACTAATTACAGAGAAATAAAATAGCATCTGGAAACAATGAACTCCTTTAGTTCAATTTATCCTCCTTATACCCTCTTCCACCTCTACCCCTCCCCTCCCCCACTCAATCACTACACTGCTGTCTGTGTCCATGAGTCCTTTTTCTTTTCTACTCAATCCCTCAACCACCACAGCATTCCCCCCCGAGAGCTGTCAGCCTGCTCTTTATCTATAAGTCTGTCTCTATTGTACTTGTTATTGAACAAGTTCAGTTTTTTAACATGATTCAAATTAAATAAAACTGTGATCAATTACTTAGCACCTAAGTATTGTTACATATTAATTCTTGTTCTATTGCATTTTAATGTAATACAGAAGTCTTTGTTAACACATTTGACATGAAAAAAAATTAGCTGTTTATAAGCTTATGATCAAAGACAATAGCAGTTTAGTGTATATGCCAAAGAAAGAATTGAAAGTATAAAGGTAATTTCATAATTTCATCCATGAATTGCAGGGAAATGAAAAGACTAGTATTGTCCGAAGTGCCATTTAGTACTCTCTTGACTCTGTCTAGCCAAGAGGAACTGCTGTTCCCAGGTGCTCTTTTCACACATTTATGGCATCATTTTAATTCCCTAGGAATAGCTTGAAATAAGCGACAGCAACTCTTCAGAGAATTACCTGCATATTTGGCTAAATTCTTAAATGTAATGTTATCTAGATTTTCTGATGTCCTGGGAATATTTCTGACTGTTTCTCCATATTTCTACTTGCTTCAAATCAATACTCCATTAGACACAATGGTTTTGTGGAACTCAACCATGAAATTTTATGACTATGTTTTCCATCCTTTTGTATCACTAAAAGACAAAGGGTCTCTGCACAATTTACTAGAAAACTTTAGACATGTGCTTTTGATTATAGTGAATTAAACCAATATTTCTAGATGTTGTCTGATATTAAGTTTAATAAAAAACAACTTTCACCATCACTATAGATCATCAGGGGTATCTTAGGGGTTTAGTTGAACTTATTCAAAGAAAGACTCTTGGCAGGATTGTATAAATTATGATATGGTCAGTTTGCTTGGATGACATCTAGAAAGACAGATGAAATATTATTAAAAGCTGCTAAGTGAGAGACTTATGAAAACTATTCTTAGTTTTATGAAAAATAATTCATTGGATTTGGAGTGATTCAGACTTTTGGAGATAGCTAACACTTAGATTTTAAGGTAACATTTTCAACTAGTAAAAGTTACAAATTATCTAAGAAATGGAAATGTCACATACAATGTTTCTCTATTGAAAATTTAAACAAAATCTTCCCAATAAAAAGTATGGGAAAACATACAAAAAGGCATAGGTAATAGGGCTTATAACATGGAAACTAAACAAAATGCACAGAGAATATTTGGGAGTTGTTATCTCTGAAAACTAGGCCCATATGTTTACTGTGTTTGAGAATTAACTGTATGGCTGAAGCTTTTTTAACTCTAGGCTAAATAAAGGATATGCACACACACATAATAATTTTATTAAATACATAGATATGTCTGGGAAAAATCCAGCCATTGTTAATATAATGAGAACAGTTTGCACAATATTGATGTAACCTGGCGGCCAAGGAGAGTGAACTGGAAGCTCATGCGTGAACAATGATGACTTCACTGTACCACAGAGTGGGGGCAGTGGATACCATTGAGCGAGCATGTGTACTGTGTGGTTGTTGCATTCAAAATGACTGAGCAAGTAGAGCAATGAACCTGCATCAAATTTTGCATTAAGCTTGAACATTCCTCCATGAAAACTATTCAGATGATTCAGAAAGCTTTTGGGGAAGCTACAATGACTGCAGTGCAAATAAACTTGTGGCACAAAGGCTTCAAAGATGGTCAAAAATCTGTTGAAAGTGATCCATGTTCTAAGAAGCCTGCAACAAGCAGAACTCCTGAGAATACTTAACATATACAGGCTGTAATCAGCAAAGATCGGAAAGTGACAGTGCAAGAACTGGAAGCTGATTTAGGGATTCCAAAAATTGCTGTGTCTGAGATTTTGACACAGAATCTTGGCATGAAAAATGTCATGGCAAAATCTGTGCTGTGGCTTCTGCTACCAGAACAGAAGAAACATCGTGTTGCAGTTGCTGATCACTTGATTCAAACTGCTACTGATTAACTAGATTCCCTTAAGAAGGTCATCATTGGAGATGAATCATGGGTCTATGACTATGATCTGGAAACAAATGCCCAGTTGTCCCAATGGAAGTTGTCTGTTTCTCCACACCCAAAGAAGGTGTGGCAAGGTCACAACAAGATTAAGATCATGTTAACTGTGTTTTTTGATTGGGAAGGTGTTGTCCAATCAGGAGTATGCCCCCCCCCCAGGCCAAACAATTAATAAGGACTACTACCTCAAAGTTCTAAGTCAGTTGAAAGATACAATACAATGAAAACAGCCACAGCTATGGACAACTGGTGATTGGCAACTTCATTACAAAAATGTAACTGCTCATTCATCACATCTTGTGCAGAGTTTGTGGCAAAAAATCAAATCACCCAGGTGACTCAGCCACCCTACAGCCTATGTTTGGCGCACTGCGACTTCTGGCTTTTCCCAACGAAAATCATCTTTGAAAGGGAAGAGATTTCAGACCATCGATGAGATTCAGGAAAATACAATGTGGCAGCTGATGGCAATAGGGAGAACTGTATGAGGTTCCAAGATGTCTACTTTGAAGGGGACTGAAACATGGTTGTCCTGAGTACAAGGTTTCTGGTATCTTCTTCAGTAAATGTCTTTATTTCTCATAGTACATAGATGGATACATTTTGGACAGACCTCGTATTTTATATTTCATGTTGTGCATGCATATGCTATATAAATAAAACTTCCTCATTATAATTATAATTGTAATGTATTTGTTTAATGTTTACTATTTGCTGAGCACAGTCAGATCATTACTGTCATTTTAATTCTCCCAATAAATTTGTGAACTATTCTATATAAACTCATTTTCTCTATGTTATAGACAAAAAATACAGAGGTTAATTTATCCAAAGTCACACAGCTTGTGTATTTCAGAAACCAGTTACAAATTTAAATGTGACTGATTCTATAATCTGAATATTTTTTTTGTCATAAAATGAAAGTCCTTGGTCCCTGGTGGTTAATTATATGATGAACTTAGTTTATGTTAGATCATTGAGTTTCATAAAAGGTTGTGTTTGCAACGATTTCACTGTTTTGAATGTTTTTTGGACAAGAAAGTTTTAGAGATCTAAGGGTACAAATTTCAAATATTTAAGTGTCGCCTGACTATGTAATCTTGGTATGAGACATACAAAACTAACTTCTGTGCATGAACAAGAAAGACATTGCACTGAGAGCCTCACTTTTCAAATATCAAAAAAGGGGTTTGCAATAACTAATTGCATGTGTTTTGGGAATGTTTTAAGGAGACAACATGTGCAAATTTTCCAGTACAATTATTCACGTTCTGTTGTGTTCAATAAGTACTATTTACATTTGCAATTTCTCTCACTGTTAACTTGAGTAAAGAAATTACTAAGTGCCAATCAGTACATGAATGGATCAAAAAGCTATGATATATTTACACAATGGAATACTATGCAAAAAAAAAGAAGGAGCTCCTACCTTTTGCTACAGCATGGATGGAACTGGAGAACATTATACTAAGTGAAATAAGCCAGGTGGTGAGGGACAAATACCATATGATCTCACCTTTAACTGGAACCTAACCTACAAAACTAACAAGCAAGCAAAATATAACCAAAGACATTGAAATTAAGAACAAACTGGTAATAACCAGAGGGGAGGTGGGAGGGGATAATGGGGGAAGGGGGGAAGGGGGGAAGGGTTTTCGGGAACATCTATAAAGGACACATGGATAAAACCAAGAGGGGATAGAAGCAAGGGAGGAAGGTGTGGATGGCTGGGGTGGGGGGGAGTGGTGGGGGATAAATGAAGACAACTGTAATTGAACAACAATGAAATAATTTTTAAAAATAAAAAAAGAAATTACTATGTAAACCTAGACTAGAAATATTTAACCCCAACTGACTGATTTTTTAACCTTATTAGTCAAATTGATTTTGCCCATCATTAATTTATAATAAACAAATGTTCTGGGTAGTGTTAGATCAACTTGTTATGCTGGAGATTACATATTCTCTGGTTGCTTTCCATGTTTATTTCCATATTATAAACTGCAAAAATGCAACTAGTGTGTTAGATAAAGAAGGCAGACGGAAATAGCGATTATCACTATTGGAAGCATATCACAGTCAGAAGCAGTAACAATCTCAGTGATTCTCATTGGGTTCTAGCTCCTCTTCATGCTCCACACAGATCTCAATTTCAAAAATAGTAATGAAATTAGTTTTTATTTTAAAACAATTTTTTTTGAAAACAGTCTTTTTGTGGAGTCAGATGGTAGCTTTAGTGACACTTATTAATACCCAGTATATCTCAGCATTTGCCCTGTTTAATGCTGTTAAAGTTACAGAAACCTACTTGAACAAATTAAGTAAAAGCAGAAATCTATTGGACAGGTACAGCAATATCTTTCAGAGCCTGAGGAGAGTTGGATTTCCTCAGTACTAACATCTCAAATGGGAAGGTGGTCAGGGAACTGGCAGTGTTGTCGCCTTCTTTTTACTCTGCACTTCTCAGAGAGATACCTTTTAATGCAGTGGTTCATTACAGATAGACCTTCTTTGTTTCTCTATATTTAAAACACTTGGTTTATATCCCCTCAGTTTTAGTTGCAGGATATTTCTGAATCTCTGATTCAAATCTCTTAAAGACTTGCCCACCTGTCCAACGGCCATCTAGTGGATCCAGAGACAGAATGATAGCTACCAAGTACCTTCCCTAAGGGAGCTACCCAGAGGAAGGAGATCAGCATGTCCCATAGAGCATTGTGATGAGTGGCTTAAGTATTAACCTACATAATATTGCTAATGACCTGCTGATTAAGCCAGTTGGAAAGCGAAAAAATTAGTCATGACACATGTCTATAATTTGAAGTCAGTCTGCTGTAACTTTGAAGTTCGATCAAACCCTTAGAACTGCAATAAAACATATATAGAGACATGAGAATATGTGGAGGCAGAGTTTTTTCAAATACGAGCAAATGTGAATTCTGCACTCAGATATTGCATTTGCTGAGAGAGAGAGAGATGGGACAGAAAAGGCGGGAGAGATAAAAAGAGGGAAGACAGTTTGCATCCATGAACTTTTTAGAAGATGAGCCATTCATTAAATAACTACACTTAATAGGAATCATTCAACACTTATTTGCAAGGCCTATATTCATGCTTTTAAATTATTTGTTTGTAATGCTTGTGGGCATTTTAAAAAAAGTAGTACAAAATTTATTACCTGGGAAGAAGAAAGTAAAATTTCAATTCCAAGGAAGAAAAAGGAAAAAAATGATGCTGAGTTCTACAAGAAACATGATTTACTTTTTTCTCTCTTGTACATTAAGTGTGATGGAATTGTGTATTGATAAATGGCATCATGACAGAACTGGTCTGTAAGGCTGGGGGTTATTGTAAGTGCATGTTCTTTTAAAGTGCTGTGTTCCTTGCATTAGAGAACCGTGTTCATGGAGTGTATTCATAAAACATAACCTGAATCACTGAACAGGGGATTGAGATGGTTTGATATTTAAATGGTTCACTTTAAGGGGAAAAGCAATTCATCATATCTGTGTTACTTCAATAATAACATAAATCATTATTTTTCATATTTCAACACTTATTCCCCTACTCTGATTTATATATTGTATAACATGAAATGTCAGGTGAAGTTTTAGATGTAACAAAAGAAGAAACAAAGGGGAGGGGATGAAAAAATACTAAATTAGTTTAAGGATGCCATACATGTGGTTAGCAAGGAATTCATAATTGGGATATTTGAAATGTTTATATGTCTTAAAATATGCCGAGAATTTAAATAGCCATGACTATCTAACAAGGTAAGATAATAGTTTTATGACGTAAAGTTTCAAGAATCAGTTAGCTCTCCATGACCTTAGATGATCAAGTTCAACCTATTTCTAGTTGCAAACAAAGGTAAGGTTTGTGAAACAATTCAGCCCCTCTATAGGCAGATGATCTCTTGAAAGAATAAGGTCAGCACATGACTTTGTCAAAATAGAGCAAATCTTTCTCCAATAAGTAGATGTGATTTCCTTCTATGTACTTGATATGAGCTCAGAGAAGGCTCTAGAAAATAATAAATCATTGGAGTATTAGAGCTACATTGTTTTAAACAAAACAGGTGAAGGTGAAGGACCCTTATTAATTTTTTAAAAGTTGACCCTTTTCCCCAAAACTCTACCAGCTCTACTAGCAGCCATCTACTAAAATCTGAGGAGTCCAGGGCACAGATACAAACTACCTTCCATAACAATATATAGAGGGAAAGGTGGAAACTAAGCCCTTTGAAGATAGAGTCAGGGATCTGGTTACATACTACTCAGGAAGGGTTCAGGAATCCTGCAACACAAAGAAGAAGGAGTAGAATTCCAACAAGAGAGAAAAAAACAGTTTAGGGTGATCAATTCTTCCTGGTTTTCCTAGGACTGAAGGTTTTCCTGGGACTTGCAATGCTAAAACAATTTTCTGGCAAATTAGGGTTATTGTTACCCTAGGAGAGAGAAATGGAGAAAGAGTTAAATGTGTAAAAGATTCATATAAGACAACTGTTGAAGACCTAAATGCTTTTGAGTTGGGACATTGCTAAACTCACTTGGCATTCTTAACGCAATAAGGCTCAGCCTCTTATACTTAAGAGCTTAAAACCCAGATGACAGACATAGTCCCCATCCTGCTCCCTCCCCAAATTCTAAAGCACACACACAGAAAACCAAACTCTTTCACAAATCTCTTTTATCTTTTTATAGGTGCCCCCACTATATGTTTGCCTTGAGAAAACATATATGTAAGTGCATGTGATAATTATACAATTATAATCATATTTTATGATTTATGTAACATCACAAAAGCTTCATCTCTCCATTTTTCTCCTTAATTCATATATGTATGTGAATATATATACACACATTTAATAGGCAAATAAACATCAGTGATGTTAGTATACCACTTAAATATGAATTTGTATTTCACTTGTATCAGGTCTTTTTAAATGAGAGATGATTTATTAATAAACACCTTTTTTAATGTGTTATGTTTGTTGAGTTATAACCTCAGTAAATTCCTGGGTCAGATCACATGATCTTAACACCTGTACATCTGTTGAAGTATTATGAATTTTTACCTTGGTACTTTTAAGAACTTTATACCAATTTGAGTACTAATAATGCAAGAGCTATGCTTCACTTGTACTGAAACCACATTAGCCATGTGTGTTTAAATTGATTTTGCTAATAATTTTGCTAGTATAAAAACAGTACCTGAGGGTTATTTTAATAAGCATTTCTTTAATCATTCCCAACAGTAACTTTCCCTGTGTATGTTTCCTATTTGTGCGTGTGTGTCAATTTTCTCTTTGCACTTATGTAACTTTTAAAATTGCACTCCCATATGTGGAAGGTTACATTTAGGCATTTTCTTTTTTTGATAGTTATAAATTGCTTGCAAGTCTAAGGAGGGGAAAGAAAGGCTTCATTTGGCATTTCCATTTGCAGCACTGTTCCATCCATTAGGGTGAATGACACATCGTGCCATAGTGAGTGATAGCTAATAGATGGCTGGGACAGTTGGAGAACAAAAGTCCTTAGATCATGTTTACAGCTTCAGTGATGCCAGATGCTCTTTTCCTAAAGCTGCCGAAGGCGGACTGAATTTGAAATGGCTAACAGGCAAAACAAAATTACAAAATTACAGAGAAAAAAAGTGTGATGAATGAGCATTTGGAAGGCAATGTCAAGGATCTGAACAGGTAACCTATCCCTTGGAACCACGTTTTTGAAAACAGACTATAATTCTTCTGAACCACATAATGTAAATAGCAGGGACATTGTCTTTAAGGCATAATTGATTACACGGTTTACAGGAAGACATAAATCAGGAGACCAGAGCAACAAGGTAAGACACACAAAAAGAAACAGAATTACAGAGTTATGGCATGAGAATGATGAAGAGAGATTCTAAATTGGTAAGGAAATTAGAAGCCATTCATTCTTACTTTTCGATTGTTTTTCTAAATTGTGTTGTTTAACATGATTAACATTATATGAACATTGAAAAATAGCATGCCTGGTGGGCTAGGAGTTCTCAGGAACAGACTGTAGTCTGCAGTATACTTTTATTTGGCCATAATTGAACACCTCCCCCCCCTTGTGCTTATAATGGAAGGTGATGGATAAGTGCTGAAGAAAGGTTCTGAAGCAGTGGGAAATCCACCCAGAGTCATACAGCCTGCTCTGGCTGATAAAACATCCCTGTGAAGTCCGCTTCCTGCATCAAGGCTGATTTGTGGTACTCAGGACTCAGGGCATCTATCTTTGTACTATTTTTACCATCCATCTAACAAGATAAGGGTGTTTCTTCTGTCCCTTGGCCTGTCCAAACAGCACTTTCAATGCATTTTGTGTGTGTGTGTGTGTGTGTGTGTGTAGTTGGGAAAAACAGTTCTGAGTATAAGTGACTGTGTTCTGGAGTTTTTTGCATGTGTCCATTGTTGAAGCAGAATGAAGACTGATGTGTAAGAATTCAGTTGTCCTTCCAGATGATCTAGACAAGTTTAAATTCCAAATCTACCACCATCCCAGGTGGTGTGGGTCCTGATGGATAACTTAATACTTCTGGATGGCCTTTGCTTTCCACCTGCAAAATTTAGATAAAATGTTGCATGATATTACTGGGAGGATTAAGAAAAGAGTTCTCTTTCAGAAACCTTCTGATAAAAAATCTTAGCCTCTGGGAAAAAAGTACTGTAGCCCTTCAAGTGTAATATTTTCATTCCTTTTATTTATATTTTATCTGATGGTAGTTTCACTGACCTATATTTAGTGCTCAAGATATGTCATTTGTTCTCACCATTTCTTCTGTGTTTTCTGAATAATGGCAGAAATGTCCAATAGACATTAACTATGCAAATACATGTACATTTGGAAGGCTGGTTAATGGTTCTAACAAAGTTCAGAAACAATCTTAACAATGGGCCAGTCTGCTGAAGGTCAAACCTAGGTAATGTAATGCAGAGACTGACAGATATATATTTATGTTTATGCATGCATACCTTCACATAAACATACTCAGAAAATGAATCCAACATATACCCATATAGTACCATGATCTGATTTTCTTTTTGTGACACTGATTTATGAAAAATGTTACTTTTCTTTTTTTAAGTATTCCTGAAAAAGACCTTTAATGGCTACAGAATATTGCATTTTTGAATGTCAAATTCTTAATTCCTTTATTGAAAGACATTTTGATTACTTTGATTTCATGAATAAAATTTGAAAGAAGTTATCTGCAGTAATCTTTAATAAGTTGCAATTCTGGTGTTTCTTTAAGATAGATTTTATAAAGGACCGTTATTATCTCTACAGATTGAAATTTGTTAAATTACAAGGGTAGGCATTGACAAATTGCCTTATAGTGAATTATATTTTAAATGCAGCAGCCACAGAAATACTTATAAAGCATAAGCAATATTTGAAGCATTTTAGCTTTAATCCCTCAGTGGATTTCGACTGCTCTCAGAATAACATGCACAACCTTAAACATAAATCATGGTGTTGTACAATGTGTCTTCTGCTCACCTCTCTAACCTTACCTCAAGCCACACTCCTGCCTCTTCTCCAGCCACCCTGGACTGCTTTGGCTTCTCAACAAATCAAGGCATTTCTTGCCTCAGGATCCCTGTACTTGCTCTTGTCTGGATATTTCACTTTTATTTTGATGTCTTCCTTCACAGCTCAACTTAAATATCACTTCTATACACTTTCTTAAGCCACTTTCTCTAAAGGTACCTTCACCTATTGCTCTCTATTGCATCAGAGGGTTTATTTGTTTTACAGCTCTCATCCCAGTTGAAGAGAAGCTCCATGTGGACAAGAAAAGGGATCTAGGTGTTGAGCATACCATAGGTGCTCACTGTTTTTCAAATAGCTATTGACTGCCAACATAGTTACAAGTCAGCAGTCATATGTGCTGAAACTATTTACTTTTATTGCTGTTTCTTAATTTATGCAAAGATTATGGTACGTGTTCAGATTTTAGTTTTTCACTACCATTTTTTTTCTTTTTTAAAAATATTGTGCTATTTTTATTTATTTTTTTAGATTTTATTTATTTATTTTTAGAGAGGGAAGGGAGGGAGATAGAGAGAGAGAGAGAAACATCAATGTGTGGTTGCTGGGGCCGTGGCCTGCAACCCAGGCATGTGCCCTGACTGGGAATCGAACCTGTGACACTTTGGTTCGCTCACGCTCAATCCACTGAGCTATGTCAGCCAGGGCCTTCACTACCATTTTTAATGTAATCACTTTCGTTGCAAAGTTCTGGGCTACTTGGGGTGAGCTGCCGATGATATTTTCTTCCACATAGTTATGACTTCAAATTTTATTCAAAACTACTTTATCTTTGTAAAAGTTATTTTGGTGTATGGTATAAGGTAGTGACTAATTTATTTTCTATAGGTAACAATGTTTGCAAAGTTCTTCTTACCACTGTTAAATGATTCTCTGTTGGTTTGGAAAGTGTGGTAGACAGAGTAACATCCATATCCTATCCTCAAAAGCTATGAGTATTACCTGCCTTACCAAAAGGGCCTTTAACACATGATTAAGTTAAGGATATTAACTGAGATTATCTTGAATTATCTGGGTGTATCCAATATGATAGAAGGGTCTTTTTAAGACAAAGACAGAAAGGTCAGATTACATACATTTTCTAAAAAAAACTTCTTAGTCACTAAGTTTATTGTATTTTGTTATAGCATCACTAGAATACAAATACAAAACACTTACTTAAATATCTTATGTTCTAATACATAATATACATGTAATATTCATCTATCTGTCTGTGTATCTATTTATCTATGTCTGTCTTTGTATTGATCTATCTTCTTCTGGTGGAAGGGATGCATCTATAAGGTCTTTTCAGGCTTTTAATGTTTTGCCACTTCTTAGGTAATCACATTTTTAGTTACTCTAATTATAAAATATTGACATATTTACAAAAGCATATAAATGGAAAAGCATGTATATAAACATACATATATATATACACATACACCAATACACATGCAAATATAAATAAGGCCTTTTTTCTAGCAAAACTCCAATTTTGTATAGAATGGCTTTGTGCTCAACTGAAAGTGTACACTTTCTATCCATCCTTTCTAATAGATATAGTCTGTAGTGCGGACTATGAAATGGGGTTTCCAGGACATGTAGCCTTCCTGAACAACTGGAACAGACCCGCTGGCAGTCCTCTTGGCCTTTATCCCACCCCCATAGAACAGAGATGGGATTTCTCCGGTGGAGCCTGTCTGTGTGTGAGGCAGAGGTGCAGTGAGACGGCAGGGTCTTGTTCTTTTACGAGTTAGAGTGTGAGCGCTACTGCGTTCAGCTAAAGCCAACCCTAACGAATGCAGTTTACAATTGCTCCCTTCATTCCTATGACATTCTGCTAGCTTCCAGGCCATTTAAAAAATGATTTTTCTGAATAGACTTTCAAAACAAATCATTTTTATCCCCAAAATTATTTCGCTGGTATGTTGTTGGGAATTATAGGAAACCAAACAGTAAATGAGTTTGAGGAGACTCCACACAAGTGCTGTATGATCTCTCTACCCAAGATTCTACATGATATACTTAATTTTGTTTTCTGTTTCTCTGGAAAATTATTTTCCTTCTTCTCACAAGACTCCTTAGATTACTGGGTTACCAGTTCTCTGATAACTTTGATTGTACTGAACCACTGGAAAACCAGATTTAATATGATTATTTAAAAAATGGACACCAAGAAACCCAAAATGAATAAACTCCAAGTTCTTCATGTTAGTAAGAGAATCATTATAGTCAGAAAGAAAACATCAACAACAGAGTCTTTTCTATTCATAGTAACCAAATAATGATACAAAAAATTGTTGGTTACGTTCCCTGTGCATAATAGTCATACAATTGTTAAACACTTTCTATATTTAGAAAAAAGAAGTGCAAGTAGATTACCCACCAAAATACAATATAACCAAATTGTCTCCCTGAATTAAATTCAAATACAATATTTGTCTTTATCTGTCTGATTTATTTCATGTGGCATAATGCCCTCAGGTTTCATCCACATTTCCCCAAATGACAAGATTCTTTATTTTTTAAGTCGGAATAATATCCGTGTGTGTGTGTGTGTGTGTGTGTGATCACAGGTAGAGACAAGGAGGGTGTGAGCCTAGGGTTCTGCTTTTTTTGGGATGGAAGTAGGAAGCCTAGGGTTTTGTGGACTCGCTCTTCACTGGTGACTTTAAAACATAAGAGTGGAAATGTAAAGTGTAGAAAGAGAAAAAAACACAAAGAGTCCAGATGGACAGTAATAATTAAAATCACCCAAGATCTCTAAAGCAAAGGAGCCAGGGGTGGGTGGAGGGCATCTGGCCCGGTTCTTTATTTAGTTGCATAGCAGGCAATGTGTCTGTTGAGAGAGTCATCTTTGAAGTGGATGTCTCTGCAATCAAAACTTACTGTCAGGCACTTGCATTAAATAAACAAAACAAAACAAAAAAATAGTGGAAGAACACTGAGCTGTCAGAGCTTGCACTACAGCAACCTGAAGTTATGTCATGAAAGTAGAAACTCCAACAGCCTAAGGAGCCCCTGCACCACAGAGGCTTGGGTGCCCACACGCAATGCATCAGTGTGGCAGTGGAGCCCAGCATACTCTGCGTGACCACCTTCTGAACCCCAACACTTTCATATAACTTGCCTCCTATACTGACTGCCTTTCATCCTTCTCTGTGTCAAGAAACAGGCCTTTATCAGAGCATAAATACTGGGTGACAGGCAAGGTGCCAATAAAGCTCAGAGTATATTATATATAGGCTACCTTTCACTGACCTTTTTTCCTGTTTTCTTAGAGTAAGAATTAGAAGCCCTGCAATAATATCACACATTTTTAAAATTCAAGCAAAATTATTTTTTTTATTTTTATTGAGCAATCCCTAATATTTTAGAGTATTTAAAGTGTTCTAAACATTTACATATGTGTTATTTTATTTCTAATTGAAAAAATATGGAAAAGGAAATATCTATCTTCTGATTGCGTTTTAAACATCAAACAGAGAATTAGTACCAGAAGGTGAAGCTCAGAACACTACATAATGAGGTTCTAGAGGAAATGCCTTCTATGACTGGCAAATACTAATGGGTGATACTGGTTGCAAACCAATGTACTGCACCAAACAGCATAAATATATGGGTTAATCATCAAAAATATTTTGGAGAGGTATGTTAATATTTCTCTTCCACAAATTTTAAAAAGGCTAAGTAAAAGCTTGTGAAAGATTAGCAGTGAAAACAAGAAAGAGTAGATATAATAATATTTCTGTGACTTTTTCCATTAACAACAAAATGGAGGAGGCTGCCCAGATAGACCTCTCAGAGGGAAAAGCAAGATCAAGCCACTCCTAACCCAAGTCTGTTTATTCAATGGCAATAATCACTTTCATCTAGATCTCAGAGTGAAAAAATGCAGGCTGGATGTTGGGAATTAAGAATAAGGGCCTTATTGGGGGAAAAATAATTCAATATTGTAGCAAGTCAAGTATGGATATCTTTCCAAAGAAAAATAAGAAATGAGGTGTTCTCTAACATAAGTAAGTAGGATAAGTCACAGGATGATTTAGCTTGATTTTAATCTTGGAGTGAGAACAAATAGCAACTTTATGTCCTGTGTTATGATAAGATGGCAGTATATCATTCTCATTCTCACAGAAATTATCTATGTGGAATATATTTTATGCTCTCTCTCTCTACACACACACATATGTTAACATACACACATATGTTAATGGCATTGTTTCCCCTCTGAAGAATGCAGATTTATTAACAAGACAATTGGTAATACCTTTGATAATCGTAAATGTCTCAGCTTTTAGCACAGAAGAAAATCTGGGGAACAGGGACCCTTACCTACATTAGCCAACAAATCTTATTTTGCAGAGCTATTTTTAAACTTTGATGTTATCTGTTACAATTGTTTTTTGAGTGATGACTCTGTCCTCTTAGCTTTATGTTCCAAAATCTCATTCCGTCTGTGCAGTTAAAACAGCTGTGCCCTTTGTTTTTAATCAACAATGAAGAATTCATTTGGGTTCAACACAATGCTCAGTGATTCATTCGGTTCTCCATTCAAATGTGAGGAGATGGATATACTTACTTTTTTTTTTTTTTTGCACAGCAGTATTAGATAATTCTCCCCTTAACTGAATAAATCTCTTGTGGTAGATATGGATCATTATATTTATGATTCAAAACCCATTCCTTGAGTTGCAACCCTGAAGTGCAACTATCACAAGAAATTTTCCAAATAATAACATACCCCTTGGTGAAAACATATAAAGACTTTCTGAAGTATTTCATGTATATAAAACTTTCTAGATTACATTGTGCTCAAGTTCTTTGATCTGTCTTTCTTCTACACACTTTAAGCCTGCTTACAAAGAATAGCAAAAAAGATGTACAAAAATATAGAAAAATTTAGGGTAAGTATATGAATGGCAAAAGTCTGCAGGTATTTTGTAAGGTGCTTTGTTAGCAATAATGGAAACTGAACCAAATAAACTCAGTCAGTGGTTATGTACCCAGGCTCTGAAGCATAGGGGACTGAGACACATTTAAGGGAGGTTAAGTAAATTCATTTGTTCATTTATCTATTCCTCCAATAGATGCTTATTGTCTAATTATGAATCATGAACTTACTAAACACTAAGGGTAGGTAGATAATCTGACCACTGTAATTTCTAACCCCACGGAATTTAGTCCAGTTGGTAAATGCATCCATTAAATTAATGATTCCATTAATAATAACTCAATATAATTATAACTGAGTGATTTAGTCCAAAACATTGAAGCATGCTATGCAGTAATTGAGTTACAATCAAGTAGTTGTGGATGGAGCTGACATAACAGTACATACTGGGGACCTTAACTGGGAGAACAGCCCTGCATGCTGGTGTAACTGTCCTGACAGAAGAACTTCCTTGTGCACTTCTGTCTTAAACATTCGTACATCCTCATGTCTGTTTTGAACAACAAAAGGGAAAAGGTAAGAGATATTTCCCAATCACAACCCCCAAACTTCACAAACTACAACTAAACTGTAGGTGTACTTCACTGTCTTCACTATAGGGAACCCAGTTCTGGTCATTTCATGGTATTCTAAAAAATGTAGCATTAATGACTTCTTTCTCAGACTTACTTTGTTGTGATAAACTAGGACATCTGAAATTAAAATACATTAGATCCAACTTCAATTATTCTGAGAGGGATTTATCACAAAGTTATATATTTATTCATGGAAACAGCAAGATGAGAGAATTTGGTAAAGTATTATATAATAACTATTCTGATTTAAAGGTGATATTCTGTCAGTGACAGAATCATAACAAAGGGGGGACATTTCTAGGTCATTTTGGAATCCTACATGAAAGACAGCATCCACTTTTGCAAGAAAACATGTTATTCATGAAGCCAAGCCCTCTCTCTCGAGGCCCTAATTTGGAAAGCCTCATGTTTAAGTGGTTGAATGTCCAGAGTGTCCACTAGTGAACAGTTTTTAATAATGATCAAATCTGCCCACACCTGCCTTTAACTGCTAGAGTAGAAGATTTGAACAAAAACTGAACTTATTTTTTTCCCATTGCCAAACAGCTGTAGACAGAAAACATGCATGGCATTTACTATTTGCAACTACAGTATTATTTAACTAGGGGTTTCCTCTTAGAAGTTTAAGGTATAAAAATGTTTACTGAATTATGTTTTAGTAAAATAGTAACCTGTAATAGCACTAAAAGTAATACTATATATCAAAAAGAGAAAGGATTCCCTAAATATTAGAAATCACTTACTTTGTTGCCACAGTTTCTTTATGTTTACAGAGAGAAAAAGTCTGCCCTGCAGGGAGTTGAATGTTTCTCCACTTCTGTAACTCTTCCTCTTCCTCTAGATATGATAATGACTTTTACTGAGCCCTGTGTTCTCGCTCATTTCTAAGCATTCCCCACACATTGATTCACTAAATACTTTCAACAATCCTAGGGAATATATACTACTACTTTCTCCATTTTACAAAGTAAGTGTACCACAGGGAGGTATATAACCTAAGCAAAGTTTTACATTGGAAGAAGCCAACATAAGGCTAGGCACTGTGCCTCCTGGCTCTGGCTCCAGAGTCTGTATTCTTAAATGCTCTTCCATCCTGCACATCTCACATCCATGTCTCTGCCAAGGTCCTTTCCCTGCATGAGATATTTCCCCTGCAACCTTCCCTGTAAAACCTAGTCACATTTCAATTTTTGATCTAAATGTAGTCTCTTCAAAGAAATCTATGTTTTTCCTATTCTAGGCAGGATGAGAAGACACTTGTGTTCGCCGTTGAATAATTGTATGTTAACAGCACTCCTCAGACTCTATTTTGATTGCCTTTTAGCCTCTCTGTCTTCCTTACTAACTTGAGATCCTGAAAGGCAGACATATTACAACCACAAACCCCAATAATGGTGTGCTGAATCTATGCATATTATCATATGAGATAATATGGTAAAACTTCTTTGAAAAGGGTAGGTGGTATGTAAATATCATAGATTATTATTCATCATAATAAATGTATCCAATGGCAATAAGGCATCTCAGAATGATATTTTATGTACATAAATATAGAGAATTAAAATAAAATGGAAGTAAAAAACAGCTGAAATTGGCAAGCACTGATTTCTGTCCACTCACCTAAGAAACTATTGTCAAGCCTTTTTGATAAAAGAGCATAATACTCTCAGCTTTTATGTATGGAAGACTTGACAGTAATTTCTTATCCTGACTTTCTCAGAAGCAATTGAAGAAATCATGGATAATCATTATTTTACTCTTTTTTATTCTATTAAATCAAAAATGCAATAACACTCAATTTTGATGTATGCAATGTAAAATAAGAACACATGATATAAAGTAGTGGTTGCATAGAAAATAAGCATCAAAAATATTTTTTGGCAAAGGAAATCATGTAATATATAGCAAAAGTCAAGATAAAGAATGGTGGTAGTACAGCCCATATTAATAGTAGTTATATTTCTAAAGAAGGTGAACAATGGCTAATTCAGTGCTCACGCCAGTGTAGTAAGTTAGAAATGCCTGTATTCTCAGAAGTCCACAAGTGAATACAAAGAGGGTTGGTAAGACCCTCATTCCAAAGAAAGATGAATTAATAAATAGTGCCTACATTTAAATTATATAAAATGAAATGCAATAAAATATAAATATTGCCTGTCCAGAAAAAGTCCAGCCATTATTAATGTAATAAGAATGGATTGTGCTACACTGATGTAGCCTGGAAGCCAAGGAGAATCAACTGCAGTGTGCATATGTAACAATGACAACTTCATCATTCTAGTCAGTGGGAGCAGTAGATGCCATTGAGTGAGCATGTGTACTGTGTAGCCATCACATTCAAAATAACTGAATACGTAGAGCAATGAACCTGCATCAAATTTTGCATTAAGCTTGAACATCCCTCTGTGGAAACTATGCAGATGATTCAGAATGCCACATCTGTAGGCAATTGGTGATTGTCAGCTTTATCACAACAATGCACCCACTCATGCATTATGTCTTGTGCAGAGATTTTTGGAGAAATATCACATCACCCAGGTGACTCAGCCCCCCTACAGCCCCTATTTGACTTTTGGCTTTTTCCAAAACTAAAATCACCTTTTCAAGGGAAGAGATTTTAGACTGTTGATGAGATTCTGGAAGATATGACCAGGTAGCTGATGGCAATTGGGAGAACTGTGTGAGGTCCCAAGGTGCCTACTTTGAAGGGACTGAAGTGTACATCTTCTTCAATAAATGTCTCTATTTTTATATTACATAGCTGGATACCTTCTGGTTTTATATGTATATGAAATTTACTAGAGAATTAATTCTTGGAGGCAGCAAGTCCCAAGATCTGCAGGGTGAAGTGGCAAGATGGAGACCCAAGTAACTGGCAAGGTGGAGACCTAGGTAGCCAATAGTTTAATTTCAGTCTGAGTTTAAAATTCTTAAAATCAGGAGAGCTGATATTTCAAAAGTAGGAAAAAAGCCAATGTTCTAGTTGGAACACCATCAGGAAAAAAGAATTCTCTCTTACTGGTGTTATGGTCAGCCTGTATGTTTTGCTAGTGGCTTCAATGGATTGGTTGAGGCCCCACCATTTTAGGAAGGACAATCTAATCTACTCAGCCTACAGATTGAAATGTTAATCTTATTTAAAACAGCACCCCCACACACACACAGAATAATGTTAAACCAAATATCTGGCTACCTCTGGGTCCATTCATGTCGATACATAAATTTAACCTTCACAGTAAGTTCTCTGAATTTTTAAAAAGATTTTATTTATTTATTTTTAGAGAGAGGAGAAGAGAGGGAGAGGGAGAGGGAGAGAAATACCAATATGTGGTTGCCTCTTACGCATCCCCTACCAGGGACTTGGCCTGCAACCCAGGCATGTGCCTTGACTGGGAATCAAACCAGTGACCCTTTGGTTCACAGGCCAGAGTGCTCAGTCCACTGAGCCACACTGGCCAGGGAAATTCCTTGGATTTTTTTAGAAAACATATCTTATATATTGGGTTTTATTTATAAGAACAATAAACATATCTTCAAACAATTATTGAATAGGCAAGTACTTATGCCATCAAGAACAATCTATGTTTATTATGTGTCTTTCCATGTGTTTATCTTTCCTGGTATTAGATCACCATTTTTATTTAAAAAAAATGAAAAAAAGAATAAATATGCAGTGAGGTTATTTCAACCTACATATTTATATGCAGATTGTATGTGTATTAATATCAAATCATCTAAGAAATAGCCTTTCAGTTTTTAAGTGCAATGTTTTACTGTATTCAGTTTTAATAATGTAAAATAATAGCTAGTACTTATTATACAAAAACTTGTGATAGGTTCTCTTATAGTATTATCTCATATAATCTTCAATATCCCTGTAACCATTATCATGGTTAGTAAGTGAGGCTCCAGTATTCAAGCTTAGATTTATAAACTCAAAAAAGTCCTGGCCCTTTACCCTACAAATAGCTCCTTTCTTAACTCTAATTAATTATCATTTTATGTTTCACTGATTACAAATTGCATATATTATAAAACAAGGTTAACTTTACAGGATTTCTTAATCAGTTCTGTTTATTTGGAGACAGCGGTGCAATCATTATGATAGTTGCTTAAGACAAGATTATAATTAATCTCATCAGGTGATTAAATCTGCAGTTTTTTTACTTAGCCTTGATTCTCATTTAGTAATCTTTGTATCATCAAATAGTCTAATAACAATAGACAGTCAGCTATTCACTGTGAGAAATAAAATCGTGTTTCCTAACAATTTGCTTTAATATCAACTAGGCAAAAACATAAGGACAGAGTTGAGACAAACTGCAGGCAATAGCAGGACTCCATTCACAACAAAGCACATGACCACTTTTAACATGTAATTTTGAATTTTAATGAGATTAACACTTACCCTAAAGATTGCTTGGTGCTCACAGTGAATATCCTGGTTACTGAGAGAAGTGAATTAGTTAATATCTCCAGAGCTGTGAATGTTATGGTTCAATTATAGGGCCATAGTATTCAGGGGGGCATTGAGAAAGGTGAAATACATAAAGTGAAACTTTGGTTATTCATTTATTCATTCACTGTCACATGCATCAACCCAGATATCAAAGGACATATTTTTCCTGGTTTTGCAGAAGAGAAAATAGGCTCAGGGAAGATTTAATGCCTTGATGAAAGTAACATAGAATGAAGAACAGCCTTAAAGTTTCTAAAGCCTTTCAAACTAAGAAGAGACAACTAGTTATCCATGATAACAACATTGAATGTCTAAAATTGCTGGGCACCAGCTTAACTGCTGGAAATCAGAGGTAAACAAGACAGATTTCTTGAATTCACAAAGCTTATCTTTTGTGGAGGAAGGAGGGAAATGAAGACAACACATGAATAACTATTATACTTCAGTGAGTGATAAATATGAAAGAAAGAAAGCAGTGAAACAGAATGGAGTGTGATGAGCCAAGTGATTTTATTCTTAGATAGTCAGGTCAGAAGTTCCACAGATTGCTAGTATTATTCTCTTCCTTTCATCACTGGGAAAATTGAGAAGCAAAGAGCAAAGATCTTGAGATCTCCCTAAGGAGTAGTGAGGTCAAGTTTTTAACCTTAGCCCAGAAACCAGGATGTTGGTACTCTGATGCACTGTTTTTTATCTTTCCTTGTGAACACCATTTCTCTCATCTGATAAATGAGGATAAAAGCCACTATATATATGGTTATTATGGTGATCAGTGGATCGATTAGTCAGATATGGCTTGAATGATCCTGAAGGGTAAAGGCTCTACAAAGGCCCTGATGTTCTAGCCCTTTTCAAGTTCTGCTTAACTGTCATTTCTTGAACTAGAAACACAACTGTATTGCTCATTGTCAACAGTACAGTGGAAAATACCATAGTGTGGCAGAGCTGCTTTGCTCAGGACATTGCTATGGGACTCCAATGGCTTTTGTCTGGATTTACTGGAAACCAAGTGGAGGACTAGCCATTCTGTTCATAAATTAACCAACCAAAAAGGTTGGTTACATTCTCCTATGTTCTATATTATCTTTCTACTTAGAAAGTTAAGGTTTAGTCTTGAAAAAAATAGTTTAATGAGAGCCAAGTGGAGTCCATGGAATTTACCAAACTGGTTCAAGCTAGCACAGAATACTGGAACACAGTGCTGGAATCTCCTTGTCTGAGGTGTCAAGAGCCTGAGCTTCAGAAAAGAACAATATTTTGATATATCAAAATGCAATAGTATGTGTGTATATATAATGTATTTGCATATATATTAATAAGATATGTTGGTATATTATTAAATAAGATAATCAGAATTCAACTTATATGAAAGTATAGGAAATAATCAACAGTTTTGTATTTATTCATAAATTTCTTGCAAATGCTATGGTGAGTATGTGGAATCAGTAAACCTTATAAATGAAGAGCATGGATTTTGGAATTCTGGAGAGTCAGAGAAGTTGGTATAAACAATGTCCTTTTGGTAGATTTATGAGAATAAATTATGAGAGCATATGTCAAGGACTTAATTTAGTATATGGCATCACTGGGTGCATAATTTATAGTACATTTTAGTAATAGAATTATTTAGGTGTTTCTGTTCTAGTAAATTCATCAATGTTTAAAAAAGTAAAACAGTACAATTACATTAGCTGATTTGAACTAATTTGAATCAATAAAAGGAAAACTGAGAAGTTCACTGTGATGAGTATTTTCTGTAAGTGCACTTAGTATTTGATATTTTTTCATCCAAAGTGTTGCCCAAGATGTGTCTAATATCACTATTAAGATCATGTGCCAATAAATAGGAAAGGACAACTTATCAGTCATTGAAGAAATGTTAATAATATATTGCAGATACATCTATTTTTGAAATCATTATAAATAGTTACAAGAAAGTCTTTATTTTAATTGCCTGAAATTTTTAATTAGAAAAAGTCTATATAAGTAAAACATTACTCAGTAATTTCTTTTCACCCAGGTAAATAATGTAATTTTTTCAGGAGAGAACATATTATATAGTTAAACATGCTTTCTCTTAGCTTAGTTGTCACACAAAAGTATTGGATAAAATCAAATTGAATTATTGCTATTTTCAACTATTCTTAAGAGGGTTAGTTACTAGCTCATAATGTTATCTTTGCTGAAAGGCCATCTACTATAGAGGTGAAATGCATAGGCTCTGGAAACATTTCTAGAATGGGGTTGATAATCATCATTACGCTCACCTCTTAGAATTACTGATTTGGCACGTAGTAAACATTTCAAAATGTTAGCTGCTGTAAACCTGAAGTCATCCTTGAGCTTTTTATTTTTTCACACCCCATAGTGATTCCATTAGCACATTTGTCAACTGCAGTTTTAAAATATACTTCATCATCAAATCCATCTCACCACAACCATCGCTAACACCACGTCTAATGCGCCATTATCTCCCACCTCCACTACTTCATTAACCTGCTAATTCATCTCCCTGCAGCTCCTCTTAGCAGCACAGTGTATTTACACAGTAATCATAACGGCAGTTTAATACATAAATCAGATTATGTGATTTTCCTACTCAAACTAATTCCCTTCCCAACAAAAGCCTAAATTAAAAATACAAATTTTACTCTCTTTTATTCAAATGATTTTATTGTGTTTTTTCATTACCATTTAGTACCGTTATCCCCCACCCCCTGAAATCACCACACTGTTGTCCATGTCAACGAGTCCTTTTTCCTTTTTTGCTCAGTTTTCATGTACAACAGCCCAATATGATATTCTGCTTTCTTAATCCTCTCAGGCTTGTGGACCTTTATATATTTCTGGCAGATTCTTTCACCATAGACTTTGAACAATTATTCTCCTAATGCTCATGTGCTCACTTCCTTCTAGTCTCTGATCAGGAGATACGTCATGTGACATCTTCTCTGACCCCATTTTAGATGCTGTCTCCTTACTCAGGTTTCTTTTACTTTAAAGAGGTAACCACTACTGCCATTTCACTCTATACTCATCCGCTGACCATCTTCCTCACCAGAGTACACGCTCCATAAAGCTAGAATGTGTGCCTTAATAAAGTGTCTTCTCTATGCCTAGAGACACTCCTGGCAAATAGTGGACAATATATATGTCTTTAATGAATGAAGGCTAGGTATTTTGAAAACATATGTTATAGTGAAATCTTAATGATTTCCAAGTACCCACAATTTCCATCTTGCTAGGTTCCTTATTTCATTTCTGAATCAGAAGTCAGGCATATGATGCTTTTATTTCTGCAGCGATGTATTATCATACATCATAGGTCAGTGTAAGCAGCTCTTCATGAAGCACAGCCTGTAGGTTTCCAAGGGTCTTTTCCATCTAATCAAGGTACTGTTTGTTTTTGTTAATAGGCTTTCATCTATCTTATTAACTCTACCAAAATGTGCAATAAGAATACCTTCATGGTGGATTTCATTTTAAAAATCATGTGCAAATTTTGAGTATGAGCACTTCCTACTTCTCTATAACCTTAAGAACCTCAAGCAGAATATAACCAAAGACACTGAAATAGGGGACAGACTGACAGTGACCACAGGGGAGAGAAGAGGGAATTTCAGGGGGGGAATGGGTAGGGTTTACAGGAGCAAATTTGGAGGACACATGGACAAAAACTAGGGGTGGGGGTAAAGGGGGGAAGAGGGGAGGGTTGAGTGGGCTGGCTGGAATGGGAGTAAGTGGGAGAAAACTGTACTTGAACAATGATTAAAATAAAGTTAAAAAAAAAGAACCTCAAGTCTGACTCAGTAATCCAGGGCTCTTCCTAAGATAAAATTGAAAGTTTAATATACTCCGTTGGAACCTTGGAATTTTGTCCAACTTGGTATAAAGCTACTGTTTTATTTTACTTTAGTCCTTGTAATATTTCATGAAGGCTTTTAATTGTTCTCAAATAAAATCATGGCACAGTCCAATGACTTTCTCATCAATAGCTGATTGCTTGGTATTAAAACTCATTTTCAGAAACACCCAAATCCTCATTTCTCCTTCATTGAATGAACACTGTTGATTTAAGAAAACATTTATGGTAATTTAAAAAATGCAGAGGTGGATTGATAAACAAGTTATATTTTTCCTAGGAGATGAATTGTAAAGCTAATGTAAATGTTTCACACGACTGGCACATCAAAATAAATAACTTTTCTATTATGTATCTTTAAAACTTGTGATAAACTGGCTAACTTAAATATTTCCACTAGAAGCATATTTTTAAATACCCATTGTGTGTATTGTTTTCATAAGTAATCATGGATTAGCTTGCTGCAGGCTTTTTCCAAAGACCAGTGGCAAAGCTGGAAAAATACATTAACAAAACAAAACTAACTTGTTTGATTGCTGTTGCTTTTGCACCAGAGAGCTTCCAAGAGAGCCATGTTTAATAGGAAGCTAGAGCACAGAAGAAAAATATTCATTGAGGTAAAATCAATACTTTGTTTGGCTTTTCTTCTCCAATCATTTGCTAATTTGTAAATGCTATGGAGCTGAGAACCTACAAAATCAATCAGAAAAAAGACAACTGGGAGAGGATAATGGAGGAAAAGGAGGAAGGGTTTTCAGGAACATGTATAAAGGACACATGGACAAAACCAAAAGGGGGTAGGATCAAGGGTTGGAAATGGGGACAGCTCAGGTGAGGGGAGTGGTGGTAGGGGAGGATGGAGACAACTGTACTTGAACAAAAATTTAAAAATGTGAAAAAAAAGAGAAAGACAAAATAATTCCAACATATTGGAATCTTAGCAGAGCATGTTCTTTCATAATGTTGGTGGAAATAGCATTTGGAATTCAGAACAACCAATTAACTGGTACTTGAAAGAGAAACGTGTTGAATGAAAGAGAAGCACACTGAAGTAAGCCTAATATTCTGCATTACTTTACCCAAATGGAATTTTCCAGTATGTGACTAGAATGTAAGAGGTTGGGAAGCAGCTCTGAAAGTTTCAAGTAGTAGAAACCAAGCATTGTCTCTGAGCTTGAGTCGATAACAATTAGAGTTTATGTATTATGAAGAAAGAAAGTCCATAGCAAATATTTCAGGCTTCCATTTAAGATCTGGGATAGTTATATTCCAGGAATAAATGAGAACCAGGTTTCCAAGGGTCTCCCTGGAGACCACATCTCTCAGAGATTGGAACAAGCATGAACAAAGCTTTATGTTAATATTGCATTAAAGTAATTAATCCTAAATTGAACTTTTTGTTAGAAAGCACAAATAATCTACTTAGTGGGAAGACAAGAGTAGCTTTATTTTTAGGTATCTCTTCAGATCAATATGAAATTATTTCCTGAATTGCCAAGAAATAAGAAACAAGGAAAAAAGCACAGAGATAATACACACAGATGCAAACGTGAAATTACCAAATTCAAATTTCCAAATAATCGTGATTATTATGTTGACATATAAATCTTGGTCCAATAGCTGGGTTTGAGTAGAAAAATCATTAAATCTACAGTTCATTTTATTTTATTTTTTATTATTATTCATGTACAGCTGTCTCCATTTTCACTTGACCTTGGCCTCTCACCTCAACCGTCCTCAACTCCCATCCTCAAATCTACCCCTTTCTCCATGTGGCCTTTATACATGTTCCTTGATGACCATTCATTTTAGAGTGAACTGATATTATTAAAAATATTTGTTTCATATATAAGACTATAATATATTTCTTCATTTATGTAGCTATTTTACACTAAGTTATATTTTCTGTTTTCATCCATTTGCCAATTGATCATTGGTAGCATTTAGAATTATGATTTATGTTATAATTATAACTATTTATTTATTATTTAGTTTACAATGACTTTGCTACATATAGGTAGTAGGATGAATAGCTTTTCTGTGTATTCCTTAGAATATTCTACAAATAAGAGAAAGTCCTCTGCAATTTCAATCTTTAGATTGATTTTTATTTCAATCTGAATGTATTGTATCTATTTTCCTAATTATAGTGCACTGGCTAGAAATTCCAATAAAATAATTTAAGAAAATGTCTTAAGAAGTAACTATTTAGTTTTGTTCTTCATCTTATTTTGGTTAATAATTTTATAAATATCCATTATCATGTTGAAAAAGTTTGTTTTCAAACATAGTTTGCTAAACATTTATTTTCATGTATTTGTGTTAAATTTTAACAAATACTGTTTTTACATCTGTCTTTTGATATACTGCATCAAGATGATCATATTATTTGTCTGCCCTAAATTGTTAATATTTTTATAATTCCAATAGTTATTTATCAAATATTAAAATAACATTGCATTTCAGGGATAAATGTGATCTGGTCTTGCTAGAATACTTTCTCTATATATTTATAAATTAATTTACCAAAATTAAAAAAAATTGGCCTATATTCATGAGGAGTATTAGCTTGCATGTTTTTTTTTCCTTCTAATGCCTTTGTCTAGTTTTTGTATCAAGGTAATGAGAATCACATGAAATGACACGGGGATAACTCAACCTAATTTATTTACTGAGAAGTTTTATAAGAAGTCTATATTTTACTTATAAAGAGTTCATAAATTTACCATTGAAGCCTCTTGGGTCTAGAATTTGCTTTATGAAAAAGTTTTAAATTATAAATTCAATGTCTATAATAGATATCAATCTCTCCTTTGAATTGTTTTGAAATTTCACTCAATAATTTTTCTTCTTCATTTAACTTGTCACATTATTGTAATTCACAGTGATATTTCCTCTCTTTTTCAAATTCCAAAAGATGTATATTAGGTTGTTAATATTTTTCCACAGGTCAGGTGGCTTTTTTCATTCATAGTCTTTTTAAGCTTAAATTTGAATAGTTTCTATGCTGTTTTGTGATGTCACTGACCATTTCTTCTGCAATGCCTGTCCTACTGATCAGCTCATGCTGTTGCCTTTTCACTAGAGGAATTCTAATGTTTAGCTCTGGGGTAGTATTTTTATAGATGTTTTATTTATCGCTTACTTTTCCCACCTTTTAGTTACATTGTTGAGATTATTATTACCTACATATTTCAATGCCCTTGCCTGAAGTTCTGGCAAATCTGTACTCCTGAGATAATTTATTTTTTATTCTGGCTATGGTTATATATTTATATCTGTTCAACTGTCTAGTAATAGTTGATAAGACATTAGATAATGTGAATTTTACATACATTCACTTTTTATATTTCAGATCAATGTTAAAATAGCAGCTTTGAATTAAACCTATTCTAGGTATATTCAGAGAGTCAAATCCAGGCAAATTTCTGGCAATCCAGAGGAGCAGATATTCTTTATCATATTGAGAATATAACTAAATAGTTCACAAAAGAGTTACCCAATAGTCATGCTAGAGGATTTCGGTTTCAACTAGGGTCATTCATTCCCCCCTTAAATTTTCTACTAGTGGTTTCCTCTGTTATTGCTGCATTTTACCAATAGTGATCCACAGTTTACAACATTAAGGGGGAATATTTTAAACAGATAACAGTGAACAAAATATTTGAAAAATGCTATGATCAGCATCTTCTCCTTAGAGATTCATAATGCACAATTTCATATTACAGATTTTGAGAAGTGTTGCTTTAAAGACACAACTTGATTAATTTTATTCCTTTAGAGTGACAAATTTATAGTCCCTTATTACCCCAAACAAATGTTGGACATCCCCCTCAAAAACAGCATGGCATTTTCTAGTAAAGTCCAGGGCAGGAAATGTGAACCCTTTAATAATGCTGACAAAACCTAATACACAAAGGCACGTTGAATTATTGATGAGGGTTTTATATGACTTAGAAATGATGAAACACACTTAGCATTATGGTATTTATCTCTTGCCCTGCTCTTAATGAAATTGAACAAATTATGTATAGGAAAAAATGTATTAACATTGGAGAACAAAACATTTTTTCATTGAGAAGACATTGATTGAACATTTGCATACTGGGTTGTGTGTGAAAATAAAATATTAGCAAGACTAGATCTTTTCACTGAAAAAATATAGCATCCAATTAGCCTCATAAGTGTGGACCAATTTTTCACTTTCGCCCCAGTCTCCTTTCTACCTACCACATTAGTTACTGTTCATAACCAGACTGATAAAAATTTAACAACTACTAAACATACACCATGGTCTGGGGAGTATATACTCTTATTTAATCCTCACAAAAACAAGCCATACTTTACTGTTAGCATTTTACTGTTAGAAACTAAAATCAAATTCAAGCATAATGTAAAGATGTCAAGGCCCAGAGCATAATTCCCAAGGCCACTATATTAGTCAACTCAGGTTGCCATGAAAAACAAAATGCTTTAGACTAGGCGGCTTAAATAAGAAACATTTATTGTCTCACAGTTCTAGGGACAAGTTGTTATATCCTAAAAACCCTGAAACATCAATCCAAAAGAATCTATGCAGCCCAATGTTCATAGCAGCACAATTTACAATAGCCAAGTGCTGGAAGTGACCTAAGTGCCCATCAGTAAATGAGTGGATCAAAAAACTGTGGTACATTTACACAATAGAATACTAAGCAGCAAAAAGAAAGAAGGAGCTCATACCCTTTTCAACAGCATGGATGGAACTGGAGAGCTTTATGCTAAGTGAAATAGGCCAGGCAGTGAAAGACAAATACCATATGATCTCAACTATAAGTAGAACCTAATCCCGGTGCAGCCCCTGATCCTTTGGAGAATAGAGTCCCTCTCTTTCTCTGGCACTCTCGCAGTTGGCATTTGGCACTATGGCTATGGATGTGCTGCTTGCTGTGTGTGTGTAGCCTGGATTTCCTCAACTCTGTATGTCCTCCCAAGTCACTCCCGGCCAGTGTCTGCTGGTACCTTGTGCAGGATTGGAGCCCCCTGCCCTGGGAGGGGAGGGGACCACACAGGTGCAGTTTCTAACTAGGATCTCTGCTGCTGCAGGTGTCACACATGGGGAATGTCGTTCTCTCTAAAAAATACATTTATTTTTTTATGTAGTTGATATTTGGTACCATTTTGAAATAGGCATTCTGCTAGGCTCATAAATAAAACCAACAGATATAATTTGAGTAAAATAGATTTAAGTCTCTTTAACATTTATTCTTAAAATTTCTGGTGTGTGAATGAAACCGAACCTTAGTTTGGCTGCTTGTCATAACAAAAGCCAAACTCAAGAGACAGGTACTTGTGAGAAGGAAAGAAGTTTATTCAAGTGTTAGCCACCTGAGAAGATGGTAGACTCTTTTCCCAAAGCCCACTTTGACATCACAGACGCTTCAGCTAAACCATATAGGGGAATCATGGAAAACGGGGAACTGTGGAATTTCTGGTGGCATGCAGTTCTGGCTCAGTCTCATTCTTTCTGCTCCAATGACATCTTTCAATGTATTTCAGCTGGACCGCTGAGGTATTACTGATGCCATCAACATTCCTTATTCCTGAAACAGGCTGTTTAATTGTCATGAGAACTTGGCCAGAGATGAAAGGACAGGGTTAATTACACACTTTGATTTGTGACAAAGAACATAACTTTGATCACCAGATTGGTAATACTAAATCATGTTTACATGGTTATGTTTGTTTAGGGCAATATGTAATTATTCTCTTATAGTTTGTAATGCCTATGACAACACAACTCAGGTTTCTAGAATTCACATTTTTTAACATGTCAGACTGAATGATCAAAATTGTCATGTTCTGTGATTTTTTAAAAACCATACAATGATTTCCAATTGCGCTTAAAATGCATTTTCATTTTTTACTTTGGTTTACAAGACCCTAGCTGATAGGATACCTGCGTACCTGTCAGCTCTCATCACCTGACACCTCCTTCTGAGATCAGCCCCATTGGCCTGCTTTTCCTGTCTAATACATATCAAACAGCCTTGCCTTAGGCCTTGGCATTCACTACTTCCCCTGCATGGAAATCTCCTCAAAAACTATCAGGGATTTTTATCATTCAGGGTTTATCCAGTGGACTTTTATGACTTCTGGATAGTATCATAAAACAAACATCATTTTGGACATTTTGCTCCATTAACATATCTTTTCACTTATGTCAGTTTTAAAATAAAATCTCAAATACGTTAGTAACAATTACAAAATTATATCAGGTTTTTGTGTTGTTGCAAATTCAAGTAATATGACATGCACCCAATAATTTTAGATCAACGATCAAAGTTAATGTTGATTCCATTTATGTTTTGTGCTTTTATTTTTTATTTTATTTTATTTTAAAAGTAGTTTATTTATTTTTAGAGAGAGGGGAAGGGAAAGAGAAAGACAGGGGAGAAATATCAGTGTGAGAGAGAAACATTGATTGGTTGACTCTTGTATGTGCCCTGACCTGGGACCAAACCCACAACCCAGGTACGTGCCCTGAGCTGACTGGGAGTTAAGTGGAGACCTTGCACTTCCAGGAATGATGCTGTCATGTGCTTTTAATCTTTATTCCTTTATAAAGCTTTTTTTTTTTTTTACATTTAAAAGTACTAGGTGAAAGGTAAGTCTTTAGTACTAATCTAAAGGTAAAATTAGACTTCCTATAAGTTCTTTTTTTATGTGATCAGCTTGAATGTTACCATGAAAATTTATCTTATGTCTTTTCAAATATAACAAAGAGGTTAAGAAATTAACAAAGCACATGTGATGACATAACTGAAAATTAGGTGTGGCCAGTTATTTTTCCTCTTGTTGTTAAACTAAGGCCTTACCCTATGACTCTAATGTGTTATAAATTTTTGAAGTACTGGTTTGAGCTTCTGAATTATATAATGACTTGTGTTTTTATTCTGAGCTGTCCATTTGATATAACATAAAGTAGAATGAAAATTATTATGAAAATGTTGCGTATTCTTTTTAAAATAACTACTGATTAGTAAAAAGTATGGATATGCTGAACTTCTTGAGGGGCACTGATAGTTGAAGAATATAAATTACCCCATCGTGGAAGAAATCAGAATGATTCTCACTGAGCTGTTTGTCTGTTAGTATGCTTTGTCCATTTTAAAACTTGGAAGTTATGTTACAGAACACACAACAAGGGGGGCCTGGGATGATATACTATTATTGAAAGAAGGCCCCGGGTCCGTTATGTCCACCGCCAGAGGAAAGACGTCTCTCAATGCCAGAGATTTGTGAAAAGGAAACGTGTATTTAATGCTATATACAAACTTAAAGTAGTGACCAAATGTCTTCACCAAAATCCCAAAGTCCCTTAAAACACCCACAAACACACAGTCCTTCCTTCCTTCCCCCTTTGCCCAGTCCAGAGTACCGTATCTCAGGGAAGGAAATAGAGGTCCATGGCTTAGGTAGTCCTCTGGTTCTTCTCAGTTAGTACTCCCTCTCGACTGGGAGACTTCCCTGGGTTCCCGGCACCCTCGGCTGAGTCACCGGGATCTCTGCTAAAACCAGGTGGTGGTTCCCCCTTCTAAAACTGTGGGGGCCCCATTCTGCCAGGCCGCGTGGTTCTCTTCTCAGGGCTGCAGGAGTCTACACTCCGTCAAGTCCGCGTGCTTCTCCTTCTCCTCTCAGGGCCAAGGAAGTCTTCACTCTGCCAAAGCTGTGGGGTTCTCTCTTGCAGGGCTGCGCATACCTCTCCCCCCACAATGGCTGCTGCATCTCGGTTTAAATCCCGGCGCCAATCTTCCTCTGAAGCCCCATTTCTGGCTCCTCTCACAATTGGCTACAGCTGCCAGATTCTGGGCAGGTGTGGCCCTGTGGTGTGGAGCCAATTATCTCCAGGCTCTTCTGTATCTTATTACAGATCCCTATTTGAGGCTACCCTCTTGGCTGCACCCTGTTACACTCTCACAATTGGCTACAGCTGCCAGATTCCGGGCAGGTGTGGCCCTGTGGTGTGGAGCCAATTATCTCCAGGCTCTTCTGGATCTTATTACAGATCCCTATTTGAGGCTACCCTCTTGGCTGCACCCTGTTACAGTTACTGTGTCATTTTATTGTGTAAGATATAAAAAACTCCTAAGGAAGAGCAATAGTTGATGATAGCATTTTTGTTTTGTTCAATTTAAAGTCAGGGCATGCTCAGTAAGGGACACCAGGTGACTCTTTTTGCTAAATCAACTTAAAAATACAATTTCATAAAGAATACAAACAACATCATTAAAAACTATTTTTAGGAGAGTTGGCATTTCCAAGAGGGTTCTATGTATCTGTGTGTGTGTGTGTGTGTGTGTGTTTTAAATATATTTTATTGATTATGCTATTACAGTTGTCCCATTTTCCCCCATTCACTCCCCTCCGCCCTGCTCACCTCCTCCCACCCACATTCCTTCCCTTTAGTTCATGTCCAAGGGTTGTATATATAAGTTCTTTGGCTTCTACATTTCCCATACTATTCTTACCCTCCCCCTGTCTATTTTCTACCTACCATCTATGTTATTTATTCTCTGTACCTTTTCCCTCTCTCTCCCCCTCCCACTCCCCTGTTGATAACCCTCCATATGATCTCCATTTCTGTGGTTCTGTTCCTATTCTAGTTGTTTGCTTAGTTTGTTTTTGTTTTTAAGTGTGGTTGTTAATAACTGTGATTTTGCTGTCATTTTACTGTTCATATTTTTTATCTTCTTTTTCTTAGATAAATCCCCTTAACATTTCATAAAATAAGGGCATGGTGATGATAAACTCCTTTAACTTGACCTTATCTAAGAAGCGCTTTATCTGCCCTTTCATTCTAAATGATAGCTTTGCTGAATAGAGCAATCTTGGATGGAGGTTCTTGTCTTTCATGACTTTAAATACTTCATTCCAGCCCCTTCTTGCCTGTAAGGTCTCTTTTGAGAAATCAGCTGACAGTCTGATGGGAACTCCTTTGTAGGTAATTGTCTCCTTTTCTTTTGCTGCTTCTAGGATTCTCTCCTTCATTTTAATCTGGCTAATGTAATTATGTTATGCCTTGGTGTGTTTCTCCTTGGGTCCAACTTCTTTGGGACTCTCTGAGCTTCCTGGACTTCCTGGAAGTCTATTTCCTTTGCCAGATTGGGGAAGTTCTCCTTTACTATTTGTTCAAATATCTTTTCCTCTTATTGCTCTTCCTCTTCTCCATCTGATATCCCTATAATTTGGATGTTGGAACATTTAAAGATGTCCTGGAAGTTCCTAAGCCTCTCCTCATTTTTTTTTTTTGAATTCTTGTTTCTTCATTCTTTTCTGGTTGGATATTTCTTTCTTCTTTCTGGTCCACACCATTGATTTGCGTCCCAGTTTCCTTCCCATCACTATTGGTTCCCTGTACATTTTCCTTTATCTCACTTAGCATAGCCTTCATTTTATCATCTAATTTGTGACCAAATTCAACCAATTCTGTGAGCATCCTGATTACCACTATTTTGACCTGTGCATCTGATAGTTTGACTACCTCTTCGTCACTTAGTTATATTTTTTTCTGGAGCTTTGATCTGTTCTTTTTTGGGGGGCCATTTTTTTTTGTCTTGATTCGTCTGTTACATAGTGAGGGGTGGAGCCTTACGTATTCACCCAGGTGGGGCAACTTATGTCGCTGCTTTCTGATGCTGTATGTGGGGAAGGGGTCCAAGAGGGAACAATGGCACTTGCTCCACTCTCTGCCAGCTTTCAGTTACTTCCCCACTTCCCACAAGCAAATTGGGCCCTTCTGGTGCTAATTCCTGGGTGGGTTGGCTTGTGTACGTTCTAAGACCCTGTGGGTCTCTCCACTGAATTCTCCTGTGAGGCTGGGAGTTTCTCCCACTGCCTCAAATCCCCACAGGTGTTTTCAGTCAGTGGTTTGAGGCTTTATTTCCTTGCGCTGGGGCCCTGGGTGGTAGGGTCTTTCTCGCTCCCCAGTTGTTCCTCCTGGTTTATCTGCACACGAATATGGGACTGCCCACTCCACCAGCTGCTGGCCCAGCCTTGCCAGCCAGCTGCTGCGTTGCCTGCCCCAGTTCTCCAGCCACCATCTTACTGCGAGTCCTCTCCACACTCCCGTCTCCAGCCCTCCTACAGGTCTGGATGAGTGTGTCTTCTTTAACTCCTTGATTGTCAGACTTCTTTAGCTCCTTGATTGTCAGACTTTGATTTTCTGTCTGTTCTGGTTGTTTTTCATTTTTAAATTGTTGTTGTCCTTCTTTTGGTTGTGCAAGGAGGCTCAATGTGTCTACCTGTACCTCCATCTTGGCCAGAAGTCTGTATGTATCTTAATGCTCCTGGGGAAAGACAAATAAAATGAATGCTTAAGTTAAAATTGAATATAAATTAAATTTTAATATCATTGTATCATTGACTAAATTGTTTTATTTATACTTGAAAATCAAAATCATATTAATTTACTTAGTACTTTTCTTTGTCATTTTAATATTTCTGCATTAAAATTGCTCAGATTTGTGGATTTGCAGATAAAATATATCAACTAAGCTGCTATTGAATCTAAAGTAAGAGATAATTTTTAAAAATTTTTGACTTACCAAAACTAACCAAAAAAGAAGACTCAGAATAAGAGAGAAGGGATTTAGATATTTGTTTGCACATTATTACTAGCTTGAGGGTATATTGGAATATCAATTCTCTTCTTTTGATTTTTGTGTCCTAATATACAACAAATCAACAAACAGCAAGGGTTGGAGAGGTTGTGAAGAAAAGAGAAACTTACTGCACTGTTGGTGGGAATGCAGACTGGTATCACTGTGGAAAACAATATGGAATTTCCTCAAAAAAACAAAAATGGAACTGCCTTTGGTTCCAGCAATTCCATTGTTGGGATTATACCCTAAGGATCCTGAAACACCAATTCAAAAGAACCTATGCACCCCAATATTCATAGCAGCACAATTTACAATAGCCAGGTGCCGGAAGCGACCTAAGTGCCCATCAGTAAATGAGTGGATCAAAAACTGTGGTACATTTACACAATGGAATACTAAGCAGCAGAAAGAAAGGAACTCCTACTTTTGGGACAGCATGGATGAAACTGGAGAGCATTATGCTAAGTGAAATAAGGCAGGCAGTGAAAGATAAATACCGTATGATCTCACCTATAAGTGGAACCTAATCAACAAAACAAACAAGTGAGTGAAATAGAACCAGAGACATTGAAATACGGAACAAACTGACAGTAACCAGAGGGGTGGGGGGAGAGGGATGATAAGGGATAATAGGGGAAGGGCTATCAAGCAACATATATAAAGGACACATGGACAAAGCCAAAGGGGGTAGTGTTGAGAGTGGGAGGAGGGGATGGGTGGGGTGGGGGCATGGTGGGGTAAAAATGGAGACAACTGTACTTGAACAACATTTAAAAAAGGACATTAGGCTTGCAGCAGTTTTAATAGTCTATGTAAATTTATTATTTCAAAGTGGCCAATAGCAATGACAATATTGGTACTAGTTATTTGTATGTGTTTACATTTGAATATTTATTTGCACACTACTGATTTTTGCTTCTACTTAAAAATAAGAATAATAAGAATGGCTAACACACATAAACTTATAATGGTCCAGATACTCGTTTAAGCACAGTATCATTGTGAAAGCCCTGATGAGTAGGTTCTATATTCTCTCCATTTTATAGATGAAAGCTGAGGCAACAACATACTGATTTGGTCAAGGATACTCAGTTGGTAAGTTATGGGCTTATGTTTGGAAATAAGAGTCAGTTCTGTTAACTGCAATATTATACTGTTTTATTTGTCTAAGATATATATGCTTATGGTTTAACCTATTATGATGCATTGCACTGAATGCAGGCATGCAGTGAATAAAATACAACAGGTCACTGCCCTTGTGTAGCTTACAGGCTGATAGGAAAGGAAGGACAGGTAGACATTACAAGTGTGCAATGATATCCAGGTCTTCCTGCTTGCTGGCAGCTGGATGGCCATACAGCCAGGTTGATTTTGAAGTTGAGCTATTGAGAAGTGATGACTATTGTTAGTGAGGATAAAAATGTAGAATTTGCTCTCTTGAATATGTCACATGTGAAATGAGTCCTGCATTATAAATAGGAGTTAGCTTGGTGAGATAAATAAATACAAATTAGTGTTCCAAGCACTGAAAGAACAAATGGGTGAATCACGGACCCACGAGTAAAGCCAAATTAAGGTTTGCATTTTAAAATGTCACTCTACTAGCAATATGGCAAATATAGGAGAAAGCAAAAATGCATGCAATATATCAAGAGATTTTACCAGCCATCAGGTAAGAAATGATGAAGCTTGTACAAATGTGCTAGCAGTGAACATGGATAAAAGTGGACAGATTTCATGAATATTCGGTAGATGAAAGACAGAGAATTTGGTTACTAGTAGGAGGAGAGAGAAAATGTCCAAACATGGTGCTCAATTTCCAGTTTGAACAACTGGTTGTTTTTTACTAAAACTGACTGAAAAAAATGAACAGGAGAAATGGTTTAAGAAGATGAGGTAGAAGGGTGCATTCAAATATTGATTTTTTTTTAATCTAAGATGCTTCATGTTATCCAAGTGGGGCTGTCAAGGGTTTATGGTTTTTGCTGTGTTTTTTTTTTAAGATGGAAGAGGCTTATATGTGGTTAGTCTTTATAGAGATGAGTGAGTGTAGTAGTAATTTTTTCTTAAGAAACAGAAAAGATGCAGTAAACAAACAGAAGGAAGCTATGATCCCTGATGTAGTAGGAATAAAAATGTACAAATCAAACTCTTTGCATCTCTAAACTTCTCTGGTAGGCACTGAGACATCTCCACAATTAGATTCATCTGGATTAATTATCAGGGAAATTCTGGCATTATATATCTTCTTTAAACATTAATCATCAGTTAAAAAAATCTTTCCTGTCAAAAAATAATTTCTAATTCTTCCATCTAATTCTTCCATTCTTTCTTAATTCTTCCTGAATTAAGACAAAAATTTCTCCTCATCCTTTTCGAATATAATTCCAGCTCAATCTCTTTGGTTTTAAGTATTTCTTCACACCAGCTTGATCTTTTCTAAACTCCCATCACAGTCTTGATGCTGCCCATGAAAAAGCTCTCTTGAAAAGAAATAGGCTATATGAATTCTACCACTGTGATGGAAACAACATATGGCTTTTTCATACTGTTTATAGGATATACCAGCGCATTAACATAAGAATGACTCAACAGTAAACAAAACAGGGCATTCTAATTGTTGTGCCATGGATAAAAGTTGCCATGGAAAAAATAGCTGGAGTAACTGGTATTTGTAAACAAAAACAAAACGTTTGGTGGCAGAAAACCAAATGTTCTTAGTCTAGGACTCCTTCTTTTCTGATACGGACAAGTTTTGTGTGTGTGTATTAATATCTCTGATTGAAGTATTGTGTTATGCAATATCGGGTGCATATTTCATTCAAAATATGATCAAGTTAAATAATAGATGCAAAATGATAAACATTACATACATAAACTTCAAAGTACTGCACAAATATCAGTTATTAGTGATTTTAACTGGTGTGCCAGAACACATCTCGTGAAGATAAGGATGTAGAGAGGTAAAAGTGAGGAGAGTGTCCAAAAGTAAAAAAGCTGGGCTGGCTTCAAAATGATAACCTTGGAAAATGACAAAGAAGGTATAGGACTGTCACTGACTGGGAAATGGACCATGTGATTCATAGGTGGGCTCGGGTGATGAAGAATACTTCACATCCCTTAAGTCAAGCACTCATTATACTTTTTCCTCAATTATCCCATAAGTGTTTTTCTCTGTATTTCAGAGAATGAAATAGCATAGACTAATAAATACTATTTAACATCTTCAGTATCACCAAGTTTTTATTTCCTTTATAATTTATTTAAATCTCAGTTGTTAGAATACTTTAAGATTTAAGCATATGTTTATTTCTCTAATTATTTTTTATTATTTATTTTTTTCTATTGTTTGTATAGATTCAGAAAATGGTCTTTGTATAATCACAATGCTTTACAGTGGATACAGAATTTCTTTAGCTTAATTGGTGGTCAATTCATACAATTCTTCCATGAATGCTTTGATTAAATATATGAATTCTCTAGTGTTGGATTTGTTACCTCTGTGTCATTAAATCAAGTTATTAATAAAATTTCCCCAAATATCCTATAACCTCACTTATTCTTTTGTTTTTTTATTGATTAGCTAATAAGTCAAGGACATTGAAATTACTTTAGAGACATATTTTTACATTGTTCTGTTTAATTCTGTCTATGTTTGCTTCTTATATTTTGAGACTACAATATGAGGTCCATGCCTGTTTGGAATTGTACATCTTCCTGGTGAATTTAAATGTATTTATTATATATACATCCTCTTTATATACAATGATGACACAAAGTTTATTTTATATTTTGCTGATAATAATATTAACCACAATGATAGCCAACAATTTTTGAACACCTACTATGTAAAAAACATTTTTGTTTTCTTAATATGTATTGTTTTTTTAATCTTCACAATATACTGGCTAGTAGGTACCACGATAGTTAAAACCCTCCAGTACAGATTAGAAAGGTAAGTAACTTTACTACTTTGATAAAATTATAACAGCAAAGATCCTAATCCAGACAGTCAGATTCCAAAGTCCATGCTCTCAACCACAGCACCAGCTTCCTTCAGGTTAGTGTTACACAACATTTCTTTTCACTCTTCAGTTCACAAACTTTCTTTATGAACTTATGTCTTAAGTATCTCTTGCATGTAAGATACAGCTGACTTTAATTTCATCCAATTTAAAATTGATATCTTTAATTGGGAGTTCTATTTCAAATTAAGGGTCATATTTGGAATTATTACCACCATCTTACTTCATTTACATTAATTTGTTCTGTTTTTTCATTAGTCTTTCTGTTCGCTTTTCCAGCTTTAATTTAAAAAGCAAGGTATCATGTGTAAGGTGGAGTGTACTAGTATTAAATGCATAGCCTGTAGATTTTTAATGTATCTATACAATCATGTAATTGCCACCCAAATAAAGACACAATGTATTTGTTTGTGTGATGGTTAATTTTATGTTTCAACTTGATTAGGCCACAGGGTGCCCAGATATTCATTACAAATTATTCTGGGTGTGCCTGTGAAGGCATTTCTGGGTGGGATTGAACTTTGAATTTGTAGACTGTTTAAAGCCGACAGTCCTCCCCAGTGCAGGTGGGCCTCACCTGGGCAAACCCTGGGCAAGGGCGAATTTGCCCCCTCCTCTGGGCCTCACAGTCTTCAAGCTGCACCCAGACTAGAGCTTACACCATCAGCTCCCCTGGTTCTTAGACCTTTGAACTCAGACTGGAACTATGTTACCATCTTTTCTGAGTCTACAGGGTGCTGATTGAAGGTCTTGGGACCTCTCAGACTCTATATCCATGTGAAGCAACCCCTTGTAGTCAATTTCTCTGTCTTTTTTCTTTCTTCCACTCTTGCTCTTTGTATATGTACATACATTTAGACACAAACACACAAAGAGAATATATGTATATATATGCATACATACGCATACAAAGGGGGTTATACATGTGTACATACGTATATACATATGTGTGCACATACATATATACACAAACATGTGTAACCATGTATGCATTTATATATAGGTGTGTGTCTTTATATACCAATTGGTTCTATTTCTCCTGACAACTCTGATTAATACACTTTGAGTCTTTGAGTTTACTTTGTATTTTCTCTTTAATTCTTGAAAAGTTATATACTCTATTTTTAATTTTATTAGTGGTATTCTTACATTTTTATCTTAATATATAACTTTCTGTTCAATGTAACATGACTTGCTAAAATCCAAAACCACACCTTTTCTATACCAGAAAGGAAACTTGCTCATATGCTCCATTCTCTCCTCAAGGACATGAAAACAACACAGCAAATACAAATTGCTATAAAGAACATTTCACATTAAAGTGAGTTTTGGGTCTGAACAGTGGTGAGCTGCCGCTATGGGGGGATGGTACAGGAAGGGGCCGGCTGCAGGGAAATGTGTGGGGCTGATGGTCCTGCATGTCCTGTGGGACAGATGTGGGGAAAGAACAGGACTGAAGCCACCAGGAGCATCATTTTTAGTGATTTGTAGCACAAACTTAGAATGATTTTTTAAAATATTTAATTTGGGTCCCAAACACTTTCATGCATCTTTCTATCTTTAGTTTTGCTACATTGTAAAAAATATCATTGAACCTAATTGGTCTCTTTGGTGGCAAGAAGAATCTTAGTTTATGCCCATATGGAAAATTGTCCTTAAGGAAGAGATACAGAAATGCATAAAAGTCGTCAGCAAAAATATCTGTGAAGAAATAAACATAGTTTTATATTTCTCTCACAAAAGCTTCCTCACAGATTGTGAAAAGAAGTGTACAGAAAGACAAATTAATCATTCTCAATTATTTTCAATCAAAACCATGTAACTCAAGATTAGTAAGTAATTCATTATTTTCAGGAACAATTGCTGTGTGATTTTTGGCATTTTTGGATGTTGTAGTAAAAAATCTTTCTCTGGGAGATAAATTGTTGAATAAACATACAGAGAAGGAATATTTTGTCTGACTATGCCAATATATGTAAACTTTAGGTTTAAAAGTGCAAACAGCTATTTAGTAAATCATTCCTTAGCTAATGATCTGAGGGTTTTCTCCATAACATTCAACAGTTTAATTATAAAAAATCCTTAATTACCACTTTTGAAAAAGAAAAAAGTTCCTAGAAAAATGTGGGCAATTTACTTAGCTACAGCTTAATTTATGCTGTTTAGAAATATTTGTCATTATTTTGAGTTCTAAACTAAGTGGTAAAATATTTTTTGGATTCATACATCTCTATGGAGCTCCTTGAATTAAAAAAAAAATCCCTTCTAATTATTTGTCCTTGTTTCTTATATTCATAAATAATAGAAAAATAATAAATAGTAATATATATTAAGCAATTATTTTGTGCCAGCCATAGTTCTAACTTATTTAACTTTCATGATGATCCAATTTGGATGTGCTCTGTAGAGATAAATGAAGTGCAGTTAACAAACTGAGGCACAGTAACAAAACTGATAAACTGATAAACCATTGAATAAAAGTTAAAGTTTTAAATGTACAATGAGAACATCTGTTTCCAAAACATTATTGTGAATGTTCAGTTAGTTAATTGATTAAAAAATTATTGATACACTATAAGGTACTAGTCACACTTAAGTGGTTGATTATTAGTAGCAGGAATTGTAAAAGTATTAGTGAAACTAGTTATATCAGTAGCTTCTCAACAATTAACCCCAAAATATTTAATTTTATATACAGAGCTTTTGCTCTGCTTTATTTTAACCAGAGGATAACTTCAATTTTCCTGCCAACAGTCAATTCTTTTCATAGTTGATAGTGTAGTGGTTGGACTTGTGACAAGGTCACAAGCTGACTTTGAAGTTCTGGTGTGAAGTGTCTATGGCAAGAAAATAGCTTTTCAGTTCTCCTCGGAATAAATGAGATTGAGCCATGGTCCTCTTTATGGTCTAAAATAAAAAGACTCCATCGATTGAATTGATCAGGAGTCTATTCTCCTCAAATAGCTGCTGTTTGTAAAATTTCCTGTAACCTACCTGACCTTGCCCATTATTGACATTCAGACTTCTACGTACTCGAAAAGAAGAACTGAGTCACCAGGGAATAAAATACCCTTTAGCTGTGGCTGGTATGCCTACATTTCTCCGCCACTGAACTCGCAGGTGTATGCACCTTCTATTTTAATGGTATTTCATCCAGGGGGCTGCTTTACCATAAATGGCTTGCTAGTTAATCAGAGAAAGCAGAAATACGGTTCTGTTCACCAAAAGCACTGCAATTACCTTCAAATACTATCAGAAAGTGTGTCTTGAAATATGCAGGTGTGCCAGTAGCTATTTTAAGTGAAGGTCACAGTTGCTCATATATGTGAATTATTAACTTCTGAGCTTCCTTAACCAAAGGTGGAAAAGAAAATACAGATTTGCCAGGTCTGACTGTCTATAAGGATGCATAACATAGTTAATATATTGCCTCTAGTAGTAAGGATGATTTATTTTAGAGAAAGTAGGTATATTTTTATACCAATGTATAAAAATGATCTTTGAGACAAGATGATTCTGCTTGCTATTTAATATGATCTGCCAGTCACTACTTAATCCTTACATTGACCAAGGCTAATCAAGTTTTACGATATTTTAGTGCAAACAAGATTAACTCATTATGTTTCTAATGTGACTGATTTTTTGAATGTCAGTACCTTCAGATTAGATTTATTAAGTAGTATCTATGCCAAGAACTAATATTCTCCTTTCAGACTGGAAACAAATGGTTTCATCTTGGTTTGAAATCTTTTTGAAGCAGACACCAAGGTGGATTTAGAAATACGAGAGAGTTCTTGGAGGTAACACCTATGAAAGACAGAGAAGGAAGCAGGAGCAGGCAGAGGAAGATCTCTGAGAACAGCGCAGACCTGAGGGCTGTGAAAGACATCAAGACATCAGGGAGGAAGAAAGGCCAGTTCGCACTGTCCTCACAATGCGGTGCAGCTCAGAGGAAGTGTCAGCCACCCCAGTGGGGGGCTCTAGCATAAACACTGCCCGCAGAGGAGTCTCATTTGGGGCAAAAATGTTCAGGACCCACAGTCCCTCCAAGCATACTTTGGGTAGGCAGAATAATGACCCCTCAAATACACCAACATCCTAATTCCCCAAACCTGTATATATGTCATGGTACGTACATGTCATATGTACACAGTAAAGAGAAATTAAGATTTCAGATGGTATTAAGCTTCTTCCTAATCAGCTAACTTTGAGACAGGAAAAATAACTTAGATTATCCAAGATTTCACAATATAATCTTCATTGCCCTTCAAAAGTGGAAGCTCTGGGAAAAAAAGGAAGAAAAACCTCTCTCTTAAGTATTCAAATGTTATTAACACATTGGTACATAGAAATCATGAGTTACAGTTTTTTTCTTTTTTTACATATGTAAAATTCCTTATTTAATCCTATTGAGAGAAGAAAATAAACGCTGTATGATTTCAAAGTTCTTATATTTAATGAGACTGATTTTGTGAGCCAGCTGTGGTATATAGGTGAACACACCTAGTACACTTGAAAATATGAGTACCCTGCTATGTTAAGTGAATACAGAGCTGCATGACTATCGTGTAGTTTGAGGTGGTTGTCTTTACTGATCCTTTGTCTAGTTTAACAGTTGCAGAGAGACATGTAAAATCTCTATTACTGGGAAGTTGTATTGCCCTGTGAAGTCTGATATTTTTGCTCCATGTGTTTTGAAACTTTTCTATTAGAAACAAATACTTTCATGGTTTTTATGATAAGTTGATTGTCACATTACAAAATAGCCGTATTTTTACCTGGTAATACATGTCACCAAGTTCTATATCATTGGACATAAAAGTGCCACTTTAGTCTTCAATTATTTATATTTCCTTGTGTGTTATTTTTCATCTACTCTCAAATGGTTTTCAATATATTTTGAAATGATTGCTATTATTACCATTTTCTTATATAACTTTTAGATAAATTGGCAGTTGAATTTTTCTTTTTAAAAATAATTTATTGACAATCTCTTCCTTTAACTGGAATGTTCTGTCCAATCTCATTTACTGTAATTATTTTTGATAGTTAATTTTAATGTGTCTACTTGGCTCGCCTATAGTACCCAGTCAGTTAATCAAACACTAATTTATGTTGTAGTGAGGTATTTTCAGATGTGGCTAACATTAATATTCAGCTGACTTTAAATGAAAGAGTTGGCATGGAAAACATGAATGGCTATCCAAGCTGTTGACAATCTTACTCATATGTGGAATCTAATGAACAAAATAAACTGACAAACAAAATAAAAGCAGAAACTGACAGATTTCAGAGTATAGGGGTGGGAGGACTGAAAGATATAAGCCAAAGAACATATATGCATATAGGCATAGCTCATGGACATAGGCAGGAATGTGATGAAGGCGGGGGTGAGGAGCATGAGCTGGACAGGAGGCAAAGAAAAGGAAAATGGGGGACATCTGTAATAATGTTAACGATAAGAAACTTTCTGCACTGGCTGGTGTGGCTCAGTGGATTGAGTGCCAGTTTGCAAACCAAAGGATCGCTGGTTCAATTCCCAGTCAAGATACATGCCTCGGTTGAGGGCCAGGTCCTCAGTAGGTGGTGCATGAAAGGCAACCACATATTGATGTTTTGCTCCCTCTCTTTCTCCCTCCCTTCCTTTCTCTCTAAAAATAAAAATAAATGAAAAACCTTTAAAAAATTCTGAGGAAAAGCCAAAAAATAAAAATAAAAGAACAAAAGCTGAGGTTTTCTATAGAAGAACAATTCTGCTGATATTCCTCAGCATTAACTCTCAAATCAATTTCTGCCCTACAAATTTAGGATTTCAAGATCCAACAATGCCTGGTACAGTTTTAAAAAATTAATCTATAGTTATATCATTGTCAATATCAATATAAATATATAGAGATAGGTAATGGCATAGCCATAATTAGATACAGGTAAAACTTCTTTAGTTCTGTTTTTCTGGAGACCACAAATTGATCCATTATATTATGTGGCTAGATTTAATTCTGCCATTTTTAATTGATTCATTTTGTTTACCCCTTTTAAATTGTTCTTCAGTTCTACTTTTGAGTATTGTTTTAGATTATTTAAAAGACTTTTAGAATTTAATTATAATTATTCTATTTGCTATTTAGTTCTTCCTTTTCTCAAAATTATTTACTAATTCCTGTTGTGAATAAAAATTATATATCCTTTAATATTCACACCATACTTAGAGTTAATATTCTATCACTGCATATGAAATGTAGAAAATTTGCCTGCCTAAAGGCTTATTTACTCTCATATCACTTTATTCTGTAGTTTTCGTGTGATATATCTAAGACATTATATTACTCACAAGTTAACAGTAAAATTTTTGCTTTGAAATTTGTATGTATTTTAAAGAGTTTAAGAGGAAAAAAGAGTACTTTATATTTACCCAGATATTCATGTCATTTTCAGTGTTCTTAATTCCTTAAGGAAAAAATATATATTCATCTCTTGCCATTTTTCTTGAGCCTTAAAATTATCCTAATCATTTCTTGTAGAGCAGACTTGCTGTTGACATATTCTCTTACTGATCATTTAATCTTCAAATTTCATTAAATTTTATGCATTTTTATTGTTGTTCAAGCACAGTTGTCTCCACTTTCCCCCCATTCACCGCTCCCTCCCACCCTCAATTCTACCCACCTTTGGCTTTGTCCATGTGTCCTTTAACTTGTTACTTGATGACCCTTTCCCTTCTTTTCCTTGTTATCCAACTCCCCCCTCCCTTCTGATTACTGTCAGTTTGTTTTTTATTCCGTGTCTCTGGTTATATTTTGCTTGCTTGTTTGTTTTGTGATTGCATTCCACTTATAGGTGAGATCATATGGCATTTGTCTTTCACTGACTGGCTTTTTTCACTTAGCATAATGCTTTCCAGTTCCATCCATGCTATTGCAAAGGGTATGAGCTCCCTCTTTCTTTCTGTTGCATAGTATTTCATTGTGTAAATATACCACAGTTTTTTGATCCACTCATTTACTGATGGGCACTTAGGCTGTTTCCAGCACTTTGCTATTATAAATCACACTGCTCTGAACATTGGGGTGCATAGGTTCTTTTGAATTGGTGATTCAGGATTCTTAGGGTATAATCCCAGCAGTGGAATTGATGGGTCAAAAGGCAGTTCCATTTTTAGTTTTCTGAGGAAATTCCATAATATTTTTCACAGTGGCTGCACCAGTCTGCATTCCCACCAACAGTGTGCCAGGGTTCCCTTTTCTCCACAGCCTCTCCAGCACTTGTTTTTTGATTTGTTCATTGTAATCCACAAATTTCTTTATTTTGCCTTTGTTTTTAAATGATATTTTTACTTGGTAGAGAATTCTGAGTTTAACGTTATTTCAAGCACTTTAAAGTTATCCTTTTACAGTCATCTGGACCCCTTTAATGAGAAGTGCACGCTCATTTGAATTGTTTTTCATTTGAATTGTTTTTATACCTTTAACTTGTCTTGCCTACCTTTCAAGATTTTCTTATTGTCATTGTTATTCAGCAGTTTGACTGTGATTATAAAGAACAATGCTTCCTGTGATGAAGGAAGCATTGTTTCCTTCCATTTATTCTTCTTATTTGTTGTTGTTCTCCTAGCATTTGTAAGTGTACTTCTTTCTCCATATTGGGCATATTCTGAGCTGCAATGTTGTCAAACATGTATATATATTTTTCCCATACTCCCATGTTTCCCTTTCTGGTATTCCAGTTACTGATATATTAGAACTTTTGATATTGTCTGACAGGTTCCTGAGGTTTTATTTATTATTTAAATACTTTTATCTTGATTTTTCTCTCTAAGACAAATGACAAGGAATTTTCAGTAGAAGCAGCAACATGTGATATATAAGGCACAGAAACTTAAATAAAGATTGTTTACACAGGGCACAGAAAATAAATAAACCCTTATGTCTGATACACAGGCTGTGTACCTATAGTCTCCGTTATTTTTGTTGTGACAGCCCAGACTAAGACATACCTCTTATACAGAAAATTATAGCATAAGAAGAAAATGTAAGTTAGGCACATTGTATTTGTTTTTTACTTTCAGTCCTTCCTTCCCTATCTGCAATCAGAAGATAGAACATGTAAGTGAAATGTTTACAAGTCAAAATATAATTGTTTTAGAAGTTGAGATAGTTTTGTGTCATTTCCAATATTATGCTATGAATGGAATATATACACATGCTATGCATCCACATGTGTATGTGGTAAAATGCAAGTTGTGTGTAATTTTGCACTTCACCAAGAGCGAACCCTAAAGTAAACTATTGACTTTGAGTGGTAATGACTTACCAAGGTATGTTCATCAATGGTAACATACGTATTACTCTGGCTCAGGAGGTTGGTAATGGAAGATGGTGGGGGTGGGAAGCAGGAAGTACATGGAAAAGGAGAAATCTCCGTCCTGTCTGCTGAATTTTGCTGTGAACCTAAAACTGCTCTAAAAAATGAAGTCTATTAGAACAAAAATTTTAAAAAAAGAAACAGAACAAACAAACAACAAAAATCTCTTAAGGTAAAAGTTGCTGGTAGAATTTTTATATTAGTACATTTACCAAACAGTATCAGGTATATATATCTACATCTTTCTGTGCTTCCTTGGGAAATAAGTTTAATATTGACAAATATTGTGAAATAAAACCCTTTTGTAGGGAATGTCTTTGTGAATGATCTCAAGTTATTTATTCAATATGTTATGAGAAGCTCTAATCCTCCATTTATTCATTCTATGCCTGCACTGTTTCACTTGTGGTTTCCACATCCCCATAGCAAATATCTCTTTAATCCTGGCTCTCAGTTTTTCTAGGATTTCAAATTTATTTTCAAACACAATAATCTATGCTGGCAGGTCCAATTATATTTGACTAATGAATTGAAACTTGTTTGACTTCTGTGCAAAATGTGGTGAATGCTTTTAGCATTATTTTAATTTCCTTAATCTACTGCTTAGGAAACGGGAGTTTAGATTAACTTTGCTGGCAAATAAGACGTGGAGGAAGGAAAATTGACCTTGTGATTTAAAAATAAAACAAAATAACATAAGTCTATCTGGATTTAATACACACAAAATCTTCCTTAATGAATACATAAGACATCTCTTTAGAAAGTCAGCCACAGTGCATTCTAACATATTGAGCCCCTAGGCATTTAGTCTTGACCGTAAGTCTGAAACTTTGGGGTTTGCATTTTGCTTAGCAGTGATGAGATACTTTGCATATCTTGATGAAGTAAATGAGCATAATTCACAGAGGAAAGTTGGCAGAATATTGAAATATTTTTATATTCTGAGCATTATTTGTACATGGCTAATGAATTTATAAATGTTAGAAATAGTGCCCTCTGAACAAAAAAATACTACTTGATTACCATAGAACTTGGAGAAAAATCTCTCAGCATTATCATCAACATCTATCATTTATTTTCTATTTACTATGTCCTAGATGTCTTGCTAAATGCTCTACATATATTTTATTTGTTCCACATGATAAACCTATGTGCTGAATCATTATTAATCTTCTTTACAGATGATACTGGTTTGCCTATCATCACAAAATGTAAACGATGTTACTAAGGCTTAAATTCAGGCCGTCAGCCTCCAAAACCCAGACAACCTCTTAATCACAATACCAAATTCTGCACGTAAAAACTGAGGATGCATAGCCCCTATTTCAGGAAAAACATTACCATACCCCAGCTCTTTAAACCATTCACAGCCCATTCACAGCTTCTTTATGTTTTACTTTCCTTTTTCTTGAATTATAGTTAAAATTTATTATAGTTGATAGGGTATTTTTATATACACTACACAATTTTAGACTAGCAACAATTTTGTGACTAAAGTAAAGAAATATGACTATCATCATCATTCTGTTAGACACCATGGAGTACTGGAGATCAGAAATGACTTGTTCAAAATTATATACCTCTCACATGATGAATTCAGTATCACAATGCACACCTTAGGACAGCAAACACCAAGTTACTTTCCCTTTATCATAGTGTTACAGGGTGCAGCCAAGAGGTGGGACCCCAAATGGGCATTTGAAATGGGGCCCAGAACTTAAGGTGTCCAGGAGATTTTAAGATGTCTCTCCCCCCAACCCCAGGGTGTGGGTTGGGGGAAGGGACAAATGGAGCAGGGCCATTGAGAGGTGTTTTGCATAGCAACAGCCTTACAGCTAAGCTCTGCCGTGGTCATTTAACATATCTATAGCCTTTGGCTGGCTGCTTAGATATGTTAAATAGCTGTGGCTATGCTCTGGGCCAGGGGAATGGAAGTAACTTCCCCACCAAGACATAACTGGGGGGCAGGTCCCCCGAGTTACAGCACCTGGGTGGGAGCTTGGAGATGATTGACTCCAGGACATAGGGCCACACCTGCCCAGACTCATGATGGCAGCCCAGTAAAGCTGGAAGGATACGAGTTCTGGCTTGTGAAGCTGAGTGTGGGAGGAGTCTGCAGAGGAAGATTGGCCGTGGGGTTTAAAAACCTAGACTTGGCGGCCATTGAGGAAGGAGAGAACCATGCGGCTTTAGCAGAGTGGGAAGGACCTCAGCCATAGAGGACAGAACCATGTGGCTGTGGAGGTGCAGAGAGGATCACGACCATTGGAGAGAGAGCCACACAGCTTTAGCAGAGTGAAAACTCCCGCAGCCCTGAGAAAGGGAGAACCATGTGGCCTGGACAGAGTGGGGACCCCCACAGCTTTAGAAGAGGAACCACCACCTGGTTTTAGCAGAGATCCCGGCAACTCAGCTGAGGGTTCCGGGAACCCAGGGAGGTCTCCCAGTTGAGATGGAGGACTAACTGGGAAGAACCAGAGGACTGCCTGAGCCATGGACTTCTATTTCCTTTCCTGAGATACGGTACTGTGGGCTGGGCAAAAGGGGAAGGAAGGAAGGACTGTGTGTGTTTGTGGGTGTTTTTAAGGACTTGAGGATTTTTGATAAAGACATCAGGTCACTACTTTAAGTTTGTATAGCATTAAATAAACATTTCCTTTCCTTTTCACAAATCTCTGGCGTTGAGAAACGTCTTTCCTTGGGCGGCGGACATAATGGACCTGGGGCCTTCTTTCAATAATAGTATATCGTCCCAGGCCCCCCTTGGTGTGTTCTGTAACAATAGCAGTTTTCTGCAATTTTGAGACTCAATTTTCTTTTTTCATTTTTGTTTATTATATTTTCCATTACTATTTCCCCCATACCCTTTGCCCCATCCTTCCTCACCTCCCCCTCAAAATCACCATTGTTGTCTGTGATCAAGAATCCCCTTGTTCAATGTTCTTTAGCATTCTTGTGGATATATAAATACTGTAATCGTAATTAATGAAATTACATATTAATAAATATTAACCACTAATAACTATTTTTGCATACTAATTGATGATAATTTATTTACATCAATTTATTCCTTTCTATGTCTTCAGAATTCAGCTATGCTTTTAATACGGACATGTATTTTGTTTCATATCATTTTAGTTTATTTAATGCAATTTATACCAGTTATGATAGTTTTTTAAATGACTAAATAATCACTGTTAAAAAATCAATATCAGGGAGCTATGATATAGTGAAAATAACTACAACATACAGGAAGTTGTAAAGTATTCAATAAAAATATTATAATGATTTAGAGATTTAGATGAATGCCAGGAAGAAATATGGAATAGGCTGCTAGAAATACAAGACTAGACCTATAGCACAAGAAAGTTTTAGATGTGAATTTCTGAGTCAGCTGAGAGAAGTGAAAATGAAAAAAAAATCACTTTTTGCCAGAAATTGAGTCAAATCAAGAAATGTAGACAGTAGAGATGGCTTAGGTTAAATTTTAAAAAGCTCATTTCAGGCTACATATACTGCTGTAGTATTTGTTCAGTAAAGTTCATAAACTGACTTCTATAAGTCTATTCTGAATGTTAACAATATCTCAATGAATCACTTGCATTGGAGATATAAAAGAAAATGATGACACAGAGTTCTGTGTCATCAAAGGTATATATCTCCATGTCTCTTTTTTGTAGGTGAGCAAGAAGAGGCTGAGAGTGTTTTGCTCAAGGTTACAAGGTATAGAAGCAGAACTTCAATCCACAATGTACAGATTCCAACAAGGCAAATGGCTTGTTACTGTAATCATTTTCCACAGTGCGACCACATTTGTGAGATGTTTGCTATTCCCATAATTGCAGGGCACACTGTGTATTAGAATTCCTATGCATGTGTTAAAGGTTCTGACAAACATTTTATCAAAGAAACCTATTTGAATTTGCCTGATGCAGTCTTCCACAAATTTCCCTGGATATGAACACTGCTTCTTTCTGCATAACATCTGTTGTGCTTCCTACAATAACACTGTACAGCCTCCACTGGCATTTTTAGGGAATGAATTTTCTCTTCTGGCACAGATATTTCACAAGGGGTCACTGTGGCCAGACTTCTTAAGTAATAAGCATTCAGTTTTACAGAGAAAGAGAAAAATGAGGTCTCAAATAATGCTGAGTTGTCCTTATACTCATTGACTTTTCTAAATAGACCAAAGCATGGCTTGGCCAGGTATTATGTTCTGGCTGGTATAAAATAAAACAGTTTGAAGAGCTGCCTCAGAGTCAGTGAACTGAGGGGATTTCCTGGAGTTACAGAACTGAATTAACCACCTTCCTCTGGGTCTGCATACTGGTGATAAGAACCTAGGTATGTTTCTATGCCTTGACCATTGTGGTTCAGTTGGTTGGGCATCATTCTGTAAAGCAAAGAAGGATCGCCAGTTTGATTCCTGGTCAGAGCACATGCTTGAGTTGTGAGTTTGGACCACAGTCAGGTGCATGTGGGAGGCAACCAATCGATGTTTCTCTCCATCTCTTTTTCCCTCCCTTCCCTCCCAATCCCCCCAAAAAACCTAGGTATGTTTCTAAAGAAAGCCTTATTTAATTTACTTATCCCTCACCAAAATACAAAGTGATGGGTACTATTGTAACCCTGTTTTACAGACAGAGAACTTGAGAGGAATATTAAGTTGCCTAAAAGTATGTAGCTATTAAGTATGTGATTGTATTAAAATTCAGAGAATCCGGCTCTAGAATCTATGCTTTTAAACACTATGCTGTAAGACCATAATTTTACCCATCACTTTCTTGTTTTTGATATTAGACCTAAAAAACTATTATAAAAATTGGCTTAAATGGTTAAAATTACCCATAGTCATTTCTGGCAGTCTTTTAAAAGGTCATGTTGATTCGTTTGCCTCTACATAATCTAAATACATACACAAAAAATTAAATAGAAATACCGTGGTTGGTTCCTCACGCCAGTATTTAGAGTTGCTAGTCTCAAAGTATCACTTAAAACACTGTAAATTCACTGTTCATCACATAAACATTATATTCATTGCATTGACATATTTTATACTTTATTGAATCATAAACAAGCTCTCAGATATTTCTAAAAATTCTATAATTTTTTTGAGACAAGATATTCTAGGTTAAAGTTGCACTCAGTCAAAATTTTTAATTAACCAACACTTTCTTCCTCACCTCTTGGTCTTCTTACAACTCTTAACACACAATCAAGAATGCCTTTGGGCTTAACAACTTGGAGTCCCTTTTTTAAAACTTGATTTGCATCCAATATTTCTCACTTGTAGCTATGGACAATTTACTCATTTTCTCTGAGTCTCAATTTTGTCACTATCAAAACTCAAGTTTTTATACGTCCTTTACCCGCTATTTTTAGGATTGAATTATTTCTGTAAATCCTTAACTGCCATAAAAATTGTATATAAGACTGGGCTACATAAACTTCAACACATGATAGTTCTTTCCTCAAGTAATTTTGGATAATTGAAATATAAACACAGTTAGAAATAAGCATGTGTATGTTTTTTATCAATGATATTCCTGCAGACTTGCATAAATTAGGTCACCGTTATGCCTTTTGCTAGCTGAATCAATGAAATTCTATAAAGACATTTTATTTTTTCAAAATTTCCCTCTAAAAATAAGACTAGACACAGTCATGATAAATAAAACTTAACAGATTTCTATTTTAGAAAACAGTTTTCTAAAATACATCCTCAATTATGAATATTGTTGTCTTTTGATATAGCATGAATCATTGGAAATTCTCTACAAATATAGCAATGTGCATTTCTGGGGATATTTATTCTGAGGGTAAAAGTTAGTGAATGGTTCTTTATAAAAATACTTTTGTGGTCTTTGTAAATAGAAATGTTAAGAAGGGAAAAATAATATTCCAAAGGCATGACTTAAAATTTAGGTTTCAGTCCCTATTTCTATGTTGCACTAAAAATTAATGATTTAGCACACTGACTGGAGATAATTTGTCTTTACTTAGAAAATCTACTGAGTTTAAGTGAAAGTGTTTATGAATGCCAAATATTAGTAGGGATAGTTTTAATTCTAAAATAGATAAAATGTACCTTGTATATTGTTATGAGGGGCAGGAGCTGTCTTGTTTTAAATGGATAGTTACATAGACTAGGCATAAATATTACAAAATTAAGTTAGCAAATTTAAACATGCAAAAAACTTGATTCTTCCTCCATAGTGCCACTCTTTTGTAGATCATCTGGTTGGTATCTTAGAATGTCTTTGCACATTCACAGAGTAAATATATGCAATCCAAGTAAATTGATGTTTGATGTCTAAATTCCCTTATAATTTTAGAAATCTCAAAGAAGTTGACATCACAAATGTATAGCTCACTTATTTTCCTGTGCACATTTTAGAGATTCATGAAAAGAAAATCTTCCTTCCTCCTGTCTGTTCGTTTCTTTTCTTCTTTCTTTTTCTTCGTTTTGTCTTCTTTTGTCTTTTATTTCTTTCTTTCTTGATTTCTTTATTCTTCTTTCTTTCTTATTTCTTCATGTCCGGACTTTCCTTCCTTCCTTCCTTCCTTCCTTCCTTCCTTCCTTCCTTCCTTCCTTCCTTCCCTTTCTTTCTTTCATTTATTCATTTTTGTTGTTGTTCAAGTACAGTTGTCTCCATTTTCCTGCCAACACTTTTCTCCACCCTACCCACCCCCAACTGCCACCCTCAATCCTACAGCCTTTGGCCTTGTCCATGGATCCTTTGTACACGTTCTTTTATGGCCCTTCCTCTTCTTTCCCCCATTATCTCCCTTCCCTCTCCCCTCTGGTCACTGTCAGTTTGTTCTTTATTTCAATGTCTCTGTTTTTATTTTGCTTGCTTGTTTGTTGTATTGATTAGGTCCCACTTATAGGTGAGATCTTATGATGATGAAACCATCAGAAACATATTTCTTAAATCAATAGCTTCAACATACAACTGAACCTCATTTACTAAACTGCATACTAAAAACAAAACGAGTTTAACAATCTGGTTTACATCAGAAACTCATAATGTGGGAGCCCAGGCCTCTATATTTAAACAAAAACTTTTTGCTGATGATAATGCATGCCAGACTTGAGAATTGCAGCACTGTTTTAATAGAAATGATGCTACTTAAAAAGTAAATTTTTTAAAATTTTCACTGCAGAAGCTTAATCCCTCCCAGTGATCAGACAATATGATGCTATTTAGGAAAAAAAGCCAACAAAGGAAAGTACAATATAACAAGGGTTTGATGAGTATTGGAGACAGATAGATCCCTGAATTACAGAGCAGGAAAAGGGCATTTTATTTTTAGTTCTGGTACTAACTAATTGTTTACCTCTTGACCTTTAACCTAGCTTCTCTAATTCTTAATTTCCTACTCTGCTAAATGATGAAGTTATTATATAAATAGTTTTTCAGATGTGCATATTTTCTGCACCAGTACTTGTTTCTCACCTAGACTCTTAAAACCCAAATCTATGACCCCAAAAAAAGGAAGTTTTTCTAACTGAAATTGAACCACAATTCCCTTGGTCAAACTTGGACTTCACTTTATATATGATAAGGAACCAAGGAAAACAATTTGAAAAGCAATGAACTAGGATATTGAAAAATATTCCGGATCTTATATTGTATATTCATGTATTTCTAAACAGAGAATGAAGCTGGTTTTATCTTATCTTTATAGGTTGGACTTAATAATCTCCTGGAAACACAGATTAAATGTGTGAAATGATTTTTCCTAGAATAAGAAAACTGTGTCCTCAAGGTTTCTATTGTTTAAACTTAAAGACAGCAAAATAAATCTTATCTTAAATAATTGAGTTATTGTCAAGCAAAGATAATTCCAAAAATATTCTTGTGTCACATAATGTAGCTTCTGTTCTGCATAGGAAATATCACGTGTCCTTGAATATTTTGGGGCATTTCAGCTTAAAGATGAAAAATGAGAGAAGCCTTGTGATCTTGTGCAATGGATCAAGTGTTTCTGTTTTTTTCTGAAAACCAGCTTCATCCTAAACTGTTCTACCAAAACAGACACAGAGAGTTGCTCCTTAATACAAAAAACCCTATATCTCTCTTTCAGATCCTGTTCAAACTAATTCTGATGACTAAAATATTTATAGTATTATTTAAAAAGTTATTCTGGGAGAACTGTATATTAACCAAATTTATGGGTTGCTGGAGGACCTGAAATATATATATATATGTTACCCTAAGTTTACCATGCTACTGACTACCAATGTTTATTGTAACTGAACTTTAACCTTACAGAAGATTTGAAAGAACTAAATAATGCCATATACAATCTATAATAAAAACCTTGCTATGTTTGCTTTAACATATATCTACTTTCTAGCCATCTCTCTATCCATTCTTCAATCTGTCTTATTTGTGGATACAGTTCATCTATCCATCATATTTTGGACACATGTAATTGTTAGTTACAGACATAGCGCACTTTACCTCTTGATTCTCCAGCCTGAATCATTAACCAGAGTCCAAAATTTTTATTAAAAGATTGATTTAGTAGGAGTAAAATTAGTAAAATGCACCAATCTTAAGCATGCCATTTGATGAATTTTGACAAATCTATTTATAACTACCAAAATATTAAGTACTACCATCATCCCGAACAGTCATTTCTGTCCCTTCCCAGTCAATTTATGCTTCTCTCAACCCCAATGAGATATAACAACTACTCTGATGACATTTTAGTCATAAATTAATTTAGTATATTCTAAAGTTTTATTTTACTATGCAGAATTTTTTGACATTATAAATTTTTCACATCTTGGTGGTTTGTTCTAATTTTACTGCTGAGCAATATTTTCTTTTATGAATATACCACAGTTGGTTTTTGTTTTGCTTTGTTTTGTATTCTCCTTTTGTTGAACTTTTGAGTTGTAAAACTGTCAGTTCTCATGAATAAACAGCTATGAACATTCCTATGGATTTCTCTTTGTGGATATATGTATTTTTCCAAGTTTGAGTCACTGATAAGTTATATATTTAGTTTTATAAGAAGCCATCAGAGTTTTTTAAAGTGACTGTAATATTTACACACTTACCCACCAACAGTGTAAGATAGTTTTTGTTGCACCACATTCACACTATTATTTGGTGTTGTCAATCCTTTTAACTTAAGCTATTCAAATACTGGTGTTATAATTTGCATATCATTGATAATTAACAATGTTGAGTACAATTTAATATGCTTATTAATAATTTAACTTCTTTTGTGAAGTGTCCAATCTTTTTGAGCATATTTCCATTAGATAGTTTCTTTCCCTTAAGTCACAACACACACATAAACAGCCATGTGTGTGATAACATATTGAAGTGTAAATGTATATATACAAATTGTGAATATTTATTCTTAGTGTATGGATTGTTTGTTCATTTTCTAAATGGTGGATTTTGACAAGTACTCAATTACTTTGGCATATTGTCAAACACCAATTGGCCTTTTAAAATATGCATCTATTCTGAGCTCTGTGAACTCTTTTATCTACCCATCATAATGCAAACATCACAAACTCTTCATAATTAAAACTTTAGAATAGTTTAAAAATCAGATAGTGTGAGTCTCCAATGTTTTCTTAATGACTTATTTAAAAATTTAGGGCACCTCTTTTATATTCCCATATAAACTTTAGAAATAGTTTACTAGTTTACTTTTTAAAAACTTGCTGGTTTTAAGTGAGATTGTGGAATGTGTGTATATATTTATTAGATTACTTATCATTCTAAAATATTGAATCTTACAATTCATAAACATGACTCCATTAATCCATTTGTTATGTGTTTAATTTCTATCAGTAATGTTTCAAAGTTTTTAATGTAGGTGTCTTAGACATTAATGAAGTTCTTATTACAATGAATTCCAACTTTTTGATTAGTATGGTAATTGTGAATTGTGAAAATTTATTTTCTAATAGTAAATTAGAATTTTAATATAAGCAAATAAAATAAATTCTTAAATATTATCTTATTTACTTACTATTTCTAGTGATTATTTCATAGATTAAGATTTTGACAATCATTTAATCTGAAAATACAGACATCTTTAATTATTTCCATATATGTTATGTGTACTTTACTTTTAACATTATTTTTATTTTAATTTATCTAAAATACATGATTGGAAAAAATAAATAGTGGTACAATAGGTGTATTTCTTTACAAATTGGGAAAATGTAAGAGAAAATTAAAAACTTCAGAAATGAAAGCCTCTTTAGGGGAGGCTATACATAAAAAGGCATACATAAATACATGGAATGTAGAATGGAAATACATGAGCAAAAATAAATGGAAGTGCATAAGAGATATACATCTATTTTAAGTTTTTATCTAGAATATAAAGATAGGTTATATACAAATCCACTTATTCCAGGGGAAAAAGGGAAAGGTTTGCAGGAACAAGTATAAAGGACACATGGATAAAAACTGGGGGAATGGAAATGGGAGCGAGGAGGGGAGGGCTGGAGGGGTGGGCTGGGGTGGGAGTAAAAGACAGGAAACTGTACTTGAACAACAATTAAAAATAAATAAATAAATAAATAAATAAAAACCTACTTATTCTTGTTATTGTTGATATGATAAATTGAATAAATGGAGAAACATGTAATAGAAAAAAGATGCTTATCCTCATATGTAAGTAGGGGGTTGAAAATTAAACCAGCAATGACATGCCACTACATATACCTATTAGAAAGGCCAAAATTCAAAACACTAACAACACTAAATGTTAGCAAAGGATGTGAAGCAATAGAAACTCTCATTCATTGCTGGTAGGAATGCAAAATGGAAGGTACTACCATGTGATCCTTGACATTAAACCAAATGAATTGAAAACGTAGGTCCACACAAAACCATGCACATGGATGTTTATAACACTTTTATTTATCATTACCAAAACTTGAGAGCAACCAATGTTTTTCAGTAGGTGAATGATGGTATATCTAGTCAGTGGAATATTATTCAGTCCCAAGAAAAAAAGAACTACAAAAACCACAAAAAGAAATTATTTTAATGCATATTCCAGAGTGAAAGGAACTAATCTGAAAGTGCTAAAAATTATAATTCTGAGTATGGGTCATTCTGGTAAAGGAAGACATGACCACAGTAAAAAGATCAGAGGTTGCCAGGGGTTAGGAGGAAGGAAGGGATAAATAGGCAGAGCACAGCAGTTTTGTAGGGCCTGTGGTTTGTTCTACATGATAGATGCTTAGGAATTATTAGTTTCCTTCTCCTTTTGTAAATCACTCTGCCAGAGAGTTGCAAGGTTTTTTTCAGAATATGTAAGATATCTTGAAAGGAACTGGAAGAAAAGCAATATAAGTTTTTGAAATGAAATAACAAAATGACATTTGACAATGATTTATTCTTCTCAGTTTGCAAATATATTGATAAAGTTTCACTTTAACATGTGTAGTAACTGCCTCCTCCCCATGGTGATGATTCTGTAAATCATTATAGCTGATATAATATCAATGACTTTTTTAAAAGTTAGTGTTTCTTTTATGATTGTGATTACTTTCCCCTAAAGAGCATTTTAGATAGATCAACAAATATGATCTATCTACTTATACTCACCAGCTGCTCCCCAGTGGATCTCCACACATATTGGAGAATGTTTACTTTGTGAACATAGCTAAAGACGTAAACATGACGTCTAAGAGAGACAAGAGGTTACTCTCAAATGGGTACATGTACCTTCAGCTTCTCAGCGAAATTGCTGCAACACCTTTATACATCATCTTCCTTTCAGCATTCCTCTTCTCTTAAAATTCATTTCCAGCTATTCCATCAATGCCATTTTTGAAAAAATTAAATACCACTACTCTCTGAATAAAATATATGCTCATTACTTTGTCTTATAAATCCATTTATAAATGAACATTCACTCACCTGACTAGCCTCTTGCCTCTCACTGCGCCCTTGTCTGTTAACAAACCAGTTTTATTGACCTCCTGGGAGTTCTCTAAGTATTTTTTTAAATAATTCTCACATTTCATCCAAGTTCATATGGCCCCTCTTTCCCTAGCATTTCTGTGTCTATGGTTTGGGTGGATCCTTGTATTTTTTTAGAGTACTGGGTACATTTATCAAACCAGGTTCTTTTCATCTTACAGTGTAACTTTCTTCTCCACTTAGACCAAAAACTGTTAGACATTAAAGCTAATGTTTATTCATTTTCTTATTTAAATATCTAGTACACTAGAAAGGAGCTTTGACAGAATAAGAGTTTCTCAAAGCCTTGGTTCCCTCATGTATCAAATACAGATAATATCTACCTTGCATCTTGAAGGGCTGTATGTATTGAGATTGAAGATACACACACACACACACACACACAGGAACAACTTTACACTGCTATAAGAGTATATGGAATATATACCATTACATATTCCAAGAGCCATTATACTGTTATATACCAGAAACCATATATGTATATATATGTATAAATTGTTCAGTAAACTTTAGCTATTATTATTTTTTTAAATGCCAGAAGCAGCCCTGACTGGTATGGCTCAGTGGATTGAGTGCCAGCCTCAAACCAAAAGGTTGCTGGTTTGATTCCCAGTCAGGGCACATACCTGGGTTGCGGGTCATGTCCCCAGTATGGGGCAGGTGAGAGGCAACCACAAATTGATGTTTCTCTCTCTCTCTTTCTCCCTCCCTTCCCCTCTCACTAAGAATAAATAAATACATAATTTAAAAATAAAAAATAGCAGAAGCATAACGAATTAAAACCACAACTATATTGCATGAAATTTTGTGCTTGTGGTTTAGTGTGTTACAGGTGTGAGTTGACCAAAATATAATGAAACCTTCCTATAGCCAACTTTCTAGAGAGATTTTCCTCATTTTGAACTTTTAGAGATCAAGTATTGCCACTGCCTATGTCACTCAGGTAGAAAGGGAAAGCAAGTCAGCCCCTTTGGGAGTAAGAAACACACAGCTTCAAATCCCTGGTGAGTGTGTGACGCTTTGCTGGGCAACTTCACATGAATTGTTCTATCTTATCTTAATGTCAGCACTTTAATAAACAAAAGTCAAATACCCTTTAGTTTTGTTTGTTTGTGGGTGGTGACCGTATTTCAATTAAATATTTCATTGCATTAGGTGTTGAAGGAGACAAAATATATGTTCTGCAGATGTCAGTTCACTGTTCTTTTTCTGAAATTTAAGATGTTTTCCCTAGACTCTGGGTCTTTTCTCCATTCTCCAGTGAACATTTTCATGCTATTAGAACTGCATTGGTTTCCTGGGCACTTAACCTTTTATGTTGCATCCCCAAAGTAGTTTTTATTCTAATTTTTTTTATTTTAGCTATTTATCCAAAAATTAAGAATGAGATAATCACAGTGAACTAGCAAATGGAAATAGCACACATAAATACACATCCACACACATAGTCCAGTAGACACAAATGGAGTAAATGGGACTTCTGCTCTTGAGATACCTCTCTAGTAGAACTGCTGGAAGTAAAAGAGTGTAAAGATACATGAAAGGGTTACTTTGGGCAGCAGGAAAAAAGATGAGAAAATTGCAAAATGTAACTGGTGTATACCTGAACAATAGATCTGACCTAACTCCCACTCCACTGAATATTGAAAATAGATTTCTGCTCTTGATATTTAAGTGAATAAAATAACATTATGGAGAGTTATAGTGACTTTACCTAATAAATATTTGATATCCTCTTACTTGGTGGCAATATTTTTAGAGTAGCTGGCAAAGGTATGAAGAAAGGATTGTTTTGTAAAATTAATTGCTGTACTAAGGGTAGAATAAAGGACATTGAGAAAGAAGAAAAGGATTTCAAAGATATAGTTTTCACAACACTCATACTGGTATATAAAGATTTCTTAATATAACCTTTCTAAAAGTATAATGTCTTGATATAAAGCAATCATGTGATTTAAATTATTAATGATAAAAATTTTGATGTGAAGTTTAAGGTAACATCAAGCATTTTATTGTTACTATGCTACTTCTGTACTTTCTCATAAGTAATATAAAAACAGATTTGAGAAGCTCTTGATAATATAAAAATATCACAGAAAAAAAATAGATTTTTCCCATTATACATTGTTTGTTTCTTGTTTGTTGCTAGGCTTGGGTCCTCCTCAACTTTTATGTATGTGAAATCAGCATTTTAAAGCTTATCCTAAATAATAACCTAGTCCTTAGAAAAATTCACATCTGATATCTGAATAAATTTTTCATTTTGTTATATGAGCTCCCTTTAAGCAGGAATATGATTTGGCCTTCTCAAAAGTGTAGTCTCTGTGCCTAGGAGAATGTCTGGTATATATTAGGTGCTTAATAAATAATGTGTAAGTGCATTGATGAATGTTTTAAAAGTAATAATTCTGCATATATCTGAAATGAGCTCTGGGAAAGGACAGAAAGGGAGAAAGTTCAAAAGAATAGACATCTTAGTGTGAGCAACTTTGAAAGTACAATACTTTCCTTCTGAAATTGAGGGACTGGACAAGGTCAGCCTCGCCAAATTCTCCTGGATAATTCATACAGGGATTTCATGAGTCCCAAGATACACAGCTGGTTCTAAGGCTGCATTGGGTCATGAATATCAGCAGGCAGACAAGAGGCAGAAAATACTCTTTGAAAACATGTCTCTTGTGGGCGTGGCCAATTCTGGTACACATGAGCTGACAGTGGCAGGCAGACTTCTTCCCTCCTTGTGATGTTTCCAAAGTACTCTACTTAGAATTGTGCAAAATTTTGGTTGGCATTTATTCCATTCAGCAGTGTTCCATTGACCACTTCTGAAATGTAAAAAAAATTGCCCTCAGCCCTTGAACACATTTAAACCATAGTTTGCTTTTCTCATAGGTGGAGGGGAGAGAAATCTGTTTTCAAGCACAGCATCCTCACTATGCTCCCAAATTTGCTACACTGAGGTGAGAATATCCACAACAGTAATTCTGATGTAATTATTAACTGTTCATAAAGATTTCACATCATGTTTATTTTTCATGGTTCCCTGTCTAATAACAAGGATGCTTTTTGAAGTGTAAGTTCTTATATTCTGTTCCCAAGGAACTGTATCATCTGCTGAAAACTGTAGCTTTCTTGGAATGAACATTTATTACTGATCAAGTCAATGGACATAAGGTGAGTTCATTGAGATTCAGCTCATTTACCCATGAGTTACACTGTGGTCCTGAAGGACTTGACATCATTCCTTTTTCCAGAGAGAGGAATCTGCAAAGACCACATAGTTGACAGAGAAAATCCTGGGCCTTAGCAGTAGTTAGCCAAAACTTCAACTTCAGCTTTGCAACTTAACCTCTGAGTGTCAATGGGGAAAGAAGATTCACTGAGGCTTAGGTTTATTAGCTACAAAATGTAGACTAGAATAATATTTGCCTTGCAAAGTAGATATGAAAATTAAATAAAGTAACATATTAAAACACTGCACAGTGCCTATGTTTCAGTTATCAATTGCTATAATAGTACATATTCTACATCTACCAAGCTTCAAGGGCTTAGAACAATAAACATTTACACATTTCCATAAGTATTTGCATCTGATGAATAGATATTTTCTTCTGTGTTATATGAAACTGACCTCAGCTGGATTTCTTCATAAGTGCGTGATCAGCTGGTAAGTCTGGGAGGGGTTGCCTTGTTCAGATGCCTTTACCTGGGATGAATTGGTTCTCCTCAATGTGGTTTCATCATCAGCATTCCAGTATGCTAGCTGGTACATGTTCACATAGTGATGATGGTCCTGGATGGGAGGGTACTGGAGTTCAGGAGTAAAAATAGACATGAACCCTTAGGTTTAGAAATAGCACACAATTATTCCTAGTCCTTACTACCAGCCAAATCAAATCACAGGACCAATTCATATTTGAGGTGTGAAGAAATTGACTCCTCTTCTCCTTAGGAGGCTTTGTGAAATCTTTTAAAAGGGATATATATTGAGACAGAAGGAATTGGGTATATATTTGCAATCAATGTAGTAGAACCTGGCCAAAGGAAGCAAAATATAAGCAGAATAATTCTTTTCTCTACCTATAAACACTGTGCATAAATGAACTGCCAGATACCCCATGAAGTATAATATTTGATATATAAATAAATTAGAATCCAGAGTACTGAACTTTCTAAAGTGTAAATATAATGATGTGATTTCCAGTAAATACTTATAAGATTTCCCTTTATCTTGAATATAGGGCCTTATACAGCTCCCCTGCTATGCCGCATATACAGTCTCACCAGCCCCTGGTAATACCCACAGGAAAATTCTTACAATTTTGAACATACTTTGCTTTGTCCATTTCTTCTTATCTGGCTGATGTCTTCACACACCCAGACTTTGTGCTCAGGCACCCACTGGTTTCATGATCAAGCACCTCTTATGCCCATGTCTCAGAGCTTAGGATTTTTCTGCCAGCCTCCTCCACTAGATCATGACATCCTGTAGAAAGAATTTTTACCTTTATCTTGTGTCCCAGTGCTTGGAACATAGAAGGGATTAACATATGCTTGATGAAGGGAGGAATGTGTGTATCACAAGACAATGTTCTATAGCTGAACTGTCTTTGAAAATCCAAATTTATCGGTTCTGCATTATGTTTTGATTGTTTGATCCTGTATATATTGGCTCCATTTGTAGAGTCAATATAAATAATTTACATTGAACAACAAGGCAGAAGAATGTATTTAAAATCTTTACAGTTATCAAAAATGAATTAATATAAAATACTTTTAGAATAGTGAGGAAATTGAAAAGCTAATATGGCGTAGTAATTACCTGCTGGCTTTTCCTGAGACCATTGTTTTGCTTCAAGTAGTCATTTTCAAGGGATTCTTGGAAAAATACCCAATGTGGCTATTACAGTTTATCACTAGTATGCTCCAAAAATTGTCTTCTTCCAGGATTCACATGCCAGAAGGATTTACTCATATAGAGAGGACTATTATATCCAATCACACTCAACTACATAGAAGTACCTATAAAAATATCTACCACTGCCTTCATATTCTGACACCTACACAATTTTGTTATGTATTTTATCCCTAGCCACTCAGCATGGTTGTTCATAATATTAGTGAGCCATTGATTACTGTGTTTGGTAGAAGGAAGTATGACCATTGCCTGTCAGGTCAATTCTGTGGTGAACCATAATAGCTCCCTCCTAGAGAAGCCTTCAGTGGTCTGTTAAAGAGTGAATTCAAATGACCAGCATTCTCAGCTAGGTGGAGTGTCCCTACTTACAAAGACAAGTTTGGAAACAAAAATTCTAGGAGCTTTGGAAGACAGTACAGAACCTTTATTTTTTCTTAGTAGGAGAATATATACTAGAGTATCAAGCATCAGCATCAGAGTCTTACTTATTAGTCATCTCTTGCTGTTGTAGTTTAAATGGTTGTTAAAACAGTGGCCATTTTTATTGTCTAGTGAGAAAAATGAGCAATAAACAATAACACAGGTAGAGAGACAAATAGAAACTGTGATAAGGAAGACTGAAATATAACTGTATGTGCCAGTGTAGCATTAATAATTCAAATCAATTATTGACAAAAAGCACGTAGTAATGACCCACAGACAACAGTGTGGGGATTGACTGTGGGATTGGGGATTTGGATAGGTGGAGGAGGGCAAAGGGGGAAAATTTAGACAACAACAATAAAATAACAATAAAAAAGTTTAAAATATATAGTCAAGGATAATATTAATAATATAAAATGAATATTTTTGAAATAACTTTTCTGTGAGAAAAAACAAACAAAAATTCAAATTAATTAATAAATAGTATGTAAGGTTTGGGGAACAATTCCCTTAGCTATTGTGAACACATCAGGAAATCAGATTGCACACCTACAAAAACCTAGTCATAGTAACTAATACATGTTATTGTTAAATATATAAGGTCAGGGTTTCTTTGTTTCTCCCCAAATTTTCCTATATCTTTTTGTAGTTAGTCCTCTTCTGCCACACTAAAACCCTGGAAACCACTAATGTTACTTCTGTCTCTGTAGTTTTTACTTTTTCCAGCAGCTGATATAAATAAAATCATATAAGAAATAGACTTTTAGGCTTTTGTGTATGCTTATTTCATTTAAAATAATGCTCTCAATATTTAACCATAATTTTGCCAGTATTATGTGTATATGTACATATTATTGTACATACATACATACATACTATTTCAAAGAGAGAATATACTTTAGGTTAAAAGGAATGGTATGAGATCACATTTCTCAGTCCCTTTTGTTGAATAATTTCCCTAAAAAGAGCTAAAATTCAAGCAAGGATTTACCAAAAGTCTGTTAATAAACAGAATTGCTTATCATCATTCCATGGACAAGGCTTAAATATGTACCAATGATTAAAATATTAATAAGTATCCAATAATAACTTTATAAGTCAAAGTTGCCTATTGTTTTGGTAAATTCTCATCTGAGAGTACTTTATTTATTTCTGAAGAGTTGAAATCTTTGTTGCTTTGAAATGAATTCAAACACACATGGACTCTGGCAGCTAGAAAGGACACTAAAAGTAAATCTTATCATAAATACCCCTTTTACAAATGAGTAAACATACTCAGTGAGTGTATTAGGCCCTGCAGCAACTTAGTTCTGACTTGGAGAAAATGAATCACTCATGGAATGACTTTTTGAAAAACCCAGTATTGACCTAAATATCACATTTATTTATTTTTCTAATGCTCAGTCCCTTTGAGAATCTCACAAAAGCCACACATTCTCTCCACAGAAAAATTCATCCTTCTTTACACTATATTATATTTATTTTAGTCTTTCTGTAGACTCCTACCACCCAGTAAAAAGTGGGAGGTGAGACATGAAAGATGTCTTCAGTGTCTCAAATTATTCATCCTCAAGGCATTTAAAATTGATCTACTATGTGACAAATACCACAGAAAATTGGAGAACTATCAAGAGAAGATGAGGTTGACAAGTTTAAGAAATCACAGGCCTCCACTGTATGTATGAGGAAGTCTCATCTATAATCCATCACTGAGAAAAGAGGTGGAGCAGATCCCTCCATTTCTCCACAATACATTCCAAAAATGAATGGATGAATCAATGAATGAATACCAATAGAAACAAAACTATGTTCTCTTGAAATAAACTGATAGAAATAAATTAATAGAAAGGATATTGTAGTAAAATACTCATTATTTTATATATTGTATATGTCCAAAAAATCGCATACATCTATACCTCACTTTAATAAAAGTGATTTCATTTACAAAAAGTGATTTCATATATTTTATATGTCCAAAAAATCGCATACATCTATACCTCACTTTAATAAAAAGTGATTACATATAATTCTTACATTTTATTATTTAATTTGCTTGCTCTTTCTCCCAAAGGAAAATTATATAACTTTAATTTGTTAAAATGAAATTGACTTTTAATAGTGCAGTAACCAGATGTTTTGCTAAGTTATTTCTGCATAATTTAGGAACTAAATTGGCTCCTTACACATATGTTAGTGATTCAAGGCCAATTCTTTCAATGTTAATCACAAGATATTATCTTTGATAGGATCAGATATAACAACAAAAAACCTGAAGGTCAAAGTTAATCTTAGTGTTTTACTGTGTGTGGGCAAGCTGTATATGTGTATATTATATGGGTATGGAGAAATGAGAAAGATGAGAGAGAGAGAGAGAGAGAGAGAAGAAGAAGAAGAAGAAGAAGAAGAAGAAGAGAAGGAGGAGGAGAAAGAGAACAGGAGGAAGAAAGGAGGAGGAAGAGAGGAAGGAGGTCTAACAATTTTTTTCACGTCACATCTTTTGTTTCTCCAGGGTGACTACAACCCAGTTTTGAGGCCATTGCCCATCACTCACAGTTCTAATCATTACTTTGAAATACATTTGTACATTGTTATTGGCTCCAAAGTCACTGAGAAGTTATAAATATTTTAATAATATTTAAAATAATCACCATTTGTTGCACATTCTTTCCTCACAGCTTTGTCTTTCAAGGTTTCTTAATTAAGATACTATGACCAAAGATGCTGATAGGTATGTCATCAAAAGTCGTAAACTTTGGAAATATCTTATATATCTTCATTATGACTTTGGAGAGATCCACATGCTTGTAGTAAACCAAGATTTTTTTGTTTTCAACTACATCTTTGGAGAGTCAAATCTACTTGAACTTCTGGATCTTGCCTGCAATTGTATAATCCCAAATTGTTTCTCCAAGCAGGAAGCAGTGACATAAGCTATCTATATGAGTATGAACATCCAGATACTTAGCTTTTTTTGCTTCGTACTTCCCCACCATATTTCATCATTGGTTAAATTGTGTAAGCAGTTAGGAAGTACTGCTTTCAAAGATCCATACTTGCCCCCACATCTCCTCAGTTTAGCCCAATTTTGCTCAAGATTGAATTTTTAACCATCATTTTAAATTGTTTATTCATATGAAAATATCTACTATGTATCAGACACTGCTAGTGGTTAAGAGTGCTGTGGTGAAGAAAATATTCTAGTTTCTCATATTAAAGAGTAAAGAATTGATTCTCCTTTGCTTCTGTTTTAGTGTACCCTCTACTTTGAGTGAGAATGAGTGAAACAGACTGCATACAATGGGAGTAAAGAAGAGTTTCTGTCTGCTCACATCACTTTAGGAGGAAAATCATTAAAATGTTGCAGTTTTATCCTTGGTTTAAGAATAACCATGAATTTTCGCCCTGGCTGGTGTAGCTCAGTGGATTGAGCGCGGGCTGGGAACCAAAGTGTCCCAGGTTCGATTCCCAGCCAGGGTACATTCCTAGGTTGCAGGCCATAACCCCCAGCAACCTCACATTGATGTTTCTCTCTCTCTCCCTCCCTCTCTCTCTCTCTCTCTCTCTTCTCTCTCTCTCTCTCCCTCCCTCCCTAAAAATAAAATAAATAAATAAAATCTTTAAAAAAAAAAAAAAAAGAATAACCATGAATTTTCACTATATTAACTTTGTTCATGGAATAATTTTCTTGAATTGAATTATATCTTTAGTTTGTGTGAATTTTATTTTAGAGCTTATTGCTTGGACTAGTGGCGCTCCTTCTGTGTTTCTGGTGTCATTTCTATTCCTTCATAATGATAATTGCAAAACAGGCTGTGTTATACTTCACACTATGCTTCAGGGAAGGTTGGAACTAAATGTACAACACAGCCACACAACTAGGTGGAATAGTATCACCTTATTATTGGTGTCATTTTCTGCTGCACTCCACCTGCATCCTTATTGCCCCCTCCTGGATCAACTTTATATTATAGTGGATGTTTTCTCTGGAACTGGTATGCTACTATTCACATACCAGATTTCTATTTGTGTTTGAAGTTTTACATATGAAATAATATAGGTTGCATAATACTATCATCTATAAACATCAGAGAAATTCATACTAAGATTTTGCATTTTCAGTTAACTTCATTTAAACAAATAAAACAAATATAACTAATTAAGCCCCTTGGCCCTCAGGAGACTTTTGTTGGTTTAACACTCTGAAACTTGTTCTCTCTCTCTCTTTTTTTTAGTTTTTTTAAAAATGATTTTAATTATTTATTTTTTAGAGAGAGGGGAAAGGAAGGAGAAAGAGAGGGAGAGGAACATCAGTTTGTGGTTGCCAGTTGCACACTCCCAGCTGGGGGTCTGGCCCAAAACACAGGCATGTGCCCTGACTGGGAATTGAATGGACAACCTATTGGTTTGCAGGCCCACACTCAATCCACTGAGCTACACCAGCCAGGGCTCTGAAACACATTCTCTTAATGTGTGTTTTTATGACTTTAATGTAAGATGCAAACAGATGATTCTTTTTGGAATAAGATAAAATCAAACACAACGTGAGAAATTATCCACAATTCCAGTAATAACCTTGATTAATTCTTTTTGTAATATTTCAACTCCCTAGACCCATTAACTGGTTTATACCAGGTTCAAGAAGGCCCTGAACAATTTAAATAGTGAAAATCCTAGGAGCTGGTGATCCTATAGCTTTAAAAATACATTTGCTATTCCTGTTAGAATTTCTTATCCCTGTCAGATCAAAAGCTTTTTTAGATTGCTTATTTTGACTCTTTTTATGGTATCTCAGTAGTAAAAGAAAACTAGAAACTGTAATCAGTTTTATGTATCAAATATGTATAACTTACTGTGGGTCAGGTAACATTCTAAGTAATTTTACAAATGCTTACTAATTTAATTCTCATAACAATCATATGAAAAGGTCTCTGTCATTATCCTAATTTTACAAAGATGGATTTCAGGCATAGAGAGGTTAGTAAGTTGCCAAAATTGCTCAAGTGGTAAGAGTTAGTATTTGTACTCTAGTTCTCTTTTTCCAAAGTTCATCTCCAAACAACTCAGCAGCTGTCTCCCCAGAAATAATGACCATCACAGGAATCAGCATGCTAATAGATAGAGAGGAGGAGCAAGTTAATTCTGATAAGTAGTGTTGTGTATTCACTGTGGACAAGGTCAAGAAGGCTGGATCTCCGCAACAGGAAGCCACATGTAAGAGTCAGTTCCCACCTATACTCTGCAGCCAGTTTTCCCAATATCAACATTTTATATCAGTATGTTGCCTTGGACACACTGGTACATTATTATTAATTAAAGCCCATACTTGACTCATTTTTCTTTTTTTTAACTTATATACTTTCTCTATTTCAGTGTCCTATCTAATATACCTCATTACATTTAGTCATTATGTCTCCTTAGGCTTGTTTTCCCCTATGAGTTTCTCAGATTATCTTTGTTTTGATAACCTGGATGGTTTTGAGGAGTTCTCGTCAAGCATGTTTTAGAATGTATATCAGATGGGTTTGTCTGATGTTTTTCTTATGATCAGTCTGGAGTTACCTGTTTGGGGGAGGAAGACCACAGAGGAAAAATCATTTTCATCTCATAATATCAAAGGTACATTCTGTCAATAATGACATCGCTGTTGATATTGAACTTAATCACGTTGCTCAGAGGGTGCTTGTGAGATTTGTCTACCATAAAGTGACATGGTTCCCACTTCTGTCTGTGCTTTTGGGAAAGAAGTCGCAAAGTGCAGCTGACCCTTAAGGGGTGAAGAGTTATATTCTATCTCCTTCAAGACAGGGTATCTTCATAAATTATTTGGAATTTTCCTGCACAGGAGTTTTGCTTACAATTTTTATATAACTATGGATTTATGGCTACTGGTTTTATATTTTGTGTTAAAATGCAAAACTATTGCATTTATTTTTGCTATTGTTGTCCAAATTGTTTGAACTTTGGCAATTGAAAATTCTCAGTTTCTGTTGGTCCTTTGATGTACCCCAATTATTGTAAGGTATTTTGGAACATTTTTTAACTTTTGACTATTGTAAAATTCTCTTGTATATTTCCTGCCCCACTCCTATCAAAAAGCTATTCTCCAAGTAGCCCTAATCCTCTTACAAGGGGATGGCTTTAGAAACTAATATTTAGTCACTAGGAGTAGTCATTTCTCTTGGGATGTCATCATTCCCACTCAGGTAACAAAGGAAAGATTTGTGTTTAATAATGGATACACCCACACACATATATATTATGTAGATATCTGTAAATATATTATGTTGGGAACTGCCCTGTCTGGTATCAGAAGCTGTAACCCCTGCCAAGGCTAAGGCTGAGGGAGTGGCCTTGGACCATAAGCCAGCAAGGAGACAAAAGCTTATCTCCCTGGCTGGAGCGCTGCTTCTGCTGCTTCATTCATAACTGAACCCCAAAGCTTGGTTGGTTAGCCAATGACAGGTAAGATTCCCCAAGGGGGAATGATCTAAGACAGGCACAATCACGTGGGGCGCCCCCAAGAAAGGACTTTGGGGGCTACAGAAAAATGGGGTGATGGACCCTTGCTCCTTGGCATTGACATAGCCTGAGGCCTCAGCATCTGGGAGAAAATCTCCTTATCTCTTGGTTGCCTTAGTTCCCTTGCTCCACCTAAGCCTGAAACAATGACAGAGGGTGGTGCAGCTCTGTGCTGAAAAGGGTGGGTTCCCCGAGTGATCAGGCCTAAGAAAGAACTTGTAAAATCCTGTGAAACCTGCTTTGTTTAGAATGCTCTCAGGTGAATGATAAGGGTCCAAGGAATAAGTAAGTTTGTTTCTCAAAGTTTTACAGCTCTTTGACTCTGACTCAAAATAGGCCCTCAGACTTCCTTGTTATCTATTGTTTGATCCTTACTCCCTAGCAATGGGTAATGAGCTTTTACCTGAATTCTTATTCAAACGAAACCAATAAAAAGCCTCTCTGGAGGGGGAACGGCTCTCTCCCCACCAGGGAGGGTGGCCAAGTGGCGCCCTCCAGGAGAGAGGGTGGCCAAGGCGCTCCCCACGTGAGGAGTGGCCCTGCTGTTCCTATTCCCCCACAGGACCTGGTTGTCTCTGTGCATGTTTTTCTTGTGTTTCGACAAGCCATCCACAGCATTCCATGGTCACTGCTGGCCGGTGACCCATGCATCAATATTAAACAAAACATGAATCCATTCTGATGTCTCCAACTCTAGTGCATTATTATCTGGATCATTCTAAACACCTTGATTATCTGTAAATTCTCACCCCCAAAATAAGGAAACCGGCTTCCATTCCACCATCTTCCATCCATGTACTTAATTTTTCAATCCTAGTATTTTGAGTCTTAAATATTGCCCCTGAGGGAAACAACTGTGTCAACTAGATAGAGCACAATGGTTCTGTACAGTTCTATGTGCCTTAAGTCTTACAGATCCTTCATTTTGTGTTTCCAAAAAGACTTATGGAAAACTTTTTTACTCCTACTCCTTCAGTGACAAATTTTCTTGCATTTACAATGCACAGATTGATTTTTGTATTCTTTATTTAATGTCATTATTGTTAGATGTCATAAATAATTTCAAGAAAGTTGTATACGTTAAGTTTCGCTCTTGTGCTTAAAGTTCTATGGGTTTTGACAAAGGGATAGTGTCATATATTTCCTCATTACAATTTCATGCAAATAGTTTTACCTCCTTAAATATTCCTCTGTGCCTCAGCTATTCAATTCTATCTCCCTCCCTCTGGAACCTTAGGAGTTACTCATCTATTTACCATCTCTGTAGTGCAGTCTGTTACAGAATTTAATGTAATCTAAATCATGGAATATGTAACCTCTTCAGACTAGCTTCTTTCACAAAGCAATATGCATTTTGATTCGTGTGTGTGTGTGTGTGTGTGTTTCATTACTCTCTGGCTATGAAAATAAATTGCAACTTAAATTTCTTTTATGGATTATGTTTTTGCTGTTTTAGCCAAAAATTAATTATCAAACCTAAGGCCACAGAGAATCTATCCTACTTTTTCTTCCAGAAGTTTTATAATTTCTTATTTTTCATTTAGGTCTATGATCTATATTGAATTAATACATGTGAGAGGTGTAAAGAGTGTTTCTAGATTGAATTTTCTGTTTATGAATGTCCAGTTGTTACAGCATCATTTGATGGAGGATCATTCATTCTCCACTGTCTTGAGTTGCACCTTTTTTAAACAATGAGCTGACTATTTATGTGGACCCATTTCTGGGTTCTCTATTCCATTACATTGATCTATATGTCTATACCTGCACCAATGCCAATGCTGTCTTGTTTATGGCAGATTTATATCACAATTTGAAGTTGACTAGGAAGTGTCCTCTGTTTGTTCTTCAGGCACGTGTTTTTATAATGATGCAGAAATGATATACAAAATCCCAAACATAAGCACTTTAAAAGTGCCTGCTTACATTGTCTGCTGACATCTCACTTGCCAGTGTTAGTTAAATGGCTGATTTCAAGAAGAATAAGAGGGGAAATATACTTTACCTCTTGGTGGAAAAAATATCCTTAATTATGTACAAAGGGAGGGATGAAAAAATGCCTCCCATCAGAGAGGGATGAAAAAATGCTCATTAAATCTTCCCTATCGTAGTCCCTGCTGCAACTTTATTCGTTCATAGCACTTACTGTTATCTAAAATTATCTTTTGATATTTACATCAGATTATTTATATCTTCAACTGTAACATAAGCTCTGTGAAGGAAGAGAATTGTCTTCCTTATCATTGCACCTCTGGTGCACAGAAAAGTAATTGTTATATATTAAGGAATGAGTGAGCATTTGATGAATGAGGGAATTAGTAAATTATTCTGATAACATAACAGCATTCACAAAGCACATTTTTTATGTTAGCATTAGGCATTTAAACCATAACTAAGTCTAGCTCCATTTCTAAAATTTGACAGGGAACATTGACAATTTAAAAAACACATTAGATGTAGACAAGGGCAGAAAGATAAAAGATTATAAATTTGGAGGACAAATGAAAGGATTTTCTTCTCACATATTTCTCCTGGACTTTTCTTCTGACCATCACACTGTGGACACAGCTGTTCCTTACCACCTGGGATATCTTACCCCCTTGATGATCCATTTATGTGTCCACCTATTTATTCGTTGGCTCCTCAACGTGCTCTCTTGTGTATAACTTGTCAACTTTACGATATTCTCTGCTCTGATTTCCCCTGTGCCTCCTTCACTGGTGACCGCATTCATACACATAGCAACTGCTATGCTTTTCATAACACATTTATTAACTTTCCATCTAACAACACATCATTATTTTTGAATTCCAGGCATTTATTTCTAAGTGAAATGTGACTACCTACACTTGAATATAAGCCTCGCACCCTGAGTTTCCAGCCCAAGCCTATTGTCTCGATTCCACGATTCTCTGAAATGACCATTATTTTCCAAGCCTACCTCCCTCACGTAAGCACCTCTTCACTTACACCAATTTTTCATCCATTATTGAACCTCATACATTCTAGCACTGGGATGACTTTGCCAGATGTTTACTCCTTGTCTTTTGCTCTGTTTCCTCAATGAAAACTCCTCACATCCAGCATTTCTTAAATCTTAAATCCAATCTTAAGGCTTTTCACATTAGAAAACATGGAAAGCTTCCTGATCTTTACTAAGTAAGCCACTGACTTTTAAACTGTCATTTAAATCCCTCAGCAATCTCCTTTTTCTCCACCATTAAAATCTTCTCTATGCCTGTCTCTGCTTCATTATTTGGAAGGGAGTGAGAAAAGACTTTCTGGCTTGTGGGTAGTGTTCTTTTCTTAATTTAGGCGCTAATTATACATGTGTCAAGTCTGGGTGCTGTCTCAATCTTCTCATTTATGTAATGTGCGCCCTTTACATGTGCATTACACTTCATTAGACGGTTAAATTAAACAGTGGTTAAAGAGAAGAAAAAAGGGGCTGTGTCTGGTAAAACATGTCCTGTGTTTATATTCATTGGTCAGAAAGAAACAAAAGCTGGATATTGCATGCAGCTCTGAGACACCTATGCTTCTAAATACTTTATATTTATCCCTGAAAGAAAAGGAAAACTTTTTGCAAGGTCCAAATTGATGAAATTTAAAATGAACCAAATGAAATTCAAAGAAATAAAAACTTAAAGACAAAGGACAGGCTGTTTTTTTAAGAAAACTTCCTATCTGTCTTTCCCACGTCAGTCTGAGTCAGGTAAATGAGGTTTCGAAATTGCTCATTTGGATTTGTCAGTATAATGCAAATAAGGGTCCTTTTGGTATAGTTCTGATTGGATGAGGCAGGTCACAGTCTGTTGGTGGGGTGACATTACGGTGATGAGGGAACAAGGAACTTCCCTGCAGCGGTTGATTTGGGCAGTGTAAACCACAGTGCAGGCTGTGGGAAACTGAGAGTTCAGTTTGTGGTTCTTCCTTCCTGGCATACAGAGTACTTAAAAGGCCCCTGTCAGTAAACAGCCATTAGACTCTAATTTTGAATGTTGGCACAATTAACCCTAGGGATTTCGAATCCATTTCAGTAGACACATTTCTCCTTGGGGTTCACATGAGGTGACTTTCCTCTCCATGGCCACAGAGCTAATGAACCTAAAACACAAAGAAGTGAGGTGACTGACATAGACTCCCAGGACCTGAGAGCTCTGAAACTGTAACTCTTTCTGCAACAGCCATTACTTAACAGAACAGCTAGAACCAAATTATTTATTATTGAATATATAAAAGGACACAGGAACTAATACATTGACAGCAATAAACATGTTAGTCCTGTTTAAATTTGGAAAGGACCAAACCGATCTTATAAAAATGAGAGCCATCGTGTCAAATAACTTCATAGTGTCTGCACAACTCCTTTAATAATGAGTAAAGTTCAACTTTTCTGGTGCCTTTTGCCCCCAATCATTCCATGGCCAGTGGCTGAGTTTGCACCTACATCATGGCAGGGACTCTCTGTTATCATGTAAATAGTTAAAGATACAAATACACTCTGCCATGTGTTGATTTCCATTTGCTAGAAAACTAAGAGTTAGGGTCATGGCTGACTTTATCTCTAGAAAAATTGTATTTTTCTACCATGACTCGAAATATAAATAAACTGTTATCTCCCCTAAACTACCATTTTAAAATTTCTCTTTTAGCTAACAAGTTGTTCTTGAAGTATTTTTCACTTAATGTCTTCTAAAATGCACATCTCTGCAGCACAAGGGAATTTAATGTGAGTTTGAATTTGATTATAATATTTACTATACATTTATATCAACTTACAAACCTGTTCTGCAGCAGTTTTTCTTGTAATTTAAATTAAACTTTTGTTTATAGTACTTACAATACAGAATGGCATGATAAATTATAAGCATCTGTTTTAAAACAACATAAGTACATTTATTTTTAATTTACTGAGTGCCTTCTATCTGCCAGTTATTGTTGAAAGGAGAGAAAACATGACAAAAAAAGTACTTGCACTGAAATAAATTACAGCTTAAGGGAGGAAGTTGGATGGTAAACACGTAAATAAATATTTTCGATAATGCAGAATAATGGTGAGCTCAGTAAGACAACAATTAAGGAAATATGATGATAGATAATGTCCTATAGGCTGGCATGCAGCAAGCGAGGGTGATCAGGCATGGATCATCATCATGATGATATGTGTTCTGAGACATAAATACGATGTGGAGTATGAATTACACAAGAAGAATGTTGCAGGCAGGGAGCTCAAAGGCCTTGAGATGAAAATGAGGTAGTTGTATTTGAGGAAAAGGAAACATAAGATAAAATGGTCTGTACATGGTGTGTGAGTAAGAGGTAATATTACGGAAGTGTTGGAGTTTGATTATATAGATCTTTTATGCAGACAATTTGCACTTCATTTTAATATTAAGTACAAAGCTGGCTGGAAGGAACTATTGGATGGTTATAAGGAAATACAGGCAGGTCAAAATGTAAGATCTCCTTTGGAAAGTGTTATAAGATTCAAGGTCAATTATATCCTATCAAGTTTACAGCATATATTATCATCAGGTGAAATTTGGTTCTAATGAATCTCAAGGGGACCAGTGACCTGGAGATTCCAAACAATTACACCAAGCAGTGTAAGATGACCACACAGTTATGTAGTTCAGTGAATGCTCGGATCCACCTGCTGGGGCTTGGGAAGCCAAGCCTAATTAAAACATGCTGCTACTTTTCAGCATCGAAGTGCAGTGATACCTTATTTTTAAAAAATTTGTTATTAATTAATATAGATCAATGAAGCAAACTATACTTTAAGACTGTTTCAGAGCCAATTTCTTCCCTTTTTTTAGTTGTTGTTCAAGTACAGTTGTCTCCATTTCTCTCCACCAATCCTCCCTGCTCCACCCATCCCCAACTCCCACCCTCAATCTTACCACCTTTGGCTTTGTCCATGTGTCCTTTACACATGTTCCTTGATGACCATTCTCCTTTTTCCCATTATCCCCTCCTCCTGCCCCTCCAGTTACTGTCAGTTTGTTCTTTATTTCCATGTCTCCGGTTCTATTTTGCTAGCTCATTTGTTTTGTTGATTAGTTTCTACCTACAGATGAGATCATATGATATTTGTCTTTCACCACTTGGCTTACTTCACTCAGCATAATGCTCTCCCGTTCCATCCAGATCCACCTTCGTAAGTGGTTTGGTAAGAAGAGCGAAGACTTGAATAGAGAATATGTGGTCCTTGGACAACCAGATAATAACCTTTGTTGCTTCTTGTGCGATCTCAACTTTCAACATCTTCATTTCAAAGCCACTCAGGCTTTGGTCGCTGCCCAAGTCAGAGCCCTGTCACTCCGACTCTATCCCCATTATCCCACCGCATTACACAAAGGAGAGCACGTTTAAATTGCTCAGTGCCAGCTGTTTGACTTTACTCTGGACACGGACTATGAGAATTTTTGGCTTCTCATGGGAGAAAAGGAAGGGCCGGCCAAAATGATTCCCATAGAAACAGTAATCCAATCTATTTTATTTTCTGTTTCTTTGCCAGAAAATAGCTTATAACTTTCTTTCACTGCCATAATGTTTTATGTATGTTAAATCTTTCATTGAGAAAATAATGCAGTTAGTCCTGTGTACAATGTTGAACAAGATAGACAAAGTGAATAAGTTTGTCTTTATGTGTTTATAAATTAAAATATATTAATGATTATAGGAGTGACAAACATAAGATGGTTAACTTAAAAAAACAGTCAACTCATATGTGCTACTTAATTCTGCTCAGCATTCTCCTTACCATGTGTCATTGCCCCTCTATCAGATGCTTACACTGTCTTAGACAACTTGAAAGGCAAAATCAGTAAGAAGCAAGGACATGCCTGTTCAATTTCTAATGCATGCATTGTAGCCACAGTAGCTGCTTCTATTATAGCTGCTTTTAAAGATATTTTTTCATATGCCGAGTATGATTTGAAAACATAGTACCAGGGTCTGAGAATGGCCTATCTCATGGTTTCAACCTCAAGAACTGGTCATTTAAATGGGGGACTTGTAAAAAGGACATGATTGAGGGTGTTTTAAGAAGTGTATACCTGGCACATATTAAGCAGGGCTATATTGGCTTGATGCATTATTTTACCAAGCAGATACAGTAGCCATATGGTTTTACTGATGCAGTGGGTGCAGTAATGGGGTCAAACCTTTGTTCTAATTTGTACAGGGACTTAATCCCAGGAAATAAAATCCTCTTCTATGCCTCTCTTATCCCAAGGCCACAGCTTCTTTCCCTAAATGGATGCTGACTAATCATTCAAATTTCTCCTAAACTCATAAGTATTCTTTTCCTAGTCTCTTTATGTCCCTCAATATTTTGGTGTCTAGACGTCACTTTCATTTGAGCTCAGATTTATATGTTTGGTTATATTTTATTAGTATTGTAACTATTTTTAATAGTGAGATCTGGACAGAAGAGAAGAATGTAAGAGGTTTTTTGTATTATTCTTCCTCATCATCTAATTCAGAACTTACCCATGTAAACTTTTTAAGTTGTGCTTTTTTATAGAGTTCTAATCATCATGCCAGATTTAGAACAGGTGCTAAAAGGCTCCTTTTTCATGTTTCAGAAAATAAAATACCATCACTACACACCTTTAAAATACAGACCTGTTTTCACCCTGGGCAAAAAAATATGTGCAAAATCAGAAGACAAATCATCCCAGCCTGCTTTTCCATTACTATGCTACATATTGAACAATAAAGACCAGCATCTGCAAAGAACATTTCTTGCTCTCTAGGGTTAGAAGACTACTCTATCTGCAAGAGGACCAGCCAGTCAGCCAAGGCCTCCACTCCAAATAAAGCTTTTCTTATGACAGCAACCCACCGGGAACACAGCTCTTAGCTGTTACCAGGCTACTACAACATTATTTAGCAAGCATGAAGAAGGGAAAATTATTTGTATGAATATGTGATAAACATACTGAAGTCTAAACCTTTACTTCAAAAAGATGTCAGGGTGTCAGGTTTCTAACCCCACATGTAAAGGGTTTGGACATCCCAGATTCACAACAACAAAAATAGCTGAACAAACTAAAACCCAAGGACTTTTTTAAAAGATCCACCAAAGTGTTGAGATCACAGGACAAACCTCCACACTGAAAGCTGGTGAGACAGGCAAATGCAGGTACTAGAGGTCAGTTCACCTGAAGCAGAAGCTGCTGAAGCCGGCCATCAGTAGGAACGCTTCCACACAACTCAGAACTGCTGGGAGCTGATCGTAGATCACCCTGAGAGTTCAAGGCTCTCCCAGGAAGCCCCAGTCTATCGTGTTTTTACTTCCAGGAACTGCCTCCACCTCATCCCTAGGTTTTAGAATATATGAAATGTTTTAAGGTTTCTTGGAAGAATTAGGACTTATTAGAGGTGTAGCAAGACAAGTTCATTACAAGTTCATTTTCATAGAGAATGCTTCTCCTCAATCACCAAATTTAATCGTCCGGCAAGTGTTACTTTGCCATTTTGATAACCTGACGGAGGTTCTTCATCAGTTTTATATGATGAAGTCTGCATTTTTTTTTTAGTATTTATGAACTAAACTATATAGGTGTGAAATTGAATTCTTACTGCTTGAGCACTTATTATTTATGTTTGCTTTTTTCCCAATCTCTTAAAAAACACTGTCGCGCTATATGCATAGGTATCTCATGTAGTATCATATAAAATATATCTATCATTTTCTTAATACCCACTAATAATAATAGTTAAATATTAATTTGAAGTTATTTGCTAGAGCCCTGGCTGGCGTAGCTCAGTGTATTGAGCGCGGGCTGCGAACAAGGCATTGCAGGTTTGATTCCCAGTCAGGGCACATGCCTAGGTTGCAGGCCATGACCCCCAGCAACCGCACATCGATATCTCTCTCTCTCTTTCTCTCTCTCTCTCTCTCTCCCCCCTTCCCTTCCCTTGCTAAAAATAAATAAATAAAATCTTTAAAAAAAGCACAACTATGTAGTTTTAAAAAAATTATTTGCTAGAAACTCACAATGCAGAAAGTAGTATTCCAATCACTTTTTTTCAACAAACTCATTTACTATTCATACTAATAAATTATATTATTATCTTTATTTTGCATATGAGAACACTAAAACACAGAGAATAAGTATCTTGCTGAAATGGTACAAAACCAACCAAATATTGAAGCTTGGAATTCAATTTCAAATATTCCTGTTTCAAATTCTGTGAATGGTGAACTAATTCTTGAAAGTGCTTCCTTATCTACATTAGTAAAGAGGGGAATGATTTTTTTTGAGAGAAAGAGAGAGAAATATATTTTTAAAATATTTTCATTTTTATTGGACCCCCTCCTGAATTTTGGATCAAATTACATGCAATATTTTGGACTTTGAAACTATGATATGTAATATGACATATAATAATTTGTCATAAATTGGTATGGTTTCTATTAGCTAGAAATTGATACAGTTGTTATATAACATTTCTCCTCTCCTTTGAATGTAAAATAGAGTAGCTTCTTTTGAATATGTGTATCTATTTCAGTATCTAGCACAGTGCTCCCTAAGAACTTTCAATAATTGTTGAAATATTAATATAATTTTAAATACATAAAGCTATAAAATTTTGCATTTACTTAATCATCCAGAATCAATGGGAAAATTTTGCTATTTACTAATGTTTCATTATAACCACTATTTTAATTTAAGTAACTTGTGTGTGTGGAATATATTATAATTCAAAATGATCTGTATCCACCTTCCTTATTGACTTATTCTTATTCCAATTTAAATCAAATAGAACCTTGACACAGTCCCATTGAATGTCATTTAATTTAACCATTAGCACAAAAAAAATGTGTGATTTTTGGTGAATCCCATTAGTAATGAAATTAAGAGTGAATATTATCAATATTACTTGAACTATCTCTTTGCACCTGATAATAACCAGCTCTCCTGATGTGTATGTAGTATCCCACACCCTCAAGCCTTGGATCCCTAACTATTGAAAAGCAAATTAAAATCTACTTTTCTTAGAATAATAATTATGATTATACTCTGTTAGTAACTTTCATCCAAGGGCTTCAAAAAGGTATAGCAATGTTAATTAAACTTTTGTGGGATTTTATTTCTTTTTAGATATGCATGGAAAGGGATCACAATATCATTATGTATTACTAGATATTAGAGCCATCCAAATAATTTTAAGGAGAACTCTATTTTTTGCTATTTTCTCTTTTCCTTAACATTGAATTTATATATATAGTCCAGGATTAATTAAATTCAAATCCTTTTCAAAGAATCTCAACATATTAGATAATAAAATCTGAAAACTGATCAACAGAAAGTTATATATATCTTAGAAAAAAGAATATTTTAATAATAAATATTTTGGTCAAAGTTAATACAACTTTTTTATTCAGTCATTCCTAACATGAACTTCCTTTTTTCCATTTTTGAAGCTAATTCAAAACAACCCTCCCCAATTTTCTCCTAAAACCTAATAAAGCAACTTTACTTTGTTTCTTCAGACTTGCCTATGGGCCACCTACCGATAAGCTTATTTTCCCCAGTAGGACTGGCTGAAGTTCAGGCTATTTTACTTTTTGAGGTTCATATTCCCTTCTAAAGAATTTTAGATATTACTTACTACATTTCCTTTATTTTATGTAAAATAGGCACTAAAGTATAGAAAAAACAATAAAACTAGAGAAAAACAAAGTGTAAATTGCATGCTATGCATCTAAAGCAGGACAAGGGGAGGAACCAAGACATCATTTTTCCTGAAAATTTGGATTTGACAGGCACCCTACTATGGCTTCTAGTATGATCAATTTATGAAACACTTTATTTGAGTAAAACTTTTAGAATACCTAACATCAATCCTCAGACAGATTTTAAATGCTTGTCTTTGGGCTTTTCCAGCAGAATATACAAATGAATCCCTGAGACACTCTTCTAAGGAAACATTTAAATGAATAGCTTTGACACTGGGTCCTAGAATACATTCATAGTTCAGGGAATGAGTCTGTAACATGCTATTAAATCACTAAAGGAGTTTTTCATCTCCTCTGGCCAACACCTTCCCAGAGGAAGGTAGAACTCGCTATTTATTCAGATAAACAATGTTCTCAAATAACAGTTGCTGCACTGCAGTGTCTCCCAGGTGCCAGGCACTGAATGCTCATTTTATCCATTTAGAGCAAAATCCAAACAGTTAAGGTCTTCTTGTCCCCATTTAACAGAAGAAGAAAACAAGACTCTGAGTAGTTAGAGTTTCACTGGGATCCCTTTACTGTTAGTTGCTAAGCCAAGTCAAAATCCACATTTTTTTCTTACTCTAAAACTCATTCTCTTTTCCCAAGGTCAGTGGTATCTCATTCTGGTGATGATGTAAGAGAGGCAATAACATTTATTTACAGAATAGCCTTTTCATTTTCCAAAGAGGTCTATTTTGAAAATATGCTCATTTTTGTTTACTAACAAGTCACAAGTCACTCTTTTTTTTTTTTAAAGATTTTATTTATTTTATTTTATTTATTTATTTTTAGAGAGGGAAAGGAGGGGGGAGAGAGAGAGAGAGAGAGAGAGAGAGAGAGAGGGAGAGAAACATTAATGTGCGGTTGCTGGGGGTTCTGGCCTGCAACCCAGGAATGTACCCTTGCTGGGAATTGAACCTGGGACACTTTGGTTCCCAGCCCACGCTCAAACAAGTCACTCTTTAATCAATAAATAATATCTTTCAGAATTTAAAAAAATTTAACTTTTTATCTTTGTTTCTCATATTGTGGAGAAAGTATGAGAATAGACAAGTGGTAAATAATTATTTATCATTGTCTGAATTTATACTTGGCTTCCCTCTAGTTTTATTGAGGTGTAATCAGTAAATAAAATTGTAAAATATTATAAGTGTGCAAAGGAATGATTTTATATCTGTATGTAATGTGAAAGAGTTCTTATTATCTAGTTAAATAACACACCCATAACCTCATACAGTTCTTTTTCTTTCTTTCTTTCTTTTTTTTTTTAAGATTTTTTATTTTATTTATTTATTTTATTTTTTTAGGGAGGGAAGAGAAGGAGGGGGAAGAGAGAGAGAGAGAGAGAGAGAGGGAGGGAGAGAGAGGGAGAGAGAGAGAGACATCAGTGTGCGGTTGCTGGGGTTATGGCCTGCAACCCGGGAATGTACCCTGGCTGGGAATAGAACCTGGGACACTTTGGTTCCCAGCCCGTGCTCAATCCACTGAGCTACACCAGCCAGGGAGTTTCTTTCTTTTTTTGTGAGGGTATTTAAGTTCTCTTTTTGAAAATTTCAGTTATTAATACAGTGTTGTCGACTATACCAGTAATTACGTTTTTGAAGTTATGTGGCTGAGATAACCTTAGTGCTGTTACTTGTTGGGCATGCCAGCTGCTGATCGGGTGGCACTTACTGAAGAAGAAAAGTTCCAGTGTCATTCCTTTGTGCCTGTCCACTCCCTTTATGTACACCGCCATCATCAGTTTAACCCTCTTAATTCTCTATGTGGTTTTCAAGGATTTTCATCTCAGCATGAAAAAAAATTAAAAATAAATTTTAAAATAAAACTGACAAACACTTTATATTCTGGGCATATTCTTTCTTACTCTCCATTAAGAGCTAATTAATTTCTTTAAATGCACAATGTTGGCTGGAGAAAATACAACACAGGCATGTTAACTGAAATGATAATATGAACTTATTTTACATATATTTTGAATTAGTAAAGATTTTGAAATGGACCATCCGTCTGTCTTGGCTAGGCTGTTATGTCTGTCTGTAAGCTGGCTTAGGTTTCCCTCTTGTGGTTTCCCAGTGTAAAGTTCTACCAGAGCACGTCCACATTTCCCCTTTTGGGCTTACTGGTCTGATTACTGGTTTCAACAGGCCTTTTTGGTTACGAGAAAAACACTGATTGTGCACAAGTCAGACTAAAGGAGTTTTTTGAGAAAACATAATGATATTATGGTGTGAAGGAAGGGATGGAAAAAACAAGCCTGGGAATGGACTGGAACAAGGCAGCTCCAGAAGCCTGATGGCAAGAAGAAAAGTCTTGTAACTGGGAAACCTCAGCAACGTCCTCTACTGGAATGAATGTACTCAACTAGTTGTTCATGCTCCATACTCTGTTCAACATTCAGAGCATCCAACTGACCTAGCTTTGTTCACATGGCCATAAGTTGGGTACAGCAGAGCGTGTGTTATGCCAAATGTACTTGGGATGCACCCTGCCTATACCATGAGAAAACAGTAAGCCTCTGGATAGGTATTAATGACTATTAAGAAAGAGAAAAAAACTAAAGATAATTATTAACTGGTTTATGTGTTCTTTTAAGGCAGCTTGTTTCAAAAATTTCTAATTTCTAGCATAATGTCATCACATAGTCACTGCTAAATAAATGTTTGTTCTATGTAGTAAATTAAATCGCCACATCTTGATCCTTATGCTACCCATAACAAATATTTATTTCCCTTTCATTCAGTATTGATTCTTCATTATCCTGTTTTTCCTATTCTAATGAATGATGTAAAGGAAAAAATACATCATCAAACATTTATTAGGGGTGTAAGAAGTGCAAGTTACAGCATACACAATGGGGAATAAAGCAAGATGTCTCCCTGCAGAAGTTAACAGCCTAGCATTAATGATATAAGAAAATGTCAGAAATCAAATAACATAAGTTATAGAAGAGGCTTGTAATATGCAGACTGATGTTTATCACAATATTAATTTTAATAATTAAAGAAACTATAAAACCCCTAACATTTCCACTACTAAAGAACTGTTTTCTGACAAATTATTTTAATTAATAGAATATTATTCAGAAACTTAAAATATAAATATATAACCCACAAAGCAACATGGAAAACATTTATATGTATGACAAATAGAATATAAAAGAGTAAGCACTGTGATTTTTACTGTTTAATACGTATGCACAGGAGTATGGACAAGGAACTTGAGAACCCAGAGAATAAAAGTAACTAATGCTATAATAATAAATGTGTTTTATTTTTAATTTATTAGTGAAGTTATAATACAATTATACAATAAGTGCAATTTATAGAAATAAGTTGGGCTATTTATTCAGTTTTGTGATTACTCAACAAAAATAAAACACGCTGAAATTGCTGTTGCCTGTTGATGTGATTCAATTTCATTCCTTAATTTAGCTTATTTGAAGCCAGGGCTTTGCTGTGAATGTCAGGAGAGATTGTCACTTTAGTGTTAGTGTTTATGCATGTGCTTCTTCAGTTCTGAGTAGTGTCATACCTTAAGTGCACCTGCAGCCTTTTAGCCAAAGGAAAAAATATTGACTATTAAATAAATTTTAGTTAGAATAAGGGTTTCCTCTCGTCCTTTCTCATGCTCTGCTTTTCACCTCTTTCATTTTTTTCCCTGGGAGTTGTCAGTGCTTCAAACTATTTAAACTGAACACACACATGTTTTCCTTCAGTCACTATTCCAGTTGAATTTTCCAAATTATGCAGGTTCTAGCCATTTTTTCTCCAGATAAGAGAAACCCCCTTAACCGTGGTTTTCCTTTCTGCAGTTCTCATTACCTATTGTCAACAATGATCCAAGAATATTAAATGGAAAATTCCAGAAATAAACAATTCATTAGTTTTAAATTGTGGACAATTGTGAGTAGCATAATGAAATCCTGAACCACCCCACTCCCTCCCACCTGGACAGGATCCATTCCTCTGCCCAGCACCGCCATGTTGTTTGTGTAAGTTCCCTGCCCTTTGTCACTTAGTAGCCACCTTGGTTATCAGATTGACCGTCATAATATCACAGTGCTTGTGCTGAAGTAGCCCTCATTTTACTTAATAATGGTCCCAAAGTGCAAAAGTAGTGATACTGGCCATTTTAGATATGTCAAAGAGAAGCAATAAAAAAGTGTTTCCTTTAAGTAAAAAGGTGAAAGTTCTCAATTTAATAAGAGGAAAAAAACTGTTTGCTGAGGTTGCTAAGATCTACATTAAGAAAAAATCTTTTATCTGTAAATTTGTGAAAAAAGAAAAACAAATGCGTGTTAGTTTTGCTGTTGCTTTTCAAACTTTTTAAGTTAAGGCCACAGTGTGTTAAAAATGCTTAGTTAAGATTGAAAAGTCATTACATTTGTGGGTGGGAGACATGAACAAAAATGTGTTCTGATTGACAGCAGCATGTTTTGTCAGAGAACACTGATCTGTGAGTATATAAAGACATCAGCCAGAGCTCTCCTGAAATAAGTGACCACATTTGTTGCCAGTGGAAATCAGGCTCTTTCACAGATCACGAGGAAGGCATTCCAAGGATCCACACATGGGAGATTGTGGTGTGGCAAGGTGAATTTTGGGGGTGAAAATAGAAGCTGACCCCTGAAGAAAAAAGAAAGTCCAAGTGTTTTTTCAGTAAGGCCAAAATAAAAGCCAATGCCCAGAGTTTCTGCTTCATATCAAACCTTAGTCTTTTGGAGCCCACACCATCTGCTGCAGACCCAGTAGCTGCTAGAGCCATGTGGTCATATGCTCCCAAGCAAGAGAAAACATGCTAATGCATAGAACAAGTGCATTACTAGGTGGGGGGTGGGAGAGAGAGAGAGAAAGAGCAAGCTCTGTTTTCCTGGGATTATATGAGCTTGGGCCTGAGATAGACCAGATGCTTTTAAAAATAACTGATGAACTTCTCAAACGTTCATGGGCTTTTAATAGGTCCACCCCCTAATTAGGCTGATTGGCTTCTATGGTCAAACACCTCCCCCAAACCCCCTAATAATCCAGTATCAGAAGAGGGGAAGGGAGGAGTGTTTATCCCCCAGGAGAGCGATACTATGGTCCCCTGGGATGTGAAGCTAAAGCTTCCTAATGAAGCAAACAGGTCCATGCTTCACAGTTATTAGGCTCAATGTCTAATCCCCTTTGCTCTCTTTCCTTTATTAATATCTAGCTAACTACCTATAGTAACACATCCACATAACTTTTAAAATTATTTATTTATTCATTCATTTATGTGTTTGTTTGTTTGTTTGTTTAGAAGGGATGGAGGGAGAAAGAAAGGGAGAAAAACATCAGTGTGAGAGGGACACATGGATCAGTTGCCTGTCATATGCACCCTGACCAGGGATCAAACCTGCAACCTAGGCATGTCCCTACATAACGTCTATTATAGCATATTGTTATAATTACTCAATTTTATTATTATTTATTGCTTTGTACTTCTGTGCTTCATTTATAAATTAAACTTAACTGTATGTGGTATATATACAGGGAAAAACCATACTATATATAGAGTTTGGTACTATCTGAGGTTTTAGACCTCCACTGGGGGTCTTGGAACAAAACCCCTACTTTTACAATATTTGATCTGACTTACCGTGAAGTCATTTGTGTAATTAGCAATGAGGTCTCATAATGTCTGAGAACAAAGGCTACTATTCCTTGTCTCATATCCACCAATTAGCATCTATGTCAGTGTGCTACCTTGAAGGCCAACTCCAAAGCTTGATTACCAGCCTAATTAGTGTTTTTAAGTATTTTCGTAGCTCAGAGGGAATATATTGAGAGTGTACAGCAGAAAGCATAAACATGCAGGAGGACAAAAGCTATCTGCTTTTGAAGAAAACAGAGAAAATCAGTATTCCTATTAGGATCCCACAGCTAATTGAAATTTGGTTAAGAATAAAGGAAAAGGGACACTTTTTCTATTTATTTATTTATTTATTTATTTACTTACTTACTTAGTTACTTAAGGCAAAGCAGATAAGGTTAGGTACTATTTTAATAAAATGGTACTTTTTTTTGCCCTGGCTGGTGTGACTCAGTGGATTGAGTGCCAACCTGCAAACCAAAGGGTCACTGGTTCAATTCCAAGTCAGGGCACATGCCTGAGTTGTGGGCCAGATCCTCAGTTGGGGGTGTGTGAGAGGCAACCACACATTGATGTTTCTCTCCCTCTCTCTCTCTTTCCTTTTCCCTCTCTCTAAAAATAAATAAATAAAATATTTTAAGAAAAATGTACCCTTTTTGGGTTTATAGGAACAAATATAAAGGACACATGGACAAAAACTAGAGGAAGGATGGTAATGGGAGGGAAGTGGGGAGGGTTGGGTGGGTGGGGTGGATTGGGAGTAAAAGCGAGAAAACTGTACTTGAACAATGATTAAAATAAAAAAAAAACTAAAAATGTACCCTTTTCATGTTCAGGTTGTAAAATGCTTAAGAGGTAGCTTCATCTATCTTTTTAAGTAGGTAGAGGGTTTGGAATTTGTTCTGTCATAAATAATTCTACTTGGTATAGTTTTTGTGAGTTAATTATGCATTTTCTTTGGGTTTCACTGTGCTCTGTAAAGGTTTTATGGAAAAAAGACTAAGACTCAGTTGATTGATCTCTCTTGTAACATAGAACCAAAGTACCACCGATGGGGAGCATACATGCAAACTCACCAAAGGCTTGTCGATGAATACAGAACTCAAACCCCTGTTAGTGTTACTTTTGTTTTCTTCTTACTTTTTCAGTCCCAGAGAATTAGACCAACATCAGAAAATAAAACAAACAAACAAAAAATGACAATTGCTAAACTCAGTTTCAGAGCTACTTGGTATATGTCCTTCTTAATGTTGATTTGCTTCAACAAAAATTTCCAAATGGGATATTTGCAATGAAACCAAAGCTTACAAAGACAATATGAAAAATTTTCAAATGGTGGATCAGATACTTTGGTTTAATAATCTTATAGCTGTTTAACCTAATGCGATAATAGCAAAAAGAGCAACATCAAAATAAATAAATATTGCTATTTCCACCCTCATAAAACCCATGCATTTATTGTTACTATATAAGCATTTTGATGGAAAGAAACTAAGGCTGAGAAAGGAGAAGGAATGAAACGAGCAAAGCATAATTAATTACCTGCTATGGGCAGTATATTTTATCTGAAATGTTCCTATATTTTTATTTAATCAAATTGTCAACAACACTTTAAAAGTGTTGAAGAATTAGAAGAATTAGAAGATTAGTGAGAGAAAGAAACGTTCTCAAGTTGATACAGCTAATGAGTACTAAAGGAATTTGGACATGGGGTAAACAAACACTTTTTTTTTTAACTATGTTATACTATCTCCAGAAATGGGCCAGAATATAACTCACAGTCATTCTGTACCTGCTATACATTTTCCAAAGTGCGTTGCTTCTGTTATTTGATTTCAACCCAGTGTCAGTATTTTAAGAATAAACATAATTACACCCATTTTTACAAAGTGTTTAAATCTGTGTTTCCAAAACACTACTCCACAAATGAGGAATAGTTTGTGATGATGGTCTCAACAATCCAAAAATACAGAAAAATGACCTGTAGAAATAAGAAAATGGGAACAAAATAGTGACTTCTTCATGAATCAATTTATTTTTTAATTTTTAAAAGCATGTTTATTTTAATATTGGATGTTTCTTATGTTTTGGGTGTTATAAAAGGTGGTAGTTGGCTTTGTTTTCTAGTTTATTTTTTTAATGTTAAAGTTTGCATCTGCTAATCCAATTTTTGTTATTGGTACTTAATGTTACTATTCTATACAATATGAAAGTTTAGGAACCTATATATTTCTAACTGACTCACATTCTGACAGCAAGTACTATACTAGATAGAGTTGGGACTGGGGTCCCCGTTGAAGCCTGCTCCTTCCCCTGCTACAATGGAGGTCTGATTATTTGTGAACAAACCAGTACAACAACCCTCCCATCATGGACTGTGTGTTGTTTTTCCTGCAAAGACCTGAGCAATTAGGGAGACTTACTTATCTATAAAATTTTGGTGTTGTATTCATTCTTCTGTTGCTAGATTCGGAAGATGGCAGATGGCAGTGAAAAGGCACAGAAATAAACTGATTATCTGATAGTGTTCACTGAGATTTGTATGTAAGAGACAGGATGTGTAATCATTTTAATAAAGACGCATCCATGGCTCATCTCGTTTCATAATTTACAGGCCCAGCTGCGCTCCTCCCTCGGTCTTCTGTATAATTAAATGGGTGAGCTGCATATTGAAACAGCTGAGTTTGTGCCTGATTTACTGATCAAACTGCATATTTCATTACTTGAGTGTCCAAAGGCAGGTACTTTATTCTAATTAGGCTAAAATTTTAACTAATCAAGATAAGTGTTTGAAAGACTTGTGCCTAACATTTAATTGTATTCTTTTGTTCAATTCTTAAGACCTTCATTTTTTTCTTTTCTTTAATAAAAGTAGTTTTTCCATAAACTTAGTCAATTACCCATATAGCTAGATGCATGCTATCTCCATGACTAAGAAACAGCTCATGTTATTGTTGTTATATTATTTAATTATCCACTTTATTTATATTCAATTATTTATTTTCGGCTTTTCTTATATGAAGTTTTTAATATAATTAAGGATTATTTACTTTAAAAGAAAATTCAAAAGTCAAAAACTTTAGATACTAAGCTTATTTAAGATATTCTACCTTAAAATTGTGTTCAAAATGCTTGTATTACTTATTATAACAGCATTGCAAGAAAAAAAAGAAAACAGAATGATTTAATTGTATCATGTTCTAAGCCAACAGTGAGCTTACTTGTTTGGCTTGTGTTTGACAAGCAAAATGGTGACAATGGCACCAGATACAATTTTGTCTGCAAATCTAAATGCAAAACTAAATTCCTTATAAACTGGGTGGGTGACAATAATCAAAATAAATGACTAGCATTTAGTGAATGTGTGTGTGTAAGGGAAACCACTGTGATAACACGCTTTATTGAGAATGCAGCATGTTTCAGATACTATACATCTGGGAAGGAAAATTATTCATTCTATCATTGTAGGTTCTTCTGGCTGGTTGAAGAATTAAATTGATGTGGGACAGATTAACATGAGAAAAAAACAAATTTAATTTGTACCTACAAAGGTCTCACAGAAATGGGACCTAAAGAAATGACCAAAGCAGGCATATATTTTTTTAACAAAGAAACTATAAATTCATGAGGAGATAATGTTACAGAACACAACAAGGGGGGCCTGGGATGATATACTATTATTGAAAGAAGGCCCCGGGTCCGTTATGTCCACCGCCAGAGGAAAGACGTCTCTCAATGCCAGAGATTCGTGAAAAGGAAAGGAAATGTTTATTTAATGCTATACTAACTTAAAGTAGTGACCTAATGTCTTCACCAAAATCCCAAAGTCCCTTAAAACACCCACAAACACACAGTCCTTCCTTCCTTCCCCCTTTGCCCAGCCCAGAGTACCGTATCTCAGGAAAGGAAATAGAAGTCCATGGCTCAGGCAGTCCTCTGGTTCTTCCCAGTTAGAACTCCCTCTCGACTGGGAGACCTCCCTGGGTTCCCGGCACCCTCAGCTGAGTCGCCGGGATCTCTCCTAAAACCAGGTGGTGGTTCCCCCTTCTAAAGCTGCGGGGATCCCCACTCTGCTAAAGACGCGTGGTTCTCTCCTCCAGGGCTGCCGCGTGGTTCTCCCTCTCTCAGGGCTGCACAGGGTTCTCCTCCTCAATGGCCGCCAAATCTGGGTTTTTAAATCCCCGCGGCCAATCTTCTTCTGCAACCTCATTTCCGACTCCTCCCACACTCAGCTTCACATGCCAGAACTCGTGTCCTTCCAGCTTTACTGGGCTGCCATCATCAGTTTGGGCAGGCGTGGCCCCTTGTCCTGGAGCCAATCCTCTCTGAGCTCCCACCCAGGTGCTGTAACTCAGGGGACCTGCCCCCCCAGTTACATCTGGGTGGGGAAGTTACTTCCATTCCCCTGGCTTAGAGCTGATCACAGCTACTTAACATATCTAGGCAACCAGTCAAAGGTTATAGATATGCCAAACGACCACGCCAGAGCTTAGCTGCAAGGCTGTTGCTATGCTAAACAGCCCTCAATGGCCCTGCTCCATTTGTCCCTTCCCCCAACCCACACCCTGGGCGAGGGGGGGTGGAGACATCTTAAAATCTCCTGGACACCCTAAGTTCTGGACCCCATTTCAAATGCCCATTTGGGGTCCCCCCTCTTGGCTGCACCCTGTAACAATAAGACAAAAAAGCCTAGGCTTGGGTGCTGAATTAATAAATGAGTAACAAAGTTTATTTATACAGCTTTCTTGACCCTGAATTTCCTATTTTTGATGATAAGGATATCTCTTTAACTTCTGGTATGGGGAAGACATCTTTTAAAGATTTTATTTATTTATTTTTAGAGAGGGAAGTGAGAGGGAAAGAGAGAGAGAGAGAGAGAAACATCAGTGTGCGGTTGTTGGGGGTCATGGCCTGCAACTCAGGCATGTACCCTGACTGGGAATCAAACCTGCAACACTTTGGTTCGCAGTCAGCACTCAATCCACTGAGCTACGCCAGGCAGGGCAGGAGGACACCTTTTACATGAGAGACTTATTTCCTATTTTCAGGGCAATAAAGGAGGGTCATATTTTTGTTGTGGTGGTGCCTTTTTTTTTTTTTTTTTTTTTTTTGCATCTGATGTTTTTTGAGTAACTTCAATTCAAAATAAACAATATGCTATTTTCGTGTACTTTGGTACAGACTGCCCTAAGCCCCAATGTTATGTATTTTATATTGTTATTTTATTTAATCCTTTCAACGATCCCATGAAGTGAGTTCTGCTTTTATGCCCTGTCCTTCAAAATGTGGAAAATGTGGATACTAAAGCACAGAACTCTCAGGAATAAAGTGACTAGCCCAATGTTATACAGATAACAAGCTGTAGCTTGCCAAATGCATTATTACACGAATTTTAAACCTAAGGAAACAATACACAAACTTCACATTCATGTCTTCCAATTCCTGAGTCTAGCTTGCTGAATTGTGGCAATCCTCACTCAGCTTTTAGCTACAAACTTTCATACTAGTTTTAGTTTATACCACACCAAATGCTGATTTGGTGTGGTGTACTGATTTTTAATCATTCCAACTTTTACTATTTCTACTGATTTTCTTTAAGGAAAAAAGACATGTTATACATTTATAATTTACTCATAATGTTTAGTTTAATTATTAACTTTAAAATTAGTATTTTTACACATTTAAAGTGTTTTTAATAGACTAAAATGTGTATTGAACTATCTTGCATACAGCATTTTAATGGATTATTGTAGGTAAATTTCCATTATAATTGCTTTCCTTGTTTGTTCTTAGTTTATTGTATAAGAGAAATCACAAGAAATGTAAATAGATTAATTTTCTGTACATGTGCAAACCATATTACAACAACTGAAAGCCAATATGTTTTTTCTTAAAGTCTGATTGTCAAATGTTTGAAGATACATGTGAACTCTGCCACCAAGTAGATCAACATGACAAACTTGTTATCTTTCTTAGTATTTTAGGGAATCCCAAAGTTGTTGGGGGAAGACCTTAGATATGACTGAATATAGTCATTGCATGAATCTCTCTTATGATAACCATGAGGGAGAGAAATTCTGGCTTGGCATAAACATTTACAGAGACAGGAACTTCAACAAAAACTACTGTTGGTCCCGAAAGATTTCATTCCATTTGGGGATATGTCTATGTTTAAGAATGGATCACTTGGAAAGGTTCCAAGTAATCAACCCAGCTTCTCCTTTTTGCCTACTCCATTATCAGAAGAAAATCTGTGGAGGAACACCTACTAAAGCTGTCCCTCCTTCCTCATAATCAGCATTTTAAACACTTGAGATACCAGTACACCTCAGAGATTCTGGGTTCTGTTCCTGACAACTCCAATAAAGTTAAGGTCACTGAAGAGCAAGTCACTGATCTTGTTTGCTGGTGGAGTGTCTTGTCTTCAGTTTACCAAAAAAAAAAAAAAAAAAAAAAAAGCAACATCTGTAAAGCACAATAAAGAGAAGCACGATAAAGTGAGGTATGGCTATATATTTTACCACATTGATAGTATTTAAGTGACTAGAATTGTCTAATATTAACCAATTCTGTGAATAGCAGCAATTACTTTCTGTTTTCTAAGAGAAATTACAGTATATGCAGATGAAACATTAGTACTAACCAAATCCTTAGACCAGAAGAATCTTTAGTTTTATTTTATAAATAAGCAAAGTGAGAGTGAAAAATGTTAAGTGACTTACCCAAGACATAGATTTATCACATAATAGCTTTAAGAACTTGAACATTGAGTTAGCTAATATGATTAATACTACATATTAGTTCTGTCATAAAATGTTTTATATTAAACATTCTGTAATCATTGTTGGCAAATAAAGCAAATAATATATTAGAAATGGACTAGGGTCCCCTTTTCTCCACAACCTCTCCAGCACTTGCTGTTTGTTGCTTTGTTTATGATGGCCATTCTGACTGGTGTGAAGTGGTATCTCACTGTGGTTTTAATTTCCATTTCTCTGATAGCTAGTGTTATTGAGCATCTTTTCATGTGTCTCTGGATCCTCTATCTGTCCTCCTTGGAGAAGTGGAAAACAGTATGAAATTTTCTCAGAAAACTAAAAATGGATTCGCCTTTTGACCCAGCAATTTCACTGCTAGGATTATATTCTAAGAACCCTGAAACACCAATCCAAAAGAATCTATGCACCCCAATGTTTATAGCAGCACAATTTACAATAGCCAAGTGTTGGAAGCAACCTAGATGCCCATCAGTAAATGAATGGATCAAAAAACTATGGTTCATTTACACAATGGACTTCTATGCAGCAGAAAGAAAGAAGGAGCTCCTACCCTTCGCAACAGCATAGGTGGAACTGGAGAGCATTATGCTAGGTGAAATAAGCCAGGAGGTGAAAGACAAATACCATACAATCTCACCTTTAACAGGAACCTAAACAACAAAACAAGCAAAATATAACCAAAGACACTGAAATAGAGAACAAGCTGACAGTGACCAGAGCGGGGAGGGAATTACAGGGGAAAAGGGGAAGGGTTTACAAGAACAAGTATAAAGGACACATGGACAAAAACTAGGGGTGGGTGGAAATGGGAGGGAGTTGGGGAGGGCTGGGTGGGTGGGCTGGGATGACAGTAAAAGAAAATTGTACTTGAAAACAATTAAAATAAAATTAAAAAACAAATATTAATGATCAAAAAATGGTTAATATAACAAATGTCTTCTTTTTGCTTGTTTTTATGTTGAGTATAACAAAACAGTAAATCTACATTTTCAAATAATGAGTAGGTGAGTGTAGAATCTTTTTTTCTTTATGTAGAGGTATTTGTCTCATGATACCTTTGTTATGATTTGTAAAGATGAGTATACTGGCTACAGTTCTGTTTTTAATCCCATTTCTTTAATAAAACAGTCCCATCCATCTTTTTTATTCTTATTTTACCTTCCTTCTCTCTCACCAGTCCAGGAGCACACAGGAAGATAATTTGCATAAAGAATTTGGCATATATTTTACTAACCACAAAAAGCACACATATTTCCAAATGCACATTTGGAAATAGTTGCTAGCCTTACCCACCAAAGGAGAGCTTCCTACAATCACCAGCAGGATTTATTTTCTATTTTCAATACAAAATCTTTTATGTTACAGGAAGGCAAGAGTAAATCTTTATGTGGCAAGTAAACTGGATAAGGTTTGCCACTCATTTGTGTGTTTTTCTGATGAACCTCTTGGCTTCTGGTCAGTGAGCATAATGAGCAAACTCCCAAGGTTGACTCTCCTGGCTGGTGATAAGTGAACATTAAAATTGTGAGATAATATGATATTTTTCTTGTGCAAGTATTCTGTCTTGTGCCAAAGATTGAAAAGGGAAAGACAATGGGAAGAAAAGCTATGTTAGAGAATAAATCAAGCTTCATATATATAAGTTTCAGTCACAGAAATAAGATAATTTATTTGGAAAAGGGATTTTGTAGTTATTTCTTCAGTTGTAAAATGAAACTTATAAATGAATTCATTAATACTTTATTACTTTAAATAGATGACATAATACTAATAATTTACTACTTAAAACTGTCTTATATTTTTCATTATATAGTATATATTGTACTCATTTTTTCTTTTTTACTACATAATGCTGTCTGGGATATACTTTCAATTGTTTCATATCATTGATTGTTATTGGACTAAAATGAGAAGGAAATCAATGACACATTTAGGAAGTTGAAGTGCATTCAATATGCATGGAATAATACCTATAAGATTGTTTTCAATGTTGATTTTTAGTAAAGATCAATTGGGTATATTAGTGTAACTCTCTTTGAGTACTTTATCCTACTTCATAGATATGCATATCTGACGAATTTCCATACATTCTTAATTATATCATCTGGAAGAGTGTTTCTTCCCACTTAAATTTTATGTTTTTTGAAAACTGTTTTAGCTATACTATATGAAATTCATATATGTCTATATGAATTTTAGAATAAATTTTATTATGTCTACAAATAATTTGCTGAACTATTGACAGGAATAATGTCAAATCTATAGATTTACTTAGAGAGATCTTCTATCTTTGCTATGTGAGGTCTTCCACTCCCTAATTAACACTATATGTTCCTCCAAATATTCAGATCTTTTTGTCACCAGGGAAGGTGTTACTGCACCCTCCTGCACCAAGATAGAAATCAAAAAGTGGAGGCAAAAACAGATTCAAAGGAAGAGGGTTACTGAAAACAAAGTGGAGGGAAAGGAAGAAAAGAACTTGATGACTCAAAGAAGCACAAATTAATGAAGAATATGGCCGCTCTGCTGCTGCCAGGGTCTGGGCTAAGCAGTGTGTTCTGCAAGCAGGCACAAGAGTGTGATTTCTTTGCTTTCCTGGTCCCTGCTGAGTTGGTATGTACTGCGCATGCACAGAGTGATGAGCTTTGGGGAGTGCCTGTAGAGGAACTTGAAACTTATTAGGAAGTGGCACAAAAGTGAATGAATGAATGGCATTCCCATCATTTTTAAGAGAAGCTCAGTCTGTCTCATTTTTAATTTATTTTATGGGCATTTGGTAGTTATCTTTGTATAAGGTTTGTATATCTATTGTTTGATGACTAACAATTTCATTATGAAATGATATAAATGGTATTGTACTTTAATGTGGGTGACCTTGTATTTATTGCTAGTCTATAGGAAAAGAGTTGTAATAGGTAGATTTTGATCCTGTTTTGTAGTTACCTTGGGATTTTCTACATACATAATCATGCCACTTGCAAATGGGCACAGTGCCTTTTCAATCTTTTCCTTTACCTTGACCATACTGTGATGCCTACAGCTGGCAATATTCTGTTGAAGTGCTATGCAAGTATGTATGCTTTTCACCTTATCCCTGATCTTAAGGAATAAGCATTCAGTGTTTTACCTTTAAATATGATGTTCGTTGTCATTTTTTGATTACTTGTGGATGTTCTTTATCAACTTGAGGAAGGTTCCTCCTATTCCTACTTTTCAGATAGTTTTAAGATCTTTTTTATTTATTTTTTGGGCAGCACTTTAATGTTCATTGGAAAATTGAGAGGATGACACAGGGATCCCACCTATACCGTCTGGCTCCACACATGTCTTATCAATGTCCCACCAAAGTACTGTTTGTTGCAATTCACAAACCTGCAATGACATACCATAATCACCGGAAGTCCATATTTTACATTAAGGTTGATTGTTGGTGTTTTACGTTCCATGAGTTTAAGAAAGTGTATAATAATATGTATCAATCATTATAGTATCACGCAGAGTATTTTAATGACTCTAAACTTCATCTGCACTCCACTTTTCCTATCCTCTACCCCACCCCCACCACACACACAACCACTGATCTTTTTCACTGTCTTTAATTGCTGGAGAATCAGTGCACACAACTCTGAGAGTGAGAAGTTCCCAGGGGACCCAGTCATTGATGGGGTGTCATAATATTATGAGATTTATCCCATGGCTCTGAAGTAATGTTGGAATAAGTTAGTTTCTTCATATGGAGCCTTACCCACACTCTGCCTGGCATGAGGCTTACAATGTGAGTTCATTTGTTTGTGTGAATGAGACCCACAAAAGTTTGACAGTGTGGGAAGTGCCTCGCACACCCCAAAAAATAAAATAAAGTGAGTTCTATTTATAGTATGCCTATACTGCCTTTTACCATCATATAGGAAGAGGGGCAATTTGCCTTGATTTCAGCATTTGCAATCATCTGGGGTGTTTTCATGTACTTTTTTCTGAAGGCAGGATGGGTGTTATTTGCAAAGAGAGTGAGGAGAAGTCTATGGGGAATCCACATCACTTTTCATTCGCACAACATGAAAGTCAGCTTCAGCAATATTAGGCTGATAAGATATAAGCTATGATACTTGTGAGTTTTAATTATTTTGAATTTATCTCTTGCTCTCTTCTTGAAAAATGTTGAAAATTTTATGAGCACTATCATGTTAAGTTTTTATAATGTCTGAGAAGCACAAAGAAACAAATTTGAAGGTGTTTTTATCAAAAGATAAGACATTAGACAAGGATGTTGCTGATACCCAGCATCAGTCATTTTCTTTAATTTTCAAATTTAATAAACGATGTTTGTTTGTATGATTAAAGTATTTTATCCCTGTAATTATCTATCCTCCCGATAATGAAGGAACCCACACTGCAGCACACCCTCGAGTGTCATTTCCATGACTGTAATTTTAAGAAATGTGCTACAGCTACAGCATAAGGGTTTCAGAGTAAAAGAATAGGTTCAGGAAATTTTCACACTGTGGCTACCTCTTGGAAATTTAAATTATATTTGGCAACTATCAAGCAGTGGAATACAAACTTCACTGAGCTGCCTAGGATGCTTATTAAAGACATGGGTTCAAAACTAAAAATAGCTTCTGAGGCAGTAGTGTTGCTTGGAAGGCTTTGATTGTGCATCATTGACCAGCTCCTGGAAGCATATTAACTGAGACAGACCAGAAAAGTTACACTGAGGAGGAGAGGGAACAACAAACTCACATGAATTCCTCACATCTGAGAAAGTCCCATCACCTTAGCACATTTGGTATAAACAAAATTGAGACAAATGCACAAACATTAGTGGAGTCTACAAGTAAAATTCAAGTCTTCCAGAAACACATGAATCCCTAACAGGTCTCTACACTATTTTTTTAAGTTACAATAATATGTATGCTTTTAGATATAATAGTAATGGAAATTATGAAGTCATTTAAGAACATTATCATAAATCTGTCCAGAAAAAAATTTCAACATGGTATAAAAGATGGTAGCATCCTTGAAATCGTAGCTCTAGAGATCTCCTCTCTCTCTCTCTCTCGTGTGTGTGTGTGTGTGTGTGTGTGTGTGTCTGTGTGTGTATTCCACAGTGATCTGGCACTCCTCCCATAATCAGCAACCCCCAAAGCTGCACAAGGCAGTAGCCAATACCTGACTAATGATCACAAGCTCCAGACCTCTGCCAGGCTGAAGATTGCATCTTAACTTATGTTTCAGCTCCTGAACCCTAATGTGGAATGACCTCCTGGCTATGTTCCCCTGAAATCAGACAGAGGGACACCAGAATAGACCTCAGAACTTTTCTCAAGACCTGAAGAAATTATTTCTCACCCTTATCTCACCTCCAACCAATCAGCCCGATCTGCTCCCAGCACAACCTGGAACTACTGACCCATGGTGTCTTGTGATTTTACCCTCTATAATCTATAACCTATGCGTCATCAAGGAGTCAGGGCTCTTTTATATTAGCTTCTCCTTTCTTGGGTGGTGCCATTTATAATTAAACAGTCAAATTTTTCCATTGCAATTCTCAGTGTTCAGTGCTTGGGTCTGCTTGTGCCAGGGGACATAATTTTATAAAGATTATATGTCATTTACAGTAACTCACCAATTATAAGTGTGTCTGTTTTGAAACCAATGTTATACAACAGTTAATGTTTCTAGTTCATTCTTTCAGTCCAAGATCCAGTCATTGAAATAATTTTGTGATTATAAAATTCTGTGGATTCTTAGCATTACAGAATCAAACTTATATACACCCTATAAATGTTTAGTCCACATCAGAGTAAATCTGGATTCTTTGCTGGCTTGTTTATTGTGGGGTTTATATCTATATTTGTTAATAATTTAAAGCAGGTCTGTATAATGTTAAGAAGACTCATTAAATAACAGTACTTGGCTAAAGAAATCACTGAAACTAATATTTGGCAGACTGTATGAAAAAAAACTGGATGAATGACAATTAATTAGGTTATTTAACATTCTAAGGACAGTTCTCCCATGTATAACTATTGGAATTATACCAACTTGGGAAAATTGTTGACTTGCTAAAAAGGCTTAATATTATTTTTTGTATATGTTAGACAGGGGAATGTGGACTGGGGAGAAAGGCTCCAGAAAACAAACACAAACACAGAGATAGCATTCTATATTAAAAAAAAAAACACTTTAAAAAAGGAAAATTTGTTGAAAGAAAAACATTTATATATCATCAATAATCTTAGATCACAGATTTTAATCTCCAACATATTAAGAATGTAATGGCTTTAATGACAGATCATTGGAAATTGGAGTGTTGATAGGACCGAGCTAATCAAGTAAATGCACAATGGAACATTCTGGAATTGTCTCTCAATGTTAAAAAAAAAATGCCATTTGAATAATTTCTTGATTGATAGGATCAATAGGGCCTTGAACTTTTGAAATCAATTTAAATTATATTAAGTGGGTTAAATATCATATTATTTGTGTTTATAAAATGTATGTGCTCAGAAAAAGTGACTATGTTTAAGGCAGTTGAGTTTTCTGCCCTGAACATATTCAGTTTTTCTGAATAGGTACATTTTGCAAACACAAAAGTCATAAACAAAATGTACCAAGACACAATAGACACATTCAAAATAGTGAAACTGGCAGAGCTTGTCCCATGTAAATTTTCTCAAAATGATGTTCAGATGTGGGAGACAGGAGACTGTTAGAGTGACAGAAATTTGTTTATTTTTAAAAAAGTTCTAATCAATAGTTAACCTTCAATTTAGGAATACATAGCTTTGGTTATAATGATTACCAAGAGAATTTAGTGATTTGGAGAATGGGAAAACTAGCATTAAACTTTTGTTTATTTTAAAATATAGAAACTTGATTTGAAAGTTTATTTAGTGTAATTTTTAATCTGTTTTTCATATTTTTCATAGCATGGCTAGAAACAAAGAAAGGGAAAAAAGAGAACTGATTTTATCAATGATACAAAGTTTCTAAATGAAGTGACTAGGATGAAATAAGGAATCAGGGTCCTAAGTACCTTAGTCCCTTCTAAACTCTTAAAAATATATGATCCAATGAGTGAATATTTCCAGTCTCATGGGTTCCGTTATCTTTATTTTTTCAGTGTACTCAGGTGAAAGGCTTAATTCTTTTTAGAGGTTACAAAAGGGAATCAGGGACTTTAGTTTTAACTGTAGGCCCACCTCCATCCCATCCCGCTCCACCCTCTACAAAGTTATGCAATGTTAGCCATCATTTCACATTAACACGACATGTTTTTGAAGTATTTGTAAGACTTCACAGAGGCCAGTTCTAGAGCAACGATGCCCTCATGACCCTTGCCCCAGGTCTGGGCCAGGCAAAGAGGGCCAGCCTGGGCATGCCCTGGGGTACATGCGGTTCTCATCCTAAATCTCTGTGTCTCCAGGAAAGTGGATGTTCCTGGACACAGGCCTGGCCCTATGGGAGAACTTTCTTTTTTTCATTGTCGTCCTGCAGTCGTCTACATGCTCCTGGGGGGAACCCCACAACAGAGACCACACCCCACAGTGTGCTGGCCTGGGCTATGTCCCTCCAGCCTTCCAGCTGTACCTGGTGGCCCACTAAGGTCAGATTCAGCCATCCTCTGCTCCCTGACTTTGAGACCTGCTTACCCACTTTGTTCAGTAAAGGACTTGAACTGAACAAGAACAAACAAACAAACCAAAAAACAGGTTTGGGTGCATGTGTTTGCCAAATTTTATTGTTACTATTATCATCTTCATCAAATCCAGATCATGGTACCCATTTTGTGTTTCTCAATTTTGTATGAGAAAATTGTGCTTTAATCATTGTTGTCAGCAAAAAATGAGAAATTTTAAAACACCCTGCTGTGGAAAGGAAAACCAGGGGAGAAAAGCAAATTGGTGAATCCAATGTATAAGACAGGGTGACACAGGTAGATTTTGCTTTCCAATGGCTTCTCATTTCATAATGAATCTAATTAAAACCATGTTTTAGCATAAAACATCTTTACTCTGGCCTACTAGACCTTCCCAGTCCTCTCTACATTTCTTGCACCCACCTCACTCTATTCTCTTCATGGCTCATCTTGTTCAAATCACACGGACCTTTCTGTTTCTTCAATTTTCTAGCAAACTGCCTTGAGAAATTCGCTGTTACTATTATCTCCTTCTTGAATATTCTTACTCCCAATGTTTATACACTTCACTTCTTTTTACTTTGTACTCCAGTACCACCTTTTTTATAGGACTTCTCCAGGCTTATCCTCAACCCCAGCACTCTGCTTTTCTCCTGTTCTATCCTTATCTTTGCTTTATTTGTCTTCATAATAATAACAAACTGAATATACCTATGTACACACACATGCACACACACAGACCCCTTTTATATAGTAATTGCCTTGCCATACTCTCACCAAATTGTCAGATTGGCAAATGCAGATTTAAAAAAAGTTATGTCAGTTCTGAGACAGCCATTCTTTGAACAGTATGCTTCCAAATGTGGCCATTGGCAGGCATTTGAAAACTGGGATTTCAACAGTGTTGCTAAAATTTCTTAATCAGATAAGAATGGGTCATTCTAACTAAACAGTTTGTGCAAACATGGTTTTATGCCGAGCATATGATTTTCTTCTGGGAGTCTGAAATTTTGCCACATGATAAGCAGAATGTTCCTGTTTAACACCCTTAATATAAACCCAGGTGCTGTGTCTCTAATGGATTTTGCTAGTAGACAGCATTTCACATGTGCTTTCTTAATTCATTGATGGGTGAGTGAAGTGTACTCTGTGTGATTCCACAGAGAAAGAACCCTTAGGACTATTGTTAGCTTGTGCTGAGTTTTCTTCAGAACGTTGCCCTCTGTGCCCCTTTTCCTTTTTTGGATTTTGTATCCTTTTACTATAATAAGTCATAGCCACAAATACAACAATACGCTGTGTCCTATGGATCCCCCCAATGAATTACCAAACCCTGGTATGGTTGTGGGAATCCCTAGTGGCAACTTAATGATGTGATTCTTCTTTCAGTGTAAATGTCAAAGCTATCATTGGCAGTACTAGAGGTGTGTAATATTAGCAATCATTCTAATAATAACAATAATACAGTCATCTGCCATGCAGGATGGATGTGATGGAATCCCCTAGGCAGTACCCTCTTTCAGAATGTGATTCCATAATTCTTTGCCATTGTAAGTTGATAGGAACCATGATTTTATTTCTCCCTAGAATATAACAACCTTCAGATGCTACAGGAGTTTTTGGATGTTTTCTTGAGAGGATAGTAGGCACTAAATATAGACTAGATCATAAAGAAGGTATCAGAAAAGGAAGCAAATTTCAGAAGCTAAAGGTTTGCTTCCAACCAATTTGGACATAAAATTATGAAGTAACAATTGTGTCTTCTCACTGTTTATAACAGAATTAATAAAATGGACATTGGCAGTATACTAGCTGACTGGTAAGACACTATAGAACTTGAACTTAGTCCAGTATGAGCATCAGGACCTTCTTTGTCTAGAAGGAAATAAAGAAAGTGAAGGTATGCAGGAGTTTACTAGAAAAGCTGCTATTTTGTATATCTTAAGAATGACAAAGTATTCTACAACTGACTTTCGATATCAGGAAGTACTCTTATGAAGTAATTTATGTCTATAGTCCATGAAATGAGATGCAGAACTGAATCTTTAATAAAGGAATGAAAACTAAAGAAAAAATTGCAAATCAGAGTGTTTCATTCCTTTACTCTTAAGCAACTTACTCCTTAAATCCAAACTCAGTTTCTAGTGTCTTAAAACCCTCCTCTGTCCATGGAACTCCAATCACCAGCCTTGTTGATGTCCTTTAATTGCTTAAAGTTGCTTCTGCTTGGGCCCTCTGCCCTTGGCAACCCTGCTGCCAGAAAGGTCCCTCCTCCATTCATTCATGTCTGTACCCATTGTTACCGAATCAGTGAGACTTTTTCACAGACCCTGATCTAAATCAGAGCACTTTCGCCTGTGCTTCTCAATCCCTTCTCAGTTTCATTTTATTTGCAAGTCCCTTTTCCCTGCTCACTTGACTCAGACATGGGTGGTTGCAGCTTTGATTAGAGAAAAAATAGATTTAACAGAACATGTGGGAAATTACATTTTGAGCTTATTAAATCTTTGTAAAGCTGTTTTGCGAATCAGAATTGTACTGGATCTTTATTTTAACGATGTACTGGGTTACAGAATCATAAAAAAAATTCTAAGTAATTTTTTAGAGCCCAGTTGTCATGTTAATACCGTAAGTTCACCCGGAAGCCAAAGAACTACAATAAACATGTATGAAGCTGGGGAGTTCTAACAAGAAACCCAACATAAGAACAACCACAGCCAATATTCCCTCATCACCAACAGTACAGTTGACTCTTTACTGTATACTCTAAACACTGCAGTGTTTAAGATACATTACCTTTATATAATATTGCAAGGATTTTATTTCATTTGTTGGTTATTTTTCAGGAACCTAAGGTTTATAGTAGCTTCATTCCAATCCAGTGTCACACAACCGGTAAATGACAAGAAAGGAACAAAATACCAAATTTCTACTGAGTCCAATAAATGAACTCTTATCCAATCATGATAGTCTGCATCTCCATTCATTAACATAAGCCAGTCTACAGGCCCATGATACGATTTACAAACAGCATAACTATTGATGGGAAATCTATGGATTTTTTGCTCACTAATCAAGACCTATTTATTAATATGGAATGCTATTTCTGGAAACCATGCCCTCTCAGAATAGATGACATCCATCTGTGTAAAACCCCTGCAAGTCACAGTATGTGGCTAAAGTTAGTACAAGCTATATTTTGTTCTTAGGATATAATCTTTACTTTCATTAAACTTCCTTTGATGAGGTAAATGATACTGAACCCATGATTACTATTCCCTGCTGATCTGAGATCTGACAATGTTTTAATTATCTCCCTGTTTCTTTATAAAATGATTTAGTAATGCAAATGCAAAGGCCATTTAGGCTGACATTGCACTATGATTAATTACATAACAGAAAAAAAAATCAAAGGTTTAGTTTGTTAATATTTGACACAAGTGGTTTCACTTTTGAAATGTAACTGAGGAAGGAGGATTTTCTTATTATTTGTATTTTATTTTCTTTTTGAAATTAATTTCACAAGTAGTGTTAGAATTATAGTTTCTTCTGTGTTCCTCTATAAGAGTGTATTTTTTGAAAGCGGTTCAAATTTGGGGGAGGAGTGATTGAGACATTAACTAACTGATAGCTTGTCTTTCTGGATGCTCAGCACTGCCATTTGAGAGTAAAATGAAGGCTGGTTCTAGTACCAAGGGAGTTTCATTGTCTAGTTTACTTTTTCAGTGAAATTTGTCAACATAAAATATTGTCTACATATGTCTTTCCTTAGATGCTGTTCCTGTCCTTGGTTGCTACTCTGAAGTGAACAGAAATATTACTGACCAAAACATGTCACTGCCTTTCTCCATTAGATCATATTCAGCACCTTACCTAAATAGTCCCTGATTGTGTACCTCTGCCAGAGTTTGGATAAACAGATGTTTAAAATTAAATTAATTATAGTCTCAAGTGTAATGAAAGAGATGGATTGAATAAATATCCTCCAAATCTAGAGTGTCAGCGTCGCATTCAATCTTTGACTCCTATCTCATAGACTAAACAAGTAATTTCTTACTCATCCTTGACCTGTTTCTTTCCCCTGTTTTTTCCATTAAGCTTCACCAAATTAATCTTTGCAGACTTTCTCAATCCTGTCCTCTAAGGAGGATTTCTACTTCCACTATAGCCTATTATCAGTTTTCTGCATTATTGCACAAACTTAAACTAGTCCCTCAGCATTCAGCATTGCAAAATCCCCTTTGATGCCCAACCCATATGGATCCATATCCCACAATCCTGCTAGAAACATATTTCTGAAATGAGTTTGGCTGTGCAGCTCACTTACTTTAAACCATTACAAGCATTGTCAAAGCTTCTGGCAATACCCGACAGACTTTTGCACCACAATATACCTAGTAGATGAAATTGACAGTTTACTTATAGACAGAAGCAAATCTCTGTATACAGAAAACTTCTTTTGTGCCTTCTAATTAATTTTTAGAATCCGTGAAACATTATCATTCTCTTAAGTAGAAGAGGTATGTATTTTAATCTGAATGCTGTCTTTTTATCTTTTTAGTTACTCGATATGGTATAATGCTGATACTTCATAAAAGTGGAGCCAGAACTCAAAACAACTAAGCTATATAGCTTCCTGTAGCACATTAAAAAGATAATGTGCTCTGTAACTGCCATTCTCATGTTCGTTGTATCAATTGTTATAGAAAAACAACAAACCACAAAATCTCAGTGGCATTTCATAATATATTCCCTATGTATTGGAATTTAAGGAAAGCTTGGATGAGTTCCTAAACTTCAAGTAGCAGGTCCCATTGGGATTAGCAGTTTACTGTGCTTAAACTCTAATCCACACCGCATGAATTCATTCTGGGACCCAGGCTCCAGGGGAAGCTACAATAGCTTGAAAACACTTCTCTCTCAATGGCAGAGAGATAAGAGGACATGTCCCACAGCACAAGGACATTTCAATCCCTTATGAACAAACATAAATGAGCATCTCATTGTTAAAGAAGTGGTTACTAGGGGTGTCAATGAATTCTCGATGCTGTGTATAATGGAACTATTTTAGTCTAACGGCATTTTAATTTTCTCCTAGGGATTTCTAGTCCTAAAAAAACTTTCCTTATATAGTTTTGCTAACAAGGTCATGGAGTTACTTTAATTCCCCAGTTTAATAAATATTAAGTCTAGAAGGAATTTCAGAGATTAACCAAATCCAGTTTCCTCACTTAATCAGCCAGAAAAAAAGAGGTGAAGAGTAGAAAAGTTACTTTTCAAGATATCATAACATGCCAGCAAAGTTAGGCTGGGGCCATGACTCCCAATTCATCAGCAACATATTACTTCTGGAAAAGGCACATTGCTTATCAGATAAAATTGTACTACTAAAAATGTGTATATCCCTTTAAATAAACAAATGAAATGTAAATGCATTAATAAGAACCATGATAGAGGTAGAGAATTATAGCTAAAAATATTCAGATATAGATAAATCCAGGGATTAAGTGTCCTACTAGTCAGGGAGGATGAGCTTTGATGCAAGGATGGAACTTCTGAGAAGGAATAATGAATGGTTCCTTGGTCACTGCATTACAGGTCTCTGACCTGTATTTCTCCAGATCAGAGAAACTACAAGTAACCCTACTTCTGACAAAACCAATAGGTTCTCTCATTTTCAGCCTTTGGATTGAGTTTAACATGAAAGAATAAAACAACTATGAATGGCCTGAAGGCAACTACAATCATTACCAGTGTCTTAGAGGCCTCTCAGAGATCCTGCCTAGTCTAACTTGAGACATGTCTCCAGAGAATTATAACTTTGAACAATCTATAATAATAGACTCCAGCAGATAGCCCAGGGGGGTGAGCTTATCAAAAACATGTAGACAGCTTGAAAAAATGAGAGAGATTGGAGGGAAAGTGACCTGGCAGCAAGCTTAAATACAGACTGATTTTGATAAAGAAAATGGTGGAGGGAGAATTTTCAGGAACAACTGTAAAGGACACATGGACAAAACCAAGAGGGCAGGGTGGAAGCAAGGGAAGGAGGTGGTTTTGCCTGGGGTGAGGGGTAGTAGTGAGGGGGTGAATGCAGACAACTGTGATTGAACAACAATAAAATAGTTTTAAAAAATTGATTTAAAGAACAGAAATGAAATCATGTAAATCACATCTTTACATTCTAAAACTTGGCTTTATCTAGGTAGCAATTTCAAGCATACCTGGTTCATTGCGCTTTGCTTTATTGCACATCACAAATAGCCAAGTTTTTTGTTGCTGTTGTTGTTATTGTGATACTCACTTTATGGTGGTGGTCTGGAACTGAACCTGCAATGTCTCCAAGGTATGTCTGCAGTTTACTTTTATAAATAACGTGAGGTCCACAGTGTCAAAGGTGAAACAAAAGGTAACATTAGACTAAATCTGTCACGCTGGTCTTTGGCAGCAGAATCGAAGCCTTACCTTCATAGCAGGTGCTGAAGGGTGATGGGAACCCAGCCCAGGAATAGGGCACAGGGAGGTTGCTCAAGAGATGCCTTTGAGGAATGCAAGGCCGACACCCCCCACCACACACTGGCATCAGTGCTACAATCAGTTCCCTTTACTTTCTAACATGCTATATCTCACACCTGTTTGTGAACTGACCTATGACTTTTTTATTTTGATTTTTAATTTTCTATTGAATTTATCAGGGTAACATTGGTTAATAAAACCACATGTCCATGTGGTACTTCAATGAAGTGTCCTCTTCTCCTCTTTCATTTTAGTGCCCTGCTTTAAATTATCCAATACGTGCTATATGTAACATTATCACACAAATATGAAAGAAAAAATGAAAGAAAAAAAGAAAATTCCTTATGAAACTAATCCATCCTGCCCTCTCCTCATTGTATTGTTCTCATTGGCTTGGCACAGATAAAAAATCAGGCTGTATGGTAAGTTAGCAGGCGATGTGAAAATGGGTCACTGCTACCACTGCTATGCTTACAGAGTTAAAGCATCGTCACTGGATCATACAAGGGGTTCGGTAATACTAGTGCATTTATACATGGACTAATATATTATTATATCAACTTAATTAAAATAGTATTCTATTATTATTTTAAGAAATATGATTAATAACAAAATTATGGGCCTTGTCTCTTTTTAAGAATGGCCATAAGATAATGTGTCATGGAAGATAAAGTTATTATTCTTGAAATTCCAAGAATAAAGTCTTTAACCAAATATAGGCCAAGAATTAGATATTTAAACTGTAGAAAAGTTAAGCCAAGTTTTTTAGGGCAGGTGCATTTTGTGTGTGTGCGTTTAAATTTATACTAAGTGCTTACAGAAGCATTTTGGCATATTGATTCCTCAATTGTTCAGGATTCAGTTGATTTTGCATGAAAATAGTGAATTATGGATGCAAAATATAAAAATGCAGATGCATTCAAAACTGAAAACTGGAAATTCCGGGCTGACAACAAAACATCACTTGAAATAACGTGTTTGTTTGTTTTTCAGCTTAGCTTTGAATGAAGAAAATTGGCCTTTCTAACCACTTAATAATGCCATTTGTTTTTATTTAGAAGCCCTTCAGGGATAATTCAAATTTGCAGAATAGGAGTAAATAATTACATTGCATAAATAAATGTAATCTGTATGCTCATGTTGACCTCTACTAAGAATATGATCTCTAGAATAAATTATGTAAAACAGTTGATGTCCACCTGCCTGATTATGCAGGCACTGTGTCACATGTGAGAAGCTTCACTTACCAACATTGCTGGGACTTCCTTTGGGCCTCCAGGGTATCAATAGCCTTAATATACTTTCCCAGGTATAACCTAAATAAAAATCCAAAAATATTATCCACACCAAGTTGTAAATAGTCATGTTTTTACCTTTTCAATATAGAACATTTGAAAAATAATCACGTGGGAAGTATGGTAAGTGGGTAAAAATATGGAGAAACCAATGGTACAATAATGAATGTGGGTGACGGCCACAGGGTATGTTCTGTTTCTGTTGTATGTGATTGAAAATTTTAGCTATAAATTACAAAAGTAAAGGTAGAAAAACATATATAAGAACTCCAATAGTAGATTGAGGATCAAATCCTCTATTATTTAATGACAAGTTACTTGGATAAGTTGCAATCTTTCTGGATCTCAATTTCTTCAATTGTAAAGTTTGAATCTCACTTCTTCAAAAAGGGTTGATAAGAATAGATTATTTATTTATTATGTCTAAAACTATCACAGTTTCTAAAACTATCTCAATACTCTCATTTTACCACATCTTCTAGCAATTAGCATTATAATTGTACTATTGTCTATTGTTCATGGTATGAACATAGAGCATCACAGTTGATAAAATACACATTCTTTGATTATTTAAAAGCATGATTTTTAAAATTTGTGTTTAGTTCTTGGTTGCATTCTTTTTGCATTTATTTAACTTAAAATTTCAGCACCAAATATAAAAAAGTATATTAATAGGCATTTTCTTTGTGTTTATCATTATCATATTAAAAATATGTATTAACATAATGTCAAAATTTTTAGAAATGCTCAAGAGATAGAGGATCAAGGAACCAGATGATCTGATCCAAGTGTCTTTATTTGATACTGTGCTTACAGGAGGGCTGAGTCCCTGACTGCAGCCCTGGGGGTGGGGGGAGGAAAGAATAGTTTATTTTATTTTACGTTAATAAACTTAACCACTTACTTAAATAAAATGGTTATTTTATTTTGTTTTATTTTAATTGTTATTCAAGTACAGTTTTCTGCCTTTTACTCCCATCCCACCCCACTAAGCCCTCCCCACCTCCATCCCATTTCCACCCCACCTTGTTTTTGTCCATGTGTCCTTCATACTTGTTCCTGCAAATCCTTCCCCTTTTACCCTGAAATTCCCTCCCCTCTCCCCTCTGGTCACTGTCAGCCCACTCTCTATTTCAGGGTCTTTGGTTATATTTTGATGCGGGCCCCAGCTTGTGGGGTCCACCACATTGTGGATGAGACTTGAGACATTCACTCGGACTACCGAGTACTGTGGAGGAAAAGGGCAAGAATGGCTTTTCTCTCAAGGGCAGCAAAAAGCCGTGGCCTTTGCCGTGACTGGCCTTTATTTCTTTTCTGGGCACATTACATGATGGTCCTCATTTACTATGCACAGGTTCACTTTAGGTGGTTATCTTTTACAGAAAACAAAGGAGATGTTGCCACTAATCACATCATACAAGAAGGATGTTTGCAAATGAAAAGGGAAAAGTAGTTGAACCGGTTACACTCATCCTTGGAAGGTTTAGCACAGATTTTAGGAAGTTACTTTGCAGTAAACATCTGCTGCCTCAATTCAGGGTGAGGAAGTTTTACCATAAAGCAAGTCTCATAGCAGTCTAGGTATAATGCAGGCCTGATTCCCCATGGAAGAACCTATCCCGTGGCCGTGGGTCCTGTGCATCTCTGAGTGGGACCTGGGTCCACGCCACACAGAATGGTCTCCTACAATATTTTGCTTATTTGTTTGTTTTGTTGATTAGGTTCCTGTTAAAGGTGAGATCATATGGTATTTGTCTTTTACCTCTTGGCTTATTTTCCTTAGCATAATGCTTTTCAGTTCTACCCATGCTGTTGCAAAGGGTAGGAACTCCTTTTTTCTTTCTGCTGCATAGAATTCCATTGTGTAAATGCACCATAGTTTTTTGATCCATTCATTTACTGATGGGTACCTGGTTGCTTCCAGCAGAATGGGGTTTTTAAAAGAAAAACTGTGGGGTTTGTGGAGGGACAGGGGTGGGATTAATCTCTTGTTCTTCTGGGTGGGTACCCCAGGGTTTCAGGATGTGAGTTGGGACAATGGGTTAAGTAAAGGGCCGGGCTGTTCCCAGGTACAGGAAGGGAGGTCTAACCACATGCCTTTGTGGCTGGCACCAATGTCTATTGTTTGAGATGGGAGAGAACTTCTATGAAGCCTGGGGCTATCAAATGAGTAGGGACTACTGGGTCATGGGCAGTCCAGGGGGTTGGGAAACTGGCATGACTGGGTCATGAGCAGTCTGGCAGGCTGGGAAACTGGCCTGAGCCTTTCAAAACTGTGATGACATCACATTTGATAGGTAACTTCAACAGTTTTAGAATAAAACCAAGCATGTTTAGAGTTTATAGTTTGTGTAAACTCCCTTCATAAATAGGCTTAATTGGGTGAAGGGCCATATAAAAAGAAAAGTTTTTGTTTTCTTTTTTTGTATGTAATACATCTGATTTAATTTTGGTCATTATTTTTTATTGTTGTTCAAATACAGTTGTCTCCATTTTTCTGCCACCACTTTCCCCCACCACACCCACTCCCACCTCCTACCCTCCATCATTCTCCCCTTTGGTTTTGTCCATGGGCCCTTTATACATGTTCCTTGACAACCCTTTCCCTTTTTTCCTCATTATTTCCCTTTCCCCTCCCCTCTGATCACTGTCAGCTTGTTCTTTATTTCCATGTCTCTGGTTATATTTTGCTCACTTATTTGTTTTGTTGATTAGGTTCTACTTGTAGGTGAGATCATATGGTATTTGTCTTTCACCACCTGGCTTATTTCACTTAGCATAAAGAATATCTGAATGGCAAGATTGTAAAAATAAACCAATTATATTTCCCTTCAAATGGCATTTTGATTAATAGATTATAATTCTTTTGAAGTCTATAATGCAAATAATAGACATGCCACTGAAAAGTATATTTGGTTACAATGTTTACATGTAAACATAAGTCAAGAGACTAGCAAATAAGATTGGGACCATTATAAAAAAGAGAGAGAAAAAAAAAGATGATGGCATGAGAATGATGAAAGGAATATCCTGAGTTTTTAAGGAAATAGTAAGCCATGTATTTTTATTTCCCAAATATTTCTTAGAGTAGCTATGGTCACATGACCAGAAATTGTCAAAGAATTGATAAATAGAAAAAAATGTGTTGTTTTAAGCCAGTAAATTGGTGGTAATTTGTCACAGCAGTACAACAAACAAATTCTGTTGTTATAGTCCAATCATGTCACAACTATAAGAATTCAGTTATGGCTGTCAAGGAATTACAAATTATTTAAAGAGATAATACATAAATGAATATGTAACTAAACAGTACAAGAGAAGGCCAGAATTTTATGGAGATGTTAAATGGTATAGACAGAATTTAAGGATTGGTGACAACAATGACAATAATGATGATCATGATGCTGTGACAGCTAAAATGTGTTGAGCGTTCAACTTATGAATATGTACTAATAATGTAATTTACATGAAATCCTCCTAACTCTGAAAGTATTCTCAATTTTCAGGTGAAGCAATTGGGATGATGGAGATTAAATAACTTTAGGAGCTGCACAGTTGATAATGGATGAAGTGGAGATATCACTTCAGGTATGCCTTCCTCCTGAGACAAAGCTATACATCTCATAACTTTTGTTGGGATCTAGAGTGATCAAAAATAGTTTTTGAGTAGGATAGAACCTCATAGACCTTAAAATTTATTATGGGTTACATTGAAGAAGAAAGGAAGAAAAATAACAAATCTAGCCCAGTGGCAGAAAAGTAAATATTTTACCTCTTTATCTTAGCAGAATATTTTCTCTGAAATAGCATTTTGGGTATTTAACAAAGGAAGTGGATTGGAGGGTTGACTATAAATAGCTTCATGTTTACTGTTGCTAATCATTAAAATGAGAACAAAATGAACTTGAAAGATATTAGGCTGTTTGACGTGATTTGGATCATATCATCTGGATAATACTCAGGAGAACAAAGTGTGGAGGAAAATTACTTTCTCTAACCTTTGTTGTATGAAAGTAAAGAGAAAAATTACTTCACTCTGTCCAGACAAATTCATGGAGCCTGATTTCAGGGCCTGGAGGATTTGTCATTCCGTCAGGACAGCTGAATTTCCATAACCTGTGCATAATCACTCCCAAGGCAGATAGAAATGTTGGTGAAGACACTCAAGAAACATTTGAAGTTAGTGGCGAATGCAGTTATATTTCCATATGATACTATTTCAATAAATAGCAAAAGATGACCTATTATGCAGTTTGTGAAAGAGTAGAAGTTTTGAAAAGCAAAAGGTGGCCTAAGGCTTTAGTACTATGTTTCCACTTATGACACATGAAAGACATTTGTCCACGTGGAATGCTCAGAAGGATGATCAGCCACCCTTAGCTCCCAATTTGGGTCCGTTTTGTATTGAAAGATGAATGACTACATTACAGAAAAGAAATTGAATCTTGCTGTTTTATATTAGCAAATATGCAGATCATAATTTAAAATCAGAAATTGTGAAAAAAATGATATTATTTTAACTTATTATTATGTTTTAGGAATAGAGAGAAAAAGTATTCCTGAAGTAAGTAACTAGCACAAGTAACAGGACAATTGAATATAACCGTAATCAAGCTGTCACCATAGGCAGTTAATTAGTTATTTATTAATAAGAAAGAAAACAAAGGGGATTAAACACTGAGCTTAATAAACTGGGGAGCATGACCCTGCCTGTTTAGCCAGAAAGCTATAGCATTTACAGACTCATTCACACACTCCAGGAGTCTGCCAAGTCACCTTGGCAGCAGCCAAGGAGACTTATTCCCAGTGGCACAGAAAATCTTCCCAGGAGCGCTGTCTGCCCTCTGGTACCAGATTGTTAATGGGCATGGGGGAGATGCTTGACCACAGAGACCTGTCAGTCTATTTAGGAGGTTGACCTATCAAAAACCCATGAAATTTTGGGACACTGATTGGTCATTTTGAAAAAGATCCTGGTTATAACCCCAGTGGAACAAAGAAGTTCTTTCGCTGTCTGTCTGTTTGTCTGTCTGTCTCTCTCTCTCTGTCTCCCTCTCTCTATGTTGATGACCCACATTCATCCCATTCACTCATACATTCTCTCTACATGTAGCATCGGCATGGCCAAAGGCTATGAGGATTCCAGATGAAGACTCCAGGGGGTACCCAGGGTACAGCAGCAAAACAACAGCAGTGCATCCAGAATACAAGGTGAGGAAGACTGAATTAAACTAGCCTTGCTATGGTGCAGGATCTCTGGATATAATTTCTCTTTCTGGCCCTGATTTCCCATGGTGGGATGGATAGAGATAGGGCATTGAAAATCCAGGGGCAGATAACATGGCCACATAACAGTCTCCCATGTATGGATCCTTGGAATGCTTTCCTCACGATCCGATGAAAATGCTTCATTTCCACCAACATCAATTGGTTAGGAAAAATGTGTGTTTTGTGTCATGGTTGCTTGTGAGAACATAGGCCTACAGGTCCAACTGTAGATATACACATTCACAAATACAGACGTGTTACAACACAGACAAACCTTGAAGGCATTATGTTGAGTGAAATAAGCCAGATGTGAAAAAGCGAAATGTTGTATGATTCTAATTGTATGAAGTACCTCGAGTTGTCAAAGAGAAAGATACTGAAAAAGAGTGTTGATGTCTGGGCCTGGGCAAATGGGTGAATAGGGTATCCTTGTTTAATGCTTATGGAGTTTCAGTTTGGGAAAATAAAAAGAGTTCTGCAGATGAATTGGTGACGATGGTTGTACAGTGCCGTGAAAGTACTTGATGTCACTGAACTGCACACTTAAAAATGGTTAAAATGGTACATTCTGTATTATATATACCTTATCATAATTTTTTTTAAAAAAATTCTGATTTGAGCACCAAATCTTCTGTATTTACTGACCCAAATGTTATAGGGCCAAGAAGCAAAACTGTCTTAAGTGACTTACTAAATGGAATAACAGAATGGCAACTTTTCCTGACAGGGTGAAATTGGAGAAAACTGTTGAAAATACACAGTGTTCTAAACTACAAAGCATTTCATTCTCATCTTTTGATTCCTGGACACAAGTATTCCAGTATATTTTTAATTTACAAAACACCCCAAATATTTATTAGTCAGTTTTTGTGGGTCAGGAATCCAGGTTTCACCCAGCTGGCTGCTTCTGCGTGGGTCTCTCACAGGCTGCAATAGTGTGAGAGCTCCATCAGACAGATCCTCTCCCAGACTCACATGTGTGGGTGCTGGATGGCCACTTGTCCTTGCTGGCTGTGGGTTGAAGTCCTTAGGGAAGCCATCCATCTCCCCCTGGGGAAGTATCTCTGCTTTTCCCTCTGGTCTTGATGTCAAGGTATTATAAATCCAGGTAATGGCCCGACTGATGTACCTGTTCCACACTTCCTGCTGCGGTCCCAGCTGGAGACATGATGATGCCAAAAACTCCAGTGATGGTCTTGCTCCTTGGAAGTTGAATCTTGAGTAAAGAAAACGCACAAATGGGAGTGATCAGAGGTGACTCAGCCACATCTCTTGTCCAGCTCCCTCCTGGAGATACCCTTCAGAGTTCTGAAGACTAGATGCCTGAGAACAGGGTACCAACAGACACTCCAGAGGTAACTTCTTTAGAGCATGTGCATTTTACGTGGAAGTCCAATGTGGTTTGTTTGATGGTTATATAAAGTGTTTTCTTAATAGTCAAGTGTATTATAATATTTGTGTTTGTCTCCCCCAAACAGTGAGATCTCTGAGGTCATATATAGTTGTTCATGACTCTTATTATTATTCTCAATTTGTGGTTTAAAAAATATTTAAGACTTGAGGAATGAATAAATATGGTATTCGTTCCATCATTGAGAAATGATGGAACACAGATCACCATTACAACCCTGAGCACTGACTTGAATAGTGACATTTCAGACACTGTTGGAAGTTGGTACTGACGTGGACACAAGTGGCCTTTCCAAGGAGTGCGTCAATGTCATCATACCAGGAGCTGTCTCTTCTGCAGCATATAAAGTGTGCTCTGAGTGCACTGTCTTCCTCCAAGTAGAAAATGACCATTTGGGCCCTGGCTGGCACAGCTCAGTGGATTGAGCGCAGGCTGCAAACCAAAGCATCACAGGTTCAATTCCCAGTCAGGGCACACACCTGGGTTGCGGGCCACGTCCCCAGTGGGGGCCACATGAGAAGCAACCACACATTGATGTTTCTCTCTTTCTCCCTCCCTTCCCCTCTCTAAAAGTAAATAAATAAAATATTTTAAAAAAGAAAAGAAAATGACCATTTGTATGGAGAAAAATGCATGGTGACAGAACTTTTCCTAAGGGGAAGTCTGCACTGTATAACATATGTCCTTTTCTAAAGCGCACTGGTTCTCATCATAGCAGGTGTGACCTTCTCCTATTCAATTTCTGTAAAGCCATTACCTTTAGCTTTATAAAAACTAGAAAAGGGAGGACACTGGCACCGTGATTATTATTTAAAGACTAGGAACAAAGACATGAAGACAGGACTGAGCCAACCTGTGCGTCAAGACGGACAGCAGAGAAATGTGACACAGATGCTGTTATGTTCATTTTGGCCAAATTGACTTTACATTTTCCAAATACTTTTTCTTAAGCGATTTTAGTAAAAATTTCTAGTATTTTATCTTTAATTATCTGTCATTTCTACCCAAAATCAAGAATGGTTTCAACAGAGAGATGTTCAGATAAAATTATCTAACCCGTGGTGAGGGCAAACACAGATTAAATTTTTCTACTCTTCAACTCCAGTGGGATCCAAATTGCTCTGTCATAAATGAAATATAACAGTCTTAATGTGTTTTCAAGGAACAAATAGGTTTTGAAGCAATGCAGTCTTGGTCTAAACACTGCTATTATTCATAGATCTTTTTATATGTATCTATGACATCAGCATATCACTCTGAAGATAATAAATAAAACATAATGCAATATACAGACATGCAGTTATCATAAAACTGTACACTTAAAACCTACATAGTTTCCTTAACCAATATCACCCTGATAAATTTAATTAAAAATCTTCCTATCTCAAATTCTACAATATTCTCCTTATAGGCTTACATTGAACTTTCATAATGTCTCATTGTAAGAATCCTCATTTGCTTTTTCATTCAGATAAACTTAATTTGCAAGTGTACATTTAGATTTGTGCTGAGAGCAATTAATATAGTACATACTCCATAGCATATTGGATTTCATGAAACTATTATGCTTGCAATAACTTTGGCATAGATTAAAATGAAATTTTATATTTATTGTTTTGAAAAATAACTTTATCAAAAATTATCCATTGCAATAGAGTCCCATTTAAAAAATGTTTTATAAAAATTGCTTAAACTTATTCAACTACATACATAATTAAAAAGTAGGATATCACAGCTGTAAATCTTATAGAAATATGTAATTTGCAAATTATCATACATAAGTGTGTGAAATTCACATGACAGGTATTCCCCTAATGTAAATGCCAGGCTTTGTGTGTAGATATTTGGCCAAATCCTTATTAAGTGCATTGTATGTGAAGACATTGAGAAAGGAAAATGATAATGAAGTAAGGATTCAACTTTAAGGAATGCACAGCCCCATTAAAGGGTAAAAATATAAACAGGTATTAGAATGTAAAACTGAAAAATAGTATGGCATGAAGTTCAATCAAGCGATGAAAATTTACTTAAGGAAAATGCAACAATATAGCACTAATTAGAATAAAATCTTCTCAAAAGTGGCAAATTTTCACCAGGCCTGGAAGGATATGCCTGAATTAGAAAGGTCCAAAGAAGAGAAATAATAGACATCGTAGGCTGTGCTTTATGAGCTCAGAAATGCAGACAGAAATGATCACGTTGCTGATAATAGGAGTGATATATATACGAAGTGTTCATCACTTGCTAATTACTGGAACTTCATTATTTTAAACCCCTTAATTTAGCCCCATATTAAAGATTAGGACACCAAGGCCAGAAAATAAAGTAACTTAGAGATAAGGTCAAACAGCTGGTACTTTCAGGGGTGAGGGTTATAAACCTTGTATATTTAATTGCAGATGTCAGACTTTCAAACATAATATATTCTATAACTTATATTTATTCACAAGCAGGTGGGTTTTAGATTAAATGTTTCTCTTCTGTAAAGAAATCTTAATATCTTATTTTTTCGATCTCAGTCAAAACTCATAGAATGAAGATACTTCCAATCAATGCAATATGTTTACACTGTAGGCAAGGCTCACTTATTCCAGTTTGGAAGACTGAGGGAAGTGATATTGTGATTCATGAGCCCCTGCCCTGTGTACCCAGCAATGGAAATCTTCAGGTGATGCTGACGGAAGTAAATAAACCAAATGCATTATATAAACCAGCTTGTATCCTAAATACACAAAGCATTTTATTGTCTGTTTGAGGTGCACATGACAGCCTAGTCAGCAATTGATTAAGAAGAAATTATCCCAAAACAGTAAATAGTTGATAAGTTTCAATCAATGTACACATAATAAACAAGGTGTATACTTATTTTATCTAATAAATTAGTTTTGATACCCTTTATGTAGACTGTTTACTGTCAGTATCTGAGCATAGCATTTTAAAGCGAACAATATTTATATGTTTTCTGCAGTTAACCAAGTTTATTCTATCAAATTGCAAATATATTTTTTATATCTTTAGCCAGAAGAATAAGGAAAAGTAATTGCAAGAAGAATTTCCTAGAAAGTTGAGGTAAGAGTCAGATCTGTTTTTGGTCACTAGGTAGTCAGCCGTTTGCCTGGGACATAAAGGGTTTCTTGTCTGGGAGTTCCCAGCAGAATAGTAAGGAGAAAGTCACAGGTGAGCGAACTTTAACTGAGTCAGGGAGAAAATGTCCTCAGTAATTATGGCGTATTAACTAATTTTCCTAATGATTTCACAGCAAATTTGTCTTGCCTGCTTACTGCTCTAGCTCTAAGTCACTTTTGAATAGTACTTTATAGAGGGTGGCATTGGCTTAGGAAATTGCAGAACTCTCACCATCAAAGCATATCAGAGTTTAACTCAATGCCTACATTTTTTTTTTTTTTGGTTAGATAGAGTTAGTTCATTTGTTATTTAAAATCAAAATCTGTACATCACTGTACATCATCTCTTCTACAGTGTGCATTTTAACTAAGATGTAGACCTACTAACAACTATCTAGAATTAAAAAGGGACCATACGTGAATTTTAATATTTTTCAAGCTGCATCCTTACATCAAAAACTTAAAAAGTAAAAACTTGCATATCTAAGAATTGATGCAAAATATTCCTGTTTTTATATTCATTACTATAAACTATGACTTTCCTTAGAAGATATATGATTCCACATCACTTGCAAACCTACACTTTGGAGAGGCTCATGTCACCTTTTCAAGGGTTTAAAAATATATTAATATGTATAGAACCTTAGTAATCATATAAAATGGCTCTGGGCAGTCAGTGTAGTGTGTTTTAAATAGCAATTACTTTCAGTGGTAAGATATCACAAATTCTAGGTTCCGATTAAAACCTTCTGCAGCACTTTGGGGAAGAGTGGTCCTGGCCCCAGAGCTGGACATCTCATTTTCTCCTGGCTTCTGCCCGGACCTCAGCAAGGTGGGGCCACCAGGACTTGAGAAGGTGGAGATAGAGAATCTCCCATGCAGGGGAGGTGCCAGTCAGGTTAACAGGAAAGAGGTGAGAATGGCTCTCACCTCAAAGCCACATCACTCAGTTACTGAAAACCCCTGGGTCTTCCCAGACCTCTACACTATGGCCTAGGCAGCTGACTCCTCAGTAGGGTATGAGTTCTGCAGGGTGGGGTGACAGGGTGTCCAAAGAGTGGGTTTATTGCTTCCCCCCAGGTTGATGCCAAAAAGAAGAGGGGTGCTCCATTCAAGAAAGGTGGTATCTTCGGTGTGGGAGAGTGACTCAGCACAGGGCTGCCAGCAACTGTCTCCTTAGCTCTCTTGTGACAGAGCAAACTGGGGTTTGGCCACTTGGGTTCTTGACACATGACCAACAATTAGTGTTAAAGGAAACAGGTTTTTGTTAACAGGGTTCCAACCCCAGGGCCACTGAGAGGATTCCTGCTCAGAGCACCCCTCTCCCATGAGAACCAGCACTTCTCTTGCTCCCCTAAAGACTACAAGCCAAAGCCACACCCAGAAGTTCCCCATGCCCTTACCTGTCCATCAGCCGGTCACACAAACAGATCTCCCTCCTCTCTGGATTGTGCCCTTGTGGGTTTCAGAGTTGTTATCCTCTTCAGCAGCTCTCTCCTTCAGGATCTGGGGTGTGCTTTTCTCAGCCTCCATGTAGCGGTTCAGGAAAATATGTGTCATGTTGCTCACACTGGATCATGGTGGAGTCCAGGAAAGTACACATCCCAAGAGGGTGGCTTCTCTGTACATCCTAAGCCTGCTTGGTCACAGTTCAGCTCCAGGCATCCCTCAGGAATCTGTGGCTGGCTTGGCAAATCCCCACACAACTCCATCAGCTTTGCTGCCATCTTCTCCAGGCAGGCTCCCCAGCAGGCCTCCTCTTTCTTTCTCCAAATCACATGGTTTCCCACTTATGCTCACTGCAGACCCTTTTGTCTTACAACCCACCCTCATTCAAATGCTTAGCAGGAAACTTCCTGCATGACCTCATATCTAGCCCCTCCTATGATGGGTTAGTGTCTGCCATTTTTGCCAGTTCCCCTATATCTTTTATCATCTTTTGGCTGCTGTCTTCAGTCAGGGCAAGAGTTCCCAGTGACACAGGGGCATCTGTGGGGTGGGGGCGACAGCATCTGCCTCCCCTGGCTATGTCACCAGTAACCATATTCTCTTAAAGGCGTGTACACCTTTCACCCTGGGTGGCAGTCCTCTTCCCTTCAGGAAAGGTACAGCTATTAATTGTCCATTGCTATACAAAGTATCTTACATGCCTTACCATCTACTTCCCCCTTCCCCTAATCAAGGGTTGTGGGGAATATGCTCTGCTATTTTCAGGGAACCCCCACTCCTCATCCTTCTACACTCTCCCCAGAGTCACACACCCAGTTTCTCCTCATGCGACTCTAATCCACTCTGCTCTCCCTCTACCAGAGCCCAGGGCAAGTGGTTCTGAACAGGATTTTGTGCTTTGGCCTGTGTAAGAGGTCTCCTGTTTCTCTAATAGACTCTGTCTCTCCCTGGCAGGCAGAATCCCCACTGATTTTCACAATCAAATGTTATTTGGGTGCCTCATGCTGGCCCTGGTTCTCTGGGCTTAGAAGCCTGTGTGGGGTTGAAACCCATACTACTCAGGGGTAACCTTTGCAGCTGAGATATCCCTTTAGATTCTTGGCCACCACCTGTGGGAGTAGAACCAGCCTTTTGTGTGCCTCTGTCCTTCCTACCAGCATGGATGTGGCTTCTTCTATAAATCCTTGGTTACAACACTTCTATTCAGCTAGTCTTCAGTTGGTTATTGAGAGCACTTGTTCTATATTTTTGTTGTAATTTCAGTTTGGTCCTGGGAAAAGGTGAGTGTAGTTTCCACCTACTTGGATGTCATCTTGGATCTCTCCAACAATGTTTCCTTTTAAATGCAAATTTGTTGAATGCTTTTGACAAGATAGGCAGTTTATTCTTTTTCATCCTGACTAACAAGTAATGTGAATACTTGTGACTCAGTTAGGTGTTTTATATAGAAGAACCTCCCACTAAGGCTACAACCTATTCCACTGTAGTTAAGTGACTCATTCAGTACATTTATTGATCACCTCCTCTTATGTTATTCACTGAGAATATTTTTCTGGGTATATTTGTTTGAAGGAAAGATGATTCTAAACCTAAAGGGGCTCCCGGCCTAGTGAGAAGTGCCTAAATAGGAGTCATCACACAGTTTAAAGTGACACCTGCCTGGAGGGACATAGCACAGTGTTTTTGCAAACCTGCTGAGGTTTGAGGGGTGCCAAAACTTTATGGAAATAAACATGATTTAAATCATTGCATAGTATTTACAGACAAGTTATTCTCCTTTATGTTCTCCAGAAGCAAAATATAGAGCAATGCAATAAATGCTGTAGGCATTTCCAAGGTACAGATTTAAGATACTCAACTCTTGCCAAAAGAGGTAATACAATAACTTAATGTTCCACAGATGCACTGAATTTCCAGCCCTTTATTTAGTATTAGATTGTCTTCAGTGAAAAATGTTTTTGAACACCAATGACAAGTGGAATACTGTTTCTGATACTTAAAATGGACAGAAAAATCAGAAATAGATTAAGCTTTAGATTGTGTGAAGAAACAAAACCTAAATGTAAAGTAACAATAGCAGAATTCAAGTTTTAATAATTAAGTATTTAATGTTTTTATTCTTACATACTTCTAGAAGTACTAGCATATCATTTTAGCTGCTATTTTATTTTTAACATCACTTAAATTCAATTTCAAAAACAAAATTAAAAGTGATTGTATACATTATGAAAACTTTATTGATATATTAACTTTTATTAAATTTACAACAATCATGAAGAAAATTATTTCCCATCATATCATCTAATCATGTAAAGATTTTTATTTGCTCATAAAAAAAATCTAGTTTTCAATGCCTGCTTATTTAATGATTACATATTTGAATTAATGTTATAAAGAGGATTTTAATTTTGCATCTTAACTTTCAAATTTTGCAAAAATTTTAACAACCTACTGTATGACCCTTCCTATTCTTATGAATTTTTCTGCCATCCACATGTATATATAAACATTAATCACTTTATTAATTTTTTGAGAAATCAAATAATAGCCCACATATTTTTGTAATTTTTATATAAGAAATGTTGACATCCTTCCAGAGTACTATTTACAGGTCTGCTTCAGTGTGTTTAATAGCTGTATGATTTGCAATGAAGTCAATGTGTTGTAATTGTGCTCCCTACCTGACTCCTCCCTACTCCAAATGTGTACTGCGTGAAAGAAGGGGGCCTCTCTGTTAATATTTGTATCCTATGACCTAAATATCTGGAAAGGGATGAGTGAATAAATGTATTTTTTGCTGAACATAAAATCACAAATATAAACTATGTGTGTCAGAAATTCACAGCAGAGAAATATTTCAGAGGGATACATAGAAAACCTTCTGAAGGAAACATAGGCCCTGAAGACAGAATGGGTATAAGACTCCTTAAAGGAAGACAGGAAAAATATGCAAATAAGAAAATAGCTTCAGGAACCAGTAACCAAATCATCTTGGGCTACATGCTTCATATATTGATACTGTAAAATATTGAAGTGCATGGCATCATTCTCATCTTTTCTGACTTAATTCTTCCCTATAACTACTTAATACTCAATGAATGTATAGTTTAATGTTTATGTAGTACATGGTACTGGGCATCTGTGTAAACAGTTTAAAATACACTAAAAAATGCAGATTCCAAACATGCATTGTTGGAGATACAGGTTTAGAAATATTAATATATATCAATGGGAAACCAGAATCCAATGTCTTTCCTTATCAATATTAGCATATTCCATATGAAAATATGATACTTTATCTACAGAATAGGCAAAGATTTGGACAGATATGCAAAGTCTATCTGGAAAAAGTCCAACCATTGTTAATATAAAGAGAGTGGTTTGTGCAACATTTATGTAACCTGGCAGCCAAGGAAAGTGGACAGGAATCTGCATGCATGAACAATGACAACTTCAATGTACTTACTAGTCGGTGGGGGCAGTAGATGCCATTGAATGAGCATGTGCACTGTGTGTCCATTGCATTCAAAATGACTGAGCTAGCAGAGCAATGAACCTGCATCAAATTTTGCATTAAGCTTGAACATTGCTCCATAGAGACCTATTGAAATGATTCAGAAGGCTGCAGCTATGGGCAACTGGTGATTGTCAGCTTCATCACAATAATGTGCTTGCTCATGAATCACATCTTGATGCAGTTTGGGTTAAACATCAAATTATCCAGGTGACTCAGCCTCCCTACAGCCCATATTTGGTGCCCTGAAACTTCTGGCTTTTCCCCCAACTAAAATCACCTAAAAAAAAGGAAGAGATTTCAGACCATCAGTGAGATTCAGGAAAAGACAATGTGCAGCTGATGGCAATTGGGAGAATTGTGTGAGGTCCCAAGGTGCCTGCTTTGAAGAGGACTGAGGCATCACTGTCCTATATGCAATGTTTCTTCTATCTTGTATCTTCTTCAATAAATGTCTTCATTTTTCATATTACATGACTGTATACCTTCTAGACAGAGCTCACATATGTAACACCAGTGGAGTTCTCATTAGTGGAAATTGCCTTCATTACTATCTCTATCTTAAACAATTCAGCAGTCAATTGATAAACCTTTTTTTTCTAGCCCTACATGCTTTATTTTGCATTCATGTTTTTGTAATGCATCTTCTCAATCTTTTGAGTGACTTGGAAGGTCATTTGGGAGATCACATTCTGAAATATTGTTAGCCATTATGGCCTAGAGTTGCAGTTACACATTGTAGAATTACTTCCCAGGGAATTATTACACCCATAAATAGCATAAGATTCTTATTTAAAATGTAGAAAATTCCAATGTGGATATGCATGCTAAGCAAGCAAATTTTTATCATAAAATTTTATTGTAAAAGAAAGGTCATTGAATGAAATATACACTGATTTTATTCATTAAATCTTTTTAAAAACATGTCTTTTTACCTTAATAGTGATGCTGCCTATAATTTCAGAAAACAAGAGCAAACTGTATTTCTCTTTGAATTGTTCCCTTTAGGCTGTAATCATTCTCATCTGTGTGTTAAAGAATGAGATTAAAAAAAATAAAACCCTAACTGTCCTACAGATATAAAATAAATGTGTTAATGATTTTATTTAACACCACATTAAGGAGGAAACCAAGCATATATTATAACCAGTGCAAGGAAAAATTTAAAAACAGCTATTTATAATTCAGAATACTGAAATCTATTTAGAAATGGATGCAAAACTGATTGTTTCTCACAAGGGGGAAGACAAGTCAGTTGAAACTCCACCAGGCAGAACACTTGTGCGTGTCTGCTGACAGGAATGATTTTTGCACTGCTGTCAGTTATCTACAACTCAGAAAATTGTGACATAGCCCATTGCCAATGAAAGGTGGAGTAATCAGAGGATAAAAATCAAATAACCCAAAATTATGTGCTCTAAATGTACATGACTTTACATTTAATCACATTTTACAAATCTAAGCTAAGGTTATCTACTTCTGCTAAGGCTGCTACAGAATCTCATCCAGTACAAGTTGAAAACTGATTTTTATGAATTCCTTTAGGAAGCCCACTGATGAATCAAGCTCTTATCTATGAAAATGGAAACGCACATCTTCTCCCTCCAAAATTCTACTCTTGATCTCTTTGCTATCTGTATCTATGTACCCCTTCTATTCTCTAAACACACTTCCCCCATTGAGAATTCAAGTTATTAGTATAATCAGTTTCTATTCCCATGTTATAAAATGTGTGGAAACTCTGTGTATACACCACCTAAAACATTTTGTGCAATTAGTGCCTCCTGATATCAATTAGGAAATCTACATATCACAGGTAAGAAGCCCCAGCCATGGATCCAGGACTACACTGATGCTGAAATGAACAGAGAGAAATAGCTCATGGTTGATATTTGTTTATTGCATCTACACTAAAGTTAGCCTGCTGAAGATTTTTACCTTGATCTCAGGAAACACGTTATATCTGGTGAACCAAATGTATGGTTAAAGTACGGGTTGCTTCTCAGCCGACCTAACAACTTGGCTTGGTCAGTTCTCTTAACCTTGCTGCTCATCCGTGTCCCTGGGTGTAAACAGAGATAAAATTAACATATCTCCCCCCAGAGTTGTGTGACACGAACAAATGTGATTCTATTTGTAAGTGAACAGTGCAAAATGTTTTGCTACACACACGCAAGAAAATATCTTCGCTTCTGATATGAACACCCTTTGTCCTGTAAAAATGTTTTGGTTTCTATTTTTATCAAAGAAATGTGTCTTTCAGGAAACGTTCTGACCATTTTTTCACACTGTTTAAAAAATGGTCTTTTAATCAATAAACACCTTCTTCATTCAAGGCCTTTAATTTTCAATCTCTGAAATGTATACAAGAATATTCTAGGATGTCTGGTTTCCTTCCTTAATTACCTCCCACCCACTTTACCTGAGGCAGAGTTTTATGTTTAGTTTAATTAAACATTATAGAGGCTAAATGACTCTTGAACTCATTTCAGTTTAGTGGAGTCAAGAAGTGCTCTGTTATTTTTAAGGCTATCAAAACAGGAGGATTATACCTTTTTAAAGTAAGTTTTCCAGGATGATTTTATATTTCTGATAAAGGGTTTACATGAGTCTCCTTGTTGAAGAAGAGTAATAGGGGTAGATACCAAAAAATAATTTCAGTTTATTAGAAAAATTTCATTTGACTGGCACCTACAAATAGAAATCTTAAAGATTAAATTCTGATTTCCAATTGCCTTTAACACGCTGGCCCAGAATAAACTTTGTGATCTCTCTGAGTCAATTTGACCAGTTGAATGAAGGTTATAACTGTTGTATGGGGATGTTGTGTGGTTCAAAAATAAATGTTTGCAAATTACTTGACACAAAGGACACAAAAGCTGGCACATAGCAGGCATGAAGGAAATGCTGACCCCTTTACATTTTTCTACTTTAACAAAAAATTTGTATTGTTGTTCAAGTACAGTTGTCTCCATTCCCCCCCCCCAACCACTCTCCCCTCCTTGCCACCCATCCTCCCTCCCACCTTCAACCCTAACCCCCCTTTGGCTTTGTCCAGGGTCCTTTGTACATGTTCCTTGACTTGACCCTTCCTCTTCTTTCCCCTGTTACTCTGCTCCCCTCTCCCCTGTGCTCACTATCAATTTGTTTTTTATATCAGTGTTTCTGGTTATATTTTGCTTACTTGTTTTGTTGATTAGGTTTCACTAATAAGTGAGATCATATGGTATTTCTTTTACCGTCTGGCTTATTTCACTTAACATAATGCTCTCCAGTTCCATCCATGTTATCACAAAGGGTAGGAGCTTCTTCTTTCTTTCTGCTACATAGAATTCCATGGTGTAAAAGTACCGTAGTCTTTTGAACCACTCATTTACTGATGGGCACTTAGGTTGCTTTCAGCACTTGGCTATTGTAAATTGTGCTGCTATGAACATTGAGGTGCATAGGTTCTTTGGGATTGGTGTTTCAGGATTCTTAGGGTATAATACCAGCAGTGGATATGCTGGGTCAATATGCAGTTCCATTTTTAGTTTTCTGAGGAATTTCCATACTATTTTCCACAGTGGCTGCACCAGTCTGCATTCCCACCAACAGTGTGCCAGGTAGTTAGTAAATGATCATTAAACTGATATGTTCTAAAGTATAGGGAGGGCAATTAAGAAATAACTTCAATAAATGAAAGTGGTATCTCTGCTGACATAGTAAATAGTGTTTTATATTAAAATAATGCAAATACCAATTACATATAAATTATGTATGCAGTACACAAATAAGTTGAGGGTTTCTCTAAGAATGATGTTTAATCCCACTGTTCCTACCTTTGTAATTGAAACAAATTGAAAAATAGACACAAGTGCTAGGAACTTGGAAATTTACGATCAGGTTATTGGTGAATTGTGGAAAAGGTTAAGAGCTACAGCCAAATTAGGGCATTGTAACACTTTCCCAGTTTATGTCAAATCTAGTCCCTGAACGTGTGTTTGCAGGCAGGAAATGGGTCTGCAAGGCAGCACCAGGCTAACTATAAATTGGAGTGAAGCTTATATGCAGGACACACCTCCAAAGCAGGAAAGAGACATGAGCTTCAGAATGGACTTTAGAAGGTACACCCGGGGCTCTTATGCAGGTAACACTTACCATTCAGAGGTTAGAAGCAGAAGAATGTTAGATTATTATAGTAAAGAAAGTTCCAAAAATGGATATAAAGGAAAGCCATGAGGAAACACAGTGTTTAAATACCTTAACCCTGATACATACAGAAAAACAGGACCAATGCATTTTGGCCTCTGGGCAGCCCATCGCTCGTACACATATCATTCCCTCTTAGAAAACAAAGGGAGAATTTTCTTATAAAACCACAAGAAGAAAGGTCTGTTCTGTAATTTAACGCTTATTTTCCTTTGATAAATGGCAGTCCCAAAACATTGTTTTTCTTGTCAGTAACACCAAGGCATTTGCTTTTTATTTTTTAAAGAGAAGTGTATTTGTTACTTATTATTAATGTTAATATTGATGCTCTTTTCCCTTTTAATTACATTAAACTTTATGAGTTTACACTGAATGCTAAAAAATGTTTTAAAAAGTGTGTTTCACTGAGCTGTGTCAGGGGAAATATCGCAGTGAGTGAACATTATATCGTATGCTTGCTCTGAGACAGGCCTGCTCAATGCTAGATGGGAACCCAAAATCTGTACGTGGATATGTGAAAACATCGATGCCTCAGCCAAGCTGTTGGATGTCTGTTTGGGGACATTTAGTTTGAGACCTGATTATCCATGATTTTTGAAAATATTCATGGTAGTTTCTCTGTGTAGCCCAAATAGAAAATAATTTATTGAAGGAGTCCTGACTTAGGAAAGTAAAAGATTATACCTGCACTTGGATCAGAATTCTTTAAAAGCATTTGCTAATTTTTCTCAATTTTCTGCAGAAATCAAGCATTTCTTCCCATGGCTAAATGCAGTTATTGCTTTTACCTCAAGTGCCTTTTAATGTATAACGTACAATTTGATCTGATAAAAAATAAGAGAGAAAATGAACTGATGGTTCAACTGATGTGTGGACAAATAGAGAGACAGACAAATAGATGAGTATACAGATCAGAAATCAGTAAGCAGGTGAGTGGAAAATGGATGGATTAATGTAACATATGTTAATAGTTAAGTAAATGAGTGAAAAGGTAAAGAAAACATTGAGGAGTGAGGGGGTACATAGATTTGCGAGTGGGTTGTTTGCAGAGGAAGTGAGAAAATAAAGGATGACCAAAGAGACAGACCTCTGAACTTCTCAACATCTCCTCATAGTGTCTAATTTACCAACTTTCCAAGGCAACCCCAAATTTTTCTCATGCTTTGTAAAAATGATTAACTTTGGAGATATTGATTAATTTTCTAGCCATGGACTACCCAGAATTAGAGTGTAATTACAGTATTGGTGTAAACATAATCCCAGGAACTTCTAAAGTAAAAATTGCTTGATGGCTACTTGTAAGAGTGGTTTAACCGACATTTCGATATCTTAAGTATGATTGTTAAGGGGTGTTGTCTGCCTGAACTATAGAGAGTAGGGACAGATGAGGCAGGCTTACACAAATGAAGTGGTTTTAAAAAAAATCACTTGGGAAGCAGCAAGGGGATTATGAAATGATGGATTTAGTGCTTTTAATTAGCCCAAAGATGAAAGAAACATTTTATTATACATCCATTTTTAGTTTCTCTAAAACCCACAGATTTTGATCAGATTAAAAGGCCATTATAAGCCAGGAACAATGCAATTGTGATTTATATTTGTGTATTTGGGTCAACATAAAAATGATTTCTATGTATATTTTATCAGAGGGATCTTTACCAATACAGAGAAATATTATACAATATCTAAGCCATATAAATAAATATTATACTTATCTTGGTTCATCTTTTAAAAAATTAAGCAATGGATTTAAAATAAGCTAATAAATATATCTACTCTTTTTGGTATAATATTTAATAAATTTTAAAGCAACTTTACATTTATAGAAACATTGCAAAGGCAGTGCAGTGTTCTTACATACTCCACACCAAGTTCTATTATTGATATATTACATTAATATGGTAAATTGGATACAATTCATGAACCAATATTGATAAATTATTATTAACTAAGGATCATCTAAGGTCTGTTGAGAAAGTATCCAACTGTGTAATATGAAAAATAAAAACATTTATTGAATAAGATACAAGAAACATCATGGGTAGAACAATGATGCCTCAGTCTCTTTAAAAGTAGGCATCTTGGGATCTCAAACAGTTCTCCCAATGGCCACTAGCTTCCCCATTGTATTTACCTGAATCTCATTGACAGTCTGAAATCTCTTTCCTTTCCTAGGTGACTTTAGTTTGGGGAAAAACCAGAAGTCGCGGGGTGTCAAATATGGGCTGTAAGGGAGCCACCTGGGTAATTTGATGTTTCACAAAAATCTTTGCATGAGACCTGGTGCATGAGCAGGTGCATTGTTGTGATGAAGCTGTCAGTCACCAGTTGCCGCCTTCTGAATCATCCTAATACATTCTGTAGAGGAATGTTCAAGCTTAATGCAAAATTTGATGCAGATTTGTTGCTATAGTTGCCCAGTCATTTTGAATGCGATGACTACATAGTACACATACTCACTCAATGGCACCTACTGCCCCCACTGCCCCCACTGACTAGCACAGTGAAGTCGTCATTGTTCACACATGTGCATTCCAGTCCACTCTCCTTGACTGCCAGGTTACATCAATGTTGCACAAACTGTTTTCATTATATTAACAATGGTTAGAGTTTTTCTGGACAGACCTTGTGCATTCCCCATGCTACAAAGAAATGAAATTTTAGACTTGGCACTTATATGCTTAATGATTTTTATGGAAGAAAAAGAAACAGAGGGAAAGTGGATCCATAATTGCCATGTACAAATCAACGTATGCCCTTAAGTTTGGTAAGGCTAAGGCCTGGTTCATTAGCAGTGAGGCTATATAGTGGTGGTGGGGTGTCCTTTTAATTTATGCCTGGGTAGACAAATGTTAATCTGAAACACCTTTACAATTGCTTGGTATCTGCTCCTTTAGAGCACCAAGGAAGCCAGTGCTTTTGGTAAGAGCTCCTTAACAATTATAATGGCAACATATTGAAAGGAAATGGAACCAAGTATTATTATGTGATGGTCATAGCAATTTAGTAGTGATAACTATTATTTACTCTCAATGTAGATATTAGTTGTTAGAATTATAGTCAATAAACTTTCCATCAGGAAATTATTGTTTTTCCCTATGTAGTTTTTTAATTTGGTGAAAAATAAGTTAATTTTCTCTTCAGATTGCTACAAATTACATTTGTAGCAATAATCCAAAGTTATAGCCCAGGAAATCAAATTCTAAAAATAATGTTCTTATTTAGTATTCCATAAAGTATATTAAAGGTGAAAATTTATTAGCATGTTGTTTCAAATTAATTTTGGAAACTAATCCTAAGGTCACATAATTTTAGCAATGTATTGATATTTACTAGTTAATGATATTACTTACTATTTAAACATCAGACCTGAAAAAATAATGCACATATTGGTGTGTACATATTGACCTGGAAAATAAAACAATTCAGATTGAAAATATGTTTATTGTTTCCAAAATACCATGTCTACTGAGGTGTAGGTATATAAGACATCAAAGCCTACAAAAATTAAATAAATAAGTAAATAAATAATAAATCCTTAAATTTATGTAAGACTTTGCAAAAGTTCTTTATGCTTATGCATTTATTGTCATCCTCAAAATTACTCTGTATCTATCTTGGGAAGATATGTATTTAAATGCATGTTTAAAGAAATAATATGTAGAAAATATAACTTAAAATGGTAGATCCTAGAAGAAATGGAATGAACTATGAAATTTACTTAACTATTAAATAAACAACTGGTCAGAAAGAACTATGGAATACTGATAACCAATATGTAGGTATCTGATCTGGATGCAGGAAAATGGTGAGAGTAAGCAGGTTTATTCTTAGAGTCTGTTTAATTCCTAAGTTAAGGATCTTCATTATTCACAAAAGACTGTAAATTAGCATACCTAGGGGCTTATGAAATCTCATTTCCCAGAATGCATTCCAGTCCAATTAAATCAGCATCTCTGGAGATGAGTCTTTGGCATAAGAATATTTACAGCTCCATGGTGATTAAAATGCATGGCACTGGTTGAAAATAACTGATGTATTATGACTCCAGGTGCATCTATTAAGAATTCTTAGAAAATTCTCTCCAGCAGATTTTTGGCAAAGAAGAGAGAAATACAAAAACCCCTTGCTTCAACTTGCAGATGTCAAGCAGAATTTAATTTGCCTTTGGATGCCTTTGATCTCTCAGATAGAATGTGATGCCCTAACACAACTTTAGAATTCTCCACAAATTTGAAAAGTTGACAAATAGCCCTTGTCCAATTAAACAGGTACAATAGTCATGACCTTTACGTAAAGTTTAAGTATGTCTAAGCCAGTGAGTTACATGGAAGTTAAGAAATCAGTCTGGCCTGGGGTGAGGGGAGGAATTCTGTGTTCTTATAACATTGTGTCCCTGTTTTTAATTGGTGTTTCTTGTCCTAATTGTTTTTCATTCTTATTCTGTTATCTCTGCTGTATCTTGTAGCATTTGCTGTTATGATTCCCAAAGTTAAATATACTGTGAGGATGTTTGTCCTTTTAAGAAAACCACCTTCATACTTAATTGTTTCAATATGCTTTTTCATGGGCAACTAAAGGTTAGAGCTTAATTTGTAGGGAACATTATCATCCTATAAAGGAATATTTTTTGCATATTTTCAAATTATTATTCATTATCATGATACCAACTTTATACATCTATTACTTGCTTTTTTGTGCCAGTTTGATTGCACTAAGATTGATTTGCATTCATATCAAAGAAGTTTGTGGCATTTTGACTTACTCCAATTTCATTCTCATTCCACTGCTCAAGGGTAGTTATGAAAATAACAACCTGCATTCCTAAGGACTGGCAAAAAAAGAAAACAGAGCTTACTCGCCCTCAAAGACTTATAATTAAGGCACTGAATAAAAGGTAAAGAACTACAAATAATTCATGTAGATGCTCTTCCCTGAAAGAGGTGAAGCATAAATTCCTTTTCATCAAGTATGGGCTGTGCATAATAACTTCCTTCTAAAAATTACAGTATATAAAAGGGAATATAAAGTATTTTTTCAGTGGAGAAACCTGACAATAACTGCTTCAGCCACAGGATATCAAGGTCAACATCAACAGTCATAAATCGTGTAGATAGCGTGCACTCTTAATATCAAGTAATGAAAATTGCACTTTATCTTTGTGATCTTTCTCCCCCAAACCCATAACCTCAATTTCATCATGAAAAAAAAAAACATTGGACATTCAAATAAAGGGGCATCATACATATTATCTGACTAGTATGCTTGGATAGCAGGACCAATAAAATAGCATTGGTCTGGTCAAGAGAGCATGAAGTATATAAAACAAAGTGGAGTCATTCATGTCAACTAAAATGACTGTCAGTCAATCATGACACTTTGGTTCAAGAGGAAAATCACCTAAGTCAGAGTAAACACATCTGGCAAAGAGACATATATGCCTGCGGGGTCAGAGCAGACACGTCTGGCAAGGAGACACACTCAAAACATCTGCACATATAGTCAGAGCAACCATATCTGCAGAGCGGGGCCACCCATAAATAGGCTCCTGGGGAAATTCCACACTTGCCATCAGGGGTGCCAAGACATTTATCAAAAAGACCCAGAAGGGTGCAGGACAGAACGTTCAAGGTATAACTGAGGCAGGGTCGGACCACTGCTGAGACAGTTGAGCTCCACACACAAGTGCTGCTCCACACCACCCCGATCTCCTTGGCATTGGCCACCGGAGGCTCTGCCCTGCTGGACTGAGGACTTCGCCTGCCTTGCTGCCCACCTGGCTCTGGGATCCTTCCTTGCAAGATGCTTACGACCCCCTTGCCCACTGTGCTGTCTCCCGGACCTGCACACCGAGACTCTGAGAGTCAGGTTCATCATCTGCATTGATTGCTCTGTGTTTCTGTGTGTTATATTTCTCTTAAGAGTGTTAGTGTGTGAGTAGGATATTAATGCATGTTGATGTTCTACTTTGAATGAACCCGCATTCAATAAAAGCTGAGTGAATAGCATAGTTACTGTGTGTGAATCTTGTCTATTCCTTGGTGCTGGGCTGCTCAGCCATCAGTTAACCAAGCAGTTCCCTGGCTAACTTGTAGGAAAGACTATACCATGAACATACGCTCGTGACACTATAACCTATCAGGATCATTAAAAACAATGAAAGTCTGAGGAACAGTCACAGCTGAGAGTAGCCTAAGGAGAAATATACAAAGAGTATTCTGGATATAATCTTGGGACGGAGAAAGGACATTAGGTAAATGTCAAATAAATGAGAATAAAATATGTGTATGTATGTATATATGTATTATTGTTCAACTTTGTTGCTTTTGTCAAATACATGTAGGAATGCATTTGAAATTCTTATTCAGTCTTCTTGCTGACTTCTGTTGAACTACTTTGGTTGCAAAGAAGTAGTTGAGAAGCTCTTTTGTTGCACAGAACTAGGAGCAGTTTTTTTTAAAGGTACCAAGCTTATGTGAAGCCAAAGAAAGTGCTCTCCAAAGGAATATCTCTGAAGCAATCATAGGGTCACAATAACACTATGGCACAGATACCCAGTGTTAGCCTTAGGACATAGCGATATTTGCATTTATCGTTATGTTTTCAGATTGTATCTTCTTTTGGTAATATGCAAAATGTTCTTGGATCCAGTTTCACCATTTTTTCTGGCCCCTTATTAATAGGTCCACAATAAGTGCTGGCTACATGTTCATTCTATATTAGCATGACAGTCACATTTTAACTTGTTGACAATATTATATATGCAATATAATGAATCATATTAGCATATGCTGCTGTGTCCCTGTTCTCATAATGTAATTAAAATAAATGTATCCTCTAATCTCTGTAATTCCACTAAGAGTTTATGCTCTTCCTTTTAAGAGAAAGTATATAAAACTGTTTCTACTGATTCCAAAGAGCACTCATGATTGGAAGTCCATGTCTGCATTTGATAGGAAAAAACAAAGGGAGTTCTCAGATATCCCTAAGCAATGTTTCTATCTTCTGTTTTTCAGTGTTGCAGAGAGCTCATTATCCCACAGTTTTAATCCTTGTAATGCCCAGAAAGGAAGACTATAGTTCAGATAATAACCTACTTGGTCCTTGTGTCTTAATCAAGTCCCCACTATAAGTGAGTGGTGTGGCCGTTATTCAAATCCAAATATGTATGCATTCACAGACAATTTTCACCACTACTATAAACATTGTATTTTTGAAAGGTTGCTAAATCTGCAGGGTGCAAAATGCCTATAAGTCTCACACAAAAGACATAGTCAGTAAATCAAAAGGTATGACTGTGAAATGTGGTTGGTTACAGCCTAATTATCCAAAAGCAGAGATCTGAGTTTAATCCTCACCTTGCTGCACTGGCAGCCGAGTCAGCACATTCAGCCTACCTGCCTGCAGTGAGATGTAGAAACACGGTAACAAAGTGCTTTTTCTGTGAAACTCTTTCTCTTCCTATGTTTTGAGAGTTAAGCTGTCCTTTACTTTTCAGTTTTGAAATATTAGTGGACTAATATTACCCAGTAGTGTGTATAGTTATTGTTTTTTAAAAGACTTTATTTATTTTTAGAGAGAGGGGAGGGAAAGGAGAGAGAGAGGGAGAGAAACATCCATGTGAGAGAGAAACATTGATCAATTGCCTCTCGCACTCGTCCCAACCGGGGCCTGAGCCTGCTGCCTAGACACATGCCCCGACCAGAAATTGAATTGGCAACCTTGCAGTTTGCAGTATGATACCCAATTCACTGGGCCGCACTGGTCAGGGCTGTGTACTGATTGTTTTAACGTGAAATGTTAAAGTTAACAATTACAATATTATTCTTTTATTCTGTGTTCATTCATTAACAATTCTGAAGAGACATGGAAATTTTCTTTTTTAATACTACAATTATAGATTTCAGGGTCACATACTAGATTTACCATAAGGGTTAGTCTTAATCCAGGTACTCAGAAGTTGTTTCTGTATCATGGACTCATAATGAACCTATTCATACATAGTCAGTTTTAAGAATTACTGTCATATGTATGCCATACTGCCTGTGTAATCAATATTCTTTTAAACATTTTCCCCTTAAATGAGCTCTACCTTGTTATCCAAATTTGTCCTGCTCCAAGAAGAAAATGGTGAATTACAAGTTCCCTGCAAAGGAAGCATTCATTCCCCCGTATTTTTTCAGCTAGTTTTAAAAAACATTTGCTTTTCACCTTCCTTCCTACTCTTATGTTTTGCAGAGCAAACAACAGGCCAGACTGTGACAAGTCTTCAAACTGGCAACTTAATGGGCTTTATGCTGTCTTCTTGCCTGAATGTATAATAATATTGAAGGTGAAAACTAACACCTGAAAATAATAATAATCATTCTAATAATCACCTAATCATGCTCCATGAGGGATAACTGTGATGAGAGCTCCATGGCAACAGCCCCTTTTGGAAACTACTGGTTTCATTATCTTCTGCTATGTGCTTGTAAATCACAATTTATTTATTTTATTTCCTTTTACAAATAAAAGGTTGTGAATTTAGAATTGCATTTTAAGTGTTTGTGGGAACCTGAGGCTGTCTGTTGGGGTGGAAATAAGAAGGACCTAGAGCTTTGACTCTGAAAAAGGAGATGTGAGCAATGGTGAAGTATAATTTTCCCAAAAAGAAAAAGTCTTTACTCCATGTAAATATAAAATGTACACATATGAAGGATTTCATTCAATTCATTAAGGAAAAAAAGAGTAAGATGTTATGACCAGTTCAAAGGGCACTTGGGAAGCTAAGTGTGTATAGAAAATGTAGCAAAGACATATCAGGTTAAGAATGCTGTTTCATACAGAGATCTAATCAACGTCCATTGGGGCCATAAACCATGACCTCTGAGGTTATCCATTCCACCACAAAGAAATTGTTCGCCTCTCTGCCTGACAAAAGTCTTCAAGTTAATGTCTGTCTTTACACAATTACAAATAGCCCCATCACTGTAAGTTCTAGCAGAGTTGTAAGCCCAGAATTATACTGAAAAAGGTATACCCAGTAGTGTGTTTGCCTATTTTCACATTTCAGAGAATGTTTTGAAAGGAAGAAACAAATTTTAGTAGCAACGTTTATCTAATTCAAAGTGCATTGTGAAAACAATTAGACCAATATCGATGGTTGTAAAAAGAATCACACAGTGACAATTTGGGATAAGCTAGCTGTTGGGTGTATCATTAAATGACTTGAAATTGGAAAAATTCTTGAATATAATACAGTTTTTGCTTCAGACCCTTCTCTGTCTACAAGACAGATTAAGGTACTGCTGGGCTAAAATTCAGTGTAAAGTTCTGTTTTGTATCCCTTAAGAAAAATCCAAATTCTACAAGTGATATTCTGGCTTAAATCTTTAATAAGGGGGTGGAGAACTAAATACAATAAACATAAAAATTAGATCATGTCACTCTTTGTTCTTACCTCTGGAAATTCCCAGTCACTTAAGGTCTAAACTCTTCCCCTAAATGGATATAGGAAGTAAGACTCACAGAATCTGGCTTCTGGCTGTTTCTGCGGCCTCTGTCTCGCTAATCACAGCTCCCACTGCTTTTCACTTAGCATGTCTGGGCACAGGCTTTTAGGATACACTACAACTATTCCCAAGAATGGTAGCTATCATGCAGTTTTGCAATGTGCCAGACACATTTCTCTTATTATGCTAAAAAAACACACATACACACATTACAAGAGATCTACAGTCTTAATAAAAGTTCAAGTGCACAGTACAGTATTGTAAACTATCAGTGCAATGGTATACAACACATCTTCAGAACCTTTTCATTTTGCGTGACTGAACCCTATAGCCCTTGAACAACTTTCCGTTTACCACTTCCCCCACCCCCGTGTGACCACCATTTTACTTCCTGCTTCTCTGAGTTTAAACTTTTCATAAGTCATCTGAGTGGATTCATGAAGTATATATGATTTTGTGACTGGCATGTTTTATTTAGCAAAATGTCTTCAAGTTTCATCCATGTTATAGCATTACTGTAGTTTTTTTAATGTATTTTGACATCACCAAATGTGATGCCTCCAGCTTTCTTCTTGCTTGAAATAGCTTTATTAGAGGTATTTTGTAGTTTCATAAGGATATGAGGACTCTTTTTCTACCTTTATAAAAATGTCATTGAGATTTTGATAGGGATTACATTTAATTCATAGATTATTTCAGGTAGCATTGACATTTTAACAGTATCAATTATTCTAATCCATAAATAAGAGACAGCTTTGCATTCCAAATACATAACCACTGGGGCATGTTTTATTGAAGAAAATTGCTTAATGTACCTTGATTTTGAGTACTGTGATATAATATTAAGTAAAAGTTGAAGCTTCAATTAAAAATTAAAGTGAATCATATTCGTCTTACTCATTCCTTTTGAATATATTTGTCATTATTTTTTAACTTTTTTCAAAAATGTAATTTAACACAGAGACTCATGTAACCAACCTGCTAATCATACTACATTCTCAACGTATTTGAGACAGGCATTTGCTCCTATCATTCTAGAAAATCACAAATACCAGAACAAAACCAATGAGAATTTAGGCAAATATACTTTCAGTGAGATCCAGAGTTTTGTTTTATTGAACTAAAGTAGCATTTAAATATTTTACGCCACTTAGTATGGGGAGAATAAATATAAATACTAATTATTAGTCTTGATATATAATATGATCTTAATAAATATTAAACTATTAGTATTGAACTATCAATTTGCACCTACATATCAATCTACCTATTTGTCAATACATTGCCTTTACCTTTAATTATATATTGTTTTAATTAGCATGAATTCACATTACATTGAATCAGAATTTAATATAAATTATATAGCATGAAAATAGCCATTAAAATATTTAATCCAGAAATTGATGGAGATTCACAGAGGAAAAAAAAAACAAGGATTCTGATGCTGAATACTTGTGATGGCAGAACACAATTCCAAAGAGATTATCATGCACATTGAAAAAATAATATTAACTAATAATGATCATTATCATAAATATATTTGTTCATGTGTGCAATTAATAGACATAAAGAGGTCCAGCATGCATTAACTATTCCTTTTCCTTTAAACAAATTAATAACAGGACACTGGCGTTTTTTTTCTGGAACATAGAGATGCATAATAAATGTTCAATAAATATTTCCTGAGTGAATAAAATAAGATTAAATAACAAAATGGAAATTTTCTCCTGTTGCCTTTCTTGGGGTCATTTGTTGATTCTTAAATAGAAGATTATTTTGAAGCACCAAAATTTGTTGTTACAACTTTTCTTTGTTCACTACCAAGTCACTCTGTTAGTATGGAAGAATACTAACTAGTATGTTAGTGATGGGTAAAGAATATCACTCTAGCAACAATAATAAGATTTTGTTCAAACATAAAATCCATAGTAATCTTAATCTTTTCTAATTTTTTAGTTTCTATTTTATTTATTTTTGCTCTAAACTTCACTGCTTTCTTTCCTCTGGTGAATTTGTTCTTAGTTTGTTCTTATTTTCCTGGATACTCAGCATGTAAATTTAAGTTCTTTATTGAGATATTTTTCTTAGTGTAGGTGTTTATCACTGTAAAACTCCCTCTCACAACTGACTCTGCTGCATCCCATAAGTTTTGTTATATTGTGATTTCATTTTTGTTTTTTGAAAAGATGTACAAAATTAGCATATTCTTAACTAGGCTAAGAAAAAAGATAAAAGACACAAACAAGTAAAATTATGAATTAAAAAGACGACATTACAAGGGATACTACAGAAATACGAACAATCATAAGGGACTACCATGAAGAACCACGTACTAACTAACTGGATAACTTAGAGAGAATGAGAAAATTTCTAGGAACATATACAGCTTACCAAAACTGAATCATAAAGAACTAGAAAATATGGATGGACTAGTGATGAGTAAAAAATTAAATCAGCAAACTCAGAGTAAAAAATCATACACTGTGATGAAGTAGGATTTATTCCTGAGATACAAGATTGGTTTTTATGTAAATCAATAAATATAATATACCACTTAAAAATTTCAGATAAAAATCATATGATATCATCTCAATAGATGCAGAAACACATGACAAAATTTAACATCTTTTCATAATAAAACTCTCAATAAATTAGGTATAGAAGACATGCACTTCAACACAATAAAGGCTATACCTGACATATGCACAGGTAACATTGTAATCAATGTTGAAAACCTACCAGCTTTTTCTCCAAGGCCAAAAATAAAACATGGGTTCCCTCTCTGATAAGAAAGGGTCTAGTCACCATATACTGGTCATCTTAGCCAGAGGTATTGGGCAAGAAAAATGAATAAAACTCATGAAAATCAGAAAGGAAGAAATAAAACTTTATTTGTACATAGCATAATACTATATATGAAAAACTATAAAAACTTCACCAAAAATGGCTAGAGCAATTCTAGAGAGTTGTAGGATACAAAATCAACACGCAAAAATCTGTTGACTATCTATTTACTAACAATTAATGACTATAAAGATGTTTTTTAATCCCACTTTTAGTAGTATCAAAAAGAGTAAAAGAATGAAGAATAATTACTACCAAGGATATCAACAATCTGCACACTAAAATCTGTAACATGAAATAAATTAAAGAAACCACAAATAAATGGAAATACATTGCATGTTCATTAATTGTAAAAACTAATATTATTAAATGTCCATACTACCCAATGTGATCTACAGATTTAATGAAATACTTATCAAAATTTCAATAGCATTTTCCACACAAATAGAAAAAAAATCTAAAATTTGTTTTGACCCACAAAAACATCATAAATTGCCAAGCAATTCTGAGAAAGAAGAACAAATCTGGAGACATCACACTTTCTGGTGTCAGAATATATACAAACCAGCAGTAATCAAAAACAGACACAGAGACCAATGGTTGCAGAGTTTCAGTTTTGCAAGGTAAAAGGAGTTCTGAAAATGGATGGTATTGATGGTTACATAATATTAAAATACTGAATACCACTGATGTACACTTAAAAAGATAGTGAATTTTATGTTTACGCATTTTACCACAATAAAATATAAAATTAAACAATAACTCAGAAACAATCCCTTGCATATACAGTCAATTGATCTTCAGCAAGGGTGCCAAGAATACAAAATAAGCAAAGAATAATCTCTTCAGTAAATAGTGCTGAGAAAACTGGATATCCACATACAAAGAATGCAATTGAACCCATATGTAACATCATACAGGAAAACACTCAAAATGAATTAATGATTTAGAAACCTAAGATTGAAACCATAAAACTCATAGAATAAAACATAGAGGAAAAATGCCTTAATTAAACTAAAAAGATTTTGCACCACCAAAGGAAAAATCAACAGAGTGATAGGCAATTCACACAATGGTAGAATGTACTTGCAAGCCATATATATCATAAAGAATTAATATCTCAAAAATATAATGAACTTCACACTTCAAATATACACACACAAATGATTAAAAATTGGGCAAAGGATCTGAATAGATATATGAGTATTTCCAAAGACATACAAATAACCAACAGATACATGAAAAGTTTCTCAATGTCCTTATTCTTCAGGTTGAGATATCACCTCAATGAACTTCATAACAGTGTGATATCGCCTCACTCCTGGTAAGAAGGCTATTAGTAGAAAAACAAAAGATAACAAGTGCTGATAAGTGTATAGATGAAAAAAACCCTGGTACACTATTGGTGGGAATATAATTTGGTACAGCCATTATGGAAAACAGTATAGAGTTTCCTCGAAAATTAAAAAAAAATAATAATTACTATATTATACAGCAATCCCTCTTCTGGGTATTTTTTTAAATTGAAATAGAGATATGAAAGAGATACTTGCACTTTAATGTTCATTGCACTGTTCACAATAGCCAAAATATGGGAATAACGTACACATAAATATATGAATAGATAAAGGAGATGTGGTGTATGCATAAAATGAAATATTATTTAGCCATTAAAGAGAAGGAAATCCTGTCATATGTAACCACATGAGTGAACCAGAAGGACCTTAGTGAAATACAGCAAACAGAGAAAGACAAATCTGTATATCATGTATGCATGGACTCTAAAATAGTCAACTCATTGAAGCAGAAAACAGATGGTGACTGCCAGGGGCTGGGGGAGGAATAAATGGGGGGGTTGTGATCCAAGATTAAAAAGTTTCAGTTATGCAAAATTAGTAAATTCTAAAAACCTGTTAGAAAACATAGTGTCTTCAGCTAAAAATACTGTATTGTATGAAATTTTGTAAAATCATTGATCTTATATGTTCAGTTTTTATCACATACATAACAGCAATGATAATAATAATGGGGGCAAGAGAAAACTTTGAGAAGTGATGGTTATGCATTTGGCCTTGATGATAGTGTTGATTTTATTGCCATAGTTAGTTAATTATTAATAAGAATGGGCACAAAGAGGATTAGGCATTGAGTTTAGTAAACTGGGGAGCATGATCCTGTGTGCTTTACCAGGAGGCTACAGCTTCACACCCCAGGGAATCATAGCATTGCTCTGCCAAAGGGATTAACATCCATACCTCCCCACCCCACCACTGGATTACTAGAGGGCTGGGTTGCAGGGGAAAGTACTGGACCATAGAGGCTTATCAGTAGAACTAGGGGGTGTAAACACGTTGAAAGCTGACAAAAGCCTGGGAAGTTAACTGGTCGTTTTGATAAAGGACTCGAACCATCTCAAACCCAAGTTTATATAATCCCAGGGGAATAAAAAGCACGTGCTTGCTCTTGTTCTCTCTCTCTCCACCTGCACCCACCCTATGCACTTGTGCATCCTCTCTCTGTGGCTGTGTGGTTGATGGCTGTCTGGACCTCACACCAGACTCCAGACAGGTTGCCTGAATACTTCAACAAGCAATGGATCACAACTGGGAACACAAGCTAAATTAGCTGGCTGCTGGGCTGGACTGAGCTTTAACATACTGTAGAAACTTTGGAAACTGGCCTTTGTTTTGGTCTTGCTGAGGACACAGTTGGACTATATTCATGGCAGGACTGACAGAGATGGGACCTTGGAAATGCAGGGGCAGCCTATCACACAAATAAACCATTTTGCCACACCACAATCCTTCTCACTTGGATCCTTGGAAAGCTTTCCTCATAATCCCATGGAAAAGCCTGATTACCACCAACAACATTTTCGTAGGCAAATATTTATATCCCAAGTCATCAAGCGGTATACCTTAAATATACAATAGTTTTTTACTTGCAAAGCATACCTCAGTAAAGGTATCAAAAACCAAACCTGGAAATACTTTAAAAATAAAGTTAAAAAATTCAATTTTCCTGTTACCATTTCCAATTATATACTTTGCATACCCAGTACCTGCTAAGAAGTTATATTCTGTTATGAGCTTGGTAGGTAAATGGGTATTGATTTAAACAAGTAATCTTCTCCTTAGATATAGGAAAAACATTTCATTTGTATTTCAAATATGAACGTGTTGTTGAGTGAATAAGAAGAACCACTCTCAAGGCCTCCAGGAGATGTATTCCTTGTCAATCGTAACGGTTGTCAAAATGTCTTTGTAAATAAATGAGCTGCTAATAAAACTATTCTGCTTTTCATATCTTTATATCAGCTTGGTACAAAAATTTGGATCAAAACAACCTTCAATAAGACAAAGAATATACCATTGTTTTCCGTGGAAATCAGGCTTTTCATGGATGTGAGAAAGCATCCCAAGGACATACATACGAGAGATTGTTGTGTGGTAAAATGATATGTTCACGAGGAAGGCTGTCCCTGAGCTTCCAATGTCCCATTTCTGGATGGACAAAGTCCAACCAAAGTCCAGCAAAGCCAAAATAAAAAAATAAATAAATAAAACACCACCTCTGTCCAAAGTTTCTACTTAATGTTAAAGCTCAGTCCAGTCCAGCAGCTGGTTCATTTAGCTTGTGTCCCCAGTTGTGATCCACTGCTTATTGAAGTATTCAGGCTCCTGCCCAGAGTCTGCGAGGGGAGTTAGGACAGGTGGAATCCCTAGTTAGACCGACAGGCCTCCACGGTCTAACACCTCCCCCTAGGACCCTACCCAATCAGTACAGGCACGGAAAGGAGGGAAGAGAGGAATATTAATCCTCTGGGCAGAGCAATGCTGTGATTCCCTGGAGTGTGAATTGTTGCTTCCTGGTAAAGCAACCAGGTTAGTGATCTGCAGGTTATTAAACTCAATTTAATTTTCTTTGTTTCTCTTTTCTTTATTAATAATTTGTTAACTACCTACTATATAACAATACCACTAAGAATAGAGATAAATCCATGCTACATTTATTTGAATTTATTTTTGAATACTTTGCATACAAAAGAAGGTTGAATAATATATCACAAAACTCATGTAGTCACCATCAGTTAGAAAATAATAATATAGTTTATTATAGTTGAACCCTGGCCAGGTGGCTCATTTGATTGGAGTGTAATTCCATGCACCCAAAAATTGAGAGTTTGATCCACGTTTGGGGTGTGTGTGAAAGGCAACCTACCTATATTTCTTTCTTTCTCACAGATATTTCTCTCTCTCAAATTAATAAACATATCCTCAGGTGAGGATATATATATACACACACACATACATACATTTATATTAGATAACATAATTAAAGCTTTTTTTACTTCTCACCCTGTATAATACACTGTTTATCTGTGGGTTTTTCTTTGTGTGTTTTACTTGGCATTTCTCTCTAGGATTAAGTATTAACTATTTAACTACTCTTAATCATCATCCTCTAGGAGGGAGCAATCGTGTGAGCATCTGACCAAAAACTTGACATTTATCAAAGGTTACTTCACAACAGAAACCCACTGCAGAAACATTTAACAAACTTCAAGGATAGTTGGATTATTACAAAATAGTGCTTAAAATTGATCAATGCATAGGAAATGCTACCCATTTTAAAGTGAAAGAAAATACATTATTATGTAGTATTGTGGAAAAATTAATGGTGGATTATGTTCATATCATATTTACACACTTCTGTCATATTACAATTTCTTTGAAAAGATAGATTTATTTAAGGAATGCTCCCCCCAGATTTCCCCTTCTCTAATAGATTTTCAATGTGATATATCAGATGATGACCATAAGTGAACAGAATACATAAAATAAGACAAACCACACAAGCAAGCAAATGTACTGTATCTGGAATCTAAATAAATCTATTTTTGCTTTTGATTTTTATTTTTTATTGTTTTCGCTAACTGCAATACAGTTAGCATTATCACAGGCTTGTTATGAGCAATATCCTCAACACTGATGGTTACAGATTTGTTCACACACAGGCAGGAGATATATCACATCATAAAGAAAGTGAAATAATCTTGTCTTTCAACAACTCTGAATGACCTCTTTTTAGTTATCCCACTCTATTCCTCAAGAAAATACATAAGCAATTGCATTAAAATTTATCAGTTGTTTACTATAGGATTGTGGGAGATCGGGGAGAGAGGAAACTAGGAATTCTTTATTTAAACTATACACTATAAAAAGAATGATACCGTCTGAGACACATCCAGCATCCTAGAGAATATTCTGTTTTTTTTGTACAGAGATTCTTCTGTGTTTGGTAGTCTTGTGTTATTCATGCATGCTGTTATGTGATGTGAGCCTTCCACTCAAGTAATCACTTCTACAATACACTTTTTGAACACCTCGCCCGTGTCCTGATCCTATTCTAGGCTCTAAGCATGCTTAAAGCAGACACTATAAAGCAAGGAGCTAGATGCTGCTGCCATAGGAAGCTGCATTTCAGTATTAATTTTACTGTGTGTTTTTCAGTGTTTAATTGTACTTAAATTGATGATCTAATTCTCAAGGTTTTACTTTATCCCCCATAAATACAGCAAGTTTAAAATATAAAGTTGTTACACATTTCACATTTTGTTTTAGCAACTTGCTTGTCAGAACCAATCTGGAATAAATCCAAAACCTTGCCAGGTCATTTTCCTCCTTTTCCTCATGTTTCAGAGTGTTTCATTTTCTTAGCTCATCCCTTAGGCTGCCTGCTATCCCATCAGCTTACAACAAAGGTGAATACATTGTGTTCAAAGCTCTTATTCTCTGAACACAAGGAGGGCCTCTGGCAGGGATCTGAGATTCTGATGTTCAGTCTGCAGTGTGAGTTGTAGTCCCATCGGGGCATTCACAGCTGTCTTGTTCCTTCTTGGTGAAACCAATTAGAAGATTTTAAGAATGATGGAGCATATCAGCCTTGTCAGAGCCAGGGCTACTGATTGTTTCTCTGATCTTTGGAGAAATATTATTATAAATGAAGCTATCAGGAGTAGCTCTTAATCCCTTTCCGAAGACTTATACCTTTTTAAACATTTTATTTATTTATTTTTAGAGAGAGGGGAAGGGAAGGAGAGAGAGAAGGAGAGAAACATCAGTGTGTGGTTGCCTCTCACATGCTCCCCCACTGGGGACCTGGCCTGCAACCTAGGCATGTGCCCTGATTGGGAATCGAACCAGTGACCCTTCGGTTCACAGCTCAATCCACTGAGCTATACCTGCCAGGAGAAGACATACTTTAATGAACCCCTTCTTCCCTGACAGTCAGAACTCTGCATTCTAGACAAACATCTCTATCTATCTCTTCATATCTGTAGCACTGTATGTTCATAGATATCCCTATCCCTACCTCTATTCCTATTAGTCAATCTATAGATACTACCATTTGCCATATATATTTTAATATATACTATTTATACACATATATAAATGTATATTTAAATATGTAAAACACATTAATTATCAAGACAATTTATAGACAATAGCCATATGAATTATCTCATATGAGTGCTCTTGGTGCATTGGGAGTCAAGGACCCCACACCAGGCTTTGCTGCTCCTAAATGATAGGGTTTGGCCACAGTTCTTCTTCACTCTTGGCCTTGGTTTCTGGGACAGCCATATGAAGAAATGGATCAAGTGATTACCAAGATCCCTTCCAACTCTAATCACAAATCAATGCATTTCTCTGAGAAACAAAAATGTCCACAAGGCTGAAATAACATTGGTGTTCATAATCTATGTTCTATGGCTCTGTTAATCCTGGACTTATTTTCATGAGAAGAATATTTAACTACATCATCTTCAGTGAACTTCACCTTAACTGAGCTTGTTATTTAAATAAAGTATGTGTTTTGAAACCTTACCATTAGTACAGACTAAAACTACCCTCTGAAAAAAAATTAAGTCTAAATGGCAATGGACAGAGGTTAAGGGAGCAAATATTACAAGGAAGAAACGTGCTTGAGAAGCACCTTCACTGGCTGGAGTAGTAGTCAAGTACCTAACTAGTAGACACGAGTATATTCAAAGGCTTTCCCTGAAGAGAGTCTAATGAAAGCACTGCTGACAGTGGTGTAAGCAAAGGTAAGGGTTAAATTTAGACATTCACACTATGTGTAGTCAAGTATGAGAACACAAGAACAAGCATCAGGAAGACACCATTACCACGTCCAGAGCTAAAATTAAGGAAGCGCAAACAAGACTACTACTGCAGCCAAGAGAGAGATGTTTGAATATAAGCCATCTTACAGAAGCTGGGACCTTACAACACAGCCACTATCAGGTCCGTTGTAAAGTAAAAAGGGAATGGCAGGGACAGGGCACAAAATCATGAACCCAATCTTTTGCTCCCTCCACTTTCTGATAACTTGCCAGTTCCTTCCTTTGGCTTCTTGCATTCAAAGGATGAAAAAAAAAAACAGATGATGCAGGTTATAAAGGTTAAAGCAAGTTAGAGGGGGACATTAAAAATATGTAGTGTAATCAGAAAATAATCAGCACATCCAATATTTTTTCTTTTTTGTGCGCCATTGTGATTCATATATGTTGTTTACTTGAAAACACGCACACACACACATGCACGCACACACACACTCTTCCCCTCACACCACCAGCACCAAGCAGGGAAAACACAAAATCCCATCAGCCACCACAGTCATGGTGGGATGAGGCCAACTTCAGTCATACTCTCAGCTGGAATTTCAATTATAAACTGAGGTACCAAGGATACCCTTCATGTAAATTTTAAAGGAAAAATCATCACAATCAATGATGACAACAACAAAAACTTAGCTGCTATAGTTATTTTCTACCTAGATATTAGGCCAAATTAGATCATCATAACCTTCTTTTTCCTATTATTTATTTCGTTTTACTCTCAGCTCTTCCCACACCTCAGCAGGTTGACTTCATTATTTTTCCATAAGAAATGTTTCTCAAAGAAATAACTTCATTATTAAAGTGAATGAATCACTTCATTCATTTCACTACCAGTGAATGAATTTCTATATTCCTTTTTCAACAAAAATATGGTGATATGACTAGTAAATATCAAACCTAGTCCTTGCTAGCATTTTGAGTAGCAGCCCATACCTCTTTGATAATCAGAATCATTGTCCCCACCAGTACCACAGCCCCGTTAGTGTGTGCTGGTTTGGCTATGAGAATGTGCTAAGGGGTTTACATTCCATCCCATATCAGATAGAGAATCTATGCAAGGCTGCAGATGTGTCCAACCCATGGCCCAACACAAAATCATAAATTTACTTAAAACCTTTTTTTCTTATCAGTTTTGTTAGCATTTTGTGTTTCATGTGTGGCCCAAAGCAACTCATTTTCTTCCAGTATGGCCCAGAGATGCCAAAAGGTTGGACACCCCGGAAGGGTAAGGTTTCTTTGCCTCCACTTCATATTATTCGTAAGTCTTGAATACAAAATATCTATATGTATTCTTCTAGGTATTTCTTCCCTAGCTCTTCTCATGACAATAGAGTTCCATCTTTTATGATTATTTCCAATAGTAACTTAAGATTGCATATTAGACTCTCTATAGTAAGAAAACATAATCTGAGCTTATAATATTACCCATTCATAGAACATCATTGTATAAATTAGAGAGAATGATTGGTCTATAATAGACAGAAATATCATTCATATATGCTGGATGAATAGGTGGTATGTGCATAAAATGTGATCTTAACCTACAAGGGAAACCTACATATTATACAACACCTATGTGCCAGGAACATTTTTTGTTTTCATGTGATTACAGTTGTGTCACATCAGTCATTTTCTTGTGAACTAATACATTGTACATTATATATTGTAATATAATATTCATAAACTATTGTAATATGTAATATATTTATTTATTCTAATATATCAATATTATATATATTATAATATTGATACATTTTGTATCTAAATAAAACTGAAATGCAAGGCAGCAAGTAAATTACCATGGCTTTAAATTTATGAATGGTAGAACAGTGACCTGAAGGTAAACATCTCATTTTAAATTTTTTATAATTAAGAGTATTTTCTTTTTAAAAAATATTTTTTAATTTATTTTTTAGAGAGGGAAAGAGAGGGAAAAAGAGAGGGAGAGAAACATCAATTTGTGGTTGCCTTTTGTGCATCCCCTACTGGGGACCTGGCCTGTAACCCAGGCATGTGTCCTACACTGGGATTTGATCCAGTGACCCTTTGATTAGCAGGCTGGCACTCAAGCACTGAGCCACACCAGCCAGGGATATTTTTTTAAACAATAAAAAATGTGTATTTGTACAAGTGTTGGTTGTTTCTCTAACTTCTGAACATAATACAAATTTATAAATTAGAGGTAACTTTAAAGATATTTTAATTCAATTTGCAAAACGATTTGGAAATTTAAGACAAAAACTTGACACTAATGTACTTGAGTATCATGCGAGATTGAGGGTCTTTAGTCACTGTAATTATACACAAAAGAGCCTGAAATTGCCTGAGAGTAGAAGTTTAATGGCTGAGGGATGCTCCATAAAAAAATACTAAAGCTATAAATAGCAATTCAGATGTAAGCCAATAAAGAAGAGGCTTGTAATGATTTAAAATTTTTTAAACCTGTATTTAGGGTAATTTGTTAAGAATTATGCTTATTTTTTTAGGAATAACCTTTGTGTAACCAGTTCTTTTGAAAATGTCAATTGAGAAAATGGAATAAGTGTGAACTTATTTTTATTCAGTTTTAAATGGAAGTTATAAAAATTAATATTTTTAGAAAAGAACATTATATGAAATAACTCCATCCCGTATTCAGTAGGCTGTTGAAGGACAACCTTATGTTTAAAACACTGTTCAGGAGCCAAGCTAAGCTATTCATACCCAACACAGCACATTCAGAGCAACGCTAATGATTTCTTTTCTCAAGTGAGCTGTATTTCTTCTTTTATTTTCTTGACTATCAGCAGACAAGTTTTCACAGAGTTCCTGCATGACTTCACTGGCAGAATCACCCGGAAAGTAAATGTGGATAAATTACCAAGTCACAAATGATAAATGAAAGAAAACTCCTGGGAGGTACTGCCACTTACCTCCAAGATTTGGGCGATTGGCGAACCCAGATTTACAGCAGTTCCCTGGAGTCTTAAAGCTGGAAGACATGTTTCAACCAAGTGACTGATGTATCGCTGAACTCAGACTAATTTCATTAAAAAGATTCTACTCTACACAGACAAACAGGGGCATGAAGTGCATTACATTGCATAGTACAAAAAGGAACCCAAAAGCCCCCGGAATTTACTTATTAAAAATTGTGTTTTTATTCTTACGTGTTTAAACTTCACTTACCTTCAAAGTATTCTACATTTGATGCAATACACCTATAAAGACATTTTTTTCCAGTAACCAAAACAGTTTTGGAACACGTCAATTTTGATGTCTTTTACTGTTTCTGCCATTTTTTGTTTCACTTCTTCCACAAGGGCAGAACTTTACCTTCTGAGGACTTTTTTTCACCTGGAGAAACCAACAAACAAAAAAAGTTGCTTGGGGTGATATTGGGTGAATAGGGAGGGTGGGGTGTTGAGGTCATGCTGTTTTTTGGTCAAAAACTGCTGAACACTCAGCTGGTGCGGGAAGGTGTGCTTACAAATCACCCATCATGAAATGAACAAATGTATTGAAAGAATCATCAAAAAAAATTCCCTGAAACCTCTCACAGCCTCTCACAAGAAGGCTAGGTCGTACGCTGACACAGATGGGCTCCTAGAAGGCTCACTTCGCAGGGGAAGCCTGTACTACAAGGGGTCCACCCTTTAGAAGATAATTCTGGTTTTGGGGGAGGTCTCTCCTATTATATTCCATGCCTTTTCTGTGTAGTGCTATGTAGTAAAAAAGACACTATCTCAGCTTACTCACAGTAATAATAATGGCCAATTTTTACAGGATGCTTTCTATGTCCCACTCACCAGCTGAGCATTTACAACCCTAACAAGAAAATCCTTGTTGTTATTGCTATTTGCATATGAGGGAGAAGAGGTTTAATGTGGTGAAATGATTTCCTAATGTCATTTGTGCACCAAAGCAAACTTTTCCTTCAAATGGAATTTATATATATATATATATATATATATATATATATATATATATATTTATGATAAAAATGTAGATTTTTATCATAATTAGAGCACATCAAATACTCATTATTAATTATGAGACATTGCTCAGAAATTATTTTACTCTATATATTTTGGTTATTGGGTTTTAGTCAGTGTATATGTTATACTGAACAATATTACAATGCAAATTTTAAGAGTTAGTTTTATACTTTGGGGTAATACAAGCTATAGATTTCAGAGTAGACAAAAAATAAACAGGATAGGATAGGATAGAATAAGATGTACCCTGCAGATAATGGCAGAATAGGCAGACCCCCCTCGAGATAGGTCATGTAAAGAAGACTAAACTACAGTTGTGAAGAACATAAAGTAAAAGCTAGCCTAAGTATGAGTACAAGTGCCATTTCTAGTAAAGAGAAAGTTCCTTTCTGCCAGGATTCTTTGGCCTGACAGCTTTAAAATTCTACACATTTATTACCCAAGAGATAATTCAGAAAATAGATTTTGGGAGTCTACTTGCTTCAAGAATAAACCAATGGTTCTTTGACAGCCTCCCTGTAAAGCAGACAGGAAAAATGAGATAAGAAACTATTTATTTATGGGGACTGATTTTTCAATGATTGACATCTAAATGCAAAAGAAATATGGTATCATTTTCTCCCAATTGATGAATCAAATCTGTCAGCCTAAATTCTCCTAAGCCTACTGTCTCTTTTATCATCATAAAGGAATAGTTTCTATTAATCAGAGTACAAAGCTTGAAGCTTAGCTCCTAGCACCGATTTATCATGGTTTTTATATAATCTAGGAAAAAAACATTACATTTGTCTTTCACTTTCTGGTGATTAGCAGACACATTAGAAAGAAATGTTAAGAATTAGAACATTTCTTAACATTTTTATTATTTTTCTTTCACATTTCTTAAACTAATAGGTGCATTTTCTTTTGAAAAAAATTAGTAAAATTGTTAACCTGAATACTGGTATGAGAAACTGAAAAGTGCACTACAATAATAATAAATTTTCCCTCTATTTTGAAGCTACAAGACTTTAAATTAGGGGATCAGGTGTAAGAGAGAATAATTGGTTGTTTTATCTGTTTTGTGACAGGTTTTGATAATTCTGTGAAACATTTACTTTTTTTTCTTTGATATTTCTGCCCAATGCTGAAACAAATAACTGGTATCAATCATGTAATGGTAAACTTCCACTACTTTCCCTGAAGGGAACTTTCTCAATGTAGCAGAAACTACATTGCATCTTAGAGACAAGATACATTTATGGTCAAACTACATGTGGTTTGTAATCCATGTGCTAACAAAGATAAAGGGCTTAGACATTTCTGTCCAGAAGATTTACACAATTTGGTCCCCATGCTTCTACTGTATAGCCAATGACCATAGTTTAATGACCCTCCCTTTATAGTTGGTCAACAAAAGGAATAAACTAACAATAAAATGCTTTGAAACTTCAAAAATATTCAGCTCCTTCCCTGCCACACGTAATTTGCCAAAATAAATTTAATCATGATCCAAATATAACATCTCACTGAAGAATTTCATTTTAAAGGTATTAAATAAGTCAAGGAACTGTTACATGAAATAAAATCATGCCATTAAAAGAAAGAATAGTTTCTGATCACCACTAGCTGTCAAAAACCTCAACATGTCACGTAAATAATACGAAGTATGGAGAAGGGCCTGCTGAGTCTCAAATGTCCTCCTCCTTAGGCAAAGTAATCTCACCTTGTCTTTCTTGTAAAGGGTTCCCTATCTCTTTTGCTAAAGTGGAAAATATGAGAGAAATTCCCTAACCAGCAAAACAATTGTGTACCTGGAATGACCAACAGGATGTAATAAAGTACCCAGGGTTAAAGGAACCTTAGATCAACAATGAACTGCGCTATGCAGTGCATGCAAACTTTCTGCAGACTTGCCAGTCAAAGTGGGCTCTGAGGATCAGCAGCCATCTGCATCCCCTGGGGCTTGTTACGAATGCAGAATCTCAAGCTCACCTTGGATCTACTGATTGAGACAATTCAGTTTTAGCCAGATTCTCAGGTAGTATGTACATTAAAGTCTGAGAAGCACCACTGCTTTATAGTATTACCTCCAAATACTCATTCTGACTTACTTTGAACATCTCCAGTTATGAGAAAATCACCCTCTGGGTACATTGTTTCAGTGCTGAATGTCTCCCAGAGCAATGAGTTATTGCGTACATTAATTATGTTTTGTTGTTACTTTCATCTAATTAGTCAAAAGTCTTCCATTTAAAGTCACTCAGCAAAGATTCGGTCCTTTTTTTACTATAGGAAAGGCTTTTAGACAATTGCAAGTAGAACTTGATCTGCCCCCTTACTCTTCTCCAGTTACTGAAACCGTTCCTCACATGTCATATTTAATCTCCCTTAACATAATAAACACTCTTTTCTAAAACCCACCATATTTATTCCCATTAAATTGTGATTTGCAGAACTTAATATACTATCTTTAGGTGTAGTCTGACCAATGCAGAATTGAGAAGGATGATCTCTGCCCTTATTCTACATATCCTGCTTCTATTAATACAGTTTAACAATTACATTGTCTTTATGGAGGAAGAAAGGAGAAGATAGCATCATTTTGTAAACTCATGCTGCATTTATGGATACTTGGAATCCTGGTTATTTTCTACCTAATGAAGGACTATGTCTCCCTCTCTATTACCCAGGTCAAATTGATACTTCACAACCAAAGGTGGAATACGTAAGAAGCTAGACATTCAAAGACATTGATAGAGAGGGTGGAGCAAAAGTATGTTCGCAGCTGTTCATATGGGAAATAATACAATAATTAGTAAATAATACAAGAATAAACTCTGTTTTGTGTACTCACAGCTACACATTTATTTTTGCTGAACTCTGTATATCTGCCTTCTTACCTGAAACTTCTCTCTGTGGTATTCCTTTTTATGTCATCAAAGTTATTAGACTCAGTACAGGCACTGATTAAACTTAGATGACTCGCATATTGATCCTTACATGTTATATGTTTACTATTTCTTTCAGGTAAATGTTTGAAAATGACCTTATTCCTTATACCTAAAATATTAAGATATGGATATATTATAGAAATGTTTTAGCTTGTGTGAGATGAAAACTCTACATTGGAGACTTATGGGTTAAAATGTATTTTCCTGCTCAATATATATATATATATATATATATATATATATATATATATATATATATTCATATACATAGATAGATAGATAGATAGATAGTAAATAACATGATTGGAGAATATGTCTTCTGATTACCAAATGACTACATACCTTTAATATAGGACCCTCTGAAGATATTATATGGTAAACAGGATGGCTGAATGGCTTCCCCAAAGATGTCCATGGCTTAATCCCTTACTTTTTAATCTCTGTAACCTGGAAATATGTTTTATTATATGGCAACAAATGGGCTGTGAAGATATAATTAAGGTTACTGATGTTGTAAAGGAAGATCTCACTAGATAGTTTCAGTGGGCTCAATCTCATCACATGAGCCCTTAATAGAGATTTTTTTCTGCCTAGAGGAAGAAAAGATGAGGCAGAAGTCAAAGAGATTCAAAGTGTGAGAAAGACTTAGTGCACATTTTCTGAGTTGAAAATAGAGAGGAAAATACAATGAAGAACACAGGCAGCCAAAGAGTGGAGAAATTCTCCCTGAAAGCAATGAGAAAAGAAACAGGGATCTCTGCATGGCACAGAATTCTACCAACAAGTTAAAAGAAATGCAGCCCTGTGATACCTTGATTCTGGCCTTGTAGATACATCTCACAGCAAAGACCCTAGCTGTGCCATGCTGTAGTTGGACTTCTGATCTACAGAAGTGTGAGATAATAAATGGATGTTCTGTTAAGCCACTAAGTTTTTTATTATTTTTTTCAGTAGCAATAGTCAATACTACTGGGTTCAGGACTCCAGGGGCTTTAACTCCTCATGCTCCATTTACCATCAGACATGGTTCTGCCTGAGAATCATGGGCATGCATTTATGAATAAATGCATGTAATTAGTGCATATCAGTGATGAGAAGAACTAATGGACATGTTCTCTGCTTTTCTGTAGACATGTAGTCATATTTGTTCAGTGGGGATTGTCTAATGACAATGTCAGAGGTCAGTAATCCATCCCTTTTTTTGTTTTATTATTTATTTATTTAATAAACTTCTTATTCATGTAAAATAGGAGGAAATGGCTATCTATCTGGTACCAAACCCCTTTTACCTAACACAACTATTTACATTAATCTTGACTTATTAAGTGAATGTGAGGACAGAGCTCGAAGTCTTGTTTAATGTGAATTACTTCATTAAAATATTAAAATTCCGAGGATGGGGTGAGGTGCCTGAATCTCAGGAAGTGGGGGAGGTGGTCAAGTTGCAGAGAAGAGCATGTGTAGGTCTATGAAATCCCACAGGTGACTAAGATAAAGTTCCTTTAACAACTCATTGAAAGCCATTGAACATTGTTATTAGAAAGGACACAAAAAGATGTGCAAATCATTAATCATCAGGAAAATCCAATTTAAAACCACAATGTGATACTTCTGCACACTTATAAAAATGGGTAAAATGTAGCAGAGCAGCAATATTGTGTATTGACACTGTGAATGAACTAGAATGTATGTGCATTGCTGTTGAGAATACACAATGACAGACCATTTTGCAAAAGAGTTGGAAATTCTTTTAAAATTAACCACATGCATAACATACAACCCATAAATCTTTAGTATTGGATTTTTGGACCAGAGGTTGAAATATTTTAGTCTAGACAACGAAAATACTTGTCAACTCAAAGAATTGCATATAACTATTTATAGCAGCTGTATTCATAATTCCCCAAAACTGGAAACAACCTGTCACCAAAGTTTGCACACTGCTAAAAAAAATAAAATGTAATTTCTTAAATGGTCTCTTTTATTCATAGGAAGAATGAGCAAAAGCCAACACACTTGGTAAGTGATATAAATGTGTGTATTACAAAACCTGATTATGCAGAGTGTACTCTGCTCCAGCGCTACGGCACAACATGCAGTGTGAATCCAACATTTCCACTGTTGCTTTTTAGATGCCCTGTGGGGGTTTGCACTTTTATGAATTCACTTTTCCTTGCAAAAGAACTACATATTATCTTAAGACCTCAGCTTATAGAATTTAACAAAGCTAGAAACTAGTTTCTTCTCTGAAGACTACATAGGACAAAATATCATTTGCTAAATTTGGTTTAAATAAATGGACCTGGTCATTGGTCACTCGAGTTGAAGGTCTTTTCAACCTATTAAATTTGTACAATAGAATAAAATCTCTTTTGGTTTGAGGTCATGAGAAATAACAGAATGTCTGTATCTTTCTCTGACTTGAGATGATTCTCAATTTTTATTGGATATTGTTATTACAATTACTTTTTTTCTGTTTTAAGTGAGGTTTTTATTGATATGTTACAGTGATGGTAATGATTTAAAACAGTGATTTCCAAACAGTGTGCTGCAAGAATTTTTAAGTATATTTTATTGATTATGCTATTCCAGTTGTCCAATCTTTCCTCCTTTGCCCCACTCTGCCCAGTACTCCCTTTCTTCCAGCAATCCTCCCTCTTAGTTCATGCCCATGGCTTGTGCATATGAGTTCTTTGGCTTCTCCATTTCCTATACTGTTCTTAACCTCCCCCTGTCTATTTTGTACCTACCAATTATGCTTCTTATTCCTCATACCTTTCCCCCATTCTCCTCCTTCCCCCACCCAGCTGATAACCCTCCAAATGATCTCCATATCTGTGATTCTGTTCCTGCTCTGGTTGATTGTTTAGTTTGTTTTCATTTTTGTTTTTTAGATTCAGTTTCTGATAGTTGTGAGTTTGTTGTCATTTTAATGTTCATAGTTTTGATCTTCTTTCTCTTAAATAAGTCCCTGTAACATTTTAGGTAATAATGGTTTAGTGATGATGCAATACCTGACCAGTCAAGAGATTGACCTCTTTTCCCTTTGATTATCAGATTAAAAAATGACAAAAGCCAACACAACAATAGCCATCTATGTAAATGAATCAAAATTACACCTATTTTTTATTATACTGGTAAAAACTATAGTTTTGGTTTGCTATACAAATTTAATAGTTTACATGTGCCATGTGATAAAAAAGGTTGAAAATCTCTGATTTAACCTTTCACCCTCACTGCCATAGCTCACTGGTCCAGTGCGTGGGTCCCAAGTGATAGCTGCTGTGTATAAATAACCTTTTGTTTGCAAGGGCACCTGCTGCCAAACTTTCTGATCATGAAGAATCACAGCACTGATGAGACACTGAGTGGGAGACAGGTTTATGGTGAGAAACATTTTGTCATAGTAGCCTCAAATTTGGAAAATTCTCCTATAAGCTTCAGAATTAGAAGATAAAGTTACTCCAGTGACTTTAGCAAAGGAAATTAATTACTATGCCTGACAGCAAATAACACTGAAATTTTTCAGATTATTCCTCTGCTCATTAGCATCTTCATAATGAATTACCTCACAGGCACTTGAGTGGGATTCTACAACATATTCTTCCTATGGTATATAAAAAATCAGGTTTTCCTATCTTTGGTTCATTCATAATTAACTGATTCAGAGATTTACCCTGAATAATTCATTCATGTCTTTCCCTTCTCACCATCATTTTCGAAATGCCTAAGGCAAGACTGGATTGTCCAAATTCACTTGCTAAATAAATATACACAAGTGTTTAGACAGTTAAATACTATGGCAACCTACCAAAAAGAGAAGCTTGGTGTTTGTTGTTTGTTTGTTTTAGTTAATTTTTACTTTAGGACAGGCCCTGAAAATTTCAAATTGATAGCTATATCTCATCCTTCATTTATTTTCTTCGTAACTTCCTTGTCTGACAAAATAGCTGATTTAGAACACCTGGTGACTGACGACTCCCATTCACTCAATGTATCACTTCCTGAACATTTCCAAGGATGAGTGGAAATCTTGTGTGTGCAGTCCAACCTAAGAAAATGAGGAAATCATTTGAAAGAAACTTACTAGAAAAGTGTAGAGGTGCCATAAGTGATGTAAAGTGGAGAAACCTTGCCATTTTTAGAAAGAGATCTGTGTTATGCAAACTTTTATAAAGGTGCAGCCACACCTTTTATGCATTTGAGGGGAGCTATGAGTTTAAGAAAGAAAAATATATGATTTTATGAGGAAACAAGAGAGAAGGCTAGCATTTATAGCACCTCTGAGGCTAATTTATAAAGCATGCCTAATCACTGTCATAATTAAACTGGGAAATGATTTCTCTGTGCCAGAGGTTTTTTGCCAGTGACTTGAATCCAAACTTCTGACCACTCTGTATCCTCTCTGCATGAAGAATTCAAGCAATTTCTATTATTGTTCTGTGTTAATTGATGATTCATCATAGGTTTCTTAGAAGTGTTTGACCTTGAAAAATAAGTTAGTTAAGTGTGATAGAAAATAACGTTTCACACAGACCAAAGTGGGAGTAGTATATGAAGTGACATAATTTGACTGAAATGATTCAAAATGAAATTTGGCCATGAGCCAACTTACTAGGTTAATGCTCCATCTCTGATATATATATATGTATATATATATATATCATATCATATATGATATATATATATATATATATGATAAATGTAGACACACTGTCTGAGTAAGGGCTATAAGTCTCCAATTTTTCCATTCTGAATCTTTGAGCTTCATTAAAGTCACAAAGTATCTTCCTCTTAGTTAGGAATTCCCTTTTTCAAAGAGCAAAGTGTTGGCTCTGATACGGATATTGTTTTTAGTATCTTGCACATGAACATCTTAGAAATGTAGTAAAACTGTCACTTAGCCATATTGGAAGAGTGAAAAACTTTATCTTATAGTCCTTCATTTTACAAATTCAGTAAATTATTTAATTTGGCTTTTGCAGGATGTTCATTTTGCCTTTTAATAAAATAACTTGTTTATTTTAAGATCTCCTAATTGGAAACCCAGAATTTTTCATTTAATGAAACATACACAGATTTTGTTTTTACTTTTCAGAAATCAGTAGGTAGTATTTGCTGTGGTACATAATGCTATTCGCAGACGAAAAATGCCTCTCGTGACTCACTCTCTACTTTGGAATCCTATAGACTCAAACTGGACAGAGCCAAGCACTGACCAGCACCAGCATCTAATTTGTACTAATTAAAATGCATGTAAAGCTATAGTAAAAAACAATGTCTTTAGATGACACCGGTGACAGATTTCAAATTATGCCAAGAACATTGTTGACCTTGAGCAGGGGTCAATCACCCAGATGAGCTCAGTCCTGTGTGTGAGTATGTGTGTGTACCTAAAAGAACAACTGGGAGAAAATTAAGAAAATCTAAGTCAAATTGGTTATTATATAGTACTGAAAGTTTTGGGGGCATAAAATGGTGTTAAGATTACATAGAAAAATGCCTTTATTTTTGAGATAAAAATACAAGCATATCATTGTAACCCATTCAAATGTGTATATTTATACACCATGAAAAAAAGGACAGGTGTTTAATACAAAATACGCTTGTCGTTTTTTTCTTGTCTGTGATGTCTCATGACAATGATCAGTTTCTTCATAATCAAATCAATTCAGTCATGATATTTGCTCTGATTTATTTATTTAGTTTAATAAATGAATGAAATGGACTATGATGGATCAATACCGAGAGTGTGTTAGGAAGCAAAAATTGTAATTATTCCAATTTTGTGCACCTGAGATTTAAAACAAGGAAATAAAAGCCAGGTAACAAAGTCATTCTTATTTAAACCTTGATTTAAGTATTTCTTAGCCATAACTGAGTCTTTTTTCTTTCTAGACTTTATGGTCACTGTCACGTCAAGACAGTAGGAAAAGACATTACACTAAGGGAAATTCAAAGTAAGATGTGAGGAACCAGAGGATGAGGCCTGAAACGGTCATTCAGTTGGAATTAGTTCATGTACCTAATCTTTGGAGGATATCTTGCTCACTGCTCACATTTTTCCTTCTTAAAATTCTTCTCTTATGACCATCCTACTGCTTACAGCATAAAATATCTGCTAACTGCCAGAAGTCAGGGTAATTTCACTTTGAACTGATCCTCCTACCAAAGCAGCAGTAAGCTTTCTCTTCTTTCATCTGTTCCCTAGTGGTTTCACTTTAGAACTTTCCACAGAAATGGAAGGACAGACAGCATCCTTTCATTCTGATGATCACAGGAGGGAAAATGTGGTTGGGAGTTCAGCCAGAGAGGGTGAAGGTCTTTCTAAGTTTAAATCCACAAGTGCCTGCTGTATTCTTGTTGGTTTGAAAGTTAATCTTCACGAAAAAGTTTTATTTATTCCTCAACACATAAAAATTTAATATGTGCCGTGAGGTTTGTCAAGTGATCTCCCACACTAGTAAAATATCTTTGTTATAGGAAAGTGCATCCTTGATCTAGCCATGTGTTTGCTTCAGAAAGTTGTATTTGTACTTTTAAGCTGTAAACATATTCACCACATTTGTTACAACTTACCAATACTACAGGAGATCTTTATATACTTGGTCCACCATTACATCAGATTCTCTTATTAGTCAAAAGCATTATTCTCTTCTTTTCTCTTCTGTCCTCTTCTCTCTCTTCTCTTTTCCTTCCTTCCTTCCTCCCTCCCTCTCTTCCTCCTTTCCTTTCTTCCTTCCTACTTCCTTCCTTCCTTCCTTCCTTCCTTCCTTCCATCCATCCATCCATCCCAGAGAGTACTAGAATTTGAGTCCTTCTAGTGTATTCCAATCCAAACACTGTTTAAAACTCCACATTTGTGAGAGAACAGCAGCAGTTCAACCCATATTACATTTAAAAAACTTAAATACTCAACAAGGAGTCAGGACTTTGATGTACTAGAAAGCCTCTGGGACCATTGGCTCTTTGATCTACAATTCTGCAGACATTATTTGCTCAGTTTAGAGTCTAGAATCTAGAGTATTTATGTCTCCCAAATTACTTTATACAGTTACAGAGAGCATTCCAGTATGTTATGACAGTGGTGGCATTGATAATGGTGGTAGTAGTGATGGAATAACAAGATGATTTTCTAACTGCTCTATCCACCAGAATCGTCTGGGTGGTGGTTGTGCTTAGAAATGTCTGCTATACATGACTGATTCTGTATGTCTGAAATGAGGCTTAGGAATCTCTGTTTTAACACACACCTCCTGGGGGATTACTTAATAGTCAAGATATAAATTAGCATTTAAAAACAAGCTATCTAGATCTCAGCAAACTACACCAGGAATCTCATATTAGCTCATAAGCACGTTTTAGCACATTTATTATATAATTTTCAAAGGAATTATATACTCTGCTTATAGGAATTAAAATTCACTTATAGTTTTTACTATGAAATATTTTCTAGATAATCACAAATATAAAAAGAGAAAATCTCATATAACATAAGATCTCATTGTGGTTTTAATTTGTGTTCTCTGATGATTAGTAATATTGAGCTTCTTTTTATATGTCTATTGTCCATCTGTATGTCTTCTTTGGAGAAGTGTATATTCAGGTCTGTTGCCCACTTTGTAATTGGATTGCTCATTTTTTGGTGTCGAGTTGTATAAGTTCTTTAAAAATTTGGGGTATTAACCCCTTATCTGACATATCATTGGCAAATATATTCTCCCATACAGTGGGTTCCCTTTTCATTTTGATGCTGGTTTCTTTGGCTGTGCAGAAGCTTTTAAACTTGATGTAGTTTCCATTTGTTTATAATTATTATTATTTTGTTTCCCTTGCTCTGGGAGATATATTGGCAAAATATTGCTATGCAAGATATCTGAAATTTTACTGCGTATATTTTCTTCTAGAATTTTTATGGTTTTGTAACATACACTTAAGTCTTTTGTTCATTTTTAGTTTATTCTGGTGTACAGTGTAAGTTGTGGTATAATTTCATTTTTTCGCATGTGCCTGTCCAATTTTCTCAACACCATTTATTGAAGAGACTGTTTATAGACTATTGTATGCTCTTGCCTTCTTTGTCTGATGATCAATATTAACTGATGGTCAAGGACATAGGTTTGTTTCTGAGGTCTCTGTCCTGTTTCATTGGTAGAACATTTTTTTTTGCTCATAAATATTTCTCATCTTGGAATATATTTTCTTCTTTGTTTTCTTGGAAAATTACTGTTTTTATTTTGAATAAATGCTCAGGTAAAATGTCTCCCAGTGAGTAATCCTAAAACACTCATCACTGCCAGGTCTAACTAATTGCTCCCATCTTATCGTGGCATTCCACTCTTGCTTCTATATTTTCATTGGGTTGAACCAGACAGAGAGCTCCTTGAAGAAAAAGAAAAGTCTTATTTATCTCCTATCTACAATGTTTATCAAAGTACTTGAGAAATAGTAATTGCTCAAAGAATGAGTATTAATTAAATTTGAGTCACATCAATATCTGGTTTGTTGCTTTTCATGCAACATTCTCAAGATGCTAGGAGTCATAGGCCCTAGTTTCTATGGAAGAAAGAACACCTGGACCAGCACTTCTTAATCTATGGCAGATGGTGGTAAAAGAAGGGTGATTACTAAAGGAAGACAAAGATACAAAAATACAGGAGAGAAGATTTCCTACAAAATCCCCTCTGTGACAAAATCGAGTAAACAATGTTATGAACAATTTTTACAGATCACCCCTTAACCATCTTTTCAATACCATTAAGTCAGTTTGTTCTCAAAACAATTCTATTACTTCAAATGATGAATTATCTTTATGAATAAGGTGCATCCAACTGTACAGACAATGACTTGTCATAGCTTCCCATTGGTTTCACCAGGTCCTGCCTCTCATGTTACTTTTCCCAAATATTACAGACAAAATGAATGTCATATTTGACAACTACATAATTTATTTTGGTGGCATGCTCTCTCCTTTGATGGTGTGCTCTGACAGGCTCTACTTAGATGATGTAAAAAAAGAACATTTGCAGTCATATTTACCAGTCTTGTTGAGGTTTTAGAACATAATAAATAGTTCTAAAGTTTAAACAGTGCTCTATTTTTAACAACTAAAGTAAATATTTTGCCTATGCCACTTTGGTATTTCAGAAGCATAAGGTCATGTAAAATGGTCACAAGCATTCTTGCCTGAGTAGGAGTAGCATTCATTTGTGACCGTCTGCCCTCCACTTCCTCATTTACACACAGAACTATTCATTTTAATATTGGCTTGCAAATCATTTAATCATTCTGTTTTTATTCAATGAAGATGATTTGAGAGTAACAAACAGGAGGTCTTTTTATAAGCTTCCTATTTTACATTTCTGATCTGGACTAGATACTGTGAGATCAGAAGCAATCACTTCAAATTTATGAATATTTTTTGGAAATATTATAGTATCAGAAACTAAGAATGCTTATTCCAGGCATATTTTCCTTTATTATATGGTTTTAAAGGAAACATTTCTTTTTACTATAGACAACTTAAGTGGCAGCCTAATTTCAAATGACATTTTATGACTTTTTTCACATTAAAAGCTAACAGAATTAGACGCTTCCTCATGCTCTTCCGTATTTAGTGAAATGAAGATGAGAGTCAGCAATTCAGTAATGTTGAAACAGAGAGAGAGGCTTTTCACTAAACGCTACAGCCTGTCTCCACAAACACACAAAAACATACTCAGTAAGCAGAAATAAAGTTTACTGGAGTCCTCGTGTGACTTCTCCGCACATTATGTTTGGAAAACTTGATGAATGCAGTTATAAACTTTTGTGCCTATACTGTCCTCTTCCAATCTTCCTTTTCCCCAGGCCTCTTCAACTTTGCTATGCATAAAATCTTGTTTTGTTTTGTTGTTTGTTTTTTAAAACCCCTTTTAATATTTAAAAACTTTCTTTTAATGACCCTGGGCTTTCAAAAGCACACTTCTCTTTTCACTTATTCTACTTGTCTAGATTCTATTAAGTCTTCACACTTTTTCAGAACTTTTCATAACACAGTTTATTAGTTGATCCATAAATCTTCCTTTAATGCATCATGAAATCTCTTCAGAATCAAGCTTATAATATTCAATTCAATTTCCCAAAGTGTAAATTCTTTGAAGCCTAAACATTTGCCAATCATTATCCTTCATGCTGACATCTCTCCATCCATGAGGGTAATCACTACACTACAAACATTAACTTAAACATGAGAAATTGTACTCTAAATCAGATTGTAGGTATAAAGCACCTAGCAGGGAAGCTGGTGTATAAGTCAATCAAACAATTTACTTAAAATAAACACCATGAGAGTGTAAATAATATGTAGTTAACCCAGAATGAGAAAAAGAATGGTGGAGATATAGCTAGGGATCAGATTTTGGCACATATCCTGCACAGTGAAACAAGGTTTGGGAGTAGCATGAAGACCACGCAGAGGCCCTGTGGGGTCTTCATCACGGCCTAGGCTTGATTTTCCACTCAGGAGCATCACTCTGGGTCCTGTGGGGAGAGTAGGTTAATGGGGTATTTAGATGCAGTAAACCTAGGCCTTTAAAAATAAAAATCAAGGGACTCTGCATTATGGCAAATGATACTGAACAATACTGGAAAAGTGGGAAGGGATATCAGTAATTTGAAAAGAAAAGAAGTCATAAATTTGTCAGATGACTGGATTTAGGGTTATGATGGGAGTGGAGAATCTGAAATAAGTTTTAGGTTCTTGATTTGTTTGACTTATCTAACATGATAAAATCCTGTAATAAAATTTTAGAACTTTAGTGAAAAGGAACATTTTCCTGAGGAAGAAATTTAAGATATGTGTTAAATGACTCCATCCTTACCCCTTGAAATTCTTGTGGATTCTGGTCTTTGAGAGTTTAAGAGGGCACTTACAGCCAGTTTCCAAGTCCAGTATCACAGTATTTTTCATAAATATGAACTGTGATTCCAGCATTGAGTAGGGAATTCTGGGATGGATTATTACCTGCATTTTTTAAAACATATACACCTATACTCATAGACTTTAAAAATTTGCCAAGATAATAGATAAACAATTAAGCTCTTAGATAATTACAAAAGTCAATAAGTAATTAAATGTCAAAATGAATGGTTATAAAGAATAAAACCCACTGCTAGTTCTGGTTTAAATGGCTGAAATTTAAATGGTAAGGATACTCCTGTTCAAAGGTATTTTCCTTGCCTATAGCTATCAAGGTCAATAAAATCCATGAAAACATTTTGGCAGTCTTAGTACCATTTGTGTTTTTTTAAATAAATAATACTTATATTCTTATAATATAAACATTGATCCCACTTTCTAATTTATTTCTGCTTTACTTTTCAAAATGCATAGGCCTGCCATGCAGAGATAACCTATACCTAGATTAAAATGAAGATTTGTGTTTATCAATACCTGCTGTTTCTGCATGATACCTCATCAAATTTTTATTATTTAATTATCACTCCAAAGACAGTAGGACACTAATATTATTTATAGAGTTATTTTTGTAGCATTTTTTGTGTATCATAGTGTAGTTTTTAGAATGTCAACATCATGTGTAAGTTAACAGGACGAATTAAGCATACAACAAAAAAGGGGTAATAACATTATCAGTTTTTCTGGCAAACTAAATCGCATTTTTGAGAGTTTTTTTTCTGGAATGTTTTATGAGAGCTGATGAGAACTTCAGTGTCAGACAAAAGTCTGTGGGGATCAAATGAGCCATTCATCATTATGATTTTCTGTTACGACTTCCTAGACAGCCAACCCATGTCTCTCCTGTAGAAAGAAAGTGTCAGCGTTGATGATGAAGTTCCTCTTGTCCAGGAATAGTCCTGTCTGACAACAAGTCAAATGTTATGTGACAGAAGCCTCACTTACATACAATTTAAATAGACTAGATGTCTCACGGAGCTCTGAACTAGACTGGTCATTGCTACAAAAGAGATGTCACAGTGGTGCCGAGTGACCTTGGAGAATTCCTTTAGCTAAACTTCTAAGCAAAATAACTCTCCTTAAATGAAATTGTTATGGACTGAAATATGTCCTTATAAAATGTATATATTGAAGTTCAAATTCCCGGTACATCAGAATGTCATTATACTTGGACATAAAGACTTTAAAGAGTTAATAATGGCAAAATGACATTATACAAGTGAGTCCTAATCTGACATAGCTGGTCTCTACATTAGAAGAGATTAAGACACAGACTTGCACAGAGGAAAGACCATGGGAAGATAGAGAGAGATGGCCATACAAGCCAAGGAGAGAGGTCCTCAGAGAAAGTCAACCCTGACCCCTTCATCTTGGACTTCCAGCCTCCAGAATCTTTAAAAACTGAATTTCTTTTGTTTAAGCCACCGAGTCTGTTGGTACTTTGTTATGGCAAAGCAATATATGAGAATAGCTCCAGCCCAAGTGGAAATTCATGCTGTCATTTAATGAGATCTTTATAGATTTTGCTGTTAAGGAAAAAAAGATTTTTGTCTCTTGAATTACAGGATACTGGGTGTGTCTCATCTAATTAAAACTATGTTAGTGTCCTTTAACCTTTTTGTTTGCCAATGCTGTCTAGTCAGTGACTCACTGCCACCACTTTTTGACATTCTGAAACAGAAAAAGCACTTATCCTTCTATTTTAATTGCATGTAGCACACTTGCAATGTCTTTTAGACATAACCAGTGATTCATTTATCTTGGCAATGAAACTGGTCTTGAAATTTAGAATAAATTGCAGTAATGTGTTTTCATTGGAAAGCAGAAGTCTAAGAAAAGAATGTCATTTTGATGTATACAGATTCTGAAGAATATATCCACTAGATATGAGGAGGAAATAACAAATTCAGCAGAAGTTGCCAAATTTGTAAAATGAAGAGTAGGTATTAAAACACAAATGAGGAAGCTAAAGTGTGTTTAAGAAAGAAGTGCCTCTAACAACACAAAGATAAAGCAGCCTTACATTTAAGGAAGAATACATATTTGTGCAATGTAGAAGTGCATGGGAGCACATTAGAAAAGAGCCCAAGACTACAGTTATGATATCGATAAACTTGAATTTCATGCTAAAGGAGAAGGAGGGTCATTGAAGAATATTAAATCTGGAAGGATTAGCATCTGTGCCATTGTTCAGGTCGATCATTTGAGCTAACAAATCTCCACAGTGCAAGGCAGTGAATAATCAATACTGACACTGGGCATGTAAACAGAAGGAAATTATTGTGTGAAATGATGCAATCTGGCTGACCTACTGGATATGAGAATTAAAACAGGATGAAGTGTTAACTAATGTGCTTAAAAATTTAGCGTATTTTACAGGTACCTAATTTCTCTTTGTATTATTCATGGCAAAACAAACAAAAAGTACTTCCCTTGAAGCACTGTCTGTAGTGTGTCTTCTCTAATTTTATCTTTTTCTCTTTTTATTGAATTTATTGATATGGCACTGGTTAACAAACTTATACAGGTTTCCTTGAATTCATTTTAATCAGCATATCATACTATCAAAACAACAATTCTCAACACCTTCATTGCATTCCACTTTGCTACATCTGATTACAAATTCATCATTAGTTAATATCTCAGTTAATCTTTTCATTTGAAGCATTGCTTTCCTAGCTTCCCAGTCATCAAGTTCTTTTTGTTTTCTTCTACAAATCTCTCTTTTTCTCATTCTCTCTCTCTCTTTCTCTGGCCTTTCCTCTTTTGGGATGTCTCAATGATGGAAAACTTTGAGAGTTATTAATAGAACACTTTCATCCATACTAACTTTAATAGCGATCTTATCATATAGGTCCTTACCTTCAAATTCCATGTAAAGGCAGATGACACCTAAATTACACCTCTAGCGTGAACTCCAGACTCCTATATCCAGTTGCTTATTCAACAACTTAACTTGATTGTCTAATAGTCACTTCATTCTTCACATACCCAAAACCAAATTGTTCATCTCCTCCCTAATTCTATTGTGTGTTTGGTCTTCCCATCTCACCTAAAGGCAGCTCTTTCTTTCCAGTGTTTCAGGCCAAGATACTATTGGTAATTTTTAACTACCTTTGTTTTTACTCCTTCTAAGTTATTACATTAGTTCATCAGTAACACTTCTACTATCAAAATATATTTCTTGAACATCACATTTACTGCTAACATTTCATAGAAACCACTATCATCTCCATCTCACTATAGTAGCTCCCTAACTGACTTTATTATCTGCATTTATTGTATATATGTCTGTGTGTATTTCTTAACCAAATAATAAGAAAGATCCTGATAAATTAATCTGATCCTATCAGTCTTGTCCTCAAAGTCCACCGTACTACTCAGAATAAAAAAGTCAAAGTCATTACTAAAATCCTACAAATCATTATTAGTATCTGGCTCCTTGTTAACTCTGTGACCTCTTCTCCCAAGCTTCTTCTGGTATTCATTCTACCTGAGTCACATATGTCTCCTTGCTGTGCCTCAACATATTAGTCACGTTGTTACCCAAGATGTTCTCATTTCTTATGTTTGGAATGCTCTCCCCTCAGCTAACTGCATGCCTTTTATTCAAATACCACCTTCTCAGTGAAGAGTCTCCCATTTTAAACTTGAAGCTTTCTCTTGAAATTCTATAACCATTCCCTGATTTTTTTTCTCCATGAGACTTCAAAGTTTCTTAAAAATTATTTATTTCATTTAATTTGTTTTTATTTCTTCTCTTTCTCAATTTTATAATTTCTTATGATCCACAGAAGAAATTCCTAATGAGACCAGCAGCATTACTACTAGCTGGGGGCTAGTACTATCGCATAAAACCAGACCATATGCCAAGCAAAATGAAACTGAACATGCATTTTAACAAAATCACCAGCAGGAGATTGGGCTGGAGTTCTCACAAGGTTAATAACATGTTTGTCTGTTTCTTTCTGGCATAAAGACAATGCTAGTTTAGTATACATTAAATGAATGGATGAATTCCTTAGCCTTAATAACGTGTGAGTATTTTCAAGTCTCACATTCTACTCTAGCAAGAAAGATGAATTGAAAGGATGAGAAATGGTGGTCCTGGGTAAGGTAGGGACAGAATTACAAATCTTGCATTTTGTCAGGTTTAGTAGGGCTTTTCTTTTTGTAGATTGACAGCACGATTTTTAAGTGGAGTCACCAAATTTTTATATCAACGTTACACCCTTATAGAGGCAACCCCATATTATTTCTTCATAAACTAACTAAAATTATAGAATCTATAAGCACATGAGCTGAGGTTGCAATTGAAAGAAAAAACTAAAACAGAAATAAGACATTCCATACTGAAGCTGTTAAGCTCAAAGGCAACTAACCCACAAAAAGAAAATAATAATTTTAAAATACTTTGAGAAATATAATGCATTACATACTCAAAACTGAAACTTTCTTTTAAAGAACCAAGCATATAAAAACAATCAGTGTTCATCTTAGATCAATAATACAATAATAATATAATTTCAAACAATTATATTAAAAGGAAAAAATGCACCTATGGGCTTCTTTTCCAAAAATCCAAATCTAAACTTTGACTTGTGAATAAATTGCCATTGCTTACAAGTGAATCAACAATGGGAAGAAAATGAGCTATGAAAAATTAGATATTTCTAAATTGTTGCAACTCAATTAAAATCACATTGCAAATGTTTTATTTTGAACTGCTACTAAGAAGCAATATTTTTCAGAATTACAAGCTTCTTCAGCTATAATAAAATTAAATCATAAGAAGGCTTCATTCTAACTTGCAAAATGTATTGGTTTTGGCTATGCACTTTAATTTGTGGGGAAAAAAAGGACATTGAAACAATTGGTATAAAAATTATAGTACACTGACACTTGAAATATTTATAATTGTATTTTGATTAATGTTTATGTCATTCAGAACAATAAAACCTGGAAGAAGATTAAAAATAGAGGAAATACTACTCCTTATAGATTCACAAAATTAAATAGAAGAAAATGAGAGGATGAGAGTAAAATAACAAAGAAAGACAAAATATTTTATCAGAAAATAAATGATGGCACTTACTGTGGAATAAGTCAAATCAAGAAGTTAAACAGGTAAATAACAGCATTTCTGGTTTATATTAGTGAGGTTAGAGATTAACATTCTATCTTGGAAGACATCTTTCCTTATTTCACCACAGGGACTAATTTCTTAACTATTTAATTCTCATTTTTCTCCCCTCTAAATCAGAGAATCTGGTATGTGTCTTAAAAACCTCACTCATTGACATTTACAAAAGTAAATGAGATCAACTATGCAAAATTGTTATGGACAACTAGTTAGTACTAATCTCATAAATTTGCAATATTAAGGCTTATAAGAAAACTGATGGTGAAAGGCTTTATGCTTATGTTCCTCTCCCTTCATTTTACCTGAGTTATTATCCTTTTACAATGACAGAGGTGGGAAGTCATATAGCAGAGAGTAAGAATTATAGTAGGAACAAAGAATTGGAGGTAGAGCTCATCAAGAGAAATAATAACCCCATCAGAATTTCCTAAAATACTGAAATCAGGAGAGTAAAAGTTACACTGAAATGAGAATTTGATCATATTTTGGAGCCATTATTATTCTATTAAGTCAAATGTAGTAAATACTTTCAGGTGGCAATCACTTGGGCAAAGTATAATATATAATCTGTATATATATTATACTTTGTATAATATATAATCTAGTGGGCTATTGAAGATTTAAACAACTAATCCAATATGCTGGATGAAAGTGGTGGTTGCAGTAAGCAAACATCACAAATGCTTGTAGAAGCCTATCTCATCTGGCTACTGTTCATGGTTTTAAAGTCATGCCCAGTGTTACCCAAGTGGAAGATACAATATTTGAGTGTATTTCACACAGAAGAATCTACTGGTCTGTGAAACTCTCATGCTACACACAGGTTTATTAATAGTGTTATTAGTGTACTTAAGAATAAATATGTTTAATATCAGTACACTCTTAAGAGTATGTAAAGAGCTTTTCTCAGTCTTCATCCATTCCCCACCATAGGCTTTGTTATCCCCATTTTACATATAAGGCAGTGGGGGGTCCAATGGTGAGATGACATGTCCAAGGGCTCAGGTGAATGTAAAACCAGAATTCATAACAGGGATGTTTTTACTTGCATTACTCTGCAAACATTGCTATTTCTTTTTCACCTCTTTCTTTTTCTTCTCTCCTTCCTTCTTCCTTCCTTCCCTCCCTCCCTCTCTCTGTTCTTTCTTTTCTTTCTCCCTCTCTTTCCTTCTCCCTGTATTTGTTTGTTTGTTTGTTTGTTTGTTTGTTTGTTTTTCTTCCTTTCTTATTTGATTAATGGTAGATGTCTGGTTTTTGCCAAAGTTGGTGCTCTGATTTTTCTGGACTTTAATATTAGTATAGAGTCAACTCAATTTTGAGAAAGAAGGAGTGCTAACATCAGAAAACCTGTGAGTTAAAAATCCCAAGCTGTGGTACATTTATTTATACAATGGAATAGTACCTGGCTGTAAAAAAGAAGGAAATCTTATCCTTTGTATGAATGGACCTGGAGAACATTATGCTAAGTGAAATAAATAAGCCAGTCAGAGAAAGACAAATGCCATATGATTTCACTCATATGTGGAACCCAATGAGCAAACTGAACTAACAAGCAAAATATTGACAGAATCATAGAGAGAGGGCAGACAAAGAATTGCCAGGGAGACAGGAAGTAGGGGAGGGTATAAGGTTGATAAGGGGTGATGGATGGAGACCTGACTTGGGTAGGGAACACACAGTACAGTGTACAGATGGTGTATTGTAGAATTGTGCATCTGAAGCCTGTATAATTTTGTTAATCAGTGTCACCCCAATAAATTCGATAAAAAGGAAGACAACCCAAATACCAGTAAAACATAACATTTTTGTTTTAAAAGGTAGTGAATTCTAAAAATAAGGGTTATTTTATGGAGTACAGTAAAGTTCACTGGATATTGATGCTGTGTGGTCCATTAGACTGATCTCAATCTGCCTTGCTGTGCACATAATTCAAGTTCATTGCAAGTCAAAAATAATAACATGTCATAAAGTGTGTTCTTCTCTACAACTTCTATATGATGTTCTCACTCATGTTGGGATACTGCTGTGTTTCTAAGTATTTCACTCCAATGAATTTCTTTGAAAAAAACATTTATTTTTATATTTAATTGAAATATGTATCTTTCTTTTTATTAATTGTCTCAAAATCAAACCTTTCCCTAGTACACTTTTCTACTTTTGCCTAAAAATAACAAAAAAATAAATAAATAAAACAATTAAGTTACAGAATAATGCATATTTATATGCCTAATTTATTTGTTTATTTTTGGCTTACTCAAAAGGGAATATCTGCAGAATTCAAGTAAATAAATTGCACCATACACTAGCAAGGTGAACTTTATTGTATCCATTATTATATTATCATAATAAATATTTTCACTGCCTGCTATTCCTCCCTTGCTTCTTCCCCTCTGATGTCTTTAGTGTCTCCATAGCTTTGCCTTTTCCAGAATGTCATATATTTCGAGGAGCACATTATTAGCCTTTTCAAACTGGCTTCTTTCATTTAGTAATACAAAAGGAACATTTTTCCAAGTTTGTTCATAGTTAGATGGTTCATTTTAATAATTGAATGGCATTCCATTGTATGGATATACCGTAGTTTGTGTATCCATAATGCTTTAATGATATTTATTGTTTTATTCTTGAACATACCATGAATATGCATTTCTCCTATAATTCTATAATTACCCAGGGCAATGGTTAGTGTTTGCAGTGTAAACTAACCATCAACAGCTTTTAAAAATATATTTACTATTAAGGACTTCATATTTTTTTCATATCGTGAGGGGTATTTTTAAAATTTCCCCAGTTTTATTAAGAAATTATCAGCATACATCACCCTATCAGTTTAAGGTATACATCATGATACTCTAATGGGTTGATGCTATGAGCTGATTACCACTATATGTTGAGCTAACATCCATCTGAACATATAGACACAATAAAAAAAAGACAAGAAAAAAGAGAAACATTTTTTCTGGTGATGGAAACACTTAGAATTTACTCTCATAACAACTTTCCTATATATTATAAGGCAGTATTAGCTATAGTCATGGTCCTCTGCATTACATTCCTAGTATTTATTTTATAACTGAAAGTCTGTACTTTTTGACCACCTTCCTCACCTTCCTCCAGTTCCCTCTCCCCTCACCCTCCAGATCTGGTAACCACAAGTCTGATCATCTTTTTGTGAGGCTGTTCCACTCTTCTTTCTTTTGACTTCCAATATAAGTGAGATCATAAAGTATCTGTCTTTCTCTGTCTGACTTATTCAATTAGCATAACTCCTTCAAGGCCCATCCATATTGTCATAAATGGTAGGATTGCTTCATTTTTATAGCAGAATAATATTCCATTGTGTGTATGTATGTACATATATACACACAATGGAAATATATATTTATATACAATGGCAACTTCTTTATCTATTCAGCCACCTATGAATACTTAGGTTGTTTTCATGCCTTGTCTATTGTAAATAACACTGCTATAAAATACAGGTATAGATATCTTTTTGAGTTAATTTTTTTCCTTTAGCTATATCCCTAGGAGTAGAATTGCTGGATCATATAGTAGTATCATTTTTAATTTTTTGAGAATCTTGCACACTGTTTCTATAGTGGCTGTAGCACATTGCAATCCTACCAACAAGTGCACAAGGGTTCTCTTTTCTCCACATTCATGCCAGCATTTGTCATCTCCTGTTTTTTCAACAACAGCTGTTTTCAACCACATCTGGTATATCTCACTGTAGTTTCAATGTGCATTTGCTTGGTGGGTAGTGGTGTTGAGCATCTTTTTGTGTGCCTGTTGGCCTTTTATATATCTTTAGAGAAATGTCTATTTGCCCGTTTTTAATTGCATTTTTGTGTGTATGTTTTTTTGCTGTTGAGCTGTATGAATTCTTTTTGATATTATTCTCTTATCAGATACATGCTTTGCAAATATACTTTTCCCTACTTTTCATGGTTTGATTTTTTTTAGTTTGTTGGTTTCATTTGCTGTGCAGAATTTTTTGTTTGATGTAGTGCAAACTTGTTGATTTTAAAAATGTCTTCTTAGTTTTTGTTTTCTTACACAATATGGTCTGTGGTAAGAATGTTTCATAATATATATTGCAAGAGTTCTAACAAAATAACTTTAACAATGTTAAAAAAGTCCTATCCAGAAAGGAAAATATTTTAAAAACAAAGTATAATTTCAAATATTATTGAAGGTGATATAAGTGAAACATATTATCCTTTTTTGAATGAAGCTACTCCAAGATTATTTGTCATTTTGTGATACTCTTCCCAAAATACACACACACAGTTTCCTAAAAACATCAGCAGTGAATATCCTTCCCTTTTATCATTTTAAGAAATGTTTCATAGTGATCTGAGTACAAGAGAAAGGCTATCTGACACCTGAGGCAGATAGGATAGTAAATGCAAGAGTTTTGTAGCATAATGTTTTAAACTTTAGAGTGATTATATCAAGTTTAGTATGCTGTTGAATTAAGGGGAGTGGTGGTGGTGGGGAAATGAAAACAGCTCTACCTGAACAACAATAAAAACAAAGTTAAAAAATAAACTTAAAAATGGAAGTATTTTTCCAATAAAAATTGTGAAATAATTTTATTGGTGTACTAAATGATTAGCATTATAACTCTCTTTGGGGCTGCAAGCTTCTTTTGATTTAGTTTCAGTGCCCATATGTCACTTGCTATGCATTCTATCATCCAGACAATTACCAATGCAGCTGGAGATGCAAGCAGAGGAGAGTTAATCCCTGTCTCTCAATAGAAGGGATACCAAATATTTTTTGCTGTTTGAATCTATGATAATCATCTAACACAGTAACTTTTACATTTAATAGTGCAATTTTAATTTTGTCCCAAGCATTCCTACTATGTTCTGTTTGGAAAGTACTTAGCATTCCCCAAGGGAGAAAGGAATCAGGGAGAAAGCCTTGATATCAATGCAAATAATAGAGAACAGCAACAACAATCACATAACCTTGCCACAAACACTTCATTACCACCTAGAAACTCAGCCTTTGAAGAGAACAGACACAGAGGAGCAGTGACAAATAAACACCCTTTTAATCCTTCCTTGAAGGGGAAAATAGCAAAAGCAAGCAGAGTCTCACATGCAAGTTGTTTATATCCCTGTTTCTCTCATTGTACACTGGATAAGAACACAATGTCTGGACATTGGGGTTTTCAAAATTTTAGCATCATGTATCTTGTGATGGAATGAAAAAGAGTTTATATTGTGTCTGGATAAATAATATACCCCTGTAATTGGTAATGGGAAACTACCCCACTATCCTTCATGTATAACTATTACAGATTTATGTGGCAATATTTCAAAGATAAACTCAGCAACAAACGAGACCATATCTCCTATAAGCCAATAAATTCATGAATAAGAGAAAGATGGGGTACCTAGATTGCCTTCTAGTCAGGCTGCCTAGCTAATCCTTTTGAGTGAATTTCAAAAAGAATACTCCAATGACTACTTTGAACTGAGCAACTGTATCCAAAAACACAAAGATAAAAAGTAACAAAATGTATGGAAGAAATGCCCAAGATAGGGGCAGACACAGAATAAGTGATAACTCAGTGGGAGCTATTACCTTGGAGTATTTTTGAAAAGCCCCTGATTTTAAGTATTGAAACCAAACTCCTTCAGACAGTCATCTGCATCATACCATACAGAAGCTTTGTTGCACTATGTGGATCAACATCAAAAAGAATAAAACAAGAGTTATAGTTTTATACCTTCTAAAATGTTATCATCTAATCATCTACATTAAAATATCAAAAACATAGAAAGTTTTTTTCCCTCCTTATGTTGACTAACTGGAAAAACTGCCATCAGGTGTTTACTGGGCAATCTTGTACAGCCAGCACTATTATTAACAGTATGATTCCAAAAGAATTATAAAATAATTTGTATGCTTACAAAGGCTTTACAGTCTGTTAGGCAGAGAAAATGTTCACACAAGAAATTTAGAATGCTTAAAAAATTGAATTGTGTAGTAAAAGAACACCATAAAGATAAAGCAGTTCATTCATTCAATAGCATTTGGAAAGTGGAGGTGCACAATTCAGAGAGAAATGGTTATGCTGGAAGACATAACCATGGATATTTTCACATTTCTGCACAGGGTGGGCTTTGTAAGTAATCAGCAAACATGCCTTGGATGTTAGAGGCAGTATATTGTTCTGGAGGAAAGAAAATCCATCTATCTCCAAGAACATGTACATATTTCCACAGTAGAAAATTTCTCTCTTCCCAGGTAATATTCCAAGGCAAAATAGCTCTCTTTCTCTTGAAGACAGGAGGGACAGATGTGTCAGTACCCTATCTAAGTTTCTGAGTTCTATAATTTAGGAGTTCCCCTCTTCTTGTGGTGTGTATCTGACCCTCACTGGGCCATCCTGCAAGGAATTAAGAATGAAGAAATGATACAAGACACAAAACATGCTCTGTGATTAAATGGTCTGATTCCTGATCCAGAGGTCTTTGAAAAGAAACATTTATTTATTTTTTAGACAGAAGGGAGGGAAAGGAGAAGAGGAGAGAAACATCAATGTGTGGTTGCTGCTCATAAGCCCCCTGCTGAGGACCTGGCTGGCAATCCAGGCCGGAGTACCAGCTATGTACCAGATCTGAGCTCAGTTGCTTGGGGTATAAAAATGTTTAAGACACCACTGTTGCCCTCAGGAGCTGATGTCTAGTCATTTATATCATTCTTTCAGACACTGCCCTTACTTCAGACTCACCAATGTTGGCATGAGCCAGTGACCTGGGTACCATATCCTCCTCAGTATCACATCCTACCTGATTTCATCCTAAGAGACAGGTGGTATTAGCTTTATAAGATTATTAAGGCCCTTAGTTATGTCACCAGGATTATGAGAGCAAAAACTCTAAATAACATGGATTTCATTCTCACACAACATTCAAATAAAATATTAAGGCTATCATAAAATGGTGGTCAATTTCATTTGTCACTTATTTTTACCAGTTCAGTTTGGACCTGTTTATGAAGAGTGTTCATTCTTCTGAGAAACAGTAACTATAGAGACATAGCAGTAAAATGTAATGGGAAAAGATTAAAGGGTCTTGTATATATCAGGTTTGAAATTTTAGGACCATACACTCGCTTTCCAGATCCTGACAATTTTGATTTTACAGAAAGAGTATTGCATTCAACATCCTTTTAAATTGAAGGTTGTTCACCCTTCACTCCATCTCCACTTTCAACACTATAAGACTTTCAAAGTAATAAAAAGTAAAATGAAAAAGATCATAACTTCTAAAACATAGAAAGGGTCTTAAAAGTCATATCACCCTACATTTTGTGTACTGGTCAAATATATTTTATATCATAAAAATTCAACGAAGTTGACTTGATGTTGGTAAAAACTTTGTGATTACATTTCACTCATAATATGTGATAGAAGTAAGGCATTATAAAAACAGCTTCTCTGAGAACTGTTAACTTATTTTTGTGGGGTCCTTATCCCTATCTTGCCAGTATGTCATTAATACCATGACAATTCACTTTGCTCTAAGGTTTCTTGGTTATGCAATTTACATACACAAAATGGAATAAACTGCCTATATAGTCTATAGTCAGTTCTTTGGGGTTATAGGAAAATAATATTTCCCCCAAATCTTAAAAAGTGATAGAAATAATATTGTTCTCTAAGAGGTAAATTGTGAAATCAATTTATAACTGGACAACCACTAACTTATTCTCCATCTCTATAAGTTTGCCTGTTTTGGACATTTAATACAATGGAATCATGCGCTTTTTGGTCCGTAGTGACTAGTTTCTTTCACTTAGCATATGTTTTAAAGATTCATCCTTGCTGTGTCTTATATCACAATTTAATTTCTTTTCACAGTCAAATAAGATGGCTTTGTATAGTTATCCCCCATTTTACTGGTTGATTTATCAGTTCGTGGATATTTGGAACATTTCTCCACTTTGGGCTATTATGAATAATGGGGCTATGAACACTTTGTACATGGTTTTTCATGGACATATATTTTCTTTGATCATGGTGAAGGCTGTATAACCATAATAAAGCAATTGTAGAGCAGCACCACTGGAGGGTACGTGACTTATTAGAGAGCTTACAAAATTAAGTTTCCCAGGGGAGATATGAGAACTAACTAACATACAAAGGTGTTTTATATAGCTTTTTCTGAAGTGCCTTAGAGCCAATTACAAATAAGATAACCAAAACAATTATTGTTAAGATTTACAATTTTATTTCATATAGAAGAGTAGAAATAATAAATATACAACAAAAATCTGGGCTGCTGCAGTAGGAAGGATGGAAGACTTACTTTGATATGAAGTAAAAGTGACAGTAACTTCTGAACAGAATAAGATCATTTTATAGAGATAATTCTATTTAGACATGATCCTCCCGCTAAGTATTGGCTTCTGTTTTATGTCTCAGTGCTGCTGAGCTGCAGGGCTGGTGTGAAAGGTATTCTTGAATAGTAGACACTTGTAAGCTTATGCTTTATAGAACCTGTACAGTAGTTAATAAAGACAAGACTAGATAGTCAATTTTAAAAAATTAATGGAGATTTTGAATGAGCCACTATACACAGAGAGACTGATCTCTTCAGGCACTGCAGTATAAAATATGGTCATTTCAATGCAAAATGATATGAGAGTCAGAAGATCAATGGAAGGCACAAAATTATGATGAGGTAGAAAACAAAAGGATATGGAGAGCATTAGCTCTGTTGTTTTCCTTTGTTATATCAGCAATTATGTAGTGAGATGGCACTAGATATTAATATAAGGACTTACTAAATATTACATTGAAAATTGAAGATCTCTCTATACTCATATAAACATACCAATACATACACATGCATGCTTTATTAGAATTAATGCAAAGTTATGCAATATAAGCATATGTACTTGCATAAATATGTATATAATAACTACGTTTGCTTGTATTATGTATGTTTGCACTAATTATAATTCCATATTGGGACTTCACTTATTCTTATTAGCCTGATCCAGTGATTTTATGTAACACTGGACTAAATTACCAATTTTGGTGTTGCTGAACATATATTTAATTTGATGCCTACCAAAGGCAACAATATTATTTTATGCCTTTTTCCTCATCTGTAAGTTGAGGGTAATTATAATGCCTAATTTATAAGGTTATTATTAGAGCTGAATGAGTTAGCACATGTAAATTGTTTGATACATAGTGAATGATTTTTAAAGAAGTTTTATCTTACTTATATGACCAAACTGAGATGTTAGATGTTTAGTAAACATGTTCAATTTTGTACTTCCAAATACTTTGTATTAAACTTATACACTTTATTTTCTATGATAGCTGTGAAGTTTAAGAACAACTTAATCTCAACTTATTTTGACCATAAGCTATTGAGAAATGTTAGATATAATTTATTAAAACTGAGTACTTTTAACAAGTTGTTGAAAATGCTGAACAATAAATGTTCAACTTAAATTTATTTTATTAGGATGTAGTTAACTTGTAATATTCAGCATTAACAAAATAAGAAACTTATTGCCACAAAGATGAATGTCTTTTTCCAGCATTATTCAAAGAAAAATAATATTTAAAATGATTTTCTAAAATATGCATTAGTATGAATTAAACATAAGGTGTCAAAAGAGAATAAAATTTCAAACTCTGTTTTGCATTTGTAAAAAGTGTGCCTTTAGTTAGTCCAACTTCAAAGCAGAGATATGATAATCAGACAGACAGTCAATCATTTTATAACATTTACTGGAAGGCATTTATGCCAGTTTAAATCCCAGTTTAATAAAGGCAGTCAAATTGTAGAAGAAAGAGTAAATAAAGTTTACTGAGTCTCACTGCTCATTAGCTTTCCCACATTCTCACAATTCATGAAACATACCTCTGCTGAACAATTCTGGAAAATAGGAAGCTAAACACATCTTCTGTTTGACATTATAAGCATAATCGTGTTTACATATGCTTAGGATTTATATCCTCATTTTCTTCAAATCAAAATAATTTGGAGCAGATTAAAAGACAACCAAAATATAAGATAGGCGCATTAGAAATGAAGGCACGGGAATGACTGAGATTGAGCTGAAGATCAGAAGGAAGAGCCAGGGGAGACTTGTGATTTCAGTTTAACGCAGGGAACCCACCTTTCACTTCCCTGGATGCTGAAGTAAAATGAGTAGACTGTGGTATTTTGTTTGTATTGCTTAACTAACTAGTATTGTCTGAGTAATTTGGGGGTATAAAAAAGCCAAAAGTCATTTAAAGCAGGGCTTAGCATGGAAGAAGTAGACTAGCATACAATAATTCTCACACTCACCTGCCATCCAGACAGGCTGAAATTCTTGTTTTCTAAGGCTTTGTAAGTGGGAAATTATTGTCATAACCATACCTACCTATTGACACCTACCTTTTGCCAGCCATTTGGAGTTGACCAACTGTTGTCTGTGTTTCATAGTACACAACTCCAGGGGGTACCATTTCACTGGGTGATCAGTAAAATTATTTATTATAATGTTTTAGAGACAGATGACAGTAAAGTGTATTGAGGAAGAGGAGTCCTTCTGAGCTGTATAAAGGTACCATGTAAGCTACTAGTTCTTTGAGATGCACTTAAATATTATACACTTTATCATTTTACCTTTAAAATATTCTCTTTTTTTCCACAGGGAAAAAATGTTTTGTTTTTAACTAATGGTACTCAGTTAATGTTGAGCCACAGTGCAGGAAAATGCATGTAGCATAAGTGAATCATGAAACTTTGAGAGTCACATGACTGTAGACATTCTCTTTTTAAAAAATGTATTTTATTGTTGTTCAATTGCAGTTGTTTGTATTTACCCCCAACACTCCCCCCCCCACCCCAGCCATCCCCACCTCCTTCCCTTGCTTCCACCTCCCCTTGGTTTTGTCCATGTGTCCTTTATAGTTGTTCCTGAAAACTCTTCCCCCTTCCTCCCATTAACCCCACTACCTCCTCTCTGGGTACTGTGAGATTGTTCTTAATTTCAAGGTCTCTGGTTATATTTTTCTTGCTTGTTTGTTTTACTGATTGGGTTCCTTTAAAATATTCTTATAATGAAAGTATATTAACTTAATTTTTAGATTAAGAAACTGATATTTAAAACATTAGATATTTGCCCTGGCTATTGCGGTTCAGTGGACTGAGCACCAGTTTGATTCCCAGTCAAGGGCACATGCCTGGGTTGCTGGTCAGGTCCCTGGCTGGGAGTGCAGGAGAGGCAACCACACATTGATGTTTCTCTTCCTCTCTTTCTCCCTTCCTTCCCCCTTCTCTAAAAAGAAATAAATAAACTATGTACAAATACTAGATATTTCCCCAAGACCAAATAGATGCTTGACAGAACTAGGATGTGAAACCAAGCAGGTGATTATAATTCCAAAGCCCATACTTGCATACAAAGTTCTAAATTAACAGGAGGAATACGGGGTTCTCAGGTGTAAAGGTCTTAGTGTGAATGAAGGGCCTGGAATGATATCTGGTAGTAGGTACTGAGGTACTTGGTACATAGAAAAGTAGAGAGGAACAACAGCCATGTTAGTAAGCGGTGCTTTGTCACTCGTATAACAAAGGATACCCATCAGCGCGGTGGGGATCTTTCTCTTCAGAAATAGGTAGTTTCACAATAATTATCCTGAAGACACCATGTTCTGAAAAGAAGTCAATATGGGAGTGCACTTGAAATTTACTTATCTGATATGATTTTTTGTTCCTAACCTATAAACACTGATTAATTCAAAAGGGCTTTTGATAAATGTATTAATCACTGTTGCTGAAATAGACTATTTTTTAAATACATGCATCCCCTATTTTTTGAAAGTTTGTAGTATGTGTCTGTATGCACTGTTAGGACAGATCTACATTTGTACCTGTTTTCACTAACTGAAGAAATCTGAAGATGATATTCATTTGTACACACACAAATTCCATATTGGGACTTTGCTTATTAGCCTGATTCAGTGAATTTATATAACACTGGACTAAATTACCAATTTTGGCGTTGCTGAACATATATTTATGGGAAAAGCAAAAGTTTGTTTTCAGGGAGCCTGTACAGAGGCATGGCCCTGAGCAGTGATGGCGACCCTGCCAAATTCCTTCCCCAGGAATGACACTCGCTCAATATCATAATCAAATCACCCTATATGAATTCTGTCTGTGAGTACCTGTGTTTTATCTCCATTTACTTTGTGCATCTGTTAGCAAGATGGGTCCCAAGGTCATTGCTTCTTAACTCTTCACCATCAGCATACCAAAGGTTTCATAGAAACTCTCCTTTCTGATAGTGGAGGAAACCTGTAGTTAAGAACTACTAAATTATTGAAGACTGAGGTAGACGGCATTCTTCTGCATGCATAAAGTGTGTATTTGAACACTAAATGTGACCTTTAAGGTTCAAATCACATTGAAAGCAGCTTGAAGATGAAGTTCTCAGTTACCTTGATTTAGCTGAAGAATATACTATACTTAGGATTATAAAACAACATATTTATCTTTCATATCCACTCTTTGATATTCTTTATTACACAATGATGAACTAGATATAATAATTTGCAACATTTGCTAAGGATGCCCACTTAGTATTCCACTATATTTATTTCTTTTAAAAGTCACAATAAATCTAGGCTTCAATATAATTATTAATATTTTAATGATGAGGATATTATGACAGAGAGAAATGTGTAGCTTAGTTAAGATCACAAAGCTGTCAAGTGCTGGTGTCAGGAAACTAATACATGCATGCCTTTATCATTTCAATGCCCTTGTCATTGAACATGGTAATGTTTATTCATATTTGCTTTCTATTTCATTTATCTCTTTTTGTATTCTATTTCATTTTTGTTGTATTTTTCCCATTACCTTTTAACTCCCTCCTGTTTTTTATTCAAACAGAAACAGATAACTTGTGCCTCTGTTGTTTCATCAGTTCCCATATTTCCACTTTATTTTAGGCCAGCATCATTCTTGCTAAGATGCAGCTTCATGTTCAAACTTGCCAAAGCCTGGCCAATGAGTTATCCTTCTGAAAACACAGCTGTAATCACACATAATTTCCTTGCTTATAAAATGTCTCCCTAGTTATCCAAATACTTATTGGAAATGTAGATTCCCAAGCCATATTCCTAGAATTTATGTTTAACTACTTGTATTTGTAAATAGCAACATTTTAAGAAATACTGCCCTAACCTGGCATTCATTAATTTCAACCTAAATATCGCTACTTTGCACACCAGCCCCACCTATTCATTTCCTTTATTATACATTTTTTATTTTTCCTCAGGCTTCTAGAAGATGTCTCTCATAACAACAACTAACAAGGCAGACAGGGTTCTGAATTCAATGTCAGTTCTGATATATGATACCACCCACACAGACCCTCTCTTTCCATTTTTCTCCCATGTATACTTTAAAGCTTTCTTTTTTGCATAAATGAATTATATGTTTTATCTGTCATGCCTATCCCAAAGAACTGATTTGTATAAAACACCACTCAACACCATCATGTTGTCCTCACACTTTTCTTCTTTAAAGTCACTGCATTCAGATCTCGCTGTGTCCAGTGGTCTCTTGATTCCTAAGCTCAGTTCCTAAGGGTACTCCACCACCCTATAGATTCCCTAAAATAATGTGTTGTTAGCTTCCTAACTATCAATAAAAAAAGTTATTGAAAGGAGTGCATACTATAACTCATATAAGCCACCCTGCATATTGCTGCATTATCTGCAATGATGGTCTATTTTTGAAAATAATAAAAATGATTGTAGCAACTATGATCTTTTTGAAGATGTATATAAGTTAGATGAGGATGTAAGGAATATAAGAATTTGACTCTGCTAATTTGAATACCCCCTTCCTCTAGACAATAAGCTTCAGGTTTAGGTTTAAGTTAGTAAGTGGAAGTAAGAAAAATGTTAAAATATACTTGGTAATATCATTAATAATATGTGTCAAAAGTAACAATTTATGGAACAGAGCCAAATAAAAAACTTAATGGAAAATATATACTGCTAAGTTTATACATGTTTGTACATTTGTGTTGTGTACGATTTACTCAAAGAAGGAGAATCACTATAAATATTATGAAAGTAGTGGATTTATATAAGAATTAGATCTTATGTACAAGGGGAAATTGGTAGGGAATTGAAGGTCTGTAACAGAGAATTAAGAATTATGGAAAGAATTCTTAATATGTTCATGTGAAGCACTGGCTTGGGTAGACCAGCTGGAGCATGCAAGGAAATCAGAAAGAGAAAAGTGCACCAGTCAAATCAAATGGAATCACGAAGGAGACATTTGTGTATAAGTCTGTGGGAAGCTGTGCCCTCTGTGCAGGTGCTACCTCTGTAGGTCTCTAGTCAGCCATCTGGAGTGTACCTGAAGCTGCTATTCCTGAAGATGGGCAGATGACTTGGGTACTAAGTCAGGCAAGTTGAGTTTAAATGGAATCTAACAAGCATTTCTGTGATTGTCAGCCCTATGTCTAACTGCAATGACCTTCCAAAAGTAATTCTCTTGCTTCACTTCTACCTTCCAAATCTTAGGGAAATTCCTTTTTTGGTCAACTTAACTTGAAACCTTAAGGCAAAATTGGTACCAGGAGCATAGTTTCCAGCTTCCCAAGTTGACACTGTGCAATCCATCAAACACCAGCTTAATAAAAATTAACCATGAACAAAATAGATATTAACTATAAGATCAGTAAAATCAATAAATTATGATCAACTTTTCATATCAACTATGATACCAAAGGACTAAGATTATAGTTCTTACACATGTATTTCTTTCTTTCACTTAATTAAGGAGGAACTGTGAAAATGAAATAATATTTATTGAATCTTACAATAAATAAGATTCTATTTACCACAGGACTTGCATATATTATCTTCTTCAAATCTGAAGACAACTTCAATAATTTGCTATTAATAAACCTTTTTAAAAGATATCAAAACTAATCCTAAGAATCATAGAGAAACTTTGTTGCAAGATGAGATAAGCCAAACAAAAGGAAAAACATTGAATTATATAGCAATAGCTTATTATGAATCTTTCTTACTGAAATAATGACAAAAGAAATACAATTTTAAAACTGTTTTTATGTAGTTTAATTCTCTTACGTCGTCTTCATATAATCCACCCCTCAATGGATGACACTCAAACATCATGACAACAAAATGTTCTGAAGTTCTATAACCTGCTTTTGACTGTTAGAGATCTTTAAAAGTCTCTATTTTCTCTTTGGTATGAAAAAAGATAATAATATTACACATCTCCCATTTGTCATGTGAATTAAATAACAAGATGAAAATTTCTCAGAATACCTAGGCAATATTGAACCTCCAAATAATGTCAGCCATTATGAATAAAATAAAAATATTAAAACATCTATCTATCTATCTATCCATCTATCTACCTAATCAATCCCTGACTGCTAAGTAGCTCAGCAAAGGTAAATATAAGGCCAAGAGGCAGTTACATCAACCCAGCAGTTTCTGGAATAACACCGCTGTCGTATTTTTTATGTCATTTTACTTTATTTCCATTTCACCAGTACTCCTCCATACATCTTTCATGGCAAACTCCTTAAAAACCTAGAAAGAAGAGTGGCAAAAAATCAGTAGTTAAAAAATACCATTAGCCTGGTCTTTAATGGTCAATAATTATCCGTTAGGTATGTTATTACTCCTACTTTAAATTTGGAATATTTCTTATGTTTGGGATATTACCTTGAAATCAAAATGTTAGCAGCCTTCATAACTCTCTGAACCACATAAGACCCGATAATGCATTTCTTATAATAAGGACAATTATTTATGAATCTTTCACTAAAATGACTTAGAAATAATTTGCCTTCCTTCTGAGAGCTGATCTAAGCAGCCTGTGCACATCCAAACTTTGAATTGTGCATCATTCGGAGCAATGTAAAAAGTTGGCAACGTATGCAGTGGTCTCAATAGCTCCTGAACCAAATTCAACTAAACCTATAAGAAATCCCAGACAATTTTCCAGTGATGGTAGGCATTGTTTTTCATTAAATTTGATATCAGACAAGGTTGATTATATTTATACTAATTAAATAGATCCATTTTCTATAGTTCTCTAGGAACATAGCATACCCAGGCCCCTTGTCCTTTAATGAAGCAAGTGGATGGAAAAACTAGTTACACCATTTCATGGCTCAGTGCTACAGAACTGCTTCACCTAATAGAGTATTGATTGAGGCAAGCGGATATACAGACAAACAGCTGGGACCAGTCCCAGGACACCTGAAAAGTTAAGTGGAATTATATTTTAGATTTTTGCAAACTGCATACAATTTCCCGAAGAGTTGCTGTCACACTATTGCAAGCTGTTCCCTTAGAATAAAAATGCTGACAAACATTAAGAAGGCAATAATGAGCTACTGGGAACAGACGTTCCTCTTGCTTAACAGAGTCAGGAGTACCAAATGACTCTTTTAGCAAGATTGTTTTCTCTTGAAATCTATAGATGAAACACGTCCTTATAATTACTATTACATATACTCTAAATGAGCTATTTCTGTGATCATTTCTTGAAGATTGCCCAATAGAATTCATTTTCTTTTGTGTAAAATGAGAACAAGAAAGGCTAATCTGGAGGTTTACGTCAATAATTAATTAAGCTAAAATTTAGTAATGTTAGTTTTCATAGATATTCAATAAATAATCATTATTACTATTTCAGCTGGGTTTCTTTTAAGATTTGTTTTCAATCACAAGACCAGGGTCATATATTTTTTCTATCACCAACTCCATACAATCTATGGGGAGTTGTGGAGACAAATTTAGCAATTAGTTGAAGGAAGTGGAAAATAATACATCTCTTTTTACATGAAGAATTTTCAATAAACTAATATTGCAGAAATAAAAAATAACACAAATACTCTAAATTGTTTTTCCTTAGTCCTAACTGAGCAACTATAAGAAGCATAATCAGAACAAGTCCCTTCTGATTACCAATTATTATTTACAAATTCAAATGTTGATAACATCAGAGTTTGTACCTAGTGTTTTATATACTTTATTAAATCTTTAAAATTGTATTCAGTACCGCCCTAATTCAATTTTATTTATATTCTTAATAATGCTTTTTATTTATTTTTATAGGGGGGGAACAGAGAGAGAAAAAGAGAGAGAGAAACATAGGTGTGAGAAGGAGACATCAATAGGTGTGAGAAGGAGGTAAACATTGGTTACCTCTTATACACGCCCTGACTGCTACTGAACCTGCAAACCAAGTATGCACCATGACTGGGAATTGAATACGTGACCTTTTGTTTTATGGAACAATGCCCAACCAACCAGTCAGGACCCTAACTTTATGTTAATTAATTAATCACTTTAAATTGTATATCCTTGAGTTTCTGATGCTTAATTTATCCAACACCTTAGGAACACCCCTTCCTTTATTGTTCAGACAATACAAAGTTGTAGGGAACCACTTCTACATTTGATGGCAATTCCAGACCTTGACAAAATTTCTATATGTTTCCAAAGAGGGTCCATTGGAAAATCTCACTCTAATTCCATGTTCTTTTTAAATTTGGGAGATAATTTTTCTCAACTACCCTCTTGTTCTCTTCTCTGTCTAATATTAATGCAACTGTGGGTTTCTATTAACAGCCCCCCTTAATGCTTATCAACACAATGGATTTCAGTATATTTTTCTGAAAATTTGAAATTGTGATGGAATTGAAATAGATACAACATTACTAAATCACTTAGATAAGAGTATACAACAGAGTCCAAGACAAATTTATATTGCACAGGTATAAAATGCATACACAAATGAGTGTGCATGTGTGTACTTATCCTAAAGACACTCCTTCTGTGACAATTTCTTACTTGTCAGTTTTTTCCAGCATATGTCCTAGGCCTTCCTAGCTGCTGTGTCTTCGATCCCCCCTCTCTCACCTCATTCTGTGGAACAGTGACCCACAATGCCACAATGAAGTGCATGCTACCATGCATGTGTTCATATAATTCTTATTTAAATGTCTTGTTTTCAATGTTCCTCACTGTGTCTAGAATAAAATTTACATCTTTACTAACACACCAGATAATCCTGAATGATAAGTCTGTTATGATAACTATTACAATTCCAATAATTCTCCTATCAAAATTTAGGTTTTTATCATTTAATACTTTTATCAGAACTTAAAAAATTGTATGAATTATGCTATATGTTGAACACAGAATTGTAAGTACATCATAATTTTTCTGCAGGCACTTAGAACTTGGGTTTTGTGCCTGCCTGGGGCCACAGCAGAAGTCACAGCAGGGGTTGGCCATGGCAGAATGCCCAGATTCCAAAGGAATGTTCCATTATAGCAATTTAAACAAATTTAAACAGTTTTTTCTTTATTGTCAAGGAACAAGGTCACCCGCCTTAAGAGATGAGTTATTAGAATTAATGCTAGAATTTAAACAAAATGAGAGCAGCTGTTCGTAAAATAATATATGATAATGAGGAAATATAACCACAGTTAAATATGTCAGGTTGGTTATAAAATTAAAAAGACTTGATTATACTGAAATATGTAAACCTATAACAAAAACTGTATTTATTTACGTAAAACAATGACAATGTAATCAATAGTAGTAATAGCTATGCTCATTTTATTAAAATATGTGCCACATTCTCTGTTCCTGATGTGCTGTCAGAGTAGAAACTGTATGCAGTGTAGGTCGGAGCACAGGGTATCAGTGTTATTGTGGAGTGAGAGTAGTTCATGTGGCCTTGGAGGCAAACTAGCCCCTAAAATTACACATTTCTTTCGTACCGTGTGTATCAAACACTTTAATTACTAACTGTGTTTCATAAGAGCTTCTTTAGTACAAAAAAAAGAGTTCATTCTCAACGTCATCTCAGTCACCAAAATGGAATATCCTTTTGATTTCATGATATTTTTATTGAGGTTTAATTTATATATAATATAGTGTACATAAAAATATGCAAATAAATGTCTTGACATATGTATACTCCCATAAATCCATCACCATGCTCGAGGAAATGCACATACACATCATCCAAAAGTTCCCTGTGCCCTTGACAATCCATCTTTTCTCCCCCTGCTTGGATTTTCAGCTTCACATTCTCAATTAAGGGAGTCCTCCCACCCCACCTGTGCTCCCGTTTCCTAAACACGGATCTGGACACTTTTCTCAAGACAGAAATGTGGAACAATTTTAGAATTTTCCTTATTTGCTTCCCATCTTTCTGGGATCACTGTTCTTCATTTTCTGATGTCCAGTTTCTTGAAAACTATTGTTTAACTTGTTTAGTTCAAGGTTGTTTTTTTTTTATTGTTGTCATTGTCATTGTTATTGATTCAAATGGGATATAGTCCCTGTTACTTTATCTTGTCTAGGAGATCTTTAAATTAATTAAACATTTTTTAGTGCAGCTCACTTTATATGGAGCAAAAACACTTCCATCACTCAGAAAATTAGAAGGGTATAGAGACTGAACAGTTCCTATCGTTTGAGCTGCTACTAAGGTTTCTGTAAATACTGTATTTTGAATGCCTACCCTGTAACAGACAGTGCCGTGCATCTCCCAAAGCACGCACGTACACATATGACCATGCACCCTCACACACAAGTGGTGCACTGCAAGGAGGCCCTTCCTGCTCATGCTTAGTGGGACTGGACCTCATCACAGTCATCAATCCTCACAATTAAAATGTTATTTCCATTTAATCATGACTTGGAGTTATCTGCAATGTCATTAATGACTTTATTTAATTTGTTTACAAATTATTTATATATGGTACAATATATATTTTAAATATGTACAGGGTGAGCAAAAGTAGGTTTACAGTTGTGAGTATGCAAAACAGTTTATTTTTACATTATTATGTATTAATTATTGTATTATTCATAATATGCTAATTATTGTGTTATTTATTATTACTAACCTAGTTTTACCCACCACTTTATATGTATAAATAAACTATGTAGTATAAATATGCAGCATATTTGTAAAGGCAATATGTTTAGTTTCTGTTTTCAGCAGTGATAACGCATTTAGCAGTATTGTAAGGAGAAGTGACTCTTTTATGTCCGCTCTATATTCTTATTCTTCTACGTTTGACAGATATTTTCTTGGTTTTCTCACAATTCTTGTTCTATAACATTTGTGCTAGAATTCTTAACATTTTAATTCAGAAAATCAATACTTTTTCAATAATTCTTAACCACAAATTGGTAAATGTTCAAAATTCAATTAAGTAGACTTCTTAAATTGGTATCTTCAGAAAATTAATATTTTTAATAAAAATATCAAATACACAATAATCTGAAACTTAAAACCACCATGTGCACATACTTTTACCACATTTATTTATTGCTAATATAGCAGTCATAGAACACAATGCATTTCATATGATTTCATATCTCTTAAACATGTTGAGATGTATTTTATGGAACAGCATATATAGGAATTTAGTAAATGCACCATTTGTATTTTTAAAAAATGAGTATTCTGCTATTTCTGTGTGTAAGTTCTTAAGTTTTCTACTGGGTCAAGTTGCTTCATAATATTTTTGAAGTCTTTTATTTTCATACTGAATTTCCGTGTACTTTTTCTATAATAAGAGGAGAGGAGTTTTACAGTCTCCACCAAAATGGAGTATTTGTTTCTACCTTTAGTTCTCTGAGTTTTGCTTCACTTACAGCATAACTCCTTTATTTATGTCCATGTAAAATTATATGTACTCATGTCAAATCCATCCTATCATTTAATATGTCTTTATTATTAGAATATTTTTAAATTTTGAAATATATTTTATATGATACTAACATTCCACGGCACTCATCTTTGGTTTAAAGTTGGACATTCCCTCTTTTCTAATCTGCTATTCTCTGATCAGTTTTGTGATCTGATCACAGGTCAGCACACACCACAGATCTTGACCTCTTCACTGTGTGGACCCTAGGGTGATTTCAGAAATAGATTTAGATAATATTCTTCTCTGATGTGCTTTAGGGCATGTTTTGGCCTTTATGCTGTAAGAATTTTTAATTTAGAAATACATGAAACATATAATTTCACAAAATAATAAAACCTTAACCAAGAGGTAATAGGGGTTAACATTTATCCTTTGTTTATGGACTTTTTTAAAAATCTAGAGAAATAGCTGAATTTCCCCCTAATACTTTTCTTTTCCCTTCTAAGTTGTAATAACCATCACTATGAAGAAAATGAGAAATAGAAAATTCAAGGTAGTTCTACTGCAGGAAATTGTGGTTTCCATGATCTGTTTGGAGCAATCTCAAATGTATAAAGTCATGAAGCTAAGTTTTGCAGTCCATCTCAAGAGGTCATACTCAGGTTGCTTTACTGTGATGCAATGTAGCTAGACCAATCTCATAATTTCAAAGAGAAAACACAGGCTGAGAGGAACATTTATTCACTCAATGCCATCCAATCAATGACAAATCAGAGACAAAACCCAAGAGTCATAAGAACTGGTCAATGTTCATTATTCTGATCATCATAGACTTGTGTGCAATGGGTAATAACATTCTAGGTAGTATTTTTTCTTAGCTTCCTTCCTACAAAGAGGAAGGAAACATTTTAATTAAGGATGTTCTTCTATCTCCTCCTTAAAGAAAATGCAGCAAACATCAGATTTCTGTGCTTTGAGGGTGGGATTTGTAAGCTGGTAAGTTTACAAGCCCCTGGAAGACAGTGCTACTGTAACAGGGTGCAGCCAAGAGGGGAGCCTCAAATAGGGATCTGTAATAAGATCCAGAAGAGCCTGGAGATAATTGGCTCCACACCACAGGGCCACACCTGCCCAGAATCTGGCAGCTTTAGCCAATTGTGAGAGGAGCTGGAAATGGGGCTTCAGAGGAAGATTGGCGCTGGGATTTAAACTGAGAGGCCGCAGCCACTGCGGTAGGGGAGAACCATGTGCAGCCCTGCAAGAGAGAACCACACAGCTTTAGTAGAGTGAAGACTCGCGGCCCTGAGGGAGAGAGCCATGCTGCTCTGGCAGAGTGGGGACTCCCGTGGTCCGGGGAGAGAGGACCACGTGCCTTTGCCAGAGTAGGGACCCCCGCAGCTTTAGGAGATACGGTACTCTGGACTGGGCAAAGGGGGAAGGAAGGAAGGACTGTGTCTGTTTGTGGGTGCTTTAAGGGACTTTAGGATTTTTGGTGAAGACATTAGGTCCCTACTTTAAGTTTGTATAGCATTAAATAAACGTTTCCTTTCCTTTTCACAAATCTCTGGCATTGAGAGACTTCTTTCCTCTGGCAGCGGACATAACGGACCTGGGGACTTCTTTATATCGTCCCAGGCCCCCCTTGTTTGTTCTGTAACACTACAACAAAAGATTAGGATCGCTAACTCAGCCCTGGGATATATGTTCTGAGGTCAGATTTAATTTAATGCTGTGTCTCAGCAAATAGCCACAGTCCCAGTTTTACCAAGTTTTAGCACTACGTGTATGATGGTTATGGCTATGGAACTGCTCCTCCTTGGAAGTTTCTCCTTTGTCATTTGCACCCAACTGAACTTTTATTTTGGCTCTTTTTTATGAATAAAAAAATTATAGCAAATGGCCAGCTACCAAAGGTATTTTTTCCCTTTTATTACATTCTTGAATCCATGCATTTAACAAACATATGTGTTAAATAAAGTCTGTCTAGATGTCAGCCCGGAGAAAATTTGAGGAGACATAATAGGAAAGCGATAGTGGCAAAGATCAATCATATAAGTAAAAAAATATGGAGTATGGAGGATAAATGGTTGAATGTAGACTGGATGTCCTGGGGTAGAGAGAATTTTAACTGAGCACTAAAGGAGAAACAAGATTTCTTAGTAGACAAAAAGAGAAAGGGCATTGTAAGGTGAATATATATAGTGCAGAGCTTCCCAGAGCTTTGAATACCTGTTTCTTAAACACATTTGGGTCATTTTTGGTAGTCCCATCCTTCGGGCTCCTTCCCATCTCACCTGCTGAACTTGTCGACCCTGCACTCCCTCCAACCACCCATTTCTCACTGGCCTATGCAGTATCCTCTGTGTCCGCCCCTGGAACATTCCCCTGGTGGAATTTCTTAATAGTATACCTACTTTAATATTGGCATTTCTCTGAGCATTTTAATCCTTTCTTCCACCATGTGCCAGGGAAGTCTGACATTTTGCCTCATTAGTTGGGGCCCTAGCTTCTCTACGTTTTTGGAACCAACATAACATCATATTTATATCATCACCCAGGGTCTTCGGAAACATGTTGAATTCTGTAATTCATGAGAGTGCTCTGATATTGATAAAATCTACTTCCTCTAAATGGATGTTACACCTTGTTTGGTCTAGCATCCTAGGAATTTAGTTTATGTGTATTCTCCCATAGAGAATGGGAGACCACTGGTACACCAGACAGTGTACCCTGGCTGGTGCCTTAACCCTTGGGTTGATTAGCCTTTAGGCTAACTCCTAAGGGTTACCCTTGGGAGTAGAGTTGTCTGTGCATGGCCTAAGTTAATAGAATAGGTAGATCAATATAAATATCTGGTAATTATACTTGAGCTACTAGAGACATAGATTGACATTTATTTATAATTAATACAAAGACCTAGTAAAATATACAGACATTTCAACACAAAATGATATAACATCATGGGACTGAGGATGGTATGGAATAAGGAAAAATAAAGGAGAAATAATAAGTGTATGGTCAGCTGCTACTATTTCCTTAGCCATAGCCACCTGATGGTCTAACTAATTTTCTAGGGAGGAGGCATGAGACTGTAATTTCAGCACTTCACTATACTTAAAATGTAGAGTCTCTCTCTTTTTCTCTCCCCAACCCTTCTATTGGTATGTGTATATTTACATTCACAACATGTAAAATTAACTCAAATTCCATAGATGTCATTGTTTTTCTCCTAGTTCCTTCTTGTGATTTTACAGAATATTGAACTTATAACCTCTTTTTAATATAGCTCAAAACATCTATTTAAATTGCTGACCACCAATGTCAGCAGCATTTTGATATCTCCAGTGACAGAATAAACAGTTGACCACTCATCCCTTGCAGAGTGTTGCTCCATCAGCCATTTCCTCCTTGGTTTGTCCCTTAGTATATGATCATAGCTATGAGGTTAGAGCAGTGACCTTCAATTGGCCTGTCAAAGGAGGTTAATTTTTGTTACCTGTGGAGCTTCCTAGACCTGCATGTGTTGTCGTTTTGCCTCCCCTTCCTGAGGTTCAGGTGCAGCGCTTCATTTCTACTGAGGTGGAGATAAGAGTGAGAATATTATCAAAATCTCAGTGTTTGTATAGAAAACATTAGAATATGCAAGTATGAGCTCTTACCTCAAGGCTCTGGTGTAACTTTTTTCTTAAAACAATTTTTCTTTTTCTAAATTATAAGGATAATATAATAATAGCACTAAAAGTTATGTAACTCTGCAATAGAGTAGAGGTAAAAAGATTTTCTTACTCAGAACAATGTTTGTTTGTTTTCCAACTACATGTGGTTAGAAATAATTTCATTCTTTGAAGTGATGATACTGTAACTCAGAGAAACAGAATTCTATACCTTCAGTACACTTTTTTTTATAAGCTTTGGTGTTGAAGCCCTCTGGCTTGAAATCTGGGCTCTTTCACCTACTAGCTATGTGACATGTGGAGAAATTACCTTTTTTTCTGCTTCTGTTCCTTCATACATAAATTAGTGCTCATAATAAAATCTGCCACATGAGACTACTGCAGATGAAATGAGACAATGTATGTCATTGTTTTATATATAATAATTACTTTGTAAATAATAGTTTTACTATTCTTTTATTTTATTAAATGTAAATTTACATTTTACTAAATGTAATTTTATTACATTAAATATGTAATAAAAAGATTGATCTTTCATGTTGATTCTATACACTTGAATGTGATAAAAATGTGCATGTGGTTATTTCTTAATGTAATTATTGCACCTATTTTAGCCAATATTGTTGGAATTAACAATAAGCTGGTTATTAGTGCATTCTCACAGTGATTAAATACTCTAGAGAAATTTTATGGTAACATTTAAAGCTGATCATCTTTAAAATTTGCTATAAAATGTTAAACAATTAATTAGTTATATTAATTAATTTTATTAATTTCAGTAAGATATGGCTAAAATAAAATCCAAGATTAATTAAAATAAATTACATTTCCTGGACACAGTTAATGAATTAATGTTTGAGAAAAATAAGTAAAATTAGCAATCAACTTTCTGAAGACTTTTTATGTTTAGTAAAAAGAGGTGAGTCAAAAATAGTCTGATTTCTGCAATTTTGAATTCTGTAAAAAATAGCGTCTTTAGTCTGTACAAAGTAGAGAGATGATAATATCAAACAGAATATTCATTTTATGTCACTTAAAGGAAACCACGTTTGCTTATTCTTGAACGTCAGCTTCAAAAACTGCAGGGAACCAAACTGTGGGAGGAAGACGGAATAGTTCTACCCAAGCCTCGCAATTCATAAAATGTGTCACTGCTAAATAAGTCCAGAAAATGTGAAACTTCATTTATTTTTTATTTTAAATATAATTTGTGTGTGCTGTGTATTTAGTTGGGATTTATATTACATTTTCTCTAAATCAAAGCTATTTGTAGCAGTTGACAGGGTAAACATAAGACAATTAGGGATAAAGCCAAGTGGAACAGTGGAAAGTAAGCAGAGGCTGCTGGCCTTCTTCCCTGCAGAGTGTCTGCTTACAAAGTCTGGCACTGGGAATATGCTTCACAGGTTCCTACCAGGCGAATTAAAATCAACTAAAAAGGAAAAATCTGGAGGTAGGAATTCTGCGATTTGATCAGGTCAGAAGGAACTGGGAATATTGAGAGTGTGCTGGTGACCTTCAAACTCATCTCTCCTGCTCTGGAATTCTCAAATACACTATAACCTGTGAATGTCACTATTTCCTACCATTGTTCTCCACTGCAGTCGCTGAGTATCCTACAACAAAGCATTTGCATTTACTTCATGCCAGACATTTAATGTCTCTGCATACAGTTGGAAAAATATGTGCTCCACAATACTGATGGCATCATTCTCCTTGGAGTCATTGTAAATTTGTATAATCATTATGACATTTTCCTCCTACATAGCAGGAAAATGTCTTGGAGAAGGAAAATATTTTTTAATATTCAAACAGAAATATTATATGGTTAATTTGTGATTCTGCATTGTGCTTGGAGTGTCCAAATTGTTATTATTGATTTTATCCTTTTTTAACAGAAAATAGCATCCTAATTTTCAGATTAATAAATTGAAGTTCCCAGTGTTTGAGCTGCTTAAGATCACAGAGCTAGGCATTTACTGAGCCAGGATAAAGAAGTATATTTACAAACCATGTGCATATACCTACTTCAAAAATTATCAATATCCTACTATTAAATATTCTCCTATCCTTACCTATAGCCATCTGTAACCGTCATATAATTAGTAGTTTTTAGTTACTGTTATATACTGAGCAGATAATGAGAACACAACTTCGATATCCTATTTGTATTGTAGCCTGGAAAGTGCATGAAGACACTCAATACCCAGAAAAATTGAGTTAAGCATCGATAATGATGATTAACGATGCTCTGTCACACATGTGGCTCAGCATCTTCAAAAACAAAATAGGAATTTATCAACGTATATTACTTGTTTTATGTAATTTATTTAGAGAGGATTATAATCTTAACAGGGATCAGTGTCAGAAGAGGTAACACAGGTATTTGTTCCCAAACTACATGTAAGTATCACTCCTACTGAGCAGACATGGACAATTATTTTAATTCAAGAACATGCCGGTAGATAAAATAATTTGGAATAATTTTTGATGCTAGTCTGGATTTCCCAGCACTCATCAATGAAGACATTTTCATATCTTGCACAGTAATTGACTATTTTCTTCTGAAGTCAACTGACGCCTGAATAATTGAGAACTCCATTTCTTCTCTAATACATTTAATCCAATGTTTCTGCATCTCAAACATCTGATTCTCAGTCGTCATAATGTGGTTGCAGAACGTATCCACTTGGGAATACATTTAAATATCACTCAAACCAAGAAATTGGGCACTATAGCCATCCCTGTTTTATTAATGAGGAAAACAAAATTCCTAAAGGCACGTAACCTATTCAGAGTGTGCAGCTAGTATACATAGAGTCAGGAATCCAAACCAAGTCTTCCTAACATCAGAGCTCTTGTTAAGTTGTCTCTGAAGTTTGTTTTCCCTTTCACTCTCAGCCAAAATAAACTATCAGATTATATAGAATCAAGTTCCAAACTTTGTTTCATATGTGCCTCAAGATTCATTCTTGTAGTAACTGTTCTAGGTAAGGCCAATGGCAGCCTTTCCTGAAACATATGCACAGCCTTTTAATGGTGTCCCTGCTTTCATTTGATTCCCCTTCCAACTGTCTGAAAGTGGTTAACAGTTATTCTTCCTAAGCTACACTCCTGTTCAAAGGCCTGACTCCCCATTACCTACTGAATAAAATCAATGGCCCTTCAAATAAAATCCAGAATTTTTTACTATGCCTTTAGCAGTTCTTCCTCATCTGACCTCTTCCTGCCACTATGCCTAGCAATGAGCAAAACAAGGAAAACAAAATATTGTAGGGTAGGACCTTTCTCCAAGGTAGCCTGCTCTCCCCTCACATATCATTGATCATGCAGTTTGGTCACTCCCCTGACCTTTCCTCCCCTGCATTGTCATTAGTCAGGTGATAAACCCCCTTATAAGAGGAACAAGTGGCAGGAGAATAGCCTCATACAACTTCCATACAAGTCTTTGTATAACCACTGTCTTAAACCTTGAGCTCCCAGAACAATGAGGTTCTGGCCTACTTTAAATAATCTTAGAAACAAAGCCTCAGGTCTGCAGACCACAGAGACAGAATTTCAGTCAAACTAAAGATAACACCTAGGCCTCAGTTATGTTTTAACTCTAGGCCCAGAAAAGTAGCAAAACCAGATGAAGGCATGGCCATGGCTGACATCAGAACCAGATGCAATGTCTAATGATCTCCTACCCTGGCACTGACCAATCAGTGGAGACAATGACCCTGAAAGGACACACCTGAAAAATCTGATGAATATACATACTATTGAGATCCTCCCCTGAGATCTTCCCTAAAATCCCTGCCTTTGGAAAGCAGATAAAAACCTTCAAAACGAAAGATCCAGCTCTCTCTTTCTCTGTGGAACATGCCTACCACCTCTCTACCTCTCCTTCTTCCAGGTGCACTTTTTTCCTGCCTTTCTTTCTCCAAAACTCCAAGGACCTTTCTTTTGCATCTGTAACTTGTTTCCTGAGTCCATCCAGTCGAGGTGGCTCACTTCTTCCACCTCTGTGACTTTTTTTTAATAATTGCATTTTTCCCATTACCATTTATCCTCCTTATACCACCCTTCCTCCAGCAGTCATCAAACTGATGTCCATGTATACAAGTCCTTTTTCCTTTTTTGCTCAATCCTTCCACCCTCTAACCTCCCCATAGTTGTCCTCCTGATCTTCATCTATGAGTCATCTCTATTTTGCTTATTAGTTCATTTTGTTCATTAGATTCCACATATGAGTGAAATCATATGGCATTTGTCTTTCTTTGACTAGCTTATTTCACTTAGAATAATGTTCTCCAGATCCATCCATGCTGTCTAATAGGGTAAAATTTTATTTTATTTTTTAATGGACAAGAAGTATTCCACTGTGTTAATGTCCCATAGTTGTATTATCCACTCATCTTCTGATGGACATTTGGGCTCCTTCCATACCTTGGATATTATAAATAACTAGCATAAAAATAGACACATAGATCAATAGAACAAAATAGAGGGCATAGAAATAAATCCACAACTTTATAGTCAATTAACATTTGACAGTGGAAGCACGCACATAAAATGGGCTAAAGATAGTTTATTCAATAAGTGGTATTGGGAAAATTGGACAGATATGTGCAAAAAATGAAACTTGGCAACCTTCTTATACCACACACAAGAATAAATTCAAAATAGATAAAAGACTTAAATGGTAGGCCCAAAGGCATAAAAATCCTAGACGAAAACATAAACAGTACAATTTCAGACATTGTTTATAGCAATAATTTGTCTGATATATCTCCTCAGGCAAGGGAAATAAAAGAAAAAATAAATGAATGAGACTACATCAAAGTCTGTGACTTTCTAAATAAATTTTTGTTGATATTTGAGTACTTGCCCATGAATTCTTTTTTTAGCTAAACTCGAGGAGTGAGCTCTAACATCTGGGGCTGTTTGCCATGAACAATTTTTCAAGATTGTAGACCCAAAGTCACCGCCTTTTGTATCAGAGGCTTCATGCAACTCAGGTTTGTAGATAAAGTTGGGAATTATGTAAACATGCAAGGACACATATTATGTTCACCTTCTTTGTGCTCATAGCTGTGTGTCATAGCTGTGTAGTGTTTATAATCTTGACATTTAGGAATATGAAAATATTACCTGACTAGTGAAAATAACCATTGTGTAGTGTTTATAATCATGACATTTTAGAATATGAAAATGTGGAAAATGAGATTTAGAGTGTCTAATTTGTTTAAAGTAAAAAACTGATCAAGTAATCCGCCTGGCTGGCATAGCTCAGTGGATTGAGCACAGGCTGTGAATCAAAGTGTCGCAGGTTCGATTCCCAGTCAGGCCACATACCTGGGTTGCAGGCCATGGCCCCCAGCAACCCCACATTGATGTTTCTCTCTTTCTCCCTCCCTTCCCTCTCTAAAAATAAATAAATAAAATCTTAAAAAAAACTGATCAAGTAATCCAAACAGAACCAAAACACATGTTTCTGATTCTCAAGATTCTATACACATTATATAGTGAACACATAGTTTATGCAAAGATTTTTTCATTAAAAGTCCTTTCAGATTACCCTTAATATTATAACTTAAACAGTTATAGTTTGTATATCCATGTTTGCTAAGATTTTGGAATCACTTTTTCTTTAATATTTAGGGGGGAAAATAGAAAGCCAAAGAGACCCTCCCATACACATGCATTTATATCCAAGACCACATCCACAGTTGTGTAAATTCCTAAGGAGTCCCTTAGTCAACTCCTACTTCAATATCTAACTACTTTTGTTATTTTTGAATTATTGTATATCTTCTCTTATGGATGTTCTTTTTCTTCTCCATGTCGAACCAAATACCAACAACTCAAGGAATGGTAGATTGTATATTTTACAAAGATAATGATGCATAATGATGAAATGTTATGGAATGACACTAGATAAAAGCATTATAAAATTATATAAATCCAAGAAAAGAACAGTACAAGATATGGAATTGATTATCTAAAATCATTTGTTTCAATAAGTTTCTGTCGCCAATGATTTCTTACTTGTCAGCTTCTTACTTTGATGGTTCATTTTATGTGTCAATTTGACTGAATATAGAGGTGCCCACATATTCAGGTAAACATTATTTCTAGGTCTCTCTATGAGACATTTCCGAATAAGATTAGCATTGAAACTGGTGGATTCAGTAGAGTAGTTTGCCACCCCCAATCTGGGTGGGCATCAATCCAACCCAGTGAGAACTTGAATAGAACAAATAGGCAGAAGTTGAAAAAATTAGACATTTTCTACCCGACACCAGTCTCTTCCTGGCCAGTGTTCCTGGTTCTCAAGTAGTCAGACCCAGATTAGAATCTACCTCATCGACTCTACTGTTTCTCAGGCCTTTGGACTTGGACTGAATTACACCACTGGCTTTTCTGGGTTTCCAGCAGCCTCCATAAATGCATGAGCCAATTCTTTATAATAATTATCTTCATATTTATACACCCTACTGGTTTTGTTTCTCCAAAGAATCCTAATGTGCCGCTCTCACAATTCTCCCAGGATTACTTCTGTGCTGTGACTGTGTGTCCCAATTAGTTATTTTTCATATCATTGCAATAGAATCTTCTTCCTAGCCTTTCTGTAACCATTGCTTTCTCCTCTCATCACTATCAAATTGTACTCTGTATTTCTGTTCTGTGCCCTTTCTAACATATAAGCATGTTAAAATGGTTCAATTATCTCTTATGCTTCTAGGACGAGATCCACATTTTTTTAAATAATACATGAAACACTCCCGCTAACTGATCTGTTTCTGTTAAAGCCACTCTTCTCTCAAACATTCATGCAGATTTTATCTGAAAATAACATTAGCCTCATGAGGTATCTTATTATTGAATGTATAATTTTAAGTAACACTATCTTACTTATTTTTTAGCAGACTGGGGTGTGAGTGTCTGTTTGTGGAGAGCCTGGTTCACAAAGGGCTAATTCATTAAAGCAACACATACATGAGATTATGTTAACCACTGAAGTTTAAACTAGAGGTGAGCCGATGTCAACAAAAGCTGACACCTCACAGAAGAGTCAAGAGCTATAACAATATGAAAGTACACTGAATTAACTAAAACTACGGAAAACATTTGTAAGTGTGTATATATGAAGCTGTGATACAAATAAACTAAATAAAATGGTATATTTTGACCATAATAATTAATAATAATTATGTTTAAGCTATGAGCAAATAAACTGTATGCCATGTTTATGTACTAAGATTTTTGTCAAAGTAAGGGTTTTAAATAAATTATCAGTGAAGAAAAACAGGTCAGGACTGGGAGAGAGAAATCCAAAGGACATTTGGTTTGCTGTAGCATATGAATAGTTCATATGGTTTTCTTAGAATCAAGGTAAGCTGTTAAAAAAATTCCACATTCATATAATATATAAGCTTTTCATATTGGCTACTGTCACTTAGTAATATGCATTTAAGGCTCTTTCATCTATTCTCATGACTTGATAGCTCATTTAGTTATAGTGCCGATTAATTTTTAAAGTGATAAATATAAAAAAGTCTCAGTTACCCATAATGGATCTAAAGAGGAAAAAATGGAAGGACTCTAACTGGAAGAAAATATGAGTAAGAAATCCTGAAAGACTTGTTGAAATTGTAGAAACCTGACTTAAACAAACTAAGGTTTTCATCAACTACACCAGGAGAGCTCATTTAAGCTCAAGAAAAAATCCATAGATCCATACCCATTCATGATGGGAATGACCTCTAAGGTCACATAGTCTATTCTTTAGCTATTGAAGAGTGTGTTCTCCTTTGCTTCCCAATTTACTTTCCCTATCTGATTTACCACGGCAGACAGTATGAACAGACACAATGAAATGGCCTTTACAGAGCGCAGTCTGCACTGTACCTGCGCACGGGCCCATCGCAGTGGGCTCACTCAATGAAGACTTCGTGTGAGTAGTAGGCAGAGAAGTCACGGGGAGAGACTGTGCTTAGAAATTTTCGGTTGTTTTGATGGGTAGGAGCTCATTTTTTACCCATGATTTTTAAAAACCTTAGTTAAGAATATTCACTAACCAATGAAAAGTTTTACTTTTGGCAAAATAAATTAAGAGAGATAGATGTATGTCTAGCTCTAGCAGTTCTTTGCCTCTTCTCTAATTTTTAGTGATACTTTAAGTTTCATAGTTTTCCGGAGAACACTGGGCCTCAGTAAATACCTCCTAATAGCAAGGACTTTCTCAACAGCAGCAATGTAATTTCTCCACAGGATGATCCAGGATTTCTGCAAAATCCTCTTTGATCTACTGGGTAAACCATCACCATACCCTCCCGAAGCACAGTGTTTGTGGTGAAATGAGTGTGGGATTTAGATTCAGCTCAAGTCTCCGCTCCTTCCCTTACTCTGGAGCCCCCTTGATTCATTTAGTGTCTCTAGGCCTTAGCTCTCCCTTTATCACCCTACACAAATATAAAGCAATAACATATTAATTGTAAGTGTATTTAGCAACAACAAGCCATCATTGACTTAAGCAAACTGTGTTAATTTTCTTATGAGAAACCCAGAAGTAGGGTATTGCAGTAGTTGGTTTCGCTTCTTTTCCATATGAGCCAGAATTCAAACTGTTTCTGTGTTCCTACCCAGTCATCTTTGATGTGCTGAATTTTATCCTAATATTTGGTGATTCAACATCCCCAAATGGCTTTTTCCACTCCTCGTCTATTGTTAGGGCTCAAGGTAAGAAGCAGAGCAAGAGAGATAATGACAGGTCTGTCTGTTTCTGCCTCCTTTTACTAAGAAAGCAGTGTTGTCAAATTCTCCCTGCCACTTAGAAGCTGTCCCCACACTAACTGCTGCCCAGATTTTAAACATGTGGCCAGCCCCTGGCTTCAAAGAAGACTCATAAATCACAGAGGATAATTATGTTGGCTATTTTTTACCAATCATGTGTCACAAGACCGGACATATTGCAAGAATGAATGTAAGTGATGGTGAGTGGCAGTATATGCCACTTGCAGACTTTGAAGAGTTATTATGAAGGTTAAATGAAAAGGTATGTCTATATCACTCCATAGTTAATACTAAATAAATTTTATTCCATTTTTTATTATGACTTTAAACAAAAAGGGTGTTTCTAGACAAAAAAGAAAAAAGAAAAATAAACCATTAGGTGGACCAAGAATGCAGAATCAACTAGCACTGTGTCAGAGTCTCTGATGCTATAGAAAAAATGCAGCCCCTGAAGTTTAGAGAGATTATTTTTTCAGCAGAGGACAGAAACTGCAGCAGCTTAATGATATCACCAGGGTAATAAACATTGTGAGTCATTTGGAGTAAGATCTTTAAAGTGAGAAGTGGGCCTTCAAATACAGAGCAGAGTATGGGAGACAAGACTATACAATCTCTATGTGTCAGATACACAGACACAGGTTTAGACTGAATTCGAATGAGTTCTTTACCCACAGCAGTTCAGACTTTCTAGAGAAACATGTCAGAGCCTGTTGTACATTGTCGTCGTTGTTTTAGTCCATTGTACATTATTTGAGTAAGATGGTCCATATACTTTAAATTTTATTTTTCAATTTACATTCAGTGTTATTTATACTGGTTTCAGGTATAGTACCTAGTGGTTAAACATTGACATACTTTATGAAGTATTCCCCTCAATATTTCAAGTGCCCACCTAGCACCATGCATAGTTATTACAATTTATTGACTATGTTGCCTGTGTTGTGTTTTATATCCCCATTGCTATATTAAGACTACCAATCTGGCCTTCTTAATCTTTTCACCTTTTTTTACCTACCTTGCCAACTCCCCTCCCTTCTGGCAACCACTAGTCTATTCTTTGCATCTATGAGTCTGCTTCTGTTTGGCTTATTTATTTTGTTCTTTAGATTCTGCATATAAGTGCAATCATATGATATTTGGCTTTCACAGTGTGACTTGTTTCACTGAGTATAGAACCCTCTAGGTCCCTTCATGGGATCACAAAAATGGTAAGATTTTATTCTTTTTTTTATGGCTGACCAATATTCCACTCTACATATGTGCCACAACTTTGTTGTCCATTCATCTGTTGACAGGAACTTGGGTTGCTTCCATACAAAATGTGGATTCAAACATTCTTAAAGATTATTTGTCCAGTTTCCTAAATATGAGTTTAAACAACCTCTAGATATTACAACATTATATAGATGCTGGACTATGTTAATCTTACTTGGTTATTAGGTGCAAGAGTCTTGAAATCTAGATGTACAAAACCTAGACCCTCCCACAGAATTTGGTTGTATTCCAAAACAATGCATCAATCCTTATATAAATCACAACTTCTCATTAAGAAAACTTTATAAATATTTGGGTGACTTTGACATTTCTTTCTCTCTATAATCCATGAAATCTACTAGGATAGAAACTTCACAAGGTCTTGGATCTTTGTTGGGTTCACTAACAAACTCTCTTCCAAATAATCAGAACACAGGTATTCAATGTTTTCTTTAATGGGTAAATTAATAAAATTTTAATCATGTACTTAATAGCAAGTAAAGATGGAAGTACACACACACCCACATGCACACAGCTGAGATATTCCTGCTTTTTAGAATCCTTATCTTCTAGATCTCTGAATATGCTCATTCAAAGTAAATAAAGTCTACATTAAATACTGTCAATTTGGGAAAAGTGCCAAACATGAATTGTGAAAAAAAAAAAGGTTTTGCTTTCAGAGAAAATACTTTTAATATTTGCTTATATTTAAGCTTAAGTAACCTCAAGTAAACATTATAAAGTTAGGTAAGTTTTTTTATAAATTCAAGTGACAATCAACAAATGTTAACTAGTGAATTGATGGCAATCATTATGTACAGCAGGAAACACTTAATGTAAAAAATTCAAAACTTCTCATAAGATTTAAAGAAGAGGTGAACTCCAGAGCTACTAATTCAAAATGAGCTGTGAAAAAAACCCTGAGATTTCAGATAACTATTGACTTAGCCTTTCTAATTCTTGGAACTGCCTGAGAGACCACTTAGAATATCTATTCCCATCATACTCTTGAATTCTATCTGTGATATCCTTGACAAATGAACCACTGGATCTCTAGCTCTAAGTTTGAAATATTATTGAGGCAAATATTGCTTAAAAGTCTCTACCTTTTTCACTTGGACTTGAAGCTTAAGGTTAACCCCAAAGAGGCAAAACTTTATAAGAAATTAAGATCACAAACTTATTCTGTATTTGCTACAAATAATGTACCCACATATTTTGTTTGTCCAGAAGGTGTCTAGCCATGCAATAGGAAAAATAGTGACATTTATTGACAATGATACAAGATGCAAGAAACATTGTTCATAGGACAATGATGCCTCAGTCCCCTTCAGAGTAGGCACCTTGGGACCTCACACAGTTCTCCCAGTCTCCATCAGCTGCCCTGTCACATTTTCCTGAATTTCATTGAAGGTCTGAGATTTCTTCCTTTTCAAGGGTGATTTGTTTTGGGAAAAGTCAGAAGTCATGGGGCCCCAAATCTGGGCTGTAAGGGTGCTGAATCACCTGGGTGATTTGATGTTTTGCCAAAAAAAACCACTCCACTAGACGTGATGGATGAGAGGGCATGTTGTCATGATGAAGCTGCCAACCACCAGTTTCCCATAGCTGTGGCCTTCTGAATCTTCCAAATAGTATCTGTGGGGGAATGTTCAAGCTTAACTCAAAACTGGATGCAGACTTGTTGCTCTACTCATCTAGTCATTTTGAATGTGATGGCCACACAGTACACATGCTCACTCCAGGGCATCTACTACCCCCACTGACTAGTACAGTGAAGTCATCATTGTTCATATGCGCATATTCCAGTCCACTCTCCATGGCTGCTGGGTTACATTGAAGCTGCACAAACCATTCTCATTATATTAGCAATGGTTGGATTTTTCTAGACAGACTTCATACAATAAATATGTTTTCCCCTCAAAGTACTTAAAACAATTAAATTATTTTTAAAAGTTAATTTTTACATTAGGCCATTAACCAACTTTTGTCTACCACTATATAAACAATAGAATATTACATAGCCTTATAGAACAAGGCAATTCTGACACATGCTACAATGTGGATGGACTGTAAGGACATTATGTAAAGTGACATAGGTTAAGCACTAAAAGGTACATACTGTATGATTCCACTTTATGAGGTACTAGAGTTGTGAAATTCACAGAGACAGAAAAGTAGAATATGGTTAACAAGGATTATGGGAAAAAGGAAATGAGGAATTACTGTTTAGGTACATAGCTTTAGTTTTTCAAGATGGAAATCATCCTGGAGATGTGTGGTGATAATGGTTTCACAAAGGTATTAATGTACTTAATGCCACTGATCTGTATACTAGGGGTACCCTCCCAGAAAAAAAAAAAAAAAACAGAATTATCTTCTGATGGGCAGGCCCCTTATAGTACAGGCTTCCCCCAGTAGATGAGTGTTCCAGGAACCCATCTGTATCAGTGTACCAGCTGGCATTGTTGTAAGAGGCTGAATTCAGCTTCATTGAATGTTTTTTAAAGACTTTCAACATGTTTACCCATTTTGTGATGGTGATTTACTAGTGTACCTGCTCACAGCACACTGAGTGTTAAGCAGTTTTTGATAAAAAAATCATGACCCCCATACTCCACCCTCTCTACTCACTTGACCTTGCCTCAAGCAACGTTTTTTTTTTTAATTGTTACCCTGGATGAAATAAGTGCTCAAAGGGAAACATGTTGCCAATGTGGAAGAGGTGATACAAATAATGGCAGAAGCACTAAAAGGCATTGAATCTGACAAGTTCAAAAACTTCTGAGCATTGGAAAAATGTCTCCAACAGATGTATTGCATAAAATGAAGAGTACTTTGAAGGTGACTGAAGCTTAAACACGTAAGAATAAATACACATTTTTATAAATAAATTCTAGTTTTTAAATGGTTAATTTTTTAAAATGTATGCTGTGTGTATTTTACTACATTTTTTAAAAGACAGGAAATGCACCTATATGTGGAGATTAAGTTTGGGATTTCACAGGAGGCAAATATTCACTGTGTTGCAGCTTGTTGTAGGAAGAGGCATTCTGCATCACCTGAGGCAGCCTACACAACACTCCGATAGATCTGTGCATCAGCAGGTCAAGCTCATTGTTTTATTAGTTGGAAAACTTCAGGCATCTGATGCCTTTTCTATTAGGATATATTTGTGCTAAATTACTTTTAATTTCACTCCATAAGTTAAACATCTTCCAGAACTCTTTTTTTTAAAGATTTTATTTATTTTATTTTTAGAGAGGAAAGGGAGGGAGAGAGAGAGAGAAACATCAATGTGCGGTTGCTGGGGGCCATGGCCTGCAACCCAGGCATGTGCCCTGACTGGGAATCGAACGTGTGACACTTTGGTTCGCAGCCCGTGCTCAATCCACTGAGCTACACCAGCCAGGGCCAGAACTCTTAACAGTGGAATATGTCCCTTACTTTTAAGAATTTTCACATTTGTGCATGTCTTATAAACTTCTTTAACTCAAAAGACTAGTACTTCTTTAATTCAAAAGACATATTTCTAATGCAAATCTTATAAAAGCATATCTGTTATTGATGGAATTATATGTTCAAGAAAAATTAAAAAATAGAAATTTGTAAAAGTAGTGGGGAGAGACCTCTCTATAACTTTTAATAGTTCTTTTGAATCACTCCATCATCTTGCTGCATTACTAAAATTATTTCTAACATTACTGAATGATCATTAAAAAGACCAATTCATGTCAAAATGATATGACAATTTCTTCCTTCTAAAAAACAATGGCAGAACAATATTATATTCTTATTCTCAGATTAAAAGTACTTAAACTGCCCTGGCCAGTGTGGCTTGGGGGTTCAATTACAGGTTAGGACATATATATATATAGTTTGCAGGTGCAATCCCTCATCAAGATGCATGTGGGAGGCAACCAATCAATCTTTCCCTCTCATTGTGTGTGTGTATGTATATATTCCCAGATCCCTTGAAATTCAAATATTGTCTCAAGGTTAATAACTCCTGATGCTTAGAGATACTTATTTTCTGTTTACACAAGCATAAAGGTCAACATCCAATTTATCTAATAAGTAGCAGAACATGAAACTGTATGCCAAGTGGAAGAGATATATAACGTGAATAAACTTATATACTTCTTTCAGCAATTTGGAGATGTGTTTGGCTTATTCTATTATGAAACAGTACTAAATTCAGGCTGTCAGCTAGAAATAAGTATAAGGACCTTGTGACTATATTTACTCTACTTATTTATTTCAGAAATATTTAGTTCAGTCTGACTCTAGTGAGACAGGAATGAACAAAATAAACCTGACAAATGATACCATGGCCCTTGAATTAAAAGCAGAGAGATGTTAATTAGCAGGGAAGGCACTGAATATAGTGGTAAGATATCTCATTTTAAATTACAAGTTGCATAAGTAAAAGAGAGGGATGTGAGAGACAATGACTGATGGGGTTTACTTTACACAAAGTCATTAAGGAGGAAGGGGCTTTTTAGAAGATGATAATTATACTAAGCCCTCACAGAAGAGAAAGCCAGCTGGGAGGTTGTGCTATAATAAAAAATATTTATTGTGGTCTCTGTCCCCAACTCCTGGCCAGAGTTCCTTAAAACTTTTCCAATTTCTTAAGCAATAAAGATTCTAGGAACATCTTGTTTCTAATATTTGATCTTTGACCCCATTCCTACATCCCCTGGAATTTCCTGGATAGGAGGAGCATCTCTTGTTGTAATGAGGCTACTCTTGGTGGGCTATTGCATAGCTTCAGGATGAAGGCTGGTCATCAGAAAGACCAAAGTCTGATTATTAACTTAGAACATTCAAACTCACCCTTTATCTTCTGGGGAGGAGAGACGGAATGGAGACTGAGTTCATATTGATAATAAATCAGGCCTACACAATGAGGCTTCCATAAAATCCCTAAACTGTGGGGTGTGGAGAGTTTCCTGGTTGGTGAACATATCCCTGGGCTGAGTGGTTCGCGAATCCTAATGCTACTGAGACAGAAGCTCCTGCGTTCAGGACCCTCCCAGACCTCACCTTATGTATCTCTTCATCAGGCTGTTAATTTGTATCCTTTAAAATACCCTTTGTAATAGATTAACAAAAGTAAATAAACTGTTTTACTGGGTTAAATCAGCCACTCTAACCCACTATCAAACCTGAGGAAGGAGTCATAGAACGCCTGGTTAATAGTCAGTGGAGAAGGACAGGTGGCAAGGTGGAGTTGGGCAGGCGTCTGAAGTGAGGCCAGGCTAGTGGGACTGATCCCTCAACCCACTATCAACCTGCACTAGGTCCCGGTTGATAGCATCAGGACTGAACTGCATTATTGGAAACCCAGCAGGTATCCGAGAATTGCTCAAATGGGAAAACACCCACAGAAGCATGTTGCATGGGCCGTGAGTGGGAGTGTAAAGGAAAACACATGAGTTTCTCCCAGACAGCAAAACAGATATTGCAAAAGAGTGTCCAGGCAGAGAGAACAGAAAGCACTAAAACATTCAGGTGGAGATAAGTCAGGCCCGCCTTGGTTACAGAAAGAAAGTCAATGTTACGACAGGAGCACAGGACTAAAGTGAGGCCAGAGTCAGAAGCAGAGTCAACTCTAATGTATCGTGGTAAAGGGTTTGTTGCTTAAGAGTTTCCTCATGAAATTCTACCAAGACAGGCGACTACACTCACAGCTCTGTTTCAGAACCTGGGTTATGGGGATACCAAGAAATAACCAAAATGTGAACTCGATAGATTAAAATTAGAGGGCAGAAGAGAAATGCTATCTTCCAAGAGGTAGCACTGTGTGATGAATTCACTGCATTTGAGAATCTGCCTTTTGAATTTTGTCATTGTCTCAAGAGGAGATTTAACTTTCAGGGGTAAACTAATACTGACCAAGACTATCAACCCTCAAAGGAAATGTCTGAAATAGTAAATGCATTTACACAAAATTTCCTTTAGCTCTTTCTATCAGGGGCTTAAATCAGAGTGAGAAAAGTGCAATTGTTAGGAATTTTATATCACAATGCATTAATACCTACTCTTTAAGAGAAGGAAGATATTTTCTTTTTTTAAATATATTTTATTGATTATGCTATTACAGTTGTCCCATTCCCCCCCTTCACTCCCCTCCACCCTGTACACCCTCTCCCACCCACATTCCCCCCCCTTTAGTTCATGTCCATGTGTCATACTTATAAGTTCTTTAGCTTCTACATTTCCCATACTATTCTTACCCTCCCCCTATCTATTTTCAACCTACATTCTATGCTACTTATTCTCTGTACCTTTTCCCCCTCTCTCCTCCTCCCATTCCCCTGTTGTTAACCCTCCATGTGACTGCCATTTCTGTGGTTCTGTTCCTGTTCTAGTTGTTTGCTTAGTTTTTTTTTGGTTTTGCTTTAGGTGTGGTTGTTAATAATTGTGAGTTGCTGTCCTTTTACTATACATGTTTTTTCTTTATCTTCTTTTCTTAGATAAGTGCCTTTAACATTTCATAAAATAAGGGCTTGGTGATAATGAACTCCTTCAACTTGACCTTATCTGAGAAGCACTTTATCTGTCCTTCCATTCTAAATTAGAATTTTGCTGGATAGAGCAATCTGGGATGTAGGTCCTTGTCTTTCATGACTTGGAATATTTCTTTCCAGCCCCTTCTTGCCTGTAAGGTCTCTTTTGAGAAATCAGCTGACAGTCTGATGGGAACTCCTTTGTAGGTTACTGCCCCCTTATCTCTTGCTGCTCCTAGGATTCTCTCCTTCATTTTTACCTTGGCTAATGTAATTATGATGTGCCTTGGTGTGTTTCTTCTTGGGTCCAACTTCTTTGGGGCTCTCTGAGCTTGAGAAGGAAGATATTTTCAAGTTTAATGAAAACATCTGGATGACAAAACAGATCTTCACAATTTTACTTTGCATTTAAACTTTCTGTATCAACACATTTTGAAAAAAAATCTCCACAAGACTTTTGAGAGGTCTGTCATACAAATTTTCTTAAAAAAAGGCAAAAGCTCAACATGGCTGAAAAATCTCAAGAATTATCCCTGAAGACTGCAGGGGAGATAACCACATTTGTTAAAACTTTAGGCACATGATCACAAAAAAAAATTCTGAAATGAAGAAGTCAGAAATTACATGCCTCTAATAACATTTGCTTGAGGTTAGCACAGGAGTAAGCCAAAGAACAAAGCAATCACATGGCGATTAATTTTGTATAAAATGGTAATGACTCAATTAGTTAAATGTAAAAAAAAAGCATTTTGGAAATCCTCTCATGATCTAAAATCAAGGAGTGAGTCATCAAACCCTTGCTGGGTGGCAGGCTGTTCTGGCAGAACAGCAAGGAGCTGCAGAGAGAGCATCACATCATGAATTAGTCATTAAAGTACACACATATGCAAACATGGTCATTGCCACAAGACTCGCACAGAGGGATGCTGCAGCCCAAATGCTTTCACTTGTTCAGGACAAGTGGTTAAAAACAAAAAAGGAACGCTGATATTTTAAACATCTACTTTGTACTACACAATATCATAGACTCCTTAAGCATGTTATATTATTTTTTATGTGTTGAATATTTGAAAATTTTAATGGAAAACCTATATCAAACAGACTTTGTCTAAGAAATGAAAATATCATAAGCACACAATTATATCATTCAGTAGAGGTTATATGATAATTTACAGCCTCAGCTATAAAAGTTTATGCTTTTATCTTGAATGTTGGTGGGCTCTTAGTTGGGTATCAGCTAAAACAATTTTCTAGAAAGACTAAATTTCTGAAAGTTATTTAGTAAGAAAAAATGGGGGATCTTTATAGCAGAAGGACCCAAAACTCCGTTCTGTAATATTAATCCAAATAATTGTTCCCAAAATTTTATTTTTATTAGGCTATATTGAATAAATCTATCTTAACGTATCTGTTTCACTGGATCTTTGTTAGTTAAACATTTAACAACAAAAAAGCCCTGGTCTTTAAGCTCCATTTCAAAATGTACTTATATAGTTGTATCATGCAGGGATCTGTTGTCTTTGTCCATTTTGAAATATGAATTGCTATGTTGCAGTTCTCTGGCAATAAAATATTTCCAAAAACAAGCACAGTCTGTAAAATTGAACTAGTTGTGGTCACTTTTAAACAGATTAAAATAAGGAAAGACATTTTCCCCCAATATATTAGTTAAGAAGCTCTGTGATTTCCCAGCATCCAACCCTACATGTCCTTGTTTGGACTTCATATGCATAACCAGGGTTTTTAAAGTCTCACTTTTAGTTCAATAATTAATTTAATATGTGTAGATAGAAAAGAAGGAAAAATTAGAGACATAAGCTAGCACTGTCATGAGCAAAACTCACTAGGCTCTTGTATGTCTGAAACCATTATAAGTCTACAGGGTGATTCCATTCTCATGTGCCTTGCCATATACGGCCCAAAATCTTCTAACACAGTTCGTCATCTTTCTCTGCATGATAAACCTAATGCAGCCTTTAACACTCGGTTCTCTGACTGACTTATTTCACTTAGCATGATTTTCTCCAGCTAAAGACAAATACTATATTATTTCACTCATATGTAGAATCTAATGAACAAACTGAACTAACAAGGAAAGTGGGGACAGACTGATTAGTGGAGAGCAGGATGGTAGCTAGTATGGGGAGGGAGGGAGGGAGGGAGGTGGGGGGAGGAATTAAGCAAACAGGAAAAAGGACTCATGGACTTGGACAACAGTGTGATGATTGTTGGTGGGAGGGGTATAAGGAGACTGAATGGTAATGGAAAAACATACAGTAAAGATTAAAATTTTTAAAAAGACTGAATTCTAACTACCGTCCTCACTTGTGTAGAGTTTATGTTGGTTCATTCCTACCATTGAGTCTACATCACTTTATATAAATTTCTACCTAATAACTATCATTTTATAACAATTATTTATGACAAAAACAATTTTTCCCCTCAAATATGTTTCTTGGGAATGGAGGTCACCTTCAGTGACTAGCAAAGACACTGGCATATCTCATACCAATGGTGTATTTCTTTCAGGCATATAAAAGATATTCTGCCCCAGTGAGCCTTAGGTTCAGAAATTATCTTTGAGCCTCATGTAAGGTCATTTTCCTTAGCAGAGAGAGAAGATCCTTTGAAACTTGCCTTTAAATAATTACTTCTTCTTCTCTGAACCACTACAGGCATCTTTCAGTTGTTCTCTATTATTAGGTCATTCCTTTTCTGCAAAACCAAGACAATGGTAAGAAACAGTCTAACATCACTCATGAGCTTATTTCCAAAACCACAAGTATAGTACATTTCTTAACCTTTAAAGAACATAAAACATGGTGACCCATTAAATGCAACAAAACATCAAAGAGCATATGTTAGCGGGCATGTACTGAATATAAACAAGAGCCATAGATACTGTGAAATATAAATGACTGCTTTTTGTCCTATGAAAATATATATTCCTTAAGTCTTATTTTTTCATGATGGAGGACTTAAAAGCAGAGCTCAGCACACATGCTACCTTAAGGTAAAATTAACTTCACATAGATTGTGCTTTCCTCTCCCAACTCCCACGCACGCGCGCACACATGCACACACACACACACAGCCCAGAATATTTCTGCTGTGAATAAAGACCTGTGTCACGGTCTTTAGTTTCATTGTCCTCCCAACCAAACCTATAGCTAGCGCTCAGCTTTTTAGAACTCAACTCTCCAATTGTAAATTAAACCAATAGGGTATAACCTACTAGACCAGAATTTAAAAAAAAACAAAACTGTATTTAATTTGGAGAAAGCATGGCTGGGTTAATCAGATGTTGTGGTGCAGTCCAATCATCATAACCTCAGGCACAGATGCTAAAGCAAAACCAGATTTGGGGGTCTGAGTCTGGTTAATGGTAAGGATGCCCAGACCGAAGTCTGTTGTAAATCAGTGCTAGCAGAGAGGAAATGATGTCAGAGTCCCTGAGGATCAGTGTTGCATGATCTAACAGGCTCAATAATGTGAGAAATGGTAGTGTGCAGTAAGGAAAGTATAGCAAAGTAAATTATTTTCAAGTTCTGGTGGTACATGAATGCCCAGGAATAGAAGTTAAATTTCTGTGCCTAATATTTTTTCTTCAAAAAATTAACTCATTTTATGTACCCCAAACTCCATAAATTAAGTATGTAAAGATTATATAATTATAGTCCTTTGTACATATGTGGAAAATGAGATACAGGGAAATTAAGTAAACTATCCAAAATTAATGATTAATAAATCCTATAGTTCAGATTCAAACACAAACCAAATGTTTCCAGAACTGCACAATTTTTCATCATACTCTATCACAATTGGTCTGAATGGTACAAGTCTTTTCTTATGTGCTTCTACTATAATTGATAATATAAGGCTGGCAAGAGGTTTCTGGAGAACTACAAATATTGCTTCATTGTAAAAAGAAGAGAAGAGAGTTTAGAGGTAGATAGAAAATTAGATGTAGCAGAAGGGCTTTCAAAGCCTAACTACTTAGTGGAAGTAAAAAGAATGCATAACTGACTCTGTTTCTTACCAGATAAATAGCATGAATCAGGGCCAGCTTTGCCACCATATAGAACTGGGTTCACACCACGTATCTCTCAGTTCCTTGAGACCCAAGGAAAGCAATCACCTTTCAAATTTACTTTATTGAATTATAAGAGGATAACCACCTACCTTTTAGAGTAAGAAAGATTTACGTAGAATTTATGCTAAACATTTTGCAAATTCAAGTTTTTCAAGAAATAATCATTTCTTCTTTCAAAATTGTTGCCATTATAATAGTTCCATGAAATGAAATAATAAATTATCTTAACATACACTCATAACATAACTCTTAACATAATAACATTTTATTAACATTGAAAGATGCTAACATAAATGTCAATAAGGGAATGCCAAATTGATCACAGATCTCCTAAATGTCTCTGCACTAAAGTTCAAGAACAGATAACGAATAACATTTAACTTGAGTGTCAATTTATTCTAATTAGAAAACAGGTAATTATCATGAACATTTATGCAGCTATAGAATAAATAAAGTTCAGACCTAAAACAAAACTTGGAACCAATATTCTTTTAATACAGAGCAATATATTATTGCTCAGAGTCACAGTTTGACTTTGTTTTGTGTCAAGAGTGTATATCAGAAGAATAACATTTTGGAGTAAAACTAATGGTAAAAGAAAAGAGAGGTAACAATACATAAAGGAAAAGAAAAAGTACAAATTAAAAAGAGTTCCTTTCAAATATGGAAATGTATACCATTAAATAAGAACATTCATGTTCTCCAAAGTTAAAAGTCTTTAAGGTTATTTTATTTATAATTTTTCTGTAGTTCTGACTCAATCTCTTTATATATGCAGGTAATAAGAAATAATATGCATGGTACTTTGAAAAAAAACAAATCAGACCTGCAGCTAAGCAAAAGGGAGAGATCTTAATCCCAGAGATCTATTTACACTACATTTATACTCAGAGAAAGGAAGAAGAGAGGGAGGGAGGGTGAGGTGATGGGACAGAGGGGGAGAGATTGAGAGAGAATATTTTCATGGGTGTAGATCAGTTATTTCTTTAAACTATTCACTGTTCCAAGAATATAGTGAAAACTGTAGTACATAGAGTTCCATTGCCAGGATAATCCAAATTCTTTTTAACAAGTATGTCCCTAATTGTCCTTCCATATCCAACTTAAAATCACATTTTGTTTGTGATATCACTTACCCTTAACTTCCAGGTGAACATTCAAAAGCCATAGGCCTTTTACAATTCATCTCTCTTTTTCAATTTACTGTTGTTCAGTTACAGTTGTCACACATTTTCCCATTGCTCTCCCTTACCTTGTCCCCGTGACTCCCACAATCAACTCCCCCCATTATCCATGCCCATTGAGTCTCTACTTGTGTTCCTTTGCTTGCTCCTTCCCCTTCTTATCCCCTCTTCCCCTGTGGTTACTGTCAGTTCTCTCTTTATTTCCAAGTCAGTGTTGCTCAGTGTTGCTCATTTGTTTCTTTTGTTGATTAGGTTCCACTTATAGGTGAGACCATATGGTGTTTGTCTTTCTCCACCTGGCTGTTTCACTCAGCATAATGCTCTCCAAGACCATCCATGCTGTTGCAAAGCGTAGGGGCTCCTTTGTTCTTTCTGCCTTGTAGTATTCCAAGCTCCCTACACCTCTGGTCTGGTTTGTCCAAATGTCAGATACACCAAAACCTTTCTAGATAATGTGCAATCAGCAATATATTTTGTTTTTACAGTGAAATTAAGCATATTAAGCATGTACATCATTGGCAAACTATTTGTTTATGTTTATCAGAATAAATTTATATTTCTAAAACTATACAGAGCACCTACAGAATACAAAAAAAGCTAGGTGTTGAAGTCATTAGAAGCTAATTTGAGTATTCTGAAGGTACTTCTTCACATGACAATTCAGTCCAAAAAATATAAAGCCTTGAGTTTATGGTCTACATTCATTTCCAAGTTCTCATTTTTAAGAAGCATGTTCACACACTATTCTCTATAAACAGTTCATATTCCATTCCTAAAGGGAAGAAAATATTTCATTTGCTTCAATCTTAGCAAATGCCTCCACTAAAGAGCCAGAGAATTTGCTCATCTTTCAAATGCAATTCTTCATAGTGTGTACTTTCCCATTAAAGTAGACATCTCTACAGAGCTTTAAAAGGCAGAACTTAAGAATGAATATGTACAGAATGGTTCTACTTTAAAAATAAAAAAATATTGTACAATAAGCATTATTGTCTTATCACTTGGAAATGAGTTGCTACATTCATTGAGTTACATTTCTGAGCACCTGGAGAATAAGAACAATCCTCTGGGACTCTACAGTTTAAATAAAACATGCAAAATTTGCATGTTAGAAAGACATTGGTTATGAATGTACTTACAGATATGTACATGTTTTATCTTGAGTACAAAATATTATATATACTCGGTCTGGAAAAAGTCCAGCCATTATTGATATAACAAGAGAATGGTTTGTTCAACACTGATGGAACCTGGTAGCCAAGGAGAGTGGACTGAAATGCACGTGTGTGAACAATGATGACTTCATTGTACTAGTCAGTAGAGGTGATAGCTGCTGTTGAGTGAGCATGTGTACTGTGTGGGCATTGCATTCAAAATGACTGAGTGAGTAGAGCAATGAATTTGTATCAAATTTTGGGTAATCTTGAACATTCCTCTGCAGAAACTATTAGGATGATTCAGAAGTCTGCAGCTATGGGCAACTGGTGTCATCACAACAATGCACTGGCTCACGCACCATGTCTCATGTAGATTTTTTGGTGAAATATCAAATCACCAGGTGACTCAGTCCGTATTTGGTGCCCTGTGACTTCTGGTTTGCCCAAAACTCAAATTACCTTTGACAGAGAAGAGATTCCAGACTGTCAATGAGACGCAGAAAAATACCACAGAGCCGCTGATGGTGATTGGGAGAACTGTGTGAGGTCCCAAGATGCCTCTTTTGAAGGGGACTGAGGTATCATAGTCCTATATGCAATGTTTCTTGTATCTTCTTCAATAAATGTCTCTATTTTTCATATTACATGGTTGGATACATTATATATGTATATATATATGTTGTATACATATATATGGCATCATATTAGAATTGCTTTCATATTTTTAAAAGGGACTAGACTATTCTCTTTGTGAGGAAAATTATTTTAGCCAAGGAAAAGTATAATGTTAGCTTCTTTATTTTTAATAACCAATAAGAATTTTGCTAGACAGAAAGCTACTTGACACTAATAACAAATTAAATAGTCTAAACAGTCACCTTATGTTTTATCTCATACAACATTACTTTCATGTGTATAGACAAAGAAACTGTACAACAGACAGCTAGGAAATTTGCTGAGGTAGCCTGCAATAATACTGATCTCTTAATCACACAGAATAAAAGTGCATCTTATCACAACAATACTTTTCTATCATTGTCAGTGTGTGACATCATAGTACTTCAGCCACTGATATATTTAATATGCAGAGTTTGGACCCGAAGTCTATTTTTTCCATTTTTTATTTTTTACTCATAAAAATAAGATTAGAAATTAAAGGTACAAAATGTTGCCTCTATTTTCTTAATTTATGTAAATAGGTAGCCCTTCATTTGCCTGTCAAATGAAGTTACTTTAAAGTTTTCATTAATGTCTTTTTCTTCCAAGTAAACTCACTTTTTAAAATCCTAGTTAAAAATGAATAAGGTAATATCATCCACATAGCATTTTCCCAGATGCAATTTTCAAATAAATTGGTTCCATTAAATTAATTACAAATACAAATGACTGTATTTCTTACAAATCAGACTAAATAAAGTTTTAAAAATATACTGTTGAATCACAACTTGTCTTCCACTAGCTAACATCTAGAGCAACATTCAAAACATCCCCCGCTTATTAAACTTTCATTCTCCATCAATTTCAGGCCCTTCTGTGTGGAATTTTAATGATACATGGCTTAATTCTAACATGAATCTAAACCATAATGAGACAAAATTCATTAGCTGTAAGATTGCCTTCTAAAATTTCAAATCAGTACAGTAATAGAATTAAAGTAGTTTTCAAACAAACTTTACTCAAATATACAAAGTCTAGTGGAATATTACCCAACATTATGGCAGCTAAGCTAATTTAGGTTGTAGTATAAGAAACCCTGCACTTGTTACTTAAATTCTGCCTTTAAGTAACAGTTTTGTCACTTTCAATATTTTGACCAAAATTTTTTGCTCCTTATAACTTCAAGTTTTTTACAGAAATTAAGGATATTCCCTGGCTGGTGTAGCTCAGTGGATTGAGCGCGGGCTGGGAACCAAAGTGTCCCAGGTTTGATTCCCAGCCAGGGTACATTCCTGGGTTGCAGGCGATAACCCCCAGCAACTGCACATTGATGTTTCTCTCTCTCTCTCTCTCTCTATCTCTATCTCTCTCTCTCTCTCTCTCCCCCTCCCTTCCCTCTCTAAATAAATAAATAAATAAATAAAATCTAAAAAAAAAGAAATTAAGGATATTAATATTATAATATAATACATGCAAGTCAATAATATAATTAATGCAATATAAATGTCTTCACTATATAAAACCTGTCTAGCAAAATAAAAGTGGCAAAGTAAATCAAACCTCATTAACTAGTAAGGATCACAATATATATATCAAATTACTCCTTTATCTATGAATGCTTAAAATACTATCTTTGTCTTCAGGGGTCTAACACAAAAAAATCATCTTGTCAATAAGTATTAATTGTTACAAAATAATGAGATAATGCCTCACATTTTATGGTGTCAGTGCCCCAAGGAACAAGTTTAGAAATAATTGGGAAAGGAACTTGATACAACTGATTTAAAAAAGGGAGAGAAGGATAGAAATGTGCAGCAGATGAGGAATAGATATTTCCACTGTAGTAAAATAGAGCTAGCAGAAGTAACAGCAAAAATCTCATAACACTTTGAAATAAATCTTGGACTATTAAGCATTGAGGGCTAGCACTTGTTTTCAGGAAAGATGATGTCAGGGTAGAGCAGTGTGGTTGACAGTGATTAGCTCTGGCATGGCAGTACAATAGAGAGAGCTGTGTTTAGGTACATACCTATATGATGCAAATAGAATTGAGACTTAGGCAGTTTTCAGACAGAAAGAGAGCCCACTTATCTAGACGTGGGCAATGTGTTAGATTAGGTCACTCTATAAAGTTACTGACTCATACTCCCAAAAGTATATGCTGTGTTGAAAGTACATACTTCCCTCCCAACAGTTGATGGGCTCAGCTGTGGTACTTGCTTTGCCTCCTGGTGGGATGAACGTGCATTTCCTGTTTAACTTTGGACATTTGGCTTGTCTTTGCAAATGAGACATTAGCAGGTATGAGGAAAACAGAGTGTTGACGTGTTTGTGTGGTTGGACATGTTCATTAGGCTTCCCTAGAAATCGTGAGCGGAGTTTTCCCTGGGTACTCCAGCACCATGTACAAACCAAACAGACAATCCTTGCTATCTACCAGAAACTTGATCGTGTTTTTTGTTTGTTTTCCAGAGACTGAAATTTTATAAAAAGGTTTTTTCTTTTAATTTACAAAATGATATAATTTTTTAAAGTAGAGGAATGTGTCATAAATTATACAGAATATTTCTTAATTATAGCTCAATGCAACTTGGCAATTTCTTCCCTCCTTAAAAAAATAGTAGAGAACAAAAAATATATATGTAAACATATGTATAATATACAAATCAAATATGAAAAATATTTCCTATATATAACTACACATAATTATGTAATTTTACATATATATATATATATATATATATATATATATATATACAAATCAAGTATGAAAAAATCATTTTCTCTTAGGTATAAAAATCAGACTGTCACCTTGAGAGACATACAGATAGACATGATGTTGGGTTTGTAAATATACCTCGATCTTGGATTTCAACCCTCAAGAACTGTGAGGAAATACATCTCTGATTTTTTCTAAGAACATCATTTTATTGTGATCTATATTCCCAGCATGCACCAAAGTTCCTTAAACATGGTAAACTCTAAAAAGATGTTTGTATTTTTTTGAATTATAGTTTACATGCCATATCACTTTGTTTTTTAATCCTCATCCAAAGATATGTTTTTATTGATTTTAGAGAGAGAAGTACAAGAGGGAGAGAGATACATTAACCTTAGAGAAAAACGTCAGTTGGTTGCCTCTCATATGTGACCTGACCAGGGGTAGAACATGCAACCTAGATATGTTCCTGACCCAGAACTGAACTCAAAATTTTTTTGATTTATGGGACAATGCTCCAACCAACTGGACCTCCCAGCCAGGGATCAATATTATTTTGTTTGGTTTCAGGTATATAGAACAGTGTGGTTAGACAATCATACTTTACAAAGTGTCTGCCCCCCACCACCGAGAGTTCCGGTAGTCACCTGGCATCATACATAGTTATTGCAATATTATTGGCTATATTTTCCACACTAGACTTAACATCCTTGTGCCTATTTTATAAATTTCAGCTTTCCTTTCTATCAAATTCCATCTAGACTGAAATTTCCGTTCAAGGGGTAATTTTTGTCTCTGCCTTCACAAGAATTTTAAGCATTCTGCTTTCAAATAACTACCCACAGCTATGACATAACTTTACTTAAACTATGAAGTTTTTGAATAATGACAATGAACATAGAATTCCCGGAACTGTAGACAATGTGCTAGTTAAGCTCAGGGATCTCTGATTTCCTCAAAGAAATTTTCCTTTTCAAATATCCTACTTTTTATGATTTTATACTTCTACAAAGATTATCTTTGAATTGCTTCAAATTTTTAATTCACAGGCTCCTCAATGATTAGAACAGGAAGGGGCCTGCCAATGCCTGGGAATCCCTGAGAGGTTAGAGACTAAACCACAAGCACAAAAGGGAAAAAAAAAACCCTATAATTAAGAAACTTCTGCTTGTAAAGGTATATATTTTGAGCACATGTTTCTAAAATACTACCATTGTGTACCAAATAGATGTCTCATTTATTTAGAAGTGCTAATTTAGCAAAATTTGATACTTTTAATCAGAAATTAAATTATGATAGAAGAGAAAAAAATTGTAAAGCAGAAGCTAGAATGCCTAATCAAGCAAAGGCCTCTCATTTTAACTGATGTAGCTGACAGTAAGTGTGTTAGACTAGGAATTAGTCCTTCCCAAATGATGTGTCCTCACTTCCACATCCCTGGGAAAGTAACTCTCTCCATTCTCTGCAACAGTTATTTCCTCTATAAAGGAAATGAGTTACATTTAAGAAAAATATAGCACTGTTTACCTTGAAAGTTGCATATTTTGATTTGAAAAAAATATCATTAAACTCTGATAGCATGTATCTTGTGAGGTGCTCTAGGAAAAAACAAATATATTGTTGTTCTTTTCTCAAATTGCTTACAACCTGTTGCATAAAATAAGCCTTATACAAGTAATAGAAATGCAGATTCATCTGTGTTACAGCCAAAAATACAAATATAAAATAAACTTATGAGGGTCACAGACGAAAGAGCTGATGATTTTCTTAGAGTATTCACAAAATTACAGATATCTGTAGTTGCATATTGTTGATTTGGTGACCTCCTGATCTAGCATGGCTTCTCTTGTATTTTCTGCATTAACAGATTGACCCTCAACTTGTTTAAAGACAGGGGGAGAAGCAACAATGTGTGGTTATCTCTCGTGTGCCCTAACTGGGAATGTGGCCTGCAATCCAGGCATATGCCCTGATGGGAAATTGAACCGGTGACCCTTTGGTTCACAGCCCAGCACTTGATCCACTGAGCCACACCAGCCAGGATGACTCTCAATTTTTAAAAGTCCATAAGATCTAAGGTAAGAAAATAAAATGTGTCACATTGTCATAGGATCTAAAGACAGGTATTATACATGATAGTTACCTAATAGGCAAATCAGTCAAATGGACTTAAAAATGTGAAACTACCTACCAGATCTGTAATATATAGGAACAAAACTGCTGCTTTTTAAAATAAAATTTCACAGTTACAGGAAAGTTTTGCATGAAGCAACCTCTGCAGGTTGTTTCATGCATCAAGTTGACATGTGTTCCACGCATCAGATTATAGCAGAAAACAAATGATCTAGAAAAAATTAATCAAAATTCTATCAAAAACTCAACAAAACCTGCATCTGCAACATACACATTAGCTATTGGGAATAAGGACAAAATAGGGCTTCACAAATACCTGAAAAAAATCAGTTTTAACTTAATAAAGCCCTGCATAATTTTCCTTCCTTAACTACAGGGCCTAAATTTTGCATTTTTCTTCTCTTATTACCTCTAGGTGATGACTTGCTATGTAATAACTCCTCTGGTAGGCAGTGTGCACATGAATATAAAGCAGGAAACCAAGAGAGACCTGCCAGTGCTTGCCATTTCCCTTCTCCTTCCCTCAGCTTATTAAGAAAAAATTAGCATTTGCTATACTCAGGAGTTGAAAACATCAGAAAATACATTTTCATTGAACATTAAGTCCTAACCCCTAAGTGAAAATTAGAATCAAATGCATGATTTCTTTAATTTAGCTATACTATTAAACAATATGAAGCACAATTTCAAGCTGCAAGGAAATGGGATGAAGCAGGTATAGCCTTTATTTTCTCCATGTGATTCCAATATTATCCTTTAAGTAAAGCTGCTGAAAATAACCAGTCATTTTAAAGTAATTTAAACATACCCCAAACTGAAAATTCAATATGCCCCGGAGCTCTCCACAATCTATTTCAAGTTTTTCTAACTCTATTTAGAATAAGAACTACCAGAGAATGCAAAAGTCATTTCCTAAAGGGTCCCACCAAACATATAGAGGTTACCTGCCATATGTAGAATGAACCCAAGAAGATATCGCAGAATAATCACACTCTCTGAGGCAAAACTCTTCTGTTGAAGGCTCAGAAATCTAGCATATTGAAGTTATGGAGCAGCTTTTAGATAAGGACGCTGATCATTTTAATAGTTATTAAAACACTATGTATTTACAAAGTATTATAAGTGACCATATCTATAAGATATTAAAATCAGTGATTTTGAAAGTATGAAACAAAAAACATTGAGAGAAGACATATAAATGCCATTTTTATGAGTTCGCAGTGTATGTATAATTCACCCTAAAACCGAAAACATTAATGTACATAATATGCATGAGGAAGCCAACATGCAGAATAATAACAACTTGTCTGAAGGACAAGAAAAGTCAGAATTCTAAGTCTGTTTAATTTCAAGGTTTTTTCCCCTGTAGGACTCAGTCTCATAAGTGGCCAACAGAAATCAAAATAACTCTCTTTTGCTATTTATTCACCAAAGAATCAAGTGCACTCTTATCAGCTTTCATTGAAATCTCTCAGGGTCACTGAATTCCTGGGTTGAAAGGAAACCTACTGTCACCTAATCCCTACACTGCCTACTTCACAGTCCCATTACTCTGAATCCAAGTAAGTATATTTTGTTATTCAATAATAACCATTTACTACCTCTACATGCAGCTTTCTGTTTCTAGCTACTTTAAAAGAGTTAATTTTATATTTAATTAAAATGTTCCCCCTGTTCCTATTTTCACTGGCTAAATCAGCTGTGAATGTGTATCATACATATCATTCTGGAGTATCATCTACCCTGTTTAAACTGATTTCAATATCTACCTTCTCCACGAGGGAACTGGAATCTCCAGCACCCAGCATTGGTACAATAGGGGAGAAAGAAACTCTTCTCTATCTTCAAGGTTCTATCATCTGGTCTAATAATCAAATCTATATAAGAAATATTAACAGGAGGAAATAACCAATTTAATATATATGTATGTATGGGAACCCCACATACATGAGAGAATCAAGAGAATGTGCCCCCCCCCCATACAAAAGAGGTTCAGGGACGTTATTCTAACCTAAGGATAAGATAAGGTAACTTGGAATTTCAATAGGTAATCCCATGATGGTAAGAGCAAATGTACAGTAGTAACTAGTAGTTCAACTTTCCATATAGCTGATTATAAACAAGGCCCCTACTTCAAATTCTTCTAGATAGAAAAGGGTCTTTGGAAGTTTCCCTGGGCCCTCAGTATGTCAGTTCCCTTTAGTTCAGTATAATCTTCATACCTCAGAGGCATATCTTGGGTAAACCTCTACCCAATGATATATGACACTAAACTCATTGAATTGAATTAATATGTGAGTGTTCACTGTTAAGTAGTAATTTATGCAATTCTACTATCACAAAATAAGAACCTTATAGCGCTTAATCACTCTGGTGTAATCTTTGAGAATGGTGGAGGCTTTTATTTTAGGAATCTAGTCCCACCATACCCCCAAATGTCTAAATTATATTAGCTCTTTAAGTGATCATTGCATTTCTTTGAAAAATGCTCAGGTTGTGCATGACCTACTACAGAGCTCTAACTACAGAGATAATAAAACTAGCCAACTGTTTAAGGAAGAACCAAAGATTCAGTCTGACAAATTTGAGATTTCACCTTACCTCCAAATGTTCACTAACAACTGCAACTTTAGTTTTTGTAATCTTTCCATAAGAAAACACCCCTGAGACTTAGAAAATTTTATGATATCCAAAAGGCCTTTTCTTTCATCTAATTCTGAAACAAATGTTTTAAAATTATGGATGGGTATTCTGCATAAACATGCCTTTAAAGGAAAAACACCCTCATTAATTTGACTTCTGGTCTAAGTACAGGTCTACTTACAAGTACTGATTAATAATATTAATTTAATCATTAATTTGTATTTTCTATCATGAGAAGCAATGAAAAAACTTAGAAAATTATATAAATAAAAGTAGACCATTTTTGAACAAATGAAATTATACATGAAGTCTACATATAATAGGAAAATTATAATTTTTCAATTAACTAAAAATAGGCACCAATAAATAATTTCATGTGCAGCATGGTGACTGTAGTTAATAATAATGTATTTTATTGAGCATAATTTGGTAAGTGAGAAAGTGAGATAGGTGGTGGGGTATTACTGAACTGAAATGGGGTTCAGGTGCCCTTCATCACCCACAGGAAAATTCTGAAAGCAGAAGTTTGGTTAGAAAAAAGGGATAGGTCTTTTATTCAAATGTTATACAGCCTGGGAGGATGGCAGGTTCCTGGCTCAAACCCCATTTTATCCAGAGCACCCAGAGGAAAACCCAGCCACCTCCCACCAGACTAGTTGAAGATTGCACCCAGAGTTCCTTCTCCCATTCAAAATACCATCCTTCAGGAATTGCAGTTGGCCACTGCAAGATAATCCAAGCAGTTTAGCTCCTCCCCTGCCACTGTTTAGTCTCAGGCTCCCTCCTTTTCAGAGCCACCATGGGCCACATGGCTTCCAGGACCAACAAGGTCCCACTGGCCTTGGCCTGCAAGTCTGTGAAGTATGCCCACCTTCCCCATGTATCAAGATGGACCAGCTCCCCCAGCCAATCCCATCCTTTTCCCAGGCTAAACTAACAAGTCAGCACCTCCCCCTGCCACCATGTTGACCTTTATGGTGTGGCTGTGTCTCTGGGACTGGAGGGGAGTAGAAGGGCTTTTACATCTTCCAATCACTCACTGTCCTCATGCATGCTCAGTGCAACAACTTCCTCCAGCACCACACTAGCTTGATTACCAGGGCAACACAACATTGTGCCTGACTCAAGGCAATTCACTTCCTCAGCCCCACCTTTCTGCTACCAATAGACAAGCCACTGGAATCAATTCTCCCCTTCAACATTTCTGAACCCTATGGATGAGGGTGTCATTCTTCTGTCACTATTTCCTCCTGGCCAAAGACATAGTTCCGTCTATCCCCAGGTCCAGAGATTCCTAACAAACAGGGGGTCTGGAATGGAGGGGAACCTTTACAAGAGAGGGAAGGATCCTGCAAAGTTCAGGTCAGTTGTCTACCCCTGGGGTAGTATTTTATCTAAGCTAGAAGACATTTTTTATATAGAAATAAAGCCAGCCCTGTTATCTTAGATTTAGTATATTTTTTATTTAATCATGTTTCCCTCTTTAATGGTTTTTCACAACTGTCCTAGTAATCTGAAATCAACAGAACTTTTACCTCCCAAATTGTCACTTCAGTATCCGAAGCTAGTCTTTGTAGAGGAAGCCCTAGATGACATATTGGGATTTTCTTACCCAGGAAAGCACAAGATGGTGTTTAGAGATACTGACCCTTCCATATAAGCATCATGTTTTATTATGTGTGATGAGTGACAAATAAGCACCATGCAGTTATTTGCCATCATACTACACATACCTGAAGCCCAGAGTAAAATGTGGCCTGATCTTCTGAAGGGCTTACAGAAATGAATTATATGTGTTGGAGTAAGAATGAACATTAGAGAAAAAGAGAAAAGGAAAAAATCTTAATTGTCCATATTTCTTTCTTTTCAATGCCAACTTCTCTGCTCATGGTTTACTGTGGAGCTGGATAACCATAAAAGTCCTGTTATTCTCAAAAGACTAATTGAAGGAACACAGATAATTAAGGGAAGAATATAAAGGACATCACCAGGTAGAAGACATCAAAATAGTTTGCCACAATTATATTCAAAATGTGTTAGGGACCTAAAGGCTACATATTATTATTGCAATTACCACCAAACAAGGAATATTCTGAATTTGATGAAAGAAATTGTTCTTTTAGATGAAGCTAAGATTTTCTTAATTTTTTTTAAATGAAGATAGTCTAGAGGAAATAATGGCACAGATAATAAAAATAAAAATGCAGTTTCAATGTTCTCATATTTGTGAGGAATATTGTGTGTGTGTGTGTGTGAGAGAGAGAGAGAGAATATTTGGATGTTACACTGTTATGACTGAGAACCTTCTACTTTCTACTTCTAAACATGTGGAATAATGGGAATAATGGAGGGCAAATTATCTCATGTTGTGAACAACTGGAAATAGAACAAAAGTCTATACAATAACAGTTGTCAAAGGGATGGAAACTCTCTACTTTGAGACATTTTCTCAGCAGAGGCACCTGGAAGGGAATCCACAGGTCCCTCAGTGGTTTCTCGGAGTTGGAGGGAGAGAGATCAGAGAGCAGGAAGGATGAGGAGGTGCAAATTTAAAAGATACGGAGGGGTCCCTGAGTCGTGGGAGGTCTGCAAGCACACCCTGCATCTCCGCAAAGCCCGTCTAAAATGCTGCAAGAGCTCATGCATGGCAGGGGGCTCTTCTTGCACTGAACAGCTGGAACAGAAAGCATTTGGAGAATTCCTTTGGCATTTTTTCAATGGAGCCTCCCGACCTGCCACATTCTGCGGTAGGGATGACTGATCCCTGGAGTAAAGCCTTCTCTGAGTCTTTTTGATAAAGTACAAAAACAGGCCTTGAAGTGATAAAACTGATTCCAAAAAAACTCAATGTCAGGGCAGACACATTTTTTTTAAAAAATAGTAGTAAATCCCAGACATCACAAGGTTAAGCATCCAATGCAAAATTACTAGACAAGCAAAGAAACAGAAAGATATAACCCTTATCCAGGACAAGAATAAATCAAAATCAGAGGCGGGGGGGGGGGTTGTAGGGGAGGGGGCAAGGACAGATATTTAGGAACCAGGGGATGAGGACACTACAACAGTTATCATAAATGTATTATGGGGTCTAAAAGGATAGCAGAGACATATGGGAGTGGCAAATAGAAGGTACTAAAAAAAGCATCCGAAGATAATAAAATATAATATCTCAAATAAAAATTTAACTCCATGGGATTAATATAAGACTAAGCACTACAGAAAGATTAGTATACTCAAAATAAATCAATAGATTGTATAAAACTGATGCATTCATAACTAAAAAAACCAGAAAATTAATGAATATGTAGTTGGAGTTCTAAAGAAGAGATTCATAGCAGAGAAAAATGTGGGGAAATAATGGATAAATTTTTTCCAGATTTAATGAAAACTATAAAAACAACATGTCTAAGATGCTAAGGGGAAAAACATGGTTACATGCACAAACGTGTATGGTACATGTACGCACACAGACACCAAGTTAAATTAAAGCCAATTCCTGAAAACTATAAAGAAACCATTTAAAAGCAGCCAAAAGTGTGGTGGGCCTGATGGGAAAGGCATTGCAGAGGGAGAAATGAGGATCAGATTGAGTATTATCTTGTCAGCAAATATACAAGCAAGAATATAATAGAATAAGTGAGCAAATTAAATCTGTTAAAAACTAAAGTTTACAGCACGTGTAAGCAAACCAGGTGCTGTTCGGAGTAGCCTTCCTGACCCTTCATTTACACTAGGATGAAAAGGCAAGGTGAGAACATGTTCACATTGACAGAACTTTCGAATTGATGACCTTTGTTACTGGGTGTAGAAAGAGGCTGAATATATCAGAAGAATGGTAGAAAGATATAATGCTATTCACAGGCTCTATATAAAGCAGGAAACTATAGAATCTTATAGAACAAAAATTTTAATATTGTGTTAGATAATTGTATCAGTGACCTCAATTACACAGAGCTCAGCATCCCCATACTTCTTTGCAACAAGAAGTAAAAGTGACCTCTCTACCTTTTAAATCTACAATGGCCTTGTGACTTACTTTGAGCCACATAGTGGAATCTAAGTGACATCATATTAATTTGGGGGCCTTAGAATGCCTTACAACTGGAAAATCTGGATGTCACCTCACCTTAAGGAAACCCTGTTTAGCCAGCTGAGAGGAAGAGCGACCACATGGATGAGTGTTACAGGGGCAGAGCACAGAGCATAGCAAACAACTGAGTACATGGGGCAGGTCACATTGGATTTTCCAAACCCAGGCAAACTATCAAATATTTGCAACCTCAGAAGCCATCCTGGGAGAAAAATCAAAGAATTGCCCAGACTGGCAACCAACAAAATTGTGAAAATTAATAAACCCTTGCTTTTAAGTCACCAAGTTTTGGGTGGCTTTATTTTGTTTTCTTCAGAGCCATAGATAAGTGAATCTGAAATCAGTTCCAGAAGAGGGGTGCCTCCATAACTAAAATCTAAACCATGTGGCAATGGCTTTAGGGTGCAGTAGAGAAAAAAGGCTGGAAGGGAAATAAGAGTGTAGTGAAGGTATAAAGAATAGTGAGGCATTTTCTGCTAGAGGCTGTTGTAAGTTAGAAGATATAGAAATTACCTATTGAACTTGAGTAACTAAACAGAATATTGCAAATTCCAACTGGCTTCTTTCAGCTGTCTGTGATGTGTTATTGCAAGAGAGAAAAAGATTAAAGAGAAAAATTCTTCACTTTCAAAAGAATTTAGAGTAAATGGAGGATATCTAGGTGATTTTTCAAAGCCAATAAGAATTTTCATTTAGTGGGTGGCCTTTTTTTTTATTGATGGTTTCCTTTGCTATGCAAAAAGTTTTTAGGTTGATGTAGTCCCATTTGTTTATTGTTTTTCTTTTGTTTCCCTTGGGGGAGATATATCAGAAAAAATATTGCTATGAGCAATGTCTGAGATTTCACTGCCTATGTCTTCTTCTAATATTTTTATGGTTCTGGGCTTAACTTTTAGGTCTTTAATCCATTTTGAACTTAGTGTTGTGAGTGGTATGAGAAGGCAGTCTAGTTTCATGTTTCTGCACATATCTGTCCAATTTTCCCAATTCTAGCTGTTGAATAAACTGCATTTAGCCCATTTGTATCTGCTTGTTTCTTCTGTCAAAAACTAATTGACTATGAAGATGTGGATTTATTTCTGGGCTCTGTTTTCTTCTACTGATCAATGTGTCTGCTTTTATGCCAGTCCCATGCTGTTTTGATTACTGTGTCCATATAGTATAGCTTGATATTAGATAGCGTGATTCCTCCAATTTTGTTCTTTTTTTCTTAAGATCATTGTTGCTATTTGAGACCTTTTCTATTTTGCACAGCAAAGGAAGCCAACAAGAAAATGAAAAGAAAACTCACTGAATGAGAAAACACATCCACGATATATCTGGTAAGGGGTTAACATCCAAAATTTATAAAGAACTTATAAAACTCAACACCAAACAAAAAATCCAATTAAAAATTGGGCAAAGGACCTGAATAGACACTTTTCCATAGAGAACATACAAATGGTGACAGACATAAGAAAAGATGCTCAACCTCACTAATTACGAGACAAATGCAATTTAAAACCACAACGAGATATCACTTTACACCTGACAGACTGACCATCATCAATAAATCAACAAACAACAAGTGTTGGCGAGGGTGTGGTGGAAAGGAGACCACATGTGCACTGTTGTGGGAATGGATTGGTGCATCTACCCTGCAGAGTAGTATAGAGGTACTTCAAAAAATTAAAAATGGAACTGCCTTACGACACAGTGATTTCAGTTCTGCGAATTTATTTAAAGAAATCCAAAACACTAATTTAAAAGAACACATGCACCCTATGCTCATTGCAGCATTATTTTCAATAGCCAAGATATGGAAGCAACCCAAGTGTCCATCAGTAGATGAATAGATAAAACCACTATAGTGCTTTTATACAATGGCATACCACTCAGCTGTAAAAATGAAGAAAATGCTACCCTTCTTTGCAACAGCATGGATGGACCTGGAGAACATTATGCTAAGTAAAATAAGCCAGTTAGGGAAAGACAAGTATCATACAATTACACTCATATGTGAAATCTAATGAACAAGCTGAATTAAAAAGCAACATAAAGGCAGACTCATAGAGAGTAGGCTGATGGCTCTGAGGAAAGAATTAGGAGGTGGCGTGATTAAACAAAAGAGAAAAAGAACTCATAGACATGGACAACAGTGTGGTGATCATGGGGGGTAGGGAAGTAGTTGGGGGTGGGAGAGGGTATAAAGGGGATAAATGTCAATGGAAATAATACAATAAATTTTTTTAAAAAGAAAAAATAAGCTCCCTAACTATGGAAGAGCTTTATAGTAAATTTGAAACCAAAGATGGGTTGGTAATAATCTTGTTAAAAATTCTTAAGTAAAACAATTATTTGTAAACCACCCAACTCCAGTTGAAAATGGGTCTGTTAAAAACATTAAGAACAATGTCTTCATACGTGGCTAAGAGTAGAAAGAGATCTCACTCATAAAACACACTCAGTTTATCTTCACTGCTCTTACCAAACCATGTTAACAGTTTCAAATGAGAAAACCTTAGAAAAAAAGTTGAGTTCTGCAAACTTTCCAAATCATATCAAAAACACTTAAGACCAGTACTGTATGTCTTCAAACAAGCATCTTCTTACATAAACTTTCAAATCAAAATTTAATTTATATTTGGCTACAACTAGATTGCCCAGGAAAAAAATTTGAATGTACCATAATTTTCACATAGATTACTAACAAAAAAAAGTAAAATTTTCTACCAGGTTAAACTTGTGAAATTGTACAAAGCATGGGTCACTTATAATGAAGTAACTGAAGAGGCTTCATAATAAAGTGTATCATTGCATAATTTAGCACTAGTATACATTTTAGTAACTTGAAATTATCTAATTTTGTCAAAATTATGTCAAAGAACATGTTCCCAACAGCCCTAAGAGAAAAATATTAGGCCAGCTGATGACGCCATTCAACCATAGCAGTAGGAAGTACTGTATTAAGGCTTAATGTGGCTTTGACTCCACAGGCTCTTCATTCAATAGATGGCATTTTAATAAAAGAATTTTGAAGCCCTGGCTGGCATAGCTCAGTGGATTGAGTGCAGGCTGTGAACCAAAGTGTCGCAGGTTCGATTCCCAGCCAGGGTACATGCCTGGGTTGCAGGCCATAACCCCCAGCAACCGCACATTGATGTTTCTCTCTCTCTCTATCTCTATCTCCCTCCCTTCCCTCTCTAAAGATAAATAAATAAAATCTTTAAAAAAAAGAATTTTGAAATCCAGAGAAAGGTTGAACACACAAGGGCTTTAGCAAGAACTAGAAGTAGGAGGTCTCTAGGGAACTCCAGATAATTTGATTTTGAAGAACTTCGCTTGCTGTTTTCCTTGAAATGGAACTTAGCTTCTTCTATGCGCTGTATTAAGGTATGCCATCCTAAAGACAATGGAAAATTACTCAGAGTAAAGGTCATTTTCTTTCTATTCCCTCTTCTTATCTTGAAACACACACAAAAAATAAAAACTCTGTCTCAATCTCACATTTCAGACTTCTGCTTGTGCACCAGAAAGCCTGGAATCAGGAGAAAAGAACAGAAGGCAGGGCAGGAAGCCCATATTTGTCTTACAAAGCTTCAATTAGCAGCCCATAAAAATACCAGCACAGATTGATGCACCAGCTTCCTATTCTATTATGTCGACATTGTTTCTAATGCTGGCTGAGAAATTTGTCATTAGATTTGTCTATCTCATTCTCGTTCTATCTGTCAACTATTATGGTCTTTAGGATGCAGTCTATGACCTGCATTCTCATTCTGTGTCTTCGTTACATAGATTACATTTGTACCTGAGAGCTTTTAGAAATCTTTACAACGACCTCTTCAAGGTACTTGACAAATTATGCAGTTAAGCTGCAGAAACAGTACATAATATTTCTGTAGTACAAATAACATTAAAGAATAGACTTGAAGCAGGTATCTAAGTTTTGTGACTTATCCAAGACTCTTTTTACTACAAGATGGCCCTTTTTGGTTTTATCATTTCACCCAACAGAACATACAAAACCTCCCGTTTTCTTCTACATCACATTCATATTTGATGTTATCAGTCCTTTTTAGCTATTCTATTAATTGTAAAATAGTATACAGTTGTCATTTTCACTTTTATTTCCCTGATGACCATTTATGTTGAGTGACTTTTTGTGTGTTTATGTGCCATTTATATATCTTCATTTATAAAGTCTTTTATTCACATTTTTTTTCTTTTTCTTTTGGTGAACTGTCTTTTCATTGTTGATTGGTAGCATTCAACAATGATTAGTAACAATTCTTTTTATATTTTTAATATAAATCCATTGATAGAAATATGTTGTGAAAGTTTTTTTTGTTTGTTTTTTGTCTTTTGTGGGTCTACCTATTCATTTTCTTAATTGTAACTTTTTGTTTTGGGGGTTTTTATAACCAGTTTTTTGAAGATTTCATTTGTTTATATTTAGAGAGAGGAGAAGGGAGAGAGAAAGAGAAGAGAGAAACATCAGTGTGTGGTTGCCTCTTGCACACCCCACACTGGGGACCTGACCCACAACCCAGGTATGTGCCCTGACTGGGAATCAAACTGGCAACCCTTTGGTTCACAGGCCAGAGCTCAATCCACTGAGCCACACCAGCCAGGGTTAAACAGTTTTGTTTTAATATATTTTATTTCACTTTAGAGAGAAAGCAAGGGAGAAAGAGAGGGAGAAAAACATTAACATGTAGTTGTTTCCTACATGCCCCCAACTGGGGATCTGGCCCACAACCCAGACATGTGCCCTGGCTTTTTGGGTTTGCTTGTTTGTTTGTTTGTTTGTATAGATGAAATTGGATACATTTCTCCTAGTTCCCCTGCTCTGATCCCTGCTTTTAGAGATTGACTATAACTATACTTTTGGGAGGCCCTGGTTACCTGAGCTCTCTCAGTTTAATGTGACTTTTTTTTTTAGATCATCTGCCTTGTTTTGAGAATGGAAGTTGTTAGTGAATTTTTATATCCTAACTGGGAAAGAATTTATGTCTCATCCTATTTTAAAGTATTTTTCACAAAGTTAGAAAACATCAACAGTTTACTTGGAGTAATTGGTTAAAAACAATGAGCCAGGATGCCAGCAACAGCGAAGTCTTTCATTATTTACTGTGGCAGTGTAAACAAGAGTCTAACCCAGAGAATGTGCCAGCTCCCTGTTCTTCTATTTTCCTCTGTTAAACAGGGCACTGGTCAATGGTCGGGTGGATCAGTGCAGATGGGAGGTTCATCTGACCTCCAAAGGATCCTGAACAATGGCATCCTGAGCTTTATGGACCCCAGGGCTGAAATAGAGAGCAAAGGGAAAAGACAAGGAGTGACCAAAACTGAGCACTAAATCCAAGTGAATACATGCATCGTCAAGGTTTTCCTCTCTTCTCTTGTTCCCCCATTAGTGGACCTTGGTAGAGCTGCCTGAAAAAGACCTCCTTTGAAGGTCCCAGATAAAGACAATTAGGAATTTGCATTCCTAGCACCTGGCCTAGGAATGCAAATATGCAAAAGAGGGTAGCCAGAAGAACCTGGGTCTTTAAGTCCAGTTCCCCTTAAAGCCTTCAGTCTATTGGCTATGTTCCAAGTCTGGTGAGGGAAGGGCAGCTTTCTCCCATGCCACCTAGCCAGGTAAAGACTTTGTAATTGCCTGAATTTAAGCTTGAAAATATACATAAGTTTTTGGCCAGAAGCCATACTCCTTGTTGTCTGCTTTTGAAAATAGAAAAATCAAATACCCCCAGTACAATGGTGTTTAAATGACAGAATATTTTCTACCTAACATGGAATCTTTTAAACATTCACAACATGAAATAACCTGTATCCCAGTCATAGTATTAGCAGGTGATGTTGAAAAGGTCATAGTTTCCTCATCTATCTTATGCAACTAATAATGCAACCTATTTTACAGGATTATTGTGGAAATATTTGTAATGTGCTGGGACCAGTGTCTGCCAGTTTGTAAGAGCTCCATTAATGTTAGCTTTATTATTTTTGTTTTGTTTTCTTCTGACCTCCTTTTATCCTGTTAATCCCCAAGGCAAGCTCTGACATTCTGATAGAAATCAATCATCCACCAGAATCTGCAAGTGTTTGCGAGGAAAGTGGCTACTTGTAAGATAGGAAACCTTTCATTCAGATCGTACACAGAGATCTGCGAAGGAGTGACGAATCTGCATGCTCCCTCTCATCTCTGCGCGCACATCCAGATCTGTTTTCAGAGCCAGCAAACCGCACAGAGTCACAGAGTTTTTGTTACCAGCCCAGCTTTCTTTGCCCTTGTCTTGAAGAAAAAGAGGCAGGCACCAAGAATAATGAAATAAAGATGGGTTTTCAATACAAATAATCTTGGTTACTAAATATAACTTATTAGCTATGTTACCAAAAGCAAATTTCCTAAACTATCTGAGTTCCCCATCTATATATAATGGGGGAAATATAACTTATTTGGGGCATATGAATATATATTTTAAAGTTTTAGTACAATTCTTAGCATATACATATACATATATATACATGACAGTCAATAAAGGGTACCTATTAGTTTTATTGTAATTACAAAGAATGATAGTTTCTCATATTGTTAATGTTTAATGCTAGATTCTTATCTGAATATTCACTTTGGATATTTGGATGTTCAAATTTTATCAACCATTACTACGAGACAAAGTTCAAAGGCTAGAGTAAAACTTTCTAATATGCACATTTCCCCCTAAAATGTTAGATTACTATTAGAATCCTTCTAATTTTGTGCTGTGCTATATATGAGATCACATAGACCCTCTGAACCTGAAGAAATTTATGTGTAGTTTAGAGCCTGAGATCGTCAGACTAGTTTATTACTAACGTTTCCACAAAGTCCTTATTGTTTTAGTCTTCCTTTGACAGCAAATAAATAAGTAAATATTTTTGTAGCGGGTAGGGAAGCCTTGTGTAACTTACAACTTAACCTTGACTTGTCAAAACTACAGTCTGGGCAGTGCTGCTTTTCTGCTGAGTCTGTTCTTGGCTCCTGAAACTTTCTTTCAGTGATCAGGTTGTCGGCATCGAATGTGAGTATCTGTATAGATTCCTTAAGCCCGAACTGCATACGTGGCAAAATTATTTTTCATGATTGAGCCCTAGGACCTCATCATGTGCCAAGCCCATGGGTCGAGGGCCCCACACTTCGTTTAATGATCTTGAAAGCCTTGATTGTTTTTGAATATAGATCTAACATTTTCATTTTGCAGCAGGCCTGCTAAGCCCATAATCTATTAATACAAGCTATTTGCCTTCAGTCTATATAATTTTGTACAATGGAATGTAAAAAATTTGCGATGCATTTCAGTATCAGCTTTAAGTTTCTCGACACAAAGGCAATGCATCTAGGTAATTGAGGATACTCGATATCCAGATTAGGTCTTTTTGTGTATGTCCCATGTCCCCTGCTGTTTGCATTGGAAATTTTGATCTTTTTTAGGTCTCTTATAACTATTAAGCAGTGCTTCTGCTGAGTGATCATTCTTTGATTGTTTTGAAAGCCTCTTCTCTTTGAAATGCTGAGCATAATCTTTGCTCTGGGTCAGCAATCACAGTGTATTTTTGTGCTCCCATTGACAGCTGTTATCTAAAGTATTAAGAGTTCTGCTTGCAAAAGTAATGGGAACATGGTTTTTAAAACCTTTTTTATTTCCTGTGGGAAGAGTGATATCCATTTGAAGTGCAATCTAAAAATAAAACCCTGTTGAATAGAAAATACAGAGTACATGGCAAGTATTTAACAATAAATGAAAAACCTCCATCACAGAAGCTGTCAGTGAGAACTAGCTCAGGCATACGTTGCTGATCATACCTATGGTTGTGGAGTACGAGTTTTTTTAATATATAATCTATGCCCTTTTTCCAAGAAACAGTATACCAACTTTCTTATGGGATGCAACCCTTCCCCTAACTCTAACTCTACTTGGTTCAGTGTAACTTCATTCACATTTAGATGTGAGCACATTAACGGGGAAACAATATGACCCAGTCCTCAAAAATTATCAAAATCCCAGATATCTAGACACAAAAAAATTGTTCTAGACATGGTCCTTGACTCGTATTGGTTCAAAAGTAAACCCCAACATGTACGCAGAAGTCATCATACAGAGAAGTGTCTTTTCCTGCCAAACTGTTGGCAGTCAGGGCAATGTGAACTGAGGATGCCAGGCATCACTTTTATGAAACCTGAGGATAAAGATGACATAGTGCCAAGGAGTGTTCAGGCCCCTGGACCATGCTCCTCTGGAATTCTCATGTATAACTAAAATATTTGCTTTTTTATATAGTATTTGCTTTTTCACTTTTAGTTGGGTCATCTACTACAGTCAAATGAGTGACTTCTAAATAATAACTGGTTCATCCATCCATGCTCCATTTTGTGTACATTTTTCTTGTTCATATTCAGCTTACATTTTCTAATTTGTACTGGCTTTAGTGTCTGAATTCACTGTTTAATAGAATTAAAAGGAAGAAATCTTTTTGGTAATTCCAAGAAGAATAAATTATTTTCTTCTCTATATATAATTTTTATAAGTGATGTTCTCCATAATTTATAAAAATGGTATGTTATATTTTATTTGTATGTCTTTGTGTGGTTATTATTCGAATCTGCTAAGGTAGACTTAATACCTAGTACTTGTTAGTCATATGGTAGGTTATAATCGACATCATGTCTCCACCTAGGAGAGTTTGAAGCTGAGCCCCTCCCAAGAAACCACTTTGGCCTAATTGGTCCAACCACGTGTACCCTACTGTCATCCTTGTTATCTCTTATGAAGGAGTTTCTAAAAGGTAACATTGCCCACATTTTCATTATCAGCATACCACATTTACCATGTCATTGGAGTAACATCTGTACCAGTATTTGTTTACTACTTTTCTCTAAACTGACTCAGTTTTTAATTTATCTAATTATATTTCCCTACTTTGCATTCAAGATATATTTATAACTTAGAATTTTATATTTATTCAGTATATGCAAACAAAAAATTTTGTATCATACAGAGATATAGGTGTGGACCTTTGACACAACATCAAGTTGGAAGTAATAATATTTTTATTTTTTTAAAGATTCAGTTTTGATGACCACTACCTCACATCAACAGTATTATTTGGTGTACTATATCTTGTGGGTATAGGGTGAGTTAATGAACCTTCAAAAGAAAGCATGTAATAGTTTTCCAGTATTTTAAGACAGCCTGGAACAATGCTAGACATACAATAGATAATGAATAAATGATGTTGGATTGTTGTTATCACCTTCCTAAAGTATCCAGACTTCCTTGGGAATGCCATTTGGGAAACATATTTAATTTTCCAAGCAGGTAATAATGGTCCATGAAAATACATTTGCTAAAGTGATTTATACCCAAACCTGTTCTTTTTTACCTCTCCTGTATTATACTGCAGATGCCATGAAAAGAAAATGGCATAATAAGGGATTCTCTGGAGCATTGTCTCTGACAGTTCACTTCAAATTGCATCCTGTATAAGTTATCCAAGCTATAGTAATTCCAGTAAATTGATGTAATTTTAGTGCTGATCTGGCCTGATTGTTTTCCAAGAAATCAATGTAAGACACTGTCCCTGACAAATGACTCTAAAGATTGCTTATCCGGCAGAATGGCTTTGCGGGATCAGGTGAACCTGTGGCACAGCTACAAGTCCCTTTGCCTGAGACACCACACGTTTCGGAGTTTGGATGTACATGAGTGTTACTTAGCCTGGTTCTCAGCAGCTGAAGCTTCACATCTGAGGGCAGTTTATTCATTTGGATGATAGTATGCACAGACGGGAAAGATGATTATGCTGTGGGCATTTTGTTAGTTCTCCGGGATCAGTTTTCCATACTCTCCACTTCCATCTGTATCCCTCCAAAAGGAAAAAAATATATCCCAGAGGTGTTCTCATTGTTTCTTTGTTCTCTGATTTCTATTTGGTTTGGACCAATGAGAACTACTAAAAAAGACTGAAGAGTGGAATTAAAAGAAAGTTTTTCTCCTTTTTGGACTCTAGATTAACAAAGAATATTTTCTTAATGAAAAGCCATTATCTCTTGACTGATGGTTTTTACCTAAAACTAGATTGTTCTTGGGTGCCGCTAATGTGTCAAACCTCTTAGTCCATTAGAACCAAAGATAGTACTTAGCTATTTACCTCGGCAGCTAGGTCCAGGTGCTTCGTCAACCCTTGTTGGATTTCTTTACCTATGTCCACAGTCTACTTAATAGTCCCATTGAACTCTACTTAATAAACCCTTTTGAGCAAGCAATTATTGTCTAACGAGGACACTGGTACATTGATGTCAGGAGTAGTTCCAAGAAACAGATTCTCAAAATATAAGCATGGGACTGGATAGTTTGTATCTTTGGCAAATTTGTAAATATCCTGGCCAGGAAAAATAGGACTTCAGTAATATATGAAGTGAAATGGCATCGTGATTATAAAATTAACAGGGATGATGTTATAGACAATAGTGCAAATGGAGAACAAGATGTGGGGGTTAGAATATTTTTGACAACTTAGTACGACAATAAAGAATAAAGAAAAGTTGTTATTTATTATGTTGCTTCTGACAAAACTAGAGACACAGGGAAACGGACAAAGTGAGTGCTTTTAATGCTCAATTAAGGACAAGAGAGGAAAGAATGTTTATTAGTTTTAATAATTTTGGTTCACAGGAAGTTAGCCTGCACATGAAAAAGAAGAATTACAAGGTTGTGCCAATGTAAATCAGAAGGATCATGGGCACATATATAAGACTGTATTTATTCATTTATCTATTTAATTACATACTTTTTATTTTTTTACCTTTCTTATATTTCCCCCCATTATCATTTAGTCCCCCTTTATCCTCCTCTCTCCAGCAATCACTACACTGTTGTCCTTGATCATGAATTCTTTTTTCTCTTTTGCTCAATCCCTCCACCCCCAAAGCTCCACTCCAACTAGCAGTCATCCTGCTCTCCTTCTATGAGTCTGTCCCATTGTTTTTCTTGTTTTTGTTTTTGTTTTAAGATTTTATTTATTTATTTTTAGGGAGGGAAGGGAGGGAGGGGGAGAGAGAGAGAGAGAGAGAGAGAGAGAGAGAGGCAGAGAGAGAAACATCAATGTGTGGTTGCTGGGGGTTCTGGCCTGCAACCCAGGAATGTACCCTGGCTGGGAATCGAACCTGGGACACTTTGGTTCCCAGCCCGCGCTCAATCCACTGAGCTACGCCAGCCAGGGCGAGTCTGTCCCATTGTTGGTTCAGTTTGTTCATTAGATTCCACATGAGTGAAATCATATGGTATTTGCCTTTCTTTGACTGGCTTATTTTACTTAACATAATGTTCTCCAGGTCCATCCATACTGTCACAAAGGGTAAAATAGAAATTAAAGAAAATATACATAATTGGAAGCACATACCATGTTCATGGGTAGGAAGAACTAACATCATTAAAATGCCATACTACTCAAAACAATCTATAGATACAAAGCAATTCCTATAAAAATCCCAATGACATTTCACAGAACTAGAACAAATATTTCAAAATTTTATATGGAACCACAAAAGGCCCTGCATAGCAACGGTGATCCTGAGAAAGGATAACAAAGTTGGAGGAATCATGCTACCTAATATCAAACTATGTTATAAGGCCATAGTAATCAAAACAGCGTAATACTGGCATAAAAACAGACACATAAGTCAATGGAACAGAATAGAGAGCCCAGAAATAAACCCACAACCTTATACTCAATTAACATTCAACAGAAGAAGCAAGCAGATACAATGGGCTGAAGTTAGTTTATTCAATAAACAATGTCGACAAAATTGGACAGATACATGCAGAAAAACGAACCTGGACCACCTTCTTACACCACACACAAGAATAAGTTCAAAATGGATCAAAGACCTAAATGTTAGAGCTTAAACCATAAAAATATTAGAAGAAAACATAAGCAGCAAAATCTCAGACATTGCTCATAACAATTTTTTATCAGATATATCTCCCCAGGCAAAGGAAATAAAAGAAAATATAAATAACTGAGGCTACTTTAACTAAAATGTTTTTGCACAGCAAAGGAAATCATCAACAGAATAAAAAGACAACCCACACAATGGGAGAACTTACTTGCTGATACATCTGATAAGGGGTTAATATCTAAAATGTATAAAGTATGTATGTATGTATGCATGTATTTATTTATTTATAGTGAACATGGATGCATTTACTGGGGATCAAAATATTGGCTTGAACAGTAGGAGTTATATTAGCTTTCTGATCTCAGTCCCATCGCCAGGAAAGAACTGGTTTGATAGAGCAGTGGGATGGCCTTTCTAAGGCTTAGACTAACAGACAGAAGAAAACACCCTGTGAACATGTGGTTCTGATTTAAAGAATGTAGTATATGTCCCAGACAAGGGGACTACATAAGTCAAAGTCTCTCTTGTAGCTATATTATATGTGTCCAAAAATTAAAATGTCAACATGAAAGTGGTCCTTGGAACTATTTCACCTAATAACCCCATGGTGAAATTTTTGCTTCTTGAATCTTGAGCTTTTGGTTCAGTAAGTTTGGAAGCCTTGCACCCATTTGCCTCAATCTGGATTTATAGGCATGAAACATTGTCATTTTCATGTGTGACTTCTCACGTCATTAAACAAAGAGGCAGAGAAGAGAGTCACTCTACTGGGCCAGATGGTTGATATTGATTACACAACAGAAATTGTTTTGAGGAAGCAAAACTATATCTGTAACCCACTGAATACACTGGGGAACTTCTTCATGCTTTCTTGCCGATAGAACTTGTTAATGGAAATCTCTATTATGCAAATAAAGACAAGGCCACCTGGGACTCATATTAAAAGCAAATGAAGGTTTACCATTTCCAATTTTTTCTCTTAACCCTGTTCAAACTTCTATAAACCTTCATTCATTGAACACCTGGTTTGACGTGTGTAACCTCCTTCTATTAGAGCCCAAAGATTGTATAATGATAAATGTAAGGACTGCTGAAATCTAAGAGATATCAACAAGTTGTGATACACAATAATCTTTTCATTCTTTAAAAGTGAAAAGTCATATTATTTCACTTCCCGGCTCACATTGTTCAAAGTCTCTACAAGGCCGTGTTTGATTTGGTTGCTGCTTCTTCTTCTGACCTCAATTCCTGTCACTCTTCCTCTTGCTCCCTTTGATCCCATTACACTGGTCTTGCAGTTCCTGAAACATGCCAAGCTCATTTCTGCTGAGGGCCTCACCTGAAGCACCGGGGTCCTCCTTCACATCCCTTGAATAGCGCTCAAATTTCATGTCTCAGAAAAGCTTTTCACAGCTCAACTATTTACAATGTGGCACTTTTCTCACCGTGATCTATCCTCTCTTCCAGCTTTATTTATGCCACCACATTCACCATTCTAAAGGTTGTGTGAGTTATTCTTTTGATGGCTTTTTGTTGTAGTTTTCCCAGAAAAAAAATTAAAGTCTGTGAAATCAAGAGGCTTGTATACCTCAGTAACTTAACCCTAACCTCTAGGACAGTGTCTGGCATTTCATAGACATTAGCATTATCATTATAAAAACCTTACTGTCTCTAAAGTTTCAAAAGACTTAACTCTGACTAAGACATCAGTCCTGTGTGAACCTATTTTCTTATCTACAAAAATCAGAAAAATTAGTATAAGCCCTGGCCATCTGTGACAATGCACGTAAATGCGAATGAATATTAAAGTCTAGCTTTATAATTCTCAGCTTCCTCTTCCTCTACTTCTAGTCCCTGAGGCTTGATTAAACCATAACATATGCATACTTTCAGGCATTTTATCTAATCCACACTTTTTAAATAAGTAACCAGGACTGATTTCAATATAAGTGCCGAATTAAGTTTAAGTGTAGTGTATATGGCATGTAAAAATTCACATATCCTATGAAAATTGGAAATAACAGTTATAAAATAATCCCTGCCCTCCTTGGTACGATTTATTTCTTTATAACGATGTTTTGTCAGATTTTTTAGGAATCAGTATTTTATGTCTAACAAAAAATGGTCAGTTGCTATTGTTCTTGGACAATGCTATAGTCTATTGATTACCAAGAAATTAGGGTTAAACTGTAATGGGGAATGAATATGCCATAATTACATAAAGCTACCCATATTAATCTTAATAAGTGTTAAATCCAGCTTGTTATTCTAAACTGATTTTTCTCTCAAAACTGGGGCTTACATGTTAATTTTTTTTTTAGATTTTATTTATTTATTTTTTAGAGAGGGAAGAGAGGAAGATAGAGAGAGAGAAACATCAATGTGCAGTTGCTGGGGGTTATGGCCTGCAACCCAGGCATGTACCCTGGCTGGGAATCGAACCTGGGGCACTTTGGTTCCCAGCCCGAGCTCAATCCACTGAGCTACACCAGCCAGGGCCACATGTTAATTTTTTTTAATTAGTAAAATTTACTAGAATCAGCAGTTTCAGTTCCTGAGTGAGCTTAAGGAGCAGCCTGCCCTCAAGGGCCCCAGACTAACTCAGTCAGATGGCCAACTCAAGGATGCTAACCATAAAAATTGATATTGGGACCATGAAGAAAACTGCCTACATGTCCACAGCACTCCCCCCTGAGCTCCTTGTTCTGTTGTCCCTCTTCATTCTCCATAATACCTCTGCCTGCACTGAGATGGTGAGAGGGGTTATTGAAGACATGAGTCCCCATCTTCTCAGGTGGCTGGCACTTGAATATCCCTCTTTCCTTCTCACCAGCACCTGTCTTATGAGTTTGGCTTTCATTATGGTAGGCAGCTAAATTTGGGTTTGATCTCAAAACCATTGTAGATTAACACAATTACTGAGAGTAATTACAACCATAAATTAGGTGGATGTCATAATCAATTTGTACTTAGTGTACCTGTATAAACAGGATTAGTTAAGAAGAGTTTTAAAGGAAACTCTCATTTAAATTAGGTTTATAGTTGTAATCAATTAAAACCAAGATGTTAAAACTGTATTATATCCTGGTTTACTAATTACTCTAAGCCACTACACATATGAGGAAAATGGGTTTGGGGGTTAGATAAAATTGAAATTGATAAAATACCTATTATATATGTGCTCATTTTCACCTTAACGTACATGACACCCTTCAAAACCCCACAAGAATCCAATGAGGTAGATATTACTATCTACCTTGGAAAGACTTAGGAATTGTACCATAACCTTTTCAAAAGGGCAAATCCCCAGTAAGAAAAGGGTCTCTGTGATTCTGGAAACCAATTATATTTTCTTCCTTGCACTCTTGTTTCCACTTTAGAGAACGATGCTAGTGATTACTCCACTTGTCCTTTGAAGGAGAGCCTAACCAATCCTTTCCAGCATCCCTGCCTTCATTTCATTGTGCACTATTTTCATTGCAGATAGACTTGAGGCACTGATGTGGCTAGCCTTCCTCATACTCTCATTCAGCTTTTCAACAAGCATATAATGGATTTGGACTGCATTATCATCTTTATCAGCATGTGGTATCTCACTGTGATATTCACTGACAGAAAAATCTCTTCATTTAGTATTATTCAGTTAAAATTAATGTTTTCTTTTTTATCAGGCATAAATTAGCAGTGCTTACATTGTTGTACTACATTCCTTTTTATGGTTTTCCTATTTTCTTTTCAACATAGAGATTACATTTCTGAGTGCCTTATTACTGAATAATCGTTTTATGTGATATTTGCATGGTACTTTATGATTTATAAAATAGTTTTACCCAATATTCTCATGTTATCTCTGCATATTATTATTCATATGCAGAAAATACACAAAAGTTATAGGATCTCTGCCATTAAAGTTTTCAGTCTAGTTTGGAGAAAACTAAAAAGTAAGAAAAATAAATTGAATTATAGTGTGATTCAGGCTGTTAACACTAATTCCCGTGACAGTACAGAGAAGTGGGGTGGGAGAATTGGGTAAAATATTTCTAAAAAAGATTTTACCTATAGAGATCCTTAAAATGAGATGAAGAATTATGTCAGGGAAGGATGCAAGAAAAGCATTCCATCAGACCTAGGCCCATGCATACAGTTTTAGAGATGTGAATCAGCACAGCAGAGAGAGCAGAGGTTTAAAATTCCAGATCTGAAACCAGATGATCTGAGTTCATGGAACAGCTCTTGCTCCTTACTAGTTGTATGTATAAACTTGGGCAAGTTACCCACCACTCTACGCCTTGGTTTACTAGTCTGTAAAATGTGGATTATCACAGTTTGAGTCTCATGGGATTTTATAAGAATTAAGTAAGTTAACATATAAAACAAATAAAAGACTTCTTGGCCCAGTGTAAACACTCAATAAACCTCAGCTGTTAGTCATCATGACTGGATTATAGGGAGATGTTAAGGTAGTGGAGAGAGAGATGAGACTCCTAGTGTTAGGTAGAACAAGGGTCTCAACTTCCTGGCCACTTACTAAAAATGCAATTCTTGCTAAATGTTAAAAGAGCACAGTATTTTGTAGACCAGCTATAAGCAGAATAAGCTTGATGGGAACCCAGTCTGGTAAATGTAGCCAACTGCGAAGAAAAAATCAACATGCAATTGACCAAATGAGGTATATAAGCAATGGCTAAGCCTCCATTTGGGGAAGCAGGTCTTTGGATATGAATCCCCTGCCTTCTTTACTTGCAAAAAAATGTAAGTACCTCGTGACAACCATGTCTTATTTTTGAATAGGGTACTCCAAACAGCAAAGCACTTGAGTTCCGTAACACTAACAAAGCAAACATTGTCTCCATTTTACACATGGGAAACTAAAGATCAAAAGTTAGAAGCAGAAGGCATGGAATTAATGATCTTTTTAGTGCCTCTTATTGCTATCTATACTATTTTAGGATACTATTTTTTCTGAAACATAACATAGGGATACCTTGTTTTATTGTGCTTCACTTTATTGTGAGTTTTACAAATGAAGGGTTTGTGGCAAACCTGTATTGTGCAAGTCTACCAGTGTTTTTTTCCAGCAGCATTGGCTCACCTTGTGTGTGTCACATTTCAGTACATCCAAACACTTTAGCCTGAAACCTTCACCATTTACATCATTATTTGTGGGATTATTTAATGTTTAGCTTTTCCAACCAGACTATTCAGCCATGAGGTTAGAAACTATGACATTCTTCTTCATCCATTTCCCCACACTAACAAATGTGTGACACATTGCAGGATGTGATGGCATTTGTTGACTCAGTTAACAGAATAGGATCAGCCTCAGTCACACAACCCCAGTCCCGCCACCTGCACAGTTGGAGCGCATGCCCATTGCCTCCGTATGCATTGGCTCCACTTTATGTTTCCAGAGTTCATTGACAAAAATATTTATTTCCTCCAGTTCGGTGATTTGCGTTCACTTCTTTCAATATTCTCATCCCTAATCTTTGCATAATTTTTATTACTAGTGTTTCAAATAACTTCCAGATTATGTGGGAATAAACTAGAGGACACTATCAGAGCATAATTTCATCTAGATTTTATTATATATGCAAAATAATTACAAAAAGTGTGTTGTTTATTTTCCAGAGTAGAATGTTAATGTTTGCAGATGGGATCATTGTATCTGAGAGCAACAAGTAAGTGTGTGGATTTTGCAGAATAGTCTCATCTCTATATCTTAATATTTGCTTAAACTAAGGGCAGAGTTACCCCAGGCTGCCCTGACAACATTGCATCTTGAAAGAAAAATTTTTATAAGCTACATGGCATTATGATGAAACAAATGAATTTGCTATTGTGTACTGCAAACAAAGGATACAGTTGTTCTAAGTACACGTTAGACTGTGCAACATAAAGATAAGAAACTTACTCTACCTTCACAAATCACTAGCCATGAGTCGTTTTAAAACTTCCGTGGTAACGTGGCAAAGCAGGGTAGTTGGCTGGACTGGATGAGAGGCACTGCAGCTGTCCGACGCTTTCTCTCTCGTGGCAGAATGAGACACACAGGCCCGCCGATATCACTACCAATCTCTGTGTGAACCTTCATTGTTCACCAGGAAAATCATTTAATACATTTCATGTTTCGTGAGTACTTCGAATCTATGTAGCACTAGGGAGTCCTGTTGCAGAGATTACTTAAGGCAATTACCTCCCCACAATACCTCAACGTGTGACGCTCTCTGTGTATGTGTGCCTGCAAGGAAGCAGGAATGCATGTCGTGACTTATTTTAGAAAACAGCTTAACTTCCCTTTTTCCTTTTCTTAAAATGAATAAACAGACAAAACATCACAGCATGGCATTTGGTTTTGCCAAACTATCTTTTTTTAATAAGGCTTCATATTTGGTAACGCCAAGAATCCACTTTGAAAATAGCTTTATTGTCTGAGATGGGAGCATAAGTGATACAAGCCCTGCTGCTAAACATTCTGAGGCAGATGCCGACTGTTGCTGGGTTTCCTCCTGAGAGCTCCATCGGGGCAACCTCCTCCAATTTCCTACTAATGGAAAGAAGCCACTGATGCATTGAATGTCAGGGTTTGGATTCGAAAGCTATATCACTTCTAATCTTTTACAAGCTGTTTTATTACCCATGTCTTGACACTACTGCAATAGTATTTTGTGAGCCAGTCACTACAGTATTAAGTAATTGGAGTTGTTTCTACGGTTTGTCATAAACCCTTCTATCTGTATTGCTGGAGACTATGTGTACAGGGTGTTGAAATGCAGCTGTCCTGACAAAATGATGAAGCTTTCGGTACTCGACATGAGGCTCCCTGCATTTCACTACATTGGAAGCATCTATTATCTTTTGGCTTCTATTCTATAAATGATAGAGAAATGAATATTCTCAGATTGTTTCAATTAACCTAAGGCTTTTCTAAATGGTGTGTTTAGTATCAACCTGAAGAACCTAATCTCCTTCAAACCCATTCTGTCTTCCTTCTAAGCCACAATTAACAGCAATGAATATTAAAACCAAAATTTAAAGCAAAATATTCATCTCATATCATTCACCAATCTCTGAAATTATTGGCCAAGGCATGACTATTACTGCTAAGATACAGAAATAATGTATGTATTTCCCTAATGATGCACTGGATTTATCTATTCTACCCCTCCCTCTTTTTCTCCACCAATCCAAATTTTAAATGACTTTCAGGATCATCTCAGGTTCTACGTCCTCCAGGTAACTTCCAGAAGATATAACAAGATTTAAAAATCGGCTCTTGGTGTCCTCTGTTGTTGCTCATTCAGTCATCCTCAGGAGACAGACAAACCAGTATTGAAATCTTTACTTCATTTATCCATAGCCGTGTGACTTGAGCAAATCACTCAACTTCTCTTATCTCACCTGAAATATTAACTTTCGGAGGCTTTCTGGTAAATTCATTATGAGAGTTTTATACAAAGCATTCAGGATGGTACAGGTCCCCTTTATTAGATACTGAATTAAATCTCAGCCATCATTATCATCACCACCACCATTTTAAAATTCTGTATCTATCTGTTATCATTTCTACCACTTTGTGGTTCTTCCTTGCATTACTTAATTCTCTGTGTATGCCCATCTTTTTTTCCTTGACAAATTTGTAACATCCTTAATAGCAGGAACTAAATGTTTACATTATTTCATGTCATGAACATAAAAGGGACAATAAAGACCAGTGAAGGTCTCTCAAGTCCCTAGGGGGAGAGTCTTTAAATGAATATAGAAGTTGTGTTTTGTTTAAAAGAACAAATTTGCACATGCATGTGTATACATATATTCACAAGAAGGAGAGAGCAGGCAGTGGGATGCATGAGATTATAGAATGACTCTACAGATGGGCACTGGAAATGCTGGTAAAGTTGGCCCTATCATGTGGCCATGGTGGGGTGTACTGTCATGGGGCAAGGTGAAAGGGTCCTCGCATGCTTCAAAGAAAATCATTTACAATTCAGTTTCGGAACACAGTCCTATTTCTGAGTGGATGTTCACTCTGTACATCACTGTTGTGGAAACATCCATTAATCTGAGTTGAATAGATGTGAATCTGAAACCCAGAATCACCACTTATGAGCTATGTTATCCTTACTTAGTTACTTAATTTTCTCAAACCTTATTTTTATTAATTCTATGTTAAGCAAGATGTTTTTACTTCACTGATTTTGGTGAGGGTAAAATAAAACTCAGGATTTCAAAGTACTATAAAGACTAATATAAAAATACTTACAGCGTTATTATCTTTTGGTGCTCTCAATGTTGTTATTACAAGACCATTATACTTAACCTGAGAGTGAGCTAAAAGATATATTACAGAGGATAGTAAGTGGAGGGAGAAAAACCTGTAGCCAGACTCCTGGAGTTTTGTAAATGTGAGGGAACAAAGGCTTTGGTTGCATTATTGAGCCTTGAAGTAGCTAGCTTGTAGTCACCATGCACTCCAACTGTGCTGCCCTAAGACGGAAGGCCCTGGATCCATTTATGTTACTAACCAATCTAAATCACAAATTTCCTTGTAAGAAACCAGTCAACATTTCTAAAGTGTGTGGTTCAATATCAATCTGGAAACTATGCAAATATTTCAACAAATGCAAACTAATAGAGGAGCATTAATAAATATCAAAAATATTTATTGAACATTTGTTTAGCTACTCTGTGCAAAGTACTGATAGGTTCTGTGGTAAAATATACAGCATATGTCACTCTCCTTGACCCCATAAAACTTACAGTGCATTGGAAGATACACGTACTTTAATTAAATAGCTCTGCAAAGATATAAATTCAAACTGTGGTAAACAACATGAAGAAAAATGGTGTTTTAATAGAGTAGCTAATGGAAGGCCTATTGCGATAGGAAAAATGAATGGGAGATGACTAGATGAAGCAGGCAGAGAGCACAGCCTACAGAGTCACAATCTAGAAAGAAAGATGTGTGAGTGAGAAATTTGAAGAAAGTCAGTGGAGCAGTGAGAGAACAAGAAATGCAGGATGCTTTTGGAGAACATTGGAGGGAATATATTCTCTCAGCTTCCTGTTTTTGTGAAAAGATACATAAACTAGGGTATGATGGACTAATTAGGCTCTTGCAGAAGGACAAAGGAATGGATGTGAAACAACCTCTTCCTTTCTCCTTTGCTCTGAGACTGCTCTTAGGAAGTGCAGTATTCCCTGTGTTCCTCCAGGCTAAGAGTTTCACAGACTGGCCTTCCTTGGATTTAGCCTGTCATTGTATACCTGAGCATACTACCAAGCAGTTAAATCTAATTTTGCAAGAAAATATTTTTAAGTTCACTTGAATAATAGATCGAACACTTATATGACAGTACAGATATTATCAATAACAAAGGAGATATATTTCTTTTAAATTAAATTTATTGGGTTTCACTGGTTCATGTAATTACATAGGTTTCAAGTGTACAATTCTATAATACATCATCCATATATTGCATTGTGTGATATTTTAACCTCTCTTGTGGAAAAAGAATCATCGTTAAAGAAAAAAAGGTGGGTGTTATATATTGACTACTCAGGTTAAAACAGGTATAAATCATATCTGGTGCATACTGGTCCCTTAGGCCATGGTAGAGATTTAGGTCATAATTATAAATTTCAATTAAAAATGCTAAAGTATACTAAAAACCAAAAAGACATGATAAGTATATAGTTATTAATGTGTACTCTGGCTTATGTGTGGAGAACAGTTTTAGCACAAAATAACTCACTATTATTAGGAAGTTTTTAAAATAATTTTGATAAGTTTGTTGTGTCCGTATGTAAGAGGGCAATATTCCAGCACTTAAGGTTATATAAATATGTATAAGAGCTGCCAATCACTAACAAATTTACCCATAAGATATTTAAAGTCCATTTTCTGATCAAGGTGTGGCACATAGAAGGCTCTCAGATATTGATGAATGAAGAAGTGACAAAACTATCAAAAACAACATAACATAGACAGTGTCATAAATTATTGATTGGACAAATGATTTAAAAATAGATTGTATTTTTCTTTCTCATCCTATAAGATAATCCTGTTTTTAGCCACACCAATTCATAGCCTTTGAATTGACTTCATATTATTAATGTAACATGGTACACATAAACACACAGTTAATATTTAAGAATCAACTTCTAAATTAAAAAAAAATCTTTAAACATATGATCGTTCTGAAATTACAGTGTTATTGAGTCAGTCATTTCCTAAATTTCAAAAGCTTTATATCCAGAGCCATTTAAATAATAGAAATGTATTAATGAACAAAAATAAACTAATGAACAAAATAGAACTAGAGACATGGAGCAGATTGACAGCAACCAGAGGGGAGCGTGGAAGGGGTGTAGTAGACTGTGTGGCATGGCATGGGCCCCACTCCCACTAGAAGATGCGCAGGACCCACACCCACAGATATGTTCCCCTGTGGGGAATCAGGCCTGCAATGTACTTAGGCTGCTATGAGTCTTGCTGTTTGCTAATACTCCCTCACCCTGAATTGAGGACATTTACTGCAAAGCAACTTCCTAAAAACCATGCTAAACCTTCCAAGGATCAGTGTAACCAGTTCAACTACTTTTGCCTTTCCATTTGCAAATATCCCTCTTCTGTGATGTGATTAGCAGCATTGGCTCCTTTGTTTTCTGTAAAAGGCAACCACCTAAAGTGAACCTGTGAATAGTTAATGAGGACCTTCTTGTAATGTGCCCAGTAAGATAATAAAAGCTCATTGGGGCAAAGGTGGAGGCTTTTGCTCCCCTTGAGAGAAAAACCGTGCTGTCCCTTTTCCCCCACCGGATTCAGTAATCCTTGTCAATGTCTCATTCCATCTGTAATCACGGACCCCACGAGCCGGGTCCACATCAAGGGAGTAATGGAGGAAAGAAGGGGAAGGGACGAGTCAAAGAACATGTATGAATGGACAACAGTGGACATGAACATGGACTACAGTGTGGGTGTTGACGGTGGAAGGAGGAGGTAGGCTGGGCAGAGGGGGGCAAAAGGGAAAAATGGGACAATGGTAATAGGATAACAATAAAACAATTTTTTAAAAAAAGAGTTACTTCCAAAATCATTCATTCAAAAACAAACAAACAAATAAATAAAATTTACTCTGGAGAATAGTGTAGGGAAGACAGGGGATTGGTATAAAGGAAATTCCCATCAGATAGGGGAAGTAGAAAGCTACCATGGGACGAAGGGAAGAAGTTTGAATGTGAAAATGCATATAAATTGAGGTTGACTCTAATATCTTTGTCACTTCAAGCTCTATCAAAAAAAAAGGTAAAGACCCTTGAGACTCTAATAAAATTGACAGATGTGTTGAAAAGATTCAGAAAATATCTAGGTCCTGCACTTCATCACAATATTGAACAATCACAGAGCTGCATATTTTAAAACGATCATGAAGGATGAACAGATGATCTCTTTATGTCATGCAAAAGAGTCCTCTTGAGATTACTTGAATACAAGATGAAGTATAAGAGGTGCTGAAAAGACTTGGCTTGGTACCACTGTAGGGTGTGAAGGGGTCACAGAATTCAAGCATCTCAAAACCACAGGCTAAGGACGAGACACACAACCACCACCCTGTTGGGGCTAGAACAGTCCTCAAATGATAGATGGGATAAAACATAACATGTTGCACCATTTTGGCAAGAAGAGAGCAAGTGAAGTTTGGGAGAATTGAAAGAGCTCTGTTAAGGAGTTTGGATTTTGAATTTACTGAGAATTTATACTAAGGTGATTGAACTGGCCAGAAATTGTCTCTTTTTTAGTTCCCATAACAAATGCTTTATTTTTTGTCATTTCCTCCCTACCACTCCCCACCACCCACCCCAGCCATCCCCACATCCCACCCTTGATCCTACCCCTCTTTGGCTTTGTTCATGAGTCCTTTATATATGTTCCTCGATGACCCTTCCCCCTAATCCCTCCAATATCCATTCCCACCTTCCCTCTGGTTACTGTCAGTTTGTTCTTAATTTCAATGTATCTAGTTATATTTTGCTTGCTTTTTTGGTTTTTTTTTGTTTTGTTTTTGTATAGATTAGGTTCCAGTTATAGGTGAAATCATATGGTATTTGTCTTTCATTGTCTGGCTTGTTTCACTTAGCATAACACTCTGTGGTACATTTATACCATGGAATTCATGCAGCAGAAAGAAAAAAGAAGCTCCTACCCTTTGCAACAGCTTGAATGGATCTGGAGAGAAATTGTCTCTTTATATCTAAAATTGTGAGTTTACATTTCACTTGTGATATCATTTTCTTTTTTTCTCTGATTTTGGATAAAAAGAAGGTCTCCAGAAAAAAAATAATTATTACTTTTTCTTCCTTCTGGGGTTTAGCAACAATTATTAAATATTCATATATTCCTACAAAACATGACAGTCACAATCAAACCCAATATATTGCAGGCAATAGTGTCAGAAATTCATAAGAAAGTTTTCTATGGGATTTCATATTGAAGATGAGATTTGGGACATAAAAATGAATATGTTTATGCCAAATACAGTGAATTCACAAGTCTGGACAAAGCCCATGGTTTGTACAAAGCTAAGAAATAGGACATTGGATATTCAGTAGACCAGAGAGTATAGAACTTTGAATGCCAACTTGAGAATTCTAAAGTTCATGTGAATATAGAGTGAGAAAGGGGTTGTGGGCAAGAAAAGAAATGGTGTTTAAAGTCTATCTGATGATGTGTTGTTTGAAAAATCTGTATCTATTAGTTTTCACTGCCAGATTCTATGCCTGAAAAGTGATTAAACAGTCCAGGAAAAACTCAGATTTTATGAACAAAAACAAATACATATCTTATTTATTCTTTTTCATAAGAGATATGTTTCATTAAAGAGAAAAAATTCCTTTTCATCTTACTTTATCCAAAAGCTTCAGAGCAGGTTATAATTTCTTAAATGTATTTCATAAAATAAATGACAAAAACACTTGTAAATAAATAAATTAACATTCAGTTTTCTACTTTAATACTGGGTACAGCCACATCATATACCAGCTTAAACTCCCCACACTGTGTGCACAGGCTAATCAGTTACTTTAGACAATAATATATTAAACTGTGATCTAAGCAAAATCTGAAAAATATGTGAATAAAATCTTTTATTACAGAAAAATAAACATTTGTCTCACTTCTGAATTTCCTAAGTTCACAAAACTAAGAAATATATCACAAAGATTTTGCCCCGATAAAAAGACAACCTTCATCTACACAGAATCTATTATTTCGCTTTCAGGAGATGACTGTGTGCATCTTTAGAGATTATTTACTTTCAAATGAGAACCAGTTAGTTCTGTCTGACAGTACAAAAAGACTTCAATCCTGACCTCTGCGTCCCACACTGAGAACATACTGTGGAACCTCTTCCAGGAGGACATGAAGCAATTCCCCGTGGGAACACTGATGGACACAAACCTTTTATGTTGAGCAACTTTGTCAATCTGATTTTTGAATGGCAAAATTATTATTTAATTTTCCTGAGAGGAAAACATGATGTTCTTATTTTGAGAAATAAGAAAAATAGAAAAATATCCTAAAATTTGAGGACAATGGGAGAAATCATTTTGTCTACATTGAACCTAATCCCAACTCACAGCCTTATTAGCACTGTAAATTGCCAAATCCAGAAAATTCTGTATCAATTTGCTATTCAAATTTAATGGGAATAATCACTATACACACACACATATAGATATAACCATAGATATATATGTGCATATGTACAGTGATTATTCCCATTGGATTTGCACACACACACACACACACACACACACAGATACACGTGTAAAACAAAAACAAGTCAGAAAAGACCCTGTGGTATTGGTGAAATAAGTGTGCTTTAAGCAGAGAACTGTACAAGTCTCCCAGTGTAGTTCACATGACCCCAGGCCTCAAGAAATGATTTGTTTATTTTCAAATTTAATAGGATAAGAAAGTCTTTGACTGCATTTTCCATGTCCCTTAGGCTATTTTTTAAATTTAATTTTATAATTATCATCTTTGCCAACAAGAAAAACAGTCTGTATTAGCAAATTAGACTTACATTATTAAACTAGCTAACTTTTTCTCTGAATGTACATTTTGTGATTCAAACAGAAAATGCATTTCCACCTCTGATGAGTGTTTTGAACCAGTTTATCTTGGCTTGTTGGCAGAGTAACACAGGCCACGCTTTTTCAGTTAGACCTGTGATTTCTGTCTGAACTCCTTAAACAGCTGGAAGATTTTGAAAGCACCATAGGAAAGTAGAAACACACCAGTAGAGCACAGTTACATGTGTTAGGGATGGTGCTGCTGGCCACCAATGCTGTATCACCGTCCCTTTCAAGAAGATACATTATTTGAAGAATGATTTAAATGTGGACAGTGGATAAAGTCTTCCCCCTCTCCTAATCCATCCTTAGCAATTATTCAGTACTCCTCTTTTTTTCCCCCACATGCATTTGCTGCCATTTATTTGAAAAAGTATTGGTCCCATGTTGTATTGCCTTATGGGAGGGGTGGGGAGACTAAAGTATTACAGCATAAGCCAAGAATCTAATGTCTTCATTCCATCATCTTGACAGAAAACAAGGATGAGACCTCATCTAAGTCTTCTTAATCATATGTTCTCTTCCTGGAATTTAATTCCTGGAATAGGTTTTCAAAACCAGGCATTTCGGGGCCTCATCTCTCCTGTGTGGGATCTAAGGGTTGAGTGCCTGATGTGAAACATGAACCCCTCGATCCCCATGGGGAAAGTTCTGTACTTTTAAGATACCTTCTATTTGTGGATCTCCGCGCCTGGGTGGGGTGGTTGTTGCTGAGATGATGCCCTTCCTCTCCGACTTGCCTCGATGCTGCCCTCGTATCCTTTGTCACAGAGGCTCTGTTCATCTGTTTGTCTAGGCTTTTTCAGAGGAAATTGTTCCGTATGTAGGTGCAAACCTGTTGTGTCTATGGGGAGAGGGGAGTTAGGGGCCTTCTTACACCCCATCTTGAAACATTGCCCATAAATTTTTATAAATAACTTTCTTTGTTTGACAGATTTAACACAGAGATGTTTTGAGAAAGGACATCTTTTCTAATTCACACACACACACACACACACACCACCGTATTGGAAAATGATGGCTCTGCACTGTGCTTAGATTATGAAAATTGTTATGCATTATCCATCTTGTCCTTGTAGCAACCTTCTATAAAAGAATGCTACCTTCATTTTACAGATAAAGAAAGTAAAGCTTGCAAAAATTGATACGTGTCCAAGGTTATAGAACTAGTCACCAATGAATCCGAAAATGGAACTTAGATCTAACTGATTCCAAAGTAAATACTATTTTTTTTTTTATTTTTTAAAGCAAACACTTCAAATCTATACAAAATCAGCACAATACCATCACCTTTACCAGCTTTCAACATGTTGCCATTCTGGTTTCATCTATATCTACACCTTATTTCTCACCTTCACAATCAACTCTCTTGTAATCAGGGTTCTATACTAACAAGAACGTGGAATGATTATCAGTTACTTATACAGTAGTGTGAATAAATCCTCATGACTGTACTTACATAACACCTGTGACATTAGATGAAGGAACTGGAGACTCAAAGGAGGGATAATCACACATGTAGCACAGCATTTTTACCAAAAGATCAGGATTGTCTTGAAAAAGGTAATAGTAGAAAAAGATTGTACAGGGTGGAGCAAAGGTAGGTTTACAGGTGTTAGCATGGAAAATAATATAATAATTAATAAACAACAATACAAGAATAAACTCTGGGATTCATGTGCTCACAATTCTAAACTTATTTTGGCCCCACCCTCTATTCTCAGTAGAGGTCAATATAAAATTACATACCACATTTACTTATGCAACATGTCTACTTACTCCTAATTTACATATTTGGATTATTCCATAGGGCTATTGATCAATACAATAGCTACAGCATCTGGAAAGGCCAATTTTCTTAATACAAAGGCATGATGATGAGCAAAATAATTTTGTTGGCAGCAAGCAGTGCCCACTGTTTCTTCTTAATGCATCGAATTTTCATATCTTCATTCATACTTGGCTAATTTTATCTTAGTCAGCTTACTATTCAACAATTAAAGACTCGATTTGCCAGAATACCATTGGAAGCACAAAGTATTCATTTTTTTAAAGATTTTTTTAAGATTTTTTATTTATTCACTTTTTTTTTAGAGAGGGAAGGGAGGGAGACAGAGAGAGAGAGACAGAGAGAGAGAGAGAGAAACATCAATGTGCGGTTGCTGGGGGTTATGGCCTGCAACCCAAACATGTACCCTGGCTGGGAATTGAACCTGTGACACTTTGGTTCACAGTCCGCACTCAATCCACTGAGCTATGCCAGCCAGGGCACATTTAAATAGTAATAACTATGCCTAATAAATACAATGTATTATGCTTGAAGACGTGAGTTTGAAAATCTGAGTATTGTCCTTAGTGATTTGTTCACAGAGTATAAATGCTGTATAACATCATCATTTCTTGCCCTGTGGTTTTTTTTACACTATGCAGAAACTCAGCATTCTAGAAATAATCGCATTTCCTTAAAAATGTGATTAATTATCTCATTGAAATATCCATTATCCATTATATAGCATACCACACACACTGGCATTTACTGATCCTCTATAATATATTTAAACTTCACAACCAGTCTAAGCAGTTTTGTAATAATTATCTTTTTATTGACGAGGAAACTAAGACTAAGAAAAGTGTAAGACTTAAGGTCATGCATACATCTGGCAGTAGTAATGTTACAATCAGAAAACCAACTCAAGTCTTTCTAAAATCAGATCTCTCATTATATTTCCTTTCCTTGTTTTTATTATCTTTTACTCTTGGACAAATTAAATTATCAAACCACATACACACTAAATTCTGAAATACACCTGTACCTATGCATTACCATCCATTTCCTCTGTAACTATTTTACTTTGGGACATGTCATCTTTACCTGAACTGTACACATGGTATCCTACCTTGCCTCCCTGTCTCCTATTTCTTCCCCTCCAGATTTATCTAAATATGGCCAATTCCTAAGTTGTAGTTCTGTGATGGAGGCCATTCTCCTTTTCAAAAATATCTGTCTACTCATTGCCTTTCCAACTGTCAGTATCAGAGGTGAATGTCCGAATAAAAGCGTCTCCCACAATTCTTAATTAACAAGTGGATTTGTTTAGTAGCCCTGTAAAAACACTGTCATAGCATGATATTAAAACTTTAAAAAAATTTTTTCTATAATATTTCCTACACATGCCAGACATACTATCTATAGTTTTGATTAGGTACTTGTCTCCCCCCTAGCTTCTACTCAGCAATACTCAAAAGAGACTTATGGGCATGTGATACTACCCACCAAGCTAAATGTATCCATTCTTCCAATTGCTCTTTTCTCTTCCTCTGTTTTCTCAGTATAGAACTGTTCTAGGAAAAAGGACACTATTATATTTCAGGTATTTGATATTTCCATATTCAAAGATAGGAAAAGGAAGAATACTTGGTCCCTGGCAAACAAACAAACAAACAAACAAACAAACCCATGTGTAACTTTTCAAGCCCAAACACAGGCAGTTTGGAAGGCTTTACCTGGCAGGTATCATGGGAAAAATCCACCCTCCCCTCGCCAGACTTGATGCATAGCCAATAGACTGCACTCAACAAAGGGGGCTGCAGTCACGGACACAGTTCCTTCTGGCTTGTTATGCTATTTTGCACATATTTTTTCTATACCTGGTGCCTTCCACAAATATAGAACTCTGTCCTTAATGCTCTTTTTTGTCCTTACCCTTCCACCATAAAACCAAAGCATTATCTTCCTAGAGCATTTATATGCTCTGTTTTTCCAGGTTTGTACTATCTCATAAATAGCCATCTATATAGGTGATGGCATCTCGTAGGAGCAAACAGACATGAACACAGTATACAGAACATTAAACACAATTTAAGTGTGTGCAACTGACAGATTAGGGGACATTAGATGATGCCATGCAGTAAAAATCATGACATTCTATTTGTCCTGTGAAAATATAAAGTTCTCAAATCATTCTTCAGAATGGAAAATCTATAGCAAAATAAGCAGTGGTTGCAATCCAATGCCATGAGTTTTCTACAGAGTTTAAAATCTCTAAATATATCTCCTATACTGGAAAATATACTAGTTTATTAAAGAACCACTGCTCAGTGACATGTGAAATTAATAAGATTCTATCAGGCCACTGAACAAAGAAATTCCTAAAATATTGAGTATTTAGGAAGGCAAACTATCAATCCACCAAACCATTTCTGCCAGTGACATACATGGTACATCAAAATTTAAACTCATTCATCCTTACTGGCAATGAAACAGGAACTAAAAGCAGATGAGTGATATCTTCTGTCTTGCTTGCAGCGGTTCATGTTCTGCTTTGTTGCTTGTTAAAAGCCAGAAGCATCTTTGAGAACACTCACGTTCTCCTTCTCTACAGAAACCTAATGAACATTGTGTCAGTCTTTTTAGATTTCTCCCCAGCTGACATGCTGATAAATGATAGCCTGGAAGACTGGCATAGAAATACAAACCCTGTATGTATGGAGAACAGAAACAGAAAGAAAATAATCTCTGGGCTGAAGGCAGATTGGATAATCACGTGGACATTCTTCTGCGTGCACATATTTCACCAGAAAAGTTCAGCCCCTGTGAAAATCTGAAGTCTAGAATGCCTGTGAGACAATTACCCCCAAGCTTATCACTCATCTTTCGTCTCCATGGAGGACAACCACTCATTATTCTCTATGAATATATGATAGTCTTTTCAGTGACAGAAGGCATTTTACCTGACTGATTTCTGTATAGACGAAGCACTTCAAAGGAGTTGCCTAGAGTTGATTAAAGGAATGTGTTAATAGATCACCTGACTTGCCCCTTTGTAGTAACTGCTTGATGAGCCTGTTTCTATAGAACACATATTAAAGTGAAAATTTAGGAAGAAAGAACTAAGATAGTTCTATCTTAAACTCTGTTAACAAACAGTCTCTGATCATTGTGCTTTCATCACCTGGAAATGACTTGCTATTTTAATTTAGGTTGTTTTTTTTCTGGAGTATTTTCTACTTACTAGATGCTATGTTTTCTATTTTCACTGGGATACAGCAGTGAACAAAATAGACGTAGTTTGCCTTTTTGAACCTTGTGGTACAAATGGGACTATCCAATTAGACAAATAATTTTAAGGTAATTAACTAGTTACAACTTGAGTAAGTTATTTGAAAATGTTGAAGAAACATCAAGGTCCATCCAGAAAGTATCCAGCCATGTACTATGAAAAAGAGAGGCATTCAATGAAGATACGAGATACAAGAAACATTGTGCACAGCACGACTCAGTCCCCTTCGAAGTAGGCACCTTGGGACCTCACACAGCTCTCCCAATCACCATCAGCTGTCCTATCATATTTTCCTTAATCTCATTGAAGTTCTGAAATCTCTTCCTTACAAAGCTGATTTTAGTTTTAGGAAAAACCAGAAGTCACAGGGCCCAAATCTGGGCTGTAGGGGGACTGAGTCACCTGGGTGATGTGAGGTTTTGAAAAAAAAAATGCTGCATGAGATGTGATGCATGAGCAGGCACATTGTCGTGATGAAGGTACCAATCACCACTTGCCAATGGTGGCGGCCTTCTCAATCATCCAAATAGTTTCTGCAGAGGAATGCTCAAGCTTAACACAAAATTTGATGCAGATTAATTGCTCTGCCCGCTCAGTCATTCTGAATGTGTTGGTCACACACCACTCAAGGATGTCTACAGCCCCCACTGACTAGTACAGTGAAGGTGTCATTTTCCATGTATGCACATTTCAGTCCACTCTCCTCGACTGCCAGGTTGCACTGATGTTGTGCAAACCATTCTTATTGAATTAACAATGGCTGGGCCTTTTCCAGATAGACCTCATATATAATATAAAGTCCTATTCTAGTGTCTGGGGTCAAGGGATTTGGGGGCAAGAAGTGGAATGTAAGTAATATAAGAGATATACCTTAGCTTGGGAAGAATGATCCAAGGGGAGAAACAACACACTAAGATTCTGTGGTGGGGCCCTGGCTGGTGTAGCTTAGTTTCTTGGAACATAGTCCATTGGTCCCATAATGGAAAGGTTTCAGGTTTGATTCTGGTCAGGGTACACACCTAGGTCGCAGGTTCAATCTCTGGTCTGGGAGCAGTCTTGCGCAACCCCTGGTCTGGACACAAATGATACCTGGTCCAGCACCGATACCAGTCCTGATGCATATGGGAGGCAACAAATCAATTAAGGCATCTCTCTCCTCTCCTGGATATTTCTCTCTCTCTGCCTTCCTCTCTATCTCTCTCTCTCTAAAAGCAATGAAAAAAAAATTGTCTTCTGTGGTGAGAAGAAGTTTGATAGAATTGAGAAACAGAAACAATACTGCGTCATTAGATATACATAGGGAAGTCAGGGAGGGCAGGGACCTGTGAACGTATGAAGAAATGTTAAAATATTTTGACCTTCAGAAGAAAAGCTATGGGGACTATGAAAGCCTCTAAACAAAGAACAGTGGTGTGAAAGGGGATCATAACAGGAACTGGGCAAGGTGGTAGAGGGCTATTAATAGAAATGCGGTGGAGAGGACAGTGACTTAGCCTGAGGTGGTAGCAATGAGAACAGAGAGGAATGACCACTTTTTTTTTTAAATGTTGAAAGCTATTTTAAAGATTTTATTTATTTATTTATTTATTTTTAGAGAGGGAAGGGAGGGAGAGAGAGAGACAGAGAGAGACAGAGAGAGAGAAATATTAATGTTCGATTGCTGGGGGTCATGGCCTGCAACCCAGACATGTACCCTGGCTGGGAATTGAACCTGCGACACTTTGGTTCGCAGCCCGCACTCAATCCACTGAGCTACGCCAGCCGGGGCTGGAATGACCACTTTTAATGCCCAAACTAATAGAATATGATAATTGATTAGATACAGGGGTGAGGTAGAAGGTATTAAAAGCAACTTCAAGGTTTCCTAGCTTGAGTGATCATTGCTGTTAAAATCAACTTATTTATACCATGTGAAAAAAAATCAGATTGTGAGTTAAGATTCAAAAGAACTGAAGATCTTAATACCAAATGTTACTGAAATTAAAGCATGAAAGTCACCATTAAAACAGGGAGAAGTCAGATCTTCTAGTGCTGTCTGGCTCTTCTCTTCTGCTTTGGGTAGAATGTGGGCATCAGACAGATCTGGGTTCAAATTCCGGGCCTGGTGCTTACTTGCTGTTTGTCCTTAGGCAGATTACTTAATTGCTTTGGATTTTAGTTTTATCCTGAGTAAAGCCAGGATAACAATTTGTAACTTTTATCATTGTCTTAAGTGGTATAAGTGAAGACAGTTAAAGTATTTGACATCTGATAGCGCCACAGTTCTGCCTTCCTTCCTCCCCCTCTCCTTGCCCTCATCATCTCTCTTCCTTGTTTCATTTATTTCAGTTGGGATTGAAATAACACAAATGTATACCTGCCCATCTCTTAATCCATTTCTTCCCCTTTTAAATAGGAGCCTGGTGGATGTATCCCTTTCCCAGAGAGATGACCTGGTACAAAGAAACATCATATCTTTACAGAGTTGGCCTACAGGGCAATACACAAATTCACATACTTTTCTAAATAAGGTTTTTCAAATGAAACAATGCCTGGGAACAGAACCCTTCCACATCCTTTGTCAAATGGAACTCTGGGTTGCGACCATTCAAGCCTGGGCAGGTTCACCTGATATTCGGGGCGTTGGAAGGATATATGCAGAGCCATTGGGATGTCTGGCATGCCTTTATTCTAGGGTGGGGCCACCCACACTTGCCACAGCCACATGTCACACAGGCAGGGAGTCCCAAGTCCCATATATCCTAAATGCACACAAAGCTGGCTGGGTGCCAAGATACCATATAACAAAGCGTGATTCTGTGAATACGGGGCCCAGTCTCAAGGTTAAGTAAGGGAATGCTGCTTATCTTAGTTGCCCAGATATCTGAGTGAGGGAGTCTGAATGTCTCTGTTTACCCTACAAACTTCAAGTTAACTTTCTTAAAGAAAAGTAAATTTTTAGACCTTGCTTTTCTTTGTTCAGGTAAGATAAATTCAAAATATAGTTTGACTTTATAAAGCATGAATGTAGGTGTAATGAGGTACAGGATGTTTGTTTCTCCAAAAAATTCCTTTATTAAAAAAAAAACAACATTAAACTATCTGAGCTGAAGAACTGTGCAAAATAGTAAAATCAAAGAGTAGGCACATCTTCGCAAACCATTTCTATCACCTCAATTATGTAAAATTTCAACATCATTAACAAACTACCTGCATCAGGAAATTCAAGTAATGAAATATGCAGTTTGATTAGGAAAACATGCACAAACTCATCTCCTTCAATATGCAGCCCATCCATTCAATTATACAGAAGGCCCAGGGAAGGGCACTGCTGGCTCTGTGTAAATTATGAAACGAGATGAACCATGAAAGCATCTTTATTAAAATGATTATGCTCCCTATTTCTTACACGCATACCTCCTCCAACACCACCAGAATAATCGGCTGATTTCTGTTCCTTCTGACAATGGACGTCAGTCTGTCAAGATGTAAGAACGTAACCTGACACAGGCAGGGAAACAGAGTTGTAAATTAGTCCAACCCCATTTTGTTAATTACTATCTCTCTGTACAAAAACGACATGCAATAACGTGGGTGTGGGGGATGGAGGTGTCATACTTTCTTTTCCCCCATAATGAGCAGGACTGATTTGCAGTGGGAACAAACAGGCTTTGGAGCCACATGAATGAATTTGAACCACAGGGCCACCACATGCTAGCTGTAACATTGCAGTAAGTGCATGTACATAGAGTTTTCAGGACTGTGATGTTTTATGGAAGTGTAAAATTAAGTAGTGATAACACAAATCTGAAAGGCCAATATAAATTTTGACGTTAAAACAAACCAACAAATAGAACTGAATGTTTCAGCACTATTTCATTAAAAAGGGAGGGACATTTTAACATTCAAAATATTGAATGTTAAATATTCAATGTTAAATATTCAAATGTTAAATATTTTGAATCCAATTTCAAAATAAGTGATCATTCTTTAAAGGGATATGGGAGGAGGGATGAGAGAAAGAGATTGATTCATGGAAATGTCACTAATATGTAAGTACTTGTTCCATTTTTCCATGTCACTTTTCTATGTCTCTGGGCTGTTGAAAACTGTCACATTTGTCCATGCACGAGAACTTGGAAAGCAGAGACAAAATCGATTTGTCTTTTATTTCTCATTTGTAAAATTAAAATGCTGCCAATTGCTTTCTAAATATTGGCACAGAAGTAAAATGAAATAACGCATGTTACAAACCTCTGAAAAATATATAGTGGCCCTTTATTCTATTGACACACAGCTAAGGAAAAAACAAAGTACCCAATCCAGATTAGAATTCTTTACTACTTATTTGCTGTAGGAATTTGGGAAAATAAGTGCATGTTTCTGCAATAGGCTAGATTATGTCCCCCCCAAAATATTACAGCTTAATCCTGGAATTTATAAATGTCCCAAGCAGTTCTTCTGAAGGACCCTTGCACATACCCTCATTCAGAGTCACTCCCTCTGAGCTCCAGCTTTGGGGCAGTGGCTTGAAAAGAACTAGGGAGATACAAGGAGCCACTGAAATGTCTGGCACAAGGACAAGAGCAGAGTGGGAGGGGCAGGCTTTCTGCCCCACAAAAGTGCTTACAGAGGCCATTATTCCTTTTCCGAGACCCACCACCATGCACCCAGAGAGCCAGCAGGCTCACATCTGAGTCTCCATCAACCTGACGCACACTGTTCATCCTGCCCTAGTGATTTCCCCAGACCCCCACCCCATCCAACTTGCAACCTCACCCAAGCTGTTTCCAGTGGCTTTTCCATGAAAATGACCTGTCCTGGCTCATGCTTCAGACTTTCCTAAAATCTCTCAAACAGCATCATATGGCCTTAGCACATCCCATGCCACTTGCTAAGTGGCCCCAACATGGCACTAGAAGCAACAGGCCTGAGTTCACAGCGTGGCCTCTGCTGGGCACCTGTAGGCCCAGCACAGCCGTGCCCTGGGGTGTGCGCCTGAAACTAATACAATACCGCATGTCGACAGGAACTAAAAAATAAACAACTATTTAAAAAAAAACAAGCCCTGGCTGGCGTAGCTCAGTGGATTGAGCGCAGGCTGGGAACCAAAGTGTCCCAGGTTCAATTCCCAGCCAGGGTACATGCCTGGGTTGCAGGCCATAACCCCCAGCAACCGCACATTGATGTTTCTCCCTCTCTCTCTCTCTCTCTCTCCCTCCCTCCCTCCCTCCCTCCCTCCTTTCCCTCTCTAAAAATAAATAAAATCTTTAAAAAAAACTGAGGAAAGAACAACCTGGAACACATTAAAAAGTAAAAGAAAATAAAACAATTTGCCAGTTTTCTCTGCCAATTTATTTGAGAGAGGGAAGGAGTCATAAGTTAAACACAAGCCTATTTCATTCTGAAGGGACTAGTTGGAATTAAGCACCATATGGCTTAGAGTACTTTTGCATATTGAACCAGTAATTTAATAATAGCACCTTTTATGCATTTCAAAAAGTTAATACTTTCCTATAGTATGGCTATTACAAAAAAGTAATAAATTAGATGAAAATAGTGAGGAATAAAGATGTTACCAAGTGGAAAATAAGATGTTAGAGCAATGACTGAAGCCAATTGAGAGCCAAGAGGATGCGTATTAGATGAGGGTGAGGCCTGATGGGGGGTAGTGCATGCAGGTTCTCACACAGGTTCTCCAAGTGGCTGTCTAGGTGACCCCAGGAAAGTGACACGCCTCATCTGTAAAGTTAAAGTCTCTGATCTCTCTAGGTCAAAAATCACGCAATCTTATTCAGCAAATATTATTGAGCACCTGCTAGGCCAGGACATTTATTGGTAAGTGCTGAAGTGAATGCATAGTTTCTTATAGGTCATGTTATTAAAGTCTATTAGTCCACTTCAAGTGGAGAAACCTTGTGCAAGTAGTCAAGTAAATGAAGCTTTATACAAGTAAATCAGCTAGATGATGTTGCCAGTTCTAACTCCTGAATAAGTCAAGCACCATGGAGATAAGGAGGAATAAGCCAACATGTATCTTGGAATAATGGATCAGATCAATATATATGTTTTTACATTTTCACTTTTCACAGTAACTATAAATGTCGCCTACTTTTTGCTTTGCTTGTATCCCCTCAAATAAATAGATTACTATTTTTAAGATATCAATAAGATTTCCAAAAAGATCATAAAAATGCAATCACATTGCTCCATGCTCTAAATTCACAGGTTACATGTGATGATTAATACCTGATGGAGAAAGCAGCCATTTTGATCCGGAGACCTCAGAAACTATAGCATCTGTGATATATAGAGGTGAGACTGCCTCTTCTTGAAAAATACCACAGAAGTGGGAACGCTGTGTGTGAAGCAAATCTTTTCAGGTGACTCCATGCAGTGACGAACTTTAGCCAGACTACCAATGGTATATGGTCTCTGTGACCAATAAGGCAGGAAGTGAATGTTCTTTATTTTTTATAATCAAATATCCGCCAACAATTAATCTTAGTCTTCAAATGCAACACAATGAACACGGAGTAATAGCAAATGAGGATTTCACAAAGTATTGCTGGCAGTTTTAATTTGGAAAAAGCTGGCACAATATTCTCTCCTCTGCTTTGAGATGTATTTTCTGCTCATTCTCTCCTATCATTTTCTCTGGGCAAGGCCATGCTATTCAGAAACTTTCCCTGGTCAGACATGTGAGCAAGTGCAACCCAAGAACTCAGCTGGAGGTCCCAGTGCTAATTAAAACCAATGCTGCTTTTCTTTTGCTCAGTACATATTTTTTTTTAAAAGTGCATTTTACATCTAAGCATTGGAAACATTGCAAAACCTATTTAAATCAAACATTAAAGCTCAATGCCTAAATTAAAAAGGGTTGCATAATGTAATCCTTGCTACATTATTAAACAATAGGAGGCTCATTTATGAGGTTGGAAAATGGGTTGGAGCAGGTGCACCCATTCTTTTTTCTGTGTCACTTTAACAGTATTTCTTGAGCAATAGGGCTGAGACTATTCATCCATCTTAGAGTAATTTGAACAAATCCCAAACTGAAAATTTTACATTTCTTCAAGGTCTTGATCCATTTCAAGTCTTCTCCCACTATTAAAAAGAAAGCACAGGTAAGATAATTTTTTAAATGGCCCCACAGGATTCCAGTGCTTCCGGGTAGCAAGTGGAACCCACGAATGTATGTAAGATACAGTGTGTTTCCAATACAAACCTAGGAAACTTTATCATGGTTCAGGTATTTTAAATATTAACATTTCTAGACAAGATATTTTTGAGATGAAGCTAGTAACTACTAACAACCATTATGTTTCAAAAGAAGGCATTCAATGGGAGTAAAAGATAGAAAATTGTACTGCAACAACAATTAAAATAAAAAAATATTTTAAAAAAGAAGGCATTCAGTGTTTATCATTAGTGGGTATTCTGGGTAAATTTAGAGAAACCAAGAAGCAATGGTTTCCATAATTTGAAACAGTTTTATACTTTCTTCTTATAGACTAGAAGAAGAAAGCAGAATTAGCTTTTTTTCTAGTAGAAATTCATAGAAGAAAACAGCAGGGTTCCTAGCTACAGATTACTCATACTGCACTGCTTAGCTGCTGGCCAGTACCATGCTTACGAATAGTGAGAGACTTGTTTAAGCAAGACTCTGCCTCAAGAAGATACTCAAATATGGACCAGCACAGATCAAGGCACATGCAGTTACAAAATGGCACTTAACAGTTTTCCAAGTAACTTTAAAAGGGTAACCTACTATTAACGTAGGTGGTTTAAACATTTATTAGGTGGTTGGTTCTTGCTTTCTAAGTGTTCTGTATAGCATATTTTTCCAAATGTTTTTACTATTGAAAAATATTATTATTATGAAACTTGTACAAATAATAGCAAAATCTAAGCTACAAAGTGAATTGCAAAAGTGCACTCAGTGGGGCAGAAAAACTAGGGTTAAAACCCAGGAAGTTTGAGTTTCAATCTATTTTTTCCACTGAAATGTTTTTTTGCTATTTGCAAAAGTTTTGTAAATATATCATCAAATTTAACAAATAAAAATTAGGATATTTAGAATAGAATGTTCTAAAACCCCTCATATAGAGGATGCTTATTTCTTCTGAAAATACTGAGAAGGATAATATATTTAGAAATAAAATTTCATTTAAAAAACTAGTCAGTCAGCTCTGACCCTGTGGCTCATTTGCTTGGCCATCGACCCATCGAGCAGAAGGTCCTCAGTTTGATTTTCAGTCAGGGCACATGCCTGGGATGTGGGCTCGGGTGCTCTGCTGGGCACGTGGGAGAAGCAACAGATCAGTGTTTCTCACATCGATGTGTCTCTCCTTCTCTTTCTCCCCCTCTTCCCCTCTCTCCAAACATAAATCAATAAAATATGTTTTAAAATAGTAAATCAGGCAGGGAGTCTTTGTTTCAATAATAATAAATATGTTTCATACTTTATGTAATATAGAATATAAAGCCTGGGCAAAAAAAAAATTTCTTGAGAAGGTTTAAAAAAAAAAAAGTAAGAAAAAGCATCTAAACAAGAAACCCTAATACATCATCATGGTTTACAAAGCTTCAAAAAGAAATTCAAGCATTCAGATTTTTCTTAAAATAATGCACATGGAAGAAAAAAATAAGAAATTGAAATGTGTTTATAGGTTATTAAATGTTAAATAAAATGAGATGTCCGATAATAGCGGAATTCAGTTTGCCATGTGCACAGCTCCTTAAACATAACTTTGGGAGATAACATGAAGATGATTTTACTAAGGATAACGTAACTAGGATGCATAGTTCTGCAAGAAAACAGATCATTTAAGTGAAGAATATAGCTTTGTTCTAAAAACCTTATTTTAGCTTCAACAAGTGGTGTCTGAAAATATCATGGCTGGAAATTCTCAAAGATAATTTTGCTAAAAATGGAGAAGTAAATAATCTCACTTAATTACAAAATGATAAATGTAAATAAACTTTTATATTTTTTTTACTTTTAAAAATTGGTAAAAAATGTTAAGGTAGCATTAGATAAAGTAGAGGGGCTGAGTTTAATTTTCTTTCGAAATAAAGTTCTTTTTTTATTTCTCTCTTTTTGTATACATCATACTAAGGTCACTGTGAAACTGCCCCATATTTATATTATTCATTCATTTATAGATAAAAATACCCAAGGCATCAGAAAATGCACTGATTCTCAAAAGGGGATGGCACCTTGCGTCTGCCATTGCTCCAGTGGTTGGCATAGATGGAATCTTCAGAGACTCAAAAACTTGGTGAGGCTATAAATAATATTGTAGAAAGGCAAATTCCAGGATGAAGAACCCTGAAAACTTGTTAAGCATAAAGATGTTAACATGTACAGCACAGCACACTGGGTGAAATCAAAGACTCATTCCCCTCAGGTTTCTGCCGATGGTCGTGGCCACAGGAGACCTCAGATATTAGGAAATTAGATATTAGATTTAGGAAAACCCAAAATGTCAGCTTCAAATGTGTGCCTGACAAAATCCTGAGCTTAATAATGTAGTGGTTAACCAATCATTCGGTAAACAATTATTGATCCCTACTACATTATGTTTAAGTCACTATACTAAACGTTATTAACAGGGATAAATTAGAAAGAAAGAAAAACGTAACAGATAAATAATTTTTTTCTAAGAAACTAATTTAGTAAGAGTGATTATCAGAATTATATTTCAAATGTTACCTGAATTTTTATAAAAACAGAAAAAATAGGAAAATTTTCAGAAATAGGAACATTCCTAAATTAAGTATAGTATGGCTATATGAATATATGATATGGAATTTTTAAAGTTTGTCTAAAACAAATTTTAATAAAATATTATTTATTTCCTATAAAATTTTAACTCTTTCATGAAAGTTGTATGATCTTTGCAAATTATTTTTGTTGTGCTTCATTTTACCCATATGAAAAAAGATAATAGTTAATATTCTATATAAGTTTTGAGAAGATTAAATAAGTTTATGCAGGTAGCATATTGCATAGCACATACTAAGAGATCAGTAAATACTGTCTGTTTTTATATTCCTCTTATAATCCTGTAAAAATTTCCATGATATGCAAGTATTGCTTTCATAATATGAAAAAAAAACCCTCAAACTTGATGTTTGTGAGTGATATCACATCTTATGAGCAGGAAGATAAATTATTTTCACTGTAAAATAAATGTTCAAAAGTATTAAATTCATCTTAAAGAAATGGGGGAGAGGGTCCTATAAGTTTAAGAAGTCTTAACAGCATACGCACTTTTATCCATCTTAAGTCTAAAGCAGCAGAATAGTAAAGGTCTGAAGAAGCTGGGGGAGCTCTGATTTTCTGAATGGTTTGAATAATGAAAATGAGGTCATCTGTCTAACTTTCTCGGTGCTGCTGTAGTACGATTTGGGATTTTAATGGGCCATCGCTGAGACGAGGCCACATGGATGGGATTGCGAGGAGGAAGTGCAAACAGATGCAGCAGTGATTAGGAGCTGTGTCCCAGATGTACAGAATGTGTCCCTAGCTGATGGCCCGATGTTTATAGTGTGTATTTGGTTCATCAAATAGGCCTGCTTGGGCGGGAAACTGTGGGAAGAAGTTGAAGAAAGGAGATTACAACAGGCTAGTGAGACATAGCATTGCAGACAGCAGGACAGTGAACATCATTGTCATTTCAGCTGTGTGACGACTGAGATCAGGAAGAGAGAAAATACAAAGAAAAAGGATATCATATTTTCCCTTGGGGAGAGACTAGAGAAGCAACAGATGGGGTTTCTCAAATGTTCAGGAAAGCAGATGGGCACTAAAGAATGAGCCCAAATCCTCATAAGAAACCTGAATACTAACCTACAAAATAAGAAAGTATTTGGGTACCACATAGGGTCAAAGCTTTGGTGGGAAAGCAGGAAAGGGATCTTGCCCCTTGTGGTTGAACATAGACATTCAGTGAAACTTCTGGTTGTGTAGGTCTTTTGGCAGTAAAGGTCTGTTAGTGAAAGAGATCATGAAATACATTCTGAATTTATTAGCTTTGAATTCAGAAGAGAATGGGTCGGTATCTAAAAGTGATATCCAATGGTAAATTGTGCTGTAGGGAACTAGAGGACGGAAGGTGAGAGAAAGACAGCGGATGCTTAGTGGCTTCATTGACTACTTTCTGTACTTTGGCCAAGGTCTGGACCGTAAGTGTAGAATCAAAACTGGCTTGGGGAATTACAAATAACCTAATCATGGTAGTACATCACTGTCCATGAGAGGGCACTTTGCTTTTATATACTTTTCTTTTTCACTGTCTCTGTGTTGTTGTTTTTTTTACATTTTGTCTTGAATTAAAAATTAGAATATTTACACATCCTAATGTGGAACAAATGGCCAGCAGTCCAAATTCTTACCTTGATGGGAGTTGAAATTTAAGCATATACATAGTAATGGTAAAGTTGGAGAACATGTGTTTCATAGAAAAAGTCATGGCTCTTATAAAAATAAATGTGATTATGTGATAGAGTGATGTTATAGGTGAGTAGACACACTGAGAAAAAAGAAGACTTTCATCTGCATGTCAAAAGTTAACCATTGTAGAAACATTTCCTCTTTCATTCATTCAGTTTTTTATTCACTTTTTTTACTCATTGTACATTCATTGATCTTTACTGTGTACTATGTCTCCTGATAAACATTAAAGGCACTAATAAAATGCTCAGAGTTTTGCCCTCAGACAGTTTGCTATTATGAGTGAATCAATTTGTAACATTATATTTACATATAATAGCATCATCGTTAAATCTCAGAAGTGTCGATCACTCTAGCATTGGTGTGGAATAGGGAGGTAGGTTCAAACGACTTACTACCCACAAAAGAGCAACTAATATTAATTGTTTGTAGTTGGGGGTATGCTGTCAATATAGGATTTCATTCAATTCTCCTTGACCTAAAGTAATTCTATTATTTAACCCACTTTAGACATGAGAAACTAAGACTTCAAAATGGTATGGACTTATCTCAAAAGCCAAATAACCAGTAAACTGAAGTAAAGAGCTTTAAAGTTAAATAATCACAAAATATTTAGTCTCATCCATCTATACATTTGGAATTTAAAAATAGTTCACACTAGTAAAGTTCTGGAAAGGGAGCAGAGAGACATTTCAAAGTTGAACATTGCAAGGTAATGTTCTTGGAATTTTTTTCTCATACATTTAATATGCCTACAACGATACTGAGAAATAGTAACAAAAGTAGGTGTACCTCCTTATAGAAACTATCATATAACTCCAAAAGATAATATACAAATATTAACATTGATTTAACATTTACAACAATTCTGAGACTAGGCCAATGAGGCAGGAAAAGGTAAGTGACGTATCCAAGGACACAAAGCCAGAGCAAGCAGAGCGGGGATCCCCACTAGCGTCAATTCACTGCAGAGGACAAGCCCTCACCACACTGTGATCCATAGCCTCGTCCGCAGCACCAGCAAGGAGCCAGATTTTGCTTCAGTACAAGCAAAGTGTTTACTACATCTCAGCTGTCACTCCAAAACAAACTCGGCTACATTAGGAAAAAATTCAGCAAGAGTCCGATGCTCTGCATCAGGATTTGGCCGGCTTTCTCCGTGAACAGCATGATAGCAACTACTGTTTAGACCAAGGCCTGCGATCTGTATCACAACCTTTCCATTATTAAAATTGTAGTGTAAATGCTGCCACAGGCAAAATGTAATGAGTGAATATGACTTTGTTCCAATGAAACTTTATTTATGTATGCTGAAATTGGGATTGTGTATAATTTTCAAGAGTCACAAAATATTTTTCTTTTTTGGGTTTCTTTTAACCATTTTAAAATATAAAGACACTTTTTAGCTAGAGGCACATACAAAAACAGGCAGATGTCTTAATGTAAGAACCTATGCTTTTATGCTGCAGCAAAACTTCATTTAGAGGCCATGATTCTCACTTTCCTTGAGCAAAGTGGTAGCAAATAAAATTATAATATGAAGTCTGTAAGCAAGAAATTTCAAAATCATGGTATAATAAATATATAAGTAATTAATAATTATATTGATTGTTAATGAAAAGCGGTACATATTTTTTCAAAATTCATTCATCGAATGCCTACTAAAAGTCAGGGACTATAATAGGAAGTTTATATCTCTAGGTGAATTAAATATAATTCCTACCTTCTTGGATTTCACAGTTTGCTGAGTAGTGGGTGTAGGTGGGTACATAGACATGAAACAACTCACAAACACATGCAGACAATTACACATCATGTCAATTCCAAAAGATCATTCACTCTGCCTTATGTTAGTTTAGGTTGTCTTTTCCGTTGACTATGTTAATTGTGTGTTGGGAAATGGCTCGGGGAAGGAAAGAAACCTTCAGTTGCAGCTGCTGTCGATTTCTTTGATGTAAGTATTCTCACCATGGCTGATTTTAACCTCCCAACATGATGTCACTGGATGTGCATAATCTACTCTTAGAAGTATGAAACCCCTCACAAGATTGTTATAAATAATAGAAATACTACTCACAAGAGTACCATAGAAATCAAACACACACACTGTGATAACGGGAAAGCACAATACTGAGGTGGGGAGCAATGGAGAGAATTAGTGTACATTGTACTTTATTACTGCAGATCCAAAGTAAATCATTACCTACATACCCAGCTGCACTTTGCCCATAGAACACACCTAACACCAGTTGTACAGGTTTTTTCCTTACAGCAACAAACAATTCTTCAATGCTCTAGACACCACTTGAGTGCTCTACAATTTAATTCACCTGGATTTTGCATCAGATCCTCTCAAGTTCAAGGCTCAGTTCCACAACATTGTCTCCATTCCAGATGCCAGTTGTGAGCCTTGAGTCTCGCTGACTTCTGACTGATTAACTGGGGGCTTCCCACTATCCCTTTTTTGAGTTCTATAATTCTGTAGAACCAGTCACAGAACTCAGAAAAGTATTTTACTGATTATTTCTGGTTTGCTTTAAAAGATAAAACCCAGCAAGAGCCAAGCGGAATGGCATGAACCTTCTCTAGGCATGCCAACCTCCCAGTTCCTTGATGTGCTCACCAACTCCAAAGCTCTGTAACCTTAAGATACATGAATGAAGGAGTCAGGGCACAGGCATGGTTGATGAAGTCATTGACCTCTAGCCCTTTGTCCCTCTCCAGAGGTGGGGAGGAGCTGAAAGTTTCAATTATTTCAAGAATTTGTGGTTTTTCAAAAGACCAGCACTCATTCTAAAGCTCTCCAGGGGTCCCCAGTCTCAAGAGTCACATAATCATACAAAAAATACTCTTACCACTCTACAGATTGTAAGGGTCTTGTAAGTCCTTGTGTCAGAAACTAAAGACTAACACCAAATATAACAAAAGATATTTCTGTCAACTCCATCACCTAGGAAATTGCATGAATTTTAGACACTCTGTGTCAAGAACCAGGGATGAGGGCTGTGAAAGAATCTTCAAGAAAAATGAAGCCACAGGATATAAAATGGAAAAATCTCACTCACATGCACTCTGGAAAACAAAGCTTAAGAAATACAATGTCTGATTTACGAAAGATTGATTTTTGCTTAAATGACAGGGAGTGAGTCAGAAGGTGCCTCATGATGTTTCAGAGGCATGGGCAGGAAATGACCCAGGTTGGGCTGGTCTCACAAAATAAGCTGAATTGAACTTTGTATGACTGGACTGGTTTTGTCCGATCAGGAGATTTTTCAAAGCTGCTCTTCATTTGTTTTGTTTTGTTTTGTTTCCTAACAAAATCTAAGTAAACTCTTCCGTGTTTATATCCCCTGCTCATAAATACACCCTAACCCATACCCTCAATGGGCTTGCCTGTAGCTTGCTATGATTTACTTGTCCCAAATTACAATTCTTCTGCCAATCTCAAATAAACTGATTTTTTCACAGCTTTGAGCTTGCCTCCATAAGATATTTTCTTACTATATCATAAAATTACAACATTCAAAGCCTTTTAGGCTCATGACAACATAAGAGTTGGAACAACTGCTGAGAGTCAAAAACGTTTGCAAGTGAGAAATCTGGGAGTCACGATATGATGTCTCTCCTTAAGCCTTGAATCAGTGCACTGTGGGATAAAATGCTGTGTGATTCCAGGTAGATGGTTTTCCCAATGCAAGGCATTCCCCAGCATGACATTTTAAAAATATACAGCAGTTGTCATTCTGTTACTTTTTATTCACAGTCCTAATAACTATCCCTTTGTCCTCATTCCACATGTCCTTTGTACTGATGGTCTTCTTTTAACACCTATCTCAGGGTTCAAACAATCCATAAATACAAATGTGAACATTTATGTTGCGTCGTATTTGTTCTGAGGCTTTCAACATCTTCATACATCTTAAATAATCATCGCTTCTCCAAGCAAGCCTAGAATTGTCCTACTGGCTTGTGCTGTCATATGTGAATTCATTGTTAAAAAGTATGACTTAACACATCATCATCTGGGAAGTTATATGTTCTATGCTTGCTTAGAGCACACACGCCCCCACACACTAAAGATTAATTTAAAATTTGGTTCAGCCTAGCTGCCATAGCTCAGTGGATTGAGTGCAGGCTGCGAACCAAAGCATCGCAGGTTCGATTCCCATTCAGGGCACATGCCTGAGTTGCGGGCCATGGCCCCCAGCAACCACATATTGATGTTTCTCTCTCTCTTTCTGCCTCCCTTCCCTCTCTAAAAATAAAAAAATAAAATCTTAAAAAATAAAAAAAATAAAATAAAATATTAAAAATGATATTATAATGTTCTATAGACAATATCAAAAAGAAGAAAAAATCATTTATAAAACTTGGTTCAGAATTACGAGAAATCCTTACTATATATCAGAAAAGAGGGCTATAGGTGCAAAAGAGTAGGAAACAAATATAAAATAAGTAGAAGGAAGGGTGATTTAAAAACTGAGGAATTTAAATTCTGCACACCACTCTTGAAAATATCAAAGGCTTTTAAAGACCTTCTTTTTTCTTTTTAAGACAATCTGAAACATGCAGAAACAGCTGGAAGAACAGTTCAAAGAAAGTGCTTTGTTTACTCCTGGATCATTTGAGAGCAAGGACCTTGGTCTTATTACCCCAAAGACTTTACAACGGATTTTCTGTTCACAAGGGCATTCACTCCACAGATGGGTTTGATTTCTCTCTACTTTGAATATCTTATAGGTACTGAAGTTAAAGCTCCTCTGGGGCAGAGACATCCTTATTTTACTCATTTATTTGTTCAACAAATATGTATTTAGCATACCTGCATGTGCCGAACCATCTGGAGCATTGATTATGTATTATTACTTGATGTGGATCCTGATTACATGATTGTATTCAGTTAATGAACAATTATCAGGCAATACACATATGAAGTGTGTACTTTCTCTGTATGCATTTAAATGGTCTTTTAAAAGTTCTGAAAATAATTGCATTTAAACTTAATCTCTTTGATAGTTTCACATCTATGTGATTGCATTTAATGCCACTGAATTCTGCTCTTAAAAATGGTTACAGTGATAAATAGCATTTTATATATATTTTACCACAATAAAAAATTAGTAAATCTCATGAGTGTTGTAAAAGAGAAAAAAAGAATGAGAGAAATGATTTTCAGTCTTTCTTGTGGGCCTTCTGAAACATTGTGTGATAAAGGGCAAGCAGTAGAAAACTCAGTTTCTCCTTTAATTCAGGAGAACTAAATAAGTTCTTTGTTTATAGGCTTACCTGCTATTCTCAAGCTCTGGTTTATGTTGTATCTTAAATGGTAATCATATGGTTACTTGGAAAACATCTGGAATAATTAAACTTTTTACACAAGTAACATTTTACATCAGTAACATTTCTTCAGTAACTATATAAGCTATGCCTCTCATACCTTTCTTCCTGTTTTTTTATTTTTCTTTTCTAGTGACTTTTTCAAGCAAGTATCTGAGAATATTCCAAAGGTTCTTCTGCAGTGAAGAACCCGACTGTTCCCCACAAATGATGCCCACACCATTTGCCTGTTTATGTGAATTTCCTGTTTATTCCTCATCACCTTACCCATCCCTGGCAGCAGTTCCTTTAATCACCATCATATAACCCTGTTTCTTTTTCCTTTGTTAAAACTCTCATTTCGTATTTCATTTGACTTTTTAAGTTCTAATTTTACTGTCTCTATGATAAGAACATAAACTCCTTGAAGCTACATAATGTGTTTTACCTTGTTTTCTTAAGTATTCCATTAATGTGCCAAATATGTGCCGTAAGTAGCACTCAGCATTTATTTTGGAATGATTAAACAACATAGGTCTTTGGACCATAGAGATGTATCCTACATATAGTAGAAGAATTCAGAAATGCACATAAGCTGAAGTTCAGGCATTTATTTTGTGTCCTTACCTAAGAACATTTTTATTTACTTTTTGAGAGAGAGAGAGAGAGAGAGAGAGAGAGAGAGAAAGAGAGAGAGAGAGAGAGAAACATCGATGCCAGAGAAGCATCCATTGGTCACCTCCACACACACCCAGACTGGGATATGCCCTGGGAGGGGCGACTGCACATGTCTGAACCAGGGGTTGCCAGCACTTGCCCCAGAACCAGGGATGAACCAGCAACTTAGGTATGTGTCCTGACTGGGAATTGAACCCACAATATTTTGGCTATGAGGACAGTGCTCCAACCACTGAGCCACACTGGCAAAGGCTAGGCATTTACCTTTTGCCAGATATTTCTTCAAGGAAAATATGTTACATTTAGAAAAAAAATATGTATATATATTTTTTAAGTTGACTGAATTGCAGGATTGAAAAATTTAACAACTGTAACATTTTCTGTGGTCTTATGCATCTGAAATTAAATGAATTAAACTTGCTTGCTGAAGAAATCCGGAAAGTGTGAGATTGGTAACTTTTCAAGTCTATAGCACATGGTACAAATTTTCATCTTCAGCAAACACTAAATGTGGCCATTTTGTTTAAGTGAAGTAAAAATAATTATTCTGGATATAAAATTAGCAACTGCGTCATAGTTCCTTCACCTGGTTACTTATTACATTCCAAAAATGCCACTTGTCATGCACTGCGAAATATCTTCATGTGATATGAACATATCTTCCAGCTCATTTTTGCAAATGTGTACTAAACATCAATTCTTTTCTTTTTGCTACTAGCATACTGTATACTCTCAAGGTGCTGGTGCTATAAAAAAATGCCAGACATGAACCAGGTTTCAGTTGGATAGAAATATTTAGACACTTGGCCGGATAATTCTCCAAGCACTTTGAGTAACTTCAACTTAGTTCTCTTAAACAGCTTTGGATGAATTCCCCTAAACAGAATGGCATGACAGATATAACTGTCAGTGGGAATTTTTCAAAAACCTTTCGGGATGATGACAAAATGAGCTATCTTACAGAGGAGTAATGTTCAGGTTCTCGTTGTCGAGCAAGCAGACACAAGTGGTTTCCTGTCAGGCAGGTGCCAATGGGAGAATTATTTTCACCTTTATGAGAATAGGTAGTTAATTCACTTTATTAGATGAGTAGGAAAATATCAGACCCATTTTGTTTCTAAAACATAGCTAAAAAGTGGGTGTATAGTAATTTTGGTCAGTTATAGGAAGTAATATGTAGGCATCAAAGTTAATTTCTTCTAAAAAGTGTCAGGAACTAGAAGAGAACATATTAAAAATTGAAAAGAAAAAGGATTCTTATTAGTTTGTTTTATTCCTCAAATATTTACTGAGTGCTAGCTAGATTCCAGGCTCTGTGTGAAATGATTTCTGTTAAGTCTTTCGATGAGTTAGTTCTACTTTCTCTCCAGGTTTCAGGTGAAGCCTCTTTTTCAGAGAAGCCTTCTAAGAGTGGGCCTTGTACCATTTGATCCCCTTGTTATCCATGCCTTCATGAATCAACCATAAATAGTGTCATTATTCCTTTATGATGTTGTCTTCCCCAATTCTATATAACATTTCAGGGAACGGGGACTGTGGTTGTAATGTTAGCAACCTGTCTCCAGTACCTGTTCACTCACTGGCATATAACAATTGCTCAGTAGTTTTCATATATGCATGATGAATAAATGCAAATAATTAAAAATAAAATAGTACATAAAATGAAGAATTCCTGAAGATACAATAGAAGCCCATGATTTAGGTAAATTCTGATACCTGCAGAAGTCAGGAAATTTTCCATAGGGATGAGACAATTACATAAAATTTACTCTGCAAGAAAGAATTACAAGGCCATGGAGATGGAAGAGCGGCTGAAAGGAAACTGCATGTAAGCACAGAATATTCAGGGAACTTAGCCCAGCACCTAGACTGTGAGGTACAGAGTGCCAAGTGTGGAACCCAGGGAGGCAAAGTTGTCCAGTGGGCAAGCAGCTGTGCTGACTGCAGCCGCTAGATCTGCACCCATGCCTTCATACATTCTGCCAATAAGAAAGCAACGAGCCAAGTGGATTTCAGCAGTTTAATACTCACTATGTAACAGGCAGCATGAACATTATGTTCCTATTAGTCTCCCTTGTCCCCAGTGTGAAGCTGACTCAGGTAAATAGTGCCCAAGTAGTAAATCGATGGCACAACTGAGAAACCTGGCCTTCGAAACAACCCAATGTATACAGGGAAACCTAAGCAAGTAGGCATTACCCTAATTACCCTGGCAAGGAGACATCTGCTTTCTGACCAAGAGGGAGAAACTATCTGTGGTTTCCAAAGCCATTTCTTATGTAAACCTCCTTGTGAACAAACTCTCGTCACAGTAGAAATGTCTTAGAGAATTGCTTCTCAATAGTGGAAGACATTATTGAAAGACTTCTTTAACGATAAAAGCATTTTTATGTATAGTTTCTGTTGATGGGAAGATGATGAGGAACTATGTGTGAGTGAATAATAGGATAATGTTTCTGAATGAGAGAGTAAAAATAAATACTCTTGTCAAAGATGATAGGTAAGCACTTGCTTAGTGTTTCAAATACCCAAACACTATTACGTCTAGCATAGCCAAACAATTTAGTCACTAGGCGTATCTTTTGAGACATATGCACAGAAATTCTTAGTAGAATGTAAATTTATAGTTATGACTACAGTTTAAATGTTTTCTGGGTTTCCTTAGGGTTCTGTCTATGTTAATTCACAACCTTGAATTACTGTTCACATTTTATAGCACATAAAACCTTTCTGGCACATAATGTGATTCTTTTGTTAATCTGATTCAAATTACTTTCTCCAAAGTCAAATTTTCTTTCCTTTTCCAGTTTTCAACATACATTTTTTCCTTGCAATGACTTATTTCAGAATGGTAATTCTTATGAAACAACAGTATCTATTACAAAGTTTAGTTTCAGAGTTGCTTTACACTTAGATCTTCCTGGACTGAAAATGCCTCCACTGTGAAGACTTTTTCTTTGAAGCATTAATAAAGCAGAGGAGATAATATGAAGTATAGAATATGAGACCTCCCTTCTTTACTTCTTGGATCAGTACTATATTAAAATTAATTATAAATTTAATGTACTGGAGATGGTGGGTATTTTAAGGAGCATGAAAATGAGAATGGATCTAATTCATTCATTTGACATTCATTGAGTATGTTATACAATCTTGGCCTTCTCTAATGTTTTTTTCAGAATCATAAGAAAATAATAACTTTTGGTTTATTAGCTCAATAAGCTTTGAGCATACTGAGAGAAATAGGGGAAAGTTCTTATAGTAAAATGTGGAAATTGCTATTAATGGATTAAGCAAACAGGGGCATAAAAATGCTCTCTCCATGGAGTTGATGCAAAATTGTATTGGAGAAACAAAAAGAGAGCTTGGCCTTGACACCTGAAGAGAGATAACAAATAGTTTGAAAGGAATGGGAAAAAGAATGCTATGTCACATCAAAGAAAATATGTGAAAAAATGTGTCACAAGGAGAACAAAGAATGCGTTTGAGTTGTGGGACCAGGATTACACAATTAGGGAATCACAGGAAAATGACAGGATATGAGACTAGAAGGTTAGGCTAGAGCAGGCAGGTCCCCATGGGCCTTGGATAACTTGCTGCAGAAGACTTTACATTTTGTTTCTTAGAGATGGTATAAATCAATAAGAAAACTTTAACTCCTGTTCTAACCACAGTCATTCAAAGTTCACATTAGAGAGTATTAGGAGGACACAAAGTTGGATGCAAGGTATGACTACAGTTGATACGAAGGCATCAGAAGTGAATGGTGAAAAAATAATAAAAAATGAAACATATTTCCAAAATTGATAATTTTGGTAACTGGTTGGTTGGGGAAATGGAATAGAAAATGGAAGTATGAAAGTCTGTGTGATTTGGAGCTCAAGCTAGAAATATATTAGTGTTTTGGGAAGACTGAATATGAATCAAGGGGTAGATAATATGGCAAAAAGAGCTTAGAGGTCATTCAAGTTGTTATCCAGATGTCAGCATGCATTCTATGAAGCAGAGAACTTTATTGAACGTGAATGTGTATTAGTAACTTCAGTGGAAGATCTGAACCTACAATACAGATATGGACAACCTGATTCACATCCCTTTTTGCACTTAATCAATGAATTTGCAAATCAACAACCAGGAGTATAAAATAACTTAACAGTTTTCCTAATAGGATTGAAGGTTAATTATCAGTAATACTGATGGTTCAAATATCACACATATCCTATCTTTGCTTCCCTCCTTCATATTTCACCTATATATTTTGATAATGCACATTGAAATCAATTATATACATATATATTGATGGTTGTGGAGGGTATCTGACTCAACTGAGTGAAGGTTAAAATATTTGGAGGCTGAAAACAAATCCCTGTTTCCTTGATTTAACATAGTTTTCTTAAAGTTCTTCAGCGCTCATCTGAAAATAGCAAGTATCTCCCTGAAACTCCTCAATTATGCATGAGGTACCATTGTATTGGGAAGTGTGTATTATTGAGGCAAACACTAATAAAGTGATTTGTCAAACTTATGCACTAAGGACAAATATTAAAAACTAAGAAATTTAATTCATTTTTCACCCAAACATCTAAAGCTAAGTTTCTGAATAAATTGTTTATTATATACAATGATTTTTTAAATTTCTTTTAACAAGCACAGAAGACAAAGAGAAATGCCTTCAGAAAAACAATTAGAGCAACATTGGCTATGATAACTAAATATCGATGTCCTTTAACAATCTTTTTACTTCAATTTATTGGATTGATTTTGTGATTAAATTGTAAAATAATAGAGATCCACTAATGTCATTTTAATAAGGGCATTTATGTGTTATGATCTAATCATGGATATATGAATACATTTCCAGCTTAATTAGGCAAGTAGTTTTTTAAAAAGTGATGGAAAAAGATTAATAGGACCAAAACTTTACTCTCCCACTTTCAGCTTTTGAAATTTATATGATTCAGAAGATATTGCTGAATAGTAATTAATGTTGCTCCCAAACTGCAGCTATCAGAACAGTGCAAAAATCCTGCTGTATTTCAATACAATCTCTCCTGTTGTGCTGCCTTATGTTGCTGAGCTGTAGCTGCCAGAAACCATCTGACACTTTTGTGCTGAACAAGTCATTTCAGTTTTTTGGGTCAGTGAAGAAGTCAGTGAGTTGGAAGCAGGGGAAGGATTTCTGTATAGGTAAAATTGAAAGAAAAAAGAGCCCTTCTTCATTAAGTATTCGTTTCACACTACTAGGAAAAAGAGGATTCATGTGTTTGAGAAAAATAATTGTTCTTTCAAGCCTCTGTGTCACATAATCCCTAGAATTAGAGAACCATGGTTCCTACTGGACCCCCCAGAAATATTTTCTAGTAAACCTTTCTGGACTGTACTTTTTATTCATATGTTCAATATATTTACTAAGCATCTATCTTTTGGCAGGTTTTAAAGCAAAAATTAGAAATAAAATAAAATAAATAAATAAAATCCAGGACCTAACTTTTAAGAAAGACAAGGAGGTAAGATACACATATAATACCAATCATCTGTAAGTGTTATATTATAAAATTATTCATAGAATATAAACAATTGGCACAAAAAAGTGATTAACTCTCCTGGTAGTAGGGGAATAAATGTGGTGGGAAAGGGTTCACCTAAGGGATAGAGAGAGGAATAAGCATATTGGAACTTAAAGAATGGATAAGTTGGAATTGACCCAAATATAATAGTAAGAGGTAACAGTATTAGCTATTGACTATATTCATGGCATAGCACTAAATGTTTTCCATGCATTAATTATCTTCTGTGCACCTCACAAAAACCTGAAAGTAGATATCATTATTGTTATTATTTATTATTATTATCATCTCCATTTTCAAATGGGGAACTAAGGTCATATGAGTAGAAATGGAGGACATAGGATCTGAACACAAGCATCCAGCTTCCAACCACCACATTATACTCTGCCTCCCACAGACAGGAGTCACAAGCAAAAGCTAGAGCATGAAACACATCATCTTCAGAAAACTCTGCTTGGGAACAAAAGCCCCATTGGGAAAGTGGCAGATTGCAGGGTTGACAGAATGAATACAGACCCCTTATACACGGTGACTATGGAGCGTGTAAGGGAGAGCTATGATAATGAGAGTAGGAAGATCGGACAGAAGGTCATTACAATGTGCAAGGTGAGAGGGTCAGTGGGGTCTGAAATAAAGCTGATTAATGAGGATTAAGAAACAAAACAGGGTTGTAAAATGTGGAGGAAGAGTGGGCAGGATTTTAAGGTTTAGATTGTATGCATTAAAGTGGACTAAAACACCTCTTATTTTATAATCTGGGTTTAGAATCTGACAAACTTATAAATATTAATGCCATTAAAAAGTTCCTGAGGAAGAAAGTTACTTTCCCAGGAATCATATTCCTCCTATCTTCTGTCTTTGAGGGCTTCATTTGCATTTCAGGTGTGTCTATTTTAGCATACAGGTGTGAAACCATCACTCAGTCATCAGAGATTTTTCTGAGACAGACAGGCCACCTTTGGCAGCCATGAGTCATCTGATCCCTTTGCAGAGGGGAAAAACAAAAAAAAAAAAACAAATCAAGCAAAACAAAACTCCCATTATTCTGATCCCACGCAATGCTACAGGAGTTACCTAGTGCCATGAGTTTGCTCTTCAGACAGGATAATCCAGTAGGTGGTTTTAAAATCACATGGCAACCATTTTGTGAGACATTTCAATTTTTCCTCCAGTGTTATCTCTTGAATAGTCACATCATCTCATTGCAGAAAGTGAAAGAACAATTTATCCCTATTTTTAAAGGTAAAGAGATGTTAAGTGACCCATCTGGAGAGCTGGAAATAGACACTCAGTCCATAGCATCAGCTCTGTGTAAGACAGTTCTGTGTCAATGAGTACAAAACAAGATATAGTTTTAAGGTTCTTTGTATTTACACACATTACAAAATTTATACTGGAGCTTTCATTTACTAGTATAAAATGGGTTTAAATGAAACCAAAATTGAAGAGGTTGTTTTTTTGTTAAGATAAGTACTTTATTTTCACTTCTTTGTAACGTTCCCTCCTCATTTGTGTGGTTCAGTAAACAAGAATATCAAGGTGATATTCAATATCAATGAAACAAACACAATATATGGAGAAAAACGTTCACAGTGAAATTTCGTTTTTATACTAAACTTCATCCTGCACCATATCAAAGTATAATAATAATAAAAATGTTTTCCAGTGTATTATATAAACACTTTTTGTTTCAATAAAGCTGGAAAAAAGAGAACATTTTCTGATTTAAAAAATTGTATTTCAGAAGGTGGCAGTGGCATTTTGAAGGGTCTCGGCTTTTACCAGCTCAGGTTGTGGAGTGGCAGGGAGATCTGCTCATATTTGCCTAATAAATTCAAGAGCCAAAAGAAATGAAATTCTTAAAACTTGGTAAAACCAGGTATTAATTCATTTACAGTTATTGATTTAAATAAGATCAGCAGAGAAAATGTTGAAATTATTATTTTTCCCAAGAAGCAAATATCAGCAACAACCAAGTTTAAGTTTTCATGAAATCCTTACAAGAATTAAATAATAGTGTGTCTAGAAGTTGATAGAATAGAGTTCAGGAAACCTTCTAAAATATTACTCTTTCTATAGTTTTACCACTGTGGATGCAACTTGCCTCCCCAAAAGTATACTACTAAATGTAACTGATGTTCTCTGGAATCTCCAAATCCCACTTTCAATCTGTAGGATATATGTGACTATTTGGGTATTGCAGGATCATTATAAAAGAACAGCCGGTCAGAGAATTTCACACAGAAAATATATTACAAATCTACAATGGGATAAACTATTTTCTGAGCTGAGAGAACATTTTCAGTTTTATGATTTGTATCATTTGAAGAAATGAAGGACCGTAACTACACTCCATGAATTGTGATCACAGCTAAATATTAGCATAGTGAAATCGTGAAACAAAAGGATAAATACCTAAAATGTATAAAGAAAAAGAGGACTGCACTTTAGAGATTTGATTAGACAAGGGATTCTCAAGAATAAAATCAGAGTTCCACAAGATGAAGAGAATTTTGAAGAAGCTATTAAAAATATAAACACAGCAACAATAATTGTGATTCCAATGAATATTAAAGATATATTTAATGATAATTACTTCATAAATATCAGCAAACAGGCTCCATCCTTTTGAGTTTCAGTTTATGCCTTAAGAGACTTTGTTTCCAAGGATGACCAAGGATACTTACCTGTTTGAGACACAATTTCCTATGTGATAGCATATTTGGGTGCATATATAAAACCGAAAAATGTTTGCCATGTTAAAGCAAAAAAAGATGTTCTGCTGTGAATAATCATATTGACAAGGTGCTTCAGTTTAGGCAACAGAGGATATTTCAGAGAAAAAATTAAACTTATCCTGCAGCAGTTCTTCATGTCTTCGTGTTGTAAGATGGTGATCCTTAACTAAAGAATGTGGTTTAAATACAATGAACAAGGATGAAGTTATTTCCAGTGTGGACACTCAGATAATGAGATAGTATTCTATGTAATGTTATGAGCTATTGATATGTTTCATAAACAACACAGTAGACACATTCAGAAGAATCTAATTATCATTTTGAAAAAATATGAGAATGTCTTTTTTCACTGCCTTTCTTTATGAATACAGGTTATCTGTAATGGTGAAAGATGGTAAGTTTTGCTGACATGGAACAGTTGAGCCATATACAATTATTGCATTCTTTACAGGAGCTGCAGCTCAAGGGGTAATCACAATTACCACCAAACATTGTAGTATTTTTTAAAACTAGTTACTTTCTTTTTAAAAAAAAGATTTTATTTATTTATTTTTAGAGAGGGAAGGGAAAGAGAGAGAGAGAGAGAGACATCAATGTGTGGTTGCTGGGGGTTATGACCTGCAACCCAGGCATGTACTCTGGCTGGGAATTGAACCTGTGACACTTTGGTTTGCAGCCCGAGCTCAATCCACTGAGCTATGCCAGGCAGGGCTTGTAGTTTTTTAATAACACATTTAAATTGGCATGTCATAGACTTCAGACAATTCCCAGTTATAAAATATGCACCCAATGTTGTGTGTTAATGATTAAAACAGTAATAATTGTCTTCACATTTTGCTCTTATTTATAAAACTCTCCTTAGAGAGAGCTGTTAGAAACAACCAGTGTCCTTCGGTAGATGATCAGATAAAGATGTGACACACATATGCAATGGAATACTACTCAGCCATAAGAAAAGATGAAACACTGACATTTGTGACAATATCATTGGGCCTTGAAAATATCATGCTAAGTCAACTAGATCAGTCAGAAAAAGTTAAGAACCATATGGCTTCATTCATATGCAGGGTATAAAACTGAAAGTAACAAATAAACAAATAAGAAAAGCAAACAAAAACAGAGACAGACAACAGAATGGTGATTATCAGAGGGAAGGACAATGAGGGGTAGAGGGTAAAGGGGACCAAATATATGGTGATGGAAGATGATTAGCTTTTGGGTGGTGGCCACACAATGCAATATATAGATTATGTATCATAGAAATGTATAATGGAAACCCATATGATCTTACTAATATCACCCCAATAAATATAATAAAAGTAGTTTTATTAACAAATATTATTTTCATTTGAAAAAAGGGATTTCTAAAATTTTTGTCACCTAGCGACACAGGAAAGACTGGCACTGTCCTATATTCTTTATTATGTGCAGTTAAACAATTGGACTGAAAACCTGAAGCCCACTTACCCAATGACAAAATTCAGTAATGGTGAGGGGAGAGGAGAAATGATCACTTTCTTTCTTGGTCACTCTCTTTGCTTGACTTTTTGAATCATGTCTTAGATTTCCAGCCTACACTTAGATATCCTTCTTGGTGTGCTTAGCAAGTTCTTTCTCATGTATTTGACATTAAAAAATTGGAGTTCCCTCAGACTTCATTCTTACACACTTTTCTCTCTTCTACCTACTTGAATCCATTAGGTGATATACAACTGTCTTAATGTTGTGTACCACCTTTAAATGACTAAATTCAGGTATATACTTCAAGCCCTTCTCTCTGCATTCTAGGAACACTGTGTAACTGCCTACATGTGGCAGTTTTGTACTGTGTCAACTGGTTAATCTGGAATAATATTTCCCACAATTTTCTTCCCTTAGATTTCCAACTCAGGGTTGACCACAGGAAAAAAGTATTTGGAAGCAAAGCAATGACTCTTAAGCACTGAATGTTGATACAGTGTACCTGGCATAGCTGATTAAAATACTCTACATATATTTTATTTATTTCATTTATCTTATATATTTTATGTCATTTACTGGATTGTAGATTTGATGAGGGTAAAGGGGTTGGTTTTTTGTCCAATCGTGTTACCTGAATCCACAGTACCATTTATGCCAACTGGTAGGCCCTCAATAAATACTATAGGATGAATGAAGAAACATTAATGTGTGTTAGGATTCATACAGCCACATAAACCCATTAAGTCTCAAAAAAAAAATGGCTGCTGTCACAGCACAGTACCATGACAAGACTTGTGTCATTTTGTTTGTCAAGTTGAACCCAATGAAATTTCTAAGATTTAACTCTTTTTAAGTTATACACATAGAATTTCATATGGTTCAGCCTATATATAAAATAAGATCTTAAAAAATACACAGCAAGTTGGGTAAAGCTCTTATGTATACTATATGTTCTCAATATGATTGCTTTTTACTTAAGAAGTTTACCAATATAGTTTCCAAGTTTTAAAATATACATATAAGTGGATATCAGTGACTTTAATGACACATGTTTTACCAAACACTCAGAACCCACCCACCTGTGATTCAGCCGCACCTCTGCTATTGCATGCAGGTTAAATGCAGGCATTCACACCTTAGTTGTACAATGTGACTCTGGGATCCATGTGTTTTTGGGCATGATGAAAAGTGTTTACTAAATGTATATTTTATTCTATTGTAAGAATATAAAAAGAAAAAATTGATATCATTTTCTGAAGATTTTGAAATATAAAGTCCAGTTCTCATTTTCCCATTCTAATTCACTTTTGGATACTTGTCCACTAAGCAGATCAGATTACTTAATATTGAACACAACTACAGTTTGTCTCTTTTATAGGGGTAAAAAAAGAAACCAAGAAGGAGTTTCACCCTTTACCATTCAGTAGACAATGATCACCACATTCATTAAAAGTATCTTTAAAATAATAGACTAATAGTCACACCTACATCTTCTCCATTATTTATTTTCAATATACCTTAACAATTAGATGTGGATGTTATATCCAACCTATTTCTGCTATGGTAGAAGAAAACTTCAAGTAAGGTAAAAATAAGAAAAAATAAAATATCCACTCATAGGAATCCATGAGGCATGAGAAAAGAGAAAAAAAAAGCCCCTGTAATTTGGGCAAGTAGTTCTGGGTGGCATATTGAATTAATAATGACAAAAAATGATATCCGGGTGAGCAGCTTAAAAAAGCAACATATTGCTCCCCTGTGATGAGGTCAGCCAGGTGTTAGTATTTTTCCCTAGCAAACTTATTAGGTAAGCTTTTCTATCCCTATTGTTCACCCGAATAAACTAAAGGTAATAAATTTACCCAAGTTAGCATGTGTACTAGATATAAAATATACATAATTTATATATTTATACCCTGTTACAAGATGCCTTGAGAAAATTTTAAGATATTGCAGATAATTAGCAATGAAAATTAATGTAGAACACATCTCTGATATAAAATTTTATGCTTTGTTAATTATGCTGTAATTATTTAGGCAGATGAAAGTGTGTTAATAACCAGATAAATATTTATTATAGATTCTTCTTTTCTCTATTCAAGATATTAAAATTTATTAGTTTGGCAATGTGGTCAAGAAAGTAAAGTTCATCTTATCTATCTCTCAGGACTAAATAATATTAATGTAAGTCATTAAAAAGATATTTTTAATCTCTAAATCACCACAATTCTAGGATGACACATTACCTCTGATGAAACTCCTGACCTCACAGAGAAACATGTCTCCTTGTCATCATAAATTCCTTCAAAAGTAATTTCTGTATTTCACAAACCTTAGAATTCTTTGTTGTATTAATTTTTGGTGGAAAATTCCTAGCCTGTCTTGGCTACCCCAAAAGGTATCACAGAGTCAGGTCTACAGCTGTCAGGTATTTCATTAAAATGTCCTTTTTTGTATATTTAAATTCATACATTTGATTTCTACAGGGCCAGGCACAAATAACAGCCCCTTATTATTACAAAATATTTTATAACAAAATCATAAGCATGTAATTCTGTAACATAACAATATTGCACTCAAGTACACCATATGACATTTTAGGTAAAATGTTTAGATTGAAACTATAAATTATTACGCCCGTATGAGTACCCCACTAACCACACTCAAGCAGGTGTTAGTTCTGCTGGGCCTTGTATATCTACTAAAAATTAAGCCAAAACCTCATACTCCTTTAGCTTTAAAAGAGGGACAATCTAATGTTAAAATATTCACATTGGTAGAAGTCTTCCTGAGAATATCATTAAGTGGAAAGTCATCAGTATAATTGTAGGGACTCAGTCAATACAGATTAAACATAACTAAGCATTAATACAGTAAGAATGTGATTTTATGTGGTAAAATTGTGTAATTTATTAGTTATATCGTATCTGTAAAAATAAAAAGCACTATTCTAACATGAGTCTATCTCCTAGGGTAGCATTTTCCCCTTACATTTAGCATTGACACTGATTTTTATTAAAAGGTGTAGCTATTTCACAAAGTAGCAGTTTAGGAATTTAGATTTTCAAATTCCTGTTGTGTGGTAGTGAAAGCCAAACTATAAGGTAAACTCAACAAATTTTAAGGTAATATGTGAGTCATGTAAATTAATTTCCGAAATGCTGGTGATTCTAAATAAAGCAAAGATTTTATGCTTTGAATGGTTTATTTTAAAACTTATTATGCATACTAGGAGATTATGGTGTTAAAATTTATTTTCTGCACTTATGTTACTGTCCCGGTTCTGACAGTCTACAGACTGGCTATTCCTGACAAAGGAACATCAAGTTTCTTAGCCACATTTTATTAAATAAGAGGTAATGGATGTACTAGTAATGGTTATTGTTAATATTTGAATTTACCAACCTTGACAGTAGCTTTCACATGTATTAAAAAGCATCTTGATAATACATAGTGGACACAATCATGACCTTCTCAGGGATATAAATTATACTTTTTCTATCTATATTCAAATTTAATTTGAAGTAGTTAGGCTCAAGGATACAACAAAAATACCCACATGAACCTCCAAGTCTCTTTGAAGGAAAATTTGAGTTATTTGAAATTGAATGAGTGTCATATGTGCGAATGTTCTTTGAAAATGGCAAAGGGCTTAAAAATATATATTGAATTTTTTACTATTACTATCACAATAACTTTGGTTTTAGAGCTCTTTCAGCAATTTAATAATGCAACATCCCGGCTTCTGGCAAAACCTTCCCCAAAGCATTTCTGATATGACTTAAGTTCCATTTGATGTTTGTACTTTTAGTTCTTCTCTGTCCTCAGCTCCAACTTGCAAAGTTACCACTGTGACCACTAGACTCTACAGTTTTCGGGCAGTGTCAACTGTGAAAGGGGCCATAACTAGCATGTGTCCTGGCATAAGGGTCCCCAGAAGAAGAAACCAGCTGTCAGCCACTAGTGAAGTTGGTATATAAATACCCAACTTCCTCACCCCTGCGTAGCTTTTCTTGTTTTCCTGATAGGAAAAAGAAAAGCTCTACTTGTCTTCATTGTTGACTTGAAAACATACCTTGTATTGGCTGCCATCCTTTCCTTTTCTTGCTTCTTCACTCTTTCATGGGTATTTCCTCTGCTCTGAAACACACTACTTGCACTCAAAGCTTTCTCAGGGTATGTTTCTGGGGGAACTCAAACTAACACACATCAGCAAGGTCATTACAATGGCCGTATTCAGCTCTGCATTTAAATGGCCTAAATACTTCAAGAAAATGTCTGAAGGCCTGACTTAAAAGAACCAGCTACTCAATGTTTTCTGAATAAATCAAGTTCCCTTGTGGGCTATACAAACAGACATTTACAAAGAAAAAATAATGAAGCTAGTTGGCGCTTTCTGTGATCTTCCTATTTTGAGGAAAGTGTAAGAGAAATTTGGACATGAACTGAGTGTCCTGGTGGTTTTTCCACTGCCTTCGCAGTTGGCTAATTCTTGTGTTGCCTCTTTGTCAGCTCATCACAATTGCTTCAGTATTTAATTTGGTCTCTCAACAATAGCATGTTATATCCTTTTGCCTGTTTTAGTGTGGACAATACCTACAAAATATACATTCTCCAGGTTCTTGAAATTCACCTTCAGTGCTGGGAAAGAAAGGTTCTCTTTAAATTTACTAACACTGTCAGTTTTGAGAGCTTCTCTGTGCAATGTTTTGGACATTTCTTATAATTTTATGTTCCATATAAATGAAAAAATAATTTGGGGTAGTTAGTATTTATTCATCTTACAGAAAGGTAGCAGGCTCAGACAATTTAATAACCATCTCCCAATTCACCCATCTATTAAAGTGAGACAGGGTCAGTTTTCAAACATAAACACATATAACTCAGTCTTTTTATTATTATATTACACTTATTTTTAAATAAATTCATCTATGCACATATACACAAAGTTAGAACAATTTGTTAACACATTGTCCTTGTAAATTGTGGTGAACAAATCCCTAATGAAGAAAATTCCATCATCTAGTCATAGATCCATTTTCATTGGAATACTTACTTAATTTCTCTAGGTCTCAAAATAAAAAAAAAAAAACCCCTAAATTAAATGCAGGATAAAAAGAGTACTCACTTAATAGTATTGGTCAAAGGATCCAATGCAGCAACAAATCTAAATTGCTTGACGTGATTCCTAAAACATAATATACTACCCAAAACTAGAAACTATTATTATTAATGATCTGAATAAAAGATGTTTTAATGGTATTTCAAAAAGGCTGTGTAAAGACAGAGTGTGAGTAAAGACAGGCAGTTCTATATCTAGAATAGGGAAATATTATTCCCTTATTATCCTTGCTTAATAAAATTTAAACTCTGTTAGAGATTTCAAATAATCTGTATCTCTAGAGATTATTTCATCAATACCTTCGGTGATGAGTAGTATACTCATTCAGTAAAAGCAACAATCTCATGGGAGAATATTGTGTTGTAATAAAGGTCCTTTACCCAACTTTAATGTTGGTGCCAACTAAATTAAAAACAGAGACCAAACCACATTTCATGATGTAACATAAAACAAAGAAATGTTGTTAAGGTTAGATCTACTTCATATTTTTGCTATATATCTTTTTTATTCTGGTGTCAAACGCAGATACAATTCACAAAAGTCTTTTGATGGTACATTAGACACTAACGCTATAACCATAAAATAAGTGCAAATAAAGCGAAAAAATTCTTTTATAGAATTGTCCTTCCAGAGGAGAGTTTAAGGCAGTATTTTAAGAAAAGCAAAGTTGACCTCAAATAGAAAATGCTTTTGAGAAAGTACTGCCTTTTTAATTTTTCTCATGCTTTGGAAAAATCCCAACAGGGCTCTTGGTAAAATTTATATTCATGGCACATAGTCTAAATTCACAGATATCAGTCAGATCAGATGCCATTCATTCTCCCAGCACAAACAGTGAATTGGACATGACTGAGAATGCGATGTGGAAAGCAATGACACATTAGTTTTCCTAGAGTCACTGCTGGGTTGAATGTGAATGTAACACAGGTAGTTAGAACACACACACACTTCACCTCTGACTATTCAGCACCCTCTGCCTGCATTGTTGTCCTGCATCTCATCCATTCAGCAAATGTTACTGGTAACATAGTGTCATGGACCTGGTTGTTTTTGTCAACTCAATTGAATCTAAAGTTAGCAGGTGGCAAATATCACAGTATAATACAGTGTGACCCAAGGCTGAGAATGCTAGTTCTGTTTATTGTGTAAGACAGGAGGGTGCCTCAAAGCTCCTTCACAAAGATGTACAAACAAAGATTTTTTGGGAAAGTCTGCATCAGGGGGAAAGTTTTCAGTCTTATTACCTTCAAAGCTTCAGGTGTGTGTGTGGGTATGTGTGTGTGTGTGTAGAGGGTAAGGATAAAGAATTGAACTGTTCTTTCATTTTCAAACTTCAACTCTGATAAATTATCTTCTTCCTTCTAATAAAGGGGGCTGGGAGAAGATGATAGGATGATATGGAGGAAAAAGTTATGAGAAGTAAGACAAAAGAAAGAGGAAGATACTGGATGATCTGAAATGGAATCAAGTACACCACAAATCTGCACACCTGAACTTTCTTGCTAGCATGGTTTCCAGCATTGTTGTCTGTTACCTAAATTAATTGTATACCAAGAAACTCATCACTTGAGTGCACAATGGCCAAACTATATATATATATATATATATATATATATATATATATATATATATATAAAACTCTGACCTATAACCCACAACAACCAGCCCAGGAAGCCAAACTACAATCTTTGCAACAATCCACCTAAAATGGATAAAACTCAGGACCAAGCCAAACATGCTCCTTTAAACCATCACGAAGGATGCCCACATCTTCTCAGCCAAACTTGAACTTCACCATACACACAACTTCCAGTCAGTGCACACTAAAGCCCTCCTTTCTTCCCCCACTTTACAGCTTCTCAGCTCCCCTGGCTGCATTTGACTCTCTGCCAAGTAATGAGGGTCTGACTCCCTTGTCAAGGAAACTCTGAAGGAACAGTCTGCTTGGTGTCATTTGGGTGTTATCCAATTACTCCCAGAACAACTTTCTTGAAAAGTCTCTTTGATTGTAGCAATTAATAAGATATTATCAATGTCTTAGCTAGATTGAAAGAGAACATTACATTTTGTTAATTCTTTCTGAAGTAAAAACAGAATTTGATAAAGTTTTACTGTGGGACACTCAGCCCCATTGCCAGATCTATGCTGATCATTTCATTAAATATTCACAACATATCTAGAAGAAAAATATTATTTGCTCCATTTTGTGGATGAGGAAATCTGAGGCTTAGAAACTTAGAATGCTAAGTAACTTTATTGTAATTAGTTAAAAAATAAAAGGAGACATTTGGCAGAGCTGATATTTGAGCATGTTTTAAACTGACTCCGGAGCAAAGATGCATATTACTCTGTAGTGCTGTGGTTAAGAGCCAAACGGTGGAATCCCATGACCTGGGTTGAATTTACTAGTTCTGGACACTTTCACAAGTTGCTTCCCCTCTTTGTTTCTCAGTTTTCTCATCCTCAAAATGAGGATAAAATCATTTCTATACAAAGGGATGTTGTGATGATTGAGTTACAGCATACAAAGCACTTAGAATAGTACCAGAAGGTAGAAAGTACTCAATTTGGACTAAGGAGAGAAAATTGGAAGAGGAAGAGGAGAGGAAGAAGAAAGAACGTTCTTCTTTCATCCTCTACTCATGAGTAAAACTTCCACTCCTTGGTGTTAGTTGCATCCCAAATCAAGAATGGATTGTAAAAAAAAAAAAATCTTAGAAAAGAAGGATATATTATCCATCATGAAAAGGCTCAGCTCAGCTAAAGTAAGCCTGACTGTGGATTTATGTTTCACACACTGGCCATCATGCTTCCACTGCCCTTGATCACTAACTTTAGTTGCCCATGAAAAACGTGTCCGGGGGTCCACTACAAAAGCTGGGAATGCAGTTTCTTCTCCTTCTCCCTCCCATTCCATCAGCTCTAGGGATTTTCTTCACGTCTCCTAGGAGAGTGGGGATGGGATTTAGAAGATCTCCCAGGATAGGTACAATGGGTTATTCATACACTTGAAAAACTGGTTAAAGCAGTCATGCAAAGCCCATGGTTTTGCTTTTTCTAATCCCAGTCCCCTGAATGGTTTCTTCCTGTGTATTCTGCTTGGACTGCCACAGGGCAGATGGCAATTTACAGGCACCTGTTCTAGCACAGTGCTCTGGTTCTGACTCTTTGCAAGTAAGTCTCTCAACATAAAATAAGAAGCTTTGAGCTTCCAAGAAATAAGTTAGCAAAATACTTTGATTTTTAAAAATGTGTTTTATTTTGAAGTTCCCCTGTTTCAGAAAGCACCTGTGTCAAAAATAAAATGACTTAAAATATTCTTTGTACTGTTTTTAAAATACTCTTTGTATCATATTTGGATAATTTGTCCTTTTTATCTCCCTTAATGTGCATCTACCTTAATACCATTTTAGAGGTCACCCTTGGGATTTCCATTCCCAAATAATAAAGGCTCTAAAATATCTTTACAGAAACGAAGGGGAAAATGTATAATTCTGTACCATGTTAAAGGTTAGTCTAAATCCCTTGTTAACATCTTGCCAGCAGATGTTTTAAGAGGCCTTGGTCAATAGATAAACCTCATGGTCTATAAATAGGCTTTTTGTAGTTTTTTTTTGTGATAAATTCTGAGCATGGCTGTTATTTTGGCACTCTGAAATTACAACACGAGTGGACAACTCTTTTTCTCCTTGCAATAAAAATCACTTATGAATAGACAGGGAGCATCCTTGCCATGTACAGAGAAACTAGCTGGAAGAAAAAAGGACTTTGAGGATTGAATTTTGGCTATACTGCTTATTTGTTTTGTGCCCTTAAAGAAATTATTTAAATATTCCCATTTTAACTGGGAGAATGTAATAATTAATTTGAAATATTGGATTTGAATTATAGGATATAATGTGCATCTCTCACTCATACAGTGTACCAAATATATGTATGTATATTTTCCTCCTTATCATTATCATAATCATCATCTTCATCATCTCTAGTTCCAAAAAAGTACTACCTTGGATTAACAAATCCAATCATAAATATTCAGACAAACTAGTTTCTACCTAAACTGAAGAATTAAGCATCTCTGATAAGCAGAAGAGCAATTTTGTTAATTTGCATTACAGATATCTGTTCAGAGAAAATGAATTAATATTTATTTAGGCTCAACTGTCAGGAAGTGTCATGATATATTTTGGGAGACTTTAGCTCTTCCAATAACTTAATACCAGTCCCCAAACCTCAAAAGAAATGTACAATCTAGCGTGCAGCAACAATTTTAAGAAAAAAATACGCACTCCCATGTTTCAATCAGATTGTTCACACATTCCACACAAAGGTACTAAACATATACCCACATGGTTTAGTCTAATCCTCACAGTACTTCTCTATGTAGATATTGTTTTACCTTACAAAAGAAAAAAGTTACATTCAGAAATAACTAATTTGTCAAGAGCTATCAAACCAAAAGGAGTTCAAGAATGTCCATAGACAAATTCAAAAAAGATAAGAAATATGATATTTAGTTGTATGTGTATGTATGTACATATATACATATATATACATTTATATGTAGTTGCAATGTAATAATACTAGTTTTTCAGTAAGGTAATCAGAAAGCCTAAAAAGATGAGTGTTAAATCATTGGCTGCAAAAAAGCCCTCTCAAGCCAACATGAGAATTCAGAATTCTTCATATACATTGTATTATAAAGTGTACTATTTGTGTTTTTAAACTATAAATTAATTTACTTCTCACAACTGCCCTATGAGTATTATATTGCTGTTATACCCACTTTAATCATGAGAAAATTGAAACAGAGAAAAGAACTTGCCCAAGGGAACACAACTAGTGAGTAAAAAAACCTGATTCGAACAAAGATGATCTAATTCACCCTGAAACCTTATCTCACATGCAGTGTTGCCTCCAAGCATGTCCTTGATTCACAGAATAATGGTTTGCTTTAAAGTATAAAACATGAATATGTAGATGGCTTCAACTGATTTATCTATGTATCTTCACAACCCATTAATTTGATTTTCCTAGAAAGGTAAACAACAAAATATTAACATCTAAATTTTGACAATAAAGAACAGTGCTTCTTGCAAGAAATATTATAGAGGTCTGAACTTCAGCTCCTTCTGAACATAAGCAAATCCAACCCATCATATCTTATCAATGCCCCAGTTGAGACATTCCAATTAGGGCTGGCTAGTGTTGTTTATCTCTCTGTGTCCACTTGCAAAAGACTTTGAATTATTTTTCTCTGCCTTTTATTCTTTTGCAGCACATACAAATATAGAAACACAGTCAGTCGCATACAATGTTTTTTATTCCAAAACCAAATCACATAGTAGTTTGTTATCTTTTTTGAAAATAATCTTTTAAAAACAATCATTTGTTTAAATCAATTTATTTTTTTATATTTTTTATTTTAATTGTTGTTGCAGTACAATTTTCTATCTTGTACTCCCATCCCAACCCACCCACCCAGCCCTCCCCTCCCAGCTCCCATTTCCAGTTTAAAAAGTAAATTCTGAATGGTCAGTGGCTGTGTTATGACAAAGAATGTATCTTATTTTTGTCCTAGGTTCCTGAAACTGAGCTTCAGAAACTTTTGGAATTTCCTGACTGGAATGATTAGGGTGTCTTTCCTGAATGAGAGGGTAACCCCTGTTACCACACTGGAGTTTCTACTAATTGGGTGATTCACAGTAGGCCCTTACTTTCAAAGAAGTTTCTGGGCACACCAGAATGACCAAGTGATTAAGAAGGTTGGAACTTTTAGCCTCAACCTCACCTAAACCTCTAAGGAGAAGACAGGAACTGAAGGCTGAGCTCAGTTAAATGACCTGTGACATGATAATACCCAAAGAAAACCTGAACATGCAAAGCTCAAAAAACTTGAATGGGCGAATACACCCAGGTGTAAAGAGGGTGACACACCCTGGCATGAGATCTCAGTATCTAAAATCTACCCAAATATTGCCCTATGTGTTTATTCCATTTGGTTGTGTCCTTTACAATAAAACTGACATTATAAATAGGGTGTTTCCTTGAGTTCTGCAGAACATTCTAACATGTTATTAAAACTGATGAGCTCATGGGAGCCCCTAAATTCATTGCTGGACGGTCAGAAGTGCAGGTGTCTGAAGTAAAACCAGTGTCATGGAGGATTTGACCCCAGTCCCAGAGAGCTATGGAGCTATAGGCAGATTTTAATTGAGTTACAAGACATCAATAAATGTCAAAGAATTGCTGTTCGATAAGTGATTAATAATAAAATATAACATGATACTCAATGACCTCCCTACCAAATAAAAAAGTTTGCAGGTCAGAGGACATTTCCAAAGGAGAAAACCTGACTCTGGTTGATCAAAAAGACAAATCAATATAAGTTTGGAAGAATGCACTTTGCTTTACATGTATTATTTGTCTAAGGTTTTGTGACAATTTTTTAATCCCTATGAAATACAACTCTACTTAGTTGCCAACCACATTCACCAGATTTGACTCCAAAAAATTGTAATAGTTTCCAAAAATAAATTTCTATTTCAAATACAAAATTGTGCCGTATTTGAGAAAATTCAAAATGATTTGCTTAAGGAAAAGCTGGAAACTGTGGAAGGTAATGAACCTCCTAAGCTTCTCTAACCAGCAGTGAAGGAAGCGCAGATCATTAACCACTCACAGTAATGAGAACAAGGCCATGGTCACTGCTCACCAGTGCTCCCTGGAGCGGCCAGGGTCATGCTGGCACATGCAGTACATGCACAGAAGTTGTACCAGAGGTAATGGAGGTGACGGGTTGACAGTAAGCTCATTTAATCTTAATATAGTCTAGTTCACTGTATTTTTTTCATGTTTTCCTAATCTCAAAGTCCTACGTCTAAATTATGCAATACAAACTGCTGTACAAGTAAAGGAGGAAAGTGGCCACCTGGTCAGATGCCAATGGACCAGCACCCTGTAGTCCTAGAAAGTACTCAGGCCTCAGAGTCAGAAGATGTCATTCAAGTCACTACCAGTTATTAGTAGTGAGACTTAAGTCACTTAAATTCCGTAAGTCTCAAATTTCTAATTGATAAAATGGGGATATACCTCACATGGTTTTAGAAGAATTTTAAATGTAATAAGATCAGGAATGTAATCCTTGATATGCAAAGCTTTCTCCACAGTTTTTTATTAAATTATTGGGGTGACATGGGTTAATAAAATTATATAAGTTTCAAGTGTACAACTCTATGATACACGATCTGTTTATTGCACTGTATGCCCATCACCCAAATTCAAATCATCTTTCATCACCATATATTTGACCCCCTTTCTCTTTTACTCCCTCACTTCCCTTTCCTCTGGCAACCACCGTACTGTCTGTCATATGTGTATGTATGTATGTGTTTGTTTGTTTGTTCATTTGTTGCTTTCAGTTTTATATCTCACATATGAGTAAAATCATGTGATTCTTAACTTTTTCTGACTTATTTTGCTTAGCATGACATTCTCAAGCTTCATCCAGGTTGTCACAAATGGCAGTATTCCCTTTTTTTCTTATGGCTGACGAGCATCTCGTTGTACATATGCACCACACCTTCTTTATCACGACAGCTACTGAGGGACACTTCAGTTGTTTCTGCGCCTGTGAATGTGAATAATGTGCAATGAGCACGGACTGCATATATCTGTGTTAATAAATGTTTTCCAATTTCGAGGCTGGATACCCCAAAGAAGAGGTTGGGGTATCCAACCTCTGGGTCATATGATAACTATCATTTGAGGAACCTCCATGCTGTTTTCCATGAGTGGCTGTACCAGTTTACATGCCCACGAGCGGTGGATGAGAGTTCCTTTTCTTCCACACAGTTTTGACATTTGTTACTTTTATTTTCTTCTTATTCAATAAGAAATGCTTTTTTTTTAATGCTGTATGTATCAGATGCAATCATAAAATAGTTCATAATAGACCTTGGCTGGAGTGGCTCAGTGGATTGAATGCCGGCCTATGAACCAAATGGTTGCTGATCTGATCTGATCCCCAGCTAGGACACATGCCTGGGTTCCTGGCCAGGTCAAGTCCCCAGCTGGGGCCTCATGAAGGGCAGCCACACATTGATGTTTCTTCCCCTCTATCTCAAATAAATGAATAAAATCTTTAAAAAAAAGAAAATAGTTAATAACCTTTACAGTCATAAAACTAAATATTGTATAACTAACTTCATACCAATTGTCAGAAAAAAGAAAGTTATAATAAAACAAAAAGCACAAATAAAAAAAAGAAAACATCCCCATCATATATAAAGATATAAGATTACTTTTATGTAACAAATGTAATATTAATGCTAGTAAAATAGTAAAAAAAAGGTAAAAATTAATAGGACAAGATTAATGGTAAAAGTTGAAGATAGCAATATCACCCTATTCAGAACGGTATAGTTCTCAGTCATGAAAACGTGCATGCAATGTGTCGCCATGTCTGTACGACACTAGTGGGACAGAATCAAAGTGTGTAGTTGTCATTGATAAAGAAGGAGCACACTGGAGAGTAAGTTAAGCTAGGAATTTATGTAATATAATTCTGTAACAGTTTTAGGATTAAAATTAAAAATATTTAATTGCAGCCCTGGCTGGTGTAGCTCAGTGGATTGAGCGTGGGCTGTGAACCAAAGTGCTGTAGGTTCGATTCCCAGTCAGGGTACATGCCTGGGTTGCAGGCCATGACCCCCAGCAACCGCACATCGATGTTTCTTTCTCTCTCTCTATTTCCCTCCCTTCCCTCTCTAAAAATAAATTAATAAAATCTTAAAATATGTATATATATTTAATTGCCCCATGCCAATTAATTAATTAAAATATGACATGGTTACACATTGTCAAATGATCTCAAACCCATTAAAATTTTAAAATTTTGATACTTGGAGTTTGCATATACATTCTAGATAATGACAGGGTTAGTATTAACTGGTATCTTACTGATCTGTTAACCGCCTAACATTTTATATTACTTTAGTCCACATGTGCTTTCACATCCATACTTTATTTGATCCTTGAAATAAAGCCAGTGAGAAAAGTGAAACAGAATATTACTCTCATCTTACCAATGAGAAAGTTAAGAAAAACTAGCATAAACACAGATTAAATATTTCATTTGTTCAAATCACATGACACTAAATTGTTTTAACTCTGTACCAGTTGATAAACCTGTATGTTGTCCATTTCAAAATGTTCTCTATCAAGCTACATGTATTTCATTCAATGGAGTAGAGTAAAATATCCAGGATTCTAAACTTTGGGTTTGATTTTCACTAAGTCAGCTCATTTCTTTTTATTTCTGTGCCATGGCTCCCAATCCCAGCCATTCGGAATTAAAAAAAAAATGTTGTCCACCATCAGGTTCATGTGAATTTCTGAAAAGGAATAAGTGTACCTTCATCTCTCACTTTTGAAAACTAAACACAAAAAACACAGCTTGGCCAATTACATTTATCTGTAAACATGTGGAATCTGAGCATCTAGTCCTATCACTTTGAACTTGCTGAGTCCGAGTGCAACACACCTTCTTCTCAAGCTCATGGTATGACAGCTAACAGGACTCCTACAGCACCGATGGAGCTACACTCCTGGGTTATATTCTCAACCTTCTGCCCAGGATCCATTGGCTAACTTGACATTTCAAAAGCATCCTATTCACCTCAGGTTATTTGAAATGAGAAATTCAAGGCCAGCATTAATAAAAATATATTCCACTTTCCTCTCAACCTCAGTGTTAAAATGACATTTTGTCCCTCTCCTTTCTAGCAATAAATGATTAATGATCACCTGAGCACAAAAGAGAAAAGAATAATGTTAGTAAATATAACACTGTGACAATGTTTGAAAAGCTACAGCATCTCAAGGCAGCTAGTGAATGCAGTTAGAACAGCTCTGTGTGTGTGTGGTGAAATTAGAGCCAGGATCATCCATAAAACTCCTCTCACCTCAGTCAGCCCAAGAGCAAAATGCATGCACAGGAAATTTCCAGAGGACAGAAGTAGATTTCCACGTAAGGGCAGTGTCCATGAGCATGCACAAAGCATACAGGGTTACCTAAAATTGTTCACCAAAAAAATCAGCACCCGAAGTTATAAAGAAAATCAATATAAAATAAAACAAGATGCTATAAAACAGAATGACTTTAAAATTTAAAGGCCAAACTATGAACAAAGACAGAGGGTATGAAAGAAAGAGAAGCACAAGAAATTATTTGAAATTTTAGTTTGTTGTTTTGTTGATTCCTGTCTGAGTTACTTCCACAGATAAGGAATCCTATTGGGGGGAACAGGTTAAAGGGGTGTCCTTGATTTTGGTGGGTCATGTGTAATTGTGGGCAGCGACCTTGGGAAAGGAAGATAAATGCAGCATATTGCTCCTCTGAAGTGATTTCCCAGGGACAGGATCTGGTTGTGAACTAGGGCTCACACACAGAGCACGTCTAGGCTGCGGTAACAGTCATCATGATGGTGTCTCATGCACACCTCAGTCAAGTGTATGGTGCTGAGCAACTAATTTTATCAGTAGTCAGGGGTAAGTATCATACAAAGGCATACTTTCTGATTCATGGTAACATTTAAAAGTTTAACAACCTGCAAAATGATTAAAAAATGAATATTAGGAAGGAGAAAGGTCAGAAAAACTTTCACAAACTAGGCCACAAGTGAATTAGAACCATTAACTAAGTACCACTCTACCAACATGACCCCAGCACCTCTCACTGATGCTTTGAATGGTTAGACATAACTTGGTGACAAGAAATATTTTTTACAATTTCATATTAGGTGGAAAGAAGTCAAAGAATGGGGATTGTGCTACAGCTTACATGAATGGGTGCTGACATTGTCCTGGTCTTTTCTAAGCACTTTTCACATATACATTCTTTCTGTCTCACAATAAACCCAAGAGGCAGAGGGTATGATTATCTCGGTTTTACAGATGAAAGAGCTGATGAAAAGAATTGAATCTGCTAGAATCAATAGATAGATAGCTCATTCTCCCTGAACCGCAGCAGTTAAATCTATCATAATGGGAACTGATGTTCAAAATGATAAGCTCAAAACCCTGAAAAAGTTCTCAGTTTTCAAGAAGTTTGCTGTTAAAGGAAATTAATCATTGGAGGCTTAGAAGGATTACAATTTACAGACATTAAGAGAATAACGCTATCTTATTTATACTGTAGGGGGAGAAAGTAAATTAGCTGAACGTGTGTTTCTTTTTGTTAGCAAGGACACTTGATTCACCTAAACATTCTTTTCAAAAACTCTGATGAACTGCAGAAAATTGAGTAAACAATCCTGTCAATTCAGTCATAGATAGTGACAGGTAGAGTTTCTTGATAATTTAAATTATCTCAAGGAATATAAGAAGCTTTCCATTCCATATACCAACATCATTCTCATTTTGTTAAAACACAGTTTATCACAAAAAATAATGATAAGGAAACGTAAGTATTTAATAGATAACAGAAAGAAAACATAAGCAATAGGTTTTAACATTTTGCTCATAATAGAAATCTTGAGGTGAACCTCCCCTCCAAAAATGTCTATACAAAAAAATTTGCAAACTGAAGCGAAAGGTAAGATGATACAAATAAATAACTATTTATAGAATATTTATCAAGAATATTTAATTAGAGAAAAATCAAACAAAACATACAAATTGATGTATGGTAGTATTCTATTTTTTACTCTTTATTGCATAAGAAATGCCAATATATTCTAAATACTCATTTGCACTCATTCTAAGTACTCATTTGATAAAAGAGTATATGATTGTCTGTATTATTTTTTCTATGTCATGTTGTAGTACTTATGGCCCTCAGAGGTATAATTTTCACATTTCTAACTTTTGCACATATGATTTCTGCCAGAAATTCCCTGCCTACTTTTACATGAGTTATAACAGAATTTAGTAGCCAGGGACAAAAGTTTTGATAATTGAATACTTGTGCTCAAATCTCAACACTACTGCCTTCCTAAATATATTACCAGACACTGTTCCTTGTCTTTAAGCAAGAAATAATAATGCCTACTCTGAGAGTTTGTGTGGATGAAACACATCAACAAATGTAAAGCATTTAGAATCAGGCACAGCATTTAGTGTGGGATTTATATTATTAGCTATTATTATGTTACATTTTGGCCCATTTCAAATTATGTTTTTTATAAGGCTTAATCTGCCTCTTCGTTTTCTGTGGAATTTTTTTTTCTATCATGTTTCTCCTCCTAATACAAGAACAAATGACTCCTTTGGTTTTCATTATCTCCCTGTGAACATAATATTCTATCACTGTTACGTGATTAATATTATTTGTTAACACATCAGTATTGATTACTTGAAAAGGAAAGTATCATGAAATAGGAATCAGGGCTTGTTTATTTCCCCATACACATTATACACCTACATCCCAGATCTAGGCATATAGGGGTGTGTAATACATACAGTAGACAAATGAATGAATAGTAAAATCCAATAGACTCAGTTGGGAAATAGACTAGGGGGATGAGAGAAAATGTAACTTCTTTACTCTTTGGAAATATGTGGCCAACAAGAGCTTCCTAGGAGAAATAGACTCCTTTTTTGTGTGTGCGAATGCTCCATTTCCTTACATATGAATGAATTTTCTAAAGAAGACAGTCCTTTTTTCATTGATATATTTACAGCCAATAAGTTGTTATATATATGATGTATACTTTTTCGGAAAGCATTTTCTCTATCGACTTTGGTGCATCTTGGAAGAAATATTTAAAAATGCATCTCTGGAGATAATTATGAGTTTAGCTTCAGGCATTTTGGAGAATATTGAATTGGATTTTCTAGGACCTCAACATTTACCCTTAGCAATTTTTTAAAATCATCTGTAATAAATTGTGTTTACCTCAGTAATAAACACCACCCAGTCCAGTGGGACAAAATAAACAAAAGCAGAGCAGAAAGGAAAACAGAGCTCTTTCCTGATGGCTTCTAGGATATTCTTGCTTTGTGAATAGCCTTAAGCTGCTCATCACATCTCAAGTAAAGACAGGACAGATGGGTTTGTTTTTCAGCTTCTTCCTCTCTCAGCCTCCGCTTAGTGATTTGTCCCCCTGGAGAGTTGATATATTTCTTATTTCATGAGATGCGGGTGTTTGATGCTCTGTATAACATCAAAATAGCCTAGCAAAACATGTTTTAAATGAGCTGGAAGTAACGCCCCAGTTGCCATCTCAGAATGAGCATTAAAAAGATCCACTGGATATAAACTTGCTGTATTTAAACTTTTTAATAGTTAAGTGCAGTGTTTAGGTAATTGAACAGATAAGAAAAGGATATTTGTGGCTTGCAACCAAGAAGGTGGTGATGCTGAGAAATCGAGTTGGATTTGTACTGATTTATCTATTTAATATCCTTAGTTGTGTAAAATAATGACTAAAGATAATTATGCATCTGATTCTTCCACTTAATTATTCAGCAATAGCAAGTAAGTTCAACATTGTGAGGTCCCTTGTCCATCTATAAAAGGGCTAAAATCTTCTAACCAACAGTTGTTCAATGAAGATTGGAGGTAATTCTATGAGACTCCTTAACACCAGACAGAGCTCATGATAGGTATACAACAAATGATAGTTAAAATGATTGGGACGAGACCTTTCTCTGAGATTTGTTTCCACTCTAGTTATGGTGATCAGATCCCCTTACATTGCATCCTTTCTCTCAGATCTAACACCGTATCGTTATCATAAAGACATTTTGTCACACAGATATTTTGAAGAGAAAAACTTAGTTCCATCAATAGATATTTGGATGCAATGGAAAAGAATAATTTCAGTTGCCTCAATTATACCTAAGAAGATGTGTAAAAATCTAGATATGCTTACTTAAAAGAAGACATTGTTTTTAAATGTGGTTTTTACAGCTCTCTTACACTGGGGAACAAAAACATTGATTTTCTGTAACCACATGTGTATATATATATATTTTTTTAATTATTTGCTTAAGCATGAAAATTTTTAAAAACTAGCTCTACCACTGCCACCTCCCTCTTCTACTTCTCCTGGTGTTGCCTGTGTGTTCATTTGGTGCAGATCTGGTGCCTCTTCTGTGAAGTGGCAGCTGCAGAAACTCAGGCACTTGCTGTGGTCCACAAAAAGCCCAAGGAAGGAGTCAAGACTGAGAACAATGATCACATTAATTTGAAGGTGGTGGGGCAGGGTGCTTCTGTGGTGCAGTTCACAATTAAGAGGCATATACCACTTAGGAAACAAATGAAGGCCTGTTGTGAACGATAGGTTTTGTCAGTGATATAGTTCAGATTCTGATGTGATGGGCGGCCACTCAGTGAAAGACGCAGCTGCACAGTTGGAAGTGGAGGATGAGATACAATTGGTGTGTTCGAGCAGCAGACAGGAGGTGTCTGCTAAAAAGAGAACTTGACACTTTACTCTAGAACTTTGTTGCTGTGGACCAGGACTACATTCTCAATTAGAAAACTGCAGTTTGGTAGTTTTCTCTATTGTTTTATTTTCCCATTCCCCCATTCCTTTATTGTACATAAAGTAACTGATATATGTGCATAAGCATTTGCATTTTTAAACTAAATGGCCAATGGTATGTTTTGATAGACATCAAATAGAGATGGGATGGGGAAAAATACTGGCTCTTTGCAAATACTCCCTTTCTCCACTAGTGGCACGCTCATTCAGCTCTTATCTTCATGTTCCAGTAAGTTATTTTGTTCTCACTGTTTAAGAACAACAAAAAAATAGCATAAAAATTTTGCTTACCATGTTAAACGGGAAAAATTTAACATTTTTTACAATTTATCATTGTGAAATAAAAGACAATTTTATAACTTGTTTAATGCAGCTGTTTCACATTAGGCAATCTGTCTTTAAGTAGGAATAAATTACTCTAAAAGAAATGAATCTTAGTTTTCCCTTCAAGACTTTTTGTTTAAATAAACCTGTTGTTTAAAAAAAAACGAGGAAAAAAACTAGCTCCTACAAAATCTCAAGTTATTATTATGTTTTAAAATAAAGCTGAATTAATCTATGGGAAACTCGTAATTTGTCGGAGGGGTTATGTTTCAAACTCTCTTTGACTTCAGATATCGATGGTGTTCAATGGGTAAAAGTAAGCCAAAACCAAACCAAGGCAGAATCACATCTCCGTATTGTGTTTCAGTACTGCACAGTCCCTTACTGCATGGAATTAATGATTAATGTGGAACCAAAAGACAAGCCCTTCAGGTTGAGACAATGCCCTATGAAGTCAAATCTGGACTTAGAGCTTGCTTCACTATTCTCTACCTTGAGGAGAATGTTCTCTGCCCCCTCTGATGAGCAGGTCTATCATCTACAAAAGATGGGGAGATTAACAGTATCGATTGCTTATGTGACAAGACTATCTACTATTACATGATAAACCACTGCATAACTTAGTGGTATAAAATAACAGCAATATAGCTGTGTTTATGAAGCAGCAATTTGGGCTTGGCTCAAGTGAGAGTAGCTTCTCTCTAAATTCACTCAGCCATAGTTGGAATATCTCTAAGTCTGGGAACTAGAACTCTCAGAATATTACTTCATTGACATGTGCAGCAGTTAATTCTGGCTGTTGGCTATGGCCATAGCTGGAACAGAGACAAGTGGTCTCTCAGTGTGGTCTGAGTTTCCTCCTAACTCGATTGCTGAGTTCCCAGGGTGAGTGTCCCAAGGAAGAAAGTGCCATGGAAAAGCAGGATCACTTTTTATGACCTAGACTGAAAAGTCATGCAGCATTGCTCTCAGTGTATTTTATTTTTTGAAATGGTCAAGAACTTCTATCAAATTTCAAACAAAGGGTATATAGACTGTACACCTTGGTCAAAAATTGGCAATGCTCTGGAAGAACATATGAGACAAAAAGAAAATATTGATATGCCATTTTGGAGAAAAAAGAATATGCCAGCCTATATTTCCGTCAGCAATGAAGAAGTAATCAGGATCAGTGGTAACAATGTCTATCCAGATTTCTGACATAGTTTATAAAGATATGTGCCTACAAACAACTAATCCTCATATTACCCTTAAAATGCAATTAATACCCCCAGTTTACAGATGAAGAAACAGTCTCTAAGGCACTAAATGATACAAGGAAAACAGCTAATAAGAAGATTTTGAACTTGAAATCAGGTCTTTCTGGCTTCAAAGAACTCATATTTCCCAAGTCAAATCATATGAGCATATGGGAACAAAGGCTTTTGAAAAACAGATCACACTTCTCTACACTCTCAAGTGACACAAGTCACTAAGAAGGAATAAACTTTGTTTTTCAAACATTGTGCTTATACTTTTCATTTTATTTGTTCACATTTTATTTTCTATGCAAAATGACTATGACTTCCCAAATCTGTTAACTAAGCGACCCTCTCACACCCTGAGACAGAGAGATATTGCGGTCTCAAGAATGTAGAACCAGAAGGTATAGACATACTTCTTTGTTAAGTAACTGAGGGTGGGGTGAAAAAAGAGAACCTAGGCCCTTAACGTCATCACAGAGCACCTTAACAAATACTAAGGACCTCCATTCGGACATCTTGCCATATAGGAAAAATAACCCCCTTCTGCTTAAGCTACTGAACTGGTACTAAATGATGCTTTAGATTTCCTTCAGCTTAATATAGTTCCTAACTGATGCCTTCTTCTTCAAAACAGACTCTTTCAGGAAATCGAATTTTTCCACCACAGTTCACAAAGATGGTCCTGTTCTTCACTCCTGTGACTAAAGAAAACAGTTTCATATTTCACAGGAAAATGCCAAAATTGTTTAATTTCAATCTTAGTAATAAAGGCAAATGTTTACTATGGTATTCAAGCAGACAGGTTTTAAGACTTCTTAAATAAAACATCTATAAATCAGGAGAAAGTCACAATAACAATTATCTTGACTTTTGATTTGTGTTCTTTTGTTCCCTAAGCATTTTGCTTTCTCTTTTGGTACTATCAACTAAATCATTATTGCTGAAGACTTTCCAGGATATTTCTGTTTAATGCACTGTTCTGTAACTAAATATGTATGGGAAATGTCACATATAATGCTCCCCTTTTGAGTTTCAAAGCTTATTGATATATTCAGGCTTTAAGAACTTCTGCTTCAGGGATTCCAAATTAGTGAATCATATCCCCATAGTGCTGTTCCTGCCACTGTGTATCAATAATGCTTGTTGACAACCCTGGGAATTGACTTTTAGAAATGAAGAAATTAAGTACACTATTCTGAACAGGAACTAGTACTAGATATTTTGTCTGACTTTTATAAGTTTCAGCTGTGCAAAAAACATGCTAGCAATGAATAATGTACCTCTTTAATGCATTAATCCCCTTCACCTGCCCATTGTCAAGTTTGCACCAAGTTACTGTTCATGAATTGTTCATTTCAAACTGAACTGTACGTAATTAGTGATATAAAGTTAGAGTAACTTCTGGAACCTAAGCATTACCAAAGAAATTGCAGACAAGATAATTTCTTATCTCAGTGAATAGCAATTCCATTCTCTCATTTTTCAAGGTAAAAACCTGGGGTTATTCTGGATACCCCTCTATTCCACATTTAACCTGTCCTCTAATTCTGTTGACTTTACCATTGAAATACATTCCAAATTCTGATTAATCAAAATACATTTACATTTTGGCCCTTCTTTCCACCTCAGTTACTACAACCCACAACAAAGCCATCAGCATCTCTCCCTTGGATTGCCTGTATAGAACAGCTCAGTTCACTGCTCTGTTCACACTGCATCCACAGTATACTCGAGCAAAACAACTGAATTCTTCATTTTAAAATGAGAGCTCCAATTGCACCACCCTTCTACTCAAAGCCCCTCAGTGGTGGTCCAGCTCAATCAGAATAAAGACCAATTGCCTGGAGGGAATTGTAAGGCTCTCTCAAGTTACCCCCTCAGGCTCCACCCTCTTTAACTCTTCCCCTTTGAAGACTCTCCTCTATTGCAGCCACAGTGGCTGCACATGGTTCTTTCCACAGACCAGTTACACTTTGCTCTTGGAGTTTTGCACTTGGTCTTTCTTCCACCTGGAGTGATTTCACCCCACTACTCACAGGACTCTCCCTTGCTTTCTTGAACAGCTTCCTGTTCAAAAGTCCATTTTCAGTGAGGTCTTCCTTCGCTGCTATACCTAAAAGTATTTCCGCATTTTCTAGGAACCCAAGTCTCCCCTTCCCCTTCATGATTTTTCTTGTTAAAAGTCATTATAATCCCACATCCTACATAATTACTGTATTTCATCTCTTCCCATTTGGAATGTGATCCTTATGATTTCAGGAATATTTGTCTGTTTTATTTTTCTGTTCCAACTTCAGAACTGAGAGGAGTCCATGGCCAAAGCGGAGATTTAATTAATATATCCTTAATACCCAAACACATAAACGTACTCTATTTCTTCAGTCCGCACTTGTATTAGTCTGCTCAGCTTCCCAAGACAAAACAACAAAGCACGGGCTCTATAGAATTAGGGTTCCACCCTTATAACCTCATTCAGCCGTAATTACCTTCTTAGAGGCCCTATCTACAAATACAGTCACATTGTGGGTTAGTGCTAATACATATGAATTTCTGAGGGGAAGAGGAGGACGCAAGTCAATCCATAAATATACCCATTTGGAGGCTTCTGTTCCTACGAGAAAAATGTAATATAATCTCACTCTTTATTTCCGCATATGGCAAACACATATGTGCATCGTTACGGGCTATTTCAAATCAGAGACCAAGCACAGAAAGCTGCACCAACAAACTGTTCCCACATAAAGTGTGTAGCTACAATTCAGGTGTGCTAAATATAGGATGAAAAATATCTCTTTAGAAATATAATTAATAAAGTCTGTGTACAAACTGGAACTTTGTACAACTTCAGATTAAGAGATTCAGAATTCTTTTCAAATTTCATTAGTGACTGAAAATCAGAGCAACAATAATTCCATCATAAAACCACATCCGATGGCAGTAGTTACGTCCTGCAGGGAAAGGGCCGACCTGCCGTGTGATCTTGAGTGACAATAAATACTGAAAAAGACCAGATCATAAACCATGCTGTTATTATATCTGGCTAAAATGTAATATTTCTTTCTAAGGCATAATAGAAGACTTTATATTAGCTTTCTGTTTCTTCTGTAACAAAAAGCCATAAACAGAGTGCCTAAAACGACCCTCACATATTATCTCACTAATCCGTAGGTCAGAAGTCCAGGTGGGCTCAGCTGGTTTCTCTGCTCACGAGGCTGAAACCCAAGTATTGACAACCCTGTGTTTCCTACCGTAGGCTCCGAAGAAGCATTTAATCCCAAGATCATTTCGCTGAAGATTGTTCACCAAATTCAGTTCTCTGGGGGAACTGAAAGTGAGGCCCCAGTTACCTTTCTGAGTGTCAGCTGGGAGCCCCTGGGAGCAAGTTTTATTCCTAATGGCTGATCCCTTTTCTTCTAATGCTTTCCAAGTAGCCCTCTAGCAATAATGGTGAGTCCCACTCAAGCTTCCAATGTATATGATTCTTTCTTTTGCCGTATCGCTCTGATTTCAGTCAGCTGAGGAAGGCTCTTCTTTTTTTAAGATTTTATTTATTTATTTTTAGAGAGGAAAGGGAGAGAGATATATACAGAGAGAAACATCAATGTGCAGTTGCTGGGGGTTATGGCCTGCAACCCAGGCATGTACCCTGGCTGGGAATCGAACCTGCAACACTTTGGTTCGCAGCCTGAGCTCAATCCACAGAGCTATGCCAGCCAGGAAAAGGCTCTTCATTTTTAAGACCTCATATAATGACGTGTGCCCACATAGATATTTCAAAATAACTCCCCAATTTTAATATTTCTAGTAGCCTCAATCTAGGCTGTAAGAAATAACAAAAATATTGCGTTTTGTGCCTGGACAGATTAATAGGACATTTCAGTGCTAAAGAAGTTGAGTATATGGCAGAATGTAGATTGTCTTAAATTTAGCTAAGAAGTTTAAAGTAAATTTCTTAAAAATAAACTTATTTTAAAAGTTTCAGATTTACAAAAAAAGATGTGAAGGGGCTACAGAGAGTCCCCTTACATCTCATATCCAGTTTGTTATTAGAAATGTCTTACATGAATATGTATTGTTTTCCAAATTAATTAACCAATATTTATATGTAACTAAACTCCATAATTTATTCAGCTTCCACTTCTTTTCTCTTGCAACATGCTTTCTGGAAGCCCTGCATCAAGATACGAAAAGTCTGACAACCCTGGATTTCCCTGCTGGAAAACCATGCACAAGCACTCTGGGTGGAGTCTCCTCACACCACTGCCCAGGGGTCAGACACATGAGTGAAACGAGTTTGAACCCTTCCAACCAGCCAAGCAAACAGCCGAATTCTACTGAGCAAACTTAGTCACTACCTCATAAAACAGAAGTTATCTTAACTGAATTTTAAACCATAGGATCACGAGAATTGAATCAAATAGTATTAATCTTGGGATAATTTGTAACAAATCAGAAGGAAAAAAGGACATTTGCCTCACCCTAAACATTAGGATACAGACAGCTGCAAAATATATCTCATGAGCCAATCTTAATCCCCTTTCTAGACCACAATATTGCTCATCTCGTTTTCCAAGTCCTTAGTTTCCCAAAAACAAATCTGCTTCCTTCCTTACAAGGGCCAAGCTTTGCTCTCTTATTTCTGCCAGAGGCAATGTTGGATCAATCGTAGACGGAATCTCAGGCCATAGTGGAGCCCTGGCAGCCACAGGCTGTGGAAGAAGCGGAGAAGCCGGACCCTCCCGCCCCCACCCCCGCCTCCAAATCAGGGCGGCCAGAGGCTTCACAGTGAAGAAAGTGATGTTAGAAGCAGCCCGCACTGGTAGAAGAGCCGTAATGGGAGAAATAAATATAACTGAGGGAGGAGATCTACAGAGATGGAAGAAACTAGCCAAGGACAATTAGTTGTGGCCATAGATATGTCCGTGAAACATAGTCAAAATCTATGGGAGACTCTCAGTTTTTTGTTACGGACAGTAAAACCTCAAGTATTGGATGCATTTAAGTCTTAAAGGGACATAAACTAGGTACATCTTTATGGAGGGCGAGATTAAAGGGAAAAGAAGCAAGGCTGATCTCTATGTACCTGAGCAAGGGCGTGCTATTTATAACGCAGTAATAACTACAATATCGAAACTTTGTTTTCCAGGGCAAATAAGGAAACAACAGTGAGACACTATCACAATGTGACCCACTAAAACTTATAGCTCTAGTCTGACATATTTTTAAATCTTATTTTAGGTCTTTAAGACAGCCTCCAAGTCAAGTTCACCTATTTTCTTCGTGATCGTTCTCTATGAAAATTTATGAACCTCCCCTGGCACAGAGAAAAAGAGTTTTAAAAGGGTTGTTGCTAAACCATATAGTGTGTGGGATCACCTGTGGTAATACACGCAGTTTTTCTTTCTTTTTTTTATTTTATTTGAAGCACCTTGTTCTCTTTGCTTTCTGTGTTTTCAAGATTTACTCTTGTGCCGTTGCCAAGGGCCCCTCCAGCTTCACAGACGCGCTCAAGGGCTCGCAGGCGTAATAAACACATATCACTAAGGAAAATGTGTTTGTTAAAGTGATCTCATACCTCGGAGGAAAAAAGCCTCCAAGTAGTTTTATGGCTTAATGTTGGGTGGCAACGGTTACTTTAAAACTATTATTCCACTTGATACAAGTGTTATTTCTAATAAATAGAAATACAAAGAAATTGGGGTATTCAGCTTGGAATTGATTAAAGTAGTCTATTCCCTAAATAAACTTCTCTCAACCTTGGCAGCATTGTATTGACAGGGAGCTGAAGGATGTTTTGTGTGTGTGGTGGAGAACTGACTTCCGCACTGTATGGTGTTCAGCAGCATGCCAGGCTTCTACCCACGAGATGCCAGAAAACCCCCAAGCCGGAACTTCTAACAGTCTCCTGGCAGTGCCACATATTCTCCGGGGCACAGAGTCACAGCTGGGGAGAACTACATCCCGATGGGATACACGAGTGTTCCTGAAATCAAACAGATCTTGCTTCTCATCCATGTTCTCTCACTATGGGATCCTCCAAGGTTATTTTATTTTATTTGGGGGTGGGAGAGTCTCTCCTTTCATTATTATCTTTACCAGAGGTTGGGAAGTGGGAATAATAGGGGAGAGGTTGGGAAAGGACACAAACGTTCAGGTGCAAGATGAAGAAGACTGGAGAATCTAATGTGTAACAGGGTGATCATTGTTGATGATGTTGTATTATAACACACTGAAACATGCTGAGAGTAGAACTTAAATGTCCTCACAAATACACACACATACGCGAACATAAATAGGTAAAGTGATGAACGTGTACAACACAGGAGGAATCCTTTTGTAACATCTATGGAAAAAGAAAAAAAAAGCCCAAGGTGTTGGGGTTGTGACTTGTGTACAGTTCACCATCACTGAGAGGCAGAGGCAGGACTGCACGCTCCAGAACCATCCTCCTATCCAGCTCAGCACACTGGCTCTTTCTTTACCTGCTTTACTCCTGGTAACAAACATCCTTTACATGTGTGTATCATAGTCGCCATTGTATAGATGGGCAAACAAGTTCACAGTCTAAGTTACGGAGCTAGTAAGTAGCATGCTATAGCATTTGAATGGCTCCTTTTATGCTCTGCTCTTGCAAACTTTTTCTTCCTCTTTTGTCTGATCTTAAATTCATGTTGACTTCCATGACTTCTCTCTCCCTCTGACTGAGAGAATTTCCCATATTTTTATGCCTGGTATTTTAATTATATAGTTATTTCTGCTACTATTATTTCAACTGTTGCTCACTCTACCAAATATTAAAATTAAAATTTCAGCCAAAATACTTTGTCCAATTTCTATTCTCAAAGCTCCAAAGGCAAGAATGAACAGTTCTTATCCAGAACTAGGCCCTCAACTTAAACATGACCAAACACTAAATCTCTGCCTTAGGAGTCATTCTTTCAGATTTCCCTTTTTCAAAAAAGAGTTTCATTTTTCCCACTTATTCAGAACTGAGACTTCTCAAACAATTTAACCCCTCCCATACCCCATTATCTGTCACATCTTTCTCTTCCACCTCAGCAGTCCCCTTCTCTATCCATGATATCAGCACAGTACTTGGATGTACAAACTATCCTGTAAATACTTGCTGTCAGCACTCAAGGTAAACAAGAAGTAGTATTATTTGAGAAAAATAGAAATTTTTAAAAAGATTTTATTTATTTATTTTTAGAGAGGGAAGGGAGGGAGAAAAAGAGAGAGAGAGAAACATCAATGTGCGGTTGCTGGGGACCGTGGCCTGCAACCCAGGCATGTGCTCTGACTGGGAATTGAACCTGTGATGCTTTGGTTCGTGGCCTGTGCTCAATCCACTGAGCTACGCCAGCCAGGGTGAAAAAATAGAAATTTTAAAGTAGGTTATCAAAATGTCTAAAATAAAGCAATAAAAGGACCATGATCATTCACAATTACAACAAATTTCTACAACTAGTGTTTCTTTAATCCTCACCAGAACTCAGTAAGTTGAGGTAGGTACAATTATTACTTTTATCTTACAAATGAAGTATCTAAAGCTCAGAGAGTTGGAGTAATCTGTCTAATAACACTGCTAGAAAATGCTAGTGCTGGGATTCAAGCTTCTTTATATCCCAAACTCATTTCTCTTTTAATGGCACTGCAGTCTTCCTACAATAATGTAAAATTGACCAGTGAACAAATCCAGACAAAGTATACCCAATGAAATTGGAATGACAAAAGGGTTTTGCTGCCCTGGATGGTGTGGCTCAGTGGATTGAGCATGGGCCTGCGAACCAAAGGCCCACAATTCGATTCCCAGTTAGGGCACTTGTCTAGGTTGTGGACCAGGGCCCCAGGAGGGGTGCACAAGAGGCAACCACACATTGATGTTTCTTTCTCCTTTCCTTCTCCTCTCGCTAACAAATAAATAAATAAAATAGTTTTTAAAAAGTGTTTAACTGACCAAAGATAAGATTAAAGGCATATTGCAGCACTCTATCCATGCCACAAATGTCCCAGTAGGCTTCAGGCTTACATTCATCATTCTATGATATTCATAAAAATGTGTAAACATTTAACTAGAAGTCAGATCAGTAGCTCATTCATGGTAAAACTCAAGATAGTTGTGCACAGGAATACAAAGAATCTACATAGTGTGTTGAACACAGAATGGATTTTGGAAGTAAGTAGATCTGGATTTGAATTCTGACTGATTTAACATGGCCAAGCTTTTTACTTAACTTGCGTCTTCGAACCAAGAAATAGTAAGATCTACCTAAAATCGCTATTGCGAGGACAAAACAAAGCAGTTAAAGTGTTTCATGCAATGAATGCTTGGTACTAGTAAGTTCTTATAAACAAAAATAATATCACAATTTAAAATTTTTAAATAATGCTTTCTTACTTTCATGCCATTTTTTAATGCAAGACTCTTAAATTTGACATAGGAACTTATGAAATGCAGACTTAGAACTTTTTGTGAAGTCCTGGTTTTGCTTGGTTGCTATGTATGAGTCCCTTGCAAAGAGCCATTCCATGCTAAAAATCTATCCTGTGTCAAGATGACATTTGCAAAGCATGGGGAGAATCATTTAATTGTATATAGCATTAATATGCATCATTGAGAGAAGGATTCTGAGCATTGCTGGTCTCCAATAAAAATAATCATAAGCCTCAAAAAAAAGACTGTGTATCAAGATAACCAAAGATCTCTTTATGCTAAATACTGCCTAAAACACTAAAACTAATAAATTTAAAGATTTAAAACATACAAGAAATGTCATTTGTTTTAATTTAGTCATTTTCTAAAATAAAAAGATGTCTGATCCATCTATGCAATTTGTTTCTCCAGACCTATTTTCTATTTTTGTATATTTATATATCTTTTATCTATCCAAGGTTGTTCCAGTTAGAAAAAGAGAGCACTGCACTATATTTGACTTTTAAAACATTAGGCTCTCCGATCCAAGGAAATTGACTCAAGCGGAGCAAGCGCGACTATTACTTTAGTGCACAATTTGACCCGGCTGGTAAGACCTCTCAAGTAAACATAATAAGCACTCCTAAGTCACTGGCCTGAAAAGAAACATTCTGGCCTTGGAAAGATCAACGCCTGGTATGGTAAAGTAGGTTTACCAGATGTCTGCATTCCATACAGTAAATCACAGTCTGCATGTTGACCTTCTTTCATGAATTTACAGCCTGCAAAATAAATGGTTAGTAATACATCTTAATGTTGAAGATGCACACCGAAGGCTTACGTTTTCACCTTTCTCTACATTTGGTACAAACAGCTATTATGATCCCTAAGGCTAATCTGGTCGACACCTAACAAGAAAGAATAAGTAAGGAACAGTTTTTGTCTGAGGCCCTGTCTGTGAAACTCAGAGAAATCGGGAATGGTCAGGGTTCGTCTCTAACCTAGATATGTGCCATCAAAGGTCATAAAGGTCATGGCTCAGCTCATCCTCTTCAAATTCTGTTTTGTGATCGATTTTGTCGATTCTTCTCTCACTTTTACAAAACATGTACAGTGCCAAGGACTGCTAGTGACATAATGGCAGTTAAAGCTTGGCTCCTCCCTGATGGAGCTCACAGACATTCAGTGCAATGTTTCCTGTAGTTCCCTTCCCTTGAAACACTGGGCCACTTATGTGAAGAAGCCAGACTAGCACACTGATGATAAGCTACTCAGGGGAGAACTAAATAATAGTGTTAGCGTATGTGAGGCCACTTTGCACTTGCTGGCTTAGGTTACAGTGCAGCAGAATACAGCTCCATTAGTGGTCTCAAGTGAAATCAGCAAAGAAATGTCAATAAAATCACGAGACGAGAGAACCTAAAGTGCTATTTTAAACCACTAAGTTTTGAAAGTAGTTTTGTTATGTGGTATCTTGGTCCCAACTGTAAACATTTTAGGTTTGGAGTGTGTGTGTGGCAGGGAGGGGTGTCACATGATCTTTGTTATACCTGCTTGCATTTGCTGCCAATAGTGCAAAAGCAGTGAGAGAGAGCAAGTAAACAAATGATATGGTGTTGTTCCAATAACACTTTATTTTCAAAAAATAGGCAGATGGACAGATTTGGCTTCCAGGCCATAATTTGCTAACCTCTGCTTTAAGTTAACGGCATAAAGAAATGTATGTCATTCCCATTTTATCGTATGAATTCAAGTATGAGTAATTAGTAATGTTGTCTTCAGAAAATTTTGTATTGAAAGAAACCCCATAGACATTGTTGTAAACTATGTCTAGACCAACTATCACAGTCAGCACCCTAGTGCACAGTGCAGTAAAGGTGTGTAAGCAGTCCTTAGTGCAGAACATTGTACAGTTTAGGAAATACAGTGTTTCATATTATATTTTTTCTAACATCATAGTAATGCTATTTGAAATACACTGACATTTAAAAACAATAAAAAGGAATAATACAATCTTTAAGATTTTCCACTCTCTTAAATTATCAAACATAAATTAATATGGACTTATACAAAACAAGCTATTTCAACCGAATGTTTGTGTCTGGTGAAATAATAAGTACATAAATAATATAATTAGCACCGTGTATTGATTAATAAAGATGGATCTGAAAAGATCCTCTTTTTGAACTCCAATTTCTTTCATCCTCAAAACACTACCTCACATAATTTTATGCAGATTATCTATTTTTCATTGTTCCTTCAAGTTATTTATATCAAAGAACAAATCAAAGTGTAAATAAATTACATTTAAATACAAATAACAAGCTTCTCACTGGAGAAAATTAAAAATAACTTGAGCAGCCTGGAAAACAGTAAGCTTTCAATGCTTCTTCTTACATGCTACTCATCTCTAGCTAAATTAAACAACTGACTCTACCAAAAAGTCTCCCCTGACTTCAAAATAGACATAACGCAAACGGAGAGGGTAACTGGTAAAAACAAAGACTAATTATTTTAATTTGAAAAACGGTTTCTAGAAATGTCTTTTCCCAGGATTCCCAAAAGCCTCTATCTTGATTTGAAGTAAACAAAGTACTTGCAATTCTAACAGTCACTGAGTAATTTATGAAGACTACTTCCTGTTGCTACTGGCACATCAGTACCCAGATGAATCAGTGGAACAAAAGAGAAAGTTCAGAAATAATATACTGAGGCACACTTGGACATTTAAAACCTATAATAATAGTTTCAAGCAGGCATTATTGATAGATACTAAAATCACTAGGATATCTCTTCAGATCACTTATTAATGACAAGAAAAAATGTGCTTTACAATGAAGAATTCTGGAAGACAACACATTAATTCAAACATCAAAAGTTACTATCACCAATAACAGTACAAATTAACATCTCACCGAAGATGAGAGATGTTACGATAGATGAGATATAGAGAACAGCTCATTACTTTATAGAATTCTTACCAAAATTATTTAACCTGAAACTAATTATAAAGGAAAAATCAATAAATAAATCTCACATTAAAGATAACATCTGAAATCTTAAAATGTATTAGTATCATGAAGGACAAAAAAAGCAGGAAAGCTGTTCTATATTAGAAGAGATTGAAAAGATGGGCAACTAAATGCAACAGGTAATGCTTGATCAGAAACTTGGTGGAAATGAAAACTGCAAAGGTCATTATCAAGACATTTGGGAAATTTGAATATAGACTTTATATTAGGCAATAGAATCAGGTCAATGTTACATTTCTTCAATGTGGTAACTGCATTGTAGTTATTTAGGAGAAAGCTCTTCTTTAGGAGATACTGACTGGGGTACTTGGGAGTAAAACTTTTGATATCTGCAAAAAGCTCTCAAATGGACCAGCCAAAGACAAAAGAAGAGATAAACTGTTAACAGTTGAAAAATCTAGGTGAAGGCAGATAGGTGTTAATTTTACTATTCTTCCCACTTCTCTATAATTTAAAGTTTTATAAAAATCAGAAAGACGGAAGGTACTCCTTCAACTTTAATTACTATCTTTGTAAAATAATCTTTAAATACTTTAGTTCTTTATATATTTTGGTTCTTTATATATTTGCTGTCTTCCATTAATGGGGGTGCAGACAATATCGACACTTTATTTTTCATTAATACTCGAAGATGCACACATGCATATCAACAATAAAATATGTTTCACATACAGGTTCCTGGGTTCCCACAACCTGAGATTCTGATGTAGTAAATGCAGAAAACAGCTTAGTATCTGGAACTTCACAAAAATACTTCAGGGAGATTTTGAAGCTCATACCTAATATTTTATATGACTTCCAGAACTGGTTGAGAGACTAACCTGAGGAGGCATTTTGTTGTGTTGCTGGTTTTTGCTTTTTTAAGTGCACAGATAACGAAGCTGCTGTCAACTCTACTGAGTAAGACTCTTCAAAATAATACCCAGAGTTTGAGTTTTAAAAACTCCAAAGAAGCAGAACAAAGCAAACAATTTTTCAATCCTCCATGAGATTCTGATTTGGACCTCAGTAATATATGAGCTCTTATGCTCATTAAACTTCATGGTAGCTTCCTGTCAAATGAAGTGTGGTATGGTTTGCTCAAGTTATAAATCTAAAGAAGTTGCTTTAAATTGTGCTTTTAGGAACAAAGGATAAAGTCAGTCTACAAAATTCAAGTGAACATTTGTTTTAGCCGATAACTTCAACTTCACCTTCACTGCTACCATAAAGATTTTTTATTCATAGTAATACTACAGCAAATTCTTTGTCCTTTATAAATCAAACAAACAACCATGAGGGATTTTACACTTGCAAGGTACACAGAAATAGGTTAGGTACTGTGTGAAGGAAAAAAGAAAGAGGATGGTTGTCCTCTAAAATAATTGAGAGGGGGGAACAAAAGAACTACATACAGACTGGCAAAGTTTGCAGAAGTAAGCATGCCACTTTTCAAGTAACAGATTTCACAGCTATTATATGCAAGGCAACAGATGACCTTTCTTCACAGCCCATATGTGATACTCTCACCCGGGGACCTATTAAAAGTGGAGCTACAGCACCACACCAGTAGAAGGCAGGGCCAAGGGAAAGGAGTAGCAAGTAATTCAATGAGTAAAGGGTGAGGATAGCAGAACACAGGGCTGGAAATTTAGATTGAAGCACATTACAGAGGACATTAAACTCCAGATGAATAAATTTAAATGTTATGTTAGTGGCAATGCTGAGAAGAAAATCTTCAAAGTCATTCAGCCTGTGGAATGGATATTATCTCATGGTTTTGATTTACATTTCTCTAATGAGTAACGGTATTGAGCATTTCAATATATTTATTTAGCCACTTGTGCATCTTCTTGGTGAAGTATCTCTATTCAGATTCTTTTGCCAATTCTAAATGGATTGTATTTTTATTATTGATGTATGAGTTCTTTACATATTCTCAATTCAAGCCTCTTACCAGATATCTGATTCACAAATAGAGAAGTTTCTTTTAAGGTAAGAAATATGTCCCCTAGAAAAGTAATTGTGACTAGTTGAAACATGGTTAAGGTTGTTTAGGCTTTGGGGGAATACTAGAGTAAAAATTCTACAATAAAAAAATGCTTCAGATTCTGGACTAAATCAATAGTGTGAGAATTTAGGCATAAGTAGGGAAGCTATTTCCTTTCTAAGTCCTATACCACCCAGACTGCAGCACTGTTGAAGCGAGAGTGCCTGTCAGCTTATATTTCAGAAAAGTGCTTTATTATAGAGACTAGAAAATTTAACACAGGATATCAGGGGGAATCAATTCTTTCTACACATACTGTTGCAATTTGAAAATCTTAAATATCAATCTCCAAGGTCATTTCCTCCTTCATGAAACATTTTGTTTTTTCAGTCCTGAAGAAATGTATTGGTCTTTTGAGGCCATTTATATCTGGCTTCCCTCTGTAGATTATGCCATTGAGTCTCACCTCTACTTTTATGAGAGGACTTGGATAGATTTGAAGTTTGAGAAATCTCACACAGGCAATTAGAAGTAATAAAGAATGTCTCTTTCACAGGGTAGCACTAATTTAATGTAAGGTTTGGAGAAAGCCTGGGCCTGGAGAATTACTGTTACTATCATATTTTATGCACAGTTGAAATTGGACTTCCATTATTTACTCAGGCAAATGAAACATACCCTGTTCAGAAATTTGGAATAAAAATGAGAATGTATACTTAAAGAATGTATTTTAGCAAAGTCCCATTCTGACATTTCATGTCCCTGAGGACCCAATCAATGAAAAATCATTTCCAAAGACACATTACAGGAAGGAGAAACTTCAGAAGAAAGTGCATTGCAAAAGTTATAGACAATTTGCAGTAAAGACAGATTGCAGTCATCACAAAATCTGCAGCTTTGGGATGGCCCTTATTTACTTAGCTTCTTTTCTACAATTCACCATCCTAAGTGGGATTCTGAAAACAGCTAAATCATCAAGAGAAGTACCAGTTTGGTTGTAAATGCAATCACCTAGATCTTGAGGCACAGGCTTACTGTATATGCGATAGTTACTCTTATGTTCGCCTAATCATTTGCACAGGTGCAACCACAATGTTGGGAATTACAGTCACTGTAAAATAAAAGCATAATAATTATTAAATACTTATTATATATCAGGTATTTTTCTAAGAAGGGTGCCTTTGTTAAGTTACTCCGATACTAATATTAGTATTTCCATTTTACAGATGAGGATATTGAGGCACAGAAAGGTAAATTTAATTGCCTAAGATCACAAAGATTTTAAGTAAGTTTGGCAAGATAAAATCTAGAATTTGAACTCCAGAGCCCACTGTTTTAGAATAAATTAGACTCTATTATCCAATGCATTATTTCCCGAATCAGGAGTCAAATTATTTCATTGTATCTACTCTAGGACTTACAGGATAACTACAATGAAAATAGTGCACTAAAGAGAAATGTCACCTGAGTATTTTACTCATGGGCACGTAGGGGCCCCCATTCATTTAACCAATATTTATCTACTCTGTCCTGTTCTGGAAATGAAGTTATAACCCTGAATGAGATGGACTGATGATAGGCTCTCAGGGAGCTCAAATAGAAGGATGGGAGGACAATAAATAAGGAAACAAGAAGGAATTATTTAATTTCAGTGCTATAAAGAAAATAAAATAGTTAATATGACCGAGAATGCCAAAGAGACGTGGGTGGTTTAAGTAGTATGTCAGAAAGGTCTCTTTGAGAAAGTGGCATTTGATTTGACACCTTGTCTGTGAAAAGGAGCCAGACTTAGACTAACCATTGGAAGAGAGCTGCGGACAGAGCTACAGGTGCACAGCAACAAAGGGTGGGAAATGCTTATAGTGACCACGGAGACGTCGGAGAACTCAGCACTGGACTCAAGTCATAGAACCATTTTCAAGAGTTGTATATTCATCATGACATAGTTAGTACTGCTTCGTGTCCCCAAACCTTGGTGTAGCAAAAATGAGCATTCACCACTTTAATGTCCCACATGAATTAGAATTTAGGACTTGTAGGGAAATTTCAGACCATTTGGTCAACCTTTCCTTAAAAATCAGTTACGGGTGACCTCTGAATTACAAATGAAGGATACTTTAAAATTGCAATATATTTTTTCTGTCTATGAAAGCAACTCATAATCAAGTAAATAGTTAAACAATATCTCTATGCATTTCTGAGTATAAAATTAGATAATATTAAAAAAATTAATATCAGCACCCATTGTTGCCCTTAGTCTGCTCTTTTTCTTTTTTCCCAATTATTAGCTTGAAATATATTGTCACTAGTGGAGGAATTTGTCCCCTCTCAGTATAGAAATAAAGAGCAGGGACAAAACAGATTCAAGAGAAGAGGCTGAGGAAAACTGGGTGAGAGAGAAAACGGGTGCCCACTGCATAAAGGGAGCGCACCCTGACAGAGCAGAGCGTATGGCTGCCTGACGTGTCGCTGGGGTCAGGCCGATGTGAGGCTGGAATTCCTCATGAAGGCCCAGGTGGACCTCTTTGTTCTTCAGTTTCCCACCATGGGCGTCATTGACTGGCAATGGCACAGATTCATTGGTTTGGGAAATACCGAAAGTGAAACCTTAATCTTACCTAGAAGATACTCAAGTAGTAACTGATGTTCCCATCTGAGAGAGGTTCAGCCTGTATCAATGCTATGTAACTTAATATTATTATATTTAATGTTTATGGATTGACTCATTGCAGAATATAAGTTTCAAAAATAGCAAGAGAGTGGTTGGATTTGTTCATTGATGTAGTACGTTAAACAATATTTAGCCCATGTTATATAGAAATTAATGAATAACTGAATGAATGAATGAATATACAATTGTGTTCAATGACTGAAAATATAAAATAAAAAATGCTTTGTTAAGCTATTGGTGGCTTTATTTTTTCCAGAGTTGCCTAGAGTTGAAACTGGTCATCTTTAAGTTACTTTCAACCTTACTCATTTATGACTTCAGTCAAAGGTTTTGGTTACTATTTCTTGAATAAACTCTGTGCCTCTTTCTCACTTTGTTTTCCTTCTGAGACACCCACAATTAATATGTTGGTCTCATTTATGGCTTTTATTTATCTTTTTGATTCTGATTTAATATTTATAATACACTGTCTCCAAATTTGCTGATTCTTTCTTCTACTTGATCAAGACTCCTGTTGAATCCCTGAGTGAAATTTTCAATTCAGTTCTTGTATTTTTCATATTTAGAAATTCCATTTAGTTTGTTTATATATAGTATCTCTTTGTTCATATTTGCATTTTTCTCATCACTTCCTGATTTTGTTTAGTTGTTAAATAGTTTTAATATGAGTCCTTGAGGTATAGTAGAAACCTCTCAAAAAGTGATAAATAAAATGTAGGTGGAAGTTAAAACAATAGCTAATATTTAGTGTTGTACACAGCATTACATAAATGGCTTTTGGTGGGAAAATACTTCAGAAAAATTTCACAAGCTTTTGCAGCTATTTCTGTGTTGGGAACGACCCTGCCCGGTATCAGAAGCTGTAACCTCCGCCAAGGCTAAGGCTGAGGGAACGAACTTGGAACCGTAGGCCACCAAGGAGACAGGCTTATCTCCCTGGAAGGAGCACTGCTTCTGCTACTTCATCCATAACTGGCCCCCAGTGCTTGGTCGGTTAGCCAATGATGGGTAAGATTCCCCAAGCGGGGAATGACCTAAGACAGGCACAATCATATGAGAGGACCCCAAGGAAGGACTTTGGGGGCTACAGCAAAAGGGGGTGATGGACCCTCGCCCCTCAGCTTTGACATAGCCTGAGTCCTCATTGTCTGCGAGAAAATCTCCTAATCTCTTGGCTGCCTTACTTCCCTTGCTCCACCTAAGCCTGAAACAATGACAGGGTGGTGCAGCTCTGTGCTGAAAAGGGCAGGTTCCCTGGGTGATCAGGCCTAAGAAAGAATATGTAAAATCCTGTGAAACCTGCTTTGTTTAGAATGCTCTCAATTGAATGATAAGGGTCCAAAGAAGAAGTAAGTCTGTTCCTTAAAGTTTTTTATAGCTGTTTGACCCTGACTCAAAATAGGCCCTCAGACTTCCTTGCTATCTATTGTTTGATCCTTACTTCCTGGCAATGAGTGATGAGCTTTACCTGAATTCTTATGCAAGCAAACCCAATAAAAAGCCTGCTTGGGCAGGAGAACGGAGTGTTCTCTCTTAGGGGCGCTCTCCTCTGGGGAAGGTGGCCATGGTGCTCCCCCCTAGAGAGAGTGGCCATTCCGTTCCTATTTCCCCACAGGACCTGGTTGTCTCTGTGTATGTTTTTCTTGTGTTTCAACGAGCCATTTGCAGCATTCCGCGGTCACTGCAGGTTGGTGGCCACGACATTTCTGCTTTCATGATTATGGGATTTTCACCTGGGAATTCCATAGTTCCATTTCAGATGTTCACCCTACAAAATCTCAGTACTTACTCTTCAAGAAAAGTAAACAAACTGAGGTAAAGGTAAAAATTGTCAAGATAGATTGGAAATTTGGAATTTGGTTCATGAAAAAATTCTTTAAACTATTCAAACTTATGTAAATTATTAAGAAATTTGTGTACTCAATAATTTACAGAATCTTCAAGGAAGGCAACAGCAGAGTTATTCATTCTTTTATTCATTAAATACATCTTATTAAATTTCTGTTGCTTAATAGGAATTGTACTAGTCCCTGTTGTAAAGCATCAACCAAAAGTACACCCTGTCTACATGACACTTTCTGGAAAGCACATCACCACATTTGCCACCTTCTGTTTAAAATCTGTCTCACTTGTTGATTATTAAGTTGGAGTATTAAAGTCAATAATTCTCTTTTTCTCAATATAAAGTAAAAGAAATGAAAGTCTTCTCTTCTTACCTCTCCTGAGAGCGGTGGCCATGTTCCCTTTACCTTCAAATTACCTGTATTTTCCAGACTATAAGATGCACCTTTCCCCCCAAATTTGGGAGGAAAAAGGGGGTGTGTCTTATAGTGTGAATGCAGCTTACCTGTCTCTCTGTGGGAGGGGGGAGGGGGGAGCGTGGTCACAGGAGGCAGAAGCAGGGTTGCTGCTGCATTTTCCTCCCAAATTTTGGGGGGGGGGGAGAATGTAGTCTTATAGTCAGAAAAATATGGTAATTCCATATTTTGTGCAATGTCTCACATTTAGAAGGTGCTCAACAAATTCTGTGGATTTATAAATAATACACTGTAAATATTTTAGAAACTATACTTCATCCTGCAAATTTTTGTTCATTTCCCTTTTTCTGTGATGAAGGGTTTGCTTTAAAGTCGCATTTTCAACGTGTCATGTGGGTGATTTGGTGAGCAGCAGAAGTGACCACCCTGATGCATGGTGTAGGTGGACCAGAGTAAGTGCATAAGAATGACCAGCCAAATAGATGTTTGAGAGACTGCTAGAAAGTGCAGGCATCCTGGAACTGGCTACTAGGTGACAAAGAAACATACTGTCAAATGCAGGAAAACCATAGCTGGCTCTTGAAAGCTGCTAAGAAGATTCAGAAATGACATGCTATTGGAAGCTATACCAAAAACAGCCCACTGGAAATTAGGAAGAGAATATCTTTTCTATTGCTACAGCCTTGCAGTTCCTCCATGTTCTTTCTTGATGAAGCCTAATGCCAAGGCAACATGCACAGGAGAAATATTTTCAATCCAAATCTAATAACATAAAACAAGGCAAAGGACTGGACTTGTACCTGGGAGGCAATATATTTGCAACTGGCAGAGAAGGTGTTTTGACAGGCTTGGAAGTCTCACCTCCTTTGTAGGTAAGGAAAGCTGTGAGTGAGCAACCACTTTTACCCTCATAACTAGTCATGCTTGATGAACTTAAGCAGTGAATATTCATTTGTTTTATGAAAAGGCATTACACCTGTTAAGGGTGGGTGTTTCTGAATAAAGGCATTAATTTACTTGTTTCCCTGCGATTCTACTACAAGCCAAACACTTTGCTGAACACTGGGAATAGTGATGGAGACGGGAATAGTATATAACTACACTGAGTTAAGCCTGGCCAAAGATGACAGCTATTAAACAATTCCACAAATGCTGATGAAATACAATTGTGACTAACTCAGGCCAAACATTCCCAGCATGCTATGATATACACTAAGACAAAGTAATTGTGATCAATCAAATAGCTTGTAACAGGGGAAAGATTGGATGCTTACTATGTATCCACATACGTTCCCCTCCTGATGCTTCTTCAAATTTAAGGGATAAGGCTATCTTGTATTTCTTTATAGAATGTCACACTCTTCTGCATTTTCTGAACTACAGGATGGAGAAAATAAGGGTTACACAGGAAATTACAGGGCACTGGAGAACAGATTAGGTATGGAACCTATTCGTGTATCTCTTGCCAAACATAGCCCTGGTAATTTTGTAGACATACTGACAATTCTAGCAATGAGAAATTCTTCCTCAGTTTTATGTCGATTCAGTTAATGTCACAGTCATTCTTCATTAATCATTTTCTGAGTAAGAATTTGCATCTGGAACTCAATATAGATTAATGAAATAATGGTTTTCAGAAAACTCCCAGGCCAGAGAAGAGAAAACATTATCAACCCCATTCTCTAATTAGTCTGTTGTGTTGCCTGGAATTCTATGTTGAAAGTGATTTTGAAGTCATCTTTACCCTTAGAGCAAAAACAATTAAAAGAGGTTATGTTATCCATGGACATTGGAAAGTGTATTTGAAATGTGTAAGTTATTTTACATAAAATCACATTATTTTTAGGCAAAGAATGTCTCTGAATAAAATATCACCTACTTAAAAGTTCACTGTTGTCTTAAAATATAACTTTCCAATAATACAATGCTCAAGTTAATGCTCAGGCCCTGATTTTTGTGGTAATGCAAGAGGTCATTGATCTGAAACAAGTCAAATCAAATCAATTGAATGAATCTGTAAGCTGGTTAAGTCACAGATCATTCTTTGCTATGCACCATTTGACCTATATTCACCCATAAATTATTATCCAATCTTGACAAAATGGTAGAGAAAATAAAAACTAAGGCTTGCATCTCTCCATGGGCAAACATAGTAGGCAACTGAAATACTTAGTTTATATGGGAAAGAGCTTGGCAATTGGAATCCTTTGTATACAAAGATAGAATTTAGTAATATTCAGTCACCAGAGGTCAATGAAAAGAGTATAGCAATGAAAAGTCAGGGAAAATGTTTAAATGCTAGTTTTACTGCTTCTTAGTAATATGATCTTTGGCACATTAATTAATTTTTTAGGTTCAATTTCCTCTGCCAAAAAGCATAGATAATTAGGAATTTACCAAACCAGGAAATGGTGAATAAAGGAATTGATATATGTATATACCTATTTCTTTTGTATGTAAAAAATACTAGTTCTCCACTTATCACATACATTTCTACTTCACAATTAATAATCCCAGTGTTATCTAAAGGAATAACTCTGCCATTCCTCCTAACCTTATAATGACACTCTTTTTACCAGGAATCCCTTATACCCTTCTTTCCTGTTAATTCGTTGTTTGGTGCTCAGTTCAAACATCTCTTCCTCCAGAAAACTCCTATGATCCCTAAACTTACTAACATATTCTCTCTCTGCAATCCTACAGCACACTGAGCCTACTTCTGTTTACACGTTCACTGCTGGCATATCTCCTGTCTCATCACCTGTGGGTAGTTAACCACATTTTACTGTAATATGCTCCCTGTGTTTTAATGGCCAGCTTCAGGGAGAGCTGTTATTTTCCCCTTATACAATGTTTCCAATATTGTTTTTAATTCTACTAAAAATGCATACATTAAATTTTAGAAACCGAAATACCACACATTGAGTTCCACTGAGAGATAAGTGGGACTGAAATATACGCAACCTGTTGTCAAAGACACTTCGCTTCTGCTCCTTTACTGCCATCTTCTGACATGATCGGTGTTTGCTGCTGGAGTCATTTGCCCCTTCGAGCCTCTTCTGTCCCTGGGCTGACGTATCAAGGCAGCACTGAGGAATCTGAGCTAAGGCTAGTCAGTGATGCTGTTGTTGAAGACAACATGGGTTTCACTTTCACCTGAAACTCAGGGTTTCCTCTGGTTCATTTTGCTGATGGGAAAGGCTGGTTGACTGTCAAAGTTATCATCCTAGGGGTATTTCATTTGGTCCAAAACTATTAAAATAAAAATATAATGCATTATTCAATGTAGCATTTATTTCCTTGATGGTGATTTTGTAGTGCTGTTCAGGGTTCATAGATTATGTCCATTTTGAACTTGAAAAAAGTCACTAGGTCTTATTTATCTGTAAAATGATAATAGAAGGAGTGATTCTTTCCAATGACTCCCATAGGTATTGAGTTTTATAATTAACTTTCATTTTATGGGAGATTTCATTCAAAGTCACCCAGAATGGTGCACAATACAAAGCTCTTACTTTAAGAATATATATTGATTGCAGAGCATGTTCACATAGCTAATTTTGAAGATACTTTTACAAATCCTGTGAAGGAAGCAAAGAAGATACTGTTTTCTCCATTTTTTTCACTTGAGAAATCATGCACATGGATTCAAGGCCAAAAATCAAATTCTTTCTATAAGCTCCAGGCTCTTTCTTCCTTACAGCAAGTTATTTTGGTCCACTATGATTCTTTCAAATACGTACAAACATAAACTTTTGTAAAATAAATGGTAAAACTTGAGTTTCTATATAAAGAAGGTGGAATTATGTGTCCACTCCAAAACTTAATGTACAAAGCATTTTTACTTAAAAATGATTTACTAGAAGACTATAAATAAACAACTCCAATCCTATCTCTTGCCAACCAGTACTTGCTGGTGTCATTTCAATACTAGCAGGAATCCCCAACCAGGGGTGCGCTGAAGGAAACTTTATGCAGTACAAACAGCTCAGCTGTGAAACAGCACGACTGTGGAATAGCTCCAGAGTGTTAACAGCTCAATTATGATGGCTGAGTTCAAAGAGTCTACAGTCTAAGAGGGAGAATATAAATTGCCACAATCCTAAACCCTTAACCTAAAAACTGCCCTGGTGTCTCATGTCAATTCTACCATATTCTATTGTTCAAACAATGAGAGTCTAAGTTCAAAAGGAGGAGACATAGTCCTGACTGGTGTGGCTCAGTGGACTGAGGGCCGGCCTGCAAACCAAAGGGTCACTGGTTTGATTCCCAGTCAGGGCACATGCCTGGGTTGAGGGCCAGGTCCAGCCCCCATTAGGAGGTATGTGAGAAGCAACCACACATTGATGTTTCTCTCCCTCTCTCCTTCTCTTCCCCCCTCTCTAAAAATAAACAAATAAAATATTTTTTAAAGGAGGAGACATAGAATCCACCTCACAATGAAACAAATGTCAGCGAGTTTGGTGACCATACTTTGAAAATGGCAGAGTTGGTCTTCCTGTCACAAATTACTTGTCTATCAACCACATGAAAACAAAACTTCTCACTTCTAAGACCCCTTCTCCCAAAGTATTATCTCTTTATGAAATCACCCCCAAGCTTGAGTCCTGAATATTGTTATTTATATCAGTTCCAGATCCAGATGAACTCTTTCAAGTGGTTTCTAAAAGAGACGTTTGTGAGTATAGTTTTTCTTGACATAAAAAACTCTCAATTAAAGAGATAACATTTCTTTCTCTACAATCACTATACAATGTCAGAAATGGTATACTATATCCTTCACCCCCAAAAGCAGATATTACAATACCCACAGGAGCTACTGGTCCATACATATCCTACAATATATCTGGGCAGAGGTCTCCCATCCTTTCATTAAGGCCCAGTCCTATACACCCTGAGAATGATCTCCATGGCTTTTGGGCTCTGACCTCTTGGCTATTGATCTGTCCTCTGGCTCACCCTTCCTTTTCATTAGAAATCACCAGCATTTACTGCTAGGTTATTTCCTCATCCAGCTTTCTAACTGTATTATAGCAAGGACCCAAAGGCCTCTTTCATTTCTTATTGCCTCTGTTCTTCTAGTACAAGCTGGTGGTACTTCTACCAGCACCTAATAACTCTCAAAATTTGATAAGATTTCTATGAATCTAATGTGGGTATACTAGATTGGACAAAAGCTACAACCACAAATCTTGTTAAGATAAATCAGTTATAATAATGGAATATCTGCTGCTGTAGGTTATAAGTGTGATGTACATTGTAGAAGAAGGCAATGCTCTTTTCCTGACTCAGCTTTATTAAAGTAGGTGTTCCTAACATCCTTCTATTCTTGACAATTAGAGAAAAGCATAGCCTTTGTGGTGTTGTGTAAAAGATGGAGTTCTGCAATACCCTATGCACCTCTCTATGCTCTGTATATGTCTCTGTCATGTCACAACATTACTCCATCATTATCATTTGTATGTCTGTCTTCCAAACAACACTGAAAGGTTCTAAATGAAGAGGGTCTCTTTATTTCTTTTAAGTTTCCAGCAGAGTCTGATACATAGTAACATAACAGTCTTAAAGGAAATCAGTTTGTTTTTTTTAACAAAGTCACCATCTTGTGGCATAATAAAATATTGTCACTGTGGCGTTTAAAATGGTCATTGGTCCTGGCTGCTGTGGCTCAGTGGATTGCAAACCAAAGGGTTGCTGGTTCAATTCCCAGTCAGGGCAAATGCCTGGGTTGAAGGCCAGGTCCAGCCCCCACTAGGGGGCACATGAAAGGCAACCACACAATGATGTTTCTCTTCCTCTCTTTCTCTTTCCCTTTCCTTCTAAAAATAAAATAAATAAAATTTTAAAACAATGGTCATTGTATCTTATTAATCATTGGCATAAATATAACTATTTTCTGATCTCCTGACTCTAACCTATGTAGGGTTAAGTAAAAAGTGAAAAGCAGGGTTTCAAAGATGCTCAGTTTTGATAGCTCTGCTTTAATCTCTGTCTATGTAATTTAAATGTTTGGTTTTATTTAACTGTATTTTTTTGTTTCAATGGGAAATTTTTCGTATATGCTTAAGACAGGAAAGTTTTTATTTAAGAAGGAAACCTGGAGAAGTTTTCAAGAACCCAAAATACAGAAAGTAACATAGAGTTTGACTTCTTGAGAAGGAAAAAAACATCAGAAACACAGGCCAGTTTATTTCCTGCCTCTCTTATTATTTTCCTCTCTCTCTACAGAGCCCTCATCTTATCGTTCAACTTGAAAAATGTTAACGATGACTGGCCTTGCCCCTTTCTATGTGGAACCATTTGTTTTAAATCTATCAGCCAGCTGACACAATCTCTATGCCCTGATACTAAAATGCAGAAGAGTTATCTAATTAGCCCAGACAATCTTTTATTCAACCAGCCTGTCTATGAATGATATTCTTTTATCATGTTTCCTCTCCTAGTTCAATTAGTTGTGTTAGTGAAACGCTCTTGGTTCAATGAGCTGTGATAACAGAATAGTACAATAGTTTCCCCCAGGCTCAGGCAGCAGCAGCACCGCTAAGAACATATTGGTTAAGGGATGGGCTATAAGGATTAAATCTTACACAACGATTGAAGAAATAAGTCCAGAAAGGAAAATGGGAGGATCAGGAAAAGGCTACTGATTGGCTTCCAGAAGACTTTCCAGTATTATGTCTGGAAGACTTGCACAGAAATGCAAATTTGGTCCTGAAGATCTGGTAAAGAACATCTACAGAGGGAATGGTTTTATTTTGTTTTCTGCTATATTTCCTTAAATTTGGAGGGGGTTTTTGTTGTTATTCCTGACAATGCACTGATGTACCTCCTAATGTTTGTGATTTGGCCTGATAGAGAACAAGGAGGATGCTAACTTGATGAACTTGATCTAAAATCCAGACATTACTAGTGAGTTCCATAAAATGATATCGCTTTTTCCAGTTTAACATCTATGATATGCATCAGATATAAGTGCAGTATCCTCCATGGTTTGTGCTTATATCACTTATCCCTGGAAATTCTTATGAGTCTAAGAGAACTATGAAGGTATGATTTATTTCTTTTTCAATAGGAAAGGAAATTAAATTTCTACATTAGTTTAAGAATATCTATAGACAGGTTTCTGAGTGGCCTTCTGTAGATTAATGTAGTCAGCCATTATTTATAGGTCGAGCATCATCACTGAAGAAAGTGCTGGACATTATAGAGTTTTGTTTTGTTTTGTTTTCAAAATAAGAGCTTCACAGAGAGTAAGTTTTCTAAGATATATGGGAAAGAGGCTATGGAGAAGGAGAATTTAGTGATAAATGTTTAGTGGTAGATTTTAATGTTTTCCAAAATGAGAACACAGAAAATGGGGGAAAATTAACTAAATTTTATTGTCACTTATGGATTTGTGGGATGTTAGGGGAGAAAGAACGTAGAGGTTAAATGTCTTCCTACGAATCCAATAAACATTGAATTTGCTTTATTTGGCTGAAAAGGGAAGGCTGATTCTTGGCAGCCTGTTGGAAGAAGAAATACTTTACTTTAAACAATACAACAAAAGGAAACAAGAGTTCCGGAACAAGCAGCCTCAGTTTCTGATACAACCGTATTTCCTAAAAATATGTTCACAGATTTGAGAAGATTGTCTTCTAATCCCACAGCACAAATGCCCAGGTCAAGTCCCATAACAGTTTATAGCACATGCATCTCTTTGTCATTTTTAATTTACCTTACTTGAATATGAACTGAAAGATGATATACACAAGTCTATGCTTATGTTCAGTGCAGAGTATAAACTAAAAGAAAAAGAAGTTGGCACATGAATGATGTCACTGGGGAAGAGATACTTTTTAATGTTTATTATCAAGCCTATGGCTATACAACATGAAAGAGTCCAAGAAAAAAATGTTAATTTGAAAGTAAAATAGATAGAGCATTATGTAAGTTATCAATCTTCATCATACTGAAGATCTTGTAAGGGCTGAAAAATCTATGTATCATCTATTGTATAACCTAGATATATGCCATGGGGGTAAAACCTGCCAGAAACAGGCACCAAAGGAAAGTAACTGCTGCCAAAATAAACGACTTGTGTTGTGGTACCACCTTAACTTGTCGTATATGAAACTACTTATTAGCTGTAACAAATTATTGCCTAGCCAGTTGTGGGTGCCCTATTCCTAAAGGTGTCTCTATCGCAACCACTCCAAATCACAGATATTTGTTCAGTACATTTCCCAATTCTTACTTTCACTCTAGTCCAATGCCCTTGTCATTTCCTGTAGTCTCACTTCTATCCCAAACCTTCTCCTGACCATTGCTTAGATCTATCGATAATAGCTCTGTCCTCTAAATGGAAATGCATTATCTAGTGTCAATGGTCAGAGAATTGCTGAACACCATGCCTATTCCCGGATTGCTAGTAACAATTTAACTATAACTTAATCTACATGGAAATGATTATTAATTGTATTACAGAGAAAACCACAAACCTAAAATGTCATCACTTGTACTAAAGCCCATGATTGCTGTTTCAGCCTCTCCAAGAAATAACCTCCATCAACCTGTCCGCAATTTTCTGGTCAATACCAGTGAGGTAATCTGTCACGTGGGTCCTCTCCATCTCCCAACCACCCAGAAAGAAGAGACAATATGCATGACTAAAAATTCCCTGCCACACTTTTTTCTCCAAAAGATAATATTCTGTTCTAAACATAATCTTTCTTCTTTTTTTAATAGCTCCCTTGCCCCACCCTTCTTCCTATAAAATCTTTTCACTTTGTGCAGCCTCCCTGGAGTGCCCTTCTAGTTACTAGAAAGGATGCTGCAGGATTCACAAACTGCTTAATGAAGCCAACTAGATCTTCAAATCCACTCTGTTGATTTTGTTCTTTAACAAATACAAGGACCATAACTAATAGGCATCAAGGCACATTGCAAGATTTAAGTTTGGTTCAGTCTGCTGTCATAAAATTTTAAAAAGCTAATTTGTTTTCAAATGAACATATATCATCATACATAAATTTGAATAAAGTGTGCAACTTTGAAAAAGGGTCCTGGAGATTGACTCTTTTATTCAGTGATAGCTGGCGGTCAGCTAGTTACATTATAATAAGGCATGTCTACTAAAAGTCTTCTGGATAGATAGCTCTGGGAACTTCTAATTTGCCTGGGAAAATTATTTTTCTTTTTTTTTTTTTAGATAACAGAAGGAAAAAGCTAGTAAACATTCAGGCCTCCTGCCAAAGGAAAATTATCTACGCCTAGAATGGACAAATTCCCAGCACACGAAGGTTTCTTTTTTTCATTTTCATGACACAGTCACATCGTGTTCCAAGAGCCTCTTGCAACTACAAGAATATTGTTGGATTTCTGGCTTTCCTTAAGATCACCTCCCCATTAACAACAAGTGTACTTCAAAGTCTTGGCTTCAATTCCTGTTGTGCACAAACAGCCAGAGAATAATTACGCAGACTATATAGGAGAAAATAAATTAATACCCATTAAGTTGTTGCTAATGCTCAAGAAGGAGTGGGCTTAATGATTCACATTCTCACTTACTACTTGATATAGCTTACCGAGTTATGTTACAATGTGACTCTACAAACAAGGGCACTGAATCACAGAGGTTATACAATTTGCCCCAAATTATAAATCTGATAAATTAGGCAAAGATTTGGATTTGTGTCAGTTGTATCTTATAGCATTAATACTTCTTCTATAAGAACACAATTTGCAAATTAACATTTATTTAACACCTCTCAAGATGAACTTGAGAATTAAACACTGCAACAGAAAAAATGACTGCAGTTTTCCCCCCTCACTAATCTGCTAAAAGATAAATAAAATAGCACAGCACTGTTCAAGATAATGTCTCTTGGAAGTATATTTACCATGTGACATTTTCAGTCTGTTTGATTTACTGTGCCTTCAATAATATACACTGATTCAAAAGAAAAATAGCATATGATTTCACCCAACTGTGGAAACTAATGAATGAAATAAACTAACAAACAAAATAGAAACAGACTAATAGATACATAGAGCAGTTGCCAAAGGAGAGGAGTTGGGGGCTGAGTGAAAAAAAGGTGTAGAGATTATGAAAAAACAAACAAATCCCCCTGAAAAACCTCTTAGACAGATAACCATAGGTGATGGCCAGAAGAAAAGGGAGGGTGAGGAGGTAGGAGAGAGTAAAGGGGGAGTAAATGGGGATGAGAGGAGACTTAACTTGGGGCCACAATACAATATACAAATGAAGTATTATAAAATTGTACACCTGAAACCTATAAAAATGTATTAATCAATGTCACCAAAAAATTCAATAAAAATAAATAAATAATAATATGCACTGATTCCCGCAGAGTCACACTGTGCTCACCAATGGTGTACTCTCTGAACCACTGTCTCCAGCCTGTACCACTGCAAATGTGTCCTGAAATGCTCTTTCAACTCCAGGCTTGCCCCTCTCCTCTCAGCTCCCCAAAAACAGTCAGGGCAAGGTTTTGAAAATGTAAATCACATCACATTGTACTCTGCTCAGAATCTTTCAAAATTGTCCTGACACACTTGGTTTTGACCCCTGGCTCCCTCCCTGTTCTACTTTTTCCCTGTTCTTCCAGGTCTTTACCATGTGGCAGCCACACAGATCGTGCTGAAATCCAAATCAGACACAGTTCACTCTCGCCTCAGACCACTTTTTCTTTTCTATCTGGAATGCTTTTCCCTAGGTTTGCACTAGTTTCTCATGTATGTCTCCGCAAAAAGGCCCACCCTGATTATTCTATCAAAAAAAAAAACCACAAACAAAACAGCACACTTGTATCTCTATCTCTTGTCTCTGCTAAATTTAGCTCCACAGTTCTTGCTACTATTTGAAACTGCATTATATACTTATTAATGTCTGGCTCCCAGCAGGATGTAAGCCCGCTCTATCTATCATCTATCTATCTATCTATCTATCTATCTATCTATCTATCATCTATCTAATCTCAGTGTCTACAATATTTCTTATATGAGTAAATGAGTGAATGAATGAAAAAAGGAATCTTGTCACCACTGTCATTCAATTTCACAAGCATTCAGAGCATTATAGAGGACGTTGTAAGACTCATTTTGTCCATTTGCCATTGTGTAACAACCATCTTGTCAAATTCAGCATTTATAGCAGTCATTTATTTTGGTGGTTGAAAACTGGGAATCCACTCTCCTCTGTTGTCCCTGAGGAGGCCAAGAGAGGCTGGGGGGCTGCCAGCTGTAACAGAAAAGAAGGCAAGATGAGAGTACCATGGATAAACATAGCAAAAATTGGGGCGTTGAACCTCATTACACTAATGAACATACCCTAGCTGTGTCTTCTTACTTGCATTTAAAACCTCCAAGTTTTAAAATCATTTGGATTTTTATTACTTGACATCAAAAGCCACCTTAGTTTACATGATATGTGTGGTTACTTAGCAAACTTAACTCTAGCTTTTAATCTAACACCGTTTACTGTCACCATACATATTAGATTTTTAAGAAAAAGAATAAAGAATGTTTAGCATGTATTTTAATCAAAGTTATAATTTGTTAAAGCATTTAGGGACTCACAGTGACAGCAGATCATCAGTTGGGTTTTTACTGAAGTTGTTTTTATACTTCAATTTTTTTTCTGTTTCTTTGTATATATTTTTAGTTTGTTTCAAGGAATTCCAGCTCTAAAAGATTTTGCTCTCTTTGAAGTTTGATTGTCATCATACGCTAGTTTGAACTTTTGGTTTTCTGAGGAATGTGATTATTTCCAAAATAAATATAAGTTCATCTGACTTTTTAAATATACACAGCCTAAGCTGTAATAGCAAGCAAAAGTTGGACACTTTATAAACATATGAGGAAGGTGAAACAAATTCATAAATAGGCACAATGAATGTCTTTTTTTCTTAAGGAACTATATGCAAAAAAAAAGGTATAACAAGAGATTTTCTTGGGCAGTAGATGCCAAATCAACTTCCTCCTTGGCTTGAATCCTTACTCAAGTCCAAATAAATTATATTCTGTAATCTCAGGGAAGAAGAGGAAAGGAAGATTAGTTCTCATGGAAAAAATGACATAGTTAAAGCAACATAAAACAAAACAGTAAGGGAAATACTGTGTGGGGAGAAAAAACAAAGGAAAACTTAACATTCCATTTAGCACTATGTAATACAAGAGTTGGTGATGGCATTTTATTTGTACTCACATACTTGACAAGTCCATGGTAAAGATGCAGTCATTTTTATTCTATTGAAATCTTCCACAAGTAAAAGACATAGATTAACCCAGGGATAATTATATTTTGATCCTAGAATCTTCCCTTCATGTAAGCTACAATACTTTGGTAGTTTATATTACTGTTAACCAATCTGCACTTTTGAAAACTAGGATAATGAAATAACATTTTGTTGTATGATTTCTTTCTACTAGTTATTAGTTCCAATTTTGGTGACAACCTGGTTTTATGAATTCAGCTCTTCTCACACAGTGTTTTATAGAACACTGAGTTTCCCAAATGCTAGTCACTGCTCAACCAAAAAAAAAAGTATACTCATATTTCTTTTAAGACACATATATTACAGAAATACTGAATTAATGTTAATCTGATTCTTTCCTGAAAAACATACCTGAGATTTTAACATTCTAACAGACATTTTATATATTCTCAAGGTGCTTATTTTCAAATTTATGAGAATATATTTAACATCTAAAGAAGTTAGTATTCAATGAATCACAGTTTTGAATTTGTATATATGTGTGTGTACATACATACATACAATCATCAGGAATATATATATATATATATATATATATATATATATACACATACACAGAATCATCAGGAATAGATTCACCATTCTAGGGCATTTTCATAATTTTTTAACCAGTTTACCCTGTGAACTTGAGGACTTGAGAATAATTCTGTCTCTCTGTCTCTCTCTTTCTCTCTCATCCCCTTCAATCATATTTGAGATTAGTTTTCATGTCAACATTCTGTGGTTGTACATTTAATACATTTATGGCAATTTATGAAGTCTCATTTGTCCCTATAAATATATGGGGCCTTCTTTTTTTTTCAAGAGTAGATTTTCTTTGTTTCTTTTTTTTTTAGATTTTATTTATTTATTTTTAGAGAGGGAAGGGAGAAAGAGAGTGAGAGAAACATCAATGTGTGGTTACTGCAGGTCATGGCCTGCAACCTAGGCATGTGCCCCGACTGGGAATTGAACCTGCGATGCCTGGTTCGTAGCCCACGCTCAATCCACTGAGCTACGCCAGCCAGGACAAGGGGGGTCTTCTTTGTTAAAGCTCTTTAAAATTCTCTCCCCATCAATACTGAATCTCAGAGCCTTATGCAGTTCAGGGCATCATCAACCAGTATTTGTTAAGCACCCTGAAAACTCAGGGAAGACACAAATTTATGAGACAACACATAAAGTGTTAGTTTCTTGACAATAAGGATGGCTGTTGAAACTAGTCTCAGACCTGGCATACCTGACCATAGGTAATGTCTTTATTCCTTAACTGACCAAGACCCTGGATGTTTTTAGTCTTCCAAAACCTTTGATCATATTAAGAAAACTCCTTAGCATGCATCACAATGTTTTCAAAATAACATAGAAATAAGGCATGCTGGTCAGGACAGTAGAAACAAAGACTTGGCATAGAAACAAAAAATGGCACTGGTTGGGATTGTACATTACCGAAGTGCTCGCTGATTTTGAATTGTTTGTCTGAGGGACTGAGCTGTAGGTTGCTAAAGGGCCTTTGAGCCACATGTTCAAAGGAGAAGTGATGAGTGTTTATATATTTCATGCTGAAAAACATTAACACAAAAGAATAATCATTTGAAAAAATGGAAATGTTCAATAAATAAAAGGTTTTGTCTGGGAGATTGCTGACATTTTTATATTGTCTTAATCCCCTTGAGGCGAATGAAGCAACTGCTTCCTGTGGTGCTGTGGGGCTGCAGGCAGATGTCACTCAGTAAGTTGTTCAGCCACCCTCTGATCCTTTCACTGATTTGTAACTCAAGTATTAACCCTGTAGTGGCTGAGAAAATACACAAATTTAGTATGTGCAGAAAGGATCTGGTCTTATTTATTGCATCTTAGAGTCTGAAGAACAGAGGAAACATTGATTTCCCATTCACCTGATGTCATCTGTCCGCTGGTGTTTGACCACACCCTTCATGGTTACCAAAATGCCCTCTTCCTTCAGCATCCTTCACCTGCATTTGTGTTTTACCCACTTCACACCAGGATGTTTTGCATTCTCACACTTGTTCTTTGAATTATAGTTGACATTTCTAAGAGCTGAACATGCACGTGGAAAATATGTTTTTCTTGTTAATGTTGATTGCCTCTCTCACCTAGCATAATCCTGATGTTGCAGAAGACCTCTTTCACATGAGGCAATACAAAGTGAGAAAATGAAACACAACCTCCCCAAATGGATAAAGAAACTTCTGATGTACATTTTTAATGTCTTCCTTAGTAACTAAACTCTACTGAATCATATTTCTCACTTAGCTATTTCCTTTCAGAGTGTGTAGCCATGTAACTAAGTTCTGGTGAATGAAATAACAGTTAATCACTAGAAGTAACTTAGGATTGGTTCTCTAGGGGGAAGAGAAGACATTTGCAATACTCTTCTCTTTATTGTTAGGTGGGGTACCGATGTTTTTGCTGGAACTACAGTGGTCATTACACAGGGAAGCTGGAGGATGAAAACAAGCAATGGTTGTACAGCAAGATAAAAGAAGTTAAGGTTCCTGATGAGTTTATGAAGCATTAGATATACTCAGGATTGTCTAATTTTTCACTTGTTTTACTTAAGAGAAAAAACCCTAGAGTAGTTAAAGGTCTTTTTATCCCCTAGAAGCCAATCATAATGCTTATCTGATGCAAATATTCTACATGTCTTCTTAGAGCCCATTCTGCCCTCAGAACTAAGCTATGTTATTAAACTATTTTGATGGTAACTCGCAAGAACAGTTTAATTTATGTCATAATCAGGTATTCACATACACATTTCTTCTCATGTATAATAGAGAAATCTTTTAAGAAACAATATTTTATCTTTGTTATATTTAATGTCTGTTTGGTATATATAGTGAATATCCATTCACTATTTGTGATATGTGGAAATAGAGTTGGGAAAAAAGTTAATGATATAATCATTACTATATGCCTGGCAGGTTATGAGGTGATTTGCATAGGTTTAACTCATTTGATTTTTATAATAATGCTGTGAGTTAAGGTTATCTATATTTTATTAGTGGGCAACTATAATTTCTCGAAGTAAAAGAACTTTTCTGGTTAATGGGTGCTAGAGCCAAGATTCAAATGCAGGTTTAACTGCCAAAATACATTACTTGCAACTATTTAGCTCTTTCAGAATTAAATACCTCAGTTTCGTGACTCTCAAAAAATATCAGTACTCATTAGCCTGTTTTATTTTCACTCAAGTAATGCCTTTGGAATTTTAAGGAGTAAAGAAAAAGAATAAATAAAATCAAGAAAAAAATATTGTGTTCACTTCTGCTTCCCAGTAAGGCCATTGATAGGCCAATTAAAAAACCATCCATGCTCAATGGATGCACTTTATGTCTTGTCAGGAACCATGTTCTTTCTTGCATGTTTCTGAGCATCTGTGTGGTGTTTTATTGGTCAAAACTTCTTGATTTTTATCTCTCTTTTATTCTTCTTGAAGTTGTGAGTATTAAGTGCTAAGTCCCACTGTGCTGAATTGGACATTGGAATTATAAATACATTAATATAAATCTTGATTTAAATAAAAATGGCACCTTGTGCAAATTATTTAACTTCAGTTTCCTCACATGTGAGATGATGATATAAACACCCACTTCACAGTGTTGGTTTTAAGATTGTATCTGTGAGGCAGCAAACACAGGATGGACATTAATAGTGTTAAATGTACAAGCTCCAGGTCACACAGAGCAAATGTCATATCTCGGCTCCTTCATCACTACCTGAACTGGGAGCACTATTTAACCTCCCCGAGCCCTTTTTTACCCTCTCTTTACAGCAAACATTAAAATACTCCTTTTGTGAGAGCTGTGAGATTGTAAAAGATAATTCATTTGAAGCTTTTCACAAAACATGTCACATCTAAGCATTCAAATGTTAGCACTGGTCATCATTCTTCAGAGGATTAACACTGAGTTCATATATCAAATAGAAGCTACATAAGTTTTGCAGACAGGCTTTTAGAACCTTTCTAGGAAACCTATCCAATTAGTGCAATTAATCCACCCTTTGAAGAAGCATCAACTCCACCTAACAATATAAGCATCCGCTCACATAATCCTACAGTGCTAGTTCCAGAAGATTTGACTGATTTCAAGGGGAAAAAAAAGATCTAAAACGATTAAAGATTAAAGTATGTGCTACTTTTTGAAGTGCATTTAGTACATTTCTCTGTTTCGATGTTTAAATAATTAATTAGAAAATACATTCAATGTAAAAAACTTAAAATAGAAGTTTTCCCAACATTTGACTCAATGTAATTTAGGTCATAAACTGATTCTTTACTAAATCGAAGGCAAAGATGAAAAATTCCATCTGGGACATTTATAAAGTGTTCTTTCCTTTATTTGAAGATTTCTTCTTGTGAATTCTTTAATATATTAAAAATTAATGAAATTTCTGCAGAGATCAGATGATTTTTTTAACTGCCACCACTTCAGAAGAACCCAATTGTTGCTGTAGCTCAGCAGTTTTCAACCAGTGCGCCGCAAGAATTTTTAAAATGTGCAATACTTGACTATTTAATCAGGGGCACTGACCTCTTTTCCCTTAGATTTTTAGATTAAAAAAAAAATGACAACAGCCAATACAACAATAGCCATCTGATGTGAATGAATGAAAATTAAGGCTAGTTTTTGGTCTGATCAGCAAAAAAATATACTTTTAGGTGTGCCACAGAATTTCAGTAATTACTTTATGTGTGCCATTAGATGACAGAGGTTGAAAATCACTGCTCTAGATTAATCTGTATTTCTGTATGATGTGCACAGACCCATGAGCAATAAATAGACACCAGGATTTCGAAGTTGTTTCATACATAGCAAGTCCAGTTAATAGTCTGCTCTGTCCCCTTTCTTTAATTTAATAGATATCTTATGAGGTTAATTCTGCTATCTAAAAGCCACTGAATAAACATTTTTTTGAGGCACATTTTTTCTAAGTTTCTCATCTGGATCGGTCTTTTGTGCTGGTAACTTATATCCAATCTATAACCACTGGTGTTATAATTGGCAAGACTGAAATTCATTTTGAAATGTGGAAAAACCTCAAAAAGAGTTAACAAGACTAATTTAGTAAGAATTCCCTTGCCATTTTATTTCCTGTAACTCTAAGAAGGGAGATGGCCTTGGAAACTTTGTAAAGCAAATTCTGGGTTAAATGAGATTTAAGTCACAGATGCTTGGTTAATATGTATATTACAGGGAGAATTTATTGTTGGAGAGGTAGTCTCCAGAAATCCTAAAGGAATCAACCAGCATTTCCCCACAACTGTAAATCTATATTCTAAATCAGGGCTGTCAAACTCATTTTCACCAGGGGCCACATCAGCCTCGAGGTTGCCTTCAAAGGGCCAAATGTAACTTCAGGACTGTATACATGTAACTACTCCTTAACTAGGGGCAAGGAGCTTGGCACTGCTGCCAGGTAGAAATAAGGTGCTGGGCCAGATAAACCAAGGTGGAGGGCTGGATTCAGCCCTCAGGCCTTGTGTTTGCTACCTGTGTTCTAAATCAAACTTCGTTTTGTAAATAGTGGTTTGAAATTCATTCATCCCTTTTAATACCATTTTATCTTGTTGATCTAAAAGCATCAACTAATTAATGACTCTGAACTATCATTTTGAAGTAACAAATATCACTATAACTTAGGTATGAGGATATAAACTACATTTTTATGCCATATTGGAAATGAATGCTAGCAGCTGCAAAATTATGTTTCTTCCCAGATTAAAACAATACTGAAAATAGTATTGTTTTAAAATCTACCAGATTGGGACCTCCAGTCAAAGTGGAGGTGTAGGTAAACATGACTCACTTCCTCACATGACCACATCAAAATTACAACTATACTATAGAACAACCATCACTCAGAACCATAAGAAATCAAGTTGAATGGAAGTTCAACCACTACAGAATTAAAGAAGCCTCATCTATCCATACTAATAGGAGGGCAGAGACATGGAAATGGCTGGTCTGACACCTATGTGTGGATGATAAAAATTCAGGAGGGATATCTCAGGAGCGAGGCGTCCCAGCCTCACGCCATTCCCTCTTGTGCAGGATTCCAGTGCCATGAAGATAAGTACCTATGACTTCTGACTGCAAAAACCAGTGGGGGTTGAGTTGGTGGAAGAAACTTTTAGAGTCCCAAGCAGTTCCTCTTACAGAACCTACACACAGACTTACACAGATTCACTCCCTCTGAGTTCCAGTACTGGGAACTTGCAGCTTGAAAGGTACCAGTGGCATACAAGAAGGAATTGAAGTGTCTAACATCAAGGTGAGAACTGGTGTACAGCTTTCCCCAAGACAGAAAGTTGGGCAGAGACTATTGTTCCTTTTCTGAACCCTCGCCCCTACAAAGCCACAGAGCCAACAAGCAAGTGTCGTACATGAAACTCCAGCAACCTGGCTAACACCGTTTGCCCTGCCCTGGAGATCCCCTGAGATTCTGCCCCACTGAACTTACTGGCCCACTCAACCTGTAAACAGTAGTTTTTCTATATGTATGGTGTTTTTGGCTTATGCTTCACAACTTCCTAAATTCTTTAAAACAAGCAACAGCTGACCTCAGCGAGCCTCCAGCCTCTGTACCTCTTACATAAGTGGCAATTTATGTCCTGGCACTGGCAGCAGCTAGCCTAGGTTAACAGCTTGGCTTCTCCTGGGAACCTCCAAGCCCAGAACTAGTAGCAACCATCTCAGATTGCTTTGTAGCTTGTTCAGAGTGGCTCTGGGAAGAATACAGGTGAGGGCTGACTTTACCTGCACCACCTGAAAAATCCCAGAGGCTGCACACTCAGTGGACAGCTACAGACCATGTCAGAGCATCACCACCCTGCCCCTCCACAGATAATCCTCAGCAGAGAGTGAAGGTTAGCGGTCAGAGGTCACATTCAGACATAGCAGCTGACTGGCCTTGGTAAATCCTTTCCACTGACCTGTCAAGCAATAAAGGCTCAACTACAAGAGAGGATGTACTCAGCCCACACATAGGGTGCACGTGGAGTACTCAGCTTGTGTGATAGGGAAGGCTCTGCCACTGGACCTTACAGAACACCTACTACATTAGACCATGCTACCAAGACAGTACATCATAGCAGCTCTACCTAATACATAGAAACAAACACAGGAGGCTGCCAAAATGAGGAAATATGGCCCAAATGAAAGAACAGATCAAATCTCCAGAAAAAAAACTAAACATAATGAAGATTAGCAATTTTTCAGTTGCAGACTTCAAAACAGTGGTTATAAGGATGCTCAAGGAACTTAGTGAGGACCCCAAGAGCATAAAATAATACAGTCAGAAATGAAGAATACACTAATTGAAATAAAGAACAATTTACAAGGGAACAACAGTAGAATATATAAGGCCAAGAATCAAATCAAGGATTTGGAATATAAGGAAGCAAAAAAACAGCCTATCAGGACAACAGGAAGAAAAATCCAGAAAAATTAGGATAGTGTAAGAAGCCTGTGAGACAACTTCAAGCATGCCAATGTTCATATCATAGGAGTGCCAGAAGGGGAAAAAAGAGCAAGAAATTGGAAATCTATTAAGAAAAATAATGAAAGAAAACTTCCTTAATTTGGTCATGGATATAGACATGCAAGTCCTGAAAACACAGAGAGTCCCAAACAAGATGGATGCAAAGAGGCCCACTCTAAGCCACATCATAATTAAAATGCCAAAGATTAAAGAGAGAATCTTAAAAACTAGCAAGACAAAAGCTGTTAGTTACCTACAGGGGAGTTCCCATAAGACTGTCACTGATTTCTCAAAAGAAACTTTGCAGGCTAGAAGGGATTGGCAAGAAATATTCAAAGTCATAAAAAGTAGAGACCTACAGCCAAGGATGATCTACTTAACAACGCTGTCATTTAGAATTGAAGGGCAGATAAAGAGCTTTCCAGACAAGAAAAAACTAAAGGAATTCACCATCACTGAACTGTTATTATATGAAATGTTAAAGGAACTTATTTAAGAAAAAGAAGAAGATCAAAACTATGAACAATGAAGTGGCAATAAATACATATATATCAACAATTAAATCAAAAAATTTAAGCAAACAAGAAGAACAGAGACAGAATCATGGATACAGAGAGTATTTAATGGTTGCCAGAATGGGAGGCGGGTGTCAGGGAATGGGTGATGAGGTGAGGGGATTAAGAAGTATATATAGGTAATTACAGAATATCCATGGGGATATAAAGTGTAGTACAGGAAATAGAGTAGCCAGGGAATTTATACGTCAGAGAATTTATATGCCAGAGAACTCATGGACATGAACAAGGATGTAGGGATTGCCTGAGGGAGTGGGGTAGTGCTGAGTGAAGGGGGGCAAAGGGGAAAAAATTGGGATAATGAATAAAATATAATTTAAAATTTAAAATCTACCAGATTAATTGATAAATGTAAATTAATTGTTAATTATTTTCTACGCATATATCTTAGTTTAGAGTTCAAATAATGGAACATTCTGACTGGAGTCACACAAAACTTAAAGAGAAATGCTGTTTGTATAATTTCATCAGATTTTAAGGCTTTATTTTGGAGACATCAACTAGAAAGTTCTGTGCAAAAAGACACAGTACATGAATAATTTTTTCTAATTTGTTAGCTAATTTAATTTTTAAGAGTTGTATGTGCATCTTTATTTAATACTTTTTTATTTTCAAATTTTCTGTATAGTCAATTTTCATTCAGTCAAGAATATTTCCTAGGGCTAACCACTGTGCTGTACACCTGAAACTTCTACAGAATAATATTAAATGTAAACTGACATTGAAAGAAATAAAAAATTTAATTATTTACAAATATTCTGTATCAGGAAAACTACTAAATTCTTTAAATATTCTTCACCTATGAGCATATTCTGACCTTTTCATTCCACATTGTATATACTATTTCTATTATTTTATCTAAAACATCCAGTTGATTTTGAATAAATTAATATTATGTTGAAGCTTCTTTCTGTCCTTGCTTCCATCCCTCCACACATATTATTACACTATCTCCCCCCTATTTTCCATCAAAAACAAAGATCTTTTGAATCCAGGCTGAGGACCAGTAGCATGTTTTGTTCAGGAGTTTTGAGCATGAAGATGAAACGGCCTCTGTTCTCACATCCTTCACTTACCAGCAGCAAAGGCCAAGCAAATATCAACAGCACTGGAGAAGCACGATGACTTCTGTGATGGAGGTGTAAGCATGAGTGAGTAGGACGGGGAGAAAGTCACTCTGACTAATGAGTAGAGGAGGATTTCTCATATGCTATTGCAACAGGGTGCAGCCAAGAGGGGGGACCCCAAATAGGGATTTGGAATGGGGTCCAGAACTCGGGGTGTCCAGGAAATATTAAGATGTCCTCACCCCCCACCACCCAGGTATGAGTTGGGGGAAGGGACATATGGAACAAGGCCATTGAGAGCTGTTTTGCATAGCAATAGCTTTGCAGCTAACCTCTGGTATGGTCATTTAACATATCTATAACCTTTAACTGCTTGCATAGATATGTTAAATAGATGTGGCCATGCTCTGAACCTGGGGAATGGAAGTAACTTCCCCCCCAAGATGTAACTGGGGGCAGGTTCCTCGAGTTAAAGCACCTGCGTGGGAGCTTGGAAATGATTGGTTCCAAGACATGGGGCCACACCTGCCCAGACTTAGGATAGCAGTCTAGTAAAGCTGGAAGGATAGGAGAATGCTGGCAAGTGTAGCCAATTTGGGAGGAGTTGGAAATGGGGCTACAGAGGAAGACTGGCGCAGGAATTTAAACCCAGACATGGCAGCCATTGCAGGGAGAACCACACAGCTGTGGCAGTGCAGAGGGAGGACCACTCGATCTTTAGCAGAATGGGAATTCCTGCAGCCCTGTGAGAGAGAATCACCATGTGGCTTTAGCAGAGAACCGCCACTCAGCTTTGACAGAGTGGCAACACCCCCCTCCTTGCAGCCATTGTGGAGAGAGAGCCACACTGCTCTGCCAGAGTGGGGACCCCCACTCTGCCCCCAGGGCAGAATTATTTTTTAATAATTTAGAAATCACCTAAAAATGCTCCCACTCCCCAGGAGAGATTATATAGTTAAAATGTGAATATTGGCCCTGACTGGCATAGCTCAGTGGATTGAGTCGTGGGCTGTGGACCAAAGCATCACAGGTTCCATTCCCAGTCAGGGCACATGCCTGGGTTGCAGGCCAGGTCCCCAGTGGGGGTCACGTGAGAGGCAACCACACATTGATGTTTCTCTCTCTCTCTTTCTCTCTCCCTTCCCCTCTCTAAAAATAAATAAAATCTATAACAAAATGTGAATATTGGATTAATGAAATAAGAATAAGGTCAGCAATAGCAGGAAAGAGGTGAAAGCAGACACTTAGTAAGAGATTATGTGTTTCTTTTTTTTTTTAGTGAGTTCAGCTTTCCATTCATTATTTATTTATTTTCATTTTTAACTTTATTTTTATTGTTTACACTGTGAAATCAATGACAGTAGGAGACTGAGTTTACGAACTCACTGCTGTTTTGTACCAGTGAAGCAGCCTGCAAAATAGAGTCCTATCTACTACAGTGAGTAGGAGGCGTTCCTTCATGTAACTAGATACGTATTTGTATAAAAATGTGTAGTTAAAAGTTTATAGTATAAAATAGCCCTGTATAATATATGGCAATTCTAAATTGATTCTTTTATTTTTTTAAAGAGCCCATGTAAATGATTAAAGGAAAGTTAATAAGCAGAATGTTTAAAGCCAAGAACTAAGAGGAATGAAGCCTGCTTTATAGGGCATAAAATAAGGATGTTGGCATTATTTGTCTGTGAGGGAACAGGAAGCAGAGGGATTAGAAAATCACAATCAAAGCAAACAAGGTATTCAAAAAATACAGGTGTACATGCAAGTTTTATCAATAGTATTTCTATCTCCCTTGACTCTGATGAGTTCTCTAAATGTTTCCAGTATGTGCATCATACTACAGCACATTCTTTCAAGGGTTGGCACCTAGCTGTGATCCAGCCCCTCACTTTGCAGTGTTCTGTTTATTCGTCTCCCTTTTTAGAGCTGAAGCAAACCTGAGAAAAAGACCATTTAGTCCATGACTGGATACCAGAAGACAAGGACAGATTTTAAATTTTTCTACTTAGATCAATCAGAAACAGATAGAATATAATGGATAAGTTCAAATACTGGTTTAAAGGAGAGAAGCAGTATTAAGCATTGGACTGGAGAGGACAGAAATAAAGATGGGAGATGATGAATCAGGAGTCAAGGAGGTTATCAGGTGACAGTACAAAGCAACAAATCAGGATGGAGTCACTGGACTCCAGGTCTAGGTTATCAACAAAGCAAGAGCACTGGGAAAGCCTTTTTACTGGGTGACAGCCACTTCGGTGCTTATGTTCATTCTTATTTTATATAAAAGGGAAATGAGTCTCAGAAGGTTTAAATATCTTACCTGATTTTACATGCACATGCCCATAGGTAACAGGGCTTTTATTCAAATCCAGTCTTTTTGACTTTGAGATCCACAATTGTGCCGTATTTCATACTGACCTCAAGATTTTAAGATATTTTTAAACTCTTTTAAAATATATTCACATTCATTTTCTGGAAGAATTCTTATGGCATGGTTTACTGGTACATGCAATGTTATAGACATTTTCTCCTAACTAAATATTTTTAATTTTTATGTATTTTACATTTCAGTTCTTGTTCTTCCTGTTTACATTTCAGTCAACAAACAGTTGACTATTTAACAGTTGGTTAAATCTGCACGAATTTTATTAGGGAAATGCCTGTTGGAAAGAAAATAGAGAAGGAGTCTGGAAACATTGGGAGAGTTAGTAGAATGTGAAGCAAATCCATCCCTGTGTGAAACAGAAAGTGAGGGAGGGTTAGGTAGCATTGTCCTAGACTGTAGTGCAGTTTAAGAGACTTTGAGACAGATCAAAATCCTCTAGGAGTCCCAAGTCTTCCAGGAGTGGGTCTGCCTTAGTAAGCCCTGCTACGCTATCACTGGCTAAGAGTAGGCACAGAAAGTAGCACCTTGGGAAAAACACTGCAATGAATCTCAGAATGTAAAAGCCAGAAATCTTACTCAGCCTCTGTCATTGGAGAACTGCAAGGTACATTCTTATGGGTGCCACAGATGACTTCCAAGGCCATATACTTTTTGTTCAAATCACCAGACCCTATCCACCCTATACATTAAGTCTCTGATAACTAGATGACATTATTCATAAGGACTTTCTCATGCCTCTCCAAAATCTTTTATATTCTAGAATGAGGTTCATGGGAAAATATTTTTAAATATTATTTAAATAGAAAGAATAATTGAACATCTAAATTTGAATTATAAGTAAAATAGAGCACAATCTACTGCTAACAGTGAAGAGCATATTTTCTCTCCTCAAAACTAAATGACTTGAAATACAAACCCAGAGGATTATGGATTTTGGAATGAATTTAAAATGGACTTATTTTTGTTGTGAGAGATAACATGCAATATTTGTTCAATTTATTCCAGCAGATGTGAGGGATTGTGGGATGAGGAACATTAATGACTTTGGAATGGCTGCAGTGTGTCAAGGTCATCAGTGATAACTTATATTTGAAGGGTTGCAGAATATGCCACCACTAAGTATGACTGTAGGGTTTTAGACCATGCCACCCCAAAATATGCTACTTCGATATGTTGATTGTTTTGAACTGTTGACACTTTGGAAAACAGCAAATGCAGATAAAGGTTCTATCTGAATTCCCCTTATCTGCTTAAAGACGGATTCTCCAAAAGAAGCCCAATTGTCCTAGGAGTTTCATCAACCAGGGAAGATTGAGACTAATTACAGGAGAGGAAATTAGAAACTGATTATGTAATGGGGTATAGGCTGAGAGGCCCTAGGGCCCCCCACAAGCCTAGCTGGAAGGCTGGGAAAAGCAGCAGCACAGGGATTAGGAGTTATTTTTGCATATCAGTAGCGGCAGGCTAACTTCATAGCCTGCACAGAGACAGGGAGATGGGCCTGACTTTGACCCCTGCTTGATGCAGCTGGGAGGCAGCTCCCCATTGTCACAGTGCCTGTGTGAGAGCTTGGAGATGGTTCTCTCCCCGCCATGGGGCCATGCCTGCCCAGACTAACTATGTGTAGTAGCCAAGAAAGGCAGATAATTTGGGAATGCTGGCAGGTGTACCCAGTTGTAGGAGAAGTCAGAAATGGGGTTATGGAGGAGGTTCCAGGCTGGGATTTAAAGAAAAAGATGGGCCTCCATGTGGGACAGGGACAATGCAGGCAGAAAAGGGGTGAAAAGACTCTCACTGGCAGGCCATGAGGAAGTGCTGTGTGATTTTGGATTAAGAACTGGAGATTTCAGAGACACAGTTGATGGTGCTGGGGACTGCTGGAGACCTGCCCAGGGGAACGCGGATTACTGCAAGGAACCAGGAGAAGTGAGTTGCAGACTTCTGTTTTTTTCTTCTGAAAAATAGTACTTCTGACTGGCATGCTCTGAGACTGGCCCTACTGGGCAAAGGAGGAGGGCAGGACTGTATGTTTGTGCGTGTATCTTTGTTTCTAAACAGAATGAGGTTTAGCGGTAGAATTCCACCATTTTTCTAAACCTGTATAACTTTTAATTAAAAAGCTCCTTCCCTTTTTACCAAGCTCTGGCACTGAGAGCCACAATTCCTACCTGTGGCAAGCAAAGAAGAACCATAGTACAAAAGACCCTGGGGCATGGGGGATTGTTTCTTTAACAATACCACACTCAGGCAAACTTCATACACTCCCCTGAAAGCCTACATCCTCTGCCCTTTCCCTATTAAGATTGTATTTAAGCCTGAATTCTAAGCCACCATAAGGAGTTACTCATTTTCCCTGGTTACCTCCCATGAATTCATGAGGTTTACATGTTAATAAATGTGTTCATTTTTCTCTTGTTAACCTTTAGTCTCAACTAAAAACTCAATGTTAGAGGGAAAAATATTTTTTACTGTCCTACACATGCAATCTGTATAATGACCGTGGTAGAAAGAGATTATTAGTCTACTTTAATAGATGAAGAAATTAGGGGCTCAGAACCACTACCCAGGCTCAGAGATTAGGAAACGTCAAAGGAGATTCCATCATAAATCTGTGTAGTTCTAAGTCCTGTATCTTTTCAAGTACAGATATTTTGATTTGTTTGTAAAAGATTTTCCAAGTAACTTGTGTATTTTCAGTATATTTTCAGACCTATTTTATAGACTGCAAATATATATATACTGCACATTTCTATCAAGGAGTTTTTAATCAAGTTGGGAGAGATAATACTGTACCCAAAGAGCTATAAAACAAACCCACTTGTGTATTATATGACTATTAAATACAATAAGTACTATGAGCCAAAGCTACTGCTAGGGGCTCTATGATAGATTAGGTGCATGCAGAATAGAAAGTGGAAGGTGTTTTTGATTAGTTTTCTTAGTTTGACCAGACAGATGTAACACTGTAGGGTAAGTGGAGGCAGTCTGGCTTCCTTACCCTCGGGTCTGGGTAACTAAGGAAGGCAGTGTTCCCATAGTCGTGAAGGGCCCTGATAAGTAGTGTTCTCATGGCCTTGAGACTGTGTCTGATAAACTGTTCCCATAACATGAAATGGGCTCGCATGTGCAGAATTGTGTTATATTATGTAATGTTCTGGCATTTTTTCCAGCTTTGTTCCCTGCTAGTACTTAAAACAAGTAGAAGTTTCTCACTAGAAAGGCACACAGCTTGCAGCATGTATGGTTTGTCCACCCATGAATTAAGGTATGTCAAGCATCCCCATGGCTCTGTGCATTTTCTTCCATCTCCTGGAAATGAGAGTGGATCTGCTTGGATTTGATCGGCTACAACACAAACATAATACCACAAACCTGGTGACATATAAACATAAGACATTTTTTTCTCACCTTTCTGGTGGCTACAAGCTCAAGATCAAGAAGCCAACATGGTTAGGTGGGGTCCCTCTTCTTGATTCCAGACTTCTCCTCATGTCCTCATATGGTGGAAGCAATAGAGATCTTCCCGGAGCCTCTTTTATAAGGCACTAAACCCATTTGTGAAAGACCTATCTTCGTGATTTAAGCACCTCTCAAATGCCACACCTTCTAATACCATCAACTATGTGGATTAGGATTTTGACATGAATACTTTTGGAGGGGATACAAATATTCAGATCACAGCAATAATGATTAAATGTTGGATTTAAGATGCCCAAGATTGAATTCTACCTCTAATATTTAATTTCACAGTTATCTTAAATTACTCTGTATAAATCTCATTTTCTGTATCTTCAACATGGGGTAACTAATATGCCCTTCACTGTGTTGTGACAAGATAAGATAGCAAAATGCATGGGAAAACAAGAAGAAAATATGTAGTCTAAATACAAAAGACATTAATATAGGCGATGAGATTTGCATTTTATGTGAATGCCAAATTCTAGTCATATTTAAAGTAGATAACAACATTTAACCAAACTCACAGTTTTCCAAAAAAAAAAAAAAAACCATCAAAACTATTTGTTCTTGAATTTTAGATTCTTCTTTGAATTTTATGATTCATCAGTCTTCAAAATATTTGTGTAGCTCACTGATGTCCAAGAGATAACAAAGCTCTTAAGTAAGATTTCTAAACTTTGGAAAGAAACAAAATCCTAACTCTATCCAAAAGAAACCTAAAAATAAAACATGTGAAGAGAAAAGCATATTTTTGGAACAGAAAGTACCCATAAAATTCACATGAATAAACTATATTTCAAAAAATCAATTCCAAGAATTTATTTATTTACTTATTTATATTTTTTGTTTGCTTTATTACAGTTGGCCCATTTTTTTTCCTTTTGCCCCCTCCAACCAACTCACTTCTCTCACCCACAGTCAATCCCCTCTCCATTGTCCATGTCCATGAGTCATTCATTCATATAAGTTCTTTGACTAATCCCTTCCCCTTCCTTCAACCATTCTACACTCCCTCCTTAAGCTACAATCTGTCCCATGTTTCCATGTCTCTGGTTCTATATTCTCATTAGCTTATTTTGTTATTAGATTACAGTTTTAAGTGAGATCTAATGGTATTTGTCTTCTGCCAACTGGCTTATTCACTTAAAATTATATTCCCTAGTTCCGTCCATGCTATCACAAAACTTAGGACTTCCTTTTTCCTTTCTGCTACAGAGCATTCCATTGTGTAAATGTACCAGTTCATTAATCCACCTATCTACTGATGGGCACTTGAGCTATTTCCAACATTTAGATATTGTAAACAGTGCTACTATGAACGTAAGTGTGCATAAGTTCTTTTGAATTGGTGTTTCAAGATTCTTAGGGTATATTCCCAGCAGTGGAATCACAGTGGTTCATAAGGCCATTCCATTTTTAATTTTTTGATGAAATTCCATACTGTTTCCCACAGTGGCTGCACCAGTCTGCATTCCCACAGTGCACTACAGTTCCCCCTTCTCCACATCCTTTCCAGAACTTTTTTTATTGATTGGTTATTTGTTGTTTTATTAATGATAGCCATTCTGACATGTATGACGTGATATCTCATTGTGGTTTTAATTTGTATCACTCTGATGGCTAGTGATGTTGAGCATCTTTTCATATGTCTCTGGGCCATCTGTTTGTCCTCCTTGGAGAAGTATTTATTCTGGTCCTTTGCCCATTTTTCAATTGTGTTGTTTGTCTTCCTGGTATTGAGTCATATGTGTTCTTTAAATATTTTGGAGATTAGAGACTAGAGTTTATTTTTGGGTTCTCTATTTTGTTCCATTGATATATATATATATTCATATGCCAATACCAGACTGTTTTGATTACATTAGCCTTGTTTGAGGTCAGGTATTGTTATCCATCCTACTTTGATCTTTCTCAAGATTGCTGAGTCAATTCTGGGTCTTTTTTGGTTTCATATAAATTTTTAGAATATTTGTTCTAGATCTGTGAAATATAGATCTAGATTTCTATAGAATTTAGAAATCTAGATTCTAGACAGGAGTTGTGTTGAATCTATAGATACTTTGGGTAGTGTGGACATTTTAATGATGTTAATTCTTCCTATCCATGCACACGATTTATGTTTCCATTTACTTGTATCTTCCTTACTTTCTTTCTTCAGTGTTCTATAGATTTCCAAGTGCAGGTCTTTTACCTCCTTAGTTAAATTTATTCCTAGGTACTTTATTTTTCTTGTTGGCATAGTAAATGGGATTTTTTTTCTCTTAGTTTCTCTTATTGATGGTTAGTTGTTGGTGTACAAAAATACCATCAATTTATGAACATTGACTTTGTATCCTGCTATTTTGCCAAATTCACTTATTAGGTTGAGTAGTTTTTTGGCGGAGACTATAGGGTTTTTTATGTACGCTATCATGTTATGATACTATGTCAAACAATCTATAGATTCAATGCAATTCCCATTAAAATACTAATGGCATATTTCACTAATCTAAAAAATATTCCAAAAATTTATATGGAACCATAAAAGACCCTGAACAGCCTTAGCAATTTTGAGAAAGAAGAACAAAGTTGGAAGGATCATAATACCTGATATGAAACTATACTGCAAGGCCACTATAATCGAAAGAGTCTGATACTACATGAGAATGGCCACATAAATCAATGGAACAGAATAAAGAAAGCAGAAATAAACCCATGTCTCTATGGTCTATTAATATTCAACAAAGGGGGCAAAAGCATACAATGGAGTAAAAACAGTCTCTTCAATAAATGGTGTTGGAAGAACTAGGCTGGTACATTCAAATAAATCAAACTAGACCACCAATTTCAACCATACATCAGAATAAACTCAAAATGGTTACAGGACTTAAATATAAATTGTGATACCAAATCCAAGAATTCTGATTGGAATGCATTCTTGGAAAAATGGAGGTTGAGTTTTTAATAAGAGGAGCATGAAACCCTTTGATAATTTAAAAATTGTTCTTTGCTATTTAATATATACTAGTATGTTGGGGGGCTCCACCCTCAGGGCCCCCCTGGCCACCACAGATGAGAATAAGTCTACCAAGACATGATCTGCTTGGGGAGGAAAGATAGCCGATCTCTCAAAGGAGAAGGACCAAAGCCTTTTCCTCAATGGGCTTCTATTGGGTTCATTTTACACAGGAATACAGGTAAAGCTCATTAGTCATTGTCAGGTAGTAAGGATCAAACAATAGATAACACACAAAGAACTCTGAGGGCCTATTCTGAGTCAGGGTCTATTAGCTAAAGGGCTATAAATCTTTGGGAAACACACAGATTTCCCGCTCAGAGCCTTATCATTTAATTAAGAACATTTTTAGCAAAGTAGGTTTCACAGGAGTTTATGTATTCTTTCTTAGGCCTGATCACCCAGGGAGCCTGCCCTTTCCAGCACAGGGCTGCACCATCCTCTGTCATTGTTTCAGGCTTAAGTCAGGCAGGGGAAGTAAGGCAGCCAAGAGATTAGGAGACTTCTCGCAGAATGTGGCCTCAGGCTTTGTCAAAGTGAAGGGGCAAGGGTCCATTACCCACTTTTGCTGTAGCCCTTGAAGTCCTTCTTTGGAGGCCTCCCACGTGATCGTGCCGGTCTTAGATCTTTCCCTCCTTGGGGAATCTTACCCATCATTGGCTAACCGACCAAGCATTGGGGGCCAGTTATGGATGAAGTAAAAGGAGCAGAAGCGGTGCTCCTGCCAGGAAGATAAGCTTTGTCTCCTTAGTGGCTTATGGTCCGAAGGTCTCCCACTCAGCCTTAACCTTGGGGGGGTTACAGCTTCTGAAATCAGGCAGGGTGGTTCCCAACACTAGCACCTTAATATTTATTAACACATTTAGTTTTGAGAACAACCCTAGAGGACAGTTGTTGCCTCTTTACTGATGAGGAAACCTAAACTCAGAGGGCTAAGTGACTTGCTAAATGTAGACATATGACACAGTCAGACCCCAATATCCTTGTTTTTAGCCATAGAGTTTATTATATCCTATTTATTATATTATATCCTAGTTCACCTTCTAGGAACATATTAGTACCTCTTTGAACCTACTGTGCTCAAACAGTGCAGCACACACCCTATTCATGGACACTTTCCCTTTGCCTGGAAGGTTCCTGCTGCATATATCCACAAAGCATGCCCCTTCTTTCCTTTTACTTCCCATACAGACACCTCCCAAGAGCACTTCCTTGACTACCCTAATGTGTGTTACCTTTATAGGTTTATTGGCTTTAGTCTATCTTTCCAAGTATTTTGATAAACAGAGTCTAAACCAGTGATTGGTGTAATGAAAATACTTAATACATGTGTTGAATGAGTAGGCCATCATGAACCAAATGTTATGCTAGCAGCTTTGAATATAGTATTTCATTTATTCTTAAAACAATTCTTCTAGGCTTGTATTATCATTATTTCACTTTCTTTTTTTTAAATATTTTATTTACTTATTTTTAGAGAGGGAAGGGAGGGAGACAGAGAGAGAGAGAGAGAGAAAGAGAGAGAGAGAAACATCAATGTGCGGTTGCTGGGGGTTATGGCCTGCAACCCAGGCATGTGCCCTGGCTGGGAATCGAACCTGGGACACTTTGGTTCCCAGCCCGTGCTCAATCCACTGAGCTACACAAGCCAGGGCCATTATTTCACTTTCACATGGGGAAGCAGATTCAAATATGTCAACTTTAACAGATGAACATAAGTACTTAGTATTTGAGATAGGATTGAATCAAGATCCATGATTATAGAGTTCCAACTTTTCCCATTGCTCTGCTGCCTTTCTAATTACTTTAAATAAAAAGTCAGGAAAATGAAGATTTTATCTGTACTGAAAGCCATCATTTCATAGCATGACAATATGTTATAGTATAAACTATCTATTAAATTAAGTCTGTGGTTTTGCAAGGGTGTATCTCCATAGTCTTACAATCAAAGCTCTGATTGTTTTCTTCTAATATACTTTTCTCTCTCTTAGTAAGTCTACTGAGATATGCAATTTAAGATCTTCATTAAAAAATAATGTGTAATTTCTTGGAGCTGGAAACTTTAAGAGCACATTTATCCTTAACCCTACGAGCCCCAGGACCAAGTCAATTGTAAGGCTTTTTATAACAGAGTTGAGAGTCTATTCCTTAAGTGGCCAAAGTTATCTCTACTCTATTTCAAGAAAAGTAAATGTATCCTTTTTCTTTGGTTTTATAAATTTATATTATGAAGGCTTAATATTTTTGGAAATATAATCATGATATTATCCTTGTACTTTCTTATGTGTTTGATTGCTTGTCTCTAAATTCGTATTTTAGGAACACACATATAATCCTCTTTTCAGTATTAGAATGAATCTTTGGCTTAAAATACCAGTCATGTGATGTGATAAGCGTAGAGGTGGTCTGAGAAAATGAATTTTTGTGGCTATAGTTCGTAAGAAATGGAATGTGCAGCTAATGCATTCAAATAACTTTCCATTATTTCTAATAAAACTTGTGCTAAATTGAACTTTTTCACTCTACATAGAGTTTTTAAAAATACATTGGTGTGTGAGATTGATTCCCATAAGTGATTTTCAGCAGCTCATTTAGAAAATGAGGAAGCAAATATCCAGAGCTTAGAAATATGCATTACCCATGTGAATGGTAAATATAATGAGATATAAACACTCTCCTCTCCCAGTATTTATTGCCATTGGATGACAATATATTTATTCAATATGTAATCAGTTTGATTGATTATAGAGTTCTGAGTGACTTCAGTACAATTTGTGAACCTGTTATATGTAAAGTAGTATATAAAATGATATCAGGGAAATAGGTAAAAATAATTAATCAGTAGATATAGGATCAAAAGCCATAGTAACATAAAATAGCATTCAATAAAGTTAAAATTGGACACCAAGTAAAAGAAATATTTGCCTTCCCTGACATGGTTCAGTTGGTTGGGTGTCATCCCATGAGTTCAATTCCCAGTGGGGTCACAGGCCTGGGTTGTGGGTTCATTTCCAGGTTGGGAAGCATATAAGAGGCAACCAGTCAATGTTTCTTTCTCACATCAATGTTTCTCTTCCTCTCTTTCTCCCTTCCTTCTCTTCTCTCTATAAATAAATAAATAAAATGTTTTTAAAAGAGTATTTTAATCCTCACTGACAATCTTTTTCTAGCTGTAAAGATATTAAAAGCCTCAGAATTCAAGCTGGAATTTGCCTTGGTTTTATTCTTCATAACTCATTTTGGAAGTTAGAGCAAATAAGCTAATTTCACTGAACTTCTTCTATGGAACTAGATGAAGAGTTTGGAATATATAACTTCTAAATTGCCTTTAAATTTTAAGGATTTTTTTTGGAGATCCCCAATATAAAATCTGTATAATCATATATCACAGCATCTTAAATAACTGCAGGGTTCTTGGGAAGTATCTAATCCACTGATTCCCAAATATGACTCATTACTGAGATTGATAGATGACTGTTGAAACATACCGCTCTGCCAACTTTACTTCAACAACTTCTATTTCCATAAATCTGAGTTCTGGCCATGGAAAATGAATGAACACTTCATGAATAAGTCTAATAAGCAGTGCCAATGGGAAAACTGAGGTTAAATGTATGATTTTACTCAATAAGTAGAATTTCTCAGAGAAGTCATCAAAAAATTATGAAATTTCAAAAAGAAATAAAAAGCCAAGGACAGAGTAAGTATTTTATTAAAATCTAAGTGAAATCATGATCATATTTTCTTGTAAGAAATATATATATACAAAATTAGAGTTATATCCCAAAAGGGAAGAGACAAAGGGAGGTAAATAAAAGGGTTCAAAGGCTTAAGCATTTTTCAAGAAGTGATAAAGTACCCATTTATTTATTTATTTTACTTTTTTGTTAAATTTATTGGGCTGACATTGTTTAATAAAAGACAAAATACAAATTTATTAAACTCAAGTAAGTATGCTTTATTATGGTAATCACTAAGCAGAGATCAAAGTATGTACAAGTGGATTATGGGGAAATAAGAATAAGACAATGTTATTTCATCTGTCTGCAAAGTGAGGCTGATTGACACTTAAGTAGCTTCCATGTATTAGCTATTGTGCAAAATGCTGCAATGAACATGGGGTTGAAAATCTCTCTTTAAATAGTGACTTTAATTTCATCTAGGTATATAACCAGAAGTGGGATTGTTGGACCATATCATAGTTCCATTTTTAGTTCTTTGAGGAATTAATGAATTAAATGTAAGTTGAATTACTACAACTGAAGCAGTAAGATTGTCAATGAGAATGTTTAAAATGTCATTCTCCTTAGAAGAATCAGAACTATAATATCAAAATAAAAGTAGATATACAAGTATTAAAGAAAAGAGAAAAATCAAGAGAGTTTACTTACTACAGTAGTCCCCTCTTATCCATGGTTTCATTTTCCACAGTTTCAGTTACTCCTGGTCAAATGAAGTCAGAAAATATTAAATGGAAAATTCCAGAAATAAACTAGTCATGAATTTTTAAAGGCACACCATTTTGAGTAGTATTATGAAATCTCACACCCAGTCCCAGCATGTGGACCATTCTGGCCAGCATCTTTCTGTTGTACATGCTACCCATCTGTCGTTCACTTAGTAGCCCTGTTTGTTCACAGGCTGACTGTGGAGTTATTGCTATGCTTGCATTCAAGTAACCCTTAAAGTATCCTAACACTATGTCACAAGGCCAATGTCATTCACCTCATTTCATCTCATCATATAGGCATTGTGTCATCACACATCACCACAAGAAGGGTCAGTACAGTACAGTAAGATGCTCTGAGAGAGATACCACATTCACATAACTTTTTTCCAGTATGTCATTATATTCATTCTATTTTATTATTAGTTATTGTTGTTAATCTCTTACTGTGATTAATTTATAAATTAAACTTTATCATAGGTATTTATAGGGAAAAACAGTATATGTAAGATTTGATACTATTCTTAGTTTCTGATATCCACTTAAGTCTTAGAATGTATCCCCAGAGGATAAAGGGGAACCATTGCATTGATAATTTGAAAAGTTTAATATAATTGATAATATCCTGAGCAGGACTGCTCAAATCAAAAGAAAGAGGCATAAGCCACCTATAACAAGAATGAAAAATGGACATAAATTTAGGTCCTCCATACATTAAAAATATATTGAAAGGATATTATGAGCAGCACTATGCCAAAAAATATTAAGTAGCTAGAAAGAAAAAATACCTTGAAAAGACAGCATTCCACATCTGACTCAGGGTATTAGGAGGAGTGAAGCTCTGTATCTAGTAAGGAGAGTAAACCAGTAATTAAGAATTTTAACACTAAGAAAACTTGTAAATCCAGATGGCTTTCCAAGTAAATTTTATTAAACATTTAAGATACCAATCTTTTAAATAATACCAATTAAATATACCAACCTTTTAAAATATGCAGAGATTAGAAAAATAATAGTCTTTAAATATTTTATATGAATACAGCATCAGTTTCAACACTATGTCTTACTAGAACTACTAGAAAGAAAATTATATGCTGGTCTATCGCATAAATAAAAATGCAATATTAGCCTCTGAATCCAATTGATATATAAAAAATCATTATACAAGGCCAAGTTCAACTTTAATATAGAATTAAAAATTAGTTTTAATTTATCACATTAAAAAGGAAAAGGTATTAGTCATCTCAGTAGAAATTATAAAGTCAACTCACATTTATTTATAAAAATAAATCTTTATCAAATTAGGAATGACCTTAATCTAATAAAAAGAATCAAAAAGTATAATAAACTATATACTTAGCTAAATGTTGAAAATTTTCCAGAGATGAGGCATGAAATAAGTATATTCACTATTACCATTTCAATAAATGCAATACTTGATTTACTAACCAGTGCAGAAAGGAAAGAATAAAAATAAATGTAGTTATTGGAAAATTTCCAGGTAGATAATTGCTATCATTGTATTATCCCTTAATCAAAACTGATCTTGGAGTCAAACCGGTTTTAATAACCTCATATATTTCCTTAATTACTATGACATTTTTGGTTCTATATGACTTTTCTTTTTCTACATATACAACATTTTCTCCTGAAATTTAGAAAGTTATTTGAAATATGTTGGGGTTGGAGAGAAGAGGAAAGAAAGTAGGAGTAGAAAAATCATGAGTACCTGTTAAATATGACTATTTAAGCCCCTTTCATTGATATTTTACTTATTGCTGCCATTTTATTTATCATTTTTATTGTTTCCCTTTAATTAAATACATATTTTACTAGAGTATTTTTGTTCGCCATTTGCTATAATTAACTTTCTCTTCTAAGTCTCTAATTCTGATTCTTCTGTTTATTTGTTACTCCCTCTTTGACTGGAGTATTTCCTCAAATAATGTTTCCAGAAATAATGCTTGTGTTACCTACTTTTGAGTCTTTCTTGTTTATTATGTTTAATATCGCTGTGTTTTGGATTATGGAGATGTGGTCTCTTTTAATCAGATACCTATACATTTCACTTTATATTCTTCTATCACTTTATGTTGAAGATAAGAAGCCCTCCATTCAAATTTAAATACAACTTTCCCATCACTCTCAACTTTATTTTGAAATTTGTTAGACATTGATATTTTCCTTATTGCTGCCATTTTATTTATCACTTTTTATTGTTTCCCTTTAATTAAACACATATTTTACTAGCATATTTTTGGATGAACAAAATTATTGTGAATTGGCTGTGGTTGTCTTTAACCACGGGATTCACATTACTTCAAGGTATACCTGGTGTCAAGGTAGGTGCCTTCTTTCACTATCAGTACCTTTGTCTGACATTAATACAGTCCTTTGAATTTGAGGAATCCGTACTATTTGTTTTCCTTTCTTATATTTTCATCATAAGTTCCATTCATTTGTTTGAATTTCTGTTTTATACATATTGTATTCTGTATCCTGTCTGTCATAATTTCCAGTTTTTAATTTTTTGCTCTATATTTAAAATAATTCTTCATGTTAATTTTCTAATCAAGCAAATGTGCTTTTTAGCTGTGATGGACCTGTCATCCAGTGCTTATACTGAGTTGACTTTTAAGTGTGACTTTTACTTGTTTTAAGCAATGTTTTTTTTCACTCTGTCCCCTTTTCCTAGCAGCTTATTTTTATCATATGCATATAATAGTTTCTCAAATCTCTTTGAAAGTAGAGTAAAACTGTCTTTTGTTTTATGCATATATGTTAATACCCTGGTTTATTTTATTTAATTGCTCAATTTGCTTATTTAAATTGTTATTTTTCTGCAAACATTTGTTCTTATTCTTCGAGGCAGAGATAATTTGGGTTGACAAGAAGTGACCTTTGTTGTACTCAATGCATAATCTGTATGTACCAATTGCTATTCCTGTACTAGGATTTTGTTAAAATAGCCAAATTCCTTACTTACTCACTGGCTTTGCTTATGCTTCTACCACAGCAATAAGGAACGTTGTGTCACTGTTAATGGAAATTTGGGAAGGAGATTTTGGGGAGTCAGGGTATGTGGTAAAATTTCACGACTGAGAAGACTGATTTTCCACAATTTCTTGGGGATTTCTGCAGTTAGCTGGGGAATGTCCCCTTCTTTATCTTGCCCTGATATCCAAAGAAATGATTATGCACTGACCTCTTGTTTTCCTAGTGTGAGTCTGGAATCAAATGATGCTTAGGGACAGAGCAACATAACCTGACTCACCTTTAATTTCTCTTGTTCTGAACTAGGGAGGGGTGATGGCTTATTCGTGGTTGTCCAGAGTAAACATCTTTGCTTACTTCTGGGCAGCTTCCTCCTTGCCTTCATGGAATTGCCCATTATTCAATGCGTTCAGAGCTCACTCCCACCATATATTCCAGAATTTCCTCAAATTCTCTGATAATTCACTGTTTTGCTATTCTTAGATTTTAAATTTTTTTCAGGATAAAAGATAAACATCCAGCTCAGAGTCATTCTAAAATGAGAAAAATAATAAATACATGTGTAGTGAATGGGTTTATATAATGTTTGGGAGAGCAAAGCATCTGAGACAATGAAAATATATTGTCTGACTTACATTCCTAACATGTTCATTTGTGGACTTGTGAATCTACTGCAAACTGTAAAAAGCAAGCTTCTTATACTTGTTCAAAAATGTATTTTTATGACATACTTAAAATTGTATCATTCACACTACGTTTAGCTGTTTTCAGAAGAAAATAAAGTTAGATTAGCAAATTAAGAGAACCAAAACAGATTATACCTAAGTTAGGCATGCCTGAGGAAAAAGGTTTACAAATGCAGCTTATGTTTTGAAACGAATGAAGGACCAGAGACCTGAATTCACTTAACTACAGGCAAGTGAGTGGTTTCTATAGAAACAGAGATAAACTGATTTGGATTGAGAGAAAAAATATTTGCAGCTAGATCACCCACAAGGAAGGAAATTTTTGTGTGGCATTTCCTGCCATCTTCTGTTTGCACTCTGAGAATAAAAAAAAAAATGGAAGACATGTTCTGGGTATTAAAAAGATGACATGAGTAAAACTTGGATGTTTTTATTGCCTAAGATTTATAGAAAATTGTTCTAAATATAACTATTAGCTGAGATTTCATGGAAAACACTTCACTAAAGACTTGAAGTGTACAGTAAGTTTGGGTAACACCTCCATCTTATATAATGTCATGTGTCAATTATATCTCAGTAAACACAGTGGGGTGGGAGGGAATAAAGTGCTTTCAACTGTCAACGGTCAAGTATACCACAGAGGGTCACTAACTATGGTCATGGTATATTATATTCCCAGAACTTATCCTTCTTATAACTGAAAGTTTGTACCATTTGACAAATGGCTTTCATTCCCCCATCCCCCGGCTCCTGGATGCACCAATCTACTCTCTGTTTCCATGAGTATGGCTCCTCTAGATTCTGCATGCAAGTGAGATCATGCAGTATTTGTCTTCAGCTGTCCAACTTATTTCCCTTAACAAAGTGCCCCAGTTTCTTCCATGTTGTTTCAAATGGTATGATTTTCACTTTTATGGCTGAATAATATACCCTTCTGTATCACATTTATTTTACCATTCATCCACTGACTGACACATAGGTAGCTTCCAGGTCTTGCCTATTGTGAATAGTGCTGCAGTGAACATGGGGGTGAAATTATATTTTCCAGATAATGATTTCATTTCATTTGGATATGTACCCTAAGAAGGACTGCTAGATCATATGGTAGTTCTGTTTTGAAGTCTTGGAGGAACCTTCACACTGTTTTCCCTAGCGGCCATACTAATTTACATTTCCATCAACGGTGCACTAGTGTCCATTTTCTCCATGTCCTTGTCAACACATGTTATATCTTTTCTTTTTATGTCTTTACCCACCCCCCACCCTAACCCTTCCTTTGGCAAACATCAACTTGTTCTCTATATCTATGGGTCTGTTTCTGTTTTGTTCTATTTATTCTTTTGTGGTTATTTTTAGATTCCACATGTAAGTGAAATTTTATGGTATTTGTCTTTGCTTGAGTTATTTCACTTAGAATAGTATCCTTCAGGTTCATCATGTTGTCACAAATGGCTAGATTCCATCCTTTCTTATTGCTGAGTAATGTTCTACTATATCTTTTTTGTCTTCTTTACCCATTCATCTATTTATAGACATCCACATTGCTTCTACATCTTGGTTATTGTAAGTCATGCTGCAGTAAACATAGAAATGTGCATACTTTTTCAGATTAGTGTTTTGTTTTCTTCACATAGATACCCGGAAGTAGAATTGCTGGGTTGCTTGGCCACTTTATTTTTAATATTTTGAGGCATTTTCATACCATTTTCCACAGTGGCTGCACCAGTTTACAGCCCCATTAACAGTGCACAAGTGTTCTCTTTTCTCCACGTCATCAACAGCATTTATTTGTCGATTTTTTGATGACTGCCTTTCTGACTGGTGTGAGGTGATATCTCTTTATGGTTTTAATTTGCATTTCCCTGTTGATTAGTGACATTGAGATTTTCATGTACCTGTTTGCCATTAGTATGTCTTCTTTGGAGACATACATGTTGTTTGACCAATTTTTTAAAAAATCTGATTATTTGTTATTGAATTAGTAATGTGTTTCATGTATTTTTCATGTTAACTCTTTATCAGATATAAGACTTGCAAATATTTTCCCCATCCCATAAGTTACTTTTGCATTTTGTTGGTTGTTTCGTTTGCTAAACAAAAGCTTTTTAGTTTAATTCACTCTTTTTTAGTATTTTACAAGCATTGCATTTATTGGGAGGAAGTCTTTTAATCTCCATAATCATAGTCATCTTTTAATAAATATCAGGGACACAGGCTTACAGTCATGACCCAGGAAATATAATTTAGGATTAATTTTCTTTCAAATTAAAACATTCCTCTGATGAGCTGCCCAGTGGAATAAAGTTGCATTCTCTGACAGTCATTAGCCCCTCCCAGCTGATCTTTTGTACACAAGAATGTGAATGTGAACTTCTAATACCACATTTCTAAAAGCATCTCTCTGCAGCCTTCCCTATGTCTTCACTTAGCCCATGTTACATTTCACTGTAGCCTCCCAGAGATGGGGATAGTGCTGCTATCACTTAAAGGCAGCAAGATATCTTCAAGAAAAACAACTCTAAAATTCATCCATCCTACCGAAGTCAGTTGCTTAGGAAAAGCATGATGTGGAAAACTTCTTAGAGAACCAGCTCTGGATCTTTTGTCTTTTGGATTTCCAAGTGAAAATAATTACTGGAGAGCCTAGAGTTATTACTGATTCCAATACAGTGATTTTTCTCCCTCCTATGATTTCTAAAACTTCAGTAGTGTAAACTTTGCTTTCCATAGCTTTCCATGAATTTTGCAATGTCAACAGTGAAGTTTGAACTGGATTATCTTTCTTCTGAAGGCTTCAGACATGAGCACGCTTCCAACTCAGATCTTACTTTAACCTCTTTGACTGAACTCTCTGCTGATTCTAGTCAATTGGAACTTCAGCACTCCACTTTTGTCCCCACTGGTAAGCTAAACTTTATATTGATATTTTTGAGTATATAAACTTAGAGCTGTACTTCCATAATGTCAGATATGTAAAAAATAAATCATGATGACACTTTGTGGTGTTGTAGCTGATGTGAATTTTAACTTTTTGAATTGTTTTCCCCAAAAAAATACATAAATCAATTTTTACAGAAGGCACAGAGGGTTTTGCCAATGCAGTGAAATTCAATGAACTCAGAAAACTATTCATAGTGAAGTAGATTTTGTTTATTTGAATGCTCCAGCCTTTTAAGGCTGAGTTTTGTTTGGGATGACTGGTAAAATTAGGAATTTTATTTATAAACTGCAGAAAAAAAGTTTTGTCATCTTCCATTTATCTATTATATTTTATTTTTCATGATTATATGGAATATAATATGTTCTTTAACTTCTTATTAAGAACATAAGCCAGGCAGTGAAAGACAAATACCATATGATCTCGCCTTTAATTGGAACCTAATCAACAAAACAAACAAGCAAGCAAAATATAACCAAAGACATTGAAACTGAGAACAGGCAGACAGTGACCAGAGGGGAGAGGGGAGGGGATAATGGGTGAAAAGGGTGAAGGGTTTACAGGAACAAGTATAAAGGACACATGGACAATAACAAGGTGGGTAGAAACAGGGAAGGAGGTGGGGAGGACTGGGGTGGTGGGGAGGACTGGGGTGGTAGGGAGAGGGGGGAGGGCAGAAAACTATACTTGAACAACTAAAACACAAAAACAAAACAAGAGAATATTCCTTTTGGCTATGTTATTTTATGACATGACTTAAATTCCGTATCAGATGGCAGTATTGATAGATTTCAATGTGAAGAATTTCTCTTTTGACACCTACAGTGTTATGTATCCAGAATTGCAGTTTTCACTCTTGCTCAGCAAAGTTGGGTAAATAATGATACACACTAGTAGTTTGTAGTTATCAGAAAGTTCTGAGAGTTTGGTTGATAATGAACAACTATGATAAGCCAACAATGAATTAATTATACTCTTCAGGAGAATTTTATATAATCAAAAATTAATATGTTAAATGCTATTCAAAAGGAAAAACTTTGTTATTATATAATTGTTTATCTTTCCTCATCAAAAAGACAGTATGATGTGAAAGTGAAAGTTAAAGAATTTGTAGCTCTGGATGTTACTGGACATTAAATTTTGTCTAATGAAAAGTACTTATAAGAAAAATGAATTGCATTTTGCAACCAGAGAATTCTTCTAACAGAATTTAGCATACTTATTTACTTTTAAATATTTGAAATGAAGTTTTATGTGGCTCCCAATCAATAGCTGATTTGTTACTTATAGATTCTTTTGTATTATATGACTAATTTTACAATACCAGCAGTTATATAAACAGGAGATATCACACCCTTTTGTATCAGTAAGAAAAGAGATCTCCATGTTATTATTACTATTTTTGCACCTACAATTTAATAAAGTGGACAAGTCACCTCTTTATAAATGAGCATAGCTTATTGCAGTAGATTTAGGCAGGAAAAAGTGGTTTATAAACAAAGTATTATAAATGTCATTTGCCAATGTCATCATGATTTAAATACCTATGTTCTTTTAACCTTGTTTTTTCTTCAATTTATCTCTGTCTCTGAACATCTATTTCAACAGACTCAACAGCTGTCTTTATGTAGCTCACCTGCACATCTGCAGCTTAGGTATAAATTCTTCACCAGAGCCTGAAAGACACTTTTACCTCAATATCCTGGCACTGCCTCAGATTCAATGCAAATAAGCTAAACTCCCTAGAAATGCCTCTTCCTTCTTACATTCTTATTTTTGTCAAAAACCTCTAAATCATCTCTAACATCCCTTAGCATTTACTGCAATATAAATTTCGTGTTTATGTGTATGCACATTAGTTTAACATTTGTCTTCTCTACCTCTTTGTCCACCTCTATCATCTCATCAGTCAACAGGGTGCCTGAATATAAAGGTTATTCATGTTTTGACTCATGTCCTCCTGGCTAAGAGACTGAAAGATTAGCCTCCTTCAAATCCCATAGTGAATGCAACTGTATGGGATTCAAACTGATCTTACTTCCAAGGTTTCCATTACATCTCTTGCCCACTGTTGGCCACACAGTCCTCAGTAAGCACACAGTCCTCCACAAGCATAAGGCTAACTCATTCCTGCCTTTGGTTTGCAGTTTCTACAACTCTGTGTGACCTGGGTTATAAACCTGATGATCTATGATCTATACCTGTTTTTATTTTTTCCAAAACATTTTGCATCCTCATGTGACCTACACATATCCTGCAGGAATGAGTTATACCCCCAATCATTGTTCAGATTACTTCAAAGTAATTTCCAATATTTCCCTTGCTTCTATTGATTAAGATCTCACTGAGATAAAACAATTTTTTATTCCCGAATGCCTATGGTTAACTCAAATGTCTACAAAATGTTTGCCCTGTATATTCAAAGCCTCACATTCTAATTTTTGTTGTAAATACATATGCCTGTAGCTCCTCTCCTATGAGGTCACATTTCGTGAGGATAATTGCCCCTTCATAATTGTTTGTGCCTATGAATAATACACATGTAATACATAGGATTAGCTAAATGATCAAATATAATTTATCTTTTAATGACTTTTATGTAAAGGGAGTATTTGTTTAAATCAGGTTACACATGTATTTTACCTACAAAAATATTATGTTGAAATTATCACACAATTTGTTACCTGACAGTTCCATTGTGCAGGTTAGTGCCATTGTGGAATTTGTCCTTCATTTGAAATTGTTACGGAGCATTGTATATTCTACAATCTTTTCTGCATGCTAGATCTTTTTGCCCTATTTCCCATAGAGTTAAGGTTGTATGAATGCATACAAAATAGATTAGCTAAATATCTGTGATTGAGGGCTAGGGGCTGGGATCTATATGAAAATGAAAATGAGGTGATCGAGCTATGTTCTTTCTGTCTCAGTGGTGTGGTGGTAGCTATTTAACATGCATATGCACATCTTTCTAGTATGGACAAATAAAACAGAATAGATAAATGTTAGTCCATAGAACATTTAGCATGTCTGTGTAAGAAGAAATATATTTCATTGCCAGCAAAACAGTATTTATAACTTTCTCTTATACAATACCTTGAAGATAACTCATACCTACAAAATCTCAATAGTTCTCAGAAGTTGTCAATGAGATAAAGTTCATGTATCTTTTTTTCAGTAGAAGGAGAATCCAAAGACCAGGAAAGTAATACAGGAACACTTTGGAACAAAGTCACATACATGTAGTGTGTGTGTGTGTGTGTGTGTGTGTGTGAGGAGGTGGTGTCAGAGACAGGGATAATTGAGGAGCTCTTAATCTATTTTCTGCCTCTAAATTTAGTATTCATTTTTCTCCTCAATACCACTTGGAAATTAAGTTTTAAATCAGTCATGCAGGGAGCAAATGCTTCTTTGTCTTCCAAAAATGGATTTTATCAGTAATCAGTAATAAGAATATAAATATCTTGACTAGGTTCTGGAACATGCTTTCAATAACTTTTAAGGCCATGACTAAATAGATCACGATCTATCAACATGATCGTCAGGGTCATTATCATCATCACTGTGGCACTGATGATACGCACATATATATATCAGTTTCTGAGTATCATGCAGTGTTCAAATGTTTTATATATGTAAGCATATAATGTGTTATATAGACATGGCATACATAAACATATAATTTCATATATGAAGATATAATGTGTTTATATATAAGATAGTAATGTATATGTATATTTATATTTATATACTTTTTAATCCCCCACATTCAGCCCTATAAAGAATTAGGTAACATTATTATTTCCATATCAAAGTATAAGCCAATCAACTAATATTGCCTAGTCTTTTAAGAAATTTGAAGTGGGACAGTGGGTCACTCCCCACCATGAGATCAATAGTACGCATGTTTGGCACCTGTGTGACACTGTTCCTTATGACCAGCATGAACAATAAGAATAAAAATATTTGTGCATAAATGCAAAGAGTTCTTACCAATGATACATATATATATTTATAAAGTCTATATATCTTTAATTCCCTGAAATGATCTATTATGTACCTATCATTCATCAAAACTTTTTTGGACCTAATTGTTTTTGATTTCCATGAGTTTTTGGTAACTGGCTCTTTTAGAAGTTTAGAGGCTTCCATATAAAGAAGCTAATCACTTGCTTAGGTTAAGTTAGTATAATATTGCAGAATGAATGGATGACTTCTGTCTGAAGTTGTCCTGGGGGCAATTTAAAAAGCTGTCCCTTTCTCTTGTTTGCAGTGTCTGCCTCTACTGGCTGGATGTTTGATTCTTAGTTAGGCTGAATTACTACTGTAATTCATACTGTGTCTTTACATCTATTTTCTATATACTTTATGCTTCTGAATGCTTCTATGGCTCTTTTCAGCTTCTCAAAGACCCTACTTATCATTTTTATCTTCCATGAATTAGTGTTATTCTAGTCCTAAATTAAAGTGTTGTTGCATGATGAAGTATGACATTCCTTTAGAATTTAAGTACCTCCATAAAATTAGATAATCACCACTTAACAAAAAAATATTTTGTTATTTAAAAAATTGTTTTGTTAGTTATCCCAGTACCAACAAATGAAAATAAGCCAGTACCAACAAATATCAAATTGGACCAATGGCATACATATTTAAACAACATTGACATAATTCACGTGGATACTGATATAACTACTTTACAATGGTGCTAAATACAAAATGCTAATTTGAAAGAATTCAAACCATTTGGTTTTTCATCTGGTTTTCCTTTTAAAATGGGTATGTTCCACTGGTAGTTGTATAACATCCAACTACCAAAAACAAAGATGCTATGTTTCATGATTGTTTGTTCATCACATTTCACATTAAAATAAGTATCTTCCCTCAAAGAATTTCTTGGCATCATGCCTCCTGATACCAGATGACTTTGGTATCTACTCTGCTGAAGTACAGCTGAGTCACGGGATAATTAAATGCTGTGATTTTCTAAGAACAACAGATTTTAAGGTCTCACACAACCTCAAACAAATACCACATGCTCAAAAATGTATTACACTATCCAGGGGTAGCCAGAAGAGTAAATATAAACCCTTTATTAAAAGTATACAATATCTTCTTACATTGCACATACATACATACACATACATGCAGTCATTGCATTTTTAAGAAATTTTGACAATATTTATCTTTTTGGATGTGTCCTGGGACCCAGAAGTGACTGACCACTCTAATACAATTCTAGTTGTGTTAATATCAGCATAAATAAACAATCTGTTTTCTGTCAGGAGTAGTTTAGGGCTTTATGAGGAGGGCTTTGGGATGATTATTTCTTTGTCTCAAGAAAATGAAGAGCATGACTTCTAAGGATATGCAAGGAATTCCAAAGAATACACTCTGTGTTTTTAACCTTGAGTTCGAGGATGTGCATCTAGCTCATTGCAGCCCAGAAGGCCATCTCTGATCAAAAAGTAAAGGACAAATCACTGTGTAAAAAGATGTTTATTCTGTTAGAAGGAATTTAGGTCCTAATTTCTCAAGATGCTGAGAACTACGGCTAGTTGTCACATGACTATGAGAGTAATGATTATACCATTATCAACTATTTGTATTTATTAGGTGTCCACTCTGTGTCCAGCTCTCTGCCAGTCTGTGAGAAATGTAAATTATTTGGAAGGTTCAATGTCTGCTCTCAATGTACTTTCTAAATCTTCTTGTGAAAAAATCCATATGTGTGATGGAAATAGCTCCATCTGGCCAGTCTTATGCAGGGTAGAAACGTATCAGCTGGGAGAATAGTACTTTAGCAAGGTAGTTTCCAAAGCCAAAGTATAGCATATGAAGCATTTGCATTAGAATCATCAGGATCCATGCAATACGTGAAAATTTCAGGTTCCCATCCCAGCCCCTTTATATGTAAACTCTGCGGATATAATCCAGAAATCTAGATTTTAGAAGTTCCTCATGTTATGGACATATGTACTAAGTTGGAGAACTAATGTTTTTGTCAATGGTCATGACAGATTCATTGGCAAGAGATCCCTACGATGATCTTCTTATGACATTTTTTCCAGGTAATTTTATTTTTTGAAGATTTTATTTATTTATTTTAGACAGAGGAGAAAGGAGGGAGAAAGAGAGGAAAAGAAGCATCAGTGTGTGGCTGTCTCTTGCTGGGGACTTGGCCTGCAACCCAGGCATATGCCTTGATTGGGAATCAAACCAGCAGCCCTTTGGCTCACAGGCATGCTCAATCCACTGAACCACACTAGGCAGGCCTCCAGATAATTTTAATAGTTTATTTTTTATTGTATTTTTCTATTACCATTTAACTCCCTATACTCTCTTCCACCTGCACTCACTCCCCTCACCCCTGCAATCACCACAGGGTTGACTGTGTCCATGATGAGTTCTTTCTCTTTTTTGCTTGATCCTTCCACACCCCAACCCTCCTCAGAGCTGTCAGTCTGCTCTCTCTCTCTATGCGTCTGTCTCTATTCTGCTTATTAGTTCAGTTTGTTCCTTAGATTCCACATATGAGCAAAATCATATGGTATTTGTCTTTTCTGAATGGCTTATTTAACTTAGTATAATGTTCTCCTGGCCCACACATATTGTCACAGAGGGTAAAATGTTCTTTTTTATGGTTGGGTAGTATTCTACTGTGTAAATATACCAGAGTTGCTTTATCCACTCATCTACTGATGGACACTTGGGCTGCTTCCAAATCTTGGCTATTATAAATAACACTGCAATGAATATAGGAGTGCATGTATTCTTTCAAATTAGTGTTTTTGGTTTTCTCTGGATAAATTCCCAGATGTGGAATCACTGGTTCATAAGGCAGTTCCATTTTCAAGATTTTTTTTGGATAACCTCATACTGCTTTCCACCATAGCTACACCAATACACATTCCTACCAACAATGTAGAAGGGATCTCCTTTCTCCACATCCTCACCAGCACTTGTTGTTTGTTTTTGTATTGACAAAAACCATTCTGACTGGAAGTTCCTCATGTTACACACATATGCATTAATGTTTGAGAGCTGATGTTTTTGTCAGTAGTCATGATAAGTTTGTTGGCAAGGGCTCCCTACAATAATCTTCCCATTATGACAAGTTGTCCAGGTAATTTTTATGACAGTAATCTATAACCAACTATAGCTCTATGTCAGGAGGCTTTTGTATAGTGGTTATTGATCTATTTATATACTTGACAGAGTGTTTTCCTATTTTTCTTATACTTACATATTATCCTCAGATGAATTAGGATTCAAACCTTTTAAAATTATTTTTATATTTATTGAATTTATTGAAGTGACATTTGTTAATATAATTATATAGGTTTCAACCAAACCCTTCTAAAAAGTCCTCCTTCTCATCCTTAATATGAAAGTTCTAATTTTCTCTCTATTGGATGCTGAGAATACCCCTTTTTATGTTATTGCTATCAATATATAATGCTTATTTTCAACATTTAATCTTACATTTAAGTGTTTAGCTGTTAGCTATTGGGTGTAGATGTCATTTTAATTTTATTAAATAAAAACAAACTCCCGCAAGATAAGAGATACATTGTACATCTCTTCTATTCCCCAGAGAGGGAACAGTCAAGCATTCTATGAACAGAAGGAGCTGAACTACTTGTTCCAAAAATGACTTTACAAAGATGGACCAATTGATAGGAACCTTCACTTCCTTTATGGAATTTTAAAATTTAACTTTCATCTCTTAATGGCTCTGCTTAGGGGCCTTCAAATCATTCTGTCTCAAGGAGAGCAATCCAGCTTCATATAATATGCATACATCGGCTGCCTTAGCAAAATGAAAAGTTAATGCTAATGTGATACTGCAAAACAAAATAACCTCAACAACTATCCTTTCGTTAAATGCCTGCTGAAAACATTTTACTAGATGTTGAGTATACAATCAGAATCATGAGTTTAAAAGTGGCCTTTCTGATAACATACAAAGGAGTGCTAATGGAGGTATCAATAGTCATTGGAAGTGCTAATGGAGTCAATGCATTACTCCATAATACCTGATGGAGCTCACTAAACTAGACAGAAGCAGAGATGAGAGAGAGACAGAGGCAGGTGTATAGATATCTCTTCTCAAAGGTTTTCAGGTATCATGTCTTCCTGATACCAGATGAAAAATACTTAATCTGTTATTTTTAGAATACCATTTGATATTTTGGTATATCTAAGACTCTATAGAAAAAAATGAAGACTTGTAGTGAAGTGTTCATGAGATTCTCAGGTTGACATGATGAAATAGAGCCACAATCTTTATTCATAAAGCTCCTCCTGGGAAGGAGAGCTCCTCTCTGACAGAGAGCTTTCTTCTAAGTAATGGGTTTTCATCTGAGCTATGAAATCAGGTATACTACCAATAACTTTTAGCCAACTATTGGAAACGTACTTTACTGTAACTGACAAGTACTATTCCCTTTTAAAGTAAAATAGATTCAAGATTCTCTTGTAATTAATCAACCTCACTTTAAAACCAATGCTTCTTTTTTAAAGGGGGAGACAAAATAGTGGAGTATAGGTACACACTGAAATTAGTCATACCCTGCATATGTAAGATATGTCCATGTGTAAATACGGAAACAAAATTGAAAACCATTATTTTAGTTGCATAAACAAGAAGATAGAAGTCAATTAGTAAGGTATTCTGGAAAAAAATTTTGCCATTTTGTTTCAAATGAATTTCAAATTACACATAGATTCAGAAATTCTGCTTCTAAGAATTTGTTTCAAATAAAATCATGTACATACACAGAAATAATGGTGCAAAGATGTTCATTGCAGTGATACTTTTTATAGAGAAAATAGAAAGCAATTTGAGTCCAACAACATTGTACTTCATAGATAATTAAACTATATCAGACCCTACAAAAAAAGCATGCTTTAAAGACCAGTATTATAGAACAGTTAATTAGTACTGGAAAATATTTAGGGCATGATATTAAGAGAAGCAGAAAACGTAATTGCAGACATACAGTTTTTGTGTAGGTGTTTATAAGTGAAATTTGTGCATGAAAAAATATAAGAAAAACATATTCCAAAACACTAAAATATATTAGTCCAAGGGATAGGATTCCATAAAACTTACCATGCTTTCTTGCTATTGTTTCTTGCTATTTGTTTCTTGCTATTTTCCAAATTTTCTTGATTGATCATGTATTACTTTTGCAGTGAGAAAAATAAATTATATTAATAGAATCTTACATTTTATATACTTAAGAAAAACAAGAAACAACTTATGTGAATATAGACATAGAATGAGGTGAATTGTGCCTGAATCCTTCACTAAATGGAGGTTTCTTGGCATCTGAGAGTTTTAGGTCCCTACATGCCTTTCACAGAATTTCCATGCCCCTGTTTATTCCAGTCTCATCTTTACGCTGGAACCACAGCATGGAGGCCCATGAGAAAGCATCAGATATTTGAAACAATTGTTTAAGGACATTAAGGATATTAATCTATAGTATTATTTTTGCAGCCACTGTTCCCCCTAGATCTAAAACTCCTAACCCTGCTGACAAAATTCTTCTATAAACAGAAATAGTACACACACGTAAATGGTCATTTGCTATAGCAATTTAAAATTATGGCTATCACCCTATGAGTCTCATTATTATCATTTCTCAAAAAAAAAGAAATCATTTTTAGGTATATTTTTAATTTTTTGTAAGTCCATTTTATTTATTTATTTATTTATTTATTTAACTTTTTTTGTTGTTGTTCAAGTACAGTTGTCTCCATTTTACTCCCACTACTCCCCCCCACCCCAGCCATCTCCACTTCCCACCCTCGGCCCTACCCGTTCTTGGCTTTGTCCATCTGACGTCCACAGATGTCCCTGAAAACTCTTCCCCTTCTTCCTCCCATTATCCTCTCCTACCTCCCCTCTGGTTACTGTCAGTTTGTTCTTAATTTCAGTGTCTCTGGTTATATTTTACTTGCTTGTTTTGTTGACTAGGTTCCACTTATAGGGGAGAATATATGGTACTTGTCTTTCACTGCCTGACTTATTTCACTTAGCATAATGCTCTCTGTGACAGCATGGATGGAAAACAAATCATTTTATTCCATTTATGGAATAAAGAAGGTGAATAATAAAGAAGAGAAGACAGGCACTGAGACAAACTGAGGTGCTCTGTCCACTTTTTAAAGTCTAGAGTTAAGAAAAAAGAGGTGGTAAACAATGATAGCTTTAGGCATCAAAAAGTCCATTGGCATCTAAAAAGCAACTATAGGAAAGAAGAGAAAGGTTCACCTATAAAAACTGTAACAATAAAAAGAATTACAGAAAGTGGAGGACTTCAGACCAAGATGGAGGCATTGATAGATACACTTTGCCTACTCATACAACTAAAAGAAGAACAACAAATTGAAAAACAAAAAATACCCAGAACTTACAGGAAATTGAACTGCATGAATGTCTGACAACCAAGGAGTTAAAGAAAATACATTCATCTGGACTGGTAAGAGGGGTGGAGATGGGAAGTTGGGGCAGAGAGGACCAGGTGGGTAAGCAGTGGCGGTGGACCAGGCAGTCCCACATTGGCATGTGGATAAACCTGGAAGAACAACTGGGAAGTGGCACAGACCACTCAACCCAGGGTTCAAGTGTGGGGAAATAAAGCCTCAAAACCTCTGACAATAAAAACCTGTAGAGGTTGCGGCAGCAGAAGAATCCCCCAGCCTCACAGAAGAGTTTGTTGGAGAGATGCATAGGGTCCTAGAACATACAAAAAACCACCCACCCACCCAGAAATCAGCACCAGAAGGGCCCAATTTGCTTGTGGGTGAAAAGAGAAGTGACTGAAGGACAGCAGAGAGCTGAGCAAGCTGCATTGTTCCCTTAGACCAGTCCCCCACATACAGCAGCACAAAGCAGCTAAGTGGGTTGCTTGACCCTGGTGAATAACTAAGGCCCTGGACCTTACAACATAACAGCTGCATGGAAACAACAACAAAAAAATATGGCCCTAATGAAAGAACAGATCAAGGCTCCAAAAATAGAACTAAGTAATGAGGAGATAGCAACCTATCAGATGCACAGTTCAGAACACTCGTAATCAGGATGCTCACAGAAATGGATGAGTATGGTTGCAAAATGAAAGAAAAAGTGAAGGCTATGCCAAGTGAAATAAAGAGAAATGTACAGGGAACCAACAGTGGATGCAATGAAACTGGGACTCAAATCAATGATTTGGAGCAAAAGGAAGAAATAAACATTCAACCAGAACAGAATGAAGACATAAGAATTCAAAAAAAAAAAATGAAGAGAGGCTTAGGAACCTTTGTAATATCTTTAAACATTCCAACATCTGAATCACAGGGGTGCCAGAAGGAGAAGAGGAAGAGCAAGAAATTGAAAACTTATTTGAAAAAATAATGAAGGAGAACTTCTCCAATCTGGCAAAGGAAATAGACTTCCAGGCAGCCCAGGAAGCTCAGAGAGTCCCAGAGAAGTTGGACCCAAGGAAGCACACACCAAGACACATCATAATTACATTACCCAGGATTAAAGACTAGGAGAGAATCTTAAAAGCAGCAAGAGAAAAGGAGACAGTAACCTACAAAGGAGTTCCCATAAGACTATAAGCTGATTTCTCAAAAGAAACCTTGGAGGCAAGAAGGGGCTTGAAAGAAGTATTCCAAGTTGTGAAAGGCAAGGACCTACACCCAAGATTACTCTATCCAGCAAAGCTTTCATTTGGAATGGAAGGGCAGATAAAGTGCTTCCCAGATAAGGTCAGGTTAAAGGAGTTCATCATCATCAAGCCCTTATTATATGAAATGTTCAATGGATTTATCTAAGAAAAAGAAGACCAAAACTATGAACAGTAAAATGACAGCAAATTCACATCTATCAATAACTGAATCTAAAAAAAAAAAAAAAAAAAAAAAAAACCAACTAAGCAAACAACTAGAACAGGGACAGAATCACAGAAATGGAGATCACATGGAAGGTTGTCAGTGGGGAGGGGGAAGAATGGGAGAAAGGTATAGGGAATAAGAAGCATATATGGTGGTACAAAATAGGGGGAGATTAAGAATAGTATAGGAAATGGAGATGCCAAAGAACTTATATGTACAACCCATAGACATGAACTAAGGAGCAGAATGTAGGTAAGGGTGCAGAGCATAGGGAAATAAAGGCAGGGAAAATGGGAAAACTGTAATAGCATAGTCAATAAAATATATTTAACAAAACAAAACTCGAGGTGGTAGAATCAAGGGTGGGAAGTGGGGAATGCTGGGGTGGGGGAAAGTGGTCAGGGGGAAATGGAGACAACTGTACTTGAACAACAGTAAAAAGATGTGGAAAAAATAAAATAAAAAAAAAATAAGAAACTATGGAAAGCAAAAAGAGAATAATATTACAAGGGAGAAATTATTTTAATGAATCAGGGCTTGTCTATTTAAATATAAAAAGGTCTGTTATGAAGATGTTTTATAGCTCACAGAATCATTGCATCAAGTTGATATTGAAGACATAGGCTAAGTGTTCAGGGAATAAAGTATGTCGATGATGAGGCATGAAGAGTGAGACAGCTGCTGCCATTGCTGAGATTACAAAGCTTTCACTGCTGCTCTGAGACCAGGACTACACTGAAAAATCAGTGAATAAATAGGACAATGACACAATGGTACCCCTGAATCCAACCCCATGCCATGATTGGCTTGTGCTTGAGTCATGGCTGAACTCCTAGCTCTGGTGCAGGATGAAATCCACACAAGACACACTGGCTGAGAGTAGGCAATGGGTGGATCCATCAAGAGAAAGCCACTCTGGGCCTGCTTTTTCATTTTGAAAAACAAGGGACTTGGACAGTAGCCTCTTATCCTGAGCCTCTTTCGAAGAATCTCTGATTTAATTTTTCATAGGAATTTGATTAAAAAATATGAAGTCTCTATATTGGGAGGATTTAGGAAGTCCTGCAAGTAATCATAAATTCTAAATGCTTTTACTTAATATAAATGTGCACACTGTAGAAACTTATTATTGGCTTCTGGCCACCCAACTTGTTATGGCTATGGTCTCACCCACCACTATTCACTCTTTCCAAATCTCATTGTGCTATAAGATATGAGGGTACTTTTCATCTTCTCAAGAACATTGGGGAGACCATTGCTTGTCCCTTGAGTTGGCCATGATGGATTCTTCTACTGATAGTAGAATTTTGCCTATTTTTAGATGACAAGTGTGCTACCTACGTGTCCCATGTTTCTTACTTTGATATCCTCATAAGACACTTTTCATTTTGCTAGTCCTTTACTTTATCTGGTTGACAATTTGAGTTCTCAAAAGTTAATAAACATATTTATGGTCTCTGAAAAGTCTCTGCAGAAGGTTCTCATTCCAGTTTTTGAGTAGAAAATGTAAACTACAATGATAATATAAGATGTAATATTCTCATTTTATACAGTTATAAAGTACATTCATAAGTCTGTAGCAATTATTTTTAATTTTATGAGCTATACATTTTAACTGAACATTTATTGGTTGATATAGAAGTGGGAGTTGTTTACCTAGACATGGAGCTCTCAAATAATCCAGTATCACCATCTAAATAAAAGTTGTTATTCTGTGTAGGCAGCAAGGGAAGTAATTGCTTAGAACCTAGAATCAAACTAGAGTTCATAGGTTGTTTTGATACTTTCTAGTTTGTGACTTCAGAAAATGTAGTGAACCTCTATGTTTTTCTATTTTGTTATATGTGATAAGGGTATAAAATTTCTACCTCACAATAGTTAAGAAGAATATTAATGAGCCTTGGACAGGTAGCTCAGTTGGTTGGAGCATTGATACACCAAGATTGAGGGTTCAATCCCTGGTCAGGGCACATATAAGAATCAACCAATAAATGCATAAAAAAGTGGAGAAACAAATCAATTTCTCTGTCTCTCTCTTTCTCTCTCTCTCTAATCAATACATTAAAAAAATAAAAGAATATTAAATGAAATAATACCCTCAAGAGGCATTTAGTGCAATGCCCATAACTAATATGTATCTAGGAAATTCTGTTATGTCAAATACATTATGTAGTGTAGGTTACATACTATAATGGTGCTCCAGAATGTGAGCACCATTCACATTCAGAATGTGAGCATCAGAATCTATATAGTGCTAACGGTACTCAAATTCAGGCACAGTTGTGCAGAGGAATACATGGCTATGTAGAGAGTGAACATCATCAACTTCAGGAGCATTTGTTTTACCTGGTAAATAATCTTACTAATTTTTAACTAAAGGATTATTTGTCAGGAAATTACTAAATTAATAATATTAATTTTATAATAAAATGATAACTTCAAGGAAAATTCCTATTAGCCTAAAGATGTCTATGGGCATTCACTGTTCTGTAACAAGAGCATAAAGCTAGAGGAAAGTTCTGAAGTCAGTTTTCTGGAAAGAACACTGACAGGTGTTGGCTGTGTAAGAGCCCTGGTTTCTGCTGGCTTCTTGGTGTTGATATTCAGTGATCACAGTGGGTGTTCAGTGCTTCTTGATAAAATCAGTGATTTATCTTAGATACAGTGAGGCTGTGTTATTTTTAAGCATTGGCGTCATGGAACAGTCTTCTATTCTCAAGATATTGTGGTTTTTCAGAATCAGTTGAGAATTTTACTTTATTTCATTAAGAGTTGGGTAAGGAAAATGAGCTTTTCTTCTGTGCTACAAATCAAACTTCTCTATTGTCTTCTCACTCCAGATAAAAGTAGACAGTGGAAAGTCTTCCCTGTGTACATTTTTAAAAGAGTAATCAAAACTTGCCCTGGTTGGTATAGCTCAGTGGACTGAGCATGGGCCTGTGAACCAAAGGGTTGCCGGTTTAATTCCCAGTCAGAGCACATGCCTGGGTTGGCCAGGTCCCCAGTGCGGGGGCAGATGAGAGGCAACCATATATCGATGTTTCTCTCCTCTTCCTCCTTCCCTTCCCCTGTTTCTAAAAATAAATGAATAAAATCTTTTTAAAATTTTAAAAAAGTAATCAAAACTTTAGAAATGAGATAACTTCTCTGAATGCTGAACAGTGCATTAAATAAGGAGGTAGAGATTAGTGGTAGTCATGCATTATCTAAATTAATTTGACTAGATTGAACTCATAGATGGGAAGGGCTAGATCCATAAATTTCTCTTACATAAGAATATAAGAGTGAGATCAAGAAGCATGAGTAGCTTGTCCAAGATCACACACATAATTAGATATAGAGGTCAGTCTATAATTTTTTTATATCTTGCATTATCAGGCCCTCAGGTATGTTCTTACTCCCAGTAGCCAAGATAAGAACGTGGCATGGGCTTTATCATAGGACAGCTCTAACTATGACTCAGACACATGGCAGATTTTTAACACCTGTGCAATTTACTTAATATTCTCTGCCTGTTTTTAGTAACATACCCACTTTGCAGTGTTGATTATGGGATTGACAAATGTATAAAAATTGCCTTGTGCAGGGAAGGGGTTTAGAATACCTGTTTAATACATATGAAATTTCTCCTCATGTCCCCTTTCCATCATTCTGCCTACTTGTATCATTCTTTTGTGGATTCTCAATCTAAATACATTTTTATAGGTTTCTGTGAAGACAGGAGATAATGATTCTGAAAAACAAATGTTTTCTACAAATACACATATCACTGTGAGTTTCCTAATTTTTGAGTTTTTGGCCAAAATCTCTTGAAATGATTTATGATTAATTCCCAAAACAGAAATCTGGGAGTATTGGCCTAAATATCTTTAGTAATAAAAGAATCCTGGTCTCATCATTTGTTGATTTATTTTCCATTGATACTGAAGAATTCATCTTTCTTCTTTATCTGTCTCACAGATGTTTTCCTCAGAATTCTTATCTGAGTCCACAGTAGATCGGCATAATTCAGTGTTTCATAGTTCTTCATTTCCACTAAGCATTTGGTTTCAGTGACTCAAATTACAGAATTTAGGCTCCATTTCCAAGGCCACATGGAGACAAGCCTCAAAGCAAAACTATTTAAATAAGTGGTTAATGCTGTAGCAGAGCCAAGAGGGTGGGTTTCAGAAATCCCCTGACTGCTACATACAAATGCTACATATACATATTTCATAATTGCTAATGAACATACACATAACCACAGAGAGTTTGGTCATTTTCTCGTGTTATTTTGCCTTAAAAATCAAATACAATAATTCTCAACAATTTAACTCCTATGTTTATTATAAGGATTCTCTAAAAAAATGAATTTTTAAAAAGTAGAGTTTTCTTAGCTCCATAAAAAGTGACCACTTCATCACAGAAAAAAAAATGTGAGGAGAATAAATAGAATTAATTTGAATTTCTGTGTGCAAATTGTTTTTTATCCATGGGTCAACAATGTGTATAATGTGAGACATCCAAAAATGTCTAAGGCATTGTACAAGGGAAGGAATTAACTAAAAGCAGACTTAAACATGGTGTCCACTCTTAACATTAGAGAAGACATCACTCATTACATTAGTTCTTACTGAGTAAACAATGCACTTTGAAAGGTTTGCATTTGTTTGTGTGTACATGTGTACTGCCTGGGCTGGTCACAACCCCATTCTCCCTGTCATCCCAGACATCACTGGCATCCCTTGCCTTATCCTTTCAGTTTTAGGCCCAAGCCCTCATCTTACCCTGAACACGGTCAGTATTAGCATCTTTAGTAGTCGATGGTTACACAGAAGAAGGCAACAAGAACAAAAGGAGAGAGCCTACATGGAGGAGTTTGCAATATAATGACTGTTTGAATGTGTCATGTTAGTTTAGTCTTTAGTTTCTTGAAAGTTAAGTTAGAGCTGAGTCCCTGCCAGGGCTTATATTCTACACTCCCATGTCATAATGTCTGTTTTGTTAGTCTTCCCCTGATGTGGATCATGGCCAGTGGGGTCTATGTGTTGTGGCTGCAACGAACAAATACACACGGACTGCAAAAGTGCTGTGGAGAAAAAGGATGGCATGACCACTCTCTGAGTGAGAGAGAGGGCCCCAACTCCTGCCTGGACAGGCTTTTATTGCATTTCTGGGCACATTGCATAGAGGACGGTCCTCATTTACCATGCACAGTTTCACTTTAGGTGGTTACATTTTACAGAACACAAAGGAGAGGAAGTTGCTAATTACTACCAAGAGAAAGAATATTTGCAAATGCAAAGGAAAGAGTGATTGACCGGGTTATACTCCTCCTTGGGAGGTTTAGCATAGATTTTAGGAAGTTACTTTAAAGATTTGTAGTAAACGTTTGGTGCCTCAATTCAGGGTGAGGGAGTTTTAGCAAAAGCAAGCCTCATAGCAGCCAGGTACAATGCAGGCCTGATTCCCCACGGGAAAACATATCTGAGGGCTTGGGTCCTGTGTGCTGACTCACTCCCCACCAGTTTTCAGAGTCAGGGGCTGGGCTATATTCACCATGCCACACAGGTAGTTTCCCTATATTCCCCTACTGTTTCTTTCTAAACAATACCCTTCTGGTCTTAACTTGATCACTGTGTTAATCCTCATCCATACTAGACTCATTAGCCCCCATGAATATCACATTCTGTTTTGCATACTCTGCCCCCATGTCATCTGATTCAGTTCCACCTATTGGAGCATAAGTCCAGCATCTGTATTGCTGAAGACCCTCAACAGAATATGGGAGCCATCATGAATGATTGGTAGTAAGCACCTCCTTCCATCTCCCAGCTCCTATGAGGCAAGAGGTGGAAACAGTATTCTTCCCTCTCCCAATATAAGTGGTAGATGTTAAAGAATAGTAAGAGATTTGGCCTGGCTCTGCAAAGTCAAATTAAAAATTTAATACTGTACCTCAGTCACGTGATGAATTAATTAATTTTGCCAAGCTATCCTGGAAAACTAACACTGTGTATTACAATGCTTCTTAGGAAAAGGGTTTTCTATCCTCCCTGCAGCGGACTTTAGAATTTAACTCTGTAATTTGGAATGATCGATCACTCAAGGGAAAAAGGAGGTAACCATTCATCACAGTACATACCAAGGGAAAAATCAGTGATAAAGGATACATGGTCTAGACTTTCAAAAGAGTAATCAATACGTCCCAAAGAGAATAGAAAGGAAAGAAATGTTAAAGCGGTAGAGACTTTTTAAGAGAAAGGAAAAGGGCAATCCTTGGGTTTCCTAGGTTGACCACAGAACACAGCATTAAAAAGTCTTCATTTGTGTGCCTAGGTATGCATGTTCGCTAGTTTATTTTTTGCTACCCCTGCATACATACCTCTTGCTTCCAGTATGAATACTCTAGATTTCTTTTGGGGAATCGATCCCTTTCCTACTCTTTGAAGATAGAGTTTATATCCTTAATTTAAGCTGTGGATGAAGTCAGCCTTCCTTCTAGGTATTTCAGTTATTGCACCAATGGATTCCATATTGGTCATTTCTCATTTGATTTGACTCTTCTGCTACTTACAACAGGAAGAGTTCAATGGTAGATGTGGTGATAAATTTCCAGTTTGGGGTAAAATAATGACAAGAAAAGACCTACTTGGCTAGAGTGGAAGAGTGCATGCTGTAGGGTAGTATAAGTTAAGCATAGACAGAAAAGCAGGTCTCAAGAACTAAATTAATAGCAATGACCAGGAAGGTTGATAGACATGTTCCTATTTGCGGAAGCCCCATTTTAGCTGTCCCCATTTTTTCTAGTCAAAGCCTGATAACATCAGGCTGGGCCCACAGCCAAACAATCATTCTTAACTCACAGAAGTCTAAAAAACTCTGGCCTTAACCTCTGTTCTCAAAGTTCCTGACTCTCTATTCTTTTGTAGCTAAAACATAAAAACTAGGCCTCATGTAGAAGTTTAATGTGTCCCCAAGGCAACACTGAGATTTTCCCTTCCTCCCATGAAAGAGATTTGTATTTCATTTTGAGGAGGAGGAGGAAGTGGCTAATCTTAGGCTGTTTACAGAAACTCCTCCAGGGGCCCTGGACTGGCCGAGCCTGTCTGATTCAGTTCTATTTCAGGGTGCAATCCATGAGACCCCTTCGGGTTCCTGTTTTTTATTTCATACAGGGATGGGACATAAGCAAAAATGTATACTTGCATAACCATTAGGACAAGTCACATTTAACCATCTGGTTAGTAACTCAGCCAAAGATGCTTACCTGCTCTGAGAATCTGTGGCTTGCCAAGTCGCTGACATTAATGACTTCCCATGTTTCAATATTTTCAGGTTAGCATGGGGGCAAATCTTTCTCTAATGATGAAACTGATTTTTATTTTCAGTAAATGGTTTTCGGACTAACTATACATACTGGCAGCTGTGGTGTGTAACAATTGCAGCAATGAACATTTTCTTCTAATGAAAACTGTTAGCCACATTGCTTTTAAGAAACCTTCCTTTGCCACATTCTAATCATGATGTTGGTAGATAAGACCATATTCTATGTGGGTTTGTCTGACCAGAGAGTATCTTACTGTTTTAGAAGGAAGACTAGGATTGTTCAAACAAAGTAGACTTTAGGACTTTAGTTAGACATACTAGGCTTACCTTCTGGGCTTAGGGAAAGGCTGGGAAGAGAGCCTGGAGTGGCAGGGAATGTCTGTGCAGGCTAATGATGCTGAGAACCCAGAGGAAGCAGAACAAAGCGGTAGATACTACTGTGATGTCTGAGTACCTGATGCGGACCCCTGCTTGTGGGTTCCGAGTCATTACGGATGAAATGAGACATTCACAAGGGTTACCAAATCCAGTAGAGGAAAAGGGACAGCATGGCTTTTCTCTCAAAGGGAGCAAAAGCCTCGGCCCTTGCTCCAATGAACTTTTATTATCTTACTGGGCACATTACAGGAAGGTCCTCATTAATTATGCACAGGCTCACTTTAGGTGGTTACTTTTTACAGAAAACAAAGGAGCCAATGCTGCTAATCACATCATAGAAGAGGGGTATTTGCAAATGAAAAGGCAAAAGTAGTTGAACTGGTTACACTGGTCCCTGGAAGGTTTAGCATGGTTTTTAGGAAGTTGCTTTGCAGTAAATGTCTTCAATTCAGGGTGAGGGAGTTTTAGCAAAAAGCAAGACTCATAGCGGCCTAGGTCCATTGCAGGCCTGATTCCCCACAGGAGAACCTATTCGTGGGCGTGGGTCCTGTGCATCTCCCAGTGGGAGCTGGGCCCCCACTACACAGAGTGGCCTCCCACAGTACCAATCAGCCTCTAACCAAAACTAGACTGAACAAAGAACTCAGTTCATTTAATTCAGTTTTGTTTTCTTAAACCAGTTCATAGCAGGATTTATGTAGCTATTTGTAGTATGGTACCATAGGAAATATAGCCCCACTCTGCGTCTTCCCTTGGGAAACTCCTTTTCTTCAAAACTCCTCTCAAGGATATTTTCTTCTGGGAAGCTTTTTTTGATAAAGCTTGGGAGTGGGCCAGTCTATTAAAATCTTCATCATGTGGCACAATGACACGTTTACTTCTCTGCATTTCTCAGATTGTAGATGACTGATTTGTGTGACAATATCTCTTTGGCACCTAGTCTGTGCCACATTGTGCCTAGTTTTGGGGATTTGGTGCTAAACAAGACAAACATGGGTTGTGCTGTGTGTGAGCGGGTGAGCTGACAGGTTATGGATCATTCATGATGCAGTGTGCCTTAGCCAGAGGGAGAGCTGGGCAACTGAGGCAAATGGCTAGCAAACAAATGTTAAGTATTTTGGTAGTCACAAACACGGGGAATGCACAGGGCTAAATATTATGATTCCTAGGGACCAAGACTGGCCTCTCCAGCACGGTGGTTTGTTTTATTTTAAATTGGTGGGAGCCCTTTCAGCTCATGTGTACAACGGAAACATGAACGAATTCACTGAATTGATAAATGAGTCAAAGCATATTCATCTCTGAAAATGTCTTGACTAACACCACTCCACAAATATCTTAAATCTTTATTTAACCTACACCTTTGCCTTAACTTATTTCTTAATTTTTGAGATTTGATGATTGACATTCATGAGCCACATGTCTCAGGTCTTTAAATATTTCACAAGTCGAAGTTGCAGATGTATCCTCCTTTTATCATAAAGTCACCTAAAGTCTCAGACATCGCACCATGTGCCCGCGGCCCATGCTGGGCATCTTTTCAATTTTCCCATTTTATCATCTATGTTGTAAAAATATTACATTGACTGGGGAACTCACTGAAATGGTTTTAAAAGTGCTTTTTCTTATTTCCATGCATACCATACTGTAGATTATGTTCATGTGATAGATCGACAGTGAACTTGACAATTCACTTTTGAGGGTATCTGAAGCTATTATACTCAGGCTAAGAACCAAGGACTTTTTAGATCTATTGGCCTTACATTTTCTTCTAATCTAGTATCTTCAGTTAGACTTTTGTTCTGCCTTATGCCAGGACCACTTTTTTTTTTTTTTTACTAAGTGGGGAGTGGGGCAGTTTGTAATAACATTTAATGTCAGAACAAGCACTTCAGCCTTTATTCCTTCAGTGAAGACAAACTACCAAGGGTGGCTAAGCAGATTAGTGACATGATTCCAGCTGCGCTATTGATTGATCATTCCAGAAGAACAACTACTTTCTTTTGCCTCAAAAGGAAGGCAAATTGTTTTAGTAAAGTAATCACAACTTAGTAATAATCACCACATAGATGGCCTCACTATTAACTAACATTATTTGGACCTATGTAGATAAATTCAGAACTATGTTGTTGGAATAGTTTGATTTCTCTTTGTATTCCTTCCTCTACTCAATTTCCTTTTTTCCTCTCCTCAGCATCTTATGTTTTAATTATATTTTATTGATTATGCTATTACAGTTGTCCTGACATCCCCCTGTGCCCCCCTCCACCCAGTACCCCTGCTCGCTCAGGCAATCTCCCCACCAGTGCGCATGTCCATGGGTCATGCATATGTTCTTTGACTACTCCCTTTCCTGCACTGCACTTTACATCCCCATGGCTATTCTGTAACTACCTTTTAGTATTTCTTAATCTCCTCGCCTCTTCAACATTTTAACATAAACTTTCTAAAACAGATTTAGGTTACAGAACAATTCAGGAAATAGCACAGAAAGTTCCATACATAGCACACCCAGTTTCCCCTGTTACTAACATCTTGCATTAGTGTGTCCCATTTCTACGATTAATAATTAATACACCAATATTCATACATTTTTATTAACTAAATTCCATACTGTATTCAGATCTTCTTGGTTCTTATCTGTTGTCCTTTTTTTTTGGCTTCAGAATCTCATCAAGTATACCACATTAATTTTAGATATTTGTCTTGTTTCCTTGGGCTCTTCTTGTCTGTGACGATTTCATCAACTTTCTTTGTTTCTGATGAACTTGACAGTTTTGAGTACTGGTGAGGTATTTTGTAGAAAATTCCTGAAATTGTGTTTAGACAGGAATTATACATTTTGGGGACAAAGACCACAGAGGTGAGATGCTATTTTCATTACATCATATCAAAGGTTTATACTATGAACACAACTTATCACTGCTGAGATTAACCTGTATCATCCAGCTGAAGTTGTGCGTGTCAGGTTTCTATCTGGAAGTGCTTTGTCTCCTGTCCACCCATACCATAATCTTTCAAAGGAACTCACAATGCACAGTCCACACTTCGGGAGCAGGGAGTATCTTCTTTCACTTTCTTGAGAGAGTTATATCTAGATAAATTATACTATATCTTCTGCATAGGAATTTTGTCTGCTTCCCCCACTTGTTTCAATATTATTGATTTTTATCAGTATGGACACATGGATACCCACTTTATACTTTGGGTTTTAATACAATAAACTGTTTGCTCAAATTCTTCTAGTGTTGGCCCTTTGGAGCTGCTGCAGTTGTCTCCTGTTGCTCTGATGTACCACTACCACTGGGACTTATTTTTCTTTGTGAAGCATTCTGTACTTTTGGACAATATAAGGTATTTCAGGCTCTCTTGAATATCCTCTCCAGTCCTCTAGTGAACGATTGAGCTATTTATTTAAAACTGATTCTTTTCATTAAAGAAGCATTAGAAACTGAGATATGAACATTAAGTATGCTTATTAGTTCTACCATATCATTACTTTCAGGCTCTCTTACCTGGAAGAACCATGAAATATATGTATGCATAATAACCTATACATATACAATTATTTATATGTGTAACTATATCTAGATTAACCTAAACATGTGCTCATGCTGATGTATCTGTCTAACTCAGCACATGGATCATTATATCCTCCTTCCATGTTTATCGATAACATCCTACTCACAATGACATAAAATACTACTTACCAGTTTATTTCTTTTCATTTCTAATAAACATGTATGATGTTATCAGAATTGTTGAGCCATGCCCACATCAGAGTCAGCTTCACCAACTGGAGTACTGCATTTACTGCATACACTCTCTCGCCTTTAGTCTTACAGATTGCATTCATTTCCAAAGTTACTTGGGACGCATGTCTTCCCCTACTCCCCTCATTTAGGTTGCTTCATACATTTGCAATGTGTATAGATGTCTTTGTCACTTTCTACCTTCCATCCTGAAATACCCCAACCATCTCAACTGTGTTTTAATTTGCACATATTTGGGTTTGCTCTTTGTGTCACAAACTTTAAACACATGTGTAGTGTCATGTACCCTTGATTGCAGTATGATAGATAATAGTCTCACTACCTTAAATATCACTATGCTCTACTCATTACCCTCTCCTCACCCTAACAATATGGCAATGACTAATTTTTTTTTACCATCTCTATAGTTTTTACAGCATCATGTACCTTGGAAGCATACCACGTGCAACTTTTTCAGATTGGTTTCTCCCATTTACCAATATGCATTTAATGTTTACCTGTGTCTTTAACTCTACATAGATATCATTTTATTGCTGAATGACATTCCATTGCAGGGGTGTACCACTGTCTGCTTAGCCATTGACTATTAAAGGGCATCTTGAATGCTTCCTGTTTGGGGTGATCTGAATAAAGCTACTATGACTTTCACAAGCAAGTCTTTCTGTAGAAATAAGTTTTCTATCAGTTTGGCAAGTATCTGAGGGTATGATTTCTGGATTGTATATTAAGATTATGTTTAGCTTTGAAATAAATAGTCACACTGTCTTTCAAACTGGCTAAATCACTCCACATTCCCATCGGCAGTGGATGAGAGTTCCTGGGCTCTGCATCCTAGCCAGCAATTTGCATTGTCACTTTTCAGAAAATCATAGCCACTTGCACAGGTGCGTAGTGGTATTTAATTATTGTTTTAGTTTACAACTCTCTAATGACAAGATGTCGAATAGAGGAATACTTCCTCTATGTTTATGTCTACCTTGACATCTTCTTTGATGAGGTGTCTCTTCAGATCTTTTGCCCAGTTTCTGGTAGTTAGTTTTCTTATTGTAGAGTTTTAAGGGGTATTGCTGTTATTTTGTATGCAAGTCCTTTATCAGATAAACTTGTTTTGCAAACATTTTCTCCCAATCAGAAGCTTATCTTTTCCTTCTCTTAACTGTCTTTCTCAGAGAAACAGCTTTAACTTTAATAAAACCTATCAACTTTTCTTCCAAGAATAACGCTTCAGGGGTTGTATCTAAAAACTCACATCAAACCCATGATCATATCTATATTCTCCTATGTTATCCACTGGAAGGCTTATAAGTTTGTATTTACATTTAATTCTATGATCCATTTTGAATTGGTATTTTATGAAAGATCTAAAATCTCTATCTAGACTGTAGGCAGGCAATGAAAACTTTGGAGTAGTGCTTGGACATAGAAGAGAGGATTTAAAATCTCTTTCCCCCTCCCTCTTGCTCAGCCTGAATTTTCAGGAGTCTAAATATCTATGTGTCTTGCCAACAAATTGTGGTAAATGTGTCCTCTGCCATGTAATGTGCATCCATATGCTGGTTAGGTGGACCTCAAAGTAAAGTTTAGAGTCACAGTGAGAGGTCATAGACTCTGGGCTCAGACATTCTGGTTAGAATTTCATGTTCATCTTTCACCAGCTGATTAACCTTATACAAGTTTTAAGTAGTTTCTTGTGTCTCAGTTTCTCTATCTGTATAGAATAATGGTAGTACCTATTCATAAGGATGATGTCCAGTCAACTTAGTTAATATTTGTTGAGCGATTGGAAAAAAAAAAAAAAACAACAACCCTGGGACATAGTACGTGTTATGAAGCATTTCAGAGGTAAATGCAAATTTAAACTCAAGTTATCTCTAGATATTTGTTATTGCGCTTTTAAACATTTTAACATTTTAAAAAACCCTTGGTCATTAGTGTTTGCTCTGTGGGTGTGTGTGTATCTGTGTGTTCCTGTCTGAATGACTGGAACTGGGGAAGGAAGCGTGTGTGTGTCCACGATGGACCGAAACAGTGAGTGGAGAAAGTCACTCCTCCAGGATTAGTATGGTGATTACAGACGTTGAATTGTGAACAAGAGAGTCTGGGTGCAGCCATGGCTGTACGCTGCTGTTTTCCCACACTATAAGGAACTCTCTCTTTCGACAACCTTACCATTTCTAGATTTTATTTACTCATTTATTTCCGGTAAGTGAGGTAGCATTTTTAGGGTGAAAATTAACAGAAATACAGTTTCTTGAGGTTCTGGCACTTTATGCCAACTATGTCAGACCAAGACAGGCTGTTGCAGCCAATCCCAAAAGCTGACCCTGGAAAGAATGGCCAGAGCAGTGACAGCTGTGTGCCTGGCAGTATTCATAATAAAATGGCCTTTTCCTGCACTGATTTTTTTCTCTACTTTCCTTTACATTTTAATTTTCTTAATTTTATTAAATGTATTGGAGTGACATTGGTGAATAAAATTATATAAGTTTCAGGTGTACAATTCTATGATGCATCGCCTGTATATTTTACTGTGTGTTCACCACCCGAAGTCAAGTCTCCCCGTCACCATTTATTCCCTCTTTACCTTCTTTTACCTGCCCCAATCCCTTTTCTACTTTCGATTTTACATGTAAAAACTCTTGACTTTTTCTCTGTGTTTTCCCCAGGCTAGTTCCAACTTTTGTTTGACTAATAGCATTTGAATTTAATTTGTTACATTCATCTTCCCAGGGCTCTCTTTTGTTTTCTCACTTCTTTCCTAGATACTATCTGCATGCAGTAACACCTCCTGGCCCTTCCTGTCCCATGGGACTGCTTCACATCAGTGTTCAGCTTGGTTCAAATTTGCTTTTGCCAAATAGCGGTACTGATAGGATCGCCTCCAAAGGACGGTATTAATAAACAGAATTTTTTTTACAAACTGACTGAATGTGCAAATCTCTTAAGAGAACTAGAAGTAAATAAACCTCCAGATTACTAAAGATAATTTTTTTAAAGGAAAGAGATATGCAACCCGTAACCCCAGAACATGGCATACATGTATTTTTTATGTGGAAGCAAAAATGAGAACAAGTGGAGAGAGCGAGTGTCCTGCAAAGTGACAGGCACTGTCGTCATTTGAAAACCTCCTCCTAAGTTGTCATATTAATTCCGTCTTGTGTGTTTGCCATCTGCTAGATCAGTGTTTCTGCCTTGTTGCTGTTCACATTTCTAGCAGAAAAATTCTTTGTGGCAAAAAGTTGTCCTCTTGTTTTATGATATTTAACAGCATCCCTGGCTTCAGCAATGCCAGTGGAAACCCCATCCCCCATCAATTTTGACAAACAAAAATGTCTCTAGACATTGCCAGATGTCCCTGGTAGAAGATGCAGCACTGCACATTTAAAATATTCTTTTTTCAGGAGAGGTTTAAGCCATGGGGAAAAGATTCGGTGAGAGGGAGAACTTTAAAGTGAATGTGAGTTAGAAACTTGGGTAGAACTTCAAAGAGTTACATTAAAGCTTTTGTGTTATGTGAGCCTTCATGGTCATTCCATTTTTGTACTTGGTGTTTTGTTTTTGGTTTGTTTTTTTTTTTTGAGTAGAAATCTACACTAACCAACAGTACATAAGGAAGTCATATCCTGTTTTTATTAGAGCAAAATAAACAAAGCCCTTTTCTTTGGAATGTCTCAGTTTTTCTTCTTCATGAACCCTTGCTTTGAGGCACGGTCATGCTAAATATTATACCAGTTTCTGTGGCTGAGGGAAGTCAAACACACAAAGGTACCAGCCCACCTAAGGAGCCTACCCTGATGCCCAGAGTCCAAAATGACACCCAGAATACTGATGTCTGTATTCTTTTGCTTATAGTTTAAAGCCACTCTCGGCTGTTGTTTTGGGTTGTGTTTGTAGTGTACGCATAAAAAGGCATGTTGTCTTTGTACCAAAGTCTAAAAATGCCTATTTACTAAATGCTGGCTACTGAGGTCATGTCAAATAAAGATTTTCTATAGAAAGCCCTCTTAACTCTATGTACCATTTTCCATGTTGTAAGCACTGAACTAGAATAATTCAACTTTATTCAAGCATGAGTAAGTGGCAGAAATAGATGGACATCTCAGAGAAAATTTAAATGAAAAATTGTTTCTAGTCTGAGACTGAGAAATGGACCAGGATTTGTATAGGCTGAAACTGATAAAATTAGTAAGAATCCTTAAAAGAAATACTGTAAAATTATATATACAGTATTGGGTAAGAATGTGAATATTTAGTTAGAGTTAAGAAAGTAAAATTACTACAATTATGCTTTTATCAATGCTGCCAAATTGCACAAAAACATAAACTATAAAAGATAATCTGTTATTTTTATTAACAAGTGCATGATACCCTCTATCATGTTTTTTTCCCCTGTAATTTTTGGCTTCATGATCTTTGATAACCTCTTCATATGACACTGATTTTATAATACCATTTTCTATAACAAGAATTTTAAAAATAATTTATTATTTACTCTATCATGCTTGGCTGAAGTAGCATATTTTTATTTAAAAAATTATTTTTAGATACACAACCATATCTAGTAGTGCCACATAAATTTTTAGGATGAATGCCAAATTTGGAAATACCTCTCTTCTTTGTTATTTATAATTTATGAGATCTGGTATGATTTTTCAAACATGTTTCTGGCTTGGTACATTCCAAATGTGGTTCCTCCTCCAAGTGCAAACACTGGAGTGAAACAACATAGGTGACATCCATTTCATAGTCACAGTCACTGTCCTCACACCTTTGTGCCATCAAGTTGGGTGAATTCACACAGTAGATGGTAGGGATATTCCTAGAAGCCACCTTTACACTGGGACTATCAACAATAATTTACCTCTACATAGATATGGCTGAGACGCCAATGATTATATCTCACTAATCAAAAAATAAATGCATTCCCACTTCAACGTCCTCTGTGAAGCCACAGGAAATACTCATGACCATGCCAAAGCTCCAAGGCCCTGCTTGATAAAAAGTAAGGTGTGAACAGGGGGAACTCAGAGTAGTGAGAAACAATAGTCCTAATGTATCATGACTTGCAAATTTTGCAAAAACATATGGTCACTTGCACATGTTAAAGATGAGGTGCCTTGAATTGAGGCTTTGTTTATTCCATGATCTGCTTCTTCATGGGGAGTATCTTCAATAGAAGAGAAGCACTGTTGCATGTTATCATTACACACAAGACATGTCATTGCTTAAACTACTTCTCTGCATGTGAACTGTTTTATACTGTGTGCCACAGGCATGAACATGCCTTGACTGTGTAAGAGAGAGGTTGTTCTGTGTCTATTCTTCTGATTTTTTTTCTGGTAAAGCAGTAGACTATCAGGGTCAGGGGTATTGGCTGTGGTTTCGACAGGCATGGATTTAAATCCTGGCTGCACACTTACTATCTTTGTGACCTTGGAAATGTTGCCAGTATTGTGTCGGTCTCTGTCACTGCACCCATCATGAAATTCCAGCCTTGGACATTGGAGACCTTTCAGAGCCACCTTCCCCCAGGATCAGAAACCAATGTTTAGCCTCCCTGCTATCACATGCCTTGGGACTTCATGGATTTCCCAAATCCAGGCCTTCTTCCTAGGCTTTCACATCAACACTCTGAACATTCTATAGGCAGCCCCATCTATAAGCAAAGTCCTGAGCCATTTGTCTGGAACCATTCTAGCCTTTATTCATCACTGGCTTCTAACTGACTATTTAAATATTTCTTTTTATCATTTACCCCTGGGCTTGAATTTAGTTCTTAGGCTTGAAAACTTGTATGTCTTTGCTACTCTGACCTTCTTCAAAACTCTATATGGCATAGACTATAATGTGGCATTTACCCCGCTTCTCTTTCTCTTTCCCACTCAAGGTCATCTCATTTTATTAGGTCCCAACCTGTGTGGTCATTCTTGGCACAATGTCCTCAAGCCCATTGGATATTGCCACATTGCATTAATATCTCCAGTGGAAATTTTAAGTGACTTTTTCCCAGACTTTAAATGAAACCCCACATCACCTGCTATCATAGTTGGCTGCCTTTACATCCGTGCCAGCATCAGCCAAACTGGCTGGGCAAAAGCCCATGACATTGGGACTTTGAAACAGCCCTGGGTTCCTTTGATTCCTTTTCCAGATAGAGAACAAGCCATCCCAAAGTTTAGGAAGCAAATTTTCTACTTGATTTGAAATGGCTTTAAATGATTCTCAGTCCAGAGATACCCTTATTTTTATTCATTCATTAATTTACCTGATCATTCATCCATAAAAGACTTTTGAAAGCCTGCTCTGTGTACTAGCCATGGTAAAAGTCCATGGAAATTGAGATAAGAGAGACACGACATCCAATAAAATGTCAAGCTTTGTCACTTCTACTTTGAAATGATCTTGTGTACTGCCCATTTCTCTCTGTTGTCATTGAAGTCACTCTCCTTCTTACAGGTCAGAACCATCTAAACCCCAGTTCATTTTTAAGCCTTTAAACTGTTTTTTTGTTTGTTTGTTTCTTTGTGTCCTTGTTTAAGTCATTCCACACAGGGAGTCAGAATGCTCTTTGAGAAAGCAAATCTCACTATGTCCCTTCCTTGCCACGGCCCTTTCAAATTTGTTTCCATTGTCAGAGTGGAACTCAATCTTGAATCTTTTTCCCTGCTTATTTCTCTGGCCTCTTTATTTCTTGCTGTTTTATCTGCCTTCGTGTCTTACATTGTATACTTAATGGCTAGCTTAGGGGTTGATTCTTTGATTGCCTCCTGCCCTTTTCCATTCTATATACTTTATTCATAAAGCCTGGAACACTTGTCCCACCCCTTCCAAGTCACAACTTTAACTAGCACAGTTTCCGATGCCCCACCTACTTTTCAGAGTCACCATCTCCAGGCAGCCTATTGACTAGGTCCATTCACAAATGGCACTATTATTCCCTGCACTTCTCAGATCACAGTGAAGTTTTGTCTGAGTTACTTGTCCTTTTCCACAAGACTATAATTTTCCTGAGGAGACAGTCTGTAGCTTGATCAGAAATGGACCTCTGGTACCTCCCAGATAGTATGTAGTTGGTGAGTTTGGTGAATAATCATGGAAAATGAATGAGTAGCTATTCTTGTCTCAGGCCCATAGCCAGGTGAAATGGTCAGAGAAGTAAATAGTCAATGAAAAAGGGATGTGATTAAACCTCAAGAGGGACACGTATAAAACAGCATGGAAACACGGTAGCAGGACAGTTGAACCATCCACTGGAGAGACAGGAAACTTTCCACAGGTGTGAAGTCTGGGTGAATTTTAAAGGATGAATAGGAATGAGCCTGCAGAGAAGAGAGCTAGGCATCCCCATGGAAAGTACCACATATGATAATATGAAAAGAGGCACCAAAAAAAGCAACGTTCAATGTGCAGAAACGACACTTACATCTGGGGCACAAGGTACACATGTGGCAGTGGCAAACGATGAAGCAGGAAAAGTGGACAGAAACCATCTACCCAAGGACCCAGGTCCTTAAATTTATAACACCAATGTATAAATTAACAGAGGCCACTGGACGGTTTAAGCAGAGAATCGATAAGTCTAATTTCTTCTGTGCTGTAACTACTTCTGACCTCTTGACTCAAGTGCCCTGAGAAGCAGATGTTGAAGTTTCCCCTTAGTATGTAGAACCCACTTGAGACTCTTGTGAACCCCTTATATATTCACACTCAGTCTTTTAATAAAATAATGCACAGTTGTTACCTCCTACTCTTCCCTTTTTGTATATTGAACACTTCTTGATCAGGTGAAGTTTTCTTCAAGTCATATGAGCAAATCTCACAGTTTATATTTTAATAAAATGCAAGATAAATAGTATGCCATATCTTATTTTAGTTACATGAATTTTGTGATAATAATAACTTAAATGTATCATCCTTAAATCTCAATTTATAAAAATTGAGACTAAACTCTGAAAAAAATAGTTTAAAAGTATTCATTTAAAAGTTATGAATATAAATAAAAATTAATTAAAAATCTTAAAATAATGACAAAGTTTACCACGGCCTCTGCATCTCCTATGTTTCGTTTTATGACTATGATTATTTTCTCAACTCCTGCTTCCATTTAGAAGCATATTTCTTTGAGCAACTGCTTTACATCTTGAAAGTAATGACTGGATGATCTGTCTACTACTGACATCTGCTGGTCACAGTTGACAACACGTTTGCATCTTACTGGTTCTTCAGGAAATGTGTAAGGTGTTGATAAATATTGTAAAATTAAACCCATTTGTAGAAAACAGAGGTGAATTAATCAGCGATTCATCTCTATATTCAATATTAAGCGTATTCTCCTTGTGTCTTACAAGAATATCTCAACTTTCATTTATACATCTTGAGCTGTATGATGAAGACAGATTCTTTATTTGCATGACTCTACTTGTATTTCCCATGTGCTTCTGGTGAACATCTGTCTTCAGCTTATGCCATGCTCTAATTATGATACTTTGTACTCTTCAGCATAACAATTCAAACAGCCACTTCCACTGTGTTTAACCGATGAGTTGAAAAGTTTTGCTATTGGTATATACAATAATGAACTCTTTCAACATCATTTTTATTTCTAAATTGATCTGAATTGATTGGGGTGACATTGGTTAATAAAATTTTATAAATTGCAGGTTTACAGTTCCATGATATATCATCTGTGTATTTTATTTTGTGTTCACCATCTAAAGTCATGTCTCTTTCCATCACCATTGATCCCCCCTATACTGTCTTCTGTTTCTCCAACACCCTTTTTCCACTTGTAATCTTCATTCTGTTTTTCTTCACACTTTTTTCTCCTAACCCCCCAAACCCACTCTCCTCTGAAGGATGTCAGTCTGTTTTCTGTGTCTAAGAGTCTGTTTCTGTCTTGTTTGCTTGTTTATTGTATTCATTAGATTCCCCATATGAGTGAAATCATATGGTACTTGTCTTTCTCTGACTGGCTTATTTCACTTAGCATAATGCTCTCCAGGTTCATCCATGCTGGTGCAAAAGGTAAGATTTCCTCTTGAAGGTGCACTTTCAGGATTAATTTCTAGAAGCAGTACTACTGGGTCAACACATATATGCTATAGAAAGTTTTCTTCTATTCCAGTAACATTTTGTATTTTTATTAGCAGTGTAAAAGAATGCCTATTACAACACAGATTTATAAATGGAATGTGTCAGACTTTTAAAGTTTTTGTCAATCTGATGAGAAATAGTATTCAAGTGTAGTTTTAATATACATTAATCTTTTTAATGAGTTAAAACTGAATATTTCATCATATTTTAGGGATGAACTGCACATTTTAAGACTATAAATATTTTTGCCTAATTTTCTTTTAAATTTTTGGTATTTATATTCTTGATTTTTAAGAGCCCTTTATGCATATTAATCTCATTTTCAGTGACATTGAAACTAATTTTCTCCAAGTTTTTTAATTTCTTTTGATTTTATGTTATTGTTATGCATTCAAATTTATTATAATTTTTTCTAATGTATCAGAATTTTTTACTCAGTTTAAAAATAATTTTCCTCACACTGAATTTAAAACTTCAGTTATAATATCTCATAGTATGCATTGTTTCATTTTTTACTTTTAGGTCTCTGGATTACTTCATTTATTTTTTTATGTACAATGTGAGGTATGGATACAGTGTTATATTTTTTCCAATAGTGATCCAGTTGTCTACTTATGTGTTTTTATATTTCATCTTCTCCCAGTGATTTAAATCTCTTAGCAGATGCTGAATTTCTCTTTGTACAGGAAGGCTCTGTTTCTAAATTGCCTTTTTGAATTCACTGAACTATCTGTATGTCTATGTTACAGTACCAAAAAGGGAATACACTTCTTCAGTTACTCAGTGACTTTGAGAATTATAAGCACTTCAGTTTTTGTTAGTCACTGAAACCAAGAGACAGACTTTTGGGTATTGAAGGAGATGGAATTTCAGAACAACTCAGTTGGTGCTGTACCACCTCGGTCTGTGTCATCTTTTTGTTTTGAAGTGATGAGGATATTACTGAAGATCCAGATATTTTATTTAATTGGGAACCCCAGTGACTTCTAAGACAAAGGATTTAAAATTTACATCTTCCAAGCTGATCTGTTTCAAGTTTGCCTTCTTTCCTAAATAAGAAGGTTATTATATGTGACATTGACATTGCCTTTGATTTTGTTTACTGGAATGAATGGAAGTACAGAGAAACTGAATAAAAGCTATGTCAAGGAGTATTTATTTCAACAAAAGACAGATTTTCTTTCAAGAACTCTCTTCAGTGAAATCCTTGTGAAATCAATTAGTAGAGCTAAACTGGATTATTGATGCCGTATGTTTACCCAGACACAATCATTCTGTTGAAATGACTTGCTGAAGTTGTGAACTTTTCATGTGAAATGTTCTATTCTAGCGATGAACCATTCTTTTCTATTCCCCTTTGATTCTTGTATTTTTATGTCAGAACTATAACTTAAGCAATGATAAAATACTGACTATGACTGATATTGTACAGCACTTCAAAATATTCTATCATGGAAGCTGATTACCTAGACTTACTAGTAGGACATACAGAAGTCTGTCTCCAAAAAGTCCAACCACACTTAATATAGCAAGAATTGTTTGTGTGATATCAACGTAACCTGGCAGCCAAGGGGAGTGGACTAGAATGGGCATTCATGAACAATGATGACTTTACTGTACTAGTCTTTGGGGGTGGTAGAAGCCATAGAGTGAGCATGTGTACTATGTGGCTGTTTCTTTCACCATGACTGAGTGAGTAGAGCAACAAATCTACATCAAATTTTAAGTTAAGCTTGAGCATTCCTCTGCAGAAACTATTCAGATGACTCAGAAGGCTTTGGGGATGACACGGTGAGTACAGCACAAATAAAAGTGTGGCACAAACACTTCAAAGCTGGCCGACAATGTGTTGAAAGTGATCCACATTCTGGAAGGCCAGCAACAAGCAGCAAAATTTCTTCTGCGGCTTCTACTTCTAGAGCAGAAGGAACATTGTGCTGCATTCGCTAATGAATTGATTCAAAGTACTACTGATGAACCAGATTTCCTCAAGAAGGTCATAACTGGAGATGAACTATGAATCTATGGCTATGATTCAGAAATGATGGCCCAGTCATTCCTATGGAAATTGCTTGGTTTTCCACACCTGAAGAAGGCATGGCAAAGTCGCAGCAAGATCAAGATAATATTAACTGTATTTTTTTCATTGGGAAGGTGTTGTCCATCATGAGTATGCCTCTCCAAGTCAAACCATAAGGTATACTACTTCACTGGATGAGAGATGCAATATGATGAAAATGGCCACAGCTAAAGGCATCTGGTGATTGGCAGCTTTATCACAGTGTGCCCACTCATGCATCTTGTCTTGGGCAGTATTTTGGTGAAACATCAAATCACCCACGTGTCTCAGCCCCACAAGCCTAGATTTGGTTCACTGTGACTTCTGGCTTTTCTCACAACTAAAACCACCTTGGAAAGGAAAGAGATTTCATATTGTCAATGAGATTCAGGAAAATATGATAGAGCAGCTGATGGTGATTGGAGAACAGTGCGAGGTCCCAAGGTGCCTACTTTGAAGGGGACTGAGGGGTCATTGTCCTGTGTACAATGTTTCTTGTCTTTTCTTCAGTAAATGTCTCCATTTTCATATTATATGGCTGGATACTTTCTGGACAGGCCTTGTATGAATGTTAATCGCCATATTTTAACAGGACCCACTGAACCCAGACATCCTTCAGTAACACTGTATAGCTGCAGCGTATTGTTTACAGTGGACTTTGTGAAGGCAACAAAGCATTACTTATTTAAAAATGAGGTATCCTATGGAATGACAATTGTACACATTCTGCTTCTACACAAAGGAACAGGTGAGAGGCATAGCCAGCTTTGGCTGAAGGAATGAATTGTGTGGTGTTCTGGTGTCTATTACTTCTTGAATTGTGTGATTCCGTGCCTCTTCTGGCAGTCCGTGGTAATTGTGTTAAACTAATTCATGCTTTTTTTTAAAAAAGGGAATGATTGCCCTGACCTGGTACCTCAGTTTATTGGAGCATCATCCCCATAGGCCAGAGTTGCAGGTTCCATCTGGGTCAGGACACATGCAGGAATCAACCAGTGGGCGCATCAATAAATGGAACGACCAATTGATGTTTTTTCCCTCTCTCTTGATCTCCTTTCCTCTGTCTCTAAAGCCAGTAAATTTTTAAAAAATGCCTTTAAATGATCAGAAAGGAAAAAATATTTTAATACCTTTATACCTTTAAATATATTTTACTATCTTATTCAATATATTGACTATATGCTGTTCATATTTATAATTTATACAAATTTTACATTAAATAACTTATTAATTGATTCTTACAGACATAATTTCCTTGAAATATAAACTAAACTCTTTTAATAGACAAACCCAGAAATCTTTGTAACCACATACATGATACATCTTTTTTTCCCCATGCAGTGTCTTAGGGACCTAGAATTATTATTCACTGAGGGCCGTGTTTTCTCAACATGTGACCTCCACTCTCACTGCAATAGAACATGGAGACCAAGCTTCTGTTTTTCTCACTGCCTGGAAGTGGTCCTCATCACTATCACTGGTGCTTACAGCTCACCAGACAAAGCTATTCACTTTGCCCCAACGTAACTATTGTGTAACTACAAAAGAGCCAGGACAATGTAGTCTATCTAGCATATGGGATATTGGGTGAGCAATAACTCTGCCTCTTGCTCCCTAAATGCCCTGCTTATAAAACTAGGAAATCTTCCTTTTCTATTTAGATATGTTTGAAGTTTTTTCTTTTTCTTGCAACTCTGAGCACTTTACATTGGTTGCCTCTTTGCCCCACCTATTTGTGTTGCTGAAGGTGGAGAAACAGGGGAAGAGTAGAATCTGCTCTCTCGGAAGACAATGTAACCACCAGATTGCATTCTGAGCTGAAATGCCATGCTAGACAGGCAGCTAGATGCCACCACTCTCTCTGTGTGACATGTGTAAGCCGTCCCTAGTTGAAATGTTTTATGTAGTCCTGTTTAACATCTTCATGTTCCATATACAGACTACAGTTAAATGGTCAAAATCCCAAGGGATACTATTTTATAATTTTTCTACTACCTGATGCTTACATATGCTGTCAGTGAGTTGATTTTATGCAAAAAATAAAAATAAATAAATAAAACACATAAAAAACCTTCTTTTGGATTCATCTCTGCCATCCTTCAATGTTGAAGCAATTTACCATGAGAAAGATATGGCTGAGGCACTGAATTGACAATCAGAAGGACAACAAAATCATGTTTGTAGCTCTGTCACAAACTAGTTGTTTTTCTTTCTGGGCATTTTACTGAACTTCTTCAGGCCATTAGTTTCTTAACATTAGATGAAGGTGCCACTTTTCAACTTTTACATGCAGACACATACAGCCTGTTTCTAAAATAAAATCTGCCTTATGACCCCTACATATACATGCCTTACGACCCCTACATACATATACATAATATCTATGATTTTATAATTCAAAAGGAAGAATGGAGTTTTTTTTCTTTATAGATAAAAGTTAGTAATTCATTGCAAACACTAAGCAAATCTCTGAGTTGAGTTTCCATTCAATGAGACAATGTTTCCCTGCATTTATCTACCATTTAAAACAAAAGGCAACAGCCCTGGCTGGTGTAGCTCAGTGGATTGAGTGCAGGCTGCAAACCAAAGTGTTGCAGGTTCGATTCCCAGGCAGGGCACATGCCTGGGTTGCAGCCCATGGCCCCCAGCAACCGCACATTGATGTTTCTCTCTCTCTCTTTCTCCCTCCCTTCTCTCTCTAAAAAATAAATAAATAAAATCTTTAAAAAAAGAGGTACAATATCAAAGATTTATTTAAAAAATAAAACAAAAAGCAACAAAAAGGTACCATTTTAAGTGAAATAGTGCCATGTGTATTCAGTGCATACAGTAGCCTCAAGAGTCCCTTGGTTTATGTTATGGTCCCCAGAATAAAGGGTGTATTCTAAACTTTTATGTGAAAAATTTAAATATGAGATTAGAAGAATTATCCTCTTGTATAACCTACAAAATGTTTTATTTTCATAAAGCTAAGTTCAACTGTAGCCTTTACTCCAAAAGAGACTCAGAAAAATCACATTATTTAATACAAATTTTAAAATGATATAATAACCTTTTAGTTACTGATTTGGTCTGATTCTGGAGCTTTAAACACTGAAAAGCATCATGAGGAAAGTGATTCTGGAGACACTGTTGAGCTGGCAAAGCCAAGGATGATGACAGTAGAATCCCTGTAGAAAATCCTTTTCCCTCTCCAGCTAGTTTTCCCTCTGATTTGTGAACTACATTACAGAGTCTCTTATGCGGTGAGACTGATGAGGACTCCTGAGGACAGACATGTGAATTTGTGTTCTTTAGTGTTTTTATATGTAGATTATTTGGGCAGTTTTTAGAAGTTTCATGGAATACTCCTTCCATTACCTCCTTTACAAAAATTGAGTCACTATAGTGAATGACATTGCCACTTGGTATACCTAATGATTTGATTTACATTTCTTCTCTCACTTATTTTAAGGCATATAATTAGCATCTAAATACGCGTGATAATCCCTCTCTTTTTTTCAAATACACAAGGAACATTTTACACACACATTTGCCCCAAACCCTCCACCCCTGGCTCAGTGATTGTTTAGTATCAGCTCATTCAGATATACCTCATTCTTTTTATTTTTTTAAACTTTTTTACTTTATTTAATCTTTATTGTATTTTTCATTACCATTTAGTACCTTATACCTCCCTCCCCCAAGCAATCACCACACTCTTGAAGGCTTTGCTCATGCTGACTCATGATGATATTTGAAAGCCTCCCACACGTAAACTTCTATTCATATATATTAGACAGATACACGTATCAATTTACACACACTTCATGCCTTTTTTCCTTCTTCACCAAGTTTTATTAAAGTTAAAACTTCTTTTGATATTTTTGAGTGACTGCTAAGTTCTGGACAAAATTCCTACAACGGGTAGAATGACAGTGTGCCAGTGCCCTATAAAATGGTTATGTAAACTATCTGAGAGATTTTCCTATGTCACTGACCATAAACAAAACACTTGGAAAGTATAAAATGAGAACTTCCCTTGTTGGATTTTAGTTGAGAGCCAGATTCTACACAGAATGAAGACACTGGAGGTGTCAGGCATCCTGTCCGGCATGAAAATGCAGGAAGCAGAGGGCTTCTTTAACGTCTCACATTCGTGATGACCAAAGCCACGTCTCACCACTCTGTCTTTGGTGGAAGCCACTGCTGCAGCACACAGCACCTCCCCTCACACATCTCTGCACACACTCAGCAGTCGGACAATGTGTCACTGCTTTGCGGTCTCAGAAAAGTATCCTGAACTATATAAAAAATAAGAGGGCAATTTACTGGGTGCATTTTTGACCATTTGCAGTGAGAAAATGCTTTAGTTAGACAATCTTAAGAAATCAATGAGTCAAATGCTTTTTCTTTGCAGACGGATAAATCGAATCTAAGAGATAATGACACTTGCTTGGTCAGGTAGCCTGGTTGATTAGAGCATCATTCTGGTATGCCAAGGTTACAGGTTTGATCTCTGGTCAGGGCACTTACAGCAAGCAACCAATGGATGTATAAATAAATGATAAATGGAACAAGAAAATGATCTCTCTCTCTTTTGCTCTCATCCTTCCTCTCTCTCTCTAAAAATCAACATTATATATGTATGGTCATTGTTTCTTTTTAAAATATATACATATTTAAAATATATAATACATAATAAATATATAAAATACTTAATATATTTCTATATTATATCTAAAATATATCATTGTATTTATTATATAATATATGTATTTATTATATAATATATGTATTTAATATATATATGTTCAAAAAAACAATGACAATCTAAACCAAGGTATAATAGCCAGTCAATGGTAAAAATGGGACCTGAGAACAAAAACCCCATTGCTAATCAACTATTCCACCCCATTTGATGCTTGCCAGCTTTGAAGGAAAATCTCTGGGCTAAGAGACGAGTAAGTCTGTGCCACACTCTGACTTATCTGACCTTCAAGGTCAAGACCTCTGAGACACACAAGGGCCAGGATGATAGTTCGGGAACATACAAGAAGAGATGCTCAACATTAATATGCAATCAAAACCAGCCTCTTTCCATGTTGCAGTTTCATTCTGGGAGGAATTTCCAACAACTAGATTGTGCTTCTTCCTGTGGAGTCAGCCGATTGGAAACGAATTTAACATGCCAGGCTTTTGACCTTCACAAGGCCAGAGTTTTTCCTTTCAGAGCTGATGACTTATGAGTGCTTGTAATGATTCCCGGAAAGGTATTATCAGTTTATATCATGCACTAAAGTAGAGTTTGTAGCTGCTCCAATTCAATCAATTACAGGAGGATGTGGCGTCATGGGTCTAAATATTTTAAGGTCTAGTATATAGCTGTACTTTCTAACTAGAATGACCTTGCATGGAGACAAGATAAGTGAGCATGTTAAGGATAAAAGCAGAGCGGGAAACATTAGTAATCTGACACCAGGCCTCTGCAATGATCTTCATATGAGTCAATGGCAGATTGTGAAAGGAGAACTGGAAGGTGACTAATAGGAAAAGAGGTGAGTGAGAGGTAGGAAACCATCAGGGAACATGGTAACCTGGAAGAATCCATTAAGTCTGGAGACAAATGAGTGTGTACTAGTCCCTGCACTTTCTAAATTCATAGGGTGGGAAAAAAATGCTTGACCTCTTTGAATTCAAGTCAATGAATGATTTTAGCAAATCTTTTAGCTTGTCAGAATTATGCAGTATGAAACTAACTGTACCATGTATTGAAATTTAGTCTCAAAGAAATTATGTTTTATCTGGGACTAAATCTGGAGGATTCTACTGTTAGTTGTTGAATGGATCGATATAACACCACTGAATACAAATGCTGTGAATATTGCTTTCCTCTGACTTTTAGAATTTTTCTAAAATTATAGAGATTATAAATTATAAAAATTAAAATTTAAAAAATCTATGAAGTTTATTTACTTCTTTGCTTATATTCATAGTCTTATTTACCTTTCAGACATATGTAGGATGGTGGATAAAATCTTAAAATTTTGGTTATTTACAGATACAAACTTAGATTTCACCACTTACTAACTGTACAAGTTTGATCACGTTACCTCACTTGCACAAATGTTATTACTTACTGTGTAAAAATATACATATTATTCCTGTGAGTTTCTTAATCCATAAAAAGAAAATAAGAACAGCTTAACAGTTGTTGAATGAGTCAAGGAGATAATGTCTGTGCAAGCAACTAATACCACTGTCTCTGTCACAGAGTGTATATCTAAGTATTTTATTTCTTCCCTTCCTTTTTCTTATCTTTTTTAGGGTATAGCTAAAATAAGCATGTGTCATTTGTCTTTATTGCATGCTAGTTAAATAAGTGGTCTAAACTGGGGAGGTTTTTTTTCTGCAGGGGATATTTGAAAGTGTCTACAGTTATTTTTGGTTGTTGTAATAGGAGAAGTGGACACTACTACTGGTGTCTAGGAAGTAGAAGCCAGATATGCTGGAACACAACCCACAATGCACACGACAGCTACCTACAATAGGGATTTATCCAGCTCAAAATACCAACAGTGCAGATCAAAATCATCTATGATTACTGACTAGATGTATACACTACCTTTTGATATGCAGTTTATTTAAAAGAGATTTGGAATTGACAAAAATCATCAAAATCCAAATCATCCTTAATATCAATAATATTTATTGACAACTTTATGCTAAATATGTGTGCAGGCAAATATGTATGCATATGTGCATATATTCAGATATAAGCATACATGTATGTATACATATACACATTTTTGGATGGTATTATCTCATTTTATTCTATACCTTTCAATAGAGTTGTTTATTTTTTATTCATTTTAAGGGGCTTAATCATGTAATGTAACCTAACTCAAGAACGTGCAGCTAATAACTGGTAACAACCAATATGCTCAGGACCAATATAATTTAGTTACTGAATCCAAAACCTATGCATTAAAGCCCTAAGCATTTTGACCCTGCCACTTAATGATTTGGGTCTTAGACTAAGAATTTAATCTTCTTGAGTTATAGTTTCTGTTATATAAAAAGATAAATACTAAATTTATTATTTCCATCTATGCTATAGAATCAGTGGGAACATCCAAGATATGAATTCAATGAAAACACTTTAAATTTTTAAAGTACTATAAAATGCTAGATGCTATGCCTACTGCTTGGCAGATTTGTCTCATCATAGAGTATGCTTGGTGAATTTCAGCTTTATGTTGGTGGCACAATATTCTGTTGGTTGCTCCATATAGGAAGAGGGCTAAACGAACATAAAATTTCTGTCCTATTGAGACCCAGCTTCTGGTTCGGATAAGTGCTATTTCTGACAAATCATTAACAATAAGAAGACAAAATATACCTCTATCCAGGGTTTCCTCCAAAACTTCAACCTCTTGTGTGTACTGATGGGATGAGGGATGATGGAACTGAGATAGTGGATGCTAGAGAAAAAGTTGGGTAGCTTATTCACACAGCTTTTCCACACAGCTTTATTTCGTATTTTTTTTGTAAAAAATAAATCCAAGAACTATCAACAAATACTGAGAGTCTATTCACAGAGAAAAATGTAACATGTGTGAGTGCTCCTAAAAAAAGTAGCTGTTTCTATGAAGATTTCAGACTACATGAATACCACAATATGTTCACATAAAATGTCCTTACTAATGATACATTTTACAGAGTAAAAATTGATGTATTTGGTCTTTACAAGATGACTAACTGTTTATAGTATTTTTCTTGGTTATTTTCTCCATGGTGTAATATTTTCCCCTTATATTAATCAGGACAATTAACTTTCAGAAAGATGCTTCACTTAACATTCTTATTGATCAAAATGTAATATAATGATATTCATTACACATTTACTAAGCAGTTACATCAGTCAGTCATTTAACACATACTTAGGAAATAAATACTCATTACTGCTCAAGGACACTTGGAAATAAAACAAAGTTTACTTTCTTAAAATGAAATGGAAATAAATGATTTAATAATCTTTCATATTTCTTCAAGGAAGTTCAGAGCTGAACTCAAAGCTCATTACAGCCACTTTATAGGCCTATAAGATCCTCATATTTGAGTTATTTACTGAGGCACCACTGCTCCTTTTCCCTTCATTCTCTGCTAGATTCTTGTGTTTCACCCACACTCTGTGGGGGCAGGAGTATGACGATCTGGTAAGAGTCTATTTCTATCAATTGAGTCTTACAGTAGTATTCAGATGCAAGATTAAAATTGAATTCAATCTTTTTATCCTCACCCTAGGACATTTTATTTTCATTGTTTTTAGAGAGGGATGAAAGGAAAGATAGAAAGACAGAGAGAAACATCAATGTGAGAAAGAAACATTGATTGGTTGCTTCTCATATGTACCCCACTGGGGAATGAACCCACAATGTGTGTATGTGCCCTGACTGGGAATTGCACCCACAACTTTTTGATCCACAGGAAGATACTCCAAGTAACTGAGCTACCTGGCTAGGGCTTATATTTTATTCATATTGAACCTATACACCTAGGCCTACAACCAATACATATTCATGAAATCAATGTCCAAAGAAAGAGAAAAAACTTCAAAGTTTCCCTTGGAACATGACTCAGATTCTTTACAGAATGAGAAACAGTATAAATAAATTAAATATGAATGTACAGAATCATTATTTCAGTGGCTGCCCATGATGGACACTGAAGCTGTCTTGACAACACCCATCCTGCTGCTCCTCCAGAGTGACACTTTAATGGAGTTTGGATTGTAGTTACTTCAGGGTGAACCTCGAATGACCAAAACTTAGACTTTGTTCATTCTTGCCACCATGAAAGACTCAAGTAGCCCATTCTGTCATTGAACACAGACATATATTGACATAGTTGCATGTTCATATGTGTCTCTTAAATGCACATATATGTTTGAATATACAAATACACAAACAGAAAGGGAGATGGGTGGAGAGAGTGATAGAAGTTCTCAACAATATCTAGTCATTCATAGAAGGGTACAAGAATGGTAATATTTTAAATCGTATCTCTTCACTTCACAAAGCACTTTCACATAAGTATTATCTAATCTCCATTGTACACCTATAAGGTGTAAGTCTTAAGTATTATTCCATTTTACAATTGAGGGCATTGAAATCTCAAAGAATTTTCTGTGTTTTATCCCATGACACAAATAGTTGATCCCTTGAGGACCACTCACCACAGGGTGGTAGATGAGCACGGACAGTAAATGAACAGAAACTCCAGAAAGAGAGAACCCAGCATACAATAGTTCTCGGAGGAGTCAGAGACTGACAGAGAAGCAGAATAACTCTTTACAGAAACTAGAAAGAGAGAAGACATCCTGGAGCTGAACCAAGATCTGATTCCAGAATCCCTTACTTTACCCACTCAGACACTGCTTTCACTAACCCCTAATAAATATCCCCAATACCAAGGGAGTAAGAATTAGACACCACCCAAAATTAATCCATACAACCACTTGTGGGCTTTTTTGTTGTTGTTACATGGCTAAAGAGCACTTTCATGTACATCTGTGCACAGATTGTCCTTGGTTGCTTTTACTTCTGTTAATTTTGCAGGCACTCAGCAGAGCCTCCTTTTGGTGAATGGATTTATGACACTGGGAAGGCTCTTTGAAGGAGAAAATTACTAAGGCACTGAAACCCAAGAAGAGGTTGTGCCTTTCCAGAAAATTAGTTTTGAACAGAATAATATGTCAATGAAATAGCTAATCTTAAATATGGCATAATGTATCAACAGTTTCTCTAAGATTCTCTCTGTGCCAGAAGAGATCCTTCCATAGAGAACCAGCATGAACAAAATAAGAGAATTTATATATTCTGGCTATTATGAGGGGTTAAAATACCTTTTAAAGTACATGTCAAACTAGAACTATCAATTTATTTTTTACCAGTCATTATGGGATGGCTTTTCACCATTTTTTAAAAATGTTCATTGAAAAGACAACATTTAATATGACTTCATCGCTAATATATATACCCCTCTGTTGCAGAAGTATCTAAAAACTAGTTTTTCATTTTCCTTTTCCTATCTATTCCTCAATCAAAAAGTACCTAGTACTGTTCCTTACAGTTCTAAAATCAACCACACCATGAAAAATTTTCTGATCATAACAAGAAGCATATTGGGAGAGACTCAAAAATATATGACTCAATTTCAAAATAATTTTCTTACTGCTCAGACTGATACCCCATTTTCCTTGCCTTTCCTTGTTCCCCATATTTTTTTTTATTTTCTCCTTCCTGGATGTTTATATGTCTCACCTGACACTACCCACCTGTGGCAGTGGTCTTCTCTGATTGCATGACCTATAGCTGGCCATGCTGCCACCAAGCCACTCATTTTATTGTACAACCAACATGTACCAAGGCACCATCAAGACAAAATGCCCCAGTTTAGATGGTCCTTAAGCTTTACTTTATCAAAAACTCAATAGAAACCATGGTATTTTGAAGAAAGAGTGGATGCATTTCTGAAATATTAGGAGTAATGCCTTAGGTTTTTCATAAAGGGTGTTGAGAACAATTTGTCAAATGTTTTGCATATAGTTATATTCTGAAATTGGATTAGAAATCAACAGGCAATTACAGATCTTAGAATAATGTGTGCTCTATGTTATAAAGATGACTAGAAACACAGGCTGTAAAAGGATGGTCAATGGTATCCAATATTTGAGACTGCATGGCTTTGAATCAAATGTTCAGGTCTAGGAACAAACACTATTGCCCATGATGACAGGTGCTACAGACATGCAGAGTGATAAGAATGAGGAAGACAGCTGTACAGGGTCTGTGGTTGCCTGAAGTGAAAGAGTAGAGGAATTTAGCACACAAGACCATTCATGACATGGCCCATTCTAACCTTTATGACATTATCAGACTTAGAAGAATGTTTCCTTTATTAATTCTAAACCCCTTACAATGCTGCAAAAATGCATTTTTTCACATTCCTATTTTTATGTGTTCTCCCCTTTCTGATTAAAACAATTTCCCACTCTCAACACCCTTCTTCAACCAGCTAAGCTTCATTAAGACAAAAATCAACGACACATTTGACTTTTATTCTGTCTAGTTGCTGTTCCTCTGAGGCCTAATAATCCACAGTGCTTATTTTTATCAGCCTTCAGGAGCATGTATTAAAATTAATGTTGAATGTTCAGCTTCTATTATGCTGTGAGCACTTTGGGACCACAGAGGTTGACATTTTATTATATTTGCTTCCTCGAGTGACATAGTACTTGAAATATAATAGGTACTCCTTGAATGTTTATTGAATAAGTAAGTCACTGAATAAATAAGGTTCCTGAACTCTTTGTCCCTTATTTTCATCACAATGTGATTTTCTTCTATATGGTTGCCCTTCTTCCTTCCAACACCGACCTTTCTCTTAGCCAGAGAAAGCTAAGGGACAAAGCCCTACTTTGTCCATTCCTACTTTCTCTTTGATTGCTCCTTTATCCCCTATCTCGCATTGATTCTTCAGCAACCAAAATGTAAATTTGTATAATATAAAAGTGATTTGAGATCTAAGTTTGTAGAATTTTATTCAACTATTTAAAATGCTGCTCAACTATGTGGTTATGTCCAAATCCACCCTCCACTTTGTTATGAGTCACATTGACCACTCTCTCTTGCCCATGAAGCTTCTGCCAGCACTGGCTGAACACCAAACAGCATAAAGGAAGAAACCAGGGAATTTACCTCCTTCCCCCACTTTCTCTGCCTGGGCTGCATTCTTTCCTCATTTCTAGTCCTTATCTGACAAGCATGCCATACTTTCAGATTCTACCAGCATACCCCACATCTTGATTTCTAGCAACTGTCTCTTCCTGTTGTCATTCTACTCCATGAGTGGTTGTCTTTCTGCTGTTACTCATTTCTTAGCAGCTTTTCCACCCCTCGTTTAGCTCCTTCACTTTTCTGCAGCCTGAGTATTTAGTTCACTGATTTAAATTGCATTTATTTTTTAATACCTAGAATAGCTTATATTTTAGTTGAACCTTGACTAATAAAGTGAATTTAGAGATATGGAAAGAAAGTGGCTAAAATGTGTCTTGCTCTATTTTTTTAATCAATTACAAAAAATCCCTATGTTTTGTGAATGACTAGAGAGACTCTAAATAATTAATTTGCATCATATTGTTTTCAATGGACATGGGAAGCTCCGTGAAAACTAAAAACTAGCAAATGTGAGGGAAAGTAGCAAATGTAAGGGAAAGTAGCATTGGAAACATAATTATCCTTTTATTATTTGTGATGACTAACAAAGCCTCTTATTTTGTCAAAGACCTAAATTCATCCAGGACAAGTGTTACTTCGTGATTCTACAATCTAAGGTTTATTTAGCTAAAAATAAGCCAATCACATGTAGTTCCATGTAAAATTATTCACCTTAGTTAAAAAGATCAAAATTAAATACTGTTGGTTCTGTTCTTTGAAATGCCAGATAATATATTTTTTCCCACAACATGGGTGGCAAGTGGGTCATGTGGGCCAAAGCAGTAAAAATAGATTTCCTGGAAGATTCTGCAAGTTATTCAAAGAAAAACATGACATCCGAGTAGATTTTCTATTTCCAAGAAATGAAATGAGGACATTTAGCTTTGACTTAACCAGGAACCCATTTTATTCAGTAATTTTAATTAAATGAATCAAATAATTCTGAAGCTCATTACGTATTCTAGCATGCAAAAGCTAGCAATAATACTCTCAAATCATGTTCCTAGGTAGAAATTTGGCACCATATACTCCTTGGAAGAAGTCCAGGGAAACACACAAAAAAATAAAGCAAGGACAACAAAACCCAAGGTGAAAATGTGCCAACTACTCTAGTTCCAGAATTATAATACAAAACAAAGGCCCTTTATCTTTATACCTTCTACATGAGAACACTTGCCTTTACACCAGAAGAAGAGAGACACATGTTCATTATGTTAGTCTGCTAAGGCTGCCATAACAAAGTACCACAGACTAGGAGTCCAAACAACAGAAATGTACATTCTCACAGTTCTAGGGGTTACATGCCAAAGATTAGGATGTCAGCAAGATTGGTTTCTTCGAAGCATTTCTCTACCTGAATTGTAGAAAGCCATCTTCTCCCTGTGTCTTAAGATGATTGTTCCTTTGTATATGCTTGTCCTAATTTTCTCTTTGCATAAGGACAATAGCCATATTGGATCAGAGCCCACCCGAATTACCCATCATAACATGATTACCTCTTGAAAGGTCCTATCTCAAAATAGTCAATTCCCAGGTACTAAGGATGACTTCAACATATGAGTTATGGGAGACACAAGTCAGCCTACAACACTCATATAGTGATTGAATTTCTCTTTCAGAGATATGTGTTGGACTTGGTGGTTTTGGTACTAAGAATGAAATAAAGAGGAAAAATAGAAGGCAATAAGAAAAGAGAAAATAAAAATGCAGAATTGTTTTTCACTATGCTATACTCAGCTCTGTACTAATGTGACATTCTTTTCCATATTTTGTACACTTTGTCAGTAATAATTATTTTCCTTTTGATATTCTACTTTCATGAATCTGAATTCAGTGGTTTTCCTTTGTGCTGCTTTAGCAGCTGGATGTTTATCAGCACTGATAGGGTTATCATCTTGCGCAATAATCATATATAGATGCTCTTTGACTTCAGATGGGATTATGTCCTGATAAAGCCATCATAATTTGAAAGATGCTATCTTTCAACCATTATAAGTTGAAAATTCATTTCATGCACCTGACCTACTGAATATTATAGCTTAGCCTGGCCTACCTTAAAAGTATGCAGAATACTATGTAGTTGGACAAAATTATCTCACAGTTGCTGTCCAATGTCATGAAAGGGTATCTATCCCTAACCCAGGAAAATATCAAAATTCAAAATTTGAAGTACAGTTTCTACTGAATGCATATCCCTTTCACACCATCATGAAGTAGAACTGGTAGAATTCAGTGACTGACTGATCAGCTATGTCCTTCATTAAACTGAGAGCCCCTTTGAGGAACAGGATGAGTTGTTTCATCCTTATGTCCTTGGCTTGGCACCAAGTAGGTCCTACATTAACAATTTCCTGACCCAAAAGATATTGTTCAGCATTGCCTTTGTGGGCGATGTAGAGGTCACACTAATGAGAAAAATCACACACAGTCCCTACTCTACTGAAACAGTTTAATAAAAGAATCTCAGTACAATAAATATTACACACATCCCCATCATTGGCAACACCACGACTTACAATTAGGAGAAGATATCCTTTATATTTTCTTTTCTAGACATATAGAATTTTATGATGAGCACTACAGTCTTTAGGCAGGAAGCTGCTTCCATCTTAGTAATTCTGTACAGCACAGGCAATCATAGGTCCAAGACTTGAATTCTGTAGTGAGTCAAATACTATCATGTATAGGGCCAATTCTAAAAGTTCAGGTGGGTATAAATACAACCTGAGTAAGATGCCTGACAAATTATAAACCCCAAAACCTAGAGGTGAAATGGTTACAATTCAAAGGGTGGCCATAATGAATGGGCTGAATGTTGAGCAAACCTTTAATTCTGACTGAATAGCCTGCTTCACAAGTTATTCAAATAGGGGGGCTATCCCTCCCATGTGAGCCCATCTTTACTAGAACCCTTCTGAGGGACAGAGACAGTGTTTCAAAAATGTTCTTTGCCTCTCATCTCTGGGATAAAATGTTTGATCCAAAACAATCTTATATCTAGATGTTTGCACTGGGATTGACCAAATTTCTCTCTGAATGATATACAAGGATTTTTTTAGTCTACCTCTACAAAGTGGCTTGACTTCAGAAATGAAGTATTTTCAAATTTGCTCATATCCAACACACAAATACTCTGAAATTTCCTCCCTCTCTCCTTCATCACTTCCCTGTGGTTTAGATTTTTAAAGTTTATTAGTTAGGCTTTCCTCATTGATTTATCTTAACACCATTACTGGCACCTGTTATATGCCATTAGCATAACTCCTGCTCTTATGGAGCTTGAATCTAAGCAACCAAAAGTTAATTCAAACCAGTATAAGTATTTCTAAGTAAAGAGTATACATGGGTAAGTATTTTAAAAAGGCTTTAATGTACAAAGTCCAAGTTGAACATAAGAACCACCTTCATAGACACACCCAGGTCTGCAATGGTTCAAACAAAATTCACCTGGGACTTTTCCATCACTCTCCGAAGCCACCAAAAGCTTCATCTTTGAGAGCATGTATGAAGAAAAGTTGAGGTGACACTCTAAAATTATAAATGCTTGATAATACCTAAAATATTATGTCAGTAATTCATCACTACTAATTTATATTACAACACATAGCAAGTATTCAATCCATAGAAAATTCATATTCAGAGATCCTTGTATTTTCATATGGATATGAAAATCTATGGAAGAAACATGTCTTAAAATATTATTTTTCTGCTTTACTAGCTCCCTTTATTTCATCTTTGGTTCATCGGGTAATTTTGCAAAATTTCTTTGCTCCTGTTTTGTTAACAACTTAAAAAAAATCGCCACCGCCACATCAGCTAAATGTATAAAACATTTATGGGATACAATCACAATCACTTCTATATTTTCTTCATTTGAATGTGGGTCACTTCTTGAATATAATCCAAATGATCACCCATGTATGTGTTCCTTCCAGAGACTTCTGGCATAACAAGTTCTTTTTAAACTGATAAGAACAGATACTACAATTGATCTTAGTTAAAAAGTGGAGAAGCAATAGTAATAGACTCTCCTTAAAGGTGGAAAGGCTGCATATGAAGCAGCTTTTTCACCTGAAAAATTGTATCTACTGGAGTGTTAAGCCAAAGGTCTCAGCCTTGGCATATTTATATAATACTGCTTATTGGCTTTTAAAATTATCATCTAAATTAAGAGGAGATTGCTAGAACTAATGATCCGAGGGTCTTATTTGCCATCTCCGTTGGCCTCCAAAGAAGTTACAAATTTCCTAGTTCCAGATCATTGCAACCACAAAGCAGATTCCTTTCCTAAATTATTTCACTGACAGCATGATTTTTTCTACAGCCCTACTTATCACAGTAGAGGCTTAATTGGAAGTGGAAAGGAGTCAGAATCAGCCATTGCAATAATGTGATGAGTACAAATGAAATGATGATCTAGTCAAAGCACCTCAAGGGAAAAATTACTCCACATGCATAAACATGGGTTTTCCCACAACTAACAGATTCAGAGTCTTGGGGAAGGAGCCCTCAAGTCTTAAACATTTAGTTTATAAGTAGTCTGGAACCTGGCCAAAAACCTATGTGTGATCTCTCAGGCCCACCCACAGACAATTACAAACACTCTACCTAGCAAGTCTCACAAAGGGCAATTGCCCTTCTCTTACAAGATCCAGTGTACAACCAATGCATTGTAGTCACTGAAGGAAGTGGCACTCAAGGACTCAGCCCCTCCTTCCCCAGGCTAACCATGCTCTTATATATAGTCTGCATTCCTAGAGTAGTCACTTCTATTTGGAGACCTCTTTATCAGGGATCTTGGGCAGCAGACTTTCCGGGGCACCTCTGCCTAGGCGTCTAAGGCGTGGTAGAGGGGGAATTTGAAGATACTTTTTTATCTTCTCTGGTTTAGTGCTTAGTTGTCTATTCCTGGTCTTTTCCCTTCTTCCTTTCCCTTCCCTCTTGGGGTTCTTTCAGCACTGAAGTGACCCCACATCTACGCCGATCCAGCTGGTGCTAGACCAGTACTATTCAATGGGAAAATAAGAAACAGGGGATGGGCCAGTGTTTTCTCTATTTCAGTTTCTTTAACATACTATCGCAGTAAAGGACTGTAGGCCTGATTGTTGCTTTCATTTTGACTACTGTCTTAACTGGCTAATTCAGTACCTGGCAGTTCACCAGTTCAGGTCCTGCCCATCATCTTCCAGGTTCATAGTGCAAGAAAATAACAATATTTTCATTGCAGGTTTGGGGGAGACTAAAATATAGTAATGTACATACAGTGCCTAGCAAAGTTTGTCACCAAATGCAAGGAGACTTTGCCTGCTTTAAAAAAATGTGTATTTGTATGTGAGCAAAGAGATGACCCTTTACTTGGCTGCACTTAGGAGCCAGACCCAACCAATGCACCTAACCCAGGTAACATCCAGGTACCCCATGGGATGCCATAGTTCTTCTCACATATCACCAAATGAAAAGACTCTCTTAATGATCCCGTCAACTACGCAGATACCTAGACCCCACCTTAGAAATTCTGATGAGAACAATCTGGAATGAAACCTTGGAATTAAAATTTTAGCAACTATCCCCACGAGATTCTAGGACAGGTGGCCCACCAGTCCCCTTTCAAAAAACTCAGCCTTCATTTTTATAGGTGAATTTGATGTTCATATAAATTTTTAGTTCTTTCCAAAAGTAAGGCAAGATTTTAATCTAAAATGAGACTGCATGCACATAGACTTCCTTGGTTCGGTCATGTTTATATTCAAATAAAGATTAGTTTCCCAACCAATAAGTTCCCATAAGACAACTACCCCTCAGGGGTCATATTTTAGCTATGATTTTCACTTAAAAGCACTTCCCACTCTGTTTTATCTCTGTTAGGATTACACCAGGTTAGAACATGTTTTCAGTAGTCGATTTAATGTGTTTGAAAACGTCTCCACTTGTCTTATGTAAAGGTGAAATTGGTTAACCTAAGTCACCACCCTGTTTCTCTCTCTGGAGGGTATCTCCCTCAAAAATGACACTCTCTCCCTTTCTGGTGTTCATGACCTTGAGTTTTGATGGGTATAATTGGTCAGCTTGTCTTCAGAGTCAGATAATTTTCCATCTCCGTCACTTGATAAACTGACCTCTCCTTTTACAGTAAATGGGGTCTCAATAACCTCTGCCAAGGTCGAGGTCACCTTAATTTTCAGTCATGCTCTAAATAAGAGCAGCAGGTTGCTAAGTCCTCATGTTAGGGGTGAGCTTGCCCTCTACTAAGCACCATTCAAACTGCACCGCAGCAGATTGGTTCTGCCTTTGTTCACGCAGTGGGGGAGTGTTAAAGTCAGAAATAAATTCATCCACATGAAAAATATAGATCTCTCAGCTTCACAAAATAATAATTTCTTGGTGTGAGGATTTCTCTCTTGGTATTATTTTGGCTGAGTTCACATGGACAGTATTTTAGCGAAAATCAGCTGTTATTAATAAATGACTTCAGAGCACATATGAGTATTTAGTAAGGGGCATTTTTATCATATAAATGAACAGAGCAACTTGGAAGGAGATATAATTGTTCATGCTATATATAGACTTTAGCATAGATAGATTCTATTATAACATATCTCGTTTTTATTAATATTAAGGAATGGATTTTGATCCCCAGATGTCTGAATCCTCATCTTGTTATCTAACACCTTTGTTTAAAAAAACAAACAAAAAAATCTTATTAAACCTTTATTGCCAACAAGCGAAAGTATAAGCTTCTTATGACAACATAAATAAGGTTTTCACAATTTGGGTTAAAACAATCTTTCTAAGCCCTGGCTGGCGTACCTCAGTGGATTGAGCTCGGGCTGCGAACCAAAGCATCACAGGTTTGATTCCCAGTCAGGGCACATGCCTGGGTTGCAGGCCACATGAGAGGAAAACACACATTAATGTTGCTCTCTCTCTCTTTCTCCCTCCCTTCCCCTCTCTAAAAATAAATAAATAAATCTTAAACAAAGAAGTATTAAAAAAAATAATCTTTCTAATATTTCATTACTCCTACATTTGAATTCTGAGATTTTAGCCAAATCAAACTACATGTATCCAGACAAGCTATTTCCATCCACACTTCTATGCTTTTCCACATTCTGTTCTTTCTACTTGAAATGCATTTCCCCCTTTTTTTCTTCCCTCTTTCAGATATTTGCCCAAACAAGGCATTCCTTTTTCTTGACTTAAATATTATCTTCTCTGTAAAACTTTCTTGATCCTTCCTTTTCCCATTATTCCTTGAACATTCTACTACATCATCACTTAATAGAGTAGACTGAGTTTTTGAGGACCTTCTTAAAGCCTGTAGTGTGGCTGTGATGTAAAACATAGATTCTTTCTTTGTTGTGTCTTTATCTGGTTTTGGGATTAGGATGATACTGGCTTCATAAAAAGAGTTTGGGAGTCTTCCCTTTTCTTAGATTTTTTGGAATAGTCTGAGAAAGATGGGGGCTAGCTCTTCCTTAAATGTTTTGTAAAATTGTCCTGTGAAACCATCTAGTAACTCTTATGACTCCACTCCAGGAAGACAAACAACCCAATTAAAAATGGGCAAAGGACCTGAACAGACATTTCTGCAAGTAGGACATACAGAGGGCCCACAGACATATGAAAGGATGCTCAGCATCACTAGCCATCAGAAAGGTACAAATTAAAGCCACAATGAGATATCACTTCACACCAGTCAGAATGGCCATCATAAACAAATCAATAAACAACAAATGCTGGCAAGGTTGTGGAGAAAAGGGAACCCTAGTGCATTGTTGTTGAGAATGCAGACTGGTGCAGCCACTGTGGAAAGCAGTATGGAATTGCCTCAGAAAAATTAAACTGGAACTGCCTTTTGAGCTGACAATTCCACTGCTGGGATTATACCTTAAGAACTCTGAAACACAAATTCCAAAGAACCTCTGCACCCCAATGTTCATAGCAGTACAATTTACAATAGCCAAGTGCTGGAAGCAACCTAGGTGCTCATCAGTAAATGAGTGGATCAAAAAACTGTGGTACATATACATAATACAATACTACACAGCAGAAAGAAAAAAGGAGCTCCTACCCTTCGCAACAGCATGGATGAATCTACAAGACATTATGCTATGTGAAATAAGACAAATACCATATGATCTCACCTATAAATGGAACCTAGTCAACAAAAAAAGCAAGCAAAATATAACCAGAGACACTGAAATAAAGAAAAATCTGATAGTAACCAGAGGGGAGGGGAGAGAGGGGTAATGGGGGAAAATAGGGGAAGAGTTATCAAGGAACATGTATAAAGGACACATGGACAAAGCCAAAGGGGGTAGAATAAAGGGTGGGAGGCGGGGAGGGATGGAGCAGTAGGAGTGTTGGAGGGATGATGGAGACAACTGTATCCAACAACAATGAAAAATAAAAATAAAAAAAAATAAAACATAGATAAGATTTCTATGAATGAAAGATTGTTTTAATATGTAAATAAGCTCCATTGTGTCTCCAAATATAAATAGTGGGTGCACTCTGAACTTTATATTCCACCCCTGGTTTTCCTTCTAAGACATTATTGGTGGTATCTGTCATATTACAGCTCAGTGGCCATTCTCATTATCTGAGTAATGACTCCCAGGTTCCCTTCCCGGTCTCCCATGCACTCCTAGGTACGTCCAGTAATATTTAGATCTAATGAGATCATCACATTCTTCTGGCCTTGCTTATTGACTCAAGAATGTACAAAATGAAGTGTCGCAGGTTCAATTCCCAGTCAGGACACATGCCTGGGTTGCAGGCCACAGCCCCCAGCAACCGCACACTGATGTTTCTCTCTCTCTCTCTCTCTCTCTCTTTCTCCCTTCCTTCCCTCTCTAAAAAAATAAATAAATAAAATCTTAAAAAAAAAAGAATGTACAAAATGAGACCTTTGCCAATCCTCCTGGAAAAGAGATTTGTACTTTTCCACTAACTATGAGTTTCAGAAGATGTAAGGAATGCAACTTGACCACTCTGGCTACCACATGAAACCAATACTATGATAATAGAGCAAAGAGGCAGAGAAATTAAGGTATCGGTGATGTTGTTGAGAGTGTAAATTAAGCCATGACTCAACAGAACGTACTTTGGAATGTGATTCAGTTAAGATGCACTTCTCTAGCTTTATCTTTTCCAAAGAGTCATAACTGATCATAAAAATTTTAGTATTCATCCTTACTTAGACCATACTGTTTATTTTTACTTAAATGGGCTCCAACAGTAAAAAAAAAAAAAAAAAAAAAAAGCAAGCAGCCAGCAGTGGATAGTTCTCAATAGTGGGCATAAACATACCATGGTTAGTTTGGACTTCAGATGTCCTAATTCTGAGATAACTGAATTTTGAACGTCCCCCACGTTCCCCAGTTGATTAAACTCCAATAATCTACAGTAGTAATTTTCTAGTTGATATAGCCTTTCTTATCTGAATGCCCTATGTCATTTCCCCTTTTCTCTGTTAGTGTTCTCCATACCTGCCAAGGAAACTACTCCTATTTGAAATTTTGCCACAGGGTCTTCTTCTGAGGGAACCCCAACTGAGACCAAGACTGTGGGGGACATGTAATGTCAGTACCATATCCTGGGATTTGTACATTGGGGCCCTTTGTAACTCAAGTTGCTGTATATGCACCTCTACTTCCCTGCCTCTCTGCTCTGGTTCTTAGAGATCAGCATATGGCATCCAAGGGCTACTTCAGAGAAATCCAAGTGCCTGGGAAAGAGTTAACTTTGTATGTAGGAAGGTGAGAGAAAACGGAGGCAAGAAAGCATGTCTGGTGGCCATAAAAACTATCCAGGAGAGGGAAAATAAATGTTTCGTCCCCTCAGCCTCTTAGGTTTTTGACCTGTGGGCTCTTGTCACAGCTGGTTCCCTTCAAGTGGTGAGAGAGATCAGATCAGAAAACAGAGAACTTAAAGGTGCTTCATAATTTTGACTAAGTCAGAGTCATTATTTTATAACATTGGAAATGTCATAAAACAAATAGTGCACATAAATAGATATCCTACCAGACAACTACCTTTCTCAATTGCTTTTTTTGTTCTAAGTCCTGGAATTTAAAAACTGCCCTGTAGACACAACTGTAAGGATCTTTGCAAATCACATATCTAAAAAGGGCTTTATACACAGATATAAAAAGAACTTTTCTGCAATGTGACAATAAAGGCAAATGATCCAATTTTAAAAATGGGCAAAGGACTTGAAAAGCATTTCTCCAAAGAAGATATACAAATGTTTAACAAACATAAAAAGATACTCAATATTGTTACTCCTTTTGCAATGTGCAAGCCCTGAGTCAAGTGAAAACACTGCAGCCTTCAAGTTGGGTCTTCCCGGGATCTGCCACATGGGTCACGCAATGACAATTGTCTGAGAACCAGTCTTTGAGGGGGATCCAACCCTACTCTGCCTCCCTCTAATGGCTGCCAGGCTTTTAATTTTCACTCTAATTTTAGGTTATTGTATGTTTTAAAGATGTTCAGATAAAACTTATCTAGTTACTGATTCTTTTTTATTTTTTAATTACAATTTCTATTCAATATTATTCTACATTAGTTTCAGGTGTTCCAAAATCACATACCTCGCAAAATGGTCCCCCCCTCCAATGCTTCAAGTACTCACGGGCAACATCCCCAGTTATCACAGTGTTACTGACTGTATTTCCTGGGCTGTACTTCACAGCCTGGTGACTACATGGGCTATTGTGGCTTAAAGTTACTCTGGAGCTAGAAGATTAGATAGGAATAAAGTAAGTTATAACACCCCCAAACTTGCTGCTTTTAATGAGATTCAACCATTTTTCTTGATGAAACTCTTGGATTTCTGTGAACTTTTGGTTCATTTCTAAAGTTCTGAAAAAGCTAATTCTGACCATGTTTGTCAGTTTTCTTACTGCTTTTTGCAAAGGAGGGATTTTTTTAGAAATTGCCCACTTTACCAGCTTCGATGACAATTTTCCCCAAGTGTTACTGCAAGTGGAATGGTAGTATAATATGAACACCAGGAGACTCTTTGGGACAGGATGTGTGCATAGTTCTACATGACTTTACACATGTTCTTACATGTGTAAAGTCATGTAGTCACTACTGAAATTAAGATACAGAACTATTACATCACCGTGGAGATTTTTCTTGTGCTACCTTTTTATAATCACATCCACCCCTAACCCCCCACCTTCCATGATTCCTAGACCCTGCTATCCATTTATCTGTCCTGGCATCAACACCATCTGTCAGAAGAGGTCTCCATTTACCAGGAACTGTGCTTCCATGATATCCCTGCTACACTCAATTTCTGGCAGGGAGCAGCTGACAAGCCTCTTTAAAAAAAATAATAATAGATTTTAGAGCACAGCACAGCAACTGGGCAGCCATCTTTCATGCTCCCTGGAGTCAGAGAGCTGACAGGCTCATTGCTACAGCTGCCAAAATCGGTAAGAACAAGTGTAATGTCTGTTTCTGCCATTGTTTCATCCCCAGCACTTGGCACATAGTAGTGATAATACTTTACTGTGCACCAAACACTGTTCCAAGTACTTTCTGTGTAGTGAATCACTTAATTCTTACTATAATCTTATGAAAAAGGTAACATTATTATCTCTATTTTACAGATAAAGAAATGAAGATTAAAAAGGCTAAGTAATTTGTCCAAGGTCATACAGTTTATAAAGGACAGGCAGGCTGGCTTCTGAATCTTCAGGCATATATAATACTATAGCAGGAACTCAATTAATTCCTGTAAAGACACAAGTGAATGAATGAATAGAAAATAATTATTTTCTCCTCAAATTCATCATTGGAAGAGCATTTCCAATTCAATCTTAATTCCTGGTGAGAATAGGAAAATAAAGAGAAAAATAATTAAAGTAGGCCTAAAGGGACCCTACCTCCCAATTGTCACAAGCTTCAGCTGTGTCCAAACTCCATCCCAGATGATTTGAGAGAAACTCTTCTTCACATTCAGTTTAAAAGTTTATAGAAAACTTGAAGCTTTCAAATCTAAAATTTGGCAAAGATACTCTAAACTGGAGTAAAATATTATTACTTTTTACTCCACGATAGTAATTTTTACTTAGGTCAACAAGGGCTAGCAGAACGTTTATAGGAGATTTTATCAAAGTATATTGGCAAGAAGTCTGAAATACCTCTGTGTAGCAAAAGATTACATAGAATTATAAAGCCCAAGTGTTAGGTTATGTGCTTATGTGCTAGGTTAAGTCCCCAAAAATATTGTGGAAGACATAACTTTGCCCTTTGTCCTTCTGTGACCTCTCCCATAACTAGAGCTACGCAGGTTTTATAGCCAGGCAAGTGTCTTTCCTTAGGATTCTCATCTCTTCTAGAAGATATCTGCCCCAGCCCGGCTCATGCAAATACTAAAACAATACCTCAGCAGTGATAAAACTTCCTAGATCAGCTGTAATCCCTATCTTCCTGTGTGAAAGAAAGAAAAATACAAACCATTACTTTGCACCTATATACCGTTTAACCTATTCTGGAATTTGCATTAGCAGCAGGGAACTGTGAGGCAGGGCTTGGGCTACATTCATTTGGCCATCAATAGAACTCTTTTTTTCTTGAATTTCACTTTGCAATTATTACATCATCAGCCATCGCAGGGTGTTAGACAAAAACTTCTGAAACTCCTTGTTTTCCATTGAAAATATAGTTGACAATGCTGTTCATATGACCACGGACTGTCCTCCTCATAACATACCGAAGAAAACATGTATCTGAGGCCCAGGGGCCAATCTGAACTGAGCTTTTCCTAAGCAAGCAGATTTTTGCTTTTTTTATTCTTTTTTCTTAATAGATTATCAGACTCCTGTGTCTTTGTGTATGTCTTTTTTTTTTTTTTTTTTTTTAGCTGGTAGGAAAGTCAGGGGCAAATTTGTTGCCAAACTCTAATGAAACTAGAGACCACAGAGCCTGCACTCTGCATATTAATTGCACTTTTGGATTCATCTTTTCTCCAAAAATACTTTCTTTTTTTTATTTCTTCTCAACTTTTAAAATCTTATCATGTGTATTTATTCCTTCCTGAAAAGGACAAGGTAATACATTTTTATAATCAAAGAGTTTAATCTGTTATCCCTGGCATTGTGTAGGTCCAGAGTGTAGCATCAAAAAAGTAAGTAGACTAAGCTGGCTAAATAAAATTGAAAACACAAGAATATATCTCTAATGTATTCAGCTGAAACAATATTTATTATTTATCACTTCAGCCAAGCATCAGGGGAAAAACTGAGGTTTCATGAAGCCTCAGTAGTCTTTAATTTGGGAGTCATTTAAAAAATACAAAATTACAAATACAGAGTTAGAAAGTGAATGATAAAATAAACCAAAAGCAAATTATAATTTTTTAAAGTGACAAAAATAATAAAAAATTACAAAGTCCAGAGAAAATAGCACATTTTAAGTAACCATTTGTCTTGACTCTATAATTCCTTTCTTACATTTTGACTACATGGTCCTTGGATATTTTTGAGTGTAGTTTTGTAACATTTCCTACAGAAAAAATGAGATAAACTCACTGCTTCCTCAAAATTGATAAAATATTTTAAATTGTTGTTATTTTATAATTTTTTACAACTTGTTATTAATATCACTATGCAAAATTTTAGGATTTCTATGAAAAATGGAGAATTGTATTTTGATTCCCCTTCGTATATGAGCTATGTGATGTCATTGCATTTTCTGGTGCAGAAACTAACTTTGAAACCTCTTTGAACTGATGTCACTCATGTACCAATCTGTTAGCATAACCATAACTTTAAAAAACTGAAAAAAAGTATGACAATGTGAGCATGTTTCTCGTGTTCCTTTTTTGGTCTTGTAAGGTCCAGGGAAAATGAGGGATCCTAGTTCTTAAACTTTATTATCTTCAGCATGAATTTCTTCTGCAAGCAATTGTCAAGGCATTTAACGATTAGTTCAACATTATAGCAGCTCATAATTGCCAGTAAAAATGAGAACTAATAGAGCCCACATCTTCCTGGAAAGAGAAAAGGATTGACGGTTTGTATCGGTCTTTGAATCCACTTAATAAATACTTAAAAGCACCCATTCTTCAGTATACTAGAAATCTGTCATCATAAAGACAGACTCGATACATTAAAATTTAATTAGGGATATTAATTAATTAATTAACTAATTAATTAAAATAAATAAGCAATAACCATAATACACAATTAAACTAACAACTACAAATTGTAATCAGTGCTCTGAAGGAAACAAACAAGGTGCTATGAGAAAAAAACCTAGAGATTGGAGACCCAGTCTAGGTACAGAGACCAGTAAAACATGTAAGCTCAGACCTTCAAGATGAAAAAGAACTAGACACAAGAAAAATGACAGAAAAAGGGGGTGGGGATCCATTCATGCAAAGACCTTGAGACTTAAAATACCGTAACCTGTTTGGGGCAACTGAGAGAAAAGCATCGTGCTGAATAGAGTGGTTAGGTGGGTGATAGGATGTGACTCGGTGGGGCAGACACCTCCGAATCACTGAGTCACCGCAGTCTTGGAGGCCAGGGCGAGGAGGGTTCCAAGTGCAGTGGGAGCAATTTCACGGTTGTATCTGCAGCTGACATGAGATATTTTCCATTCAGTCTATAAAGCTGAATGTCTTGTGCGCTGCAGGGAAGTGGGGAGGCCAGTTAGGAGGCCGATCCGTCAGTGCGGGAAGCGGGTGATGGTGACTTGCACTCAGTAATAGGTTACAGATGGAGCCCACTGGCATACAATAAATGGTTAACGGCTGGTTAGTAGAAAAGAATGTGAGTCACAGGAGAAAGAGCATTCAAATTTGATGTGGAGAAAGACTGAGGGAGAAACAGATTTTGTTTAACCCTGAAAGCCACCCTCTGAGGTGAATGTTTTTATACCCATTACTTGTATATGAACGTGAATAATAATGATAAAGCTTTAACTTTCTTTGAATCCTTCAATTTAGAAGTGAAAGAATATAACTCAATTTCTTATTGGATTTATTGCCCTAAGAAATGCACACTTTGAATACTTATCTTTCTTCCTTCCATTAAGTTTTTGGATATTTGAAATAGTTGGTGTCAAAGAACCTATGAATTGCACTATCGTTAGAGCTTCCTTGCCTTCAGAATTTCCACTAGAGGGCGCTACTGCAATGCGTTTTATTTTCTCTTTACTGTGTTCAATTTTTGATAACTACGGTAAAGTCAGTACCTACTTGTCACCCACAGATTTAACCTTAATAAAATTTACTCACTGAGTAATATTTTAGAAAATTGTGTGCTCCTTTTGCACAGGAGCCTAGTGTCTTGATCAAAATCTTTTGAAAGGAGAAAAAGTAGAAAACAAAGGAAAATGTAAAGAACAAAGGGGAAATAACTCTTACTATTTACATAATTGGAAACAAATTATCTAAAACTGCAGTGGAAGAAGAATCTGAAAATATTTTAGTAAGTAAGGCATACAAGATTTTTTAAAATTTCATAAAACTATTGTTATTATCTTAAGGTGTATAAAAATCACATTGTTGTCATATTCACTGTGCTCTTTATTTTTTATTTTAAGTGACTATCTAATAAATACTCAAATACAATTAAAGGGTACTTTTTAAAATGGTCCCCAAATCCGTTTTTCACATAAAGGCACACATTATGGAAGATAAAATATTTTTTTACCGCAGCGAGTTTTCAAAGCACTTGAGGGTATCTCCAATGTAATACACAACACAAAATAAGCATAAACATAAAAACAATAATAATAGCAACCAGTTGGGTGCCAGTCGACCTAATTACTTTACACAGACGTAGAATCTTACGTAGAATCTTACGTAGAATCTCACTTCTGTTAGATATGAAGTGTAGGTTTCAAATGCATGCAGTTCAGAGCAACCCTGGGCGTCCCTTCCCTTTGTCATATGCTGAATCATGAAATGCCGCATAAGGACAGTAGCAGCAGCGTAGCAGCGGTCCGTGGAAAGGCATGAGTGATAAAGGCATCGCTCAAAGTGGAGTCCTCCCTAAGGCACCAGCAGAGGAGCGCCCTTCCAGTGAAGCATGTGTTTCTAATTTGGGCACAGGGATCTGATGCATGAGGTGTTGTGAGTTCTGAAAGGCCCTTGCGTTTCATTTGTTGCCTCCTGATACCAGATAAAGTGGTGAATACCACCTTTTGAATTGGCTCTGTTCCATCCTAACAGATGGCTATTAGCTTGGCCTGCTGGGAAATCAACCTTTTGTTGTCCATCTGAAAATAAGCAGGTCAGTTCACCACATCCTGAAATTACAGTTGGAGACAGAGCCCAGGAGGCTCCAAAAACAGAATGTCAAAATACACTCAGGGGAAGAAAACTTCCTTAACCACAAAAGATGTGTATTTGATAGATTTTAACATTTTTGTATTCGGAGCTCATAAAAGATATTATTATTTGGGGGCGTAAAAGCCTGGGATATGTCAGTAGTTAGCTCTGACTGTGAATTCTGGCTACATATTGAAATAATTTCGGAAAATGTTAATAGTCTCGGATACTCAGGCCACACTTCATACTAATTAATTCAGTATTTCTGGGATTGAAACCCAGGCATTAGCCCAAGCAATTCCAATGTGCAGCCAATTCTGAAAAGCATTGGTTGTAGAATGGTGTTTCCCAAACCTTTGCAAAAATCACTCCGAGTTCTTATTAAAATATAGATTGTGATCCAGTAGGTGTTTGATGTAGCCTGAAATTCTCAGAAAACGGTAATATTGCTGTTAACACTCCATTCTGTATAACGAGAGTCCCAGGCAATGTGGGTTGGCTTTCCTTTCTATGACGGGTACAGAGCTCCTAAAATGTTGCATTCTAAGTATTTGGTATGTATTCTGAAGACTAGTCTCTCAGCAGTTACATAGTCTGCGAGTATTTTTCTCCTTTCTCTGGGGTTATCTTTCCACTTTCTTGATAATGTATTTTGAAATTCAAAACTTTTGAGTTGATGGCATCAACATTATCTAATTTTCCTTTGTAACTTGTGCTTTTTAATGTCATACCTAAGAAGTCACTGCCAAAGGTAAAGTCACAAAGACTTGCTCTGACATTTCTTCTAAAGGTTTTAGTTTTAGCTCATATTTCATTCTGTGATTGTGTGATTTTTATATATGAAATTAATCTAGTCTACTTTTATTCCTTTGCATGTGTCTATCTAGTTCAAGCATAATTCTTGAATAGATTACTCTCTCCCAATCAAATTGTCTTGACACTTTTGTTGAAAATCAGTTGTCTATTAAAATAAAGATTGATTTTTAGACTAATATGTCTAACCTACACCAGTCCCAGAGTGTCTTCATTACTGTAGCTTTGTGGTATGTTTAGATAATTGGAAGTTTGAGTTCCCCAGTTTGTTTTTTTTTTCTCAAAATAGTCTTGGCTTTTCTGGGTCCCTTGCATTTCCATGTGAATTTTGAAATTGACTTCTCAGTTTTCGCACCCACACACACACCGGCTGGAATGTGGACAGAGATGGCACTGAAACTATAGATCAGCCTGGAGAGTGTTGCCATCTTAACATTAATTCTCCGGATCCATGAATGTGAGACTTAGTTCCATTTACTTAGGATTCTGAAAATGTCTTTCAACAGTGTTTGTGATTTAATGGTACAAGTTTAAAGATATAGGAAGGTAATTCTTTTGTTAAATTTATTCCTAAATGTTGTATAATTGCTGATAGTATTGTTAATGGAATTGTTCTCTTAATTTTGTTTTCAGTCATTTATTGCCAATGCATAAATATACAATTTATTTTTCAGATAAGTTTTAATTGTTTCTCAGTGTATTTCTTAGGGTTATATACATATGTGTATATATGTACATATATGTGTATATATATAATTAAATTATCTACACATACAGTTTTACTTTCCAATCTAATGCAAATATAATCTAAAGACTATATATAATCTAAAAGAAACACCATATTTCTTTTTCTTGACTAATTTTTTTCTTGCTAGAACCTCCAGGAAAGTGGGAAATAGAAACAATGGTGGATACCTCTTCTTATTCCTGATCTTAGGGTAAAAGCTTTACTCTTTCACCATTAAGTATGTGTTAGCTGTGAGTTTCTTATAGAAACCTTTTCTAAGGTTAAGTAATTTCTCTTTTATTCCTAGTTTGTTGAGTGTTTTTTTATCATGAAAACCCTGTAGACTGTATCAAGTTATCTGTATGTGCATGTCTGTGGAAGTGGTCACATGACTTTTGTCTTTTATTCTATGAACACGGCGTACTGTGTGGGCTGACATTCATAAGTTACAGCAATCTCTTTTTTGGGGAAAAATCCCACTAGGTCATGGAGTATAATCCTTTTTATGTGTTGCTGGATTTGCTTTGCTATTATTTGGAGATTTGTTGAGGATTTTGCATCTATATTTACAATAGAGTTTGGTCTTTAGTTTTATTTTCTTGAGTGGTCCTTGTTTTTAGTATCAGGTAACACTAGGCCATTACAATTAGTTGAGAAGTAATCTATATTCTTATATTTTGAGAAGGTGTTAGGCATTAGGGTTAATTCTTCTTTATATAAGGAGTGCTTCTCCTTGTGTATAAGTGTATCTGCAGGAAACACTAGGTGCACACAGAAAACTGCACCCAGCTGAAGCCAGCCCCATAGGGGAACACAACACACTGGTAGATATGCATCCCGCCCCAACACCACAGACCTCTACCAGCTAAACCTGTCTCCATGTGCTACGAGCCTCGCCCATCCACATCGCCATTGCAAATTCCCATTGGATTTCAGATGACCCTCCTTCCAACACTTCAAAATTGACAACTCCTTCAATGGCCAGTTCCACAAGCAAACTTCAGGTCTCTGTCAAATGTCACCTTATTGTAGTATTTATGTATGTTAACCATTCAATATATACAACTGTGCTTCCTTTTTATTAGGCTTCAATTTTTAGGTGACCTAAGTTTTTGAGTGTTGTCCCTAAGCCCATTTTACAGTAAGCTGTAGCTTTAATTGTGCATTTTGCATAATGTGGTGATTTTTAGATATATGGGATGTTTTGCTATAGCAAAACTATTTGTTTCTAAAAGAATTTCAAGTTATTTAAAAAGTATTGTCTTGCTTCAAACTTAAAATCAGAAATGCCTACCAGGTCATAGTTTGCCTTATTTTTTTTTTACATATTCTTTTTTATTTTAATTGTTGTTCAAGTACAGTTTTCTGTCTTTTACTCCCATCCCAGCCCACACCCCCCAGCCCTCCCCACCTCCCTCCCATTTCCACTCCCCCCTAGTTTTTGTCCATGTGTCCTTTATACTTGTTCCTGTAAACCCTTCCCATTCTCCCCTGAAATTCCCTCCCCTCTCCCCTCTGGTCACTGTCAGCCTGTCCTCTCTTTCAGTATCTTTGGTTATATTTTGCTTGTTTGTTTGTTTTGTTTTTAGGTTCCTGTTAAAAGCGAGATCATATGGTATTTGTCTTTCACCTCCTGGCTTATTTCGCTTAGCATAATGCTTTAATTTTAAAACCCAAGAGGGTTTTTAAATTCTGCTCCCTTTTATTTATTATTACTAAGAAAATAATATATATCTTAAAGGCAAAAAGGTTTTGAAGACAAAATATCCATATAATATTATTTTTTATTTAGTTCTACTTAGTGTTTTCAAACCTAATTATGCTTAAGAATTATTGTACCAGTTTATGAAATAAAAACTATATATGAATAAATAAAGGTGTTTTTAAGTCAGTTTGGCCTATTTATCATTTTTTTTTATTTTACAGTGATTAGAAATGTATCCATCTAGCATTCTGCTGACTAGCTATTTAAAGTTTTAAAAACTATTAAAACTTTAGCTCTTTTGAAAACTGGATGAAAGTTATGGATCAACTCACCAGAACAAACATATGTATTTTCTCATACACAAAAATTCTGAATATAAACTTAGAAGATTAAGAGAATCCCCCAAACCCAGTTAGAACAAATCTTGCTATTGTGGAGTTTAACATGATTTCCCTTGGAAGTGTGAGCTATTTTATATTCATTAAATTCTAAACCTTCAGCATCGACATTTGTAAGAAAGAAAAAGTAAGTATACAGTAATAATGACATCAATCATGTGTATAGCCCTCTTCTACATTAACTCTTACACATACAGCTCTTCTTGACTCGTGTCAATGAGCAAACTTATCACCATTGACCAATATTATATTCTGTGTGTTCCCAGAATGAATCCCTTTCTATTTTATACATGACTTTCCACTAGGTATTTAGTTCAAGGTTTTTTAAAATGTTATAATGACTATAAATTTAGTGGTATGTATCTTCCTTTATATAAGCATGATAAACCAGGTGAAAGTTTGTTCCATACTTTATTGATGGGCCTTTGCCAGAAAGGAACATATTACTTAAAGTGTTACACAGTAGACTGTATTTCTTACCTTACACAATGCATTTACAAGCACTTTTTATATAATGCCCTCTGTGGTTCAAATTCATTGGTTAGAGCAGAAACTACTTGTGGGTAGAAAGGGCAGAACCTATTAGTTGCCAATTCAAGAGCATTCTCTCTTTCATACTTGCTCACCAGACTCCTTTCTTCAGATATGAGGAAGCAAGCTGCTCAGCATAAGTAGGGCTGTCTGCCAGGACCTTGGATCTAAAGCATGATCTGTCATAGCAATTCATAGTAAATTCATTACCCTACCTTTTAAATAGGAAAACAAGAAGAGTGGTTGATGGTATCACTCTGAAACTCGGTCTGTCACCCTATCGTTTCAATGCCCCCCTTTTCCTAAATCCTGAGTGATTTTTCACAACCTGGTTCAGTTGTTGTGCCCATTTGCTTTATCTAGATTTTACATTACTAGGAAAATATGAGATCTATGCTCCTGTAGTTTATTGTTGTTTATTTGCTTGTTCATAGATCATCTTGAGTCTAGAGCAAATCCAAGGATTCTATTTTTGTTCCTGTTACTGCTGTTGTTGGAGTCATTTTTCACTGCTTTGCTTTGCAGTATGAGAAATCCTGGGGTGGGGAGAGATTATTTTATGGAAATACTGATATACACAGACAGGATTTGTCATGTCAAGAAGGATCTTAAAAATCACCTATGCAAACCCATCATTTTACAGATGGAGAAACTTAACCAGAAGACAGAAAATGTAATTAACCTTTCTCGAGCATCAATTCTATACCCATGTGCTCAGCATATATTGTTAGATTATTATTAAGTGTAATCCCTGAGACTGGCATTGCTAATACCAATACATAGGTGAGGAAACTAATTCTGAAAATGATTAGATAACTCACTCAGGTGCCATAACTGGTGCTTTGTGTTATTCACCTAAATATTCTTGGCTCCCTGCCGTGGCCAGTGTGTCTGATCACGCTTCAGTGTGAGCGCCCCCGTGTGTTCGGTGGAGGAGGCCACAGGAGGGTGGCCTGTTGCAGAGAGGTGTGGGCGGGTGGGAGCCAGAAGCTGAAAGAACAGGGGTGGAAAGCGGCCTCTATGGAAACAAAGTGTTTTTGAAGGACTGTTGTCCACCGTGTGAGAAATTGCGATTTATAATCTTTCTTAGGGTTCAGAAGCCAACTTACCCCGAATATATGGTGACAAGCCTTTGTCCTCTGATCATATTTTCAACATGGAATTTAAAAAACTGATGGTCATTGAGCTGTTTTCGAATCCCTATCATTTCAGGGTTGATCTGCAACAACTACTGTGCTGGCGCTTTGCAGAACATGACCTCTCTGAAACCTCAAAGCAGCACTGGGTTAGGTATTATTCTTGCTGTAGTAATTATCATTACCACTGTCCAAATGGGTAACAAAAGGCTCAGTAGATTAAGCAACTTTCCCAGGGTCACACCACAGAACTGACAAAACCAAGATGAAGCCCCTGTTCTGATTCGAACACCTACCCAATGGCTGCCCCTCACTGGGAAAGAAAGCCCGTCATCTACCACAGTCTGATTCATGATTCTCTGAAACTTCAAAAATTGAAAAAAAAAAGTGTGTGCCTTTCTTTTTTCCTTCTTTTTTCTTTCTCTCCTTCTTCCTTTCTGCATGCCTCTAAGAGGCAGAAATATCTGACACAATGAGTGCAGAGTCATCAGTTGAGAATCTCCCACTTCTGTCACTTCTCTAACATGTGTTTTAATAATCCTCTTGAGATGAAGTTCTGGCCACAATCAAAGTCATTTAAGTCAAGAGATTAATGGAAAACAGCAAGGCTAGTAAAAGGCTTTAAATGTATTTCATCACACTTAAAGGTAACATATAGTAGAAGAAGTTATGGCTGTTTCTTTAAAAAGTCATTTAAAAGTTACTTATTTCTATAAAAAGTCAAAATGTGAAATAAATCAGCTCATTTTTCCACCAAATATTAGATCAGACTGAAATTTTCCAAGGTGTCTTATCTCTGGGTTTGCGCTTACAGATTTTATTGTTTGGAAATAAGTCCCCAAAAAACAGGCCAGTGAATACTTGGGGCCAAATTCCTCCCTCCCCTCCGCTCCTGACCCACGCCTCCAGCTTCTCTGTTCTTATTGAGATTGTTGTTCCTCCTGCTCTCAATCCACAGAGCTGATTCTGTTTCTACTTTTGAGACTGGAAATGCTCTTCAAATAAGTACGGTCCAATGCTAACTGGAAAAGGCAATGGTAGACAGCTACTTAAACACAGTGTTGCCAGTGCTGTTCACTGCCTAAATATGTGGGGTTTTTAATAAAGAAAAGAAAATGAGTTGGCCTAATAGTCACTGTAATAAAGTGGCAATGGGTAGTAAGATTACTGATCTTACATACATTGATTTATATATAAAATGTTTTGGGCGCCTAAGGACAACAAGCTCTCATTTTATGAATGAGTTTATTAAAACCCTCATGCCTTGGGCAAGTTCGCAGTTTCTGTCATTGAATGTAAATATCTCTAAAATAAAAGATGACAGAACGTCGAAATGAGATGCCAGTGCTGGCGCTGACCTTAGATTAATTGACCTTCCCTTTAATGCAACATATTGAAGTCACTGACACTGAAATCATGCCTCTGGTTGACCAGCCTGAAAGGGAGAGAAAGTGTGAAGATGCTGTCCCAGCAGAGTCCTGCCCTTCGTTCACACAGACTGAGCTCCTCCTCGAGCCGGGGATGGTTTTACCATGAGGCTTGAAGGTTTCACTACTGTTAAAGGTTAGAGGAAGGACAGGGGTCAGTCGTTCTTGCTAGTCTTGTGTTACGTGACAGAAAATCATCACCTAGGTGAGAAGTTGTAGATGCTTCTATTACATCTCACTGCAGTGAGTAATTATTGATGAATGATAGCAAAGGCACTGATTTGGCAAGTACTCCTATTTCCAAAATGAATAAGGCCCTAACAATTTTTAGAAGTTTTCATAATTTACATATAAACAAAGGAATCGGGTTTCACTATGAAAAAATAGTATTAGCTTCCAAGGCACATAAATGTGGCTTTGCTCTGAGCCCTCAAGTGTCAGGAACTGGAAGCTGGAACACATGTAAAAGTCACCTAGAATTCCTCATGCTCTGCATGAACCCTCTCTATGGCTACTATAATTCACAACTGTTCAAAATTTATTCGAGGAGCTCTAGAGATAGGAAGCCACAACCAAGGCAGCTCATTCCATATTGGAAAACTCATAAAATTATATTGGTTCGCATACTTAGTTGATGTACTTTAGGAGTTACTCGATGAGATTAGTTCCTGTAAATTAAAGTCAGCAATCACTGCTTATGTACTATCTTCTGACTGAGTATCTCCTGTTACTTCAATTATTCCACATGCAGATTCCTTTTCACCTCTGAGTATTTAAGTATTTCCTTTTCTTGCCTTTAGATATGCTTGGGCATTCCCCTTTACCTGGCTGACATCTATCAAGAACATGTTGAATTTCACTTTACAAAGGGGATATTTTTTAGTAGTGAGTATTTCCATCAGTACCAAGAACAACCAGTGGGTGTCACTGTTCCAACACAGACAGATACTGGTTTGCGGTCCTACAGTGATCAACAACAGCCCTGCAGAAACCATAAATCTCATCATCATGAAGAGCACAGGCAGTGGGCTGGATGAATTAAGGGTCCTTTTATTCCACCCACACAAGCTACTGCACATTTGGACAGATTTATGATGCCTTTTTTCCTCCTCGCTATTCTACTTCAGTTTTGTGAGAAGAAAATTTATTTTCCTTTTCCTTCAAAATAAAAGACTGGTCGTTTTCCCCAAAATGCTGCTACCACTCAATTATTTTTATGATCATAAACAATTGTCTCATGTCTACTGATAAATACTATTTCTGACTTTATTTCAATCATTTATTAAATTGATTATATGTATTAGGGAAAAATAATAATTCTGAGTATACCTTTACACCAAGATTTCTGCTAGTCACTCCATGTCTATTATTTCTTTTAATACCACCACATTGCAAGAAAGGGGTCATTGCACATGCCACTGGGTAGCTGTGAAAAAGACTGAGACATAAATAACTTGACTCAGAGTGATGAAGTGAGTAACACATCCGACATTACAAGTCAAGACTGCCTGACACCAGTCCCCTATTTTTTCCACTAAACCCTCCTGCCCTCAGACTATACATGCAAAACCAGGAAACTCAGAAACTAATATCTCAATCCTTGAACATGTTGGCATTTTAATGGCCTCTGTTGATGTCACCTCTGTCTTCCCTGCCAGAATTCTGAAACAACTGAGAAATAGAGCACTAGAGACTGACAGATGGATATCAAAAAGTCAGATATATAATTTACGAAAGCTAGGAGATGGGGTCTTTGATGTTTGACCAAATGAGATGCCCCAATTTCCTCTCCTTCTGACCCTGAGACCTATCCATCAAGTAACTGACATGGCTAAGAAACCTCAGGCAACTCCCATAAGTTTCAGATACCAGATTTGGTGGCAGGAGAGAGAGAGAGCAACAGAATAAAATGTAGAACAGGGGAGAAACTGCTGAAACCAAGCATTACTAGCTTCTTTTTCTCCCAAACAAACTTGAAAATCACATAACCCAAATAACTGAAAATTTCCCCAAGGGAACGGAGGTCAGAAGTGTACTCTACCAAAGTCTCCACACATGGCAACAGGGGGGATGGAAAAATGGTTCCTTGAGAGAGATGCTTTTATATCTGCCATGCCAAGCAAATTATTTTAGGCTTTGTAGCTTGTCATATAATAACTTCAGGGATTTACTCTGAGTGAAATGGGAGTTCACTGAGTGAGGAGTTTCAAGCAAAGGAGTTCCATTAGCTAGATTTCATTTTAAATTCATCTGCCTATGTCCATTTACACTTAAACCCAAACCTAACCTTCAGCTGAGATGGGGAAATTATGGCTGAATATGGTCTGAGAGCAAATATCAGAAAGTTCATTTATGAATGTTGATTTTGAACATGATTCTTTCAGATCAAATGGAATGTGAAGAAAGATCTGTGATCTATGCCTGGAATCAAGGAGAGATATCTGGCCTGGAAATGTGCATTTAGGAGGTGTACACATATAGGTCATATTTAAAACCGTGAGACAGGATGAGATCACCAAGAGCAGGGAATAAAGATAAAGATGAGAAGGGTACAGAGCTTGGTCCATGGGCCTATCCAGAGTTAACAGGTGAGAGGAATGCACAGAGGTGCCTGAGAGGGAGCATGTGGCGGGGCTGGAAAAGAGCCAAGACAATGTGAAGCCCAGGAAGCCCTGTGAGAAAAGTGCATCAAGGAGGAAGGCACAAGAAATTATGCCAAAAATGCCCCTAATATATCAATAAGCTGGAAGCTAAGAATTGATCATTGACTATGACAACGAAGAAGCTGTTGGGAACTTTGGTAATCTTAGTGGAGTTAAGGGACAAAAAACATTGAAGAAGATTAAAGAAGTGGAATTAGAAATAGCAACTATTGATTTGACTTTTTAGGAATTTTGGAGCCAACGAGAACACTTAAATTGAGAAGAAGCCACCAGGAGAATTAGAGTCGAGAGAGGTTGCTTTTAAATTTTATTTCTGTGTTTTCAGAAATTGGAACAGCATGCTTGTATGTTGATGGGATTTACCAACTAGAGGGGGGAGCAGAGACTGGATTTGATCCTATAAAGACAGAGCACAGGGGAATTACTGAGCTGATATCCTGAGGTAGCTGAGAGGGATGGTAAATACTGCGTAACTAGAGGAGATGGGCTTAGTTGGAAGTGCAGTTAGTTTATCTGATTATCAAGTATGAAGTCAGAATATGAGTCCAGATGCTGGTGGGTGGGTGGAAGCTGTGGAAGTTTTCTTCAGATTGCTTTCAACTTCTCAGTGAAATCGGAAGCAAAATCATCAGCTAAGACTGAGGATTGGAGAGGAGGTGCTAGAAGGCAGTGTGAAGTGATAGAATAAAATATGAAATAGTCTTGTAGGAGAATGGGGAAATACAAGATAACCAGGGAAATCTATTTTGACTATTTGACAATGTTAAGCACCCACTTGAAGTTATTGTTATGAACTTGAAGCAGATCAGTTCCCATTTTGGCATGTTTTACCCTCAGTTTGGTTTAACTACCTGGGATAATGCGTGGACTAGATGTGATGAACACACATACACTTCATATTTAAAAAGGCATTTTTGGATCTCCTCTATTCAAAAGCATTTTTAATAAAACTTATGATCATGTTACAGCTCTACCAGAGATGTTTTTAATTTAATCTTTATTATATTTTCCATTACCACTTACCCCTTATACTCCCTCTCCCTGCAATCATCACACTGTTGTCTATGTCCATGAGTTCTTTTTTTATTTTTACTCAATCCCGCCAACCCCAACCCACCCCCCACAGCTGTCATCCTGCTCTCTATCTATGAGTCTGTCCTCACTTTCCTTGTTAGTTCAGTTTGCTCATTAGATTCCACATATGAGTGAAATTTCATGGTATGTGCCTATCTCTGACTGGCTTATTTCACTTAGCTTAATGTTCTCCAGGTCCATCCATACTGTTGCAAAAGGTAACATTTTCTTTTTGTAACCGAGTAGTATTCCATTGTGTAAATGTCCCATAGTTGATATGTTTAAAAATAAGGATTCAAAGGTTTGATACCATGTCTCTGAGGCAATTACTAACATTTTGCTTTCTTTTGGCTTTTTCATCATGTAACATTGATTCTGATTTTAAGAACAAACGAAAATATGAACAAAAAACAGCATAGTGAACTAACATATCCAAGTAGATAAAAATTTCATTTAATATTTTTAACAATCAATCCCATCCCCCTCATTACTTATAGGACAACTACAGCCCAAAGGACTGACTGGTCTATGGGACACAAGATTCTGTACAGTTCTACACACAGAATTTTCTGCTTAAACTTTATCTTATTTGTTCTCTTTAGAGCCAGATCACAGATCAGATTCTGCCTTATGTTTTCATAGGACCAGGGGGTATTACGCGTTCGGATTTTGGCAGTCATAAAGGAACAAACAGCTAGGAGCTTTCATTATAGATATATTTCTGCAGAACAGGTGTGTAGAAATTTTGTGCTAATTCCCAGCAGCTGTTCCACCTATCTTGTGTGATATACTCAAGAGCTCAGCTGAAGCAAAAGTAACTTATCCTTGCATAATACCCGTCATACTGTTATTAGGAAAATGGCACTACTGTTGCCTGGTTACCTTTTTATTTTCTTAATTACTTCTTCATGATGTGAAGTTTCATAAGATACACCAACCCAGCAGAAAATGCAGAATTACCGTTCATTACCCTTGTGATTAGCTTTCTAATTTCATTTGGAATTAAAAAAATCTAGATACATGGAGTTTTGTCCTACCTTATTCATAGTCTTGTAGCCTTGGTGAAGTCGCTGAGCATTCTGGGCCTCTGGTTTCTTAACCCAGTAAATTATATTTTATTAGGTTTCTCTGGAGCATTGGAAACATTTCTGTAGGGCTTCTTATTTAAAAGGAATTATTATTTCTAAATGGAGGTGTTACTTAGAAAATTGCCTTTGAAGGTAATCTTGGAGCTGTATCTTAAAAGAGAAAGATATTTTCCATTGACCTGGTGGGTAGGCAAGGCATTCTAGGGACAAAAAACAAAAAATTGACCGAAATTCCAGAGGCAAGAAGGTGGAGGTTCAGGGAATTCTGGTGATTCATCATGGACAGAAAAAAGGACGGGGTGAGCGAAGGGAAACATGCAGCTTTTAAGGCTGGGTGGGCAGGATATCAGAAGAGTGTGTTACTCACCCAGGGAAAATGTAACTGGAAAATCTAACCATTCTAAACTCTTTCAAAGATGACAGCTAAATCAGCTTGCATAACAGCAAACAGAACCTACCCACCTGCTTAGTTTCTAATGCAATTAACTGAAATTTGTGTCCTCCTACATACTTTTTCATAACTAATTTGACCTATACCACAGAGTAGTTTTACAGCAGCTATAGTCAACAACAGAAGTTATTCTTAACAATAATTTTCTACTGTCTTTCTGGTCTACTGAGTTTCTAAGCAATTTTTTCTTGTCCTTTTGTTCTCTCACACAGGCTTGCAAAAATGCTCATCTCATCGTGGGCTTGAGAACAGCGTGTGGGCTGCCAACGGCATGTATAATGAAGGTGTGGTTGAGGATGGGGTTTCAGGCAATCCCGCCACCTTTGCTCTTTAGACTTCAGCGTCTTTGTGGGCTGTGAAAATTTAACACAGATCTGCAGTATCATAGACATATTATTAACAACAACGTCCCTCATCATGAAGTTTGCAAAGCACATTCCCATCTCTAAATTAGCTCTACTCTAAGGTTTCAATGAAATTGCTTTTACTTATAAATGTCTAATACAAGATTTTACCTGCAAAAATCTTTGCACCACTTAGTTTTAAGAAATGTATTTACATTATAAAATAATAATTTGGTAATCTCGTAGTAAGTATTAATAAATTAATCAGTGAAAGATCACTAAGAAAATCATTTAATACACACTTCCCTATACTTTTAAGAGATTTAATATAGATTTTATATGGTAACTGTTTAATTTATATAGATATGAATATACGCACATGCATATATAAAACAGAAAAATGCCTTAAAAACCCACACACTAGATGAAATCAGATAAAATCAAAACATACTTAGCAATCAACTCCTTCCTGAGGCCCGGTCCTCAAGAGAACAAGGCTATTGTTTAACCAGTTGATTGGTTAATTAATTAAAGTGTTAAGGTTAGACAGAGAACACGTCATTCAGAAGATGGGTAGTACAAGCAAGGAAACATAAAAATGGAGAAGCAAACATTGACAATACTTGTTAGTTAACTTTTCGTGGAAGAATTTACTTTGGCCCACAAGATTCCCTGTCCCAACACCACACTGAGATGAGAACATTGAGCCTTCACAGCCCATTGCTACTAACCTTTCACATCATCACCTTGCCTTAGTTATAGGCGTGACAGAATCTATTTTATAGTGTGTATGATACGGAAGTGTGCGTTTTGAGAAATTAATGTACTGGATATATGCTGTGATTGCTAGTTCACAAAGCAATATTATTTTCCCTAACATAGACATAATTTTATTAGCATTTTATTGGTATTATTTTATTCCGGGTTTATTGAGATATTTTTGACATATAACATGTAAGTTTAAGATATACAATCTGATGACTTAATATGGATTAAGCTATATGTATTCAATAAGCTATATCATAAGGTTTTCATTCATGCCTCCATTCCCTCACATACTTCCCTTGTTAGCGGTGATAACTATTCAGATTTACTCTCTTAACAACTTTCAAGTATATAATACAGTTTTGTTTGTTATAGTCACCATACTGTGCTGTAGGTCCCCAGAACTCATTCATCTTTATTTGGAAGTATTACCCTTTGACCAGTATCTCTCCATTTCCTCCACCATCAGACCCTGGTAATAACCATTTTACTCTCTGTTTCTACTGAGCTTGGCTTATTAAGATTCCACATGTAGGTGAGAACATAATTTGTCTCCCTCTAACTCATTTCACTTAGCATAATGCCCTCAAGGTCCAACCATGTTCTCACAAAGGGCAGGATTTTCTTCTTTTTATGATTGAATAATATTTTACTGTATATATGTATATCATACTTTTTTATTCATTCTTCTACTGATGGAGACTTGTGTTTCCGTATGTTGGCTATTGTGAATTATGCTGCATTGAACGTGAGGTTTAGGTATCCCTTTGATAACCTGTTTTTATTTCCTTTAAATATATATCCAAAAGCAGGAATACTGGATCATACGGTAGTTCTATTTTTTTTTAAGTTTTGAAGAATCTCCAGACTGTTTTCAATAGTAGTTGTGCCAATTTACATTCCCACCAACAGGGCACAAGAGTTCCTTTTTTCTCCATAGTCTCTCAAACACTTGTCTCTTGTTTTTTGTTTTGTTTTGTTTTGTTTCTGCATTTTAATAGCCAAACAGGTGTGAGGTAATATCTCATTATGCTCAGTGTGATTTTGATTTCCATTTCCCTGATAACTAGTAATGTTGTGTACCTTTTATGAACCTGTCGGCCACTTGTAAGTCTTTGGGAAAATGTTTATTCTGTTGCTTGCCCATATTTTAATTGTTCATTTTTCTATTGAGTTGTATTAGTTTTTGTATATATTTTTTTATTTTAACCCTTTGTCAGATAGATTGTGTTACAATATTGTCTCCAATTTTGCAGGTTATCTTTGTATTTTACTGATTTCTTTGCTGTGCAGAAGTTTCCTGGTTTGATGAAGTTCCACTTGTTTATTTTTGCTTTTGTTGCTTTCACTTGTGTCAAATTTTTGTGTTATCCCAAAAATCTTTGTCAAGGTCAACATCAAGGAGATTTTCTTTATTTTTTTTTTCTGGTTGTTTTCCATGCTCAAGACTTACGTTTACGTCCTTAATTCAATTTTGAATACTTTTTGTAGGTGGCATAAGATAGGGACCCATTTCACTTTTACACGTGGCAACAGCAGGCCAGCTTTTCTCTGGCATGAATTTTGCTATGATCTTCCTTCTTTACCGTTGAACATTACTTACTATTTTGCCTCTAGATGGCTTTCTTCTATTAAGTTCCTGCAGACCCAAAGAAAGGATTATGGAATTAAAATTAGCAAGGAGAAATGGTAAGTCAATGAAGAATCGCATGAATAAAAACAGGCTCATGGATATTATTAATGACAATAAGAATATTAGGAAGAACTGGTATTTCCTGACTTATTTTATGTGCCAAGTGCTTCATTAAGATTTTTGTGTGGGTTCACTGATTCCTCCCAGCAACTGTATGAGGCCAAGACTACTATTATATACAGGTAAAGTAAATGAAGATTATATATGTGGTATGTGATATCACTTGTCTGTAGTCTCACCACGTCCACGCTCATAAGGGCCTGAACCAGGACTTGAAACCAGGACTGTCTCCTGAAGAGACAGAGCTGTTGACCATTCACAGATATTGGTTTGATTCTAAAAACTAGTAACACACAAAATTTCTACCTACTGTAGAAATCAGAATAGAAGCATTGTAATTATTAGGTGTTATATGAGATAGGCTGTTATAGTGTCCATCCACATTCAAGACCAGGTTCTATGACTCTAAAATTAGTCCTCTTCCCAAAATTCAGGCTATTTGAACATATTGTATGAAACATCATAGACTTATAACTAAGGCTCAGAGAAATAAAATATATTCAAGCATATCCCTTAAGAAGTAACAGAGCATAAATTTTAACTGAGATCTTCTGAGGTGAAGCTGCCTACTTTCCTAGCTCTCTCCCTATTTGGAAACCAAAGACCAAGCATTATATTAAACATAGCAATCACCACACTCAAGGTACAATTTGGTGACACATCAGTTGAAAAAAAAGAGGAAAACCTTAGAATAGGACTAATAGTTGGGGAGACACAAGTAACTGGCATAAGATAATCAGAGAACAACTCATGATTCTATATAATTAAGTGCAGAATCACTAAGTAAGGGTGAAGAAGCTCAGAAGAGACTTTGTATGAACTGGTATGTTCAGGGAAGAGGTCACACGTTAACTAAGCCTCAGAGAACTTGGATGATGAAGAGCAGGTGGAGGACATTCTTAAAAGAAGTAACAGAGAGAAGTATTTTTGGTTATTTTTGTGAGGCAGGTAAAGGAACATATTCGGACCCAAGCTGAGAGAGTGTAGTGGGGAATGGAAAGAAAGCTGGTGTGGATAAATTAGTTTAAGCCAGATTATGAGAATTTTTTAATGTCTAATTTTGTTTTATCCATATGTCTACATAACTTTATAAATGCATAGATGTGTCAATATACTTGCTTTTGAATGTATAATTTTATTTTCCCCCCTTTTGGCTTCCTTTTCTTCCTTTCCTTTTCTATCCAGCCATGTTAAGCCACCTACCCATGTTAACAACCTAGCCTGTAGCTTTCTATATATATTTTCCCTGTTCAAATAACATCATAGGATAAATCATAATTTACCATATTGCTGGGTATGGGTTTTGTTTCCAGAGTTTTGACACCATGATCAATGATGCAATAAAAGCCCTGACATATAGGTCATTATTTATGGCTGTGTTGTCTGTATAGACTTCTAAGAGATGGATTATTGGTTAAAAATAGGCTCTAATGCTTCACAGTTTCAAAGCCATGTAGGAAAGAATGCTTTTCCCATATGCCCTATAAAAAAAGGTACCATGACTCCTTCCTATTTTGGCTAATGTGAAAATCTTAAACTTACTCTGTTACAGGAGTTTTTGGAGAATAATGGTCTAAGATGGGATGTTGAGGGTCAGAGTAAAAGCACTAACCAACCATTATGAAGCCCTAGTGTGGCAGACACTTCAGAGCTTGTTGGGGAATTCGGAGTGAGACCAGGATGGAACGGGGGTGGAGCAGTCTATGGAAAGGCTATTGTACCTGTGTCTGCTAGTAGCATGGCATCTCTAGGGAGGAAAACGCTGGACATGGTACCAGAGAGAACGGGCTAATTAGAATCTGCTTCCCTTCAGCCTACTTAGTCCTGCACAAATTTTTCCTTTATTATGCTTTAACCTGGAACCATACAGGAAGGAAATTCTGAAAAACATAGTTGTAGCTTAGCAAAGTAGATACAAATAGACATGACAAAGCACGTGACTGATGCTTCTATAAGTACATAAAATACAAAGATAATATGTATTTATAAACTTCAGTTGAACGATGTTCACTAAGTTGTAGTAAGTCATATAGATCTTTCATTATTTGTTTACTGTGGTGTACTATATTGTTAAAATTTTTAGAGATTATATATTTTCTTCCATTGCAATTGCAATCTTATTAATTTCTTGATTGTCTAATAGCTCCGCTTTTGTATTCAAAGCTGTATGGTTTGATGCATAAAATATATGACCATTATATCTTACTTTTATATTATCCCTTATCTGTACCTAATGTGCCTCTCTAATATTTATCCTCCTAATGTGAAATTCCATCTTGACTGATATTAATATTGTTAGACTTGCTTACTTTTCAATTTTCATTTACCTGGCATTATTTTGCCCAACACTTTATTATTTTGCCCTAAATATTTTTATTCCTCTTAAAGTATGTATCTTGATTTTAATCAAATATAAATCTGTCTTTTATTAGGATAAATGAGTCTGTTTACATTTGAAATTTCAGCTGATATGCTTGATTTTATTCATCATGTTTTGCTTTGAACTTATTATTTATGTCCGTCGTTGAGCATGCATTTCCCTTTTCCTTATTTTTCCTGGCTTGATCAAGGTGCAATATATTTCATATTTTCTCCTTGGACAAATTACAGTTATTTTCTCATTCATTAAATATTACACTCACTTTTTCTTATCCTCAGGATCAGGTGTTTTAAAACAAATTGTTTTTTCCATTAAAATACATAATTTTATTTGCCTCTTATTAGATCCTCTCCTCGAGAAAAGAATGTTTGAAGATTAGTTTTACTTTCCACTTTTCCTTTCTCATTCTCCCATTCCTCACTATATTCCTGTAACATTTTTCTACCGCTTGATTTGTTGAGAGAATTAATAACTAGTAAAAATTATTTTATAGTGTTTCCTTTCTTTTCAATATTTTCAATAGCTCTATAATAAATATCCCTGGAAAAAAGTATCTTATTATCCACTTGAGTTTAATCAGACAGGTAAATAGATGAATATTGTATACTCTAATATTTATTCTTTTTTATCTTGAGGTCTCTCTCTTGATTCATCTTTTTTTTAGTAGAGTCCCTAAATGTTTAATCAAACAAATTATGTATGCTATATATTCCTCAAATTATTTAAGATCCTTAAGTATCTTTCTATACTTGAGAATAATTATATCTTCTCTGGGTATGTGATTCTGGGATGAAGTCACTATTATCAATCTGATGTCAGTCTTTTCTGTTTTTCTTAGTCAATATTTTACTGACTCCCAAGTGACAAAATCTAATTTGGAGATTGGAAACTATAGTCACTAGAGTTAAGAGGCAAAATTTCCTGAAAGAGACCATATGCAAATCCTTGTTTTTATAGTGCAAAATGTAACACTATAAAAATTTCCCAAATGTTCAATCATTGTTTTACAATAAAACACCACAAACTTGGAAGGCTTAGAACTGAGCTTATATAACCATTTGCTTTCTATTCTTAAGTAATTGCAAAGATGTACTGTTTCTTCTTGCATAAAGCTTGCAAAGACTAAAAATATATATCCTGGCTGAATTCGGCACATAGATTTCAAATATATATATTTTTAAATATACTGAAAAGAAAATATGTAGCTTTCTCCTATTACTTTTAAAATTATATGAAGGGAGGAAGGAGAATGTTCCACAGGGCTGGGCCAAAGTAGGTTTACAATTGTTTGTATGAAAAATAATACAATAATTAGTAATACAAGAATAAACTCTGTGTTGTTCATCCTCACAACTATAAACCTACTTTTACCCCACCCTGTATGATATAAAGTGTGATTGCTGAAAGTTTTTCAAGGTGATGTAATGTAATCAATTATTCAATGGTGTTAATCTAGATATCTTAGATTTACTTAAATGAATACAAAGGCTGTAACTGACATATTGATTATTGATACAAAAATGGTTTCAAGTTGCCAAAATTGCTTATTCAAGGTAAAGGTAATGCTGTCTCATTAGTTAAGTAATTAATTCAACAATGTTTTCATCCTGTAACTTTTGCTTTGGCTCACTTATTTCTTTTATCATAGTGTCTAATTTCAGACTCTACTTGAGTTCAGATCCCTATAAAGTTTTCTTTTTTGGAGATTGAATCAAGGGGATTTTCTGTACTATTTCCACTATTTTCCTTCAGAGGAGAAAGAGTAATAACCCTGGTAAAACCAGCCACAAAGACTGTATTTATGAAGTAGGAGCACATAAAACTCTCTTCCAGCAGACCAGAATCCTGGAATATGAGGGGTGGAACCGACCTTAAGGAACATCTATCTAATCCACGTTTGACAGCATGCCAGTTTACACACCAGGATAAGCTTTTAGGCTCTAAATTCCCCCAAACAATGCCCTCCTTCTGAGTTTCTTTGTTCGGTTAAAAAGGCAGCCTCCAACGCAAAGTGCTGGGGCTTTCTTTTCTTTTCAATTTTAAATTGAGCTATCGTTGGATTAAAATGGCATGATGGTATTATGTATCCAGATCATTTTTAAATGCTTGCTATCATTTTGCACTTTGTTTTTACACTTACACTTCTAACATAATTAATATATAGTTGATGATTAATGTAACCATACAACTTACTGTCTAAACCAGGACACTTTTAAAAGTTTCAGGTTATTAATTACACTGTGACAAAAGACAACCCAGAATATAAGTTTCTTTTAAGAATGAATGCAGAATAAGCTTAAAATATTGGTAAGCAAAATGAAAAAAATCAATATCCCCTCTATGTGCACTTAGCTATATTTTGAGTTATCATTATAGATATATCTTATGCTATATAATATTTTGCAAAAATTTATCTCACTGCAATATTCTTCGTAGTCTGCTTTTATTAATAAACAATGTGTAAGAAACCTTTATTCCAGTAAATAAAATGTATGCATATTCTCTTTTAAAAACATTGCTCAGCATTACATGGTTAATCTCTGGGAGAATGACAAGCCAGCAAGCACATTCCTTGCTCCAGCTGCACTGGTTATGTTCAAATACAGACCACAAGTGTTCACAACCAGTCACTCAAGCTTCTCAGGAGTCAAGAACATACTATCTCTGAAAAGTAAATAGGTTACTACAAAAGCTACCTTCATCTCACCTTGCTATTGGCAAACACCCAAACAATCAGCACAGCACAGTCCTAAACCAGTCAGCCAGGGGCATCGAGCTATCAGAAGACTGTAACCATAAACAACTAGCACCACCCTACCCAGAGCACCAGCTGAGAATCAGCTCTGCTCAAAAACATCCCAATGCATCCAAATGTAGCATAGTGGCTGGTATGACCAGAGTTATTAGTTTAAGTGCTGACTTCCTCCACTGCCAACTGAGCAGACATAGAAAATAAATCAGTAATTATGACGTTCTTAGCTTTTTCAAAGAAACCACAGCAAAAGCAGTCTTTATGAAATTATCTGCCTGGCAGAAATAAAATCACAAAGCAGTGCAAAACCACAGTCTTGCATGTTAATTTTGAAAGGCAATTAATATACTGAATTTGAATGTCTTATTAGACTCGTTTAACAAATAAAAAAACAATAAGGATCATGTGAATGTATTTGATTAGTTTTTATGAGTCAAACCATCTTTTAGGGACTGTGACAAATAGAAAAATAAGTCAACAGAAAGTCTTCCTTAAGGTATTTTTTCTGAACTAGGAGAAAAGCCTAGTTTCAAAAGCTTATAGACAGGGTGAGGCAAAAGGAGGTTTACTGTTGTGAGTACATGAAACAGTTATTATTATTTTTATTATTATTTAGTAATTATTGTATCATTTTCTATATTAACAAATGTAAACCTACCTTTTCCCTACCCTGTATATATAAAGCATGCTAGAAAACATAGTAAAAAAAGCCATGAAATAGCATTATTAGTAATCTATAGGAATTAGAGGAGGTTAAACTCACATTGACTGACTATAGTGGATGGATGTGGATAAAGGAAAGCTTCATCCTGGAAATGGCATTGCTCTGGGGCCTTGAAGGATGGGTAGGGGCTCAGAAAAACTATGGCCAAGACAAAAGTTTCAGGATGAGGATTCCAAATAGAAGAAACAGCAGCAGCAAACGCAGAGAGCCTATGAGGGGAAAAATAAAACAAAACATTATAGGATCACAAGAGTTTGTAGAGAGTCTCAGACACATGATTGGAAAATGCGGAGAGCAGGTCATGGAGCCCCCTGACTGGTAGAACAATGGGCATGGACTCAATTCTACAGGCAACTTGAAGAAATAATTGTTAAGATTTTGGCAGGGGCATAAGTACAAACTATTGTTTAATCCGTCATCACCTACTTTGCCCCACACATCTGTCTTCTCTTGATGCTATCTTCTTAAGCAAATTATATTGTGTTTCTGTCTCTTCAAAATATTATGTGATAAGACCATGTCGGGCCAGATTCAAAGAAGTTGGAGGCTGCTGTTTTCTCCTATGGCTTTCTCCGAGTCTCACCTCCATCAGGAATGCCGTTTCAGAAGGCTTCTCTGAGCATGCAGTCGGAATATCAGCAGGACTAATCTGCTTCATTCTGTTCTCATACTGTCACCTGTGTCCAGGAAACAGACTTCTGGGGAGGCAATTTTTAAATTGTATTTCACCCTCTCACTTATCCCAGCTGTGTTTGTTTTCTTTGTAAGAGCTTGTACATGTCTTTACTATGGTATGGAAAGCAAACCAGAACCAGGAAAATAATTAACATATTAATACTAATATATAAAATATAAACGTATTTTAAGTATATATATAAAATATTTTAAGATATTCTCTTTGGCTTTATATAAGAAAGAAGACAGTGGTCAGGATACTGAACAAGCATTTTTCTGGAAGCCATGTAAAATGTTAACTTCATTCCTTTTTTACTTATTCATTAGTAAGCATTTATTAAGCTTGTGTGGCGGGAACTATACTGGTCTCTGAAGGAACATATATACTCTACACTTAATTTTCTCTCAGGGAGACCAGAGTCTCCCTTAATAATATCTCCCAGGGAGATTGGACTCTCTCCTCTGTTCCTTACTCTCTGCAGACGAAACCATTACCGACATGACTTGGCTCTTTCACTTCACCCATTAGTACCTTACATAACTGAGTCCTACAAGGGAAATGACTGCGAAGAGAATTTCTATCTCTATTTCTGTCTCCACTTAAGCAATGAGAAGCAGACCTGGCAATTTCAATTTCAATTAAGTTGGAGATTCAAGATGCAAAGGGATTCTGACAGAACTCCCTCAGTACCTACCACAGAACACAGTACAGGGAAACTCACAATTGCCTAAGCTAGGGGTCATATATCAGAATTTATTTTTTTAATTATATACATTTATTATATATTTAAATATAGTTGGTATACAATATTATGTTAGTTTCAGGTGTACAATATAGTGATTTGACGTTTATATACTTAACAACGTGATTACTAAGTCAAGTCTAGTAATCATGTCACCAGGCAGTTATCACACTATTATTAACTGTATTCACTTCACCTTTTCACTCATCAAAGGAATACAAAGCCTCCTGGTGATGTAAAGACCAGAGTCATTGTATCTCTGGGAAGTGACAGCTAGCACAGGGCCTGATAAATTAATCACCTGGGAGGACAGGAGACAGGTGTTGAGCTGTGGGTGGGCAAAGGCAGCAGAAACCTCAACATGAAAATAAGAAGCCAGGATTCAAAACTGAAAAAGAAAGAAGAATTGGACTTGGACTTGTAGAAAGACAGATATGGAGGCAGTTTAAAGATGTGTATATAATAAATGAAAGTCAATATATATATATCATTTATAGAAAGTATGAAAATGATAGAAAAATATGAAGGTATTACAAAATCAACCTTAATCCTAATTTGCAAGAGTAATTATTCTGGACATTTTGATGTTTTTTTTCATTCTTAATTTTCCTATTTTGTCAATTGTAGTCAAGATCATACCATACATGGTATTATTTTCTCTCACTGAAAATTATATCAAACATTTTCTCGTTGTTAAAATCTGAAGATCTTTGAAACCAAAAATAGTAAGAAAAAGCAACCCAACAATCAGTTCAGGCCTTCCATAATGAGGCTATTTAACATCGACTCCTAATCTTTCTACAATGGAGATGTCACTATCAAAACATCTCCTTTCATCTGAACAGAGGAAGACTTATCTTTTAGGAAGGTTTTGCTCAAATCCCTCTTTCTGCACTCCCCACTTTCAAAACATACACATTCTCTCTTTACACACACACACACACACACACACACACAACATTTCCTTATCTTTGCGTTGCCTTTCCTGTAAAGCAGATGGTGCTTTAAATTCCTAGGCTCCTCACAAAGCTGTTCCTCTAGCAACCTTCCCTAAAACACTGATTTTAAAACAAGCAAAGATGTTCTTTGAATTCCCTGCTAGTCAATCTGTCGGTCTAGCCTAAAATGTTTCCAATTAAAAGTAATCAACTTAATGAGAAGACAATGCAATCATAACTGTAGTACAGAGGTTAGGGTGCAACAGTGTTAGAAATAATACAAAACTACTTTTTGGGGGGCAACTAATTTCTAAAGTGGTTCAAATTCCTAACCCATTTCTAGCTGCAGCAGGCACCCCCCTGCCTCCTGCTGGGTTATGGATGATGAGGATGGCTGGAGAAAATCAGACATCCTCAGAAACAAGAGGCTGTAAAAAACTGAAAATAGTACCTTGACCTAGCAGTGTAGAGTAGAATTAGAGCTTTTAAATTCTTGCAAGTAATTAAAAGCAAATTCTTGCTTTTAAATTCTTGCAAGTATCCCTCCTGATCAAAAATTGAATTAGTGTTCACATTTCAAAAATATTTTTTCTAATCATGTGACTTAGGAGGTTTTAAAAAGAAAACCAGATACTAAGAAATCATAATTATAATAACAGCTAATACTTATTGGACATTAATTTTATGCTATGAGACACTTACTAAATACATAAACTAATTTAATCCTTACCTATGAGGATTGGGCTGTATTAGAATCCAATGAGTCATTGAGTTGTATTAGAATTGTATTAACTGCAAATGAACAAAACATAAAAACACTCTCAGGGAAATTATTTATTGCCTTCTGTTTCAGCGCCTTCTCCTATAGAGTCTCCGTAAGATGAGCTTTTTGTGGAGATAGTCGGGGGTTTGTTCTAGATCTTCAGTTGCAGGTAAACTCAATTGGAGTTCGTTCTTCTTAACCGAGTATTTCTTCATTGCCTGCATACTGAGCTCTTACTGATTGCTCAATGTGTTCCTCCTGGAAGGACCATTATCCTTCATTAAGGGAGGCTGCACATTCTCTGCTACACCTCCCACTGAGCAGAATCCAATTTGTCTCTTCTTGCTTCAGATGACCTGAGGCCCAACCATTGAAAACTCAAGAGAGACTCTGAGTCAGAACCACTAGCTCCAGCCTTGTGAACATACAGAATACCACGAGAGATAATAAATTATAGATTTGAGTCTTTAGTTTCACAGTGGTTTGTTATGTAGCCATATAAAACCAGAACATCATCTTATTTAAAGTTACATTCCCTTTGCTGTCCTTGTATCATACAGCACAGGTGACAGAAGAGACTATCTAATAGTAAATTAACCTATTTGAGGTTCTAAAAATGTTGAATCTCTGTATCTTTCGCATCTGCTTTTATCTGGATCCCTGACCCGATTATAAGTTGATCTCACAAACCTTCAAAACTCAGAAAACCATAGACTTTTGCTGTTCTTTGCTGTTTGGGGCTTCAGTCTCTTTTACAACATTAGAATAATATCCTACCTATTTTATAGGAGTTCTATGAAGAATAATTGAAGCATTGGGGATAGCTTCCCCCTACCCCCTGCATCTGTAACAAATGGTTCAGTGTCACGATCGTGTGATTCAAGGTCATTAGAGTTGAAGCAGAAGTGGGAAACTCTAGTGTAATATGCTAGACATTTAACAATGCTTATTTAATAAAACCATGCTACTGGATAAATGGAGGCTTATTCATATTTTCCATATTAAAGTTTAAGAGGAAAAGAAGAAAAACATCTTCACATCTGCGGATGCGTTCCTCTCAAAGAGCCCAACTTTGCCCTTCTGTAAGTGCCAGTGTTTACAGACCAACTTTTAGAAAATTAATGCTTGTGTCCAGGTGGAAACCAGCCTCAAAACTTGAAAAAGAGGGAATTACTAGCGGTTTTGGAGATTTGCTGGGACTTATTTACACTCCTTTAAAAAGGTTCTCCCCTGTCTCTCCCAGCAAACCCCGCGCAATTCCCACCCACTCTGCGGCACTGGAGGCAGGGGTTTCGGGATTATTCCGCAAGTAGCCACTAAGGGGAGCTGGACGCTGGACCGCCCTCCGATGTTGCCATGACTACACTGGGCGCACAGCCTTTGGAGTGATGCGCTCGCTAAAGCAGGTGTTGGATTGCAGCGCGCTCGCGCCTCTTCTGGGATTGCGTGAAACCAGGGAGCTTCTCAGAAAGTCTGGGTACTATTCCTCCGCCTCCCTCTCGGACAGCTTCCTAACCCGGCGGGGACGCACAGAGTGAAAATGGTCCATCATTCAGGCTCGATTCAGTCCTTTAAACAGCAAAAAGGTCAGTTGGAACCGGTCCCCGCTCCCCATCAGTGTCAGGTCCCCCTCTGCATGCCCTTGCAGTTGTGTAGGAGCATCCTTTGCAGGCTAATACTACGCAGAGGTGGAGAACTCTGTGAAGTTTTTTTTTTTTTTTAATTATTCTTTGTCTTAATGCCTCTTCACTCTGCATTTGAGATGACTCTGAATTCTGAGCCTCCGCACAGTCTTTGGGAGAAGTGGAATTCGTCATCTCAGGGACTGAATTTAATGTGAATTTCTGCTAAGTGGTTCAATGCATTGCAGTAAGCCAGCTGAGTGGGGTTGCCCTACCAGCACTCGGAGGTTTCAAGACAGAAGGATCAGACCACGTTTGCCCATCTGTGATTCAGATGGCTCATAAGCTTCATACAAGCAGATGTCTTGAGAAGCTTTGGCACAGTCCTAGGATAAATGAATTTTTGGAGAATTCAAGAAGTTGGCCTGTTGATGGGGGCTCAGAAACTTTCTTGGCGAACTTTATTTTGTCTTTGTCCTATGCTTGATTCTGTGTTTCAGATTTTTTGTAATCGTTGGTAGGTTCCACTTCTAGGAGCTTTTATTTTTTCTGCCTGGCATCTAGTTCATGTTTCTCCCTGGGTGCAGTGATAGGAGTCTACATGTTCATGGTCTAACCAAGACTTTTTCCAAGTTATCCTCCACACTTTTTAGTCCTTGTTCCATATTTTGTTTAAAGGGAATTTATAGAGTGCATTTATATTGAGGCATATTCCCAGTTTTCTGGAGTTTGTCTGAAACATTTATTAAACAGCAACATTGACATTTTATTTCATTAAATACAGTGGTAGTTATGCCATACTTGACCATATACTATATGAGATATATGAATTTTGGAATGGTAAATTTGGTCTTTCAAAGTGAAGTAAATATTTACTTAAATATCCCTACTTCCCCCCACAGATGCCGCATATATATGTATGTATGTGTATGTGTGTATGTGTGTGTGTGTGTGTGTGTGTGTGTGTGTGTATAAAATGTTGCATGGGGAAACGATTACTAGACTTAGTGTAGTAATCACATCATAAATTAGATAAATGTCAACTCACTCTATTGTACACCTGAAACTAATATAATATTGTGTACCAACTATAAATAAGTAAAAAATACATTATGTTTGTCAACCATTGTGTCTATATAGATATTTGACTTTTTTAAGCAAAAACTGTATAGACACACCAGGGATAATTTAGAAGGGATTCCTGTATTAGGTAGAATACTGCACTGACTGAGATTTGAATTCCATAATTTTATACACTGTTCAGGACCTCTAAGTTCTTGCAAAAATATGTTGAAATTGAAAGTAAGTAACAGTTGGGTGAGAGATTGGCGAGGTAGGTAAAAATTTCAGCTAGTCTACTATCCTACTTCAAATCTAAATATTCTGAATATTCTTAAATTGCTTCAAAAGTTGTGTTTTCTTTTAAAAAAGATTTTATTTATTTATTTTTTAGAGAGAGCTCCCCCTACTGGGGACCTGGCCCACAACCCAGGCATATGCCCTGACTGGGAATTGAACTGTCAGCCCTTTGGTTCAAGTCCAGCATTCAGTCCACTGAGCCATCCCAGCCAGGGCTGAAAGTTGTGTTTTCTTTAATCATTATTTTAAATACATAGAAGCTTTCAGAATGAAGACAAAGATTATTGGAACTTTGCACTAGCTTTGTACAATTATACCTTCCTCTAGTACATGACTATGGGTGATTCATTTCTGGGACCTGGAACTTTGAAATGCCCCCCCCCGCCCCATGATTTATTATGTATGGATATGTATTAAGTTTTTTTTTTTAACAAATAGTTGCCAATTTTAGACCAACTGTCATTGCTCAGTGTGAGTGATAAAATTTTTTGCTAGTCCTGGCACTCCATATTGTTTCCTTTATGATGCATTATGAGCCAATATTTTCAAGTCTTTCTTTACTTTTGGCACAAAAGGCAACTTTAGCAGAAGGATAAATATGGAGAGGAGGAGGAATATGAAGGATGTAGCACTAAAGTGGTCCTGCTTGATTCCTTTTTAAGTCCAGAGGGCATTTGTAAAAGACACACCAAAGTGAGGATTAGCATTTTTAGTTCCTCTTTTTCAAAGAGATAGAAGCAAAATAATATTCTAAATTCTTTGTGAACCAGGAGGTGTGAGATAAAACACATGCTTTTGACCATCACATTAACCTGAAAACTATACAATAAAGGTGAGAAAATTCTGTATTAGAACTATGGAATCCTAAATTTTAAGTTTAAAGTGTTTAACTGCTTGGGGCTTTGTTTCATGTATAATACAAAAAGATCGAACTCCTGACCCCTTTGGCCTTTTCCATCTCTCTACCTATGTCATTTGGGGAAGGGCAGGTGGCAGTGTGCCATTGTGACAGTGGAGATGATTTCCTCCTGGGCCAGATAAAGTGGAAAGCACTGCTTTTAGTTCACTTTTAGAAAATAATTCAGCTGAGTAATCCAGTTTATGGAGATTATTTTTGCTTTAAGCAAGTGGGGTCAGTGTATTTTTATTTTGATTTTAAAGTTATTATGCCTAGAAATAGCCTGAGCTATCCAAAAAGCACTTTACTATAAGACTTAAAAATGTTCCACCCTCAGCTGGAAGACAGGCATACTGTATTCAATCTCATTGAAGGTGTGGATATTTTTCTATATATGTATATATAGTAATCCAGCCCTGTCCCAAACTCCCTCACTGATATTATGCAGTATTTTTCAACAAATCAGGATAGATGCCAGAATAGTTATCTATAAAATGAAATATTATATATAAACCCATTTTTCCATTAATTTAATCCATAGTCTTCATTTTCAGCCCTGGATTTTAATTCACCATTCCTATTTACATGTCCTTTAATATTGCTCATCCTCAGTTACCACTTCTGTGAAATGAAGATAATATTTACATTGCAGATTTGTGATGTTCTTAGCAGTTTGACATAGAATTGGGGCTCAATAGATTTAGAGAATAATAATAATAATAATTCCCCTCCCTTTCTCCTCCTCCTTCACCCTTCTCTTCCCTCCCTCTTCCTCTTCCTCTTTCTCCTTCACTCATCTCTTGTTGACTCTTAAGAAGTAAAAGAAATCTTTAGTAGTTTTCTTGTAAAAATTTGCCTTTCATTTACTTTTTTGTCAGTGTTTTTCCTTTGGGGTTTATCTTCAGAAAATAGTGAACTACAGACCATGAAAAGATAGCCATGTACAGTAATACTGAGCTATAATCGCACATTACCCAAATTATATGCCCATTCCTCAGGAAAACTTCCAAAATTCCCATGGAATAAATTTAGATATTCAATTCATTTTCTAATTTTAAACTTTCTTTGCAAATAAATGGTCTGTATTCACTCTCCATTCAACCCATCTTTACCAAGCTCTTGCTGTGTGCCAGGCATTGTGCTCAGTGGTGGTATTATCAAGAATGCCTATTGCTGCAAAACCGCCCTTCTTCAGAGAACTTCGTAAAGTAGGAAGTCTGAGAGCTTTGCTAAACACAGCCTTTATGAGAACTTTGGGCAACTCTACATTTTTCTAGAAAGATGTTTACATTTTGTTTCTTGGCAATGACAGTGAAGTTGTGTTTTCTGGACATCCACACACAGAGGGGAACAAAAGTAGGTTTACAGTTAGTTGTATGGAAAATCATACAATAATTAATAAATAATAATACCAGGAGAAACTGCTCTACATAATCAAAACTATAAACCTACTTTTGCCCCACCCTGTGTGTTTTTGAATTTTCATTACACTTGAATTAAATTCTAGGTTGTTTTAATAAGAGGTTTATTGAGTTAGGAAGTACAAGTGAGAATGTCTGGCGGACGGGCAGTGGGGTAGCAGCTTATTTCTGAAGTCCCATGGGTAAATGGGAGAGTGTTACACTTACAGACAACTGCGAGTGTGCGTTTGCCTCTTCTTTCGTCCATACGGGAGGAACACGTTAGCTGGCAAATCAGCAGTGATTTCTGGTGAAAGTCCAACTGTGCTTCCTAGCCTGGCTTCCTCTGTTTCACTTGATTTATGATGGATCCATGTGTCATATGAGTGAGAAAAGGACAGTGCTTGTTCTGCCTTCTGGTAGCTGTTATGTACCAATACATCTAGCAAGAGTTGTAGTGAAACCTACCATAGGTCACATCAAACACAGCCTGTCCTAAAAGATTTGGGTTTAATGGGATCAGCCAAAGCTGCCAAGTGATTTATTATTATCCTGGAGGACATTTATTTAAACATGAAAAGAGTGCTTTTAATAATTTCACAGAATCAAATACTTTGTACTCACATAAGTCTTTTAATAATAGTAATCTTTACACTTACTTGGAGATTTATAGAGTATAAAATATGTTCATTCACTTTTTCTCAAAATAAGTTATTTGCTATTGCAGGTGCACACCTGTAAAATGTCTTAGCAACCTTCCTGCTTTATGTTTAGTTCCCAATTCATAATACCCAGAAGGCATGGTGTTAGAAGAAATACCTACTTTCAGAATCTCTGATACACACTTCTTCAGACTCCTTTGCCCCTCACTGATATCTGTATTATCTAGAACCTTCACATACTCTTACCCGGTAAAACCAGAAAAAAATCTGAAGCCATTACAGAAATTCATCTGCACATGTATATTAACTCTCCCTGGTATTTAGGCAGTTTGTTTTTTATTTATGACTAATGAAAAGAAGACATTGTTCTTGTTATAATAATTCCCAGCTATATAGAAAAGAAGTTACCCACTGATAATCCCTCAGTAAGGGCCAGCCAAACCATGGAAGAGAATGTAGATATATTTCAATCCCCAAAGAAAATACATATATCTGGGACTATTTCTTTAAAAATCTTAAAGAAATAGCTTTAAGATATCTGCATATCTTAAATGGCTCAGAGCAAATACTGTATTTTTTTTAAAGTAATAACAATTGATGTTTAAAAGGATGACTTCGGATTAACAAAAATAGTATTAATTTATATGATAGATACATACCCTCTACTTAGGAATGAAGAAAATGGTCAAGTTTAGAAAAAAATTGATCCAAGTAATTATAATGTAAATAGGTGAATACTTTAAGGCTACCTTGAAGTAAAACATCACACTTCTTGAGAGTTATAAGGAGCTGAAGTTTTCAATAAATCTAGGTTTTAAAATTATACTCTGCACATGGATGTTACTGCAAATTTTGGGGTCAGCATGATTATGTAAATCAAGTTACCAAAACAAGCCTTTAAAGGGCATAAACATTCAACCTTTTTCTCTTTATTATATTGGTATTTTATAATTCTGCTAATGTCTAGGAACTATTGATATAAGGTTTGTGGATTAGTGTTAGATAGTTGTACCTTGATGAAAAGATCATTGACTCAAAGTTCCCCATGAATGAACCCTGTAGCTTTGGGTGTTTATCTTTTCTGAGCCATACATTCTTATTCAAAATTTTGGGATTATAATCATTATCTCTCAAGATTGTAGTGGAGAAACAATGATAATCACAAAAACAAAAACGGCAGTAACAGCTAATGTAGTGTGAACACTACTTATTACCAACTGTCTCAAAAGCTCAAAAGTACACTGCATTATTTCATATTCAGTGAAGCTTTAGTAGTTACACATATCATTTTTCCTATTTTCAAGGAGAAGGAATTGAGTTTAGATGTTACATGCATTGGCAAGTTAGCCCTTAATGATGGGTGGAGCTGGGGTTTGAACCCAGCCCTGCTTGACTCCAAAGTCCACCTTTCTACCTGCTCCACATACTGTAAGGAAGCCTAGTTATACTGCACGTTCTTTGGAGGAAAAGAAAATTTAAGCAGCTGGAAGGCATGTCCAGCTGCTCTTATCTGATTCCTACCATCGCTGTCTGTGGCTTCCTCCCTTACTCTACCTCTTCTCTGCAAAAACATCAGAGTTTCAGGCAGGGTTCTATGATTTCCAAGCTTGATTATGAGTAGCTCAGTGAACCTTTTTTGGCCATAGTAAAATAAAAATTTCAGACAGGAAAAGCCCCATGCTTCCTTCTGACCCTACAGTTCTTCAGAGTTCACAGAAGTGGAAAATCACATTCTTAGGCTGGCAGTGCGTTAGTGCAACCAACCTGGCTGTTCCTTCTGTTGTTGCATTTCCTCCTGAATTGCACTGAATAACTTTTTGCAACGTGGCAATTACTTTCTTCTGTTTGATTTCAACCTAACCAGCATGTAAGATGCCTGCACCAGCTGCAGGAACCAAGTTCACCAAATATGAGCCACCATATTTACATCTTCCCTGTAACTGAGATGCAGTTGGCCATAGAGGGGAGAACTTCCCTATGGGTAAAATTGGGTGGATGTGAAATTGTATTGCTGAAAGAATTTTGCAAATGCACTGCATTAGTAATGGTACAAAGTTAATAGGCTACCCAGAAGGCATCTCCCACAAATGCCTTCTAAAATTGTACATACAGTATTTTATATCTGGCTTAGAAATACTCTAGAGGTGGGAGGTGGCTACTTGGCAGATACATGCACTGCACAGGTCTGGTTTAAACACAGCTTCCACCATTCACTGGTATCTTGAGCAATTTGCTTCACTCATTTCCCTCAACTATAAGATCAAGGTTTATCACATTAGCAAGATCTAAAGAATCACCCGGAGTTCTTGTTAAAAAACAAAATATTCAGTCCCTCTGACATAAAATCTCATCTCCAGGGGAGACAAGGAATATGCTTGCTTAACAAAAATGCATCCTACAGGATTCTTATAAATGAGACCATTTGGAAAACAATTTTGTAGAATAATATAACTATGTAAGCATTGGGTGAGATAATGAATTTGAGTAGCTTATAGTAAGTTGTAAATAAATGCTCTCTCTTATTTGTAGAGGCAAACTATATAAATGCCAGTTATACTGACCTATGTATATGCATGTAGTACTATGAAAATATAAGTGCAGCGTGTTTCTCATACTAACTATAGTACCACACCCTTCCTTTTCAAAAATTGATGAGGTTCCCAAACAGGAGTTTTTGTCTTGCCTCCTTACTGAACACTTCAGCAAATGAGTTATTAAACCTTAGAGAAGCGCTCTCAGGCTTTGGCCTCAGTTGTTCTTTCATGATCCTTGGCTCTACCCTGAATGCTCTCAATTCTTTACCTTTTAGTTCTTTTTTTTTAACTGTATAACATTTTGCAAAGCAAGGGGCTTTGGTGAATACTCTTTCATAACAAAATATCTCGAATTCTTTTCTGAAGTGAAATACATGGCAACATTTTATAGCTCTCTTGATTTATGTAAAGAGAAGATGTACCTGAAGTTTGTAGTTTTGTACAATTCGCTGTTATAATGTAAAGCCACTGTGAAAAAGGCAGTGTATAAAATGAAAAGGAGGGCTGCGGAGTCATATAAAATTAATTGTGTTTGAACCTTAAGACAATTACACAGTGAGTGAGCATGGCAAGCTAACGAATTTCAGTGGGTTTCAGTTCCCCTATGTAGGAGATCAGGATAATAGGTGCTATTATTAAATGATTCTCCTTTGCCAGCCACTGTTTAAACTACTTTATTTATAGTAACCCACTTAATCATAAAAAGCAGCTCTATTAATGTCATTCCATAGATGAGGAAACTGAAGGACAGAAAAGTTAAGCAAGTGTTCAGGGTCACAACTAGGAGTAGTAGAGCTACCTGTCTGTCAGGTAGAAATGTTATGAGTGAGCAATTGTGTAAGGTAAGTAACTCCTACAGAGACTGTTATTTAGTTCAATACTTGATAACTAGTGTTTTAATAAAACACTAATACTCTTTAATCTGCCCCAGCTCCAAATCAATAAGATTAAAGTTTGTCCATTACTCAGCATGAGGTTTTTGCTTTTTAACCTACATAATCCTTACTTATCTGCTTGGTTACACCAATATTTCCCAATTAATTTTTCAAAATATCCAAAGTTTAGCTGATGGCAAAGATTTAGCTTCTTTTTCTGTCTAGGGAAAGTAAGTTTAATTTACTAACATTGGCTCAAATTTGGGCCTATTCAAAAGACATAAGAAACGTATTTTATCTGCGAAGTGGTGATTCTCACAGACATAATGGTATCATTGCAGCCAGTGGTACTCAAGAACATTTTAGTCTACCTGTCTAAAACAACCTTGAGAACAGACTGGTCGTATAAACACAGGATGGCCTCAGACTTGAAATGAGAGAGACAGACATGGTCAAGACCTTGAGTGCAGGAGTCAAGCAACTTGGATTCAAATGATTCTCCTCTGTGATTTGCTGTGTATGATATGATTATATGACCTTTGCCATAGTATTTACTTTTGTAAGTTTTTCTTTTTCTCCCATATATGTTGGGGCCAAAAGGATTGTGTTGAGGATGGCTTTTTATAGTGTGTACTTAAAAAAAGATATTTACCGATTTACCTCTCCCCACTTTTTTGCTATTTTTCTGACCTTCAAAAGTTCCAGGACATTCCACTGTGATATATACTTACATTGTATGTACTTCTACAGAACTTTGGTCAGGAAAAGTTAAATTTAACTCATTTTTCTTATATTTCAGTGCTTAGGTTGATTTCTTTTGAATCATATCTATGAATTTCAATGTATTAAGGGTTTAAACTTATAAAACAATATTATCTAAAAACAATCCCCATATATTGTTAGTGTCTCAATTCACATTTATTTCTGATACATTAGTGATTTCTGATTATTTATGATCTATTATTATGCGTATAAAAATTAAAGAGCAGTATTATTCATGGCCTAGAAATGTGGAAAATGGTAACTGAAAAGAAATATATTCAGATAGGGTCCAAATTACATCTTTCTCTTCATTATACTTATGTCTGTTTGATATGAAATAAAAAGATTTAAGGTGTCATTCACTGAAAGTAGACAAAAATTGTGGGTAAAGTAGTAAATTCAGATTTCCTCACTGAGGAAAATACTATCTTTTAGCATACTGGCTTCGGCATAATGCTTCCATTAGCCACTGTATTTTGAATGATGCTTCTCCCTGTCTCCCACACTGCTCCAAGATGAGAGAGTTTGTGGGTCACACCACATTGAACAGCTTGCAGTTAGTCATGTATCTTACCAGATGTGAAGAACTCACCCACTCAGAGGCACTCATGCCCATTTAGAAAACAACACTTTGGAATTCAAATCATGTATAGCAGTTACAATCATATGTAGTCCATACTAAACTCATTTTTATTGATATATGCTCTAAAAACACTTATTGATAATATGTTTAGACAATTAATGATACACAGGGATATTCTATCTATATGTAACATTCAAGACATACCTTTCTCTTCATTCAGTCTGAGACCCACATGGTTCTTGAGTACCCCATTGTCTTTAAGAATAGCGTGATTCAATAATAAAGAGTGAAAAAGGGATGGGGAGATTCTATACCTTTGTCTACTTCAAACATAGTCTTGAAAATACCTTCTATGGCCAACTAGAAACATAACAATCAAGGGTTTCTTTGAAATTACCTAATATTCTTGCCTTTTCCAAGATAAAAATCCTTGATGTGAATGGTACTCAACAGCTATAAAACTTAATGTGTGTGAATTTTGTTTGTGTCAAGATTTTTTTCTCAGATTTAAATCTTTTCTTCAACTTCTCAGTAAATGAAAAGATGCTATCAACTTCTCAGGAAATGAAAAATTGCTATTGAACACTTTTAAAAATCAAAGGTGTTCTCAGATCTGATTTATAAACAAGGAAGTCGAGGTACATTGTGACAAATAGTTTCTTTCCCCAGTAACATGAGATAAATATTTAGCAGAGCTGGAATTTAAACCCACAATAAGCTGTAAAACTTATTCTCTCTGAAAGTATAAAAGTCGAAAGAAGCTGATGGTAATAGTTCTGGGCCTACTGTGTGTCTGTCAATGTGATATCTAGTGCATCGGTGTTATATTAACACTTTGAGGCAAAAAATCTGTTTTACAAATAAAGGAATCAGACCCAGAAGAAAATTGCACCCAGTCACATTGTTCCTATGTGACAAACCTGGGAATAAATCTCATGGATGTGCCCCATGAGATCCATCATGTTTCAGAAGAGTAGTTTGTTTCTGAAAAAAGTAGATTAGGAAAAAGTCTGTTGATACATAGGCATGACGAATACTCCAGGATGTGATCTTTATGTATCATTCAAAGAGGAAAAGTATGGGCCCTTATGAAATTCAGTCAGTTACAAGGCACAACAAAGATACCAACAGAAAATATTTCAGAGTTTTTGTTATAGCTTATATCTCACTTTTTATACGGTGATCACAATCTACGAAGTGTTCTTAGCCTCTCAGAAATATTATTTTCCAGTCTCATGCTATTCTAAACCACCTTCCCCCGGAATACCCAGTCCCCGTTAGTCATGTATCCTTCACCCTACTCTTTCAAGTCTCAGCTTGATGTTTGTTATGTCATTTCCCCTGGACATGAACACTGAGTGTGAGGTTTCCATGTACTGGGATATGTGTACTAGGATGGGAAATGTCAGGACACCAGAAATTATGATGTGGCTTATCCTAAACCCCAGGGCTGTGCATTTCTGCAGATACTTATTGAATATCTACTATATCCCAGACACCATGCTAAATATAGAAGGCACAACAGTTTATAAAATCTGACATCTGCTGAGGAAGCTTAGCTAAAATTTATGTTCTTTTCCATCAGTACTCATGAGGTTTTAACATAGAACTATCTCTTAGTTACTTACTTATTTACTTAGCTACCACTTACTTTTTATTAAGGAGATAACTGTCATAGCTATAGTCATAACAATGCTATTGTGGTCAAGGAATCACTTATAAATTTGAAAGCAAGCAAAACAGCTTTAAGAAAAGGTATAGTCATCCTTATCCTTGGAGTAAACTCCTAGGAGTAGACCTAGTATTGAAATAAATGGGCTGCCCATGTTAATGTTGTGGAAATATTTTAATAAAATTTCACAGTATCTAGTATAAGGAGGTGGTATAAAAAGAGAGCTGCATACAAATCCATGATCCATTACCCACTAGCCATGTTATCTGAGAGCTTCAAAAATTATCTAAAACTTGACTTTTGTATCTATAAAATAATAGTTATTTTGTATGGTTGCTATATTAAGTACAGTGATATATGGGTTAACAGTCAATAAATATGCAACTATATTGAGGTTAACTGTTTTTGATCATCAAAAATATGAATTCAATAATGGTGAGTAAACAGCAGATATTTATTGGGTAGCTAGAAAGTGCCATGCAGCGTTAATGCTATAGATCAGGAAAAGCAACCATCTGTGTTCCAAATGATCATGTCCCTCTTTTGTCCGAGTCAAAACCAGACTTCAAAATACTTCACATGTCATTTTTGGGATAGAGTTCATGTGGAGATGAGATCTTCCTGTCAAGCTTTTTGTAGAATCAGTAATTTCATCTCTACCTACTTCCATGATGACAACGTCTCAATATCACTTCTTCCCTTACGCACTCTCCTGCTGGAAGATGGCCTGCCCTTCCTTCTCAGTCCCTTAGGACAGGTATCACGTTTTTCTGCTATTTATCAGTGCTTGTGAGAGGAATGAAGTAAAGGCAAAAGGGTGGTGTAGGGAGGGCATGAGAGCAAAACAAAACATTGGGAATTTTCTTTTATAATGTAGTGATAAGAATAATTCAGGTATTTCTTGGTTTTCATTGAGACAGATATTGTTGGCTTTCTTTGAAATCTAGTGGATTGTACCACACCTTGTCCGAAACCATGTGTTCTAAAGGGAGCAAAATATGGGCATTGAGCCCAAAGCCTGTAGTTACGATCAATCAGTAACCCTCCCTGACCCTGCCCATTGGGTACCGTTTGCAGAGATGGAGGTTGGTGAGAACACTGATGGGATGTACACCAGGTGACATGGAAGTATCGGGGCAAGAAGGCTAACCCGAGATGAAGAGATGGGTTTTCAGGAGAAGTGTATGGTGGCTCTTAGGAAATTATCAAGGTTTTGCCTCTTTTGCTTCATTTCAAAACTTATTACCAAGGAAGGACTTTGATCATTACTGTAGACACAGAGGTTTATAGGACTCCTTGAAAGGAAACTTGTGTTAATAAATACTGTTTAGATGGTTAACTTAGATGCATTAATCACTTTCAACTCAGAGAAGAGGATTTATTTTGATTCATAGCATGCACTTAATTCTTTACTTGTGCATCCCCTTGGTACCACAGTTACAAACTACATTGACATAGCTTAGAGTTTGACCCTTGAAGGTGAGCTTTAAAGTAACATTTCAAAATTTAAAATCCATGTTTATATTCCTTCTGTAACCTACTTATTGAAGTTAAAATAAAAATGACAATATATACTTGCCTTAATAATATATTATACTTGTACAACTGTTTATGCTATATACCATCTCAAATTTATGAGACTCATGCAATATTTGCACATCTCCAGTACATGGAATTGTTATTTTTTTTTTAAGATTTTTTTTTAAAGATTTTATTTATTTATTTTTAGAGAGGGAAGGAAGGGAGATAGAGGCAGAGAGATAGAAAGAAACATCAATGTGCGGTTGCTGGGGGTTATGGCCTGCAACCCAGGAATGTACCCTGGCTGGGAATTGAACCTGGGACACTTTGGTTCCCAGCCCGCGCTCAATCCACTGAGCTACGCCAGCCAGGGCAGGAATTGTTATTTTTAACTAGCATTTCCCAATTTGCCCTCTTAAATGGTACTATTTTACTGGAACCCTTACTTGCTAATAAAAATCACGTGAGAAATGAGAATTGTTTTAAACAAACTAATGAGCCAGTGAAGAAATAATCTGCTTTGCATAAGGAAGAGCTCTGATGTTACCATAAACTAATAGTTAAGCACAATGACCTCCTTTCTTAGTAGAGCAGAGTATTCCTCTGGCAATACCCTTTCATCTTAGAACTTCATGCATCTGAAAGAAAGAAGGATGGGGGGGGGCAGATGAGGAGAGATGAGGAGAGGGCAGAGGAAGGACAGAAAGAAAAACAAACAAAACACAGATTGATTTATGGGGAGAAATCTGAAAAAGCAAACCAAAATTTTGAAGCCAGCCCAGTGTTGCTGCTAAGAGCCCAGTGTTCAAATTGTTTGCAAAGGACTGTGGGTTAGAATATAAGCCATGCTTATTCTTTTTTGGGAGACATGAGTGAGACACGTTAGTGTGGATGACCCACCGACATCAGATGTGGTGGGTACTGCATGAGTGTAGACTTGGGACCTGCTGATCCGGGAGCTGTTACAAATTGCAGACACTCAGCAAGTTTAAGCAGGCTACCTAACGGGGACTTTATTTATGCAGCTATATTTGCACATGGCCTAAATTTGAAATATGTATATGTATATATTTTCTAAATTTTAAAGAGCGTATGATCTTTGTAGAACATTTGAGAAAGAAAAATTATTACTTTTTGAAATTGTGCCCGTTAAAAATTCTACATTTAAAAAATATAATTAGAATCTGATTTTCTAGTTTATTACTATTTAGGGTTCTTTTAATTATTATTTTTCTAGTTTATTATTGTGTAGACTTAATTTTATTTAAAGATAAAATGGTGCCTCCATTTAAATATTTCCTACAAGTTTTACACTTTTTTAGCTATACACATTTTGATGGATCTCTCAGTTGAAAAGCGTACAGCTTCTTGAAATTTTTGCAGACAATACACAGCTTTATCTGATGGAATACATTTTCTTGATACCTTCACATGTTAATAAAAACTTTGACTACAGAATACATAAAACAGGAATGATTTTCCTTAAATATTGTAACTTCTCCATAATCTAATTTAATTCAGTACTATGGAAGAGGAATCGAAATTCAGGCCAAAGTTTTACTTATGCAGGGTAAACTGCCTTTTTCTGCCTAAATTCTTGTGGATTTTGACATTCACAATAAAATTCAAATTTCTCGCAATTATGTCTGAGCGTTGAATCTCTTTCCATTATGTCTGCCTGGTGCGTGGGGAGCCCTTTGGAGCTGCAGTGTATCTCTTCAGCTGCGGGGATTTATTGTAGCAATGCTTTTATTTTATTTCTGGTTCTTTTATTCTTGCCTCTGTTCAGCCATGGCAATTCATTGTATAAACTCAGGGATATACACCTTCAAAATTTATCTTCTCTCTTTTTATTGTTGTCATTTTTGTCTTTTCCTACATTCCAGAAGTGTTGCTTAAGATGTATCTTCTATCAATGATTCAATTTTCCATAAGTTGATTCTGTTCTTTATTTCTTCAGAAAGCATTTTAAATGTCTACCAATAATTATTAGTGACACTAATTATATCTTCAATTTTACCTGGCTTTGTTCTCATTTTAATGTGTTACAACTTAACAGTTTTTGAGAACACTATCTTTAAGGGGAAATTGCAGGTGTTGTCTATATTTTGCTTATTGTTGCATGTCTTTGTTCAAAGTTTTACTCTTCTGTAACTTCTGAGACAAATTATTTCCAGTTCTGTTTTTTAAAAAGGCCTTATATAGTCCAGGTGTTGTATCTACTGCAGTTTGATAGGATTCTCTCTCCTGTACCCACCAGTCACATCTTACCGAGGCTGACTGCTCGCTGTCAGTTTGTTTGCCAGTTAAGTGACCTGGAGTATTGAGATGACTTGGGAAAGTGGGTCTTTGGGCAGTCTCTCTAGGTGCCATTTTTTTCTTGTAAGTGTTCAGTAGGCTATGCTTCTGACCACATTTACTGATGAAAAATTATTTTGCTTGCTTTCTACTTAAAGCAAATTGTATGGCTTTGTCTAATTTATTTGTTTCTGTTCCATACTGTGTTAAGGTAAACCCAGTAGAATCAATGAAAACTCTACCTCCACGTGTTTTACTGTTTGGGATGGACACACTAGCCCTGGGCTATTGCTTCTATGCCACTGACGCCTTAGAGTTCAAGGAATGGCAAAAGGGTTTTAATTTGCCCTGTCTGCTGTTCCAGTCAAGGGATGTTAGTGAACTCAAACTAGAAGTCCTTTGACTCCTTTCCTGCAATACAACACCAAAGGTCTTTATTCAATCTGGCTTTGTCTATTCCAAAACTCTTTCTTAATTTGTAGCCTTCAAGTGGGGATGAAGGTTTATTCATATACTTGCATCTTCTTGCTCTTTTTCTCTCTCATCTTTGGTTACTTCATTTGGAATTTCAGGTAGTGGGAATTAGATGCTTTTCCATAAATGAATTTATGGAAAATTCATTTTACCGATATATGAATTATATTTGTCAGAATGAGTGTGCCTTGCCCTTTAAAATTTTGTTTTAATGCCGCCTGGATTTTAAGATTTTTACCATTTATGTTGCTTTCTATTTTTGATATATTGAAGTTCAGTTTGTTTTCACCTTTTCACCTTTTCTTAATGATTTGGAATATATATATATATTTATGTACATATATTTATATATATTCTGTTTCAAATTCTACTGATGGTCTGGCCTGTGCCTGCTATTCAGTAAGTATTAGATCATTCACACATTTCCCCCTTAATTATCTTGTTGATATTGTCCACCCAGGGAATTTTTTTATAAACTTGGAAACTATTCCTGTTTTGATCATTTTCATAACTAAACTCAGCCACTTTCCCCATTTCCTTGAGCGTAATCACAGTGAGTTCTAATTGTATGTTTAATTGCTTCCACTACCACCCACAAATAAGCTGTAATGTGTTGACATCAGTTTCTTATTCTTTTTTTATCAGTAAAATTGAAATAATTGCCTAACACAATAAATATTAATTTAATTTTATTTTTGAAACATTGTTATGCAAGGGTGATAAAATCCAGGTTTCTACTAAAATGTATTATTCAGTTATTTTTTCCTTTTGACCATAAGGCATGAAAATAAATGATTCAGCATGTGAATAGAAGTTTATGCAGGGCTGCACTAATTAGGAGGTATTGCTAAGATAACAGTTGCTGATTTCTCATTAAACACTTTTACAGCATTAAAGTAGTATATGTTCATGGTTTTAAAAATAGTGCTATCGTGACAAATGATTTCCGAAAACAACAGCAATATTATGTCACACCCTTTGCACTGGCCAGAAAACACTTCTGATTGTATTCTCTTGGTGCAGCATGTCTTAGAAACTCTCTCAAGCCAATAAGCTGGCAGAATTATAGGGCTCCCTTTATTTGCTACCATCTCTCAGGGATTACTGTCCCTTGATGCCTGATCTCTAGACTCCTGGAAACCATTTTTTCAGATGGGAAGGTGTACTGATCCCCATCATTCTTTCCTGGTCAGAATGGAACTATGCTGATAATTGTGTGTGAATATACATATTATATATATATATATTTATATATTTATATGCATCTATCTATATATACATATATGTGAATTTATATGAATCCATATGAATTTATATAGATATATGCATATAAATACATAAATTAACATATAGATTTTATATTTAAGTATGTATAAAGTAGTGAAGTATGTTATATAATTTAGATGCTAATACAGTATCTATGTATTATTTTCTTTATTTTTCCCAGCATCCTAGACTTGATTTATGGACACAAAATCCCCTTAATCTTTTATTAATCTCTTTGAAAATTTTAATTGGACTTTTTTTGCCTTTAATAAAATTTTTCTTATCTTCCCCTACTCCATCTTTTTCAGCATACTGCATTGTCTTTATTGCCTCCTTAATTTTGTTTAACAATATATGTTTTAGTTCCGTTTTGCCATTTACTTTGCTAACTTTCTTAGATACCCACAGATCCCTGGCTGGGCCTGAGTCCCTAAAATGCCACATGGAAGGTCTATAGGCTGGGCCTGGTTCTTGATGTACTTCATTGCAGGGAGACCAGATAGTAGAGGAACACATTCAGTCCCCTGGCTGAGAGAGTGGTGGATATGGGAAATACGGAAGAGTCCTCTGCAGTAGGGGAGGAGACCTTGCAGATGAACCTTTACGGATGCCAATCTCCCTTGACTTTAGGAGTCACCCAGCTTCCCACAATAAGTAATATGTCAATGTGCTGACCCTCTTAATGCAAGTCTTATGTAATCCATTTCTCATATTTTTATATGAAGCTGTCTTTATTAGTTTCTCTTGTCATCTTATTACTGTATTCTGAAAGTTAATTCAAGTCTCTTAATATTGTCTAATCATGTTTTGCTTGATCTCATAGATTAAAAACTGTTTGTATTCTTTAATTCTTACTTTAGTGAAATTTTGGGGGTAGATGGATAAGTGATAAATATGTTTACAATAAATCTTCTGTAATTAACTGGATAATCTAACAACTTTGTAGCAGTGACAACTTTGAATATATACTAGTCGCATATCCAGAGAGGATCCTATGCTGACACTGGTCTTGGCAATGATTTTTTGTATTCACTCCAAAAACAAAATAAACAAACAGAACTACATCAAACTATAGAGCTTCTGCACAGCAAAGGAAATCATTAACAGAATGGGAAGGCAACCTAATGAGTGGGAGAAACTATTTGCAAGTCATGTATCTAGTAAGGGTTAATGCCAGAAATACATAAAGAACTTACAGAACTCAATAACAAAAAAACAGGACAAGAAAATCTAATTTAAAATTTAAAATAGGCAGAGGAGCTAAATAGACATTTTTCCAAAGATGATATGACCAACAAGTATGTGGAAAGTTGGTAAGCATTGCTACTCACCAGGGAAATGTAAATCAAAACCACAATAAAATATCATCATAAACCTATTAGAATGTCTATTATTAAAAATACAAGAAATAACAAGTGTTGGCAAGGATATGGAAAACCATCCTGCACTGTTGACAGGAATATAAATTGGTGCTGCCACTATAGAAAAGAGTGCAGAGATTCCTCAAAAAGTAAAAATAGAACTATCACATGGGACAGCAAATCTACTTCTGGGTATCTAGCTGAAGAAAACAAAAGTACTAACTCAAAATAAATAACCCCATGTTCACTGCAGCATTATCCACATTAGTCAAGCCATGGAGACAACCTAAGTGTCAATGGATGAATGGATAAAGTAAAGTGTGTGACCTATGTATATCTGTCTGTGTGTGTTTAGTTGGTTTTCAACCTTTCCAATGATTTAGAAGGTATATACTCTGTTTCAAAGTCTACTAATGGTCTGACTTTTGTCTGCTGTTCGGTAAATATTAGATCATTCATACCTTTCCCCCTTCATTATTTTGATCATTTCATGTGTGTGTGTACGCACACACACATACATATATACATATATACATATAAGTAATAATATATAGTGAAATATTATCTAGCCATAACAAATAAATTTTGTATTTGTTAAAACATGGATGGATGTCAAGGGCAGTATGCTAAGTGAAATAAGTCAGACAGAGAAAGATAATGTCATATGCTCTCATTTACATGTGGAATATTAAAGAAAACCGAGCAAACAAAAACCCAGAGCTCATAGATACACAGAACAGATTGGTTGTTGTGAGAGGCAGGGGGTGGGAAAAGGGGCAAAACCAGTGAAGAAGGTCAACAGGAACAAGCTTCCAGTTATGAAATAAATGTCATGGGAGAGTAATGTATAGCATGGTGACACAGTTGATATTGTATTGTGTATTTGAAAGTTACTAAGATAATAGATTTTAAAAGTTCTTGTCGCAAGAAAAGAAAGATTTTGTAATTATGTATGGTGGCAGATGTTAACTAGACTTACTGTGATGATCATTAAGCAATATATACCAATAACAAGTCATGTTATATAACTGAAACTAATATAATGGTATATGTCAGTTATGGCTCAGTAAAGAGAGAGAGACAGAGAGAAAGAGAGACAGAGAGAGAAAACCCTATGTTAGGTGTGTAAATATAGCTTCATCCCTAAATTTTATCCTATTAAGCTACCTAGTCAGCATGTGACTTACCTTTACCTTTCCTGGCTTGTCTACCAGAAGTCAGGAAAGGCTAGTATAATTTAATTTGAGGGCAGAATTAACCGTATCTGAGGTCAGTGCTTATAGCCTGGGTAATAAAAAGTGGTGCTTGTGATGAGAAGTATCCAGGTCCTTAATGAGGATTGGTTGAGTTAAACTGTCTTGAGAGAAAAGGTCCATGGGTGCTTTTGGAAGTGTTTCGTATGTACAGAAATTTGGGGAATATTAGATTTATTTTTAATTTTAAATACCTGTGATTTTTTATTGCTTCAGACTTTGTCCCGCATCACAGAAAAACAAAACGAAACTACACTTCAAAGAGATTTATCTTTTATTACAGTGCTTTTCACTGGTTTGCCTCAAGGATTTTTACAACATATAATATCAACTGTTTATTCAGGGGCCCTGACTTCTTTTCATTTAGATTGTGAAATTTTAAAAAAATGACAATGGCCAACCCAACAATAGCCATTTAGTGTGAATACTCTGTCTTGATCCATAAATACATTGGTCATGTAATAGAGTTGCATCTTATTGGTCCTTTTGCACAATAAGGTAGCATTTGACTGGGTAATTTTTGGTACCAGAAATTCTTACATACTGATTTTTTATAAAGCCACTTTGGAGCAAAAAGGTTAGGTGATTATTATTATTATTTTTGTAAATCAATCAAAATTATACATGTTTTTGTCAGATCAGCAAAAAATATACTTTTGATGAAAATATAATATATTTTTGGTGCACTACAGGATTTTAGTAATTAGCTTATATGTGCCCTGAGATGAAAAAGGTTGAAAATCGCTGATTTATTGTAGTATCTGTAATAAAACATAATTGCATTTAACATGGAAATGTGACCAAACTGCCTTTTATGATATAACTGACAAGTTAATTGTAATGATCTACATGAACCATTGTTGTTTATGCTTCTCCTTTATGACTGCCAGGCAAAAAGATTGGGTAACATTTGCAATAAACATATTTATTCTGAAGGAAAAGCAAAGGGAGGGTAAATTGGGCTTCTGGTGTCAGCTGCCATGCTGTCCTGGTGATCGAGAATGCAGCATTTCTGAAACTATTATTCCGACCCCTTTAAGCATGCCCCAGGTAGCACAGTGGAAAACACTTAACATAATTGTCAATGACTATTCATCTTTAGTCCTTTGAAACTTCAACTTCATTTAAATACCTCCATTCCTTTAAGATTTTCATCTCCTCTCCATAGCTAGTTGTTGTTTGGCTCTGTCTGTGGGTGGTGTACCTTGTTCCCGATTTTTGTAAAATAACTCCCACCCCTCCCACATATATCCATTAGAATTTAGCAGAAGAGTTGTCAATTTTTTGGATTTATTCAGTGTCTGATTCATGGATGCAGGAGGGTTATTGGACTGAACTTTACTGTCTCCATTTATCATTCCCTTTTTCAAAGAGAGGTTTTTAATATGAGGATGACAATTAAATCCCTCAACCACGGTCATGAATCTTGAGTCAAACTGCCCTCATGTTATTTTCATGACAGTGCTGCAGGAAGCCACAATCAGTCATCAAAATTATTTCGTGATTTTTGCTTTGAAACAAAATAATCATGATAAACACTTTGCGTACCTACTTTATGTCAAATAGTCTACTTGGAGTTTTTTATATATCATCTCTAATTTTCACAATTACACGAAGTAGATTATATTTTTCCATCATTTGGTAGTGGATATTGATTGAATCGTTGAAAGTTTGAGTAATTTAAATTCAAACTGTACTTTATGAACCCTAAAACAGTTATGTCTGACCTTAAAATCCCTCTTGTTCCATTAAGCTAGACAAATTATCTTAAATGAATGACTGGTGGCAAGCAAAGGCTGCAGATTTTTTAGCAGATGGCCTTGTGGCAATTATGAAATTATGCTAGCTAGGGCTGACCCTCAACAGAAATTCCACTACTGATTTTAAATGCATGAGCAAATTGTGCTTCTGGTATATGCCTCAGATTATCAGTCCATCTCCTAAATTAATTTCATCTTTGAGGGAAGGAATTACCTTTCCATTAATTCCAGTATAACATTGTACTGTTTTTTAATTAAGCAAATATTAGTAGATTACTATAACAACTAAGAATATATATTTATTAGTTAATGTATTGCATAATTTTTCTTGCTAGTCTCCTATGAGGGAAGGTCTCATGTGCATTCTCTTTTTAATTTTATTCTCGGGATCAATAGAGATGTTTAATAAATATTTCTTAAAAGACTAGATAAATGTCTGATCTGGAATTTTCCCTGATGACTCTTAGAGCTCAATTGACAGAACTAACATATGCGTGTGTCAGTCAAGAAAAAATGATGTAACTAGATATTTGCTCTACAGTGATCAATGTAGTCCATTAAATGCATTGGTCAAGAGAGTGGGAAAACTAGGTGGGCTGGTATAATTAGGGACGTGCCTTTCCCATTAAATTTAAATTTGTGAATATCTTAGAGATCAAGTTCTCCCATTGTCCGAATATGGAAGCTGTGACCTATAGATTAAATAGCTTTCCTTAAGACATCCTGTTAGTTAATGGCAAGATGCCAAATCATCAGGTAATCCATGTGCAAATATGAATTGATTGGTGCCCACTTTTAGGATCTGTATTATTCAGGGTTCTTTTTAGTACTGCTGTAACAAAGAAGCACAGACTGGATGGCTTGAACAAAAGAAATTGACTTCTTCTAGTTCTCCTGGCTGGAAGTCCAAGAGTAAGGTGCTGCAGGTTTGGTTCCTCCTGAGACCTCTCTCCTTGGCTTGCCAAGATGGCCGTCTGGCTGTGCCCTCACATGGATCTTTTTCTGTATGCATGCATCCTCAGACTCTCTTCCTGTCCTTAGAAAGGCACTAGTCATACTGGATTAGGGCCCCACCCGTGTGACCTCGTTTAACCCTAATAACATCTTTCTAGGCCCTATCTTCAAGTACAGTCACATTGGAGCTTAGGAGTTTCTAACTGAATTTGTGGGAGGCACAATCCTATCTGAGTGTTCAAGTCTATGCTTTCTGATGATGTGTCCTTGGTTTGTTTTAATATTCTTGAGGCAACCTACTCCCTTACCTTATGAATTTCCTTTTCTTCAAGTCTCCTGTCATCTTTACTTCTTACTGATAACTAATTTTCTCATGTTCCTTAATATAAGTTGTAGAAAGAAAGAGATGAAACCAATTGGTTTAACATGCCTCTGAAAGGAAGAAGATACCACCTTTTGTCTCTGAAAGGAAGAAGACAACCTTTTGTCTTTTCAGAGTTCAAGTGCCTAGTTTTGGTCCATTCACTGATGCCCAGGACAGTCCGAAAATGACTTCTTTTACAGTAGGGTTTAGTGTATATTAATTTATAGTGTTCATGAGAAGAAGAGGTGGGCTAATGGAAACTAACATCTGCAGTACACATGTTTTACCCACACACTTTTGCACAGTTTCATCATGACAGCAGGTGTGCCACTTTATGTGGGTCCACATAGCTCCAGGGTCCTGGGTGCTGTCTGCAAGCTGAGGAGAAGCTATTTTCATTTTCTTCTTCCACACAGAATGCGTCTGCTGGCAAACCCATTTCTGCTGTCTGGCTGCTGTTCAATTTGAGGGCTTGTACCTACTCCTAGTATTTGATTTCCTCACTCGTCCAACAGTGTACCCCTTGCTAATGTTTTCAGTAATTTCTGCAGCAATTCTAAAACACCTTTGCCATGGGACCAAAAGGGCCCCTTCTCTCCAAATCTCTCCTGTTCATGCCTGCAAGCCATCATTAGAGACAGCATAACCTCTGTATTGACACTCTCTCCAGTTGACATCCTGAATTCTATAAGTATTAAATTGTACCTCAGTGGGCAAACAAATCCTGGTGACAAAAAACTCATGTTCAAAAGTGCTAAGAGAGCTCTCTGTGCCCCATCACTGTGAACACAAATATTAATGACAGAAAGCTTGTGGGTTTTATAACGTGAGCCAGAATATGTGAGCTGTGACTGCACTACAAGAATTAAAAGGTAGCTCTAACAACAGTTTCTGAATAATCTCTGTATCAATGTCTATGTCAAGAACGTCAATATGAATACACTTAATTTAAAATAAAATTATACATTTTCAGGCAATACAATTGGCAAAGTTTGATTTCCCTAATTCTTACCTAATTTTGTATAAAATATTAACTTTGGCCAGTGCCATAGGTAAAAGGAAAGACTTACAGAAGGTGGAAAGAGGAGGGACAGAGTGAAGGAGAAAGAGGGAGAAAAGAAAGTTTATTTGAAAAATGTGCTTATGTATATGATATCTCTTGGTTCAAAAAAGCACAGAGATCTACAATCATAGTGTAGGTGATTTGTCTCCCTTTCTGTTCATAGACAATAACATTTTGCTTATTTTTCTATTCTAAATTAGATAAGTATGACTCTAGAGTAACATTTTTTTTTCAAATGATATTAATCTGTGTTTGTGTGTGTTGGAAGGGTGGAGGTGAGTACTGACAGTAGAGGTGGCAAAAGAAGCAGAGACTTAATCTGAAATATCAGATTTCAAAAACGAATCTAAGAAATCTTTCAAAATCTGTGCTATCTGGATGCATTTGAATGTCAAAAAAACATACAAAATCTTTGGCATTTTCTAATTTTCGGTTTCCTCCTCTTCTTTCACCTCCTCCTCCTTTAAAAAAATTTCCGATTTGAGAGCACTAAGGATAACAGGTATAATATAAAGCTGATTTTTTTAATGCTTGCTGATTTTTTAAATAGGAAGAAACAACATATTGTTAATTACCCGTTTCTTTAATTCTTTTTTTAAACAGTTTTGTTCAAATGCCCTGGCAACCTTTAGGATACTCTTCCGATTTTAGCTTTTATTTTCATCAGGGTCTGATTATGTTTGTTAGCAATCTTAATTTATGTACCCAATACAATTTCATTCTCTAACTTTATCCTCCTTTTGTCTACTTGTATCCCTGTATAAAGAAAGCATCTTCTTTCATTTTCTCTTCAAACAATATTGCCTATTGTCTGGCTAACTGTTGTTTTCTAAATTGAAAACCTCCTAGTTTGGTGTGTCACTGAACCATTATGTCGGGGTTACCCTTGGATACTCAAAAGAATTTCAATTTTTCAGCATCAGCCCTTCTACCTCCTGTACCCTGCTTGTTTCCCAAAGAGAAAATGAAAATGGACAGATGAATATCCTCCTCATCTTTTCTCTTGCTCTTTATTCTCTGATGTAAGGAATAAGTCTATTTGTGGATGTGTATTAACTTGTCCTATTTAGAATGACATATGAAGTAGGAATAACTGAAACCCTTAAAAATGGATTAATTACTAGCCTTCTTCTCCTCTTCATGATGAAAAGTCAGACCTGGATAAATTAACCTAAAGAAATAAATATTCTTTTTATAATAGATGTTAGTGTGCATTTATAAAGTGCCATCAATGGGTACATATTCCATTTAATTCAAGGGTGAATCTTTAAGTAACTGTACTTGTTATATGACTTCAATTACATTTTTTACTCATCAGATGCTGATTGCCTTTATACAATGCACCAGGCATTGTTCTAATTCTAGCAGTAAACAGAACAAATAAGCATTTTTATTTTAGAGAATCAATATTCTACTAGTAGAGAGAGACAGTATAAGTGAGGAAAATGCATTATGTATCAAGTGGTAACTGGTACCACTTATAAAATTAAAGCAAGAAGATAAGCCATAAAGTGGCATTAATCACAGTTGAATTAGATAGATTTAGATAGATTGGCCCATTTACTTTGAACATTTATGTTCATGTTATACATATTTTTGTGGATACATCATTTTATTGAAACATGAGTCATGCATGTGTATAGAATATTTGGAAAATGTATAAAATGCAAATGATAACATAAAATCAATCATAAACTGCTACCTAGAAATTATAACTTTATCCTACTAATTTATTTTCTTCTATTTTTCTAAGTCTAAAGATTTATACATATAAATGTCTGCATACATGTATACTTGTGCATGTAAAATATTATAATATTTACTATAAGGACATAAAAGAAATGGTTGAAAATATAAGCAGAGCAATCATAAACAAAAAAATGAGTTTTAAAAGGAACCACATGAACCTTTTGATTTCTAAACATATAATCAAGGTCATAAAAAACTCACTGTTAAACTACAGAATTGACATAGATCAAGAGGACTAAAGAATTGGAATTTAAATATGACAAAAATTGCAAAACATAACAATTAGCTAGAAACTATAAAGAATAGGCTAAGATATGGAGAACAGAATGAAAAATGCAAGCATATACCTAATTGGAAATCTAGAAAAAGGGAATAGAGAGAATGAAGGATGCTTTCAGAATTGTCAAAAGAGATCAATCTTCAATTTCAGGAAGATCTTTGAATACCAAACACATTAATCAAAGTAAATCCACATCTAGATACATTGTAGTAAAACTGCAGAATATGAAAAAAGAGGAAATCAGAAGCGTCCAGAGAGAAAAATGAATACAAGCAAATAAACAGTAATTAGACAGAGTGCTGACTTCTCAAGAGTAACAATGGATGTCATCAGACAGTGGGATAATGTCTTCAAATTGTAGAGAAGTAATTGTCAATGTAGAATTACACTGTGATAAAACCGTCTTTCAAAAACAACTGTGAAATAAAGATATTTGCCTAGAATAAAAACTGAGTTGGGTGCCAAAAATTACTTAGTAAAGAACATCTTAAAAATATGGCATAGTTAGAGGAAAAATACCTGGATATAATGCACATAAGAAGGAAATGAAACATGTGGATAATGTAAATAAGCAACAATCTATAATATCTTGGGTTAGTAAATAAATATTAATAGGAACATTGCTGGAAATATACCCAAAGAATCCTGAAACACCAGTTCAAAATAACTTTTGCACCCCTGTGTTCATACAGTGCTATATGCAATGGCCAAGTGCTGGAAACAGCCCAAGTGCCGGAAACAGCCCAAGTGCCCATCAGCAGATGAATGGATTAAAAAACCATGGTATATTTACACAATGGAATGCTATGCAGTAGGAATTAAGAAGAAGGAATTCCTACCCTTTGCAACAGCATGGATGGAAGTGGAGAGCATTATGCTAAGTGAAATAATCCAGAGTGAAAGACAAATATCATATGATCTCGCCTATAAGAGGAATCTAGTGAACAAATAAACTAAGAAGCAAAATAGAACAAGAGACATGGAAACATGGAACAGGCTGACAGCTGCTAGAGGAGAGGGGGGGAAGGGGATAATGGTGGAAAGAAGGGGGAGGGATTAGTCAAAGAACATGTATGAATGACCCATGGACATGGGTAACAGTGTAGGGGGACTGTGGGAGCAGAGGGTGGGCTGGTAGGAAGAGGGAAAAAGGGGAAAAATTGGGACAACTATAACAGAGTAAACAAGAATAAAAAAAAAAAACAGATGGACAACAGTACCATCTGAAAAAGGTAGGCATCAATTCACAAGGAACTCTGGACAAGACAAGCCTCCCCTATCATAGAGTAGTAGGTTGTAAGGTGCTTGGCAACACTTTTATTATTCTAAGTCTTTGTAGCAGCTACTGAAGCTGAGACCAAAAAATAGTGGGCAGATGTGTCTCATCTGATATAATTAATCAATAACCTAACCAAGCCAAAATAAGAAATAATGGTACACAGTCCAGAGATTGAGAAGAGCGGTATGGAAGTGACTTAGAATGCTACTCAGGGTTGTCTGGGGAAGTGCCATATCAGCAAATAGCCGAATGATAGACAGAAGCTGTCTCTGGAAAGATGTTAAGACAAGCTACTATAGGTATCCCAAAAAAGTAAGAACCTGACATGTTTGCAGAAATAAGAGAAAGTGGCCTTAGTTGAGGTGAAAACAGAAAAGATCAAAGATGCAGGCAACTAAGTAGAATCTTGTAAATCTGGTTTGGATCTTTTTTTTCTGGATTAGATAGAAGCCATTGCAATATTTTGTTTTTCTTTTCTTTTTTTAACTGTGCAATTACAGTTGTCCTCATTTTGTCCCTATTACTCTTCCCCTTCGCTACCCACCCATACCTCCCACATTCAATCCTCTCTCCACCCCTTTGTCTTTGTTCATGGGTCTTTTATACATGTTCCTTGACAACTCTTCCCCTTCTTTGCCCCATTATCCTGCTCCCCCTCCCCTCTAGTTACTGTCAGTTTGTTTCTTATTTCCATGTCTCTGGTTCTATTTTGCTTGCTTGTATGTTTTGTTGATTAGGTTCCACTAATAAGTGAGATCATACGTCATTTGTCTTTCACTGCCTGACTTATTTCACTTAGCATAATGCTTTCCAGTTCCATCCATGCTGTCTCAAAGGGTAGGGATTCCTTATTTCTACTGTGTAGTATTCCATTGTGTAAATATACCATAGTTTTTTGATTCACTCATTTACGTATGGGCCTGTAGGCTGTTTCTGTCATTTGGCTATTGCAAATTGTGCTGCTATGAACATTAAGGTGCATAGGTTCTTTTGAATTGGTGTTTAAGGATTAGTGGGGTATAATCCCAGCAGTGGAATTGCTGGGTCAGAAAGCAGTTCCATTTTTTAGTTTTTTCAGGGAATTCCATACTGTTTTCCACAGTAGCTGCACAAGTTTGTGTTCCCACTAACAGTGCATTAGGGTTCCCTTTTCTGATTCATGGCCTCGCTAGCAACTTGTTTATTGATGTATTAATGATGACTATTCTAACTGGTGTGAAGTGGTATCTTATTGTGGTTTTAATTTGCATCTCTGTGATGGTTAGTGTTGCTGAGCATCCTTTTGTATGTCTCTGGGCTCTCTGTATGTCCTCCTTGGAGAAATGTCTGCTCAGGTCCCTTGTCCATTTTTTTTTAATTGGATTGTCTGTCTTCCTGATGTCATGTGAGTCATGTGAGTTCTTTATATATTTTGGAGATCGAACCCTTGTCCAAGGTATCATAGGCAATATATTTTCCCATACAGTTGGTTCCTTTTTCATTTTGCTGATTTTTTTATCCATGCAGAAGCTTTTTTTATTGTGACAAGGGCTATAAACAAGCCCCATTTGTTTATTCTTTCCTTTATGTCCCTTGCTCTAGGGAACATATCAGTGAAAATATTGCTGCACAGTATATATGAAATTCTCCTGCCTATGTTCTCCTCTAAGAATTTTATGGTGCCACGACTTGTACTTAAGTCTTTTATCCATCTTGAGTTTATTTTTGTGTATGGTTTAAGTTGGTGGTCAAGTTTCATTTTTTTACATATAGCTGACAAGCTCTCCCAACACCATTTGTTGAAGAGGCTATTTTTACTCCATTTTATGCTTCTATCCCCTTCATCAAATATTAATTGGTCATAGAGACATTGGTTTATTTCTGGGCTCTCTATTCTGTCCCATTGGTCTATGTGTCTGTTCTTATGCCAGTACCAGATTGTTTTGACTACGGTGGCCCTGTAATATAGTTTGATATCAGGTGCTATCTCTCCTACTTTGTTCTTCTTTCTCAAAATGTCTGAGTCTCCCAGGGTCATTTATGGTTCCATATAAATTTTTGAAATGTTTGTTTTAGATCTGTGAAATATGTCATTGATATTTTAATAGGGATTGCATTAGAGTGCTTTAAATAGAAGAAAGATACAATCTAATTTCCTTTTAGAAATCACTGTGCAATAAAGGAGTAAGAAGGTCAGGTAGGAGGCATTGCTGTGATCTAGTGAGAAATGATAATGGCGTGGTTTAGTGTTAGAGTAGGAAGAATGGAGAAAACTGGAAAGGTTAACATGTCTTGGGAGAATGACTGAAAGCACTAGGTGACACATTGGTTTTAGTAGAAAGGGAAAAGAAGGAATCAGAAAAACTGGAAATTGTGACTTGAGCACTTGGATGCATGGGAGGTCTCTCTTTACTTTAAAAGATTTTCAGTAACCCTGTGCAGCCCTTAGAGAGTTTCTTGGCATATATCTGTAATGTTGAGCTGTTCTAGATTCCAGCAGCTGATAGGCATGATTCTTGCTGGCTTCTCTCAGCTCTCCACCTATTTTATCTTTAAAGTGAGTTACCAATCGCCTCTCTGCTTTTCCAGATTCCAAAATTATGAGGATCATTACTGTAATTTTTGTTAAAAGCAAAGCTCTTAGAAATGCATGGCCCAAAGTATATGCTGAGTGAATGCAAGTTATCATTTTACTATGTTTACTACAAAATTATGTTTTACAAGTTTTTATGACTTATCTTTAGGAATACTTCACTGTCATTTCCTTGCCAGTTATGATAAGATTAGAAATAAGCAGTCATGAGTCCATGTACATATTTAATCTAAAGTCTGAATTTTATATTATTTTAGTTTGTTTTTTCTAATTCAAGCTGAATTCTGGCACTTGATTCAGGATGATTTTCTTTTTTAGATGCAATTCTTTTCTAAAGGCAACCCAAAATTACTGTGAAAACTAAAGCCTAACATGCTAGCAGTCAGCATTTAATAACCTAAATTTACTGAAGATAGGGTGATTTGTTATTTCGGTCACTGTCGATTCCTAAAACATTCAGCCCACTCTCATAAGTGAAGTTTAATTATCCAGAGCTTTTTCACGTGTGATTGTCAAAGGTCCATGAGACAACACACCACAGTAACAGTGTTTATTTTTTTCTCCCTACTGTATGCCTGGCTGTTCCTTCTTCCTAGAATGCTATCTCAGAGTCTGCATAGTTGACATCCTCTCATTTTTCAGGCTTCAGTTCTGCATCACTACTTTCAATAGTCTTTTTCCTGCTCTGACCTCCCTGTCTAAACAGCACTTATATTACTCTACATCCCATCCCATCCCATTATCGTGTTTTGTTTTCTTTATACCATCTGGAATTATTCATGGAGTATAGACTTTGTATTAACAATCTCATGCCACTCCGAAGTTCCAAGGAACAATGTCTGTCTTGTTTACTGGCACGTACAACAGTACCTGACATGTAGACATAATAAATGTTTGTTGACTGAAAGAATAGTTTCATTGGCTGCCATACATATCTGGTAAAGCCTCATTCTAACAGCATCTCCATGCCCAATCTCAATTCTTGTGTCTGATGCAGAATACTGTCAACAATGTCTGGAGAATAACTTGTCCAAAGCTTTTCTCATCAGTGGACTATTGGCAAGACCATTCCCCACAGATGGTGATTGTCAGCTGTGATTTAGAACTTACTAGTGATTGTCTAGTAAAATGGAAAATGGGTACTTTATTTTCAGAAATAAACATAAAATGGATTTATGTTTAAACTTTTATATTTCTTGGAAAAGTACCCTTGATGGCAAGAAAAATCATGATTGTATTCTTTGCTTTTCAAACTATATTTTGAAGATAAGACCATACTGTAGCTTTTATTTTGTAATCTCTCTAAATTCCAGCCAATTAGGGTAATAAATTAGTATATATACACACATATATATTATGCACATACATACATATCCAATTCATGCAGTTTATATTCAATTTGTGCAGCAAGACTTCTGGGCTTAGTACATTCATCAGAAGTAAAATAGTTTGCTCAAACAAGAGAAAAATTATAAAATATGTCAATTTGTATTTCCCAAGTTCGAAGTTCTAAGACAGTAATATAGAATCTACTGAGACTGTGATAATAATAATAGATCATACAATGAATATACAATCTTAGAGTTTTCAAAGCAATGGTTTATTTATAATTAACGGCCAACTGGAAAACCTCCCTCTTCCGTTTGCTGAGATTTCTAGAGATTAGAATGTAACTAGCAAGGACATCCTCTAATACTTTACACTTCACTTTTCTACTCTTCTTCTTTCTCCCTCATCCACCCACTCTGATAATCTGTTAGATAAAAAGAACTATGAACTTCTCCCTTAAGAAAATTTAATAAAAAATGGGTGTTATTTTTTGAAAGCTGCGTACCTAAAAAGAAATGGTTACAGAAGGAGGCTAATTGTCCCCAAATGCTCCTTTACTTTGGAGTTAGTCATCATGGCTCAGAAATTACATTAATATTCTCTTAATGCCCGTTTCTATCTAAGTAGCTAGCTTAGAACACTTATGAACCCATCCTTGTAAACCCTAGTTTCAGCCTCCTTGAGGATGCTCCAAGGTTATGTAAAAATTGTACTGTTTATATAATTAAAAGTATGTGTTGCCCAGGCTGTGAGATTGTCCTCTTTAGTAGTAAAAAAACACTTGCATTCTTTGATGAAAAGTTGAAAAAGTGCAACCACTGTTCCTAATTATTTTTGAGCCTTAGTGGATTTCCCATACAGGTGAATCTTTGTAAGAATATTACATTTATTCTAATCGTGATATCTTGAACTCTGAGTGAACATTTACCTGACTGGAGGTATTTGTAAATGCCGTCATCATTGTGCTTTTCAAGACTAAATAGAAAAGAGGCATTCACTTGCAGTTAGATTGTCACACTTATAGGTGAAGTTCAGTCTATATCCACATTTTCCAAAGCTTGATTCTGGAAATTCTATTCAATATTTAAATAAAAAAGGATGATAGTAATCAAATGAGGTAGGAACTTGTTTCTTCATAATATTTACTATCATCCTCTAATCACCTCTGAGATGGATATTAATGATAAAAAGCATATTGAAGACACAAGTAGGTTAGTTTTCCCAAGCTGTAGCCAAACATGTTTTAAACAAACTTGTTTTGTATACTGGTTCTAGCATATTGGTATGCTAGTACCAATATGTACTAGCATACTAAAAAAGAATTCCACAAGACATGCTTTGAGAAATTTTAACCCTTGGGTCATTAAACCTACATATTCTATCATGTTTAACTGTGAGTTTAGTTTTGAGAATCTTGACTTACTTCCACATTTGATATGGTGTTTCATGGACATTTCACAATCACATTTTAGAATGCTCCTGATAATTAAACTCAAGTAAGGATAGCAAACTGGCTTTTTTTTAGGAAGTTTCAGCAATTTATATAAAGGGTCTCCCAGTTCTGAATGAATTTAGACTATTAAGTCCTGAAATCTAACATGTCAGACTATATGTTATCACAATTATTTCGGGTTGCCTTTAGAGAAGAATTACACTGAAGACATCTTAAAGCAAGTGCCAGGATTCAGCCTGAACTAGGAGGAAAAAACAACACAATATTTAGTTCCTGATTAAATATGTACATTGAATAATATTTGCCTATTTCTAATTCCATCATAACTGGCAATGATGTGGAAGTACAGGATTGTAAATAATAGAACAACAGAACAATAACAACAATAGTTAACCCTTATATAGCACATACTTTCTACCAGGCATTGTCTTGAAGGCTTTACAAGTAATAACAACTAGCAATAGGCGTCCTCACAGTTTTGGAATCTGGAAAAAGCAGATAAGTGAGTAGTGACTAACTTCATACATGACATAGGTGAAAAACTGAGAGTGCGTGGAGAAGCTGACAAGAATATCACCCATCGGCTCTTAGAACACCTCCAAAATTGCCAGCACCAAGAACTTCTTAGAGGGCTACATGGGTAGAGCTTAAAACAGGATTAACTGAAAACCTTTTGAAGTAAAGAGACCCTTCCAATGCATCCGAATACTCAAGGCTCAATTCCTAGTTTTTCTTGGTTCCTTCCTCCTTTCTCTTGAAAACAATTTACGACTTAGCTCTTTCTACTCTACACCCAACATGTGCCAAATCTTTCCAGTTCTCCCAGTTAATCTCTTTACTCTAGCACTAGGCCAAGCCACCATCCTGCCTTCCCTAGTCAATGCAGTAGCCTCCTAATTGGCCTTTCTGTTTATATTCTTACTCCCTACATTCCATCCTTCCTGGGTTTAGTAGGATTTAGAGTTACTTTCAGAAAGGTATCAAAACGGGTTTAACATGATGGGCCTAGTTCTCTGATTTGGCATTTTGGTCATGTGAACCTGCCCCCTGTCAGTTCCGCTGTTCCTGATTTTTCCCTCTAAGACTTCTGTCCTGCTTCATTGTTTTCTTACCTCTCTGGTCCCTTCACCCTTGTAGGCTTAATCTCAATCTTTCTCAAGTTCTTTAATGCATTTAAAGTATTATTTTTTAAACATACCCAAATCCTGTTTATGCTTAAAAACTTTTCTTATATGGTACTGACATTTTTATCCTAAAATTATAAAATGTTTGATACATGGGGATTTGTATGAAAAGAACATTTAAGATAGAGGACATAAATGAATATGTTGATAGAAAAAAAGAGATTGAATGAAAATGTAAATGCAGTGAGGATATTGGGAGCTAAGTTTCTCACTGTTGGAAAAAGTGTTTACAACAAACATAGAAATAACCCTCAGGTCCTTTGGTGGCTGTATTAGTTTTATGCTTCTGCTACAACAAATTAGGGCAAATTTAGTGTCATCGACTTATACTCTTAGTGTTAGTTCTGGAAGTCAGAAGTTCAAAATGAGACTCCCTGGACTAAATTCAAGGTATCAGTAGGATGCATTTCTTTTGAAGGCTCTAGTCTGTTTCCTTGTCTTTTCCAGTTTCTAGAGGCTGCTTGGATTTCTGGGCTCATGGACCCTTTTTCTCCTTCAAAGCCAGCAGGTTAGCATCTTCAAACCCCTCGTTAACACTCTAAACTTTGCTTTCATCATTGCATCTCTTCATCTGACCTTGACTCTCATACTTCCTTCTTATAAGGACCCTTGTGATCACCTTAGGGTTACCTGGACAACAGACTTCTTCCCCATGTCAATATCTTTAACTTAATCACAGGATTCAGGGATTAGGGTGTGGGCATCTCTGTGTCTGTGTATATATAAATATATGTTAGTATTCCAGTATCTGAAATATTGATATATAGTAACAGAAGATTTGACTTTGGGTGGTGGGTGCATAATGCAGTATACAGATGATGTATCAAAGAATTGTACACATGAAAATATATAATTTTACTATCCAATGTCACTCTAATAAATTTAATTAAAAATCCTTAAGGATCTAAGACTATGTTTTTATTTGTCTAGATTTTGATGAGTAAAGTTCATTGTTTTTCTTTGGATGATCAAACTTGTCTCATATTTGCCAGATCATAATTGGTTGGAATGCTGAAGGCTTAAACCAAGGATGTTCTTCTCTAGAGAGAATTTGCAATATTTATTGCTGGGAGCAATGTGGCTGGACCACTTTACCCTGCTGTAACTGCCCAAGGTTAATGTGGAAATTTCAACTTTAGTTCCTCACTGTAGGGTGGCCACTGGTCTAGCTATTCTAGTTCTAGATCATAGTTTGTTTGTTTGTTTTTTTGCTTGGTTTTTATTTAATTTGATTTGGTAAGCTATTTTTCACCCTTAGAAAATTTCATTACTTTCTCCAAACCAAGAAACACACTGTAGTGTTTTAACCGTGATGGGGTTGTACTTTAGCAGAACCCTTCAAACTGTTTTCCGTCATGCAAAAAGAGGAGTATTTTATATATAATATTTGATTCTTCCTTAAGTGACTGTCATTTCTTGTAGATAATGTTAATATTGTACATACTTATGTCTTAACTTTAGCACAGTTCCAAACAAAACAATGGTAAAGTATAAAATAGATGAATTAATGAAGGTTTGTTTAAAATCTCTTCACAATAACATTGCATGTAATATCTCATTTAAGCCTTCATAATACATTATAACTTTTCTCATTTTACAGATAAGGAAACTGAGAAAGCCAAAGCCGCTCTTTAACATCAAACCTTATAAGTGGTCCTAGTATGACTGTTTGTGTTCACTGGTCATAGAGCCACTTGAAGGCACTGCTTACCACCCCCATTGAGAGAATGTCAGCATCTGCATGAGGGGGACTTAAGAATAAACAAACAAACAAACAGATATGTACCTGTGCGCCCACAGACACCTTTCTACATAGCTTTCTTTCTTCAGTTTTTCTAGTGGGGATCTACCATTAAACTTTACCCACAGAGAATAACACTGGGGCATTCTGTACAATGTTAGCACTAAGAGGGAGCGTTGGGCAACACTTTATATTGGAGAAAAGCTAAAACTCAAGCAAACCTATTGCTGTTCTTGTATTTAGAATGAAAATTCAGTACTTAGAGGTAAGCCCCACAGAATTTCTTCCTAGGCAATGAATCTTGAGGACAACTTGATTTGCTATTTTAAATTAATACATAATTTACATCCCACTTCCATAGCAAAAAGATTAAGCCAGTGTCAGAGAGATATCAGTAACTACTGCAAATTTGATCTTTTTTCTTTATTAGGAAAAACAAAGCATAGAAACACAATGGTACAACAAGGTAAAAAAAAAAAAAAACATGTACTGAGACAGCCTGGGTTCAAAGCCCAGCTTTAACACTTTGCCTGTGGTGCTGGCTACTTGAACGTCTCAGTGCCTCTGAATATGATGGGAATACTAAGAAAACCTATCTTAGAAGTACTTTGTGAAGTTTAAAGGTGAGTAAGTATAATTAAGTGAGTGAATGAATGAATGGCTTCAGGTGCTGACACATAATTAGCACATCGCATGCTTTTTAAATTTGTATTTCTCCAACCTTACCCATGTTGACCTGAGCATTTTCAGATGGGCACTCTGCAAAATGACAGTTATGGGTACCATTCTTTAGAGACCTTAAGGACCTTGACTAACGTTTGAAAAGAATTTTCTGATTCCTGTGAGCAGTCTTACTTTATAATCATAAATATGTATTAAGTACCACATGTTTGCTAATTTTGTCTAAAAGTTGAATATCTCGAGATACTTTTTATAGCGCTTTGTCTTTACATTATGCTTACTGAAAGTGTATTATTTTCTTCTTGACTAAAAGACTCTGAGGAACATTGAAATTCTAATTTTGTTTGTACTCTGCAAAATTCTAGAATTTGAAAGAGGCTGACAATAAGTGTGATGTATTTTTGAAATATTCTAATGGGAAGGTCTCGTGCACCTGTGCTGCCTTCACTCGGGAAGCGTGCACTGATCTGTTTTGGAAAGTAGGTGTTTGATGGCTTGCATCTGAGGTAGCGCTTGAAAGCAGATATAAAAGTTAGATAAGAAGGAAAAAGAAAACAATCAGTGATCGATAAACCACTCACTGTTTCAGCCTTAGATTGGGTTTTGTTAAATGTCTTCAAACCGTTCAAATCTTCAGGAACTGGTTTCATTGTTGGCAGAGAGGAACCTGCCAAGCTCTGGGAAAATCACCAAGAATGTCTTTCAAACACCTTTCAGAGAAGATTTACAGAATTAGGCACTCAAATTAGGCCTTACGTATTTCCTTAGTATTGGATGGATGTTAAGGCCTGGGTAATTCAATTCGAAAAAGGATTTTTTTTGATGGTTGTGTACAAGTAAATTATAGGTGGGAGAGAACAGACACAGAGAGGTGAAAGAAAGGTTGAGAAGATTGTTACAACACAATAAGGTTATAAATGTGCTAATTAGAAAAGAGAGACATTCACAGCTCCACTGCAAAACTATATCCTGGATTTTGTAGGAATTGGCATTATGCTGTGTTGGGGTTGGGCAGGCTGGGACACAGGAGAAGGAGAGGGAGAGGAGGGGAGAAGGAGACTGAATTGAAAAGATTAGATGACACATAATCACTCGTTAAACTGTGAACTGGTTTAACTGTTTTGGCCTGGGCTCAAAACCTAGCTCTGTTACACATTAGCTCTATAGCCTTGGGTTATAATGCTTCTACCTTACCATTAAAATAGGAATGAAGATACTTGGACAGATGTATGATTGTGTAATTTAAAACCGAGGGAAAATGGTTTGTAAACTCTAAAAATACATAGATACAATGGAGGAATCCAATATCTATTTCTATCTTTACGAATCGTGAACATTTGCCTTAGAACTCCACTGAAAGTACTTGAAACTTATTTTCTTTATTTCTCCCTTCAGTGATTTCCTCAGGATTAATTCCTAGGACTAAACACACTCATAAGGATAGATATCATCATATTCTTGTTATGCCTTAGTATATTGTTTTCTACAGTGGGTGGACCAGTTTTTGAGGCTAGAAGTGGTGTGTAATTTTACCAGTTTCCTGGCTGCCTCCTCACACTTGGGTTTTAGTGATTTAAAATGTTTCTTTAATTTTGTTATTATTAAAGAACCCTCCATGGTGCTTTAGAATGTACACTTTTGATTGAATAATTTTTGCAACTCTTGTTAAAACTATTTGTATTTTCTTTTTTTTTAAATTATCTTTTCAATTACTTTTTAATTGGTCTTACTTACTAGGACCTTGACTTCATAACACACATTATTAAATAATTAAGAAGTTAATTTTTATGTTACTGTTTTAATTATTTAAAATTTACTATATTTGATAATTAATAATTATTCAGCATAATAATTATCTTCCACTGATAAATAAAATAAAATATTTACATTTTGCCAATTGCATTCGGTATTAGTATATCTCTAGTGTGTCATTGTCTTTTTAACTTATTTTATTACTTATATATTTATTTTTATATATACATGTATGAATTTTATTTGTGATTTATGTTTGCCTTTTGCTTCAGAGAGCCGGTCTTCACAGAGCTGGTAGATATTTTCTTCTTTAACTTATGTTATTTTCCTCTATAGGTTGTGTTTTATCAATATTTACCTTTCTAAAACATCTAGAGTTTATTTTGAAATGTGGTAAAAGAAAACGTATGATTTTGATTTAATTGACCACCAGTCTACCTTGACCTCTTGCTTTTCTAAGCTTCTGTGACTTGCTTTTTCCTGGTTCTCTTTTTCATAATCTGACTTCCTTCCTTCCTTCCTTCCTGCTCCCCCCTTTCTCTTTCTTTAATTCTTTGTTCCTTTCTTGTCTCCTCGTGTTCCATAAATAAGAGCCGTTATCTTGAATCATTTCTCAACATTCCTCATTTTTTATGCTCCTGAAGGACTTAGCTCTTCACCCATCAGTATCTACCCTTTTCAATTTTTTTTTTGATATTTATAACCTATAGTAGAGTACGTTCCCCAATCCCATTTTTCCTTTGGGAACTTTACTTCTGAAATCTTGCTTCTACTGCAGATATAGCTGATGGAAAATGAAGTTCACTTCCTTCTCCAAAATAAGTTTCCTCTCTAAACATCCTTAATTATCTCTGACAGATTTTCCTTACAATGATTCGTACATACACAAATACACACATATTGAGAAAAAGGTGATAAATTTTAAAATTAGAAAGTCATTGGCGGTGTTGGGAAGGAAACTCTAGTCTTACTTGCACTAGAAGTCAGGAGTGATAAGGAAGAAGTGTGAGGGGCCAGAGTTCTGGAATTTGAAGACTGAAACAAGATGTTTAAAAACTGGAGGTGGAGAAATAATGTTAGAAAGGGATTCTAGTTCTTCTATTAATATGCAGAAAAGTTCTCGGCAATGTTTGGACTAAATGATTTTGAATGTACCTTCTAATGCTAAAAAACTATGAATGGATAAGGGCCGCTGGATACACATGTCCTTTTAAGACTCTTCCCATCCTCTGTGTTCCTACCTCTCTCTGGCACTGATCACATATGCCTCGTTCCATGGCTGTGTGACTCTCTGCTTTTTTCTCCTTAGATCCAATAAAAATCCTCATCTTAATCCTCCCCCAGGAGAGCATCCAGCACAGCACCAAACACAGCCTGTATACCTTTAGTATTTAGTGAGTGCTGAATCCTTTCCCTGATATTTCCTTCTCAAGGGATGCGCACACCCAACACCCAAAAGCACTGCAGCATGCCCTCTTTTGGGAGGGAAGAGGAAGCAAGAAAAAAACCGAAAGAAACCTATATCTAAAGGCAGAGGATAGAAGCCAAAGGACTTGCGCTAATATCATTCAGTGAAAGCCCCAGGCCTCACCCCACAGTGGAGAAGGGTGGATCCCTGTCCATGTCTAGATTTCACCTTTTTAACAGTTCTGATGGGTACATTTTGGTTATAAATTCCTGTAGTCATACTAATGACTTATATTTGTTGCTTTAGTCATTAGAAGGTATTCAATATTAAAAAAGAAATGTAAGACTGAATTTTGTTAACATATTGGCAAGTATATCAGTCTCCAATTTTTTCTTTTGATATCACAAAGTAATATAATTTAGGAGTTGTTTGTTGTTGGCATTAACAAACATCTTTTAAAACCTCAGATAAGTAAGTGGTTAATGTATATATTATTAATTTTTAATGCTTTGGTAAAAGATGGGGTTATTTTTATAATTTAGACAAAACTTTTTCACTTGGAAATATTAAGTAAATTTACTTTCAAATTAATCTGCTAACAATACCCAGTTGATTTGTAAATGTACATTATCATTTATTTGAGTAGACTTTCTAAATCAGGAAATGTTTTGACCAACTTGACAAATAAAGTTGATTCAGCTTTTAGGATATCAAACATTAATTTTAACTGCCAAATTTTTACCATTTCATTGTAAAAGTTGTTTCATAAGTCATGTGATTATGTTTGTTTTCCTGAACTCCTTGCAAGTGTTACAGAACACACAAGGGGGGGGCCTGGGACGATATACTATTATTAAAAGAAGGCCCCGGTCTGTTATGTCCACCGCCCTAGGAAAGACGTCTCTCAATGCCAGAGATTCGTGAAAAGGAAAGAAAATGTTTATTTAATGCTATACTAACTTAAAGTAGTGACCTAATGTCTTTACCAAAATCTCAAAGTCCCTTAAAACACCCACAAACAGACAGTCCTTCCTTCCTTCCCCCTTTGCCCAGTCCAGAGTACCGTATCTCAGGGAAGGAAATAGAAGTCCATGGCTTAGGCAGTCCTCTGGTTCTTCCCAGTTAGTCTTCCATCTCGACTGGGAGACTTCCCTGGGTTCCCGGCACCCTCCGCTGAGTCGCCGGGATCTCTGCTAAAACCAGGTGGTGGTTCCCCCTTCTAAAGCTGTGGGGGTCCCCACTCTGCCAGGCATGTGGTCCTCTCTCTCTCTGGGCTGCAGGAGTCTACACTCCGTCAAGTCCGCGTGCTTCTCCCTCCCAATGCAGCATAGTTCTCCTTTTTAAAGCAGCATGGTTCTCCTCCTCTCAGGGCTGCAGGAGTCTACACTCCATCAGGTCTGCATGCTTCCTCTCAATGGCCGCCAAATCTGGGTTTTAAATCCCCACGGCCAATCTTCCTCTGCAGCCCCATTTCCGACTCCTCCCACACTCGGCTTCACATGCCAGAACTTGTATCCTTCCAGCTTTTCTGGGCTGCCATCATGAGTCTGGGCAGGTGTGGCCTCATGTCCTGGAGCCAATCCTCTCTGAGCTCCCTTGCAGGTGCTGTAACGCAGGGGACCTGCCCTCCCCAGTCTGGGTGGGGAAGTTACTTCTAGGTGGGGAAGTTACTTCCATTCCCCTGGCTTAGAGCTGATCACAGCTACTTAACATATCTATGCAACCAGTCAAAGGCTATAGATATGCCAAACGACCAACCCAGAGGTTACCTGCAAGGCTGTTGCTACGCAAAAACAGCTCTCAATGGCCCTGCTCCATTTGTCCCTTCCCCCAACCCACACCTGTGGGGAGGATGGAGACATCTTAAAACCTCCTGGACACCTTAAGTTCTGGACCCCATTTCAAATGCCTATTTGGGGCCCCCCTCTTGGCTGCACCCTGTAACACAAGGTCTATGATTTTCAATACCTGGGTAAAATTATAATGATATTTTCTAATTTGTGATAAAATATCACAGTGATTACTAGATCCACTCACACATGGCTTGAAAATCCTTAGCAGAATGAGAATTTAAAAAGGCATCAAATCAGGGAATGTTTGAGATCATCTGGCCCTGACACTATGGGGAAACAGGCTCAGAGAAGATACACTGCTTGTTTGAATCATAAAAAGAGTAGACCTCAGGCCTTTTGAATCACAGCTGAGTTTTTCCATTATGTAATATCCATAAAATCAATTTTCTAGACATTTCATGATATCATGTATCTTTATATATCACGCTATTTCCTAAAACTCTCTTGTTGTAAAATGACTTACCTTACCTTTCTAGCTTATTTAGAATTGTAGATATATTGTGCATTACACATAGTTTTAGAAAGTCAGAAAACCCACAAAACTTATGGGACTAGACCACTATCAATGATAACTTTGGCTAAATAGCAAAGGTGGTTAAAACTCAAAACCTCTCCTCAAAAACTGCATTGATTAATATCTTCAATAGCTGGAGCTGAATTGAAAAATATTTTTATTGATTTCTCTGCATTTACACAATTGTCTCCAGTTGTCAGTCTCATGGATAGTAATCAGTAAACAAACAAACACAAGTGTCTCATTGTCCTTGGTTCACAGGACATTAGGTGCAGCTACCATCATCCTGTGACAGATGATGCAACTTGCATTGTTCTGCCTCAAACTCATCATAAGGACTGAGGAATTCCCCAAATAATGGACCATCCAGACTGTTCAATTCAATAATTAACCCAGAGAAAACTATTGAAGACCAAAGGCAAAGTGATATGGGTATTTTTCAGACAGACCTGGCTCCCAACCTTGACCTAATCTGTGATCTTAGAAAAGATATGTATTGACTATAAACCTGAATTTCCTCAGAGGTAAAGGGTGTTATAAATTTTTTTTTTCTAAAAAAATGTGATGAATAAAATTTAGCATCACAGCCTAGATTTTAGAAGTTTGCATCTGGTATCTTTAACTGTCAGGTCTTTAGCCTGTGTCCTTTTTATACAAACAAAATTTATCTGAAATTGAAAAAATTCAAAATGCTAAAATAACAAAAGATCTCAAGATTACTCTTAAGAAAGTTATTTTCGTTTGCTTCAGTGGAACTGAAGTTCTCTGAAGACACAGTGGTAAAATGTTGAGATTGTTTCTTTGTGCATCTCTTGTGGATTGTAACACCTTCAGCTTGTTTCTTACATTTCTCTGTTCCTCGGTTTGTTTCAGCTATAAAACGGTGAGGAGAACCTGTTTTCTTCAATTTTTCTCAATTGTTATAAGGATGGGTGAAAAAAAAAGACCTTTGATGTACAGCAGTATTGTATTGCATAAGAAACTTGGGATAAAAATCAGCAGAGCTCAGTAAGTATTTAGGCAAAGAGCTCCATGAAAACACCTTGGTGCAATGCAGAGTGGAAGCTCTGCCTTACAGTCCATTAAGGAAGAGTGTGCCCAGAGTTATATTCTATTCAGTGTGCTGAGCACACTAAATTTTGGGGAAGTCAAATGGTGTCAAGTCATTTTTAAAGCAATCAAGAATGAGTTTTTGCAGGAAAATAACTGTCAGCCAGTATACAATCAAGGGGAACAAACAGGCTTGGTGTTTTCAAAAGACCGCTGTGAGTTTGGAGAGGAATGGAGGGAAAGGCTGGAGAGAGATAAAAAGTCGATTGCATGTGTATGGACAATGTTTTGTGACTTACAAAGCATGAACCAAAGCACATTTAACAAGATGATAATAAGTGTCAAATATGAAATCTTACTTGACGGGTGGATGTTCACTGTATTCCACTCTATTCTTTTTGTGTATCTGATGTAATTTATGATTTTAAATTGAGTTTTAAATAGGACTGTGTGCTGTACTGCAGCATGGATGATGATTATCAGGACTAAGAAAGTGACTATGTGAGACATGAATGAAGCAGGAGCAATACTTCCATTATCTGGTAGAGAAGCAGGCCTTCCACACAGAACCAGGCAGCGTGTGCTCTGGAAAACCGGAGGGATGCTGTTCATGTAGATTATCCTGAGACGTGTGCATCCTGGGGGTGTTCCATTCATCAGCCTTTGCAATGAAAGATGAAAGAGAGAATCACAGATAACCACAGTGTCCTTTAAAAATGGAAATGAACTGACCAGAAAGGGTAGATTTCATGAATGTGGTGACTTTTCCACTCATTCTTGAAAGATGAATAGAATTTGAGTAAGTGGTGGGTACAGGAGGGTGATAGGCCATTCCGAACAGATGGATTGATAATGACAAAGTCACAGGGTTGAGGATATCAGGTGTTTGTATTTTCCTCCAGCTCAGGTTTGTCCAATCCAGACAGTTACCTGGAAAAAACTCAAAATCTGGAGAGATAAAACTGTGTCCAGACACTTTTTGTTTTCCTCCAGAGCCCAGTTTTACCTTCTTGCATTCACCCGTTTCTTTCTGTGAGCTTAGTGAATCTTTCTCACACTAAAGTCTTAAGAACTGGAGGTATTACTTCTCTTAGTGACGTTTGCCTTTGAAAACAGGACCATGGTGAAGGATGGTGGTTTCAATGAGAGCACCCTCACCAGAATAATCTTTCTAAAGCAATGCTTCCCTTCATTTAAGAGACTTCTGTTACCTCCAATCAAATATGCTAAGTATAAAATACAAACTCCGAAGCATGACTCTCAGACCTCTAATTATCTGTGCCCTTTCATCAAGTTCTCTCCTCTCCATGTGCTTCTGCCACTCTTAACACCTGCACTTCCTTCTGTCTCCCTGAGAGGCACTTCATGCTGGTGGGGGTGTTGGCAGGAAGGAGCCCAGGCCTCACATGCAAACTGAGCTCAATTACAGGCTTCACCATTTATCAGCAGACTTAATTTTGGACAAATTATTTCTTCAGGAAGCGTTGGTTCTTCATTTGCAAATAAGATGAAAGTATTCAGTGTTCAGGGTGATTGTTATATTTAAATGAACCAGATATAAAAGGCTCAGGAGATTTTCTAGAGATATCAAACTCTCAACACAGTTAGGTGTTTTGCTCTCAATTGTCTTTGAGTGGAGCCCTTTACTTTTGTTGGTTTTTTAATGGGTTCAGTCCTTCCCCTCTCTCCCCTGCCCCATAGCCCAAACACACATGTATATTACATGTGTCAGGGTGACATTGGTAAAAAAAGATTATGTATACTTCAAGTGTATAATTCCATAATACATTATCTGTATATTACATTGTGTGCTCATCACCCAAAGTCTCATTTTCTTCCATCACCAAAAATTTGACCCCTTAGTCTCTTTTTTTTTCTTTTTCTCTCTCAACAAGGACATGTTTTTTTATTGTCCTGGAGGAAAGACAGAGAAACATCAATGCAGGAGTGAAGCATTGATTGGTTCCTTACTATATGTGCCTAGACCAGGGATTGAACCTGCAGCCTAAGTATGTGTCTTGACTGGGAGTAGAACCCTCAACCTTTTGATTATGGAATGAGGTTCCAACCAACTGAGCCACACTGGTCAGGGCTGATCCCCTACTCTTAATGGGTTTAACCTGATATATTTTATTCTGCCCCTACCACACTGGAAAGTAAGGCATTTTCCTCCTCTCTTTTGTGCTTCGCCTCTTCATGGTATCACCTGCCTTCCTGGATTCTAAGATATGTTATATTGACTTTGGATTTAAATTATTTACTTTCTGCAGTCAGCAAAGGCTAAACTCCTGATAAAACACACAGTAATTAGGAAAGCTTAAAAAATGCATACAGTTCTGCTAATCACATACAGATAAAATGACTTCATTAGATAAATTAAATTAATCCTTAATCTTGATTACCTTTTCCTTGTTGCCACAGTGATACCCTTGTGGTAAAGTTCGTCTTTCTACAAATAGGGATTCTGCAAAGCAGAGGGTTGGATTTTTTTTCTTTCTTCTTTTTTTTTTTTTGACTTTGTAATCTGGGGCATTAACTCAAACATTTGAGGAAACTTTGATATGCAAGGTCATCGAGAGAAGTAGTTTCTGTGTTGTTTTTTTTTTAACCTGTTATGAGCTTCCCATGGATTGCTGGGGCATTTTCACAGCCAAGGCTTCATTCTGAGGCAGCCATAAGGCAGGCCCCATGTGCACAGGGCCTGAAAACATCATAGCATACAAAAGGGAGAGATTATTCTGAATAGCTCTCAATTTTTTGGGTGATTTTTGAAAATATAAAACAATTCTAAAAACCATTTTGAAATAAAAATTACTTGTAACAAATTGTAGCGTATTTATTTAGCATATCACCTTCTTGGCCTTAACCAAAGGTATGAGGTCTGTCTTGAAAAAGTCCAACCATTGTGAATATAATGAGAATGGCTTGCACCACATCTACGTAACCTGATAGCCAAGGAGAGTGGACTGGAATGCACAAGTGTGAGCAATGACAACTTTGCTGTACTAGTCAGTGAGGACGGTAGACGACATTGAATGAGCACATGTACTGTGTGTCCACAGAATTCAAAATGACTAGGTGAGTAGACTAACTAATCTGCCTCAAATTTTACATTAAGCTTGAATGTTCCTCCCTAAAAACCATTCAGGTGATTCAGAGAGCCACAGCTATGGGCAACTGGTGATTGGCAGCTTCATCACAACAACACACCTGTACATACATAATGTTTAGTGCAGAGATTTTTGGTAGAACATCAAATTACCCAGGTGACTTATCCCCACTATCTGACTTAGCCCAGATATGGTGCCCTGTGACTTCTGGCTTTTCCCAAAACTAAAGTCACCTTTGAACAGGAAGAGATTTCAGACCATCAGTGAGATTCAGGAAAATACAGTGGGACAAATGATAGCTATCAGAACTGTGTGAGGTCCCAAGGTGCCTACTTTGAAGGAGACCGAGGCATCATTGTCCTATGTACAATGTTTCTTGTATCCCTGTCTTCAGTAAATGTCTCTATTTTTCATATCACATGGCTGGATAACTTCTGTACACACCCTAGTACATATTTGAGAGTTTCAAATGTACTGTTGACCTAAGAAACATCCAAACCAGCAGAGAATTTTTATGAGTCTATTTGAGCCAAGTTGACAACTGCTGGGGAGCAAAATCTCAACAGATTTAGAAAGTGCTCCAGAGAATGGCAGTTTTGCAGTTTATGTTACACATTACAAACAAAGGAAGAGACATAATGGGGTGGGGGGCGTGTTACATGAAATCCATTGGTGGTATATTAGGGAGGCAGGAGAAAGCAAAGCCAGATCTCCTCAGCTGGGCAAAGAATAAAAAGGAGAGAGAAATACCTCTTTGAAAGCATTGATGGGTATAAGATAGTTGACAATTCACATTTGCAGCACATAGAGATGGTGTTTGAGGAAAAAGATAACAGTGAGGGATTCTGTGGTCTGGTGCTCTTGTGCTGTGGGTGTGTCATAGGAGAAACTCCCAGGAACTCGGTTCTTCTTGCCAATGCAATAAAACATAGATCAGCAAATCTGTTAGCATGCAAGTAGGGTTTGTGGGTGATCTGTTCTCCTCAAAGAGAACGGCATAGGTAGGGTGGGAGGGGGTGGGAGGATGTCAAAAGACATAAGCAAAGCAGGGTAAGTTCGGTGAAAGTAAGGGTGGCCCAAGGCTGGGGTGGCAAGTGCACCAGGCTGGGCGGCCTGAGAGCCAAGAGAGAATCCTTTGTGCTGAGGACGTTTATAGTTGGCAGGACGGGGTGAAGATGTTAATTGATGGGTAAAGGTGGCGCTACATTTCCCAGAGGGACGTGACTACCCAAACATAGATATGTATGGTGGTGGAGGAGGGGGGTGTGGGGTCTGTTAGCCTGAATCCTTATCTTGCTTCAGACTCGATTTGTACATCTTATTGTAAGACAGATATGACATAAGGCAATTAAAGTTGGGGCAGTTACCCAAAGTTATTTGTGGGCTCCTTCTGTAAGCAATAGGGACTCCCTTGTAAAACAGATAGTGACCAGACGTAAGCAATGAATGAAAGTTGTTTCATGGGCCTCTTCCTTTGGCCACTGTGGACCCTCTCCTGCCTTTCAGGCCTTGAGGCAAAAGCACAGTTTCAAAGGCTTTCTTTCCCAGAGAGTGGAAATGTGACCTAGAATTTCAGGGACTTCCCTCCTCCTATGTTAGCATGGTGTTTCATGGTGTTAATATTGCCAGGTTGGAACACCTGTCAATATTATCGGACCAGGCTCAGGACTGCTGAGTCAGTGGGTGAGACGTGTCTCCCTCCTTCTCCCTGCTTCGGTTTGCTATCTATCCTACCTAACAGGTGTGCCCTGAGGGGCCTGGAAAAGGGGAGATTATTCTGACATTCCAAGCATATGTTATCTTAGATGCAAAAAAAGTCAATAGACCGGTTTAGTTAAGGCAAGGATTGACCTTTGGCCAGAAAGCCAGGTACAGGCCCACGATGTGATGACCCACCACGACACTCTTTTAGTTAGAAAGTTTTAATTTCAGGCCATGCTATGTGGTTCCTTTCAGTGTCTGAGTTTGTGATGCCTACCATGCAGGCCTCCCTGAGCTTGGCAAGTTTAGTATGTGGCCCCATTTCTGTCCACACCACACACAGTGCATCTGTTATTTGACATGTTGCTTTTTATCCCATACTTTTTCTTCAGTATTTTCCTTTCATTAAAATGGCTTTCTGTCTGGGAATATCCTGGCTGCTGAAGTTACCGTGGTGGACAGAGTGTTCCAGGCCAATAGGAATTACACATACATAACACAAATATGTCTGTATGTGTGTGTATATGAAACAGTTAAAGAAAATGGTGTTTCTGTTACCAAGCAGGGAAAGCATGTGGTTAGTAATTAACTTTTTTATATTTAAATGCAAGGATACAAGGATGACTTTAAGAGCTGAATAATTAGATTTGTTTTGAAACAAATTTCAGGTTTCTGCAGCATGAGTTTCATTCTAATTTAGTGTGCAGGTGGTGATTTGTTTCCTGCCAATCCAGTGCACAGCCCGATGCTTTGCAATGTCACGGACTTCCCCCGTCTTAGCCACGTGCATCTATGTTTTGCCAACGTTCATGCTAAATTCCCTGCTTCTTTGGCTCATCGACCATCAGCTAGAGTGTGAAATGGGAAATTTTAAAATTTCCAGCAGTCTACAACTCTAAAGTGTTCATTTTTATTGTATGCCACAATTTTTTTTTGAAAAGTTATACGGTACTCTCTCCTCTTTTCCATGGTGTTGCTTTCAGTGGTTTTACTTACTCATGGTCAACTATGGTCTGAAAATACTAAATGGAAATTTCCGGAAATAAACAATGCATAAGTTTTAAATCAGGTAATGATCTGAGTAGTGAGAGGAAATCCTGTGAAGTCCTCTCTCCTACCTGGAACGTGAATCATCCCTTTGTTCGGTTTCTCCACACGGTGTGAGCTGCCAGCTTCACAGTCAAGGTGTCACAGTGCTTGTGTTCAAGTGACCCTATTTTACTTAATAATGGCCCCAAAGCCATTCCCATCACTTTTATTGCAGTATGTCATTACTATGTTTCAATTTTATTATTAGTTCCTATTGTTAATCTCTTACAATGCCTACTTTACAAATTCAACTTTAAAATAGGTATGTATGTACAACAAGCCTTTGAATAATATTGTGCCCTTCAACTCCTTTCATTATGATGTTGATGAGGAAAGAAAATTGACTGCTGATCAAGACCACGGTCTGTGTGTAGTTGGTATGTTCTCCCCATGTCTGTGCGGGTTTCCTCTGGGTCCTCGGGCTCCCTCCCACGTCCCAAAGATGTGCCCCTGAGGGGAATTGGTGTGTCTGCATTGTCCCAGTCTGGGTGAGTGTGGGGGTGGCTGTGATGCACCTGCCGTGGAAGGGCATCCTGTCTAAGGCAGGTTCCTACCTCCTGTCCTGCTGGATGTTTATTGCCTGTGCCTTGGGCTCCACACACCCATGACCATGAACTAGAATAAGCTGGTTGGAGAATAATGATCATACTTGTTTTTGTTAATCTTTCCTAAATGCATGTATAGCTTTCTTTTATTTCAGTGCTTAATATTGAAATGTTTTGGGTCTTCATTTAGAAGCTTGGTAATTTTTTGTGACCAGTAATACACTCTTAAGAACTTAACTCTTGTTTATATCATTAGCCTATGGTAATGTTGGTTTCCTTGTTAGTCATTTCACTTACAGTCACAGTTTCCAAGAATCCCTCTGAGGGTGTTAAGTGAGGACTTACTGTATTTGAAAACACATAGTACATACAGAGTTCGGTATTATCTGAGTTTCACCCATCCAGTGGGTCTCATAGATAAGGGGGACTACTGTATGTTCCTCCCTGCCTGCCTTTTTTTTGATGAGCCAACTTTATCTAAATTGTGCTTTTTCTTATAGGACTTTACTAAAAAAGCAGGCATCAGTCATTATAGAGATGCATTCTGTTTCCTTTTAAAAATACTTCCTTTAATATTACATTTGAGGAACAGGTGGAAACAAGTGACTGTTTCACAAGCTCATGTGACCCTTAAATAAGGGTCATCAGCTCCCAGGCCTGAAGTACCTAACTGGGTCATCAGTGCCCTGTGCTCCACTTTGGAGTTGGCACACGTTTTCTGTGAAGTCCAGGTAGAAAATACTATTTTCCCCTTTCATTCTCATAACTGCTGCTTTCTTTTATTTTTTAAGATTTATTTTTAATTACAATTGACACAGTATTACATTAGTTTCAGCTGTATAACATAGTGATTGGACATTTCCATACCTTATGAGGTGATCCTCCTAGTAAGTCTAGTACCCATCTAGTACCATAAACGATTATTATATTATTGACTATATTTCCTATGCTATACTTTATATTTCTGCAACAATTTTTATAGTTGGCAACGCTTTGGGTTTTGCAGGCTATATGCTCTTTATTGCAACCACTGAATTCTGACATTCCAGTATAAAAGAGCTGTAGATGGTATATATGATAAGATAAATACAGCTTGTCTATCAATAAAACTTTATTTACAAAAGCAAGTGGCAAGTCAGATTTGACCTGCAGATGACCTGCAGATGACCTTTGCCTTTCCTAAATAAATTCTGATTTGACAATGAAAATCTAATTCAAAACAATGAAGAACATTTTTTCTCAAATAACCAGCACCTCCAAATTAGGGCTCCTTCCAAATTGTTTAATGCACCAATTCACCAGTTCAGTGTTGTTAACAGGTACCTGGATAATGTACACCTATCTGCTCCACCATCTTTAGAGTCTTGTTCTCATCCTCAGGCTAGTGCTCCTCATAATTACAATGTGGCTGCAGCAGTGCCTGACATTAGACACAGACACAGTATTCCATTATAAAAAGAAAGAGTATTCGATTTGTTTCCCCTTTCCAGAGTGAGGAAACTTTCCCACATGCCCCCATGAACATGCTGTCCATGGACATAAACCTATGAAACCTTACTACCCAATGCCACCTAGAGAAATTTAATTTAAAAAAACACGTGAGTTTAAAGTGCTGCAGTCTATTTCCTTTGCCAGACTGGGGATGTTCTCCTTCATTATGTTTTCAAATAAGTTTTCAGTTTCTTGCTCTTTCTCTTCTCCTACTGGCACCCTTATGATTCGGATGTTGAAATGTTTAAAGTTGTCTTGGAGGTTGTCCAGGAAGCTCAGATAATCCCAAAGAAGTTGGACCCAAGGAAGCACACACCAAGGCACATCATAATTATATTAGCCAAGAGTAAAATGAAGGAGAGAATCCTAGAAGCCGCAAGAGATAAGGAGACAGTTACCTACAAGGGAGTGCCCATCAGACTGTCATCTAATTTCTCAGAAGAGACCTTACAGGCAAGAAGGGGCTGGAAAGAAGTATTCCAAGTCATGAAAGACAAGGACCTACATCTAAGATTACTCTACCCAGAAAAGCTATCATTTAGAATGGAAAGGCAGATAAAGTGATTTCCAAATAAGGTCAAGTTAAAGGAGTTCATCATCACCAAGCCCTTATTTTATGAATTGTCAAAGGGACTTATCTAAGAAACAGAAGAAGATAAAAATCTATGAACAGTAAAATAATAACAAACTCACAACTATCAACAACAGAACCTAAGAAAAAACAAAAACAAAAACAAACTAAGCAAACAACTAGAACAGGAACGGAATCACAGAAATGGAGATCATATGGAGGGTTATCAGTAGAGAGGGGGAGGGGGAAGAATGGAGGAAAAGGTACAGAGAATAATAAGCATAAATGGTAGGTACAAAATAGACAGGGGGAGGTTAAGAATAGTACAGGAAATGGAGAAGCCAAAGAACTTACATGTATGGCCCATGGACATGAACTAAGGGGGAGGATTGCTGGTGTGAGAGGGTACAGGGCAGAGGGGAATAAAAAGAGGAAAAATGGGACAACTGTAATAGCATAATCAATAAAATATATTTAAAATATAAAATGCTGTGGTTTTATTAGTATTATGAATTAAAAAAAGAAATATGTCTGGCATATAAAAAGCCTTTAATGAATGTAACTTTATTATAATAATATTGACTAAGTGAAAACAAGAAAGTCAAATAAAGGATTTGATAAATAGGAACTCACCAAAATAAAAAAAAATTGATATGTGAATAATACTCTGAGGATATACATTTTAACAGGTAAATTTAAAAAATCTTTTAAAACTACAGTGTAATGAAGCAATATTGCAAGTGATATAATGCTCTATAGTTGTTTTAGGATTTTTTGTTTGTGGAGTAATATTTTTAAAAATATAACAAGCCCTCGGTGTACTGAAATCTGTGTAATGCTTTAAGTTGTCCCATAAATGTAAAGCACTGAGCAGGTTATTATGGAGGAAATGAACAAGCACTTGTGGTCTCTGACCTCAAGAGGCTGAGTACAATGGTAATGCTATAGCTTACTCACACAAATTATAATGCACATAAAAGTTACCACTATTCGTTAAACAGACTAAGTGCTATTAAATTCAAAAGAAAGAGACTTGACTTTTAAGTACAGCATAAAGATTGTACAAAGTATGGATGTTTATGGAAGCACAATTGGGTGTATTCAACTACTGAGAAGGTAGTCGCACAGAACCCCATTCCTCTTTAGTGTGAATTTCACACTGTACATTTTGCTCCCTGTTAACGTCTAAAGTTAGAAACGGTGTCAGAGAAATTTCCCTGGATTTCTGAAAATGAATGTTGCAGGCAGTCACTATAGTTCCAGATGCCAGGAGTCCCTTTTAAAGCAAGCCACAAAACAGAATATTTTACATGTATGCGTTACATTGAGAAGGGTGAGGATGCTCTTGCCTCCTCCTACAATCCCACAGCAGCCATGGGCATATTTACTCATCACCGATGAGTCCTGCTTTGGTGCTGTGGTGCCCACAGTGTTCATGTAAGCAGGAAGAGGAAGTAAGGGATTTGTCTGGTTTAGTCACACGTATTTGCAAATGTCATTTTATCATCCCTGAATGCCTTTACCACAGCTACTTCAGTGAAAAAAATCACCTCAGTTTTTTTAATAACTAATATAATAATTAGGTTGTCTTTATGGTGCATTTTTTAAATCCCTAAAGAAGACTATTTCAAAACAAATGTGACTTGCAATTTGGGGAAAACTATTATCTGAGGATGGCTGAAATGCATTTCCTTGATCTCATCTAATTTTTCAATTTCAGTGTAATTATTGTCTCTGTTTTTGCAGAAAAACTGTATTATTTTAACCTATATGTAGAAATATCATACATTTCATTTATTTTAATATGCTGGAAAACCAGTTTGAATTTTGTTTAAAATGAATATAATGTGAAAATAACTTCTTACTTTAGGAGGGGTATTGTAACAACCCCAAAGTCCTAAGGTTATAAACTATGTTTATGCACCTTTTGTTGATTTACTCTTTGAGGTCTTGTCATTGTTGTTTTCTTTAAAAAACAGAATAAAGGGGTTGAGTTGGTGGAGCAGATTCACAAACAATGGCTCCTGCCCAAGTCTGCTTGTGCTCATTGGCAGCTTCACAGTGGAAGGCTCCAACTGAAGGAGATTATAGTGGAGGCGAAAATAAGTGGAAACAATTTTGAAATAAAGGGCTTGAGACTTCTTTTAGAAACAGAATGACAAAAATTAACTACTGAAAACCATAAAATATTACAATGCTGGAATTGAAATTGTCCAGAATTTGGGCATTCATTGAAATTTAATTTTGGAGTAATGCCCTGATTTGGAATTTTTTTCTTTTTAATATTTTGTAGTAGCCTTCTTCAGAGGTGTCCATGATCATTATGGTCCAGCCAACATATTTGTTTTGATTTAGGAAAAATTGTTTATGATTTAGAGGAGTGAGTTCTTTTGTCCTGAAAACACACTTCTTACCCCACCACACACATTTGTGGCCATAAAATAATAGCCACAGCTACCAAGACAAACCCAGACTTACCAAATATTATTCGGGGTAGGTGTGAGAGAGGGAGTGTGTGTGTGTGTGTGTGTGTGTGTCTGTTTGGAAGTCAAGTGAGCCACATTAGGGCTTTTATATTTCCAGGTCTATCTACCTAGAATCTCTTTATAAGTTGCTGAATATTCCTAGAACTGCTCTAAGGCCACCCAACCGATTGGCATGTGGAAATATACCACACCCTAGACCTGCCAGCAATTTCAGAACTTGGTATTCTAGCTGCACTCATTCATTTACACAATGTGTGTACTCCGAAAGGTTTTGCCCAGCCTAACTGAAGCATGCCACCTTCAGAGTTTCAGTGCTGTAACCAGGACTGTGTTTGTGACCTGTCAGGACTTCACGGTCATCAGTTTGCCCCCTGCAGCCTTTTTGACTGAAAGGACTTGTAATCCAGCCACTAAGCCAAAAAGAATCTTTTCACTGAAAATGGATATCTGAGTCAGGAATGATGGATATAGTTTCTGCTAAAAGAGACAGAACAGCTAATGGCCTCCTGTTTTGAATCTGTTTGACTTGACATTCCATTGCTTTTCATTGTTCTCCTTGCAAAAAAAAGTGGCGCCTATTTATCCATCAGTCCATTTTCTTTTCAGGGAATAGGAAAGAAAATTCTAAAGCATTTCTTGTTTTCCATTGTGTGGCACTTTAGAAGAAAACTATCAAGGACCAGTGATTCCTTGAAAACCAGAAAAATAAAGGAACATGTTCTCTTTTCCTTTATCTTTGAACTGGGCATTAAGTCTCTGTACAATGAGAGTGATTTTGAAAGCATTCTTTTCTATAATGTCAGTCTGTCAATTAAAATACATTATTCACTCTATGATGACAAGATTAGAACATTTATATTCAGATGGCTTTTAAAAGAAAATTAGGAGGTGATAAAACTCCCTTGAGGTTTTTGACATTAGACTTGGACTGAATTAAATGAATTATGCTTCAGTTTCTTACTGTTCTAATGATTGAAGTGCTCAGCATTGATTTTGTGTAGGTTGGCTATTGTTTTCTTATGAATTTCTGTTTTATATAATAAGTAGACTTGCTCTAGATACTCTCATCATATTCTTGATAAGATTATTCAGACTATTTTTCTTCTCTAAATATATATATATATGTAAAGAAACTTATTGTCCCTTAGACATTTGAATGATCTTATTTCTCTTCAGTTGATAAGTTTCAGTAATGCTGCTGAACTGGACAAATAATGTGAGTATGGAATTCCTGAGGATCTGTAAGCATTTCTCGAGTTAAAACAAAGCTTTAGTGGACACTCAGGAGACTTATTTTCAAATCTTAAAATACATTCATAGGAAAGAAATACAGAGAAGATACACTTCAGCTAAACAACAGTGTTTTTAGTCTTCTCTAACTGAGCCTTGGCTTAAAATTTCTAGGTGAAATTAGTGGCTCTGCTGAACGGGGCTCTACTTTTAGATATAAAGTAACAGCAGAACTAGGTTTCTTTATTCCAGGCCTATATCTAATTTTGAACCTTAATATTACATCTTTTCAGAGCCTTGAAAACACAAAGAAATCTTGATGGAAAATGAAAATAGATCCTTATGTTGTATTCTAATCTGGTTAAACCGTCTTCAGGAAGGTTAGCTGCATAAGCTGTAGGTTGGTTTTGTGTGACCTTCACACATCCTAACACACGGGAGGCAAATGTAACCAAACAGCAAGATCAAGAAAGACTATATATAGGTCCGTGCTAGTGACTTTTGTCAATGTACTCATTGGCTTGACTCAAGAACCCTGGAACTAAAGTATCTATTTCCTAGAGCATTACCAAGACCTCTTCACCTGGGGAGTGGAGTATAGGGAAGGAAGGGCTTTGTGGGTGTCCTGGAAGCTGTCGATAATGTTTCTTCTTACGCATCTGTGAAAGGTGCTATAGTAAGAGGAACTTAGCTTGGAGAACCCCTGGTCTTGCATTCAGTTAAGGGGTTTGTCAATAATGGGGCTGAACATCCTTAAGTTAGTTAACTTTTGTGTTCTTACTATTAAATATTCATAATTTAGCTTTGTTTTAGGATTGTTGTGAGAATTAAATATATCAAATATCACCTAGGAATGCAAAGTTGGTTCAGCACTCAAAAATAAATTATTATAATTTATGACACTAACAGACTTGATGAGAAAACTACATGATATGTCAATAGATGCAGAAGCAAACATTCAACATCCATCATGATAAAAACTTCAGCAACCTCCAAATACAAAATCCCTCCATAGACTTAAGGCATTTATGAAATGCTTCATGAAAGAATGTTGGCTTTCCCCCTAAGATTGTCTGCTTCTGCCACTCTCACTCAATATTGCATTGGAAGTCCTAGAAAATTAAATGAGGATAGAAAAAGAAATTAAAGGTATTCATGGGACAGTAAGAAAGTACACTACCTTCTTTTGCAGACAATATGATAATTTATATAGAAAATTTCAAAGAATCTACAAAGCTGTTCCAGAAAGTAAGTGGTAAGCAAGTTTGCAAGTTGACAGAATACAATGTCAGTGAAAGCAAATCAGTTGCATCCCGTTGGTAAACATCGTTCCCATACTGTACGTGCAGACCCTGTGGCTGGGGCTGAAGCTGTGCTGTGAACAAGGCAAGCACGGCCCATGCGCCTCATGAAACTTCCCTTATAGCTGGAGAGACTGTACATTGAATAATAACTAATAAATAAATAAACACAAACATGGTAAGTCCTGTTAAAACAAAATACTTGTTTCTAAGGGGAGATATAACAAGGGAAATTCACCCATTTGTGGTGGGTTGTTTGACTTGGATATCAGTGAACAAGACACAAAGATAAAAGTAAAAACGAGGGCATTCATTTCTCTTTCAGGACTTTTAAAAGGCATTTTCACCAATTTGCAAACCCCTACATAACTTTGTGCCTTTCTTACAATATTCTGTTTTGCATTATACTTAAGGGGAGTTTTTCTTATTCGTCCTAATATATTTTAATTATATGAGATAAATTTTGATTTTGCTAGTCACCCTTTCTGAAAAACACTGTGTGTATTATTCACCTTCATCTCCTGCATAGAGTCTTGCACACAGCCATCAGACTCAAAAGTGCATTAAAGTCAAGAGCTACCTTTCCCAAGTTAACTTATAAGCATCTTAGAGTACTTACAAGTACTCTAGAGTACTTAGAGTATGACCAAAAAAATTAAATTTTATTCTCTAGTGGTTAAAAATATTGCATATGCTGCTTTCTGTGCCCAAAAGTCATGCTGGAAGCCCCTGTGAAGTTATACATCGTGCACATGTAGTGGATAATCTCCGTTTATCCCTCCAGATCCATCCCGCACCGTTTTCTCTCTGCCTGGTGTCCCAGGAAGCAGTGTCTATGGATGACAACAACCAGGTGTTCGCAGGATCTCCAGCTCCTGTTTAACTTTAAACAGATGGAGGCAGCAGCCACAGACCACATGTTGACAGAAGAGAGGTTGGGTATTTTATGTCCCTGGCCCCCATCCTTCATCTGTGGTTTGACAGTGGCTACATTCCTCTACCTAAGCACATAGGTGCTATTATTACTTCCAGGTTCCTGTATCTGCCCCCTCTCCCTCCTGCTCTGCAAGACCAAGGTTGATCAAGTTTTCTGTCCCTTGTTAGTTGAAGAGAGCTTCACTCTCTGAGTTAGCTGTCTCTGTGACACAAAAACTTTGATGTAATAGATGTACTTTTCCTCGTTCAAAGTCAGGAAAAAACTGAAAAGTGAGTGAAGAGCATACTATTGTAAATGAAGTTTCTGAGTACACAAAGAAGTTGCCTGTTGTATTACAAAGAGCAGAGCCCCAGGAATCAGATGCACCATGTTTGTTTCAGCCTCCAGCACTTTCTAATGGGGATCTGAGACAGGTTACTTAAGTTCTTGTGTCTCAGGATTGTCACATGTAAAGTGGAGATGACAAGTCCTGCCAGGATTATTGATAATATGCAGGATGCACCTGGTGCTTTATAGACACTCAGTAAATGTTGCTTTTATCATTAGCATTAATTCCAACATTCATGCAGCAATTAAAAAATGTGGCTTTGAAGAAGATGGAGCCACTGGGATATTGACATGTAAGAAGATAAGAAAAAAATTGTGTCCATTTATGTTTTTTCCCCAAATGCTTATTATTTAGATAAATATGCATTGATTATATCCACTAACACAGAATAGTGTGTGTGGATTTTATAAAATTAAATGGCATCCTGAGACACCACCTACTCTCAGCACATCCATTCTAAATACTTCTGATGAAGGCGTGAGGTTTTACTAAAGCACATAATTCTTCTTAAGAATATAACAAGAGGCAAACAGATATATTTGCTATTTTCAAAATTTCCTTCCTGGGGACATAATATAAAATTTATTAGGTAATAATATCATTTTATTTTACTAAAATATTCCAAAGTTTTTCTAACCAATTGGTAGAATTTTTGAAGTTTATTCTATTAAAAAACTTTTTTTTTTACTTTCACTTGAATCCTTAGGACGAGTTATTTTTCTAGAAGATAAATTTTACCAAAAGAATGGTCTTTTGAAAAATGTATGTTTTACATTGAGATTAAATTTCTTTACTGCTTGATTTTCTTTTTGAAGTTCTCTAAAGATCTATTTTTTTCCAATTAAAACTCCATACCACCTTAAAACTCATCGAGTTATACGGTATCTCAATAGCAACTTTTTCTCTTTTGATGTCTGATGCCTTATGTGAATGTATTTCTAAAAATATTGTTTTACAGCTATACCTCTTAGATCTTTACATATTCCCAAGTGATATCATCATTCCATTAGATCCTTTCAAATATGTGAGCATTTGTGAAGTGCTTGGAACAGTTGGAAGTGGTACTAATTGTTATTTTAGAAAAATCTGTCCTAAGTATAAGAAATGACAGATTTTCTACAGTTCTACAGGTTTACCCTTGAACTCAAGAGTGACATATGCTTCCTAAAACTGACATGTTACTATAGTCTTGTCTAGTTATTAACTTTCAATGTGTAGTTATCAAATATTATTTACCACGTAAAACCATATGATGAAGGAAATGGAACTTTGGAACATAGAAGAAAAAGGCCTGATTTTTGCTCTGGGGGGCATTAATGTCAATCATGCCAAGCAAAGAGCAGAACAGATTGTTATGACAAACAGAATGTGATGGCCGTTGATGTGAAACTTTGCAAGAAACTTTGTACTCTTTAGACACAAGATATCTGACTTTTGGTTTTGATTATGTTGACTACCAGCAAAGACTATCTCTATCATATCTTTGGAAACAATAGTTCAGAAAATGGGGGAACTGCCTTTGCATTAGGGATACAGGGGATGCCGAGTAATAGGGAGGCCATTTGTTTCATCTTCATCATTATTCTCTCAATTTTCATTGTGTTCATTTGACAAATATTTTCAGCAGTTATGTGTTTATATAGTGTTTTCTACAGACTTTCTTACCTGTATACTAATTCCTTTGAAAAATGTGTTAAACCCAAGAATTATACGTAGTAAAGTGTAGGAAAAGGAATATATCACAAAGACTCGGTTCCGATGACCTTCACAGGTAAGACTACAGTGGTGCCGCCATCTGGCTCCTCTAGGAGGTCTCCTTGGGTGGTTTTAGAATGGCTAATGAACATTTTTTACTGTTTTTTAATAAAAAGATCTGCTTTCCATGTGAGTGAGAGCCATTTTACACCCAACACCGAGTTAAGGCCTGGCTCAGAGGAAGAACTCAAGAATTGTTTGAAATCATTGAATAAATGATGGGAAATGGAATGAGCAAAAATCAATGTTAAAAATATTAATTGATACTTATTTTATGTAACTCAGTCACATACATTGTTAACTCATAGTAGGTTTTTATTATCCATATCTGTTATTTTATAGAGGAGTTTGCAATAGAAGAAATACAGTTTGATGGATGATGGGAAGACATTCCTTTTGTCATCAAAATATATTCCTCAGTTCACTAAAATTATGGATATAGAATTATTAGAGAGCCTGAGGTTTACTTTAGCCCTATGGTATTTACACACAGAGCACTCTGCTTAAAATTTGTGTGCTTTTTATGCCAAGCCAAGTGATAGTAACAAACCATCTGGGAATGGGTTCACAAGGAGCCACGGAACTTTCTGGAAAGATCAAAGGCTTTGGAGCCAATAGCTGTAGCGTTAACATTCAGTTCTGCTGGTTGCTAGATTCATGACCTTCAGTAGATTTTCACCTGTTCCCTGTTTCGTCTGAAATCCCATCTGGGGTGGGCATTCTTTGCTATAGCAGACAGTTACTGGGGCTCCCAACTTCAGAGTCAGAGTCCTGCTGAGGGGCATTCTTCCAGCAAATCAGCCTTCACTGCATGAGGGGAGGGGCTGTTTCACTAAGTCCAGGAATGCTCTCTCTGGACCTCTACCTGCCCGCCGGTTTTTGTTCTGCACTATGCTCTCCCTTTCAGGTCTCTTAGTCACCATCATAGCAGTGTGCATGTGTTTAAGGGAGGCTAAGGTATATAAAGAAAGCCTTCATTTATTAATAGTAGTTAAGCTTCATTTATTAAGCTCCCTAAGGGAACTTAAACATTTATTTCTTTAAAACACAGTGAAACTCCAAACTGAAAGAGGAACCGTTTATTTCTCAGAACTGTTTGACAACGATCTCTGATACAAACAAAACTAATCCAACAAATTCTAATTCCTAAATGGTGTCTTTTAAGAGTAGTTTTCAGAAGCAGCTGTTATATGAATAAAAGTTATTTTTTTAATTTCTACTGAATATTTCTGATAAGTAACACTCACCTATTTGGATTTTTAGGTATGAATATAAGCAAGAGTGAGATAGCAAAAGAAACTTCATTGAAACCATCTCGGAGGTCCCTGCCATGCCTGACCCAGGGCTATGCTTACTCCAAGAGCCTGAGCCAGTCCACCTCACTCTTCCAGGCGGCAGAGAGTGAGTCTCAGGCTCCCACGTCTATGACCTCCATCTCCCCTGACAAAGGAGAGCAGGGTGAGCTCCATTTTCTTGTTCAACTTATACAGACTAAGTTTTTTTCCAAACAATTCCTTCTACTTTTTTCCTTCCTCCATTTCCCTAGTATGTATAAAATCTTTAGGAAGGAGGCTGGCATAGGAAAAACAGTACCGTGTGTGAGTTAGGTGAAAGGCTATGTGTTGGCCAGAGGTGTCTTCAATTCTGTCTTACCTTGAGGCAGCCAAGCCCGTGTGAACCTGGACCTAAAGACTGCAATTTGCAGGGGAAGCTGGACCAACATATCTGAATTGTTGGCTCACTATCATTGATGTGAAAATTTACAAGTAGTAATTGAGTAAGATATGTCATCAATAATAAACACAATTTCCTAAAAAGACCAAAGTCTGTAAATGATATTGACAATAAAGCAGGGAAGAAGAATTGGTTGCACAAAGATGTGGTTGGACACATACTGATAGTCAAACATGGGCATGTAAGCCTCAGATAAATACAAGTGCTGAAATATGAGGTGTACGTAAGAGCCAGCTGGATGCCACATTAAAGAGACTTGGTGGCTGCCCTCAGGCACTCCTCTGCACACAGATCTGCCAATCTGAGACACACCATCATGTTCATAGGAGTCAGGAGTCCAAATACAACCAGGCCAGCATGTCATTGAGTGGAGAGAGTGTACTTTTATTTTCCCATCTCTTTCTGAGAGGCTTGGGCCTTATTTGATTGTATTTCCTTATAATTCCCTAGGGTTGGTTCTTCCCTTGGGTAACTTGAATATACCAAGATTATCTTTTCAATAATATTGTGAAATCACTACCTATTATAAAATTACCTATTATAATTCCCTAGGGTTGGTTCTTCCCTTGGGTAACTTGAATATACCAAGATTATCTTTTCAATAATATTGTGAAATCACTACCTATTATGTCCAATGACATCCATGTCCAACAAGGAAAGTGGCTAATTGTTCAAGAGGGTGAAGGTATTGTAAAACACAGCACCGATGTTAATTTTAAATAACTAATTCCAATTCATTAACTTAAAAATTATTTATGTTTGACTATCATTTAGACTATAGTCACTATGGTCATTTTTTAACTGTTATGTTTTTATTTCTCAAATCTATCAATTGTCCTTTTCTTTGGTTCAGTTAATGCCGAGGAGGATAAAAAAGACTCTGTACTCAAGTGCTCTTTTGCTGACCTCAGTGATTTTTGCTTAGGTGAGTTGATTTCTAATATTCCCTTTATATTGTTCCCCTTCTTAAAGGTAAGCTGTCTTCTTCAAACCTGGAATATTATGTTTTTAGAAAAAAAATTCATGTTTGGTCCTTAATATATGTTGGGTGAGTATAATATTCTGAGGTTAAATTATGAAGGTATTTTATATTGTTTGACATGTAAACAATATTTATAAACTTGTAATGAATAACAATCCCATAACTGAAGAAAAAGAATAATTTCTGCGGTTTTTCTCTTGGAAATTGTTTACAGTTCTCCATGAATAAGTACATTTATATTACTATGTCTAGTATTTATCAAATTTCAGCATTATCTGTTGATTTCCTGTTGTGCTGGATGAAGGTTTATCTCATATAACCTTTCAATTTTTCATAGTTATATTGCCATTTTAAATTTAAACCTCTCTACTGACTAAATTTATTACTGTAAATAGTGCATTTGCACCTTTTTATCATATCCAATCACATTTCAACAGTATATCTTGACTCCTCACTTGGTAGATATATTATGGCTGTGAAAATGGTGCTTCCTGCAGATGTAGTATAGTACAGCTCCAAGTTGCTATGACCTCTGTGCCTCTCTCGAATATTCCTAGAGTCAAGGTTAGATCAATTCCCTTTCTAGCCCTCCTTAAGTAGTCAGAATCATACATTATACTTACTTCATTGTTTCTACCACTATCTTTTGTTAGTTTTGTTTTCCTAGACTATCTGACATTGTTTTCTTCTTGGGGGAACAAAAGTATTCCTTTTTCCAAATATTTACATTATGTTTCAGTTTCTTGTTTTTATATCCATCATCTCAATCTTCTCCTTTAAGAAATTCTTGGTTACATTGACTTTTCTTTGGAGTACAGGATAATTCCAGTTTCTGATGTCACACTTATTGTTTGCTAGTTTTCGTTCTCATTTTGTTTTCAGATTATATCCTTAAGCTCTGAAAGTTGATGTGATGTGCAAACATTCTAAGTGATTGTATATCTGAAATGACTTCAGTTAGCTCTTGCTACCGATTGGTATTTGCTTGGCCATAAAATTCTAGATTAAAAATCTTTTTTCTTAAAGTTAGAGACTCATCGAGCATCTGTTGTTACTGCTGTTTTTATCTTATTTCTTTGCAATTGATAGTTTTCTCCTCTACGTACATTTTTGTTATCTTTGCTTTTTGTGCTATAAAACTCTACAGCACAATGAGGAAGAGTGTGTGTGTGTGTGTGTGTGTGTGTACACATGTGTGTGTTTTAATCCGTCCTGCTATAGAGGTTGTATGTCCCTTCAGTTTGCCTCAGAGCTCCTTTTCGCTTTTGTATGATTTGCCAACAAGTGTGTCCCTTTGTTTTTTCCTTCCTCTCTTTCTGGAGGTCCAGTTAAAAGTTAAACATTTCCTTTTATCCTGTGGTTTTGATTTTCGTCTTGCATCTGGGAGATTTCCTAAATTTTTCTTCCAAATATCTTTATACATGTGTTGGGGAGGAGGGTGGTATAAAATCATGTATGTTATTTGATTTCCAAGATTTTTTTATATTCTTAGAATGTAACTTTTAGAGCATGCTATTTTAGGAACAGATCTCTAATCTCTCCAGTGCTATTTGTGATTGTCTTAAGTTTTTCTTTGCTCTTTAAATTTTAGCCTCTTTTTTCAAGGATCAGTTTGTCTGCTTATTTAAATTAGTTGTTCTCTTTTAGGCTATAGAATTTACTAAAATTCATGCTCTTTAGTTGCCTGTTTCCATTTAAGATGAAAAGAACAGGAAGGCTGACTCAGTGTTTTGGATATATGGAGATGTCCTGGAAACTGACAGACTTAACTTTTGAGTGAATGGCTAAGAAGCGACTACACAGATGACGACCCAATGTCAGATTGAGAACCTTACTGTAAAGTGGCAATTTCCACATTAACTGCTCTCTCTCTCTTTGAATTTCTTTAGAGGAAAGGTTGGTTTCTGCATGGGCTCTTGTCAGATTTTCAGTTTTCTTCATGTTTTCATCATGCGTCCTCACTCCCGGCCCCTATAGATATTGCCAGTTTGAGTCCAGACACCTCTAGGATTTGACTGAGGACAAATGCTCCTCCTGTTGCTGCGCAAACTCTTGGCTGAGCTACTCCCTCCGCCCGCACTCGCCCGTCAGAATTTTTTCTCTAGAAAAGTGTTGTATGCTTTTACTTTTTAAAAGTTATTTTAATGTCATGTCAATGAAGTCTTTAGAGGAAGGAACAATAAACAAATTTAAAATATACTCAGCTGTTTTCAACTCTGCTTCTCTATCAACAGGTTGGTAAATGGCTCTTTGATGAGTTGTTTTACTGTATGGAACAAATGAGTAAACGTGTAGAACATTTCTTTCAAGGACATTTATTTTTACATCTAAAAATCTGTTCCAAGATATATAAAAAAATTAAAAAAAACATACTTCTTTTCTCACAGCTTTGTTTATAGTAATTATCAAACTTAGAAATGGAAGCAAATTGATTATTCTAATAGGGGTATAGTTAAAATAATTGTAAAATATCTACTTGCTAGAGTATCACGTAGATGTTAACAAATTTATTGAACATTTAGTGTATGTTGATAGAGGGGAAAATAACTTAAGTATAAGTGTAGACCTCTTATTTTAATTACTAATTTTAAATGTATTGGAAAAGAACTAGAAAGAAATATGTCAGTATGCTAGCTAATGGAATTTTCACATGGGGTGATTATTTGTGGTTGTTATATTCTTCTTGCTGTTTGTTTTTTCTTTCTTTGTTTCTCTAGACAACATCTAAAATATTATAGATAAGAATGCATAAAAATATTTACATTAAAATTTTTTGATAAGTAGAAAAATGCTCATATTTTAATCAAAATATCACACATATCTATAAATAGTTTTCCAAAACTGAAATTTGGAAATAATTGATAGTTATCTGGTATTTGTAATATTGATACTGAAAGATACTCTCCTGATACTCCCATTAGTTTATTTTCCCTATAACAATGACAAGCTTACTCAGCTGCCTCTTGGTCCTTTCTCTGTTATCACATAAGGTTTTCTTTAGTTGAGCAAGACATACATTAAAACCTGTCACTCACTGGGCTTGCCTATGATCAATGCCTTTGAACTAGGCCTTTTCTTATTCACAAATTGAACACAAATAAAATGACAGATTTTATCAAAAAGTGATAATAATCTTCCCTCCAAACTTATTTTACAACATTGGAATGACTTTATTTATAACCTGCTTAAATCACGTTCTCATTAGTGAACGCATTGGTGGCCCGGCTCCATCGCCTACACCAGGGTTCTCAGCCTGGTCCACATTCAGGTCACCTGGGAGCTTTTAGAACTCCCTGGGTCCCAGCTCCGGAGAATCAGTTTTAAATGGTTTGGAGAATGCAACTGATACCTGTCGTCTTAAGTATTCCCCAGGTAAATATTACACGTAGCCAGGGTTAAACATTTGTAGCATAAAACACATATCTTGATTTCTCTATGAGGACATTGTTAAGGTACCTTTTTACAATTTTTAACAAAGGAAATTAGTCATGTTTCTTATAATACACTTTTTTGTGTGTATGTGTCAGAGAAGCAGTGCAGGCTTATTAAGTTTCCTAATTAAAGGAAGACAACCACCAGCAGATTCACTTCATTTAAAATGTCAAAAGGAACATTTAATCAGAACAAATACATTCAGAATACAAAGGTCTTTCCTACAGTAATTAATTCTGAAAGAGGTTACTATTGTTAGTTACTTTCTGGTATAAAAAAAAAAAAGAACGAAAACCTTGTCCAGAATGTGCATAGAAGCGGTGGAGTGTACATGTTACCGTCACTAGTAATTCTCCCGTGTTGGTGCTCGTTAATGGCCGGGCAGTCATTCCAGTGGAGCAGACCTGTGTATTCTGTCCCAGGCTTCTCGTTTTTCACAACTTGCCATCACAAATATTACCGTTTTCTCCAAATGCTTAATATAATTGGATGCCCTACCTTCATTTTTCCCCTTAATTCTAGTACAATGTATCTCAGTCATTTGACACATGACTTGCACTTATGTCTCTCCAGGGATTATATCTCGTACTCAATAGTTTAGCACTTCCCAGCATCATTCTATCATTTATTCAGTTTAGAGAACTATCACAGCTTTTTAAGGATTTAAAACATGTACATATGATGTGTTCTTTTTTATAATGAATGTGAGAATGAAGCTGTAGCTGACTGTATTTATCACCAAACTGACTGATGTAGCCAATTAATGGCTTTTCTTTTTTACAGTGCACTACTTTGAACTGCCAATGAAAATATTAATGCTATGGCAGAATGAACTATAGGTCTTCAGCATTTCATTGAGGATTAATATTTCTCATTGTTCAAAATTAGAGCTCTAGAGGAAAGATTGTTCATAATTTATTGGTTCAGAGCTGGAATTTCCACTGTGATTGTACAAGAAGATTTGTAGTCTGCTGTTTTCCCAGCCAGCCGGTGGTCAAATCTCCACTCTTGTACCTATTAGCTGTGTGACTATGGCATATTATTAACCTCCCCAAGCCTCTCTAATTTCATTTGTAAATTGGAATTAATTATTCATACTTTGAAAGATTATAGAATTAAATGAAGAGGCATAGCTTCATCATAGCTCCTAGCAAGAACCTCATCATAGAGGTTCAACAAATATCTGTTCATTGCTTTACGCAGTAAGTAAGCTTATCCTTCAACACCAAATTCTGCTAGTCTCAGAGATATCTTCACTAACCAGCTGTTCCTATTTTAACCAAAATGTGATTCTTATGGCAGAGTGGAATAACAATAATTTACTGAACTTTTACTACACAACTCTCTACGTTCATTATCTCAATTCTCATAACAGTCTTTTTGGTCAGGTACTATTATCTGCCTTCTTCTTACAGAAGAAGAACCCGATTCACTAAGAAATAAAATAATTTGCAAATGCCTTATAGCCAAGGGAGAACTGAGATTCTAACTCAGGAAGTGTGTTAGTGCCTACCTTCTCTCTTACCACAATAGGAACCAAGCCTGGTAAGGCGAAAAGTGGTCAGTGACATGCACAGGGCACTAGCCCTGCAAGATGTTAATAAGTACCAGGATCAGAGCAGTGAAAGATGGACTGAGGGGTCACATTGTATGGTAAAATATATCCTGGAGATAATCTATTAAAAGGAGCTAATCAGGTTGAGAGGTTTAGAATTTTGTTTGTTCTTTTTATTATCATTTCTGAGTCTTTATTTCTGCTTTTCATAGAGCAGCTCACAAAGCCAGGGAACCATGTCACCCCATATTCCCAGTCACAGAGACACAAACACACTCATATACTCATACAGACACTCACAATCATCTGGAAAGTGTTGATCCATGTGACAATGAATTTGAATCTTTGGTGTGACAATAATCTTGCCCATCAATCCTAGAAACCTTGCTACTGTGTATCACCCACCCTTTTTTCTTGTTAGAATGCTAGAAAATAACCAGGACAGAGAAATTCATGTAACCCATGTTTGATTCTGTCCATACCCATGGTGCCATAAAATCAGGTAACTTTGAAATGAAGTAAATAGAACTCATTAAAACCAACATAATTTGAGTCCAACCAAGCAATATCTGTCATCTAATCCAGTGAAATAACATTTTGCTACTGTTATGAAACAACTTCCTCAGGAAGTGGTTTATATTAGACAGTTAAGACATTTGTTTGTTTTCTATAACTGTAATAATCTAGATTGGTGAAGTTTTCACTGGTCTTAAAACAGTTATGATCAAATGAGTACATGGTAATTCTGCTTTTGTTTTATAGTATTGGATAATTTCCACTGATTTTATTACTTTCACCAAAAATATTTCTTATGAATTTGGTATAACAAAGACTATCTACTAATGTCAGTCTATTTAGGAATTATAGAAATAAGGGAATTGCACTGAAATAACACACTGTTTTCCAGTTACGACTGCCTTACAGCCACTGTAAATCTTTTCAATTATTTATTAAATACATTAAATAAGTTGTCTGGGGTCAATTCTGAAATTATATCTAGATTATGACACTGCTCATCACTTTCTGCTACAAGTGCTATCCCCACTGCTACACCCTGGGCCAGCCTGCCTCCAGCTCTTGGTAGAGACAGTGTAACACAGCAAGTCCTTATTGGTCTCTGCTCCAGCTCCTGCCTCCTGGTAGTCCGCTCTACACACAGCAGTTACAGGAAGCTTTAGTAAAAGGAAAATTAAATCTCATTATTTCTCTACTCAGATCCCTCCATATTTCCCATTACATTTAAAATGTAAACTCCTTACTGTGGCTTCTGAGATCTTACAAGATATCTGGGCCTGGCCCCTCTAGGCCATTTCCTAATGCTTCCTTTTACTTAGAATGCTACAGCCAATCCCAATTTTTTTATTCCTTGTTCAGAGTACATTTTCTCTTATCCCAGGGCCCCACACTGATAGAAATAAAATTCATACAAGCTTGACTTTGTGTCTCCTAATCTTGATTTATTTTTATCCATAATATGTAAGTATTATCATGTGATTTATTGAAATTATGCAATTTATTTTTCTCCCTCTTTCTGTGCCTAGAGGACAGAGACTTTGTCAATTTCATTGATGCCTGTAGCCCAGCATCAAGAACAGTACATGGCATGTAGTAGGTGCTCAAGGAATATTTTAGGATCAGTGAAAGGACAGATGAATGGATGAAAGATAAAGGGGCTACTGGCACACATACCTTTGGAGAGTCTGCTGTAGAATGCATTACCTTGAGATCTATGATGTTATTCATCACTGTGATTTTTCTCACCTGTTAGGAATCAGTACTTTCTTATTTTTCTCACTCAGGACCTAATTTAATTATGTTCCTTATTTTCACTAAAATTTGTAGAAAAACCCTTTTTGTAGAGCATTTAAAGACCCAATAATGATCACTGTTAAGAAGTAGCAGAATGCTTTTTTTAACATTGTTGTTACCTGAATCCTTCCTAATACTCAAAGTCATTTAGATGCTTCCTCCTTTCTGTTATCATGGCACTTTGGATATGACTTTATTTACACTCAGTTCACTAAGTGATAATAAGTGCTCTTCCTACCTGTCTTATTCATATTGCCTAGCAGATACTATCTATTCAAGGATAGCTGGATAATGATGACTGGGTGAATGTTTGGAAGGATGCATGTGGATAGATTTAAACAGTGACACAGTGGAAAGCAGTTTATCTGCAGGATGTGTTTAGTGGTGGGGTTTACCAAGTTTACCTCCTCTCTGTGACTGGCTAGTGTCAGGACTTTAGAACAAGGACCTTGTTAGGGAGAAGTTGGCAACAAAGGAACTATAAAGAATAAACCTGCATCTTCATGATCACATTTTAACCACTGAGTGATCCATGAATGGACCATTAGAATTATTCCTTACAAGAGACTTTGGTGAAATAATAGTTTTAAACATTATGGAATATATTAGCAGTCCAAAGATACAGTTTCAGCTACTAGCTCTATTGCTAACTACACACTATCTACACACAGTTTCCTGACGTGTGATATCAATAATATGGTTTGATTCCTTATTATAATGTAAGCAGAGCTTGTTTGAGCAGAACTGAATTAGGATGTTTTCTTAGATGCAAATAAGAGAATATATGTTGGAGGTAAAATGTAAATTATAAACTATGACCATAATCTTAGGCTATTATGATTATTATTTTAATCTTCAGCCTCAACTACTCTGGCAGCTCTGAAACACACTATCAATAGCAACAGGAAAGTTGCAGAATTACGTGTAAATGTAGGCCAACTAATAAGATCACTCATGCATATTTAACATTGTCCAAAAGTTACCTCATCCATTTCCAGATGCTCCAGCAGTTATAATATAATGTAACAAAGGAATGAAATAAATGGCATTGTACTAAGAAAGAGTGATTGAGCTGTAATAATTTGGCTATTAAAATTACACTTCCAGAGATGGGCCTAAGTTTCACGTTGCAAACATAATGGCCTGCTATACTGATTGGTCCCCTTGAGCTTTGAGCTGATGCTGGTTCACAAACAAAATTTAGAAGACCTAATGGATTCCCACTCAAACCAAGTTTTCATCATAAAGCATATTATTGATGAATGTAAAAGGGAGTTATAGTGAAATTTTAAATTGTTTCTTGGTATACTAAAGGTAATTACTTTGTGTCCTATCCTTCTTAGGCTTTAAAATGGAAGATGTCTTTTTTATTAGTTGTACTTTACGCACTTTGTTTGGTACATTCCTAAACACTAGAATTGTGAATTTAAGGCAAGGCCAAAGAAAAGGAATATATATATTTCTTCAGTACCTAATGTTTTCAAGTCACATATATTGTCCTCCTTACTTCTTGGAACTAGAGGATTTGATATTTACAATTTTCAGATTAAGAAACTATAAACGACCCACTGCCATTAGGCTAATAAATGGCGTAGCCAGGATTTTGACTTGGGTTGCCTGAAATCAATATTAGTTTGCATTCTGCTACATCACGCTCCTGATTACTTTACCATATCTGGCCTTTGCTCAGAAGTTACCACAATTCTCTGTACTGTAATAACATTTTTCACCTTTGGTATTGGCATCTTTCCTCCCTGCTATGTTTTTCTCCAATGCACTGATCGCAAAACATACTTAATATTTCACTTAATTTGTTATATTGTTTTTTTGCTCTTACTTCGATGTTTCATGATGGCAGTGTTCTGTTTGCTTCCAGAACTCCAATTCTTAAAAGGATGCTTTGTATGTCATAGGTGTTTAATAAATAAGTATTGGCTGAATGAAATGTAATTTACCTAAATCTAGGGGAAACATTATAGTTTATTCACAAACATCAGCTTTGAAATCAGATCTTGATGTGTTTCAAGTCAGAATGTACCCCTTGCTGATTTAGTGACTTTGGCATGCTACTTAATTTGCATATGTCTTAGTTTATTATTAAATGTAGGTTAAAAAATGTAACCAAATGCAGGTCCAGCTGCCTGCCATTTTGAAATACAATACTCAAGAAGACAGATGCTGGTATAAATTAAAGAGATTGATTTAAGTATTCGGTCACCTGAAAAGATGGGGGACTCAGTCTTAAAGGCCATCTTAACATCTCAGCACAGGCATGGGTTTTTATAAGAAGGGAGAGGAGAGGCAGAACAGTGAGATCAAGAGAAGGGGGTTGAAAAGTTTTCTACATGAAGACCAGCATAGTCCATTCTGATAAGGACCTCAAAACTGGTCAAGTGATGGTCTTGTGTGCGTCACCCTGGTTTTCATCATCCTGGTTTTACATCATCCTGGTTTTCCTGGTGAAGGTCAGCAAATCTCTCAGATCTCACATGACTGAATGTCTGAATATCAGAACTTTTGAAGTTAGTTACTAGGATTCTCACATAAACATGCTGTTCATCTACAAGCTACATGTTAGTCAGAATCAGCACTTACAGAAACAATGTCAAAAGAGTGATGGGTTGGGTTACTATTCTCCACTATTACGAAAATTATACCCACTTTGTAGACTTGTTGTAAGGATTGAAGAAAATAATGTACATAAAGTTTCTGACTCTTAGTATGTACTCAGTAAATGTTAGCCATTTATCAGTGTTAGCTATATTCATAGGTGAAGGTATAACCCTAAATTCTTAGAGCACTTTAACATAATTAGTAATTAATTATATCCTAAAACATGGTGTGACCTGTTCAATCTTAGTTCATTCCAATGCTAAGAACCTGATATTACTAGCTTTGTATGGCATAACACATTATAGCAGATTTTAAGCTTTACTAATAAAGATATTAATATATGCTTTATAATCAAAATTGTCTTTTTTTCTGTCACAATCCTATGTCAAATGATTGAACTCTTTAAAGCACTATATATAGTTGTCCATGTCAGAATTTGTGTTTAACAGTTTTTTAACAATTTTTAAAAATAACTGTCTCCATAATATTTTCATTTATTTGAAAAAGGTTAAGCATATATGAATCTGTCTGTTTTTTTAATTTGAAGAGATATTATTATCATAGGAAATATAAATTTTGTGAAGTGTGTCAATGGTTCTTACAGCCACCATAGAGATTTTGTGTTTTATATTCTTTTACATTGATTATAGCTTGTTCATTATTTTTTAAAATCTTTCTTGTAATGTATGGTAGCATTTCTTCTATGGTTTCTCAGACTTCTTATACCCTTATGTCAAATTCACATTTATAAAACTTTACAACTTTTTAAGAAAATAAATTCTCAAATGTACACAGCTTTTAATTAGTCAAATAAATGCTCAGAAATCTATTGAATTCTTACAAATACCTATATTTGTATGTACTATCTCTTGATACTGAATTTTTACAAATATCTTTACTTCAAGTTCAAAAAGATGGTTTCCAGTAAAATGTGCATAACTATAATTTTATTTTCAAAAAGTTTAAGTATGTTAAATACCAGAGATGCATTTAACTTTTATGAAAGTTACTCTAGTGTCAGTATTAATTCACTAACAGGCAAACTTCCATGTTATTAATTTTTTTGGCTTACTTGGTGGATGGGTCATAAGATAATTATACTTGGCTGAGCACTAGGAAAATATGAAAAAAGGCAAGATTAGTACACATAAAGAGACAGAAAATTTAAAAAGGATAAAAATGGATATAATTATCTTTTTCTCTTTTGTAGCCCTAGGAAAAGATAAGGATTACTTGGATGAATCAGAACATGCTAATTATGACCGTTCTCGGCTCATTAAAGATTTTGTTCCCAAAGAAAATTCTGAATCCAGGAGAAGATTGCCAAAGGTAATGTAAATTGAACTAGTAACAAGCCACTTGAAGGCCATAACTCCTTAAAGCTTTTAATCTTTCAACAGTAATCTACATTGTGCTGGAGAGTGTAAGAGGATGCACAATTTAATAAACATGTCTAAGGATACAAAATTCAAAAGTAATGTGTAAATGTCACATTATTTTTATTATATACTAGAATTTTTTAAAAATCTGAAATATAAAATTATTTGGTAATATCTTCTCTAGGGAAGGAGCCTCAAAAAAGAATAAATGGAATAATTTTTCCATGATTCCACCATTTTGGAATAAATGGAATTATTTTTCCATGATTCCACCAAATGGAACAAGCTTTGAATTCCAGTTCCTTTACAGTTTCAGTACTTACAAAATTAGTAATACTAATTTTGTTAACTTAAGCAGGTTAAACTCTCTAGGCCTTGTTTTATCTGTCAATAAAACCAGAATCACATTGTCTGCTTGACAAAATTCTTCGCTGACTACCTGAGATAACCATATGAGAGTATCTGGAGCACAGTGAAAGCTGACTAGATAGCAGGTTTTTATAACAACTTGGAGGCTGATAATACCTCACTGAAACTATAGTTCATTAACAGTGAGTAACCAGGATAAATTTCAGTTTTAAAAAAAAAATCTTTACTTGAGTAATCACACCATCTCTCAAAATCAGACTCTTCAAAGCATCTGAGTGTGGTTGTCCAACACCCTTTTGAAGTGTTCTAACACAAATCCTGGCTCAGTTCAAGCTCATTGTTTTTCTTGTTTTTTATTGCTTAAAATAGGAATGCCTTTGTAAAATTTTCAGTTTCATACAAGGAATGACAACTTTCATTGTCACTACATGGCCAATAATCATACTTGTGAATATGAGGTCTGTCTGGAAAAACTCCAACCATTGTTAATGTAATGAGAACAGTTTGCACAATGTTGATCCTGGCAGCCAAGGAGAGTTGAATGAGTGTGTGTGAACAATGACAACTTCACTCCTCTAGTCAGTGGTAATGGTAGATGCCATTAAGTGAGCATGTGTACTGTGTGGTCATCACATTTAAAATGACTGGGTGAGTAGAGCAACCAATCTGCATCAAATTTTGTGTTAAGCTTGAACATTCCTCCTGAAAACTCTTCATATGATTCAGAGGGCTGCAGCTATGGGAAGCTGGTGATTGGCAGCTACATTACAACAATACACCTGAACATATATCGTTATTGCAGAGTTTTTTGTTGAAACATCAAATCACCCAGGTGACTCAGCCCCCCTACAGACCAGATTTGGTGCTCTGCAACTTCTGGCTTTTCCCAAAACTAAAATCACCTTTGAAAGGGAAGAGATTTCAGCCTGTTGATGAGATTCAGGAAAATACGACAGGGCAGCTGATGGAGATCAGGAGAACTGGGTGAGATCCCAAGATGCCTACTTTGAAGGGGACTGAGGCATCACTTTCTTATGTACAGTGTTTCTTGTATCTTGTATCTTCTTCAATAAATGTCTCTATTTTTCCTATTACATGACTGGATTCTTTCTGGAGAGACCTCATATATCACATTCTCTGTAATGTTTGCTTCAGTTGGACTTGAATTAATTTCACAAATCCTCTTTTCAGTCACCACCGAAGCATTAATGAAGAAATATGGCATAATTTAAATGTTATTATAAAAGATGCCAAACTTCAATAAATACATGCAGTAATAAATGTTGTGCCAAATTTATTCATTCTTCTTTGGTTTTGTTTAAAGGAGTCACTATTTTGTGCCCGTATTTCTTGGGGTATTCACAAACCAGGGGTTAATCTCCCTGTGTTTGCTTTGTCTTCCTGTGTATATGGTCAACACAGTGGATGTCTAGAGAGTCTATTATCTGTAGCATTGTTCCAAGTGACTTGAAAGAAGGAATTACAAGAAAAATTGAGGAAAAACACGTTTTTTCTTTAAGATACTTATATCCCCAACAGGAAGACAAGTACGGTGTACTTCAAATAATTAGAAAATGAACTAGGATTAAATAAAATTTGAATATCTGCTTCTCTAGAATTTACCACATGTCAGCAATGATACCCTCCATTTCATTTCTGCTCAACAGTAGTCATATCCCAAACCTCACTTTGACTAAACTTGAACTTCAGAATATAAAATAAAGGACAAAGTGTTAAACCTGCATGCATATTTTGGTGTTAATATTTTCTGAATGATTTTGAGTCCTCATGGTGAACTTTTATTTTGACCAAGTATTTACTGCTTCTGATAATTTAGCAAGTTAAGTATATCGGCAAGGCACTATAGATTGTTTTGGGATTAATTAATCTTCAGAACAATAAATTATATCTTTAGAATACATTGCTTCAAATTATTAACTTTTACCATGTGTTATTTGATTACACTAAAATTCTTTAATATTTTAAAGATGGAAAAACATCTGCAATATTGAAATATAATATGATGATGTTACATTAATAAAGTAGTAGGACATATTTTTTCTTTATTTGGAAGCTACTATGTTATGTGCAAAACTTGGCACTGTAAGGCATAGAAAGGTGGGAAACTCAGAACAGGTTTTGCTTTCCAGCTGCTGGGATGCAGTTCAGATACAGGCATATAAATGGAGAAAGCTAAGAGTTCTAGAAATTAGACATGACACTAAGTATGGGATAAGTGAAGATTTAGCTGGCCTGAAGCTTTATAATGGAAGTCATTTTTAAATGTCTCAGAAGCATTGTAGTAAACAGAAAATTCACCATAAGATCTTGAAAAAGACAAAAGAAAAACAACATAAAGAAGAAATTGAGAACAATTGAATCACTGAAAGAACAAACAGCTACTAGAAAACAGAAAGAAATCAGTTGTAGAAAACTCAGAGGAAAAATCCCTTCTCCAGGATCTGTAAGGTTTGGCATTGTTTTTGAAGAGTCACAGAAAGCAAACTGGTTACCAGAAATGAGCTCAAACACATCTTTTGTCAAGTTCATTGGTGCATACAGATTATCTATATGCCCATATCAAATATGCATCTATAATTTTAACCATTTATCCAAAGTTCTCCACCTGTGTGAAATTATTGAATAATACCTATTAAATTGATTTTTGCATACTGCTTTCTGTATCATGTCAACACATAATATGAAAGAAAAAGACAGATGAATTTCCTAATTAAGCTTGCCAGATTGAAAGACAAATGTTATTGTTTTTAATAAGGAACAGTATTTACCTATCAGTGAATAAAGACATTTTAAATTAAAAAAGAAAATTGGCCATACTTCTTTTTTTGTTGTGCCCACTCTATTTTCAATGAGACTTTATAGCTATTCCCATCAAGAGGTGAAAAACTCTTCAACTGGCCTTGGGCCTTGTGTTGACCAGTAGACTGCTGTAGAAGGGAAGATGTGCCAGTGCTGAACTTGAGACTCTGAAGGTCTTACACTCACATCCTTTCTCTTGGGACTCCGCCTCCACCATGTGAACAAGTCATGGCTGTTCTGCAGGAGGGTGAGACCACGTGGGCCAGAGCTTGGTGAGCCCAGTTGCCCAACTCAGGCAGAAATATGAGAAAGTTCAGTGACAAAGAACAGGAGCCATAGACTCATGAAACAGTCCACCTGAGACAGCCTATCCACAGAATCCTGAGCTGCATAATGAGTGTTTGGGGATGGTTTGTTTCTCGCCAATAGCTAATGGAGACAACCATAAATGTTAAAAGATAGCATGTTGGCCGGTATCAGTGATTGCTAATAAAAAGTGAATTTGTCATCAGTCACTGGGAATATTTGCAAACTCGTCTCTGAGTTTTTCACAACATACTCATATTATTTAATTCTATAGAACCCCAATATATTTAAGTATCAGAAAGTAAATTTGTAATGTAAGAAAAGAATCAATTTCATAAATGCATAAACTGGAGTTCTTGGGCTATCTGCAAGCAAAGTCTTGAGTATAGAGGGATTGTTTTTAACATAGTTTGGGTTAAAACATGATTGCCTGTCTCTGTCATAGTAATACAGAGACCGCTGTGAATAACACTTAAAGATAAGGTCCTATAGTCAACAGGATGATCCTCAGAAGCAAAATGCTTCTCTCCATCAAAGAGCCATGCTCTACATACCAGGCAAAGCCTGTAGGACTGGACAGTGTACACGACTATCTACAGTTAGTCTGTGTTAGAAAAAATAAACCCGTGAAGCAGAATCCATGATTTCTGCTTCATGAAGAGCTTGCTGCTGCTCCCATCTCCGGGGATGCCAACGATAACTACAGATGTTGCCAATAATGAGTCTGAGAATATAAACCTCTATTCATTCCAAATGATGGTGATGTCTCCTTTTACAGAACGTTTGGTGTCAAATTAGACAGAAAAGAGGTTATGGGCTAGGAAAATCTTAGCATGAATATTTTAGCAGTTCATTAAATTTAAATCTCAAGGCCAATCAATGTGATTGTATAAATTGGCAGATGGTGTTCATCTTTAACTCGGTAACAGGAATAACTTTCTGTTAAGACTGGAGACACTGATCATTTGGTGGAGAAGGTGAGAGGGAGCTGGCTCTGTGGCCTTGTATGATGTATCTTTCATGTGGGTGTTGCAACTCTTTTCTTTGCCTCTGTGGCTCTTTTCCTGTATATTATGAACAGGGATTAATATTCTATAAGTGCATATTTTTCAGCAATTGAAGGAAAATGATGATGAACTACAAGATAAAGGACTAAACTTGACCCTATATGGCTGTTTTAATTGACAAAATATACATGAAATCAAATGTTAATTATCTGAATTTAGTGAGGTAGTTATTTTCTAAAGAAAAATGTTAGTACATTGCTAACTTAGGACTTAAAATGATCATTTTTATGTGTAGTAATATCATTATGGGCAATGATACCCTAGTATTTGATTTTCATGTAAAATATAGGGCATACAGCACATTATCTTGATTTATATCCTTTGGCCAGTGTTTTACATTTATCTTCTTGTCTAGTATTAAGAAAATTCCTCTTCCAACAGCCCAGAGGATACCTGGTCTGGTCAGCAGGGTCTGTGATACTGAGGGGGACATAGTCCTTCCTTCCTGTGCTGTTGGAGGTGTCTCCCTCCCCTTGTGCCATTTATTTGCTTCTAGTGTATATTTTCCAGAAGATTCAGTATAAGATTTTCCAGGATTACTCCACATTGTCTGTGAACTGCTTACATTTAAAAGTGTGTGTGCGTGATGACAGAGGTAAATCAGTTATGAAATATTGGTCCTTCAAAAATGTGCAAGTGTCTCTCAAGAACGGGTCAGTTATTCAGAGGGGATTAAAACATTTTAGATGTCTACCTCACATCTTATAACAAGAACTTAAGATCTCAATAGATATTAAATTCAAAATTAATATGCAAAAATTAACATTTTTTAAAATCATGTAATTTTTTTAAATTGGCTCCTTAAAATAGATTTTGCAAATCAGCAATACAATTAATCATGGAATGCTTAATGGATTTAAGTATTTCCATATTAATCAGTATCAAAATTACAATCAAATTTAAAGTAAGATATAAACAACATTTGGTAATAAGCTGACATACTGGAATATACATGTATGTAAGGATGGTTAATATTCTTAATCTGCAAAGATATCATAATAATATAATGAATAAATTCAAGAGTAAAAAAATTGAAAAACAATATAATTTTAACATGTAAAATGATAAGCAGTACTAGTAATTGCAGAAATACAAGTGTAAGCAATGCTCTTTTAAACCAAATTAGAAAACATTTTAACACAAAATAAAATCCAGAATTTATCCTATAAACTTTTCATTCTATTTCTTGCTAGTAGATGTGTATATTGATCCAAATTTTCTGGAAACAATTTGACAATAAGATTACCAGCCTTAAAATCATCTTGCTCTTTGACCCACTCTAGGAATTTATCCAGAGAATGTAATTAAATGTTATCCCAAATAATTATGTTTAAGGATGTTTCTCACACTGTAATTTGCGAGGAATGGGAGAGATTAAAGCATTTAAATGTTCAAGAATAAAAGATGAAACTAAAAATAGAAATGCCCTCAAACAAAGCAGTTGAAAAATAACAACCCCCTCAGTATGGTTATGCAAGAAGGTGGTTGCAAAAAGAATATGTGAAGTCTGATACCAATTGTGTACAAATCTTCAGCTCTCTTTCACTTAGAAAATGCTTACAATTTAAGAATTTGTACAGTGTTTAAATTTAACTCATAAGTATTACCATATTATCATTCCCATTTTAAAATGTTGCATAGCTAGTAAATGACTGAGCTAAGCTTTAAAATAAGGTGATTCTGTTTTCTGAAGGTTCTTTTCTACTTTACTACGCTGTCAAGACAAGAGCAACTCAGGACTTTACCTCTTTGGTCTGGTCACCATAGTAAGTGGCATTTCACTTAGCCCACCCCCCAGTACAGATTATTCACTTATACACCAGAAGCTGTGGCTAAGCACTTTGCATGCATCATGTCAAGTAATTCTCATAACTCAATGAGAGGAAGTAGTAGTAGTCTCATTTTACCAATGAAGAAAGTAAGGTTAGAGAGGTAAGTTTCTAGCCCCGTTTCTGAGCTGGGCAGAAACAAAGCTGGATTGTAGCATGTCTCTTTGACTCCAGAGTCCCATGCTTCTCTGACTTCGGTTCAATAGTTAATGTAAGAATTACACTCACATATATTAGTCACACCTGTCTAAAGCCCTAAACCATTGCTCTGAAGCAGACAGCTCAGCATTTTAATAATTGTGTGGCTAACTTATGAAACCCTAGGAGTGGATTGACCTGTTTTCAATTACTCTTGTATCAACAAACTAATAAAAATAGACAGGGAGTCTGTTACAAACTTAATACTAAACCTCAGAAAAATAGTGAAAAGGGAAAAGGTTTACATTCCTTGGAATTTCATAATAATCAGTATGCTAAATATTTCCAAATGCCTCTTCTACACAGTATGGAACTCCTCTTGTCAATCAGGAAGAAAACACAAAACACCCACCTCTTCCGCAAAAGCCCCACCCTACGGCTGCCAACAGCTCTGTGTAGAGCAGAATACCAGGTATCAAGGAATGGAGACATTTTAATTATTAGAGCAGATACAGATGAAGGAAGGATGTGTTGGGACAGACCTTTTAGTTCCCTTAAAAACTATAGAGGAAATAATGTGCTTCTCTGCTTAGGAAGTCTTAGTCTTATTTCATAAGAGATACAGAAAACAAAGAAGATGCCATACATGTTTTCTCTCTCCTGAAACTAGTATCTTGCTAATTAGACACACAGCAGGCTCCCCCAGTCACCAGCTTATGGGTTTTCCCCATGAGTGCTTAAGAGCTCATTTTGGGAGATCTATCTCCTAAGCCTCCCTGGAGGACCTTAAACTTTAAAATGAGAGCTGCAGAAACTTGTCTGCAGAAATTTTAAACATGTTTATGGAATGTGAAAGTAAATTCAATAAATGAGTATGTGAGCATGTCAATTAAATTGTACAGATAATTGTTCTACTTGATATTTATACATTTGATCAATATAGGCTCACATTAAATTAATGTTGTAACTACTTAGACATGAAGACAGTTAGAGAAGTCAGGTCAAAACTAATGTCATTTGAAGATACTGAAAATCAAAGCTACCTCATTCATCTCCCATCTCCAGGTTATCAGACCCTCCGGGTTGTGTGTATATCAGAAGGATCACAGGATTGAGAGTTGGAACATTAATGATAATGATGATATTAAATAGATACATCAGGTAACATTGATTAAGGTCTTTTCAGGGATGTTGTTGGGGACCTATATTCTTTTAGCCTCACAGTAACTCTAAAAAGCTATGGTGTATTTTTACCCACATTTTATACATGAGGGAATGGAGCTTATAATGGCAAAGTGGCTTTCTTGCCATCATAGGGACGGGCAAGCAGTAGCAGGAATTATACAGAAGCCACTGCAGTGTTAAGCTCTATGCTGTGCTGTATACATGTTCCGGCACCATAACACCCCTGTTTTATTACAAAATCAGAAGCATGTAATTCTCTAACATAACAATATCACACTCAAGCACACCATATGACATTTTAGGTGAAAGGTTCAAATTAAAACTATACATTATTACACCCATATTATTACCCTACCCACCACACTCAAGCAGTCCTTACCTCTGCCAGATGCTGTATAATGGAGGTAGGTATGGACAAAGGGCTATATAGAAGCTACAAGACAAGTATATCAGGTAGGTAGAGAACATGTTTGCATTACTGGGGTGTGATCAAGTACATTAGGGATTATGCATATTGTGCTTTTCTTGATATTTTATGCTTAAGATAAAATATAGTAGAATTGAGAGTCCTGTGCTCAGATCTTGATAAACTATAAAATACCCCTTCCCTGCTGCTTGTAGCTTTTCCCCTGCCCATGTCCATTTACTCCATTCACATGGGCATGCAGACCTCTTAATGTCACTAAATAAGTTCATCAAAATATTAATATTTTGAGCAGCTACCACTAATCTCAAAGGAAAAGAATGCCAACAAAAATAAAACATTCTTGTCATTATTAAATAACCACTTATGCTTGTGGAACTTTTTAAAGAAATATTGTTGCTGAGGATTTTGCAAGATACAAATTGAGATTGCAAATGAGGGTGTCCATCACAGAAACCTATATGGTTTTATTAATCCCCTGATGCCACAGGCAATTTAAACCCAGGGGTTATAGTAATCCACCATGTGTTATTTAAGAGTTTCAGACTATTGCATGAAGTTAAAATTTCCTACCCCGTGAGCCCACTGGAAAGTCCTGGTTTAAGCCTGCTGACTAACTCAAGGCCGTATCCATCAAGTGGTTGCTTCTTAGCTCTGTGTCTGCTCAGTGCCAGATACAAGTTGTCCTGTGGAAGCTTTCTTAACAGAAATAAATGTAATTCTCTGTTGTATCTCATCAAGTGAATGTTAACCATGAGGAGGAGGGTGGCAAGAACAGTCAACTCCAGTTATGTATTTATTTTTACATAACAGTTACTTTCATCACTTTCCAATTACAGTCACTTCATTATATTCAACCCAGTGCCAATATAATGCAATCTCAAGTTTAACAGATGCAGGGTTTTTCAGAAATTAGAAAGGTTTGTATTTGTTGTACTTTTCTCTGATGAGCAAGAAAATGAGTTGATTTCCATGAAAAGCTGAACAAATCCATATGAATTCTTAGTGAACCTGACTCAGCTATCATAAAACATTACCTGGCTCACCAATGAAAAAGTCTCGTTACCCAGACCACTGCCGTTCAGACGGAAAGATACCTCCTCCTTTGTATGTTAATCTGCGCAGCTCATTCAAATAACTTAAGAAAGTGAACTACATGATTAAAAATTGACAGTAAAATTATCCAAATGTCATATGACTAAATGTCACTTAGGTGAATCATACATAGACACATTAACCAATGAGATAGGAAGGCAGCCTCCTGCCGCACCCTATTCCTAACTCCCTTAAAATAAAGTAAAAAAAAAAAGAAAAAGAAAAAGACAATACAGGTATTCTTCTTACGAGATGAGCTGTCTGTTTTTTAAAGTCATTATTCAGATGAAGGCATTTAAAGAGTTGTCTAAAAACCCTCCAGTCAGATGCTTTGTGCAGCATTCAATATGTAACACTCCAGCTAATGGAAAAGCAGACGTGGAGGAGAGAACTTTGTGCTGTCGGGCTGAACGGTGCTTTAAAGGAGATTGTCATTTGAGACTCTGGTGTCAGCAATGAAGGATTCCAAATGCAGCTGAACCCGGAATTCTGACTGTGGTATGTGTAATAGTACATCAATCTATATTACTTTCCTGTTTTCTTAAAAATTGGTGGAGAAGCCAATTAAGAATAATTGATATTGATTTCAGAATAGGGGATGAGTATGTCTGTTATTTCAAAATATTAGAAATTTATGTTTAAAAGTATGAAATATAGGATCTCTATGATAATATTTTATCAGTTTGTCTTGCATGTAAAACAAATGCCACCTATCAAATTTTGACTATTTTTAAATTCATTTGAATGTTAGTTTGATTAAAATAGTCATTCACAAAGTCTGCTCTAAAATTAGCTCTTGATTCAAAAATGTATAAGATAAAATTACTTGTTAAAGTACTTATTTTGAAATGTTCTTAAAAATTATTTTATTCAAGTAAATAATTATTTATTTAGTAAATTATTTCGAAGTAGAAAATCTAAGAAAAAAATCTGAACTTGAAGCATATCTCGCATCGATAAGTGTTAAAATAAACAAGTAACACAACTGTGAAATTAACTGTGATTTAAGCTAGGGAACAAAACAAGAGGTATTCACCTTGCTGTCTTCACTTTTTCATAGTTTTAAAGGTGATAAGAAAATTAATTTTGTCCCATTCTGAGGGCTTTATTTTAATTTCTTTGTTTAAAAGTGTTAATTACTTTTCTTTGGAAGTGAGAGGTTATTTTCTACATATGCATGTAAAGTTAGATCACTTAAAGTGAATAATCACTGATATAGAAATGTGTTTTCTTTAAGAAAAAAATAAGTGTTTAAAGGTTCCTTATATAGTATTTAAATATAAAAATCAGACAGTTAGAAGAGGTATACCTAAATTTATTCTCTGTAAATTACTTCTACTAAGAGGATATGAAAAGCTCATATATATTTTTTAAATGTTGATTTCATGGAGAAACAGTAAAAAAAAACACAGTTTATGCTCCATCACAGACTATTCTGTTTCGAAAGGCTTGGCTTTGGTTTTCATTAGGTGAACCAGAAAAACTTGTACTTTTGAATAAATAAAATTGGATGAAGTGAGAATAAGTTTAGAACAATGCTTGTCACATTACAGAAATTCAATCAGTATTTTTCTCTTTTCTTTAGTTCTTGTTTAACTTTTTAAAAGAATTCTAATTCTTCCCATGGATATGTGTCTTAGTAGATGGTATCAGAGTCCCCCTTGATGCAGTTATGCAGGTCATGTAACTCGGGTGTTTTAGATCCAGTCTAAAGTCTTACCTTCAACAATTAGTTTTCCGTCTTGTTTGTGACCCCACTGATAGTGTTGCCCAGCAAAGTAGGTCTCTTTTACACAGTACTCGAAACGTGGAAAATGAATGATCCTCCTTAAATAAAATAACTAATGCCACTGTAGGAAAATTTCCTTCAAAAGCAAATTGTCTGATAAATCATCCAGATCAATTCATTGTTTGAACCATCTTGAGAGAAGTAGAAACACAACTTTTTCATCGTTTTATGTGATTTTAACTGAATTCAACCATTAGTATGAAAGTAGCTTTACATTTAAAGACTCTTCAGGAAGAATACGTGCTGTGATTATGCTTAATATTTATAAGAGATATGGATGTTTTACAACCTTAGAAGCAAACTAACAGGCAGAACCATCACTAACTGTTAGATTAAATATTTCAAAAATTATTTTTTAACATTTTAATCAATAAAATGATAGATTCAGTGATATTTAAAGTTCAAATTTCGCATTCTAAGAAATTTTGGCTGTGGCAACTTTTAGACAAAGTATGTATGGTTCTGTTTCAAAACAGACACTTCACAACAGTGGTTGTGGAACTGGAAATATCAGAATCACCTGCAGGGCTCCCTGAAGAGAGAGGACAGGCTCGACCTCCAGGGCTTCCAGTAATAGTGATTCCAACGGAGGCCTTAGAATGTGCATCTAAAAAAGTCATTGAATTATTGGGATGACACTGGTTAATAGAATTATATACATTTTAGGTGTACAATTATATGATATATCATCTCTAGATAGTCTTGTGTGTTCACCTCCCCAGGTCAAGTCTCTTCATCACCATGTATCCCCCCTTTACCCTCTTCTCCCTGCCCCACCCCCTTCTCTCTGGTAATTGCCATACTGTTGTCTGTGTCTGTGCAGTGTTTTGTTCTTTTTCTTAAGCCCCTCATCCTTTTCACCCAGCCCCCCAACCCTTCTCCTCTCTGGCAGCTGTCAGTCTGTTCTCTGTATCTATGAGTCTGCTTCCATCTTGTCTGTTAGTTTATTTTGTTCATTAGATTCCACATATCAGTGAAATCATATGGTACTTGCCTTTCTCTGACTAGCCTGTTTCATTTAGCATAATGTTTTTCATGCCCTTTCATGCTGTTGCAAAAAGTAAGATTTCCATTTTTTGTTTAGGGCCAGGTAGTACTCCCTTGTGTAAATATACGACAAACACTGCTTTCACGGTACATTTACACAAGGGAATTTGCATTTCTAACAAGTTCTCAGTTGACATTGATGGCTGATGCTGCTGGTGCTGATACCATGTTTGAGAATCACTACCTGAAAATTCTCCTCATTATCTCCAGTGTACTCTGCATTTTGAGAGACTACCGTGTGCCAAAATCTATATCCAGTCTCAGTATTTGTCAATGAATAAAACAGGCAACATCTCTACCCTTGCAAAGCTTGTAGTCCAGTGGAAGAGTCACAAAATAAGTGAACCAACACATAAATACCCGTCTACCAGTTGTCTTTAAGTGGGTCATTAAGCACTAGAAGAGGAACTACTCGGGGTGAGCAGGAAAGCAGCCTCTCAGAGGTGTTAGCAGCCAGAACTGAAAGATGAGAAGTCAGCCAAGGGGAGAGTGGGGGAAAGAGGCATTCCAGCTATAGAGTTTGCCCTGCAAGGGCCCTCGTGTGGGGAAGAACGTGGTATATTTGAGAAACTCATGCGTGGCCTGTGAGGCAGGAACTCAGAGCCTGACCACTGGGATGGCCAAAATGAAAGTGGGGAGAGAGGTAAGCAGGCACAATGCTGCAGGGGGGCTGTGGTGGGAGTTTGCATTTCATTCTAAGTTCAAAGGGTTTTGAACAGATGTTTGTTTTTATAAGATCACTGTGTACATGAGGGTGGGGTATCAGTGGTAGGAGTTGGGGTGACTTTATAGCAGTTCAGCTGAAAAATGACAGTGGCTTAGCCAGGAGTGGTTGCAGGTGAGGTGGATACATCAGTCTCTGACATTAAAATGTGGAAACCGTTTGGCTCTCTAACCACAGAGGTAGCAGTTATTGAAAAGTTACAATAGGGTTGATTATAATAATATGGGAACATGTCAAGAAAGTGAAAAAATAAAGCAGGTAGAAAGCAAAATTATAATTGTGTGTGTGTGTGTGAGAGAGAGAGAGAAACCAATTATAGTGCTGATATTATAGGTGATTTTTTAAAAGATTTTTATTTATTTATTTTTAGAGAGAGAAGGGAGGGAGATAAAGAGAGAGAGAGGGAGAGAGAAACATCAATGTGCGGTTGCTGGGGGTCATGGCCTGCAACCCAGGCATGTACCCTGACTGGGAATCAAACCTGCGACACTTTGGTCCGCAGCCCACACTCAATCCACTGAGTTATGCCAGCCAGGGCTATAGATGATTTTTATTCCCTTTTGTATGCAATAAGTAACATGTTCATTATTATAAAATTCCTAAATTGAAATACTTCATTGAAAGGAAAAGCTGTGGCTTTGAGAAGACCATGGCAATCTGAATGGGCCATGTGCTTGTGTGTGAATCGTGTGCGTGTGTACACTCACATGTGCATCCAGGCACCGTACAAAGTATTGTTGGTACAAAATGAATAAAATATAGTTCCTGTCCTCAAAAAAGTGTGCAGTTTATTGGGGAGGATAAGAAATAAGGACATAAGAGCACTGGGTGTCAAATGTTAAAAATTATCTTGATGTTATTTGAAAGCCTTTCCAGGTACTAATTGCTCCTATCACTACCAACCCTGACAGATCTGGAATGCACTCTCCCTGTTCTATGCCCTGTGCCTTTACATCTAGTGCTTCCTCTGCTTAGGAATGCTCACACTCCCCCTTCTCTATTAATTTTTCAAAAATTAAATCATATATCACTTTTCAAAGACTATTTCAGAGAGGTCTGAGGATCACAATGAAACTGCGAAGGAGGTACAGAGATTTTCCACGTACGTCCTGCCCCCACACACGCACAGCGTCCCCCATGATCAGCGTCAACTTACAAGAATGGTAACGTTTTTACAGAGGATGAACCTAACCCTAAAATCCATCGTTTATCTTAGGGGTCACTCTTAGTGTTAGACCTTCTATGGGTTCGAACAAATGTGTAATGACATATGCACGTCACAGTACTGTGCATAGACTTTCACTGCCCTAAAAATCTTTAGTTATCTGCCTGTTTATCATTTGACCCCACCCCATACCCTTTCAGCAACCACCGATATTGTTATTAGTGTTCTTACACTTTCTTTTCTTTGGCTTTTTCCTGAGTGCCATGTAGTTGGAATCATACAGTATATGGGCTTTCGGATTGGTTTCTTTCACTTAGTAATATGTGTTTAAGGTTCTTCATGAGTTACACAGCTTAGTAACTCATTTGTTTATGGTGCTGAATAGTAATCCACTGTCTGGATGGACCAGCGTATACCCACTCGCATACTGAAGGGCATCTTGGTTGCTTCACAGTGTAGGCAGTTATGGATAAAGCTGCTGTAAACGTCCATGTGCCGGTGGTCGTGTGGGTATAGCTTTTTGACTCCTTTGGGGAAATACCAAGGATTACCATTGCTAGACCATATGTTAAGAAAATGTTCAGTTTTAAAGAAACACCTAAAATTGTCTTATGAAATGGCTGTACCGTTACTTTATTTCCGCCAGCAATGTTTGAGAATTTCTGTTGCTCCTCATCCTCACCAGGATTTGGTGGTGTTAAGGTTCCAGATTTGGGCCATTCTAATAAATGTGTAGTGGTAGCCCATTGTTATTTTAGTTTATATTAAATTAAATATATGATGATGACATATGATGTGGAGCATCTTTTTATGTTTATTTGCCATATGTATGTCTTCTTTGGTGAAGTGTCTGTTAAGGCCTTTGAAACAATTTGTAGTCAAGCTGTTTGGGTTTTGGGGTTGGTTTTTTTTTTGAGTTTTAAGAGTTCTTTATGAATGTTAAATAACAGTCCTTTAGCAGATGTGTATTTTTCAGATACTTTTCCCAGTTTGTGGTTTGTATCTAGTTCTCTTGATACTGTCTTTCATAGAGTAGGATTTTAATGAAGTTCAACTTCTGAGTTATTTCTTTCATGGATCCTGTCTTTGGTATTGTATCTTGAAAGGTATCACTATACCCAACGTCATCTAGGTTTTCTCCTATGTGATTTTCTAGGAGAGTATAGTTTTGTACTTTACATTTAGGCATATGATTCATGTTGTATTAATTTTTGTGAAAGGTAAAGTCTGTATCTAGATTCATTTTTTTTTTTGCATTTGGATGTCTAGTTCTATCGCCACTTGTTGAAGAGAATATATCACTTCTCTCTGTGGGCAGTCAGTACATCTTTGCTCTCAAAGCTCCTGCACTCACCCCTCCTCTGGCACAAATCACACTAAGTTGTAATTACTTGTCCTCCTATCTTGCTCCCTGACTAAATTGCTCTCTTTTAAAGGATAAAGACCATTGGGTTATTTTTCTTTGTAATTACATTAGTGCCTTGCACAAAGCCTGACTCATCACAGGAGCTCACAGTGAACTCGTGAAGTAAGTACACGTGAAAGAGGATATTAGTAAAATATTACAACTTTAGGTAGAGTACAGTTATGAGTGTGGCTTTCAAGAGTTAAGGGAAGTAAGCTCATGTTTAAAAAGGAATAAAAATTTTTGAGTCATTTTACTTCTAGGAATTTGTATTAATAAAATAATCAGAGGTGTATGAACAAGGATATTCATTGCATTAATATGAATCGTAGCAAAGAATATAGGAAAACTGGCCTGAATACCCTTCAGGAGAAGGTAAATAAATAATGATATAATTATAGAAAGAATGGTGTTCAGCTATTTCAAAGTGCAGTGGGACACAGCCAACCTGCTCCATTAATCCTCTAGTGGGCCGGTGGCACAACAATAAATAAAACATGGGAATATAAAATTGTGGCATTTCCCACCCTTGGTCCTGGAACACCCTGACCCAGCAGATCAGCTCCAGTCGAGCTGCTGAGACCCATCAAACCTCGCAGACACTCCTCCCTAAAAAGCAAGTAAGAGTTTTAGGAACCCCAATGTTAATGTGTCTTTGATCTCGTGTGTATTCCTTGCACTTAAACAAGATGAAAGTAACTCAGCACTGTCATGGAACAGCCATTGTTTTGTGCCTAACTCAAACAAAATTTGATAAAACTTTGTTGTATTAGACATGTATAATGGACTTTTCCTGTTGTTTTACCCAAACGTCACTTTCTTTGGGGTTCAGGTGGAGCTGACCATCTTTCCCTACTCTAAAATAGCCAAAAGAGTTCTCCACCTATAATGACAAATACAGTTTTGGACAAGGTCCCCAAGCTGAATTCCATCCAAGCTGGGATGCTCTCTCAGAACTGTGAGGAAAGATGCCACCTCTACAAATACAGGAAGGGAGAGTTATTTTTAGAAGGAAGTAATGAGGCAAACAGAAGAAGAAACAAAAACAGAACTCAGAGATAAAATAGAGATATAAGAGTAGAAGTAGTGAGAATCTGACAACTACATTTTAATAATCTCCAAAACCTACTGTTCTGGAAGCTGTCTAACTCTATTTCTGGACTGTCTACAGGTAGAGAGCTGAATAATTTTTACTGTATAAGCAGAAAAAGTCTTTGGGGATTGAGAGGAAGTTAAAATTGTGTGGCTTGCATAGGATTTCCATCATTTAGAACTGAAAGAGTCCTGATTAATACAGGTATTTGTAGTGTGTTGCTGCATATTATGTGTACTACATGTACATAGACACATGCATTTACATCTACATTTGGGTGAGAGAAGAGAATGAGAGAAAGAAAACTCTGAACTTGTAATAGCAATTACCTCCAAGCTGTTATCTCTAGAAATGCTGTCTCTTTATTTTGTATTGATCATGCATTATTGGGAAAACAAAAGCAGGGTTGGGAAAAATGGGAGAGTTGAAAAATGCCATCATTAAGGGCAGAGGAAGGGTTGGGACGGTTAGAAGGACAGAATAAGCGGAAGTACAGAGTCAGGACTAGATCAGCAGCATCTGCACTAGATGTATACGCAGCAGCCAAGGTATTTAGAAGTAAATCGAATACAGATAGTTTTATGTGTATCTAAGAAAACTTCCTACTGGGATATTATCTGTATATAAGAAAAGTTAATATATGCATATGAAGTTCCATGTGTATTTTTCCTTGCATTATCTAAAAATATATTTAATTTGTTTTTAAATGACACACATGCATTAATAAAATATATTACTTAGGAAGTTTATTTATTAAAAAATCACATGGAGGATTAAGTGGTGAGTAGATGTTTTTAAGATTCTTAAATATAGGCCTCTGGACAATTTGTGTGTGTTGTGTGTGTATGTGTGTGTGTGTGTGTGTGCACGTGCATGTGTGAGTGCATTGGCAAACAATATTTTCAAAAATTGTAAATGCTTGCCAGAGTGCTCAAAATGTTTATGAGTTTATAAATGTAATTTTTCATCTTAGTCCTTCCTAGGTAAGCTGTTCTTCCTTTGGTAACAAGAATGTATTCAGGATTCTGCCTTCCAAAGATTTCTCACCCTGACATGAGATCTTGGAGTTTTACCAGAGGCTACTGGCATGTTTTGACACTTAATTAAAATGTTTTTCATTGATGAACATAAAATAACCATTTGTAAAATGGGAAGAGATCCTGGGCAGGGACAAGATTAGACAAACTACTGTTCTTGACAAACGTGGGCCTCGGAATCTGTCATCTATATTCGATACAGTCTTAAAACAGGCAGACAAGAGGGGGGTTTTAGTGGAAAAACATCATTATCTAAACATATGTTGAACAGTATTATTAAGAGTCATCTGTGATGCCGTGTGTTCCCAGGTCACCACTACTTAATGTGGTTGCCATGGCCCTGCATACCCCAACGCAATTTGCTAGGACTCTTCGGTGACTTAAAATCATTCTATTCAAACTGGACTATAGAAGACTTCACTTTAGTACTCATTTTATTTTTTGATTACTGTTCACTCTCTATCTGCAATCACTTGCACCAGTATCTGGGGCAGTAGGCACAAAAAAAAGAGATCTGGTGAATATAGATGCTTCTCTGTTTCCTCAGCGTGTAGATCTCAGTAGCCTCTACAGTAGGTATGTGTGTGTACCACTGAGTTATAATAATCCAGTTTTCATGAGCTGTGATTTGTTTGCATTTTTGTTTATTGACATATTTTTTATTTTCAATATAGGGGGACACTTAGTCAGGACTTTTCTAGGCAGCTCAGGGCAGTATCGGCTAAAAAATAAGCAGCGATTTAATGCTCTTCCGAATCCTTCACAGAATTACGACCTTGTGTTCTGCTTTTAAACAGGGATGCATTACAAATGATTTGCATCAGTAAATCAGCAGAGCCAATTTTTCTGCCTTTCAAAGCTAATATCCGGACCACACCTACATTTTGTTTTTAGTTCTACTTCTTTAAGTGATGAATTACCTATGACTGTTTTGCCAGCTTTAAAATAGGATAACCATTAAATAAAGATGCAGCTTTTACTTGCTAAGAATGACACCAGCTAGTCCAGCTGTGGCCCTGAAATCACTGATGTCTCTCTTTAAAGTGCCTGCATCTTCTGTGCTGCCTGCTGTCCTCCTCCACTGCGCACAGCCCTCAGGGACTGTGGCTCACTGGCTGACCACCAGATGCCCAAGGCCCTGCCATCTGGCCTCCTCAGGGCATTTCCTCTTCTCTTTCCAACATCAGAAGTCCTGCCACCTTGTCTCAAGTCTTACACCAGGCCAGGGACAATAAACCCAAATTAGGTTTAATATGAGGTAAGGTTTAATGGCTTGTCATAGCCACATGTTTGACAAAGCTTTAAAAGTATTTTTTAAGCTATACAGTAACAATTGAAAAAATGTTAATAAACATAACCATATTTTAATGTGTGTTAGAAGAAATAACCACACTTAACAGATTCTATTTAGGTTAACATTATTTTTGCAAAGGCTAGTTTTTAAAGGAAAAATGCAATAAAAATAAAAGACATGGTCTATGGCTGTGGCAGTATACAAATATATGTATAAACAATTTGAGAAACAGTACCACATTGTACCTTGTCTAGTCACTTCCCAGATGACAGCTGTCATTTATCTAGCACTTAAGAAGTCTGGCACTTATGCCAGCTATTTTAAACACACCAGCCACCATCTTCACAATTTTTGAGGGGAAGTAAATAGGCCTATTATTACCATTTTATAAATAAAGATGTTGAAATATTAAGTATTGTAACACGAGATAAGAAGTAAGAGTAGATTGTTAACTCTGGTGCCTAACTACATGCCATGTTGTCTCCACAAAAATTGAAGAAATTTAAATGCTTCTACTTAGCTCAGTTTCTAACATGAGGCTTTCTGTGCTGGTTGTTCATAGTTTCCAAAAGGAAAGATGGGCATGGAAATATCTGTGACCTTCACTAATGCCCCTTTTTCGTATAAATTCAAATGGCTACACTGTTAGTTTAGCTGTGGGGCTTCCACAGTGTCCAGAGGGTTTGCAGTAAGAGGTGCAACCCCTTTTTGCAAAGACTTGCCAGGGGGAGCTTCGTTCCAGAGGCAGGTGTTCTCAGAACTGGGAGGATTCTGCAACTGTCTGACCCGGAAGTTCCTAGTCTGGTGTCCAGGAACTCTGCAGAGCTCTCACGTGACCTCCTGGGGGTCCGTGAACTCCCTGAAATGGTAAGCGTGGTTATATTGATATGTGTGTATGTCTTTTTTTCTTGGAATATTGCTTATTACCAAAACAGGATTAAAAGCCACTGGTTCTGTCCTGACCTGCTCTTCTGCAGTTTAAGAAATTAAACAATCACCACTGGAGAAGCTCATACAATACAAATAGCCAGGGCCATAATCTTGAATGACACCCGTGGGGATCTCATTGAGTTTGTTTTTCTCTCTATATATTTATGAAGCATCTAACTTTTTTTAAAAAAAGATTTTATTTATTTATTTTTAGAGGGGGAAGGGAGGGAGAAAGAGAGAGAGAAAGAAACATCAATGTGTGGTTGCTGGGGGTCATGGCCTGCAACCCAGGCATGTACCCTGACTGGGAATCGAACCTTCGAGACTTTGGTTTGCAGCCCGCGCTCAAGACACTGAGCTATGCCAGCCAGGGCCAAGCATCTACCTTTTAACAAGAGTAATTCTGGAACTGGAAAAACTAAACTGGCCAGACATTAATATTTCACTGTATATGCAATGCCAATTTTCCAAAGTTTCCAACATGACCTGTTATATTTTTACGATGTGCAGATTGTTTGTAGCCAATGTGATAAGGGCCTCTGCTTTATGATTTTAGCAAAAATAGTTGTTGGATAATCATTCTTCCTCTTGTTTGATCTCAAGCATTTCTTGTCTTATTGACAGAGTTTTTAGGGACAAGGAAGAGAAACATAGGACTGCTGGTTCATGAACATTTTCTACAACTGTAAAGGAACACGGTCTAGGGCTCATCTTTTCTGCAGGAGCCAATCCATTTCTCATCAGATCAAACCCATCTTGATGTGAGAGGGTTATGGGAGACTTTATTCTCAGTTTTCATGGAGTATGTGATTAATGATAAACACCTAAGAGTTTAAAATAGTTTTCCCTGAATCACATGTGAATTACACAAATTTCCATGTATGGTCAAGGACATAAATGGTGATACCGAGAAGCTATCCAGCCAGTACCAGAAACATTGACACTGTAATCTGAGGGTCTGCCAATTCAAGTTAAATATTCAAATGAAAAAGTAGCCTTTGGCCAGAGTAATATTCTGGGTAATTCCTGTGCTTCAGAGATATTTTTCTCTGTTCTATATTTTTGACTTGACATTTTTATTTGTATTTGTAGAAGCGCAGATGAAGTCAACCTACCCTGGTAGAATTTGAGCTTTCTGTGTTGAACTTCCTCTTCTTTATAGGCATTTACCTGCTGTTCATGTTATTGAAGCTAGGGCCAAAGTACTTGACTACTCTTCAAGTATTCTTACTACTGAGTTACCCTAAAAATATCTTGGGCAAACTGGGCTGTTTGGCTCACTCTTGGCACCCCGTCCCCAGGAAAGTGCTAATGGAAAGTCCACATTTACAGGATGTGTTCATGTCCTTGTAGGTGAAAGCCACCTAAGTGCTGAGGTATGCAGCTTGCCTGTCCATTTCCGATTTCTGCCTTGGTCTTCACTATCTTGTGAATTCTTTGATAATTTTTAATATTTTGCTTTGCATAATTTTTTACTGTTCATGGGAAAGATTGACCTGAATAACTAGAAATAGCACTTCGTTTTTAAGGCGTGTAGTCATTGGATTTGTGAGTTTACCAATATTTTAAATTGGTTTCTTAAACACATGTTGGAAATCATTGTGTGCCCCTTTACAATAATCTCTTTTGTTTTGAGAGCTCTGTGTAAGCAAGTATGCCATTCATGTTAATGTTGTAAGTCATTGCACTGATGTCACAAGTAATTGACGTGGCATTCAAGCAGTCTTAATTTTTCAAACTCTGTACAAAGTTCATTGTCTCAAACTCCTTTATAATAAAAATGTCATTTGATTTTGTCCTGCATTTAAAATTTTATCTTCTAGTCTAAAAATTGTTATTTTCAAACTTTCAGCAAATTCTTAAACATATTTTCTTTGTATTTCCAACTGAACACAGTGGAAGTGCAGAATGACTTCAGGCTGGGTTTAAGTAGAGTTTCCGTAAAAAGTTGTTTTACGTGGTTGACGTAGAACTTGACAGAGTTCGCCTCTCTTCATTTGTTCCTAAAGATGCCCCTCAGACCTCACAGAGTCTTTTTTCAATTACACCAGTGATCACATTACACCTGTGATGTAATATGTCCAGGTTAATGTCTCTGATAAGCTTATTTTACCATAGTTCATATTTTTAATGAGGACTTAGGTACAAGTAGAGTTGACTGAAGGTAGTATACTGTTGGGTGGCTATGATTAAAATCAGAGTTTTGACTGTTTAAAGGTCTTTGACTGCAATAACTATAGTGTGTGTGCCACTTAATGTTTCAGTGTTTATCTCATTTAATTCTTAAAATGCTCATGCAAAGTTGTTATTGTCCCCATTATATGGGTGAGGAAACTGAGGCTTAAATTGTAAGTAAGATTTTAACTGCTAAACAAATATACAATCCCAGATTGTTGATTTCAAATGTCAATAGCAATGTTGATCTTTAAATTCTTATTATGAATATTTTAGGCAAATTGAAAACTGTATTATTAGATTATATTAGCTGTAACAAGCTATGCCCAGCACTGAGATTTACTGGGTGTGAATTGCTTGCCATAATTGTTTCAAAATAAATTATCACACATAAAATTGAATACTCTTATAAAATATTCCCTGATCCTTTTCCTTTTTGTCTCAGCAGAATTACCCACTGTTCTGATTTTGATGATTAGTTTTCTTACTAATATTCTTATACACTCACTACATATGGTATATCCTTAAACAATTGGGAGCATCATTTTGCAGGTTTTTAAACTATGAAGAATATCTGGTGTATTTTACATTGCTATTTAAAAAGTTAACTCCTTGACGGATGGCTACGTAAGCAGATACATCATACTCCATTGCATGACTCCAAAACAAACGGCATTGAATGGGTCTCCACAGTTTATTCACTTTCTGGTTGGTGTGGAGTTTGTTTCTAATCCTCTTCTGTTCTAGATAACACAACAGTGTTTTCTCATTTGTTAAATGTCTATTAATACCATCACATTTTTTCTAATACATTATTTGCTTGTTTTATTGATTAAAAGGAGTTATTTATTTATTTTGGGGGGACTAATCATTTGTTAGCTGTATTTATGACAAGTATCTTCTTGCTAAAGCTTCTTTTTAAAGAAGAGGACTTTCTTGTATAAAAGTTTTATTCGAATGTAGTCATATTTATCAGTTTTACCTGCATTACTGGTGGTGGTGTTTTTTTTTCCTAGTTAAGAACAAACACATAAAGAACAAACACATAAACAAAACTACTTTTCTACCAAAGTCATAAAAACATCCTTCTATATTTTATTCTAAAATCTTAAAATTTTTTCTTTTCACATTTATCATTAGTTCTTTTTTTTCTTTTTTTGTGTATTGTGTCTATTTTTTCCATGAAAATATCTGATTTACTTAGCACCACTAACTGGATAGTATGCCCTATTCATGAATAGCACATGGATTTGTAATTCCATCTCAGTTTCACACATGTAGGCCTTTTCCTGGGATCTCTCTTCTGTTTCTCATATTGTCTATTTCCCAATGAATACCTTGCTGCATCAATTATAGTACATATTGATGTTTTAAAGGATAAGCCCACTTATGTAGTTCTTTCAGAATTTTTCCTATGAAAAACCTTTTATCTTTTACGTAAATATTAGAATTAGCTTGTTAAGTTATATATATACACATAAAACTCTGTTGAGATTTTACTTTAAATTATATCAACTTTATAGGATGAATGTGATATTTATAATAATGAGTATTCCTGTGATGAACAGATGCTTTTACATGGGTTGTAGGCAAATTTATCCATGTTTTTCTTTTTTTGATCTGTTTAAGAACTATTCACCTACGATCAGGGGTAGGGAGGGGATAATGGCATAAGGAAGGGGAAGGGTCAAGAGAAGGAACATGTATAAAGGACCCATGGACAAAGACGGGGTCGGGGGGAGGATTGAAAGTGGAAAGTGGGAGTTCGGTAAGGCAGGGGAGAGTAATGGGGGGAAAATAAAGGCAACTGTAATTTAACGACAATAAAGAGAATTTAAAAATAATAAAAAAGAACTATTCACCAATTCTGAGTTATGTTAGCTTCTACAAGCAGTATTTTGTGCATTTCATAAATTAATAATTTATCTAATTGATTTTTAGAGCTTTACTGAGATAAAATCCACATACCATACAATTCATCACCCATTTAAAGTATACAATTAAATATGTTTTCAGTTTGCACAAAGTTATGCCGCCATTAACACAATATGATTTTAAAGCATTTTGTCTCCCCTAAATGAAATCCTGTACCTATTAGCAATTTCTTTTACCTCCAGTTAATTTCTATTCCACCCACCCCTCCTCCAGCCCTGAAATGTAATTAAATCTATATTCTTTCTCTATATATTTGCATATTATTGAATTTAATAATAAATGAATTGTATAAGATCTTTAGTAACTAGATTCTCTCATTTAGTATATTTTCAAGGTTCCTTAATAGTGTAGTATGTGTGAATATTTAATTACTTTTTAGCTGTCCATCACCTTAACCACTCGGCCACCTCATCCCTAATTACTTTTTAATGTCAACCAATGTTCTATTGTATGGGTATACTACATTTTATTTATGTGTTCATAGGATAGACATTGTATTGATCCTTTTCTTAACTATTATGAATAATGCTGTTATGAATGTTCATGTATGTTTTTTCGTGCATACGTGTTCTCATTTTTCCTGGGTGTATACATTGGAAATTCTTATGTGACCATCTGCTGACATCATTTTCAAATTTTATGGTTGGCAATACATACTGTCAGTTATTTTCTTTACCTAAGTGTTACATTGGTGATATGGTAACTCTATAACTCTATGTTTAACATTATGAGTCATCGCCAAACTGTTTACAAAGCTTCTGCACCATTTTACGGCTCCACTAGTAAAGTGTGAGTGTCCAGGGTCTCCACATCCATGCCAGTGCTGGCTCAATTTTGTCTTTTTGATTTTACCCATCACAATGGGTGTGAAACACTATTTCCCTAATAATTTTCACTATTTTGAGAAACCTTGAATGTGCTTGTTGGTCATGTGTGTATCCTTTTGATGAAATCTCTGTTCAAACCTTTACTTATTATTAACTGAGCTATTTGTGTTTCTGTTATTTGTATATTGTGGATATAGTCCCTAATCAAATATGTGATTTTTAAATATTTATTTTTCATTCTGTGATTTGCCTTTTCACTTTATTGATGGTACTTTTTGGAAGCACAAACATGTTTAATTTTTATATAGTCCTAGTTATCTTTTGTTGTTGTTGTTATTTGCACTATTAGTTTTGTATCTGAAATCATTACCTAACCCAGGGTCCCAAAAACTTACTCAAAATCTTATAGTTTAATAATTTTGTAGGCTTTTTTTCTGTTACATTTAGGTCCATGATTCATTTTAAGGAAATTGTGGTGTGTGCTTTAAGTAGGGATCCAACTTCTTTTGCACATGAATATACATACAGTTGTGCATTGTATTTTTGAAAAGACCATTTTTGTAATTGAATTTTCTTAGCAATCTTGTTGAAAGTCAATTGACCATAGATGGATATGATTATTACTGAACTAAAATTAATGTTTGTATAAAGTCCAAAGAAGTCAGACTAATTTATATATGTATATCTAGTTTATCTGAACAGCATAATTTAGTAAAGAGACCATATTTTAGCTTTCAATATTTTCTACTTTTCATTGAATTTTATTTCTTTGGCTTATTACTTATATGTCTTATTTTTAAACTTATAAGTATGTTTTCACTACTGTTATTTTTTGGTTTGGGTTTTTAGTTCTACCCAGAGCAGTGACACTATCAACTTGCCTGCATGTTTTCTGGTTTTCTGCCTTTTTATATAACCTGGCAAATAGAATTTTAGATGCCTTTCTGCTCATTTCTCTATGAATTTCAAAATACATGTGCTTTATTTGATCAACCATTTCTAGGTGTTTCATGGCAGGAGTGTTTTGGAATGCTGTTGCCATGTTGCTGGACTCACAGCCCTACTTTTGCTTTTATGCTCTGCCTCTCACACTTCATGCACATTTTATCAGGGAGATTTTTCCATCTGTTATTTTCCCCTCCAGGCTTTATTTCGGTGGTCATAAAAGAATGCCACATGCCAAAGTAGGCGCTTCGTATTCCAGTTGATACGTGAAATTTGATAACATTGAGTTAGAGCAGAGACTGCTCTTTATTTTGGAATAAGAGAAGCCCGTGTCTCCTGTTTTCTCCTTCATGATGTTAAAGGTGCTTACTCAGGCAGGAGTAAAACAGATCTCAATTGTCGCTCCCAGTTTTCCCTGAAAAGACCTTTGGGGAACTTCAGAGAGTGAATTCAGCTGCCAGATATTTATGTGAGCATCATTCTTTACAGAAATAAAAACCCTCACCAGGGTTAGTTGAATGATTTGAAAGATCTTAGAAAACAGCCTCTGGAGATACAACGTGGGGAAAAGAAGAGCATCATGGAATGCCAGAGCGACAAGGGCCTTTACTTGCATTGGCACCTACACTGCTTCATGGCAGGGAAATTGAACAATGGAGAGGAAAGCTTTGTTGTCTAAAGAGACTTTAGCTGAGATAGAACCAGGAGTTTAAAAAAAAAAAAAAAACAACAGGTCCCTTCATTTCCTTCTTTTTTTCTTTCTTATTTCCCCTGTTCTGACATTTTCCAAACTGGTAAGTAATCCCCCAGTAGTTCTAGTGAGGATTTTGGTGAATGAGACCATAAGCCTTCCTTTCCTCATACAGTATTCCATGAGATCTCTTTTCTAAACCAACCTTTTAATCTTTTAACCCAGTTCTTTGATTTTATATAATTCATGAACCTTACCGTGACAGACTCTGGGATGGCCTAAATGATTCGTGCCTCCTGCTATTTAGACTGCCTTCTTTCACTTGGCAGCTCCGTCATTTTTAAAGCTCTTAAAATTTTAATATGATGTGTTTTAAGAAGCTGTGAAAGTCTGAATGCTGTGAAGTTATCAAGCAATAGGAAGAACAGGCATCTTAAGTTCTACTCATTCCCAAGTCTCTCTATTCCTCTAAAAGCCTTCTTCCTGGGAGAGTGAAACTCAAGAATTAGATGGAGGTTGAGATTGGCATGAGGTCTGGAATGCTTCTGGCGCTTTGTTACTGCTTTGTTTCAATATATGCTATTTTGAAGCTATGTCTTGGAGCAAACAGTTTTGCCTCGTAAATTACATATCCTACAAGCAGGTGAGACTGCAGGATCCTTTTGCACCTGCTTCTAGGTCAAGGGAGGGGGTAATGGTTTTTTTCTTCCTGTGAATTCATTCCCCCAAAGCTTAAGCACTACTGAGAGGCACATCCCTGCATCTTCAAAACCTCATTCCTTCATCTGGGAGCTGCACAGAGCCACAAAGCTTGCATGTCCACTGAGTGTTAAGTAAAAGCGAGATGAAGCAAATCACCATGGAAATCCCGGGTGGGACAGGTTGCTCTTAGGCTACTACCGGAGAAGAAGCTTTTTTCTGGTTTTGGAATTCTGTTTTCAGCCTACCTTGTTGTGCCAAAGAACAATCAATCAACAACTTCACTCTCTTCTTTGCCCCAAGCCCCATGTCCACCATTACCTTGCTGGGCCGAGGGAGCCTGCTCTGGTTCTCTGACAAGGCACTGATTGGCGTCTTTTGTGATCGACTGTTTTGTGAATCTGAAAACAGTTTTATTTTTCAGTGTCAGTGTGGCATTATTGCCTGCTGAATAGTAAGCAGAAGACATTGTGGAGGATTTGTGAAGACGTCATGGAGTTATAAAGCAGGAGAAACTTAAGTACTACTGGTAGAGATTTAAATTAATTTAGAATGCTTATCATTACCTACTGAAGTTGAAAGCAAGCATTTCCTGTGAATTGGCAATTTTTCTCCTAGGTGACAGACTTGATACAAATGGATGCACATGTATATTGTAAGATACACACATACGTGATTATTATAGCTTTATATGTAATAGCCAGTACTGGAAATAGCCCAGATATCTAATACAATTAGTGGAAAGCATAAATAAGGTTTTTGTTGTACTCACATGATAAAACAACGAAAAAGTGACCTACAACTATATAAAATTTAAGAGTGGATTTCATGCTCATAATATTACATAAAAACAGCCAGACACAAAATATTAGTCATTTTATATTTACATGTACATATTGTTTGATAGCAGACAGAACTAAATATAGTGTTTAAAGATACAACCTTTGGTGATAAAACTAAGAAGGTAGGAAAGCGGTGCCTTACATGATAGGATTATGATTACCTTCGGGGAGGGAGATGCGGAGAGCTTCACGATTATGAGAGAGGGCTTCTGTAGGAGCGGGTGAAGTTCTGTTCCTTGACTTAAGTAAAAGTTATCATATAGCTCTCCCCATGTCAGGGAAGTTTTTGAATCTGAAGAATACCTTTATGGGAAAAATGGAGTAGAGAGTTGGTGCAGAGGTTTAAGTAGTTTGATAGAAAGTATGAAGCAAGAAGGCCAATACGTACAATGGCCAAAAACATGGAAACTGGAGTCCAAATAGGACTTAAGTCCTGGCTCTTCAGTGATCTTGGGCAAGATACTGGTAAAACCCCTTCTCTCAGGAGACTATCATGAAAATCTGGTGATCACTAATGCTGATTTTATTAAAGTTAGAGCAAATAAGGATACGACATGGATAGTCTTAGTAGTGTTTTTTTAAAAGGTCAAGTAAGGAAAGAGTTCTCAAACAGTTCTAGGACCTGGTCTGAGAGATTTTCAGTTAAGTCTCACAAAGCAGAATTTCAGTAGAAAATTAGGCAGTCTGTGCAAAAGAGCGGGCTCGAGTGAGCATAGCGAGGTTGGGGCCTTCAGGCAGTGGTGTTAAGTGTACTGTTTTAACTGGATCACTGTCTAATGTCCTGGGAGCAAGTTTTTCTTGGAGCAAGCAGCTCATGGATTATTGTTTGGTTTAGTGTCATTGAACATGGATTTAGGAAAACAATTTCTGGCCTAAATATCATTTAATATAGAAAATAATGTTGGTTTCAGTTCTCGGTACTTATATTTTTAAGCCATAGTATCTGTATTTTTGAAATGCAAGTTGTGTGTATTAAATAAGTTAAAACATATAAACCACTTATGTCTGGGCCTGATGTTGAGTAAATACTCAACATAGGTTAGCTGAACTTATGTTTTACAAAGCTATATTGAATAACATGTGCATTTAGATGCCAGCATCAGAGAACCTATGTTCTGGTATTAGATTTCCTAATTTCAAATCTTGTTCCATTACTTCCTAGCTTGTCTCCTCCAGTAGACTGACAATTTTTTAAATCATCTTTTCCTATAGTAGAATATAAAAACACATTTTTTTGATATTGGATTGCCATTATCCAAAGAAGTGACTGAAACCAAAACTGTGTGCTTGTCTCACCCACACTATTAACAATCATTGTTTTCTTTGCAGAATGACATGAATTACATAGCATCCAGTGGACTTCTATTTAAAGATGGCAAAAAGCGGATTGATTACATTCTGGTTTATAGAAAGTCAAATATACAATATGATAAGAGAAACACATTTGAAAAAAACCTGAGAGCAGAAGGCTTGATGTTGGAAAAGGAGGTAGGTGTTTTAATAACATTAACTATGTTATATAATATGCTGGAAGGGAGATGATCTTTTATATTTTAAAATGAAAAGTATGTAGCACATGGCTTTACAGAGTGGATAGGTATTTTCTCCCAAATGTAAAAGAAATACATACTATGCATAGTCCCACTTAAATGTGTATTCTTTTTTTACTCTCCATTTCTGTAAATTTAAATGTTTTTCAAAGTGCATAACTATCTTTAATATGTTTTAAATTGAAGAAGGAATAATTATACCACTGTAAAGTACAAAACCCTATGAAAAGAAAAATATAATGTTGAAAGAAGAGAATTTGCCATACTGTTAATATCAGAGTTTTAATATTGGAAAAATGAGTGATTGTCTTCCTAATCCCTTTTCTTTTATGCTTTTTAAAAAACTGTTTTTAGAACAGTTTTAGGATCACAGCACAACTGAGATGAAGGTACAAGGATTTGTACATACCCTGGCCCCTTTCACATGTGACGCTTCCCCCACTATCAACATCTCCTACCAAAGCAGTACATGTGTCACTGCTGGTAAACCTACATTGACCCGTCATTATCACTTAGAGCCCATAGTTTACACTAATGTTCCTTTTTAATGTTCTACATGCTCTGGCTTTGGACATGTGTGAAAAATGGATCCACATTGCAGGATCATACAGAGCACTTTACTGCTCTAAAAATTGTCTGTGTTCACCTGGGCATCCCTCCAACATCCCCCACCTTGGGTCTTTTGCTTTCTGCATAGTTTTGCCTTTATCAGAGTGTCATATAATGGAATCACAGTGTGTATAGAGTTTGCAGATTGGCATTTCTCACAGAGAAGTATCCATTTAAGTTTTGTAGCTCCTTTCTTTTTAGGGTGGAGTAACATTCCATTGTGTGGATATACGACAGTTTATTTATCTATTATGTACTGAAGGACACCTTGGTTGCTTACATGTTTTGCCAATTATGAAAAAAGCATCCTATGGGTAAATACCAAGGATTGCATTTCTGGATCATATGATAAGAGTCAGTTTTGTAAAAACATCCAAACTGCCTCCCAAGATGGCTATACCACTTTGCATTTCCTCCAGCAATGAGTGAGAGTTCCTGTTGCTTCACGTCCTTGGCAGCACTGCCTGTTGTCAGTATTCTGGTCATTGGCCTTTGTGATGGTTGTGTAGTGGTGTTTTGTTTTATTTTATTTTATTTTAATTAATTTATTTTATATTTTATTTTATTTTAATTTAGTTTAGTTTAGTTTAGTTTTCCTGATGACAAATGATGTGGATCAAATATTCATATGCCTATTAGTCACCTATGTATCTTCTCTGATAAGGTGACTGTTAAGGTCTTTGGCCCATTTATCAATTGAGTTGTTTCGTTTTTTTATTATTGAGTTTTTAGAGTTCTTCATATATTTTGGATAACAATCTTTTATCAGATGTGTCTTATGCAAATATTTTCTCCCAGCTCTGTGACTTGTGTTCTCATTCTCGACTTTGTATTTTTCAGAGCAGAAGGTTTAATTTTAATGAAGTCCAGTATTATAATTATTTCTTTAGTGAATAGTGCACTTGGTGTTGTATCTTAAAAGACATTATCATACCCAAGGTCATACAAGTATTTTCCTCTTTTTTTTTCCCCCCTAAGAGTTTTACAGTTTTTTACTTTACAGTTAATTCTATGATCTATTTTTACTTAATTTTTGTGAAAAGTGTAAGGTCTATGGCTAGATTCATTTTCTTTTTGCTTGCAGATTTCCAGCTGTTCTACAGCCATTTGTTTAAAAGACTGTTTTTACTCCATTGTATTATCTTTGTTCCTTTGTTAAAGATCAGTTGACTTTTATAAGTCAGGTTGATATTATGCAGGTCTATTCCTGGGCTCACTATTCCGTTGCATTGATCTACTTGTCTATTTATTCAACAATACCTCTCCTGTAGCTTTAGAGTAACTCTTGAAATCAGGTAATGTCAGTCCCCTGAGGGGAAAAAAAACTAAATTAACTGTTGGAGGAACCTCTAAATTATAACCAATGATAGTTAATGGTTTTCTTATAAAAATGGTACAGAGCAGGCAAAAAAAAGCTTTGATAGTTTATTTGTTTAAATATTTAGATAATTGTCTAATATTCTTATCAATGAATAGAGTACCCACCAATACTTAAGTAACATTAGAACCCCCTCCTTTCTTTCCCCACAGAACATTTCCTGCTATGAGTTTTCTGAGGAATATACGTTAGGAAATGTGGCTCTAGAAAAACAAACATAGTTTTAGTTATTAAAATAATTTGAATATGCATAAAATAACGATCATGCAATGCCTTGAAACTGTTCAAGGTAAGGATTTATTCACATGTAACCTAAAGTTACAGAATTGGTCAAATGGACTTCTGATGTCAAATTCTATTGATTCCTTTATTTGTGATTCCTTTTTTATGCCTCTTCCAGGATTTTTAACCCAGGATATCCATATCACTGGTAATCAAGAAATATTTATTGGAAAATTTATGAACTAAGTCTTTTGATAGGCTTTCCTTCATTTATTTTCCTTGTAATTTCTTCCCTATACCGCAAGAATCAATTACTTCCTCATTTGTTTCCAGAGAAGTTTATAAACACATTCTATTAAAATACTGGTAGTTGTTTTGCTCAAATATCTCCAGTTATTTGTTATTTCTGTAATTTGGACTGGTATCATGCCAGCTGTTGGGGATCCAATAAGTAAAGTAGACCATATGCCTGCCTTCACTTAACTCCCAGTCTGTGTAGAAGTCAGTCATGAAAACTAATTAATCATTTCATAGTCATTATCCACTTTCCTTGGCAAAATGTCCAGATTCTCTTTTAAGTCTTCCTTTCCCTTGTCCCTCTAGATTCTGAACCCCCCCAAATAATCCTGAGTGTCATTCATCCCAAAGGGGTTCTGTTCTGCTTTTAAAAAGGAATCCATTCATTCCAGAAGTTTTGCTCTTTAGTTTCTGCTGAAAGATGTATGTTTGTTTTGTTCATTTTTTTTTTCTGTTTTTGGTCTAGACTGGCTCTCAGCAAGCCAATGTCCACATGTATAACACTGTCCCTAAATTCTGGGTTCAACAAATATGGTTCTATCAATTCACATTCACATTTTATGATTGAAGATAAACTATAGATACTTGATGGTGGTTTGGATGTGGTAGAAAAGAAAAGGAAATCTTAAGGATAACATGGGTTTCTGGCTTGAGTCATCTCTTTGTTCATTCAACAAGCATGAGTGATGCACCCATGCATCCGGTATTCTGGGGATGAATAGGAACTATGATAAGAATGTGCCATGTTTTCATGGAAGGAGAATAAACATGAACAGATAAGGAAAATGACATAGTGAAGGACATTACTCAATAATTCAAACAGAATGTTATATAGGGAGTGTGACTAGGTAGCTATGTTAGCACGTGTGATCCGAAAGAAAGTAATATGAATGGGAAGAGTACACCATGGGAAGACAAAGGGGCCAAATGCCATCTGCAGAAGAAATGCCTGATATAAAACTACCATTGACTAGGAGAGTGCCAATCTGTGGAGAAGTTTGGATGGGATTATGGAAATGAAAACCATAAACTAGTAACTGAGGTAACTTTGAGAGATACAAGTAGAAATGTTTGAAATTTCTGCCTACAACTCAAGTGAGGAATCTGAACTGAAAGTAAATATGGATGGTAATACAAGTTATTTATTAATTTATTAGGACAAAAGTTGCTATAGGGGTGAGGGGAAAAAATGAGCCCTAGAATGAGCCTGTAAAACATAGAAGAGGAGAAAAGTCACTTGAGGGAGCTGGAAGTAGGTAGGAAAAGGAAAAGACGAGGAGTCACAGGGAAGAAGAGTGGTTGTCTGGGTAAATTACTACTGAAAAGTCTAGTAAGACAAGGAAGAGGCCTATTCCATTGGACAACATGGAGATCTTTGGTAAAAGCAATGGGATCATTTCTCTAGGGCTTGCAAGCTAGATTGTCATGAGTAGAAGAGTGAGCAAATAATGAAAAAATAGAGGTATCTACAAATATCATCAACTTGCTTATCTGTAAATGGGAAGATGAAAAGCAATAGCTAATGAGGGAAAAGAGATCTTGACAAATTTTGCTTAATTTCCTTCCTGCCTGCCTCCCTCCCTTCTTGCCTCCCCCCCTCCCTTTCTGTCTCTGTCTCCAGGAAAGAAAGATGGAAGGAGGGAAACAGGGAGAGAAGGGAAAGGAGAAAGATTGAGGAAACAGAAAACAGATGAGATAAAAAAATTTAAAGGCTTTTGGGTCAAGGTGAAAAGGAAGATAGAGTAATAGAATATCAGGTATAATGCAAGGAAAATGAAGGTTTCTGAATTATATTTTAAAGTGAATTTTCTACAATTATTTTTTTCATTTGTGAAAGATATTTTTACCACAGGTTTATCCTATGTTTTTAATTCTAAAAGGAATGACATTGATTTTTTAATAGCTGAGTTAATTAGGACTAGATTAATTACCCCAATGTTAGTGTAGAAAATCAACCTGCTATGACAAATGCAGTTTCACTGAACCAAAACATGTTTCTACAAAAAGCATGTTAACATTATATCATAAAAATGATTGCCTTAATGTTTCAAATTAAGATTTTTAACACTGTTTTTGTGTTGAGTTTCTATTGCTGCTTAACAAATTACCACACATTCAGCAGCTTAAAACAAAACCCATTTATTAACACACAGTTCTGTAGGTCAAAGCTTAGAGCATGACGTACTTGGGTTCTTTGCTCAGTTTCTCACAAGGCTTAAATCAGTGTGTTGGCCAGACTCTATTCACACCTGGAACTCCAGGCCCCCTCAGCTTATGTGGTTGTGTCAGGACTTCATTCCTTGGGGTTGTAGGACTAAGGTTCCCATTTACTTGCTGGCTGTCAGCCAGGTATTGTTCTCAGCTCCTACAGGCCATTCTCTCTCCTTTGCACATGACACAGCTCCTCCATTTTCAAAACCAACAATGGAGGATCTTCCTTGTGTCCCTCTGCTCTTTTCAGTCTGTCTTGCAAGAAGGAGCCCATTTCCTTTTAGGGGCTTGAAGGATAATGATAATCTCTCTTTCTTAACAGCAAATATAAAACATACCTAATCATGGGAGTGAATATATCATTATATTCACATGTCCCCAGGGTGGTTCATGACCAGGACAGCAGCAGAGAATGAGGATCTTAGAGAAAGTTTTAGAATTCTTTCAGCCACACTATTAAAAAATATCAGCATCATGAAGAAATATACTGCCCTTCTAAGCAAACAGAAAGGAGCTTACCTCTATGATGACAAGATAGAATCTAAATATATTTTCAGTTTAAATCTTATGTTAACTGCTGACTAACTGGTATGTAAATACTTACAACTGTTTGAACTACCTAATTCAGCACTTTACATTATCATAAATATTTATGGCCTCTGATGGAAACTTAATTTTAATCAATATAAATTGAAAATATTTAGGACTTGTGACAGGCAGAAAAGAGACAATGAAATTGTGAAAATATCTGCACTTTTGGATTTTAACTGAAAAAGGGGAGCATTTCTTAATAAACAGTCCTCGTTTTCTTAGATTTATTTACATTTACCAAAGCTAAGCACTGAGTCTGGCACAGAGTAGGTCTCAAATCCTCATTCAATTGCATGGTGATGTCAACAGATTTTAGATGGTCACGTCAATAGGGAATGATGCATATTTGAAGGCCACACGAATAGGTAGATGACCTGTCCCTGTCAGGGAGGGCGCTTTGCCGTCCAACTTAATTTCCAGATCATATTAGCAATTTCTCATTATCTTGGACTCAGTACCATGAGCTCCCCATTCTATTTTCTTTCAGTTCTCTGACACTAACTTGCAGAGTGACCTTGTAAAAATAATTTTTAAATTCCATCTCCTCTCAAGTGAATGTTCTACCTCTTGGGAATTTTGGATGGAACAATTAAATAGTAATGTGAAGTGTGAAGGCAGAGGGTGTCTTGTTCCCTCAGAGAAGCCTGTCTTCACCAGAGTTAAATAGGATAGTGCCAGAGTAGGAATTTGATTGCAAAACAAAGTCATTTTTCCCCCTGACAAATAATCCCTTCACCAGCCCCCTGCTCAGTAGCTACAAGAAAATAAAACTCTTTTTTTAAAGTAGTTATTTAAAAAAGGGAAATTAATTTAAGGAAACTGTAAGACAATTTACATTGCTTGAAAAGATCTACATGTGTTTGAAGACATACAAAATTAAACGTGTTCTAGCTCTATGTGCACTTAGCTTGACATTTACTCATTTATGGTAGAGTAATGCAGAAACATCCCTCTAAAGCATCCTTTTTATTTAGGTGTATTTTATTTCACATTTTAGAGGTTGATAGAAATGAGTTAATCAGTCCTAAGCCATCTATTTATTCATGATGCTAATTTGATTCCTCGCTTAACACCTCTTCCAAAATAATTCTGGCTTAATTTCTTTCTTATCTCCACTATTTCTTGCCTAGGTGCAAGTTACATAGAATGGACTCAAAATAAGTTACATCCATACATTCATTAAACATTTGCCAACTTTTGTTTTCATCATTCTTTAGCTTCATTTAAAATAAACATTCGACATAGGGAAGGTCTTTGGAAATTGTACTGAGGTGAAAGCATCTTTTGCTGTTTTTCCCATGGTGGTTTGTAAAATACTGGTACCCCAATAAGCTACCGGAAGAGAAAAAAAACAATCCCTGGTCCAAAACAGTGGACATTCAGCTTGCTTTTTTCACCTTTTGCATTGTTGAGCAAGCACATGCATATTGAAATGTCTGAGAAGTTTTCTAGTGGGAAACCCAAAACTAACTTGACCATGGAATACACACCCCTGCCCACCACTTCTTTTCATTATAAGACTCTGTGAAACAAGCTCTGGCAAAGGCTGGTCTGTGGAAGGGCCTGCCCCATGGCATCAGTGGTGAGGCTGTCATCCACATCTGAGTATTAGTCCAATGAATGGCTCATGGTTCTCCAATAACCCTCCTTTAAAATGTTGCTGATACAAATTGAAAATATTGTTCTGGCAAACTTGTGAAATTAGCCATATCTAAAATATAGGGCTTTATGAGTAGAGGGATATAAAATTGAACAGTTTAATTTTAAAAGATATGTAATTTTAAACCAAACTGATCAATTTCTTCCATACTTTTGAGTTTTTAAGACTGGTATGTTTCTGGAGAAGTTCTGTCTAGTTGAAATTTAAATGAACAATGTTAACCAAATGGAGTCCCACTGTGTCTAACCTAGTAGGTGTGTCTAAATGGGAGCAGGTGCATTTCTTCCATTATATATGTTCACTCCTCTAATAAGAGGAAGGAGAAACCCTGTGGCCACAAACTTCTTAGCTCTGTGGGCCTCAGATACTGTAGGAACTTCCAAAAATAACTATCGAGACATGTTTTTTTGAAGAAGTAGAATATGAATGTGAAGAATATACAATGCCAAAGTAGTAGATTATTTAGTAGAATTGTGTTAGACTATTGGATCACATGTTAGAATCTTGATGATTTGCTCAAAGAGGTATCATTGATCCTCTATTAGTGATCATTGATCCTCTATTAGTGATCTGAGCAAAATATTCAGAACAATGGGATACAATTATGAGAATTCTTAAGAATTAGAACAAGGTATGCAATTTTATTAAAAGCTTCTTAGATAATTCTGGTACACATATGACTCTGCTTTAGAAACTCTTGTCTAGATCAAAGACACTGAAATTCTTATAATCTCATTATATGGGAAAGAGTGCACTAAAAGGTTAGAATAAGCACGAAAATTTGATAGCTTTGTAAGGTAATGGACTTGTATATGTTATGCTCCATTTTCCTCCCAGGATTTCCATAGTACCTAGCAAGTATTACTCAATTAGATATGCTAAAAGAATAAGTGAATGAAACAGTGAATGACTGGTGGCAACTGTCCATCTCTTCTTAGCAAAAATGGGAGGAACTTAATAAATTACCCAGCAAAAATAATTTTAGATTTCTAACTGGATCATAATTTTTCTCATTGGGGATTCTGGGTCTTGATAACGATCAATATAAGAAAATGCACTAAGTCATACTGATGATTACTTCTTGTATATGATGGCATTATTAAATTTTTACTTAAGATTTTTACATAGTAAGAATTTTTATTCATATAAATTACTTTTAAATTAATGACAATGGCACATGTGTAGACAAGAGGACAGTGTTCTTTATCTCAAATCAAATTTTCCCATAATATCATCAGCTTTGATTATAAATAATGGTGCCTGCCCTGCTCTCCTTTTCAGCCAGCTGTTGCAAACACTGATATCATGTTTATTAAAATTCACATTCCATGGGACACGCTGTGCAAGTATGCAGAGAGGCTGAATATCAGGATGCCCTTCAGGTACTTGGAAAATTTATTTCATTTTCTCTCAATATATATTAAGATCAGTCTTTTTGCAAAACCTTACAGCAATAAATGCAATTCTTTCAACAAGGGAAATGCTTTTTCTTCCAAAGGTTAGGTGATCTGGGACACTTTTTTCCCCTTATAATTTGCTTGCCTAATGTGGAAAACCTTCTGCCTCCCTAGGTACTTTATATCATTTCTAGGTGGACTTTTCTAGAGCAAGAGAAAAAGTCATTTCCAAATTTTAACTGATAACATTATTCTCAAGATCAATCTCATTTCTTATTTCTTATGGGTGGATAGAACCCTCATTGTTTTTGTGGAAGGCAGGAGGTTTAAGTCTGTAGTATCCTCAAGTAAACAAATACAGTGTTCTTCTCTGGATAGTGGTTAGCAAGAATCATCCCTCAGATGCAATTCAACCAGATGGTTTCTTAGCTCTGCCCTCAGTATCAAAGGAAAATTGTAATGAGATGCCTGCTCAGTTCAAAAACTTATCAGTCCTTCCTGTAGACCAACAAATATTAAATAGACATGATTTCCTATATTGCAGAATGTTTTCCTTTCCTCCATCACTTACCAAAATAAAATTCAGTAGTTTTCCTATTATATACAAAGTGTAAACTCACATTGAAGATATGAACAATTACATTCATTTGAAGCTCAGCATGCTTCATCAGCTCCTAAGAATGTTTTAAAAGGTTCAGAGTAACAATATACCAATAAAAATGGCCTCTAAATAATGAATATGAATGAACAGCAGAAGCACAATTTAAGCATATGGAGAAATTTCTCATACCTGGTAGCATGAAAGAGGCCAACTCTGGTAAAAGTGCTGACATCAATAAGTCTTATGATACTCATTTTTTAAAAAATGATATTATTTTTTTATTTCCTGGTAAGGATACATTTGAAAGAGGAGTTCTGAGACATGTAAAGAAAGAAATACAAAAATCATGAAACTTATGCAGTTATTATCTCTTCTTATTGATGTTGTATCTGAAATTTCGTCTTTATACTATGTTTTTTCTAAAAAATGTTTACAATTGCCATATAGTGATTTAATAATAACATATTAGAAAATATGCAACATTTTCCAAAATGTATCAAAATAATGCTGGTTCCACAGGCTCAGTAGAAAAATATTCTGTGACCAAATATGCTATTTATTTATGATATTCTGAATTCTGAGTTACACAATGTTTCTTCACTGTAGGAATTTTTAGAGAAGTGGTCCTCATTCTCAGTCTTCAGAGTGCATCAAAGTCACCCAAGAAACTTTGTAAAAATAAAGGTTTGTGGAACATACACCAGGATATTCTGGCTTATTAAGTCTAGGATAGGCTTGATTCTGATGTAGATGAGAAAGAAATACCATCTCAGAGATTATAACATTTTAACAATTACATAATTTTTATGAATTTCAAGGGACAGTTATACCGAGCAACCTTCCCCAAACTCCCACCTGATAATGAATTTTTTAAAAGTTTCATATGACGGTATCCTTGGGAAAATAGCTAGAGGAGTGCTGGAACACAGACTTCTTTTGCAACATCTTTCCAGATGAGCTTAAATAATAGATACAGCATTACCTAACTCCTTAGTAATCAGCTACTTAAGAATTAGAATGTAGTTTATTTATGATATTCCTGAAATTTGGGATGGTTCTCAGCTCATAAAAAGAGAAAGCTCATCAAGCATAAACTACATAGCAAAGTGTTTCATGGTGGCCAATTCACGTTCCAACTGTCGACTGTTAGCACATTTAAGAACATACATGCTGTCTTTAAATATACAAAAATAGCAAAGAACTTAAATAGTAAAATGCATCTCTTTTTTAAAGATTTACACATAAAAATGTGGCTAATCTACATATTTAGTCAATGTTGAAATATACATGTTATATTCCACAAAAAAGCTGCAAATTTATTCTGAAAATATATTAGTTTTAACACTGCCTGCAGAAGTTTTCAGCTGACTTGTATGAACATGAATCTTGAGCAATTTACATGAATTTTCAGATTGAATGTATGTGTAAAATTCTGTATACCTATATTTTGTAGCTATCTCTTTGCTTGATTATTCTTCTAAAGTAAATATGGCCTAAATATTGGACTTGACGTTTCAAAACTCACCAAGGGAGTTTCAGGGAATTAAAATACTCTACATTTTTTTAATGTTTATCCTGTCAGGATGGACTTAACCTGTCTTGTCTGCATTCCAGAAATACCAACTCCCGCTTTCATTATGTTTCTTTTAATTCAAAGGTGCTCCCTATTCAGTCTTACCCCTCTTTCACCTTAAAAGTGTCAAACACGTTTTAGGATGATTCAGTCATCCTAAATGCTTCTCAGGCTGAGTTACAAGGTGGGGTCAACCTTCCATCTTTCCTCAAGCTTCCCCCACAAATATTTTAAATACGGCAAATTTGGGGGAATATTTTCAACTTCTTAAGAACCATCTTTTTTCTATAAAAGAAATATTTTTATCACAATTAGGATTAAATTTAGATCACTTTTTTATGCAAAAGATGCCTTATTCAAAAATAAAATGATATGAAAACAGACAGGGAACCTAATATACAGAATAAATAAAAGTAGAGTATTTGTGCTTGACAAGAAGCCAGAGACCCAGGGTCCCATCTATGTGACCACCCTCCCCTCTCCTCTTAGCCCTGCATTCATTTCTGCATGTGGCTACTTGGCTGTGTGAAACTGGTTGGAAACAGCATTGACATAATTATTTACTTATAATTTTGAGCGATTGTGTAACAGTGGGTAGGTAGGTAAAACAGATAAATGCTGCCCCGATGCAAGGTGTAAAATAGCAGACATTGTTCAAAGGAAAAATAAAGAAAGCTCTGTACCTGAATAATACACAGTTAGTAAATTACAGAGTGGAGGATTAGGGGTAGGAAATGATTTGGTTCTGCAGGCTCATTTCTGTAGGAAACTAAGAATGGCAGGTGATTGTTAGCTTCAGTGTACACTTGTATATTGCTGGGGGTATATAATTAAAAACAAAATCTCCCCCAATCCAGAAAACTGCTCCACAAATGTAGAAAAGAAAGAAAACACTTTTATTATTGAATAAGCATTAAAATAGAATGGGATGTGCATCACAGGCAATTTGCCAAGAAATTGCAACTGCATAAAGAAATTGCAGCTTTTTATGTAGCCAAACAGTACAACCCATGACTGACACGCTCTCAAGATAAACATAACCAGTCCTCAAGTAAAAGGACTCACCGGCACTAATTTTCACATAGTTCATCCTAGATTCGATTGGTAATCAGGCTGTTAGTTAATAGGAAAATTTGTGTCTCTTATTTTAATTTTTATTTGCTCTTATGATGTAGTGGTCTTAAAGATATGTATATTCATCTTGTATGACGTTCTTCCTTTATTTGTTCCAAGGCATTTCAAAATTAAAAAAAAAATGTTTAAAAAACTATTTCAAAATAGCAACAAAAAAGAGCAGTGCTTAATCCAAATGCTCTGATTGTATATGTCTTATTATATCCATGACCAATACTTATAACTATAACCTTTTTCTCCTCTTACTCACATTTCTAGATATTTGATATTAAAATTAAACTAATTTCTACTTTTGTAGTTTTCTAATAATATCTTATCAACAAATGTTTACTGAATGTAGTGGTCTCAGGCACCGAAGGAGATAATCGCAACTCTGAATTAAATGAAGGCTCACTCATTCATCAGCCATCTTAGTGCTTACCACTTATCAAATAATGTGACAAGTATGCATGGGGCATACGAAGTCAAATGAAATAGAACTACTGTCTTCAAGAAGCTCAATGTACTACAAAAGATAGTGAACAGTTGTATAACAATGGGATAAACAGTGTAAGACAGTCTGTCTACGTAGAGGAAGTTCAGAGTGAAGATGGGTTTATAGTCCAACGGGATTGAATTATACATACACACAAACAAATGTATGTTTGAAAAAAATAAAGGGGGAAGATAATTTAAAGTGTGAGTTCAGAAGTCACATAGTAAGCTTTAAAATCTCAAATTTGAATTTAGTGGTTAGTATGTCGGGACAACCTAAAAACTATTTTCTAGTCATAGGACCAGTGATTGCAATGAAGTGGGGTAGCTAAGAATGGTTTTCTGGTTTTCTAAGCAGTTAGCACAGGAATACATATAAATTGTCCTGCCTCTCAGCCATGCTTTCTAGACACCACACTGATCCTCTGTAATGGGTTTCGTGAGTGGGGATACAGAGGCTCAGGATGACGTTCCCGAGCTCCAGGATGAGGATGTAGTGAGAATCTTTGAAGAGATTAATTAACCTCTGTCATTAGAATTTTAGTTTCTCTAAAATAAAACATGTTCTGCACCTGCTTAAAACACATATCTTCCCATTGCTTTTCATCCAAAACCTGAGCATTAGTGGTCAGACTCCTCATTTTCTGTGCCTTGTTCATCATGCCCCCACGTCTTTTATCACTAACCTCAACTCATAATTTCTACTCTGGTGATTACCTAATTAGTTGCAGCTCCTGAATCTCAACAATGTTTGTTCTTGGTCTCATAACCACTTCATAGGCAGTCTAGAAGGCCATGTCTCAAGGCTCATTCAGAGGACTGCTCCCACTCAGGCTTCAAGGTTCAACACAGACAGCACACCCTCTGGGAGCGTTTCCCTGTCGCCTTTCTCCTCCTCTGCAGAAACTTGTGGAGATTCCTTCCTAGGTACTTCCACAGAACTCTGCTTTCTTGTATTGGCACATTTTATCATAACTATCACTTGTCTTCTCAATTGTAAAGGAAGCTCTTTAAGGGTAGAAACACTCTTTTATTCTCTAAATTTTTAGAGGTTATACTTTAACATTCCTTGCAAAATCAGAAATATTCATTACATATGTGTTTAGATGGAGGGATAGATGGATGACTTCGTATAACAGATACTCTAGTTAATATGCATCATGTAGCAGAAGTGAGACCTTCAAAAATAGAATGAAAAATCAAATATTCAAAATGATTTATTGATTTATGAAAGTGTTTTGTTATTAGTGACTTAGATTTTGAAATTAAAACAATGTAAATTTTATGTATTATACTGGTTGATTTCATGTCTTTCTTAAGCATGTGGAAGTTGGAATATTGAAATACTCAAAATGATTGCATGTTGTCACTCACTGGTTTCACTATTTTCATGTGACTTTCCCCAGCTGATTTCTGTTATTTTTCAGGAAAAAGTCCTATTACACTGACCCGAGGAGCAAATCAACGGGCAGGTTGGTGGGTGATACATAATTTGTTTATGATTAATTTGTCATTTGGGGAAAAAATAGAAAGACATTTGATTACCTTTACCAGCAGTTGTAAATTTTAGGGAAAAAAACACTTTATTGATTTATTCAATAGATTTCAAAAATGATGTGCCAAATTGAACAATGTTTAAAAACAGACAATCTATTTTATTTTAATGTACCATTGACATTCCTGCAATCTGCACTTGATATATTTGCAAGTTAGCATTTTAGAAGATTTCAATTTTTGAAAATAGTTATAAAGCCAAGATTGATAGGTAAATATTGACCCACTTGAGTAATAAAACAACAGACCAAACAGAGACCTTCTGGATCATGTGACCCAAATCTCTTATTTGGCCAAGCTGGTAAAGCAGCTCCACGAGCATTCACAGTGATGAATCGCCAAACAGCACCTTGGAATCACAAAACTACTCTTATTCCACCACCCAAAGCTGCCTTTCTTATCCTAATATTGAACAAACTTCTTTTCAAGAGCTTTCATGAAGCTCTTGAAAAACAGCATCTCTTACCAATTTGGGTAACAGCAATGTTAAAGGAATTCATCAAACCACAAGCCTCAGGCAGAAGAAATTATCCCACCTGAATTGCCGTGGTCCTGTTTCACTGGGGGAACTGTTTCCTTTTAATGAATACTAAAACGAAAACCTTCTTACACCTGGCTGTTTTTCTGCTCATTGTGATAAAAATCAACTAACTAAAACAAAATATCAATTCGGTGGAGTATGCCCTATGGAATAATGTTATAGGATATTACAAGTCAGAATGGCACAAAGTAGAAGATTTATATAATGTAAATATCAGACCATTTCAAGATAGTTCTTCTAACAAGAAAATGGCTGAATATAATTTAGAACTTTACAATAAGAAATATTTCAATTTTAAAATTTTAAACATTAAATTAGGTGTGGTAGGTATTGGTGACAAAACAAATAAATCATGAAGGGGGAAACTTAATATTAGAACAAGTATTAAATGGTTTAGTACTCAAGTTCCTCTTTTAAAAAACTATGATCCCAGCCCTGGCTGGCATAGCTCAGTGGATTGAGCGTGGGCTGCGAACCAAAGTGTCACAGGTTCTATTCCCAGTCAGGGCACATGCCTGGGTTGCAGGCCATGACCCCCAGCAACCACACATTGATGTTTCTCTCTCTCTCTCTCTCCCCCTTCCTTCCCTCTCTAAAAAATAAATAAATAATTAAAAAAAAAAACTATGATCCCCAGCCAAGTCAGATTTTCCTTTTTTTTGTCCAATTATCACGCCCAGCATCAGAATGAACTTCTATCACTTCCCTTGTGCCTGTTTGGTCCTGGTCTGTGTAGCAAATTCCAGTTAATTTTCATGTAATAAAGCCAACGTCATTGGAATATTATAACTTATAAATTTACAACTGCAGATTTTTCTGTTTTTTTTTTTCCTGCATGCTCCTGCTTAATGTTGGAATTGTTGAGAAATGCCTGGATTCAATTTTGTTTGCTCTGTAGAATTAGTGAGATTCTGCTGCTGTGTAATGAGTGGGTTTTCTGATAAACAGGCATCTTTATTTCAGAGACTTGCAGAAGGATGAAATGCTGTATTTTAAAATGGCCACAAATGTCTATTTATGTAATACTATCATAATTTAGTTTTAGAATAAACTTGTGTTTAGAATGACTAATAAACACTTATATATTAAATCCTAAAGAAACAGCATTTTAATGGTAGAAAAATGTTTTTTTTCCTATTCTGGTCAAATTCAAAAGTAAACAGAAAATGAACACTATACCTTTTTATTATCTTTTGTATTTACAATTTTCTCTTTCATGAAATGAAAATTCAGTTGTCAGTTATTTCAAATAATTACTAAAGTCTCTTAAACGCTATTGTAGTCAACCTTTTTACAGTCTACTTTTTACAAATATTCCCTTTGTCCCTTTACTTTGTGGATGCATATGGAGAGGGTAGTGAACAAATAGGAAAGGGGGTTATGAAAGTATATTACATACCAAACTGAAAAAAAGAAGATTGTGTTGTTTGCCTTAATTTAGACTTTCAATTAAGGAAATGAATGATCTTGATGTTTTAAAAAAATTACCATTGGAGAAGAAAAATTTAGTGGAGGGGGCTGTGTGTGTGTGGCCACCATCATTATAAAGTTACAAAACCCAATTTGTAGATAGTTAGAAAGAGAGAAACAAAATTAATTGTGTGCACTTAGATTTCACTTGCATTTTTTCTTTCTTGCAGTGGAAAAGGTATTTTGTGCAAGGGTATTTCAGCCAATAAATATGAGATGATAATTGATGTACAGGCAATTACTCAGATTTTGAAGTTCATCATCTCTCCTGGCAAGTTGATAGGAAAGGGTTATAGTTTTACTGTTCCTACTATTTATCATTTGTTTACAATGCACTTCCACATTCAGTTTCTAAAGAGTCTTTAAAATGATCCTTCAGGAAAGCATAACAAATTGCAACTGGTTTGGGGGATTAGGAAAAAATCAATGACTCTATCATCACTGCTCTCCACTACCCCATACCTCAACCCCCAGCCCTCACAGCTGGTATGACGCAGTCTGAGCTCTGACCAAGTATTTTTGCCTCTTTAATTCAGATTTCTTTTCATTCCCTCCTGGAAACAGGAAGAATGCATGTGTGTGATTGTGAGTGTGGGTGTGTCTTACGTCTTTTTGGAACCCCCACCTTTTTTTTGGAATGGCAGTGGAAGGTAGGCATTACTCCAGGATCCATCCTCATCTAATGCTAAAATGTGACTTTGTTCCAGTGTACACAATTATTTTAGAAGACTCAAAAAATGGATGTCTCAAAACCCAATGGTTCTGGACAAGTCAGCGTTTCCAGAGCTGGAGGAGTCAGACTGCTACACCGGTCCCTTCAGCCGTGCAAGGATTCACCAGTGAGTTCCCACCCATTTGCTCCCACTACCTGCCGTGGCATCTTTCATTACGGGGAGTTAATGTAGTAGCATCTTTCATTACCGGGAGTTATTGGTAGAATACGAATAGCTGGGAACAGTCCTGCAGTTTGCCGAATAAGTCAGAGAATGTATCCTTTTATTAAAATGTACACTTAACCTAGAACAACACTCAGTGAACATTATTAATTAATTATCAACTATGATTTAGAGACATTCCAGTAGTGAATAATTAATTGTAAACTCAGGGAATGACAGTCTAGCTCATAATTCTTTGAAAATAATTACTGTGATAGTAAGTCAGTTAATGTAACAAAAGTGACAAAAAGGATGATAATTTAATAATAGAATTGATGTTAAATAACATGCTTGAGTAATATTGTTCTAATTAACAAATTACATTTAAAATTATATTTAATTAATTTGTATATATTAGTTTAATCTTATTAAACTAAGGCAAATAAGAATTTTTTTTAGGGATTTGTTACATGCCTATCTATCTACCAACATACAGTATCTCCTTTATTTACTGACTTACTATTTGTTAAGTTTCTACATGATGCAGACTGAGGTTATGGCACAGTCCCTGCTTTCACAGTACTTCCAGTCAACTGGGTCAGACAAAAAGGTAAAGTTAATAACTAAACAAAATAAGATAAGCATGAAGATGGAGAAATGTGCAGTATGCAGTGGGTCTATGGCTGCAAGATCAATTTGCCATACGCAGTTTTGGACTGACTTGTCTTCTGGGATGGTGGCAGTTGAGAGGCAGGATGAAATAGGATTCCTGACCACCAGATGTGTAGCTGAGCCAGTAATCAATGGGAAACCCTCTCTTTCCAAGTATTTTATGTATGCTATTATTTACTCTTACAGGTGAATCTGCAAGCATTATTTTTTAATTCCAGCTATGAGAAATGGAGGAAGGAATGGAAACCCAAATGACTTCTATGTTTAGAGACAGGTTGCAGTTTCATGGAAGATGCTTCAGCTTTTTGTTTTTTCAAGTTCTGTGATGTCCCAAATTTTTAAAAAAAATCTGCTCTTTCCCTTTGAACCTGAGGAACTGGGGCAATTTTCCAAAAATCTTCATCATATCATGCAACTGTCTTGCTTAAATTTCTTGCAATGGACTCTCATTTACACTTACAATAAAACTCAAAATTTTTATCAGCTACCATGTGGCCGTAAATGTTGTGGCCCCTGCCTAGCACTATCCTCTCATCTTCTACAATTTCCACACCATCTACCTCAGGGGCACAAGCTTTGGTTCCACCCATTGAATGCTCAAGCTTTATTCCATCCCAGAGTTTTTTGTTCTTTCTGTTCTCTTTTGCCAATATGCTCTACCTCCACATCTTCACATGGCCTGTTCCTTCTCATCATTCAGCTCCCACTCAAAACCTGCAGCTCAGGGAGCCCTTCTCTGAAAAATCTTATCTGTAGTCCCCTTGTCTGGTCATACTCTGTGTCATTGAGCAGTTTTCTTTTTTCTTCATATTAGCAACTCCTGAAATTGTGTAACTGATTTCTTTACTTACGTATTATCTGTTTCCTTCATTTGTAATGTAACTCCACAGAAAAAGAATTTATCTCTTAAAAAATACTTGCTCCAAAAATTCTGAATCAATCTGATGATAAAATAATTGATAGACATTTCTTTTTATGCTTATAGTTAACAGGACACAGGAACTGTTAACTCAGTGCATCAAAGTACAGAAATAGAAAGTACAATATCAGAATATTAGAACAACTCTGGGTCTAATAAAATGGGCAGGTATATAGGTTACCATAATACAAGGCAGAGTAAAATTAACACGTTAGGAAAGATACAAATGAAGTGTGCGTTTTTGTAAGAGAGGGAAGAACTATACCTAGAAGAGAAGATCCAGCAAACCTTTATGAAGGAGCTAGTTCTTTTCAGCAGAGAGGAAGGGAAAAGTGTGGAGGGAGATAGTGAGAGGTAAGAGAATGGATATGAGAAACAGAACAAAATCTTGAGGTAAAGAAAGATGGGATTCCATGGGGACGATCAATTCTACAATTTGGCAGACTAACAGATACAAGAAGCCAGAGCTGTAAGAAGACAAAGGGGGAGGTTGAAATGCAAGAATAGAGAGCCCTCAGAGGAAAATAATAAATTTAATTGCGCATATTGGAGAAATGCTGACCCATTAATAGTGGGAGTCCTCCAAGGGTCAGAACAGGGCATTAAAGTCAGGTGGGAAGTGGCACAGCTAGGTAAGATGGCATTCTTTTCATAACGTAGGCAAGAGCAGATGAGACCCAGAACTAGATGGATACAAGAAAGCCAGGGGGAGGCAGTATAGTTATAAAAGTTACTTTGTGTGTCGGTGACTCTTTGTATAGGGATAGGGAAGAGAAAGCAAGGATCAGAGAAGACCTAATACTTCAGCACTGAGCCTGAGAAAATGGCGGTTTGTCATTCACAAAGACAAAGCAACTGGAAACAGACACCGTCAGCAGTGGAATGAGAGCCAGAATGCTTCCATTTTTTTTGAGGCTCCAATGCTAAAAACAGACCCTTCCTTTCCTCCTGGGATCACCCTGTTGCTTTTCCTGTCAATGACTCTGACGCGGTTCCTCCTTGCAGCTCTTCCCATGTAGGAACAGAATAGGGCCAATAGGGAAGGGAGAACAATTGCTCATTACTAAAGTTCTGTAAGATAACCTCGCTTGGAAAGTGTGGCATGGGGAATTGCATCAATTTTTAATGTGTTCTCTTTGGAACTACATTGCTTAATTAAAATGTATGGGAACCCATGGAAACTCTTTGTTCAGTGCCAAACAAAAATCATGAAGACACCCAGGCTTTCTTACAAACCAAAAGATATTTACATGAATATTTGATAATACCCTATATGATGTGTATTTAATTTTTCTCTGCTGATTGATTTTCTTCGTGAAGGGGATGGTTTGTTTTCTGATTTACTCTACTTCACATACATTAGTATAAAGGAGAAGACAGATGGATGGCCGCCTGGGAAGTTCTTCCTGTTGCTGGATTCTGTGCTCTGTTCCGACTATTAAAACCAACCCCCCTGTCTTAACAGCTTCATAATAAACAATAAGGACACCTTCTTCAGCAATGCTACTCGAAGCAGGATCGTCTATCACATGCTGCAGCACACCAAATACGAGAACGGAATATCAAAAGTGGGTAAGAAGGCTAAGTAATAATGCAGAGAAAGGAAAATTAGCAGCTGCTAATGTTACCAAGAAATATTTAACAACTGAAGCTTCGCCTTCATGCATTAAATATGAACATGTAACATACTGAGCACAAACTCTAAACATTCTATTTTCCTGCCTTTCAATAAAACAAACAAACTCTTTTAAGAACATTTGGCCATATGTATCAAAATGTGAAATGCACAAACATTTTGGAAGAGAAATTTTGTTCTTGAAATGTATGCCAAAGAAATAATCCAACTTTGAATAACAATATACAAAGACATTTGTTCATTGTGGCTTTGTAGTAAAATAAAACTGGAAATTTTGTAACTGTCCATCATTAGGAATTGGCAAATAAACTAGGTTACATCCACACAATACATCTATTAAACATTAAATAATACAATGAATTCTCAACACCACTATCTTTTTGAGATTCTTCGAGGGGTGGAGAATTCCTGTGCCCTCTTAACCAAATTTTGAGTTGAGGAAAAAGTTACTGTAGGCTTATGTGATCCCCAGTGAGTGGATGTTAAAATTCCCCCCGTATCATGATGTGGCAAAGTGAAATCTTATGTTAGCACCTTGCAAATCTCCCTGTATTAATATTGTAAGGACAGAATTATACCCTCAACATCAGTCTCTTTCAAAACCTCAGTGTCCTCATAGGTGAGGTGCTTACGGAAGTCATTTTGGTTATTCTAAGTCTTTAAAGTAACTTATTGTTCGAAGTGTATGCATGTTGCTTCAGAACACAGTCTTCATTTAAACTAACTCAAGAACTGGTCCTTTCTTCTCTTTTCAGGTATCTGTAAACTGATAAACAATGGCTCCTATATAGCAGCTTTTCCCCCACATGAGGTAATTTTGAAATACAATTTCCATTACAAACTAATAAGTTTTTCATGCTCAATGCTCGATCCCATTTTACTTTTAAATTTAAGTCTGGCTTCCCTCTTTCAAGAAGGTTCAATCAGCAACTGGCCCTGGGCTTTTCTGAGGCCCCCGTGACATTCGGTGGTTGTACACGGGCTCCTCTGCCCAGAGCCTTCCTGCAGGTTGCCCGCATCAGGAGGCCCAGCCCTGGAGGGAACTCATGTGCGCATGGCTCGGCTGCTCTGGCTGATGCCTCTACTCCAACACAGAGCTCCACGGTGACCCAGTCGGGGACCCACACCATTCCCAAGGGGCAGGTCCCTGGTTTGTACTTACTGCATTGGGATCCCTGAAAATCAAACCCACATAAAACCTACAGTCTATTATGTACTTGATTCTCTGCCTGATGTTACCTCTCTACCAATTTTAAGTAGAAAAGCCTGCTCTACGCCGTGGTGGGCTTCACCTGCTGAGTCTTGAGTTAAATATGAATTCGTTATCAGTGGTAACTCCACCATGTCCCCACTCCCCCCAGACACATGCACTGCATTCATTTTTAAGCAAATTTGAATTTTCATATAAGAATGGAGTCATTAAAAATTTCACTGATGTACTTTCAAAACTGGTCGTTGTTCTCTGTATTAAGGCTGCGGACTCCCAGGAGTTCACAGAATAGTGCAGCCCATAAGAGATAAAATGTGTTGAGCACTTACTATCTGGCACTGAACTAAATGTTTTATATGGTTTAACTCATTTAATCCTTCCAAAAACTTTTTGAAATAGATGATGATATTAACTCCATTTTATAAATAAGTCATTGAGGCATAGAAACATTAAGTTTCAAAGATACAGTTTTGAGCCCTGGAAGCCAGACTCCAGTGTCTCTCAGTGATGGTGAAATCATAGTGTTTAGTAATAGACTTTAGGTTCCACAGAGTAAAGTCTAGTTTACTGTAAGTGAAAGGAATCTCATTGATTTAAAAAGGAATTAAAGAGAGGATTTTTAAAGAACGATCAATATTTTCAATGAATGATGGATATATAAAGACATCATCATTCCAAAGACAAGCTTGAGTTTACAATTTCTGAAGCTTTCAATAAGTTTTTTAATTATTCTGTAAGAAAAAAAAAACAAAAGCAATTTCTATTTAGTTCAAATTTTAGTAATAGAAGGGGTATCCATTTATCATACTGTATCTGTTTCAGGGAGCCTACAAGAGCAGCCATCCCATCAAAACTCATGGACCTCAGAATAACAGGCATCTATTATATGAGCGCTGGGCACGCTGGGGAATGTGGTACAAGCATCAGCCCCTGGATTTAATCAGGTACTGCATGTGAATCGATAATGGAAGGCATATGCTGTTTTGTTGTCATTTTCTTCAATTTGGAATTATTTCATTTACTCATCAGAATGCAATCAGAAAAAAATAAGCCATTCTGAACCTTTTCTTTTTTTTTAAGAGATTTTTATTTATTTATTTATTTTTAGAGAGGGAAGGGAGGGAGATAGATAGAGAGAGAGAAACATCAATGTGCAGTTGCTGGGGTGTCACGGCCTGCAACCCAGGCATGCACCCTGGCTGGGAATTGAACCTGCGACACTTTGGTTTGCAGCCTGCGCTCAATCCACTGAGCTATGCCAGCCAGGGCTCCAACTTTTCTTATATCTAGATCTGAACAATTGAGTACATACTGGCTACTAAGATATTAGTAGAAGTATTGTATGGAACTTCTGGAAATCCCCTTAATATAAAAAAAATGTGTTCTTTTATTCTGCCATCTTACTCCTAGATACAAGAAGGTAGTGTCTATATTGGACCCTGAGGCAATTCTGAGACTAGAAACCACAAACTAAAAATGGCAAAGAAGAAAGATAGGGGCCTAGGTACCTGACAATACTGCAAGGCTGCCATATCTCCAGTATTATTCTAAGTGAGAGAAAAATATTATCTTGCTTTAGCCATGATTATTTTGGAGTTTTCTGTTGTATGGCTGCAACTCATGTTTTTGTTTTTTGCCTTCTGTTGGCTTGAAAAATTTTTTGGTCATTCCTCACTTGATTTGTGAGGAGAAATCTGCTGCTTCCCTAGAAGATGCCCTGGCAAGGCTGCCTTCATTAGGCCTGACTGTAATCTTTTTTTAAATATATTTTATTGATTATGCTATTACAGTTGTCCCATTTACCCCTTCACTCCCCTGCACCCTGTACCCCCTCTCCCACCCACGTTCCCCCCCTTTAGTCCATGTCCATGTGTCATACTTAGAGTTCTTTAGCTTCTACATTTCCCGTACTATTCTTGCCCTCCCCCTATCTATTTTCAACGTACATTCTATGCTACTTATTCTCTATACCTTTTCCCCCTCTCTCCTCCTCCCACCCCTACTGCTAGCCCCCCATGTGCCCTCCATTTCTGTGGTTCTGTTCCTATTCTAGTTGTTTACTTAGTTTCTTCTGGTTTTGCTTTAGGTGTGGTTGTTAATAATTGTGAGTTTGCTGTCCTTTTACTATACATGTCTTTTCTTTATCTTCTTTTCTTAGATAAGTCCCTTTAGCATTTCATAAAGTAAGGGCTTGGTGATGATGAACTCCTTTAACTTGACCTTATCTGAAAAGCACTTTATCTTCTCTTCCATTCTAAATGAGAGCTTTGCTGGATAGAGCAATCTGGGATGTAGGTCCTTGTCTTTCATGACTTGGAATATTTCTTTCCAGCCCCTTCTTGCCTGTAAGGTCTCTTTGGAGAAATCAGCTGACAGTCTGATGGGAACTCCTTTGTAGGTTACTGTCCCCTTATCTCTTGCTGCTTCTAGGATTCTCTCCTTCGTTTTTACCTTGGCTAATGTAATTATGATGTGCCTTGGTGTGTTTCTTCTTGGGTCCAACTTCTTTGGGGCTCTCTGTGCTCCTTGGATTTCTTGGAAGACTGTTCCCTTTGCCAGTTTGGGGAAGTTCTCCTTTATTATTTGTTCAAATAAGTTTTCCACTTGTTGGTCCTCCCCTTCTGGTACCCCTATAATTCGAATGTTGGAACGTTTAAAGGTGTCCTCGATGGTCTTAAGCTTTTCTTTGATTTTTTGAATTCTTATTTCATCATGCTTTCCTGCTTGGTTGATTCTATCTTCCTTCTGGTCCACTGTATTGTTTTGAGACTCAGATTCCTTCCTTTCACTATTGGCTCTCCTCCGTATATCTTCCTGCATCTCTTTTATGGTAATCTGCATTTTTTCATGTAATTTGCATCCAAAATCAACCAGTTCCGTGAGCTTCCTGATCACCAGTGTTTTGAACTGTGCATCTGATAGATTGGCTATTTCTTGGTCACTCAAAGGATGAGTCTTGGGGGACTGATCTGTTCTGCTGGAAACATATGTCTTTCCCTGTCTCTCCTATTATTTTATTTATTTATTTATTTTTTCTCCGGTCTGGTTGCTCTTGTTATGGTGTGGGGTGGAGCCTTAGGTGTTCACCAGGGCTGGGCACCCCAGTCACTAGATTGTGACGTTATATGTGGGGGCAGGGGCGGGAGCGGGGACAGGAGGGATCAATGGCAACCGTTCCGTTCTCCTGGAGTCAGACACTTCCCTGGGCTTCTGGGCCGTGAGCTCTGCCCTGGTCCACAATCGCTGCCCCACTGGGTCTGCCAGCCGCTGCTTGCGTACTCAGGGATCACCGCTGCACCGCTGTGCTCTTGCGCTCCGGATTGCTGGCGCCGATTTTGCGCCAAATTTCCCCCGACCTACGCGCACCTGCGACCCACGCCAGCCCCGCGCCTGCTCGGCTCGTCGTCCCCTACCAGTCTGGATGTACGGGTCTACTTCAACATCTTGGCTGTCCGACTTCCATTTAGATAAATCCTCTGACAGTTCTGATATTATGACTGCAAATCATTGTTGTAAATTATTGTTGTTCTGTTCTTGGTTGTGCGAGGAGGTACGGTGCGTCCATCTATTCCTCCATCTTGCCGGAAGTCCCATTCTGAACCTTTTCAATAAAAGGGACTTAATTTAGGAAACTGATTGGACAGGGGATGGGAAAGGTGAGAAATCAAACAGGAATAATGAGACAACCCAAGATTAACAGCAGAAAATTGCGAACTATCCTAGGCTGAAAGGAAAATGGAATAAAGTATATTTCAGTGCCCGATACCTGGACTATGAAATTTGTGATTGGGCTACCTACAAAGATGTGAAAATGTAGGGAGTAAAGCTATGGATAAGCCATGGCTGTCCTGAGGACAACCAAGACAGGAGAAAAGATCCTGGATTCTCCTTTCCTTCCTTCCTTTCTCCTCTGAGTCTCCAAGTACCTCCTGGCCCCACTTAACCTGGAGCAATTCATAAAGGAACCTGTGTAATCTACTTTCCAATGAAAACATATCAAAACAAGGAAAAGCAGAAAAAGGATCCGAGAGCAAAAAGAAAAATGACCAACAAAGCATCTATGTATATACTTATCTTTCAACAAAGATTTAGTGAGTATCTATTTGATTCGAAATATTTGAATAAAAAATGTTTGCATCTGAAAAGAGCACATTTTAGATATTGTCAGCTACAAAACCCAGTTAACAGAAGAGTTGTGTGGCATTTTTCAAAAGGTTTCACCATGGGCATCAGAAAGATTTTAATATAAAATACTTCTCTCCAAAAGATTTAAAAATTAATAAAACACTTCTCTCTAAAAACTGTTGAATTTATCATGTGTTTATTTATGGTTGAGGTTATTTCTGCAGCCGAATCCTATCATCAAATGACATGTCGCATGGGGAAACAATATAAAAAATATAAAAATGGAATGGCCATGGGTGAAGTGTGAGGGGAGTGACACCAATAGCAGCCCTGAATTCTTCCCGGCCCTGTCGTGGATTTGAGATATGTTTAAGGAATCACTAGATGGCCTAGAAGATTGGGAATAACACTGCTCTGGTCAAGGGATTTCCGTCACCTTCCTTGCCCAAAACTGTCTCTTTCCTCTCCTGAAGCAGATCAGAAATCTGATGTAACTCAGGTGATTGTATTCCTCTCTGGTAATAGTGTTATTCCTCTTACTTAACCTTTAACAGTGAGTAATTTAAAATCTCAGTATAATACTCTCTGTGGAAGGGGTCTATATGTGTAGTTTTCTATAATTGTTGTAAAGATAATCTGACATATTAATATGCGCTGAAACAAAACAACTCCAGCCTTCAGAAGAACACTTGTTTAAAGGCACAAAGCCTTTGATGCAGTACCTGTTATTAAAATAATCTTCTGTTTAAAAGTAGAACCTTATCATTGTATAAAAAAATGAATAGACTGGTGATGCGTGTTTCCTAGGAGAAATAAATGAAAAAACGTTAGATAAATGGCACTTAATGGAAGGTGACTTTTTGTCTACACCTGGTAGCATTTACACAAATAATATAGAAAATAAAGTAGCAAGAGAATAACTTTCAGAAAAAGAAGTCTTGTTAAGGAAAAAATAACAAGACAATTTTCTTCCCAGCAAGAATCCCTGCCAAGGGATTGGCAAGGATTCCCAATTGAACTATAAAACACCGATCTTTAAAACTATTGTTGGGCCAAACTGTGTGTTGAGTGAGCATTTTTAGGAAATGGAAACTGAACAGTAGTAGAGAATTCAAGAAGTTATCATTTTATACCTGAGCTGTATAAACAGTGTGACAGATAATATTTACAGTAGACTTGGTGAAGAAAAGGCGATTTAGTCTTTACAACCACCTTATTCTCCTGCCATTTCCATGTAGACTGTATTTATCAGCTGAAGAGAAATAAAATACATTCAATTCCCTTCGCTTCATTTGTTAACTTCCTGTGGTGAGAGCTGGTAAGGCGCGGTCCCCTCCCCAGCAGCTGCAGCCATGGGACAGGAGGGTTAACAGAGGAGTGCCTGGTAACTGCAGTGAATTTAGGCACTGAAACTTGGGTGAGGACAGGACATCTAACCAATGGTTGGAATGGAAGTCAGGAAAGGCTTCCTGGAGAAGTGATAAAAAGTGACAGATAAATGTAAGCCAGACACAGGAAGAAAGTGGAATGTAATATTTCAAAGCATGAACCAAGAATCACGTGTTCCAGGAACTGCAGGGTTGAACTTTGTTGAGGAAGATGTGGCATGATTGTGCAGATTGTGTCCGGTGTACAGGTGTCTGGGCAGTCGCGCATATGGAGACTGATATCAGATCTGCTGTCCCCACCCACCTAGAGAGGAGCCCTTTTTCTAAGTCATGCAAAAGCGATATGGTGTAGCACAGCTACGTGTGGAGAACAAAAAAAGGGACTCTCCTAGGAGGCTGGAGAGATGCAAGAATTAATTGGTGAAAAGCTTTATGAACAACATTAAGAAAGTTGACACAGAAATAAACACGTTTTATAAAATTGTTCCTAAAAGGACAAGTTTAAAGACAATCAATGTCACCATTATTAGAAGTATTAACAACCATGAATGTTAAGATAATCCAGATGGAGGTGCCAAGGGACTGAGCTGGTAGCCTCAGGCGTCTGTCTGAAATTCTGACTAGGTGTGACATCAGCATTTGTAGTGTGACTTATGTGGCCTTAAGCTAACAGTTTGCTTTCTTATGCAGGCTGTATTTTGGTGAGAAGATTGGGCTGTACTTTGCTTGGCTGGGATGGTATACTGGAATGCTGATTCCCGCCGCACTGGTTGGCTTGTGTGTTTTTTTCTATGGGATATTTACAATGAATGCAAGTCAAGTAAGGTAAGCTACTAACAGGCTTATTGAAAACTGTTGGTCTTTCCTCTGGGCAAAAACCTTATGAAAATGCTAACTATAAAAGACAAGTAATGAGCTTCTTTTCAGCTGGAACCACCATCTTCCAGTAATTTGCCAAAATGACTAACACAAAGGGAAAGAGGAGAGATACCCATTATATGTTCTCTAGGCCTTTTAGAAAACATGGAGTTGTTCCTTTGGCTACATACATGCGAATCCACAAGAAAGGTGATATTGTAGCTATCAAGAGAATGGGCACTGTTCAGAAAGGAATGCCCCACAAATGTTACTGTGGCAAAACTGGAAGAGTCTACAATGACACCCAGCATGCAGTGGGCATTGTTGTAAACAAACAAGTTAAGGGCAAGATTCTTGCCAAGAGAATTAATGTACAAATTGAGCATATTAAGCATTCTAAGAGCCGAGATAGCTTCCTGAAACATGTGAAGGAAAAAAGAGCAGAAATAAAAGGAAGCCAAAGAGAAAGGCACCTGGGTTCGACTGAAGCATCAGCCTGCTCCACCCAGGGAAGCACGCTTCATGAGAACTAAGGTCTCAGTTCAGATCCCCCATTGGGAGTGTGCAAGATGCAACCAATCAGTTTATCTCTTGCACATCAATATTTCTTCCCCTCTCTTTCTCCCTACCTTCCCCCCTCTCTAAAAATAAATAAATTAAAAAAATAAAATAAGTAAAATGGATTAACACAGACAAGAAATGATTCTTAGACAGTTAGCTGCTGTTTATCTTGGTTCCATGGGTACATATTCACAAGGTTTTACCATGTGGTGTAGACTCCCCCTCCACCCCTACAAAGCTGGAAATGAACAAAAGACAATGAAAGGAATCGATTTGCTGTTCCTATTGACATATGTACCAGTGGAGCAAATTAGGCTCCTTTTGTATGATATTGGTATCCTCTAACCTTCAATACAAGGAGTGTTTCAAAAGGCGTTAGCAAACTCTTTACTTCAGTGCTTTATGGTATTGTATTTCTGCTACTTCTGTCATGTTATAATTAAGAACTTGTCAGACTTTCTATTCTAAATCAAGTTAAGCTTCACTGAATATCTTTCAAAATTTTGTGAGCCGAAATCTTCCATTCAAGGTGTCAGACGTGAACTTGTAGGTGTTATCATGGTGGGCTGGTGGAGAACACAGAGCTTTTCTTTTGTGTTGCTTTGTTTCAGTATACTTCTAAGCTCTTTTTGTTTCTTGTAAAGAAACAAAATTTTGAAAAGCTGAGGATTAGGTTGTATTTATTATGTTTCCACTGGCTTTGTTCAGATAAGTTAAAGCCATATTTCTTAATTTCCCTGCAGTTAACTGTAGAATTATAAAACCATCAAGTTGTAGATTATTTTTTCTATGTATATGTACATGTATATATTTACATATGTTCACTGGTCTTATGTAATCAAATGTGGTCATATTTATGCCTGGGAGAGGATATATCCTAGTAATATGAAAATGACCAAGCAGGTAGGTATGGCCTGCTTGTCAGGCCCTGGGTTTCAGGTTTAGAGCAAAGAACAGAAATCCCAACTTTCTAATCCATCCTTTCTTCTTTGGCATTAAAATTCACCAAGAAATTGAACTCCTTCCAAAAGCAGTTGGGTCTTAAAGGACTTCTAGACCCTCTGCTCACAACATCCTTAGCAAGGAGGGTTATTAACGCTCTGTGATATGGCAGGTGCGTTATCAGTACCCCTTATATAATATCACAAACAGATATCATCTCCAGCTAGAGATAAAGAAACTGGTCCTCAGAGAGGTAAGGGCTTGGTCAGGGTAATATTTCTAGTAAATGGTCAGCTAAGTGTCAAATCTCAATCTAATATATTTTTAAAATTGTGATAAGAACACAATATGAGATCTACGGTCTTTAAAAATGTTTAAGTGAACACTACAGTATTGTTAACTATAGGCACAACATTGGAGAGCAGATTGTTAGAACTTACTTATCTTGCATAACTGAAACTTTATACCTCTTGAACAGTAGCTCCCATTTCCCTTTCCCCTAACCCTGGCAAACTACATTCTGCTCTGTTCCCACGAGTTTGACTGGTTTAGATGCCTAATGTGAATGGGATCATGCAGCATTTGTCCTGCTACTGGTTTGTTTCACTTCATGTAATATCCTCCATCCTGTTCAGCTACACTGTTGCATATGGCAGGACTTCCTCCTTTTTAAGGCTGAATAATATTTCACTGTATGTTTATACAACATTTTTTATCCATTTACTTATTGATGGATATTTGGGTTATTTCCATATTTTGGCTATTGTGAATAATGCTACAATGAATATGGGAGTGTAGATATCTCTCCAAGATCCTGATTTCAGTTCTATTAGATAGATACCCAGAAATGGGATTATTGAATTATATGGTAGTTTTATTTTTTAATGTTTTGAGAAAAGTCCATATTGTTTCCCATAGTGGTTGTACCATTTCACCAACAACATACAAGTGTTCCAAATTCTCTTCATTCTTGCCAACACTTGTCATTCTTTGTCTTTTTGTCTTCTCGATAATAGCAATCTTAACAGGTATGAGTTAATATCTCATGATTTGATTTGCTTTTCCCTGGTGCTTATATCTGCTTCTAAAACCCATGCTTTACTCGTGCTTCTATACTACCTTCTTTTAAATCTACTTAAACATTTTCACAATTCCCCCAAACAGACATCACCAAGCGTCTTATTCTGTGCCTTGTCACAGAAAGCCTCGAGACCCTGGAGTGGGTCCAGACATCCACGCCCAAATGGACAAATCTCTCTCTCCACCCATTATCTGAAGTGGTTGTAATTATTATTTTATTTGATTCAGCCCTTACTATGTATATCTGACATTAGAGGCAAAAGAAAAGAAAGCCACAGTTGAAGTCGTGGTTTATATTATCTGCCTCAGCAAAAGAAATTAAGAAAACACTCATGCTGGGCTCTCTTTCTCCCTCTAGTGGTGCAGTAAAAACAAGAAAGTTCTGATGGCCTCAAATCCCTTATTTCAGGCTAAAAAAATACATTGTCAAAAATTGTTTAATATTTTCATTACGTATTAAGCTACACTTTGATAAAATTATAGAGAATGAGTTTAATGATTCTGGAATTAAAAATAGGATTCAGTCTGATAGCTGGGATTGTAGACTTGCTGTTTTGTTTGACCATTTGGAAAATGAGGAAGATGGTATAGTATAAAGTGATTTTATTATACCTTGTTAGTATGAGATTTCAATATGAGATGCATTGTGTCATTCTCAAAACACAAGGGATTATGAGAGCAGTACCATTTCAATCAAAATTTCCTTCAAGGGGTGTGTTATTTCTTCTTGTTTGTATAAATTAGTAGTATTACTAAGAGAAGATATAATTCTCTCTTTCTCTGGGGCCTTTAAATTGTGTGTTTTGCCTGTTTCTTCTACTTCATATGGACATCCTGTTTACTAGAAATAGGGTGTGTGTGAAAGTGGGAAGATGATAGTGTGTGTAGGACCCATTACATCATCATCACTAATAAGTTAGTTTTTGGTAAGAAAGCTTTTTTTAAAATATAAAACAAATGTACCATTCTTTTAGATATATTATAGTTGATGGAGAACTGGACCCAGAATAAGAAAAAACTAAATTCAGTTCCCTAAAGTATCTACTGTTAGCTATGTGATCTCGAGCAACTCACTTAGATGAAATACCAGTTTGCTCTGTGTTGTGGGGATAACTCCCATTGCAGGAGATTACAGTGAGGACTGAATTTCATGAGCATGAACTCATCTTTGCTCACTGCAAAGCACTGCATGACTATGTAGTATTCTTCCTTACTATTTACTCCTACTATGGCTTGAGAATACACACATCCAGCACTTGACATGCACATGAATCTGTTTTTGCTTCATTTGAGTGCAGACATTTTGGAAAATTGCAATTCTCACTACAAATACCATCAATTAAACTTTTATTTTCAGGCATATTTTCAAAAGCCTTGAAATTACTTTCAACATTTCCAGAGTAGATTTACTTAAAAACAAGTTACTCAGGTGATACTCAGTGGGGAAGAACCATGTGTGACAGATAAAACAAGTTGCTGGAAACTCTCAGGCTGTGAGCCTTTTGAGAAGTTTCTACCGATGCCCTACTCCTTTCACAAAGTCATCTATAATGTATGCTGAGATGTTTTAAAAGGTAGTGGTGTAAAACTGAAGAGAGATATCGTAAAGTTGCATTCTAATACAGAATATAATATATATTTCAGTAAATAAAATCTATGTCATGTCAGCATGACACTATGTGTCAAAGCACAACAAAAAAAATAAGGGAAAGGAGAAGAAAGGGAAGGCAACAAAAGGGAAGGAAAGGGAAAGGAGAATCAACTCCCTCAAATTTCCAATGGACATGCTCCTCAAACTTCCGATAGCCTTGCAGCTGATCAAGGCCTGGCGGGTCCACTCTAGACTCAGGGAGACAGGAGAAAATGCTTGGTTCCATGAGGATGCGTGATATGCCTTTATTCACAGGTGGGTGAGCCATGCATGCTACAAGCTGCATGTCTCTCTAGTGAGAAGCTCCTACTTGTTCAAGTACTAGAGACAGACAAAGCCGGCCTCAAGCCAAAAAATTATATAACATAGCATGATTCTGAGCATGTGAGCCCACTTCATGTTGTGGGGACCATTTATCGGGCACAGTCTCAAGGCTAGGAGAACACTACTCATCAGGCCCATTCAAGGTTATAGGAAAACTGCTTTCCTTAGTTACCCAGACAAAAAGTGAACCGGACTGCCTCCATTTACTCTACACTAGTGGACATGATGCATTGATTTATTGCAGTGGGGATTATGAAGTTGTGTGAATTATGGAATCTATTTATCTTGCTGATTCTAAGACAGTGAGATTCAGTGGGGAAGGGTAATAAATTTGAGAAATCAGAATAGTGAGCTGTGATACCAGTTAACCACTTCCAAGCCTGTGAACTTGGTTAAAACTCCCTTGGGTGTAAAAGTGTCTCTGTAACAAAACCCCACCAATGTCTCCCAAGTGTAAAATATGCCCTATGGTCATTACATTGTCTAGATAGAGACTTCTCAAAACAAAGAAGCTAACAAGAAGCTCTGTATCACAAATACCCTAAAAATTCAAGTTAGAACCCTGGCCCATGTGGCTTGATTGGTTATCCTATACACCCAAAGGTTGCGGGTTCAGTTTCCAGTCAGGTCACATACCTAAGATGCGTGTTTGGTCCCCAGCTGGGTCACATGCAGGAGGCATCTGATGGATATTTTTCTCTCACATCAATGCTTCTCCTGTCTCTCCTTCTCTCTCTCTCTCTCTCTCTCTCTCTCTCTCTCTCTCTCTCTCTCTCTCTCAATAAATGTATATGAAATTTAAAAAGATTCAAGTTGGAGCCACAGTCTTAAGTTCTTCCTTACCTGGATACCATGCCCCATTATTTCCTTTTTGTCTGTTCTTCTCTGTCTTGCTGGTTCCCACAGGCTTGATCGTAGGAGCTAAGCACCTTCCTAAACATGAAAGTTTATGCTTTCTTTTTTTCTTCTTTGATTTCTCAAGCCAAGAAATTTGCAAGGCTACCGAAGTCTTCATGTGCCCTCTGTGTGACAAGAACTGCTCACTACAGAGACTCAATGACAGCTGTATCTATGCCAAGGTGAGTGTGGACCCTCACGTTCTCCTTCTTGAGCTCCAGGGAGTAAACAAGACTTCATTAAATTGCTTTTTACCCAAGTTAAATGTTCTGAAGGGTTTTCACAATCCATATCATTTACAGTGGGATAAGATGTCACTCCATGGCAATGGAGTACATCTGCGTATATTTTTGGAGTACAAAATGTGTATATTTTTATTTGAACATTGTTGTCTTCCTTTGTTTTTATACATTGATTACTGCTGTTATAGATTCAAAGTTTTTCTTGGAATGATGTCTAGATTCTTTTTAGGAAATGATGATTATTTTTACTGGTAATGATTACATTTAAATCTTCCATGAAGACTTATGAAATTAAAGTACTTCTAATTTTACAGAAAAAAAAATAAAGTGACATACCAAAAGTTCTCAGATTGCTGCTGATTAGAATCACCTGAAGGTTTTTTAAAACTCCTGAAACTCAAATAATCCCAGAGCAATTAAATAGAAATCTTTGGATTTGAAACTTAGACATCAGTATATTTAAAACCTCCCATGTGATTCTAACGTGCATACAAATTTGAGAAACTAAACTTCACAATTGTTATTGTTTATTTATAACACACTGTTAATAAATTATAATTAACATATAATAAAATGTACATATTTGTGGTGTATAAATTGGTACATTTTGGTTATACGTGTACACCAGTGAAACCACTACCACAATCAAGATAATGAACATATCCATAACTTCCAAGTTTCTTCACCGACTCTGATCTGTCATCCCTGCCTCCCACCCTCCCAACTCCACCACGGTACTCAGGCAACCAACTGCTTTCTGTCATTATAGTCAAGTTTGTGTTCTCTAGACTTTTATGTAGATGGAATCCTAGAGGGTGTGATTTTTTTCCAACTTCTTTCACACAGCATAGTCATTTGGAGAGTCATCCTTGCTGTAACATTTATCAGCAGATTATTCCTCTTCACTGCTGAGTAGAATTATATTATATGGCCATACCAGAGTGGGTTTATCCATTCATCTATTAATGGGTTTTGGGATTGTTTCAAGTTACTACCATTGTAAATAAAGATTCTATGAACATTCATCTACAAATCTTCCTATAGATAAGTACTACTGTTTCTCTTGGGTAAATACTTAGGAGTAAAGTAGCTGGATTATATGATAGGTGGAGATTCGACTCTCTAAAAGCTGTCAAACTATTTTCCAAAGTGTGCGTACCATTTTACATTTTTGCCAACAGTGTTTGAGAATTCCAGTTTTCTATGTAGTTACTACCCCTTAGGATGGTCAATCTTTTTAAGTTTAACTATTCTCATTGTACTTTAGTTAGCTGAAAATAATTTCATCTTTTGGGGTCTTGATTTTAAAATCTGTGACATGGGTTCACAGCAGTGCTCTATCTAACACCACATCCCCAATAAACACAAGATCTTTCTGTGTGCTCTACTCAATGCACTCGGTATAATGTGAGCCTCCAGTCTGGCCGTGGGAATAGGCACTATTTCTGTCTCCAAGCTCCCGACACTGTTACCTCTGATCCTCTCAGATGTTTCTTTCCTCAGGTAGCTTCCTCACATACATGTTCACTGGGCACTGTCTGGATGGCCCCTCTCTGCACACTACCAACTCTTTCAGTGTAGTAACCTGAGGCAGTCGTAATACTCACTCCCTCTGTTTTCCACCTCTCCAGGGTCATCAGCACTCATTGCCTAACATTCACTATCTTGAAATCTGTTCCTTATATATTTTGTGCATTCTTTGGTTGTTTCCAGAATGGGGGGTAAAATTAGCCACTGCTATTCCATCTTGGTCAGAAGTAGAAGTCTCTATACATTTCATTTTGACAATGCTAGGTATAAAGTCAAGAGACAGTTAATATTCTATTGCAAGACCAAACTTGATAAAATTAGTTTCTGAATTATATCTTGAAGGCATGGCATAAAAAAAGTCTGTTTTGTTTATAATTTCATTTCTGACATACACTTAGTTTTGAAAGATGTCCAATGTGCACATAGATGTCTCATCTTAGGAAGCATTTCCTCCACAGTTTTTGTAAAAGTCAAATGCATTGGAGTTTTTAGGTGTATATACACGTCGCTCTCCCAGCCCATGCATTTCAAAGACATGACTGACTGCCTTAGGGACACCAACAAATCCATACATATGTTACTTCTGCTTTCACTCAAACATATTTAAGGAACCACACTGGCATTATCTGAACACTAAGCATCCATATAAGAAACACCCACATCTGGCCAAGTGATAAAGCAAAGACACTGTCCAAAACCAGGGGCTTTTGTCGTCATGCAGAATCCTCATTCCTCCTTTTCTTGGTAGAAAATAGTATGTTTAGGGACCATTATGACTCACATTATATGAATATTTCACATATACCATGCTGTATCTCATAGATGTATTTCTAAAAAAATAATGTTTTAATGTGCTGAGTTAAAAAATAGCTGAGATGCGTGAACAAACATCAAGAAAACAATGAGAAGCTTTTTCAAAGAAAATCTTGCATGAACTATGACCAATCATGCCCTTGCAACCCCACTGTTGTGAATCATGTGGCTTTTTATTTACCACTTCTTTAAAAGCATGCCTGCTTCTGGAGCAGGCAAAAGCCACTATTTCTTAGTACCTTTTTAGTCCCCGTTGCAAAGTCTCTGTTGGAACACTCTAAGAAGCCATTCCCTGCAGTAGGTCACTTCTGGAGGAAAGCAGACAGCTGTTCAGTGGGTGGTGGCAGCAGGTGTCTCTGTGGGATGCCTCTGCAAACAAAAAAGCTGGGTCCCCCACTGGGTGTAATTTTATAAGCTCTGTAGGAGAATTTCTTTACAGTCTTTTTCTCTTCAGTACATAATATATACTGATGACCTACTGATGATTGTTATGAAAGCCAATTTTTACAACATTTTTAGAAATTTCAAGCCTTAATAATAGTAGAAGTTTAGAGCCACATAGGACATCTTGCACCCATCCACAAACCATCAAAATGAGTACATCTTTTGTATAGTGATATTTTCAGTGATGCTATGATACAGGAAAATACATCCTGCCTTTATCTGTTTCAGCATATTGTTTGCAGCATGATCCAGGGGTTATAGTTAAAATGCCCATTTACTGCTCTCATTGAGCAACCTCTGAACTGTAGACTGAGCAAAGAAGAATGCATTTTACTCCCATTCCCCTTATAATGATGTTCTTTTGTTTTGTCCCTAACCATCTCCTCTCTCTGGTGAGGTTAGTGTCCCTCTTTTCTCTATAGTGGTGATGGTGTGTATTTGACCACCAGACATATACTGTTTTGACTGTATGCATTTAATCTCTCTCACTAACTTATAAATACAGTGAGGGCATTATGCAAATGAAAAGAAACAAAGGTAAATTGCATTTACACTTTATTAAAATCAAACAATTCTTGCAACCCTGAAAATGTATTCAGTAACATCATATAACTGTACATTGTTCTTTATAAAACTTCAGGTAATGTCTGATTCAAAAACACTTGTACTATATCCTACATGTCAGTGATTTAGGAAACTTCTGAAAAACAACTTAAGATGAAATTCATTGCCTCTTATAGCCTGTCTGGGGCCATGGTCAATTCTGAGACATCAGAGAGTAGGGACGGCACTGTGATATCATGCCATTGGAAGTCTGCATTTTGCAACTCCTCCAGTCCTGTATGTTTTGCTAACAAGAAGTACAACTGGGTATCTTCAACTGAAAAGCTGACTTCTTACAGTTCACTCAGTAGCTTGACTTCCTGTGTCCCACACAACTACTTCCTCGAGGTGCTAGAAAGGTTTCCAAGCAGAAATGAAGGTGGAGCTCAAAGGGAATAACAAGGAAGAGAGAAGAAAAGGGGGAAATGCTGACCCTTTGTCTCTCCCCATGAGACAATCGCATGAAACAGTCGCAGGATCCCTGAAATGATCTCATACCTTGTATTTACAAACTATAAAATAATGTGATTCCATTGGAAAAAAAATACGGGACCAAAATGCAAACCACAGTCACTGGATTGTTTTAACCGACATCGTGACTCATAGTTTTGTTTGTTTTCCATTAAGGTGACATACTTGTTCGATAATGGAGGAACAGTCTTCTTTGCTATTTTTATGGCAATATGGGGTAAGTATGTTCTTCCATTACTTGCTTCCTATCCCTCATTCTCTGAGGCTGTTGCTGTGTTTCTTCATACACACACTTGCACGGACACACACACCATGAATCAATTCAATGGAGTCTCTTGCTTTGGTTGCCCTTTTCACACATTCATTGATTCTTTGGGAATTTATCTCCTGATCTAATCCTCTAATCCCTAAAGCCTGGGACCTTCCTGTACTAATGCTTATTTTTTTCCTGCCAAAGCAAATGGTAATTAAAAACAAACTGAAATACATTAAAATCCAAGCTGAGCTTCTTGAATATTCTCTCTTGAAACTGATGGTCAGAAACATTTTTGTTTTCTTAACATTTCCAGTTATCTGTTTTTACCTTATTCTTCATATATTTACAGATGCAGAATCTATTCCACATACAATTGATCGGTAATATCAAATACATATTAAATTCTGTCCCTAAGTAACATCCTAAAACTGTAAAAATTATATACAGGTACATGATTTTGGCTAACTTTTGTTACCATGTTCCTCACTGAATTTTTAAAGTATCCAGTTAATTGAGGCCTAGAGTAAATCAGACAGGTTCGAATACGCCCTCCTTTGAAGAAAAGCAGTTACTTTCCTAGTTAGGGCCCCTTTTCTAACATAGCCCTGTTGAGTGCAAAGTCATTGTCAACTTGGCAACTCAAGGGACTGACCATATATGTGCTGAGGCAGAAAAGTAAACTGTACTAAAAGGTAGGTCTCTCACTCCTTTCACCTAAATTTCCCAGAAGGAGAAATTCTGTGCCATACTGTCTTTCTAGCTTCCAATGTTCCTTCAACAAAATGTTAATAGTGATGCATGACTTTAGGATTATAGGGGAAGCAGTCAAGAGTCCATCCATTGATTTTTGTCCAAAAAGAAAAACATAGTAAAAATGTAGCTTGGGTTCTTCATTTTCATTGAAAGATTTTTGAAATTAAATTATCAAGCAGGGTAGTCGAGGTGAAATCTTTTGGTCTTACCTGAATCCATAAACACTTTTTATGGATTTTTTATAGAAAAAAGTAGACCAAAATAAAAATTAAGGATACTCAACAGATGCTTCACTACAGGCAAGAAAGGGAACCTCTTGGATGATTTCTCCTCTCTTTCTTTTTCTGCTCCTAGTCTCAGGTTTTTATAGTTCTTCTTGGCACAAGCCACATGACAGTGATCTCATTTCAGCTTTGGGAAGACGGGTTGGTGCAAAGTCCAGGATGTAGGTAAACACTTGCCATCTGAAGCCTTTTCCCCTTAGTTTTACATTGAGGTACGGAGTGGAGGTATGTCATCCATAGGAATGCCATCACGTGCATTTTCTCGACCTGCTGGCATGGATGAATCATTCACAGTTTGGTTGTAATAAGTAGCATTCCCAAAACTCACATCATAAGGTTCCGGTGCATTGTCTAATCGCAGAACTAAAAAAGTAACCAAAAAAAGTGTTTTATGGTGACAGTATGAAAGATGCATACACACTCAGGTATCTGCCACACCTTAGGAATCATTCTATATCAGTAAGTACGTCTACCCTTTATATGGGCTTTGTAGATCCTAGTTTTGAAATTGTAAATAAATAGATATTTTTAAACCACATTTCTTTTTAATACTAAAAAAACAGTTGGATTTTGAAAATTTCCCCACTGGTGCACCAAATCTAAAGGAACTAAGGGAGAAATCACAACAAAAGTGTACACAGCAATATTTTGTGTAAAGAAGTAAACAAATGTCTTACTACTTGAATCTTGTGATTTCAGGCCTTGTCAATTGATATTTAAAATTTTTATTTCTGGTGTAAAAATAATTTTTTAAAAGTGTAGAGAATTAATTTAAAAACAGTGTCATTATTCTACCAAGTGACTTCACATGGTTGAGCCATTAAATGTGGAGATGGAAGAAAGCTCTTTGTAAAAGCTTGTATGTCCTGATGGTAGATACCCCTGTTTCACGACAAATGATAAAGAATTTTTTTTCTTTTTCAAGAATCAATCAATCATTATTTCCTTAATGAGCTTGAACTTATATTCAAAGAAAACTTGGCATGCAGGAGATACGTTTAAATACTAAAGCAGTGACTAATTACTAAGTAGATTATTAATCTAATTGTTCATTGAGTATTGTTCGTTGTTCACATCCTATCATTTTCTTGAGCCATCTCTTTACAAACTGGTCTCCCAAGAACTATAGGGATTTGGGAGAAGTGTCCCTAGTCTGTCTTGAAGGAGTAAAGTAGATGGTGTAAATGAGTTGTTTTCTTTTGTTTCAATCACATCTTAAATTATATTAATTTAATACACTGAGCTTTTGTATGTGATTATAGATAAAGAAAAATATTCTGAAAGTCAAAAACAAACTAAAACTGTTTGTTGTTAGAAATCCTATTGTTTAATTTTGAAAAATTCCATTTTTTACTTTACATGGATTGCTAGAAACCCAGACAGAATTCAGTTAAATTTACAAGTAGTGGATTTGGTTCCAGAAAAGAGTGTATGTCAGTCATGGTCTCAAGTTACCAAAAATCAACAGGACTCACCCATGGACCACACCAGGGTCATGTAACTTTTTTTTTTATGATAGCAAGAGTCCCTTGTGGAAACCAGTAAACAAAGGGATAAGTCAAGCATTTGAACTGATTTCATTTGTGTTCTAAACGTTGAATTGTTGAGACCAAACTCAGTGCTTAATTGTTAGCAGTCACATTATTTTATCCATAGACATTATGGTTCTTTTTTATCATGTGAATGGGAAAATCCTGAACTAAGGTAAATTGTGCCTTGTGACTTTATATAACCAAATATGCAACTCTGTAGAAATCATGTTTAAGCGATTCAATAAAATACTTAGTATAGGTCTACTGTATCTGTAAAACTTGTGAAGAGCTTCTCATTAGCATATGTCTTTGCTCAAATTACTGCTAATAAAAAAAATCCAGCAATGCTAACAAAACTGGCCATATTTTTCTCAAGACCATAACATTATCTTCCAATTTTACACATGTATTTTAGGTTCAGGGATTATTATTTAAAACCAACTGTGATGCAATGAGCAACAGTTTCAAATATTTAAAAATTTTTTCTCACAGGTTCAAAATTATTTTGTTTATGTTACTTGAGAACCAGAGAGTAGATCAGAGTAAATCTTTTGTCTGTTCCTGTCATGTGAATCTCTGAACCTCTCTAGACAATATAGTGACCAATAGCAGTCAACGCTTAAAACCACTGTGGGAAGAGGAAGTCCTGAAAGTTGTTTTTACCTGGTTCGTTTCTATCATCATAAAGTCGCCGGTGGGAAAATGAACTTGTCTTCTTTTTTCCACACAATAAGTAGCCAACAAGGGTAAGCAACGAAGCGCCCAAAATAGCACCTAAAATGGCCCCAAATACCACTCCTGTATTTCTATTCTCTAAAGAAAAAAAAGAAAAAATAGTTTACAAACAAGAAATAAAAATAATTGTTCAAAGAACAGGTGTGTGTGTGTGTGTGTGTGTGTGTGTGTGTGTAGATACACACACATCCATACATGCCTGTGGACTTCCTACATACCACAAAGAATGTTTAACAATATTTTATATGTATTTATTTATTAGATAAGGGTGATGTTGTATGTGTTTTATCAAGTACTGAGTACTTGGGATATACTGGCAAAATATGTTTCTTGATAAAACCAAGTTCTAGTTTTATAACAGCATCTCACTACTTATCAACACTGATACTACTGAAATGTCATGTGTGTGTTCCATTAGGACATAACTTCTGTGTTGAAAGCTATATTGTTTTTAATCAACTCTGAATCTCTGATGAACTTTAGTGGCGAAATGAACTTTGAGCTTGTTTCTATGATAATTTGCAAGTAAAAAGCTAATAGGAGTAAGTGCATAATGGAAAATGAATCCACAAAGCTCCAAGTAAAAAGGCAATCAGAAAAAAGCAGTTTGTCCTGATAAGGATACTTTGAAGGAGAACAAATGACCGAAGCCAGGTGTTGTCCATGCCTTGCACACAGGGAACAAATGTGTAGGTCTGAGCCTAAGAGAACCCACGATTTCACTCTGTCATCCCCTTTACCAAGTCAGTAGTTGAAGACCATCATCAATAAACTACTTACTGCTCCCTGAACTCATATTTAGTATATTTTACTTTTAATGAGATTTTGTTAATTTGAGAAGCTGACTAATTAAGTAGGTAAGAGATCTTAGATAATCTCTGATTCTATATGAAGCCCTATTTTTTTAAAAAAATCATTAAACTTCACACAAGAAAGTTAACAGCAAAATTATTACTAAAATAAAAGTGAAGCAAAGTTAGCATTTTTTTAAATTAAAGATCAATGGCAGGAGTAAGTGCTCAGTGTTCTCAATATGTATTTGGAGTTTAGAGAGACAAAAGACAGTATTTTTTAAAAATACTTCTGGTGGAATATTAGAGCATGTTTAAATGGAGTAAATATGTTAAAATTACAGCTAAAGTGAAAAACAAACAAGCAAGCAAAATATAACCACAGATACTGAAATTGAGAACAGGCTGACAGTGACCAGAGGGAAGGTGGGAGGGGACAATGGGGGAAATGGGTGAAGCGTTTGCAGGAACAATGATAAAGGACACATGGACAATAACAAGGGGGATTGGAAAGAGAGGAGGGAAGTTGTAAGGGCTGGGGTAGGAGGGAGGGGGGAGGGGAAAAGGCAGAAAACTGTACTTGAACAACAACAAAAATGTTAAATATATATATATATACACACACACACACACTCACACACACACAATATATTGGTTGCAGAGCTATTGGAAAGCCTAGATTTCAGAATCTAAAACCCTTCCTGTATACCTGCAACAATTTTCCAATAAGAGCTTATATATATGGTTTTGTGTTTGCATCAATATAATCTGTAAATAAGTTGTATTGAAAATTGGTGAGTTTGTAGTCAAAAAAAGAGTATTTTTTTTAGGGTTCAAGGAAATAGAAACATGGTTAGACCTGAAAAAAATAAAGCAATGAATTTTCATTAAATATTAGAGATCTTCCTCAGCTTAGGTTTTAAAGCTTGATGTAATCCATAAAAATGAAAGATAAAAATATCCCCATGTACAATTTTTTTGTGATAGAGGTAAACTACATTTTATGGTGTTCATTAAGTACTAAAGTAAAAATTAGGGGGGATTTCCTTTCATTGAGTTTATGTACTTTAAAAAAAATCAGTGTTTTATTTTCCTGTGATTGCAATAGGTATCAGATAACTTATAAGTGTACTTACATCAGGTTTCAAAACCAACAGACATATATTTTTACAGTTCATTTGTACAGTATTCCTAAAAGCATATGAAATTTCAAGTAGTCTTTCTAAAATTCAGTGGAAATCATTAGACAGTATCCCTAAACTGTATCACCACCTCAGTTTCTATTTCTTGTCAGCCTGACCCACTTCTCATTTTGTCCCGCTGTCTCCTCATGTTTCCCTACAGTAATGGCCAGCACATGCTGACCTAAGTTCTAAAGTTCCTTCCCTATTTCCAATGGCTATATCATGGTGACCCCTAAAAGTGAGAGCGACCTATGCTATTGTAGTTTTCTTCATTTTTCTAGTATGACACATTCCCCAGTTGTAACCCCTATGATTTACTTGGAGATTATTTCATACCAAAGGAAAGTTAAGTGTGTTTATATTTACCTTCTTGGGGGTCTGATGTGTTTGGAAAGATTTTTGAATTATTGGTAAAGTTTAAGGTAGGCTGTAGAGTCATTTCCTGGTAGGGGGTGAACGCTGCTATGCTGTCACCGGTCGTGCTGAGCCAGGCGTCTGGCTCTGTTGTCCTGGAATTCGCCGATGTGGTAGCTGGTACTGAAGGGAGGATGCTGACTGTAATGGAACCATTGTCAGTTTTCACGGTGTCATTGGCCAAAGACCAAGGGAACTTTTCTGAAGGCACCGCAGACGTGGTATTGGGAGGCTCTGAGAGGGACAGAGGAATTTCATCTGTTACTGATGAGTTCTGAAGCAATTTAGGAACAACGCTGTAGCTCGAGGGAGAGTTTTCGGAAACGAGGGGCGTGGTTCTTGGACTCCAGGAAAAGTCTGTGGTCAAATTACCGTCGGAATCTGTTGTTTCAGGACTTGCATTTGATGGATCCATACGAGAGGAATTACTTGTGTTGTGATTGGAGGTTTCTTTCATTTCTTTATCTAAGTTGAAATCTGCTTGACTTGTGAAAGGAACACGTTCTTTCGCTGTATTTCTTAAGTCTTCTGCAATGTTTTTTGTTGTGTTTGCTTCCAGACCTTCATTTCCCATGGCAAATAGAACACTAAACAAGGTGGGAATCAACAGGAGTTGTGTTGAGGTCAACATTATAGCTTTCTTTGGTATTGGTGTTATTCAGGGAAATCTGGAGGAAAATAACAAGCATTTGAATTATTAAACAAAGATCTACACTTTTAAGGTGATAAAATCTAGAAACATAATGCTGAGATAATAATACCATACTCTTAATTCCAAAAATTTGTTTTCTTTGAATTATGTACTAATATTAGAATAACCGAGTTCTGTATTCCATAAAATATTTTTTCTTCCTTTAAGAAAATTACATGCAAAAACTTTTTCAGGCCAGACACCACTATTCCACTATTTCAAATATTGTTTGTGTGTGTGTGTGTATAAACTAAGTAATTTTTTTAAATATTGTAAATATAGTGCATGTAGATGTAGAGCTGGCTGATTCCTTCAACTTATTTAAGGAAAACATGTTATTTATAAAGATGTAATTTTGAATATTATGAAAATTGTGTTACTGAATATACAGTAAATGTACCACTTTAAAGTGAAGCAGTGAACCAACTTGAAAAAATTTTATACCTAATTTGAGTTATTTGAATTTGAATTAATATTCATTTTTCAAAATACTTCTCATGATGCCCTTCATTCAGAAAGACTTTTAGATTTTAGGATACTCTTTACTTATATTTCCTTACTGCATTAATGAAGCATCTGGTTTAGAGTGATCTAAATTACCTAGCTAGACAGTAGCAGAGTTGGGATTTGAACCATAGTCCTGACCTCCAATCCAGGCACATCATTTTTCTTGTTAAGTGTCTTCTACGCTACTATGAAGTGCTACTAATTCAGCAGATAGCAGGATATGGGGGAAATGGTTTTGAAATTACAGGTATATTAAAATCCTGGCTTCTTTTACAAATAACCTATGAAAAACAATGAGCATAACCAGCCATTGTTTTATCATCATCACGATAACTATATTGATTTCACACTGTTGTTCTGAAGACTGAATGAAATGATTTAAGTAGAATTATTCTGAACAATATCTGGCCTAAAATAAGCAGTTAGCAAACATTAACTTCCATTCCTTATTATTAAAACATAATATTTTTTGAGTGTCTTACACTTGACAGAGTTTACAGTAGCATCTCACATGACCATCACAGTGATCCCTTAAGACCAAAAGAATAGCTTGTCACCCCCATTTTGCAGATGAAGAAACTGAGGTTCAGATGTATGAGAACATTCACAGGAGCATTATTTATGAGTGTCTCCAATATAAACACCTGGCAGTAACAGACTGGTTAATAAATTGTGTAAGATTAATATGTAGACATTAACAAATGACAACTACATTCAGAAATATAGGTGATCATCACAATTATAATGCCAAACTTAAAATACCAGTTGTTCTGGTGATTCCATATAAATAAAGTTCAAAAACAGGTACAAACAAACCTAGAATGTTAGCTGTCGGGAAAGTGGTCACTCATGGGGAGGCTGGAGACAGTATCAGTTGGGTAGGTATGGGAAGGGCTTCTCTGTGTCCACCCTACTCTGTTTCTTGACCTGGTATGGGTTACATACGTGTTTGGATTTTTGATAATGCTATTTATTTATATTTAATGAGCCCTTTTGGTATAACCAAGAAAAATTAATTTAGGTTCTAAAAATTGTTAACATAACTGGAAAACATATTACTACTATTAAGCATTTATTATATGAGATGTTCTGCAGGTTTTCTCATTCAATCCTTACTAAAAATAATCAAATACTGAGGAAGGGATTATTAATCCTATTTTACAGATGACTAAATGGGGCATAAAAATTAACCTAATAAACACATTATCTAGAAACATGCAACTAGAGAAATAGAGTTAGCTTTAAACCTATATATAAAGCCAATAAATACTCATCTATATAATAAAAATTACAAAAGAATATGGAATTTAGTACTCAACTGCTGTTTAGAACTTTTCCCATCAGCCTTGTCTTAGCACAACTACAAATTTTATTATTTTTCTATTTTAATTATAGCAATTTATAACCTCATTTTTTAAACACTGGAAAAATTGGGTGTTCTACCTTAAGTAACTCTCAAACACAATTGCACTAAATACAATTTTATCCTAATTTAATATATTTTAACAATTGTCTCTGTGGATTCTAGATGAAGACCTTTATGGTGTAGTTTACAGATTAACGTGAACAAAACACAACTGATTTCTCCAGGACCCACATTTCATTAAACAGATGCCTCACCTAGCACATCTAAAACGCAGTTCCATTTCATTGAAAAATACTCACATGGACCTTCTCAGAAGCACCCTTCTCCTGTGAACTCTGTCAGTTTTGTGGCAAACATTATAGCCTTTGTCATTATCTACTGCCAGTGATCTGATTAGTTTATGAATTGTACTTGGTCACCCGTCTTATCATTACTATGCAGCTTCATCTGGTTTTCCTCTACCTAAGCTTTCTGGTTATTTTCTCTTTCTAATGAAGTGGTCACCAGAGGGTAAGAAAACGTCCCTTGGCTGTTCTTCTACCTTTCTCGTAATGTTACAGGAGAAACATGGCTTTGAGCTTTCGTTCCCTTCCCATAATGAGAGCCTGCTTATCAAGAGTCAACAAAGTGAGTTTTGTTGTCCCTGTTTCCCTTTGCCTGTAACATGGAACCACCAAAGGGATCTTTCTACCCTTCACCTAGTTTTTGATTGTAACATGAAAACCTGAGGTATTAATATCCCAAATGAGCCAAACATCCTGTTACACCCTATAAAGAAGGGGCAGAGAGGGATGAGACAGAATGCTATGAATACTATTTGCATTTTATTCCTAAATTAATACAGTTGTGAACATAGACTTATTCCTGCTGTCTGGGTGTGGCAACAAGGATAACTTTGCTTCTGTTCCCAGGCTTGTAAGAGAGCCGTGTTACACCTCTTCCATAGGTCCCTTCATCTTAAAAGGATAGAAGAAGCCAGGTCTTGAAACCATTAGCTATTCCACACCTTTGTTCTGGAGTTTTGCTGGAGCAAAGAGTAAGCAATTTTAGTTAAGTCCAATCCCATTCTGAATTGAATAAAGCACATTATAAACAGCAAAGGCTGATGGAGGTGGTAGAGAAGCTCCAGAGGGCAGTGAAATAACAATATATCCTCTCTCTTTGCACTTTCTTCTCATCTCGTCTCTACCTCCAGAGATCAGATTCTTAAACTATATTGTGAACTGTTATGTAAACTAAGTTAGGGTGAATCGATGGATGGCGTGTTGGTGTGTGCCCAAGTTCATCAGTCAACCAGATGCAGTATAGAGGGAAACAGGCAAAATGAAAGAGAAAAGTGAAATTGTACTGGGAAAGAAAATCAGAACAACCAACCAGGTAATATCATTCCCCCCACTCCTGTTCTCTGCCTTTTCTTGCCCATCAATGGAAACTCCCAACAGAAACTTTGAGGGTGTAACATAGGAGCAAATCTGAGATCATTACAAACTTGAAAAACAACCTAGATTAGAATTATTATAAAGGGAACAGAAAAAAAGAATGTCCATCCACTTTGTGATAGCTTAAGCACAGATTCTAAATACTTCTGTATATATTGAAATGTTTGTATTATTTCTAGTATTTAATAACTTTCAAACTATACTTTCAGAGAGTGTGAGTTTCACTGATTTTTTTAAATAATTCCTTTACACAGAAAAAAATGAACACTGTTTTCTCCCTTTTTCTGGTGTTGGTACTAAAAAGCAGTTTCACATTACTACTTTTGTATGGAGGGCTACAGAAGGTGGTGAGAGAGAGAGAAAAAAAACTGGCCCTTGTGGGAGGCAAATCCACAATCTCTGTACATAATTTTGCTTTTCCTTAAATGCATGATTATTCTGCCCAGCTTCCATGTTCTAACTGTGTCATACTTGTTTTTTACCAAGCTTTAAAAACAAGAAAATATCTCTTTGTGTCAGGAAAATCAGCCCATGCAAGGGAAGAGAAATGCTAGTCATTCTGAACTCCATCAAAACCAGAAGGTTTAAATAAAAACATTACTTCAGGTAGGTACACCGAGGGGATAATATACATGTTCCTGCAGTGAAACAACTAAAGAGTATACTGTGCTAATTCTCTCTTAGTTGCTTTTGATCACTTCTTGTTTTAGATTTCAGACCACAAAGTAAGACAGACAGGTTTTGTTTGTCTTTGTCATAGGAAACTCAGTCTGACATGTAGCCCATGTCTGAGGCAGACCTTGAGTGTTACTATGAGTGGCTTTTCCAATCTTGGGCAGTGTTTTCCTTTCCTTAAATGAAAGAGCCACAATAAATGAGAATGTAGGGAATTATCACTCTATAAATGCTTCTTTTATGAGGGTTTTGAAGGGGTGAGGAGACCACTAACCTTAAAGTAGGACTGTACCTGAGAATCATAGACATACTATTTTACTTTTATTTGCTCAAAAAAAAAAACTAAGCAAACAACTAGAACAGAAACAGAACCACAGAAATGACGATCACATGGAGGGTTATCAGCAGGGGAGTGGGAGGAAGCGGGGGGAAGGTACAGAGAATGAGTAGCATAAATGGTAGGTAGAAAATAGATAGGGGGAAGTTAAGAATAGTACAGGAAATGTAGGAGCCAAAGAAATTATATGTGCAGCCCATGGACATGAATTAAAGGAGGGGAATGTGGGTGGGAAGGAGTGTGCAGGGCAGAGTGGGAAAAAGGGAAAATGGGACAACCGTAATAGCATAATCAATAAAATCTATTTTTAAAAAGATAACTGTGGCTTTCCTCCCAGCCCCCGCAAATTATTTTTGTCAAAAGTTTGTAAACATCATTCTAACTAAAAGTCTGAGAGGTATGCATAAATCCAATAAAAATATAGAGAATGTCACACGCCCAGCTAACTTGGGCGTTGTTAGTCATAAGCTTCAATACTGAAATAATTAGGTGAAAGAATGTCATGCTTAGAAAGACAGACTTGTCTCTGAAAGAAATATTCTGGACCCAAATTCCCAAACACATGCTTTCCAGCCTTCTGTCCAGTTTCACAGTCTGTAGAAACAGCCTCTATGGATCTAATAGAAAGTGGGTGAACAGTAAAGCAAGATTAATTTTGAGAAACTATGTTTGTTCCATGGGGCGTCTTCTGTAAAACTGACGTAGCCTTAGCTTTCCAGTGAGTGGTGGACATGTGCACATATCATGCTCAGTATTATATACACACATTTTGCCAAATTTTTTAAAGAAAGTCTTTGGGAATGTAATTCATTATATTAGGAGATTGCTTTTTAAAACTATCATATTCTAATACTTTCACAACAACCTTGAAACCTAAAATGCATAACTGACATCTAAATATTCAATTTACATTCATGCTGGAATCTCCACTTAAAATGTTTTTACTAAGAAGTGATCTAAGGAAACTCTTACTTGGAGTCACAAATGTTGAAGGAAGGTTTTTATTTTAGCTCTTCAGTTGGTTTCATTATCTAGTAAACCCGGCAATAATTCTTAAAGTTAACTCACTTAACAATGCATATACTCATTTGGAAGGTAGTTATTTAATGAAATAACTACCTGTCTTTACAATGGTCTTTGTAGCTACCTCCCAGACTGTTTATCAAACAGTTGAGCCCACTTTCATTCTCTTTGGGAAATCAATGAAAGAGAGAGAGGGTCAGACAAACAGACACAGGGTTGGGAGAGGAGGAATCCTGTGTAACACAGCACCCAGCACACACTTACCTTTAGGTCTAGGAGGTGTTTACAAACAGGAACTGAAATACCACTGCTGTCCTGGCCAAAATGAGTCTGCTGTGCATTAGAGAAAGCGATAGGTTAAGTATGACAATGTCCCACTAGGCAGGAGGGTGGCGGAGAAAATTAGGTGGAGCTGGCTGTATCTTGCTTGTGTAATAGAAGAACCCAAGAACCTGACTGACCTGCTTCTCAGCTGTCAGCACGAAGATACAACCTCATTCAGGCCTCTAAAAAAAATAAGTCCAACCCTCCAGCTTTCATAGGTTGGTTGTTTTGACTTTGGAGCCAGCTAGTTGGCTTAAGCGGTACAAAACAAAGGGCATTTATTTCTCGTCCTAAGTGAAAAAAGGACAAAGACTTTGGTAACAATCCTGGTGCATCAGGAATTTCTGACACATGCTGGGTTCCCACTTTGCAGGTGAGGAAACCAAAATGAGTCACACCCTGCACCTGCCTCTGTCTTCTGGCCACATGTGTTCTCTTGACTCAGAAACAAGTCTTTCCTTCCCACCGTGGAACGTTCTGTTTGTGTACTTAAAACCTGAATGGAGAAAATGTAGTGGGGTCAGTAGTGGGGAGCCTTCTCTGCCGTGCACTGCAATCAGTTTTGTAGAAAGTGACAGTTAACACAGGGTGAATCGATGTGTATTGGGACCCTTGAGAAAGCCATAAGCTTTAAGTTCGAAGTAATCACCAGGACTGGGATGGGATTTCTTGCTGACTTGCAGAAGTTTGAGGGGTGACTGGGGCCTGTCTCCAAGTGGCCACATGATCCTGAGAAATCCTGGGAGCTTTCTCAATTAAGTAGTTTCCACCCTGTGTTCTCTTTGCTGTTACTCTCCATTTCGAAGCTGGAGAGTTTCAGAAGTGCCCAGGTAATGCTTGATTAAATGCTAGAGTTGAATAACAACCTGGCATACTTCCTTCACTTCCTTTCACGGCTTATGAAAAGGAGAAGAGTGAAACTGCACTTTCTGGGATATTCAGAACATCAATATTTGGGGACTGGCGCCAAAGTCTGTTCAGCTAAGTATGCCTGAGGTTCGTGCTTAGTTTCTGTTGTGCAGGGAGATAGGTTTCCAATTGCTGAGAGAGAAAACGAAACTTTAGCTAAGGTTCAGGAGCTTCAAGTTGAATGCAAAGAATCTGCCCAGGTAATTGGCCCTAGGAAGGAACAAGGTAATTCTATAGTTTTTAATTTTATGAAGCCTAAAGGACCTTTCAGAGTTTGATTATAAATTAAGCCAACCCCTACAAAAATGTTCACTCCAAGAATATTTAAGCTGTATCTGCATTGGTATGAGGAAAAGCAAGTTAAATTTAGTAAAGTGACTGGTTACTAAGCAATGGCTTAATAGAATTCAACTGGTTATTTTCAGATTACTGAGGGAAAAAAAATTCAACTGAAATCAATATTTTATGTCTGTACTTAGGGAACTGAACATGACTTGGCAGGATTGGATGTCCCTGAGGAATTTTTCTGGATATGTGTATGAATACATTACCATTTTCTGACGTGACCCTTAATTATGGCCTATACTAAGCATAGAAATTACAAGGCGCTTTTGCTACAGTTCTCTGCTTTCACTGCCATGAAAGTCAGAGCTCATCTCCCATGACCTTCTTTTCTGAAGACCCTAACTGTGGCCTCAGAATCCTTTTCATCATCACCCTGCTGACACTCATAACCACTTGATTAGAACTGACCCTGGAGATAGACCCTACCTACCCTCCCTCATGCGCATGCTGGAAGTAAGCTATACATGAAAACTATGCAAACATGTAATGCCTTAGTTATTGCTTTGCTCACTTAGAGGTGATCACCCGTGAAATCACCTGACTTGAAGTTAAAAAGTAGTTTTTTGGCAAACCAGTCTCACTGAGATACATTGCCAGGTATATGCCGTATTTTGGAAAAACAGTCCCATGGCAGACCTTGTTTCACCAGAGTTAGTCCAACAATAAGAGACAATTACCTGACTAGTTCGTCAGCCAAGCCAGCTGAGATGACACATAGTGCAATGCTTGCATAATTTTTTCTTGCTTACCTACTATGGTGCTTTCCATCTGCCACTTACTGATTGCTTCACAGCCATTAATTAAGTCTCTCAATATATATTAGAAGAAGAAACACCTCTTTGTAATGGTGGAAACAGTCACAGGTGTTTTCTAGAACATGAAAAATACAGAGATATTGTCACAGTGAATCTGAAAATAGAAGTAGAGTAGCTTGGGACCATGTCTCAAATAAAAATCAAAGCATTGTTCTAGATTTTAAAAGGTATTTTTTTTCAAATCCTATAGTATGGCATGCCTGATGCTGAAGTCACACGTAGGGAATTTGTTACTTTAGGTCAAATCCATTATCAGCAAGTTATGAGTTGGAAGCAGAATATAAACTAAATTCATATTTTTTTCTCCATGTAGATGCATGGACACATTCAGCAACAAATAAATATTTGACTAATAATAAAATAAACAATGTGATTGTTATATTCTTTGAGTATGCTTCAGTGATATTTGTTATAAACATAATGGGAATTGATGGCTGAAAAATTTCTTTAGGGATGATAATTGTTGCTTTAATATTCTGTTAGAGGAGAAATAGAGGGACCATTCTCATGAACGCTAAGAGTTGTTTAACATGCAAGCTCATTTTTCTCCTGTCAAGTCGCAGGATATAATGTGGTCTTCTTCACTTAACTGTAACTTTATGGAAAAAGTTAAAAACTCCATTTTGGTGCTAAGGGCTTTCTAGAACTTTGCCCTTTGTTAAGTAGAAGTTGTGACATAGTATGGACATACATGTGTGGGTGCATAGTTGTATGCATATTACACAAATGGGGAGCTAAGGAAGGTTGTAAAGCTGAGTAAACGTATATAAACTTTAATTCAGCCGTGGCTCAAGGAAATGAATGACATAACTGTAACGAAACCTTCTGCATTCTTCCTATCAACACATTTATGTCAATATATTTTCTTAGTAAATGTCTTCATGAAGACAAGAAACTGAAATAGAGTCGATGCTGAACGCTATCTCAGTAAAAACCAGGAGATATCCAAGGATGCCTCGATCAATTGAAAAAAAATGACATCATATCTTTGAGATATTTTTATAATAACATCTTAGGTTTTATGTTTAATATTCATTAAATTTTGGAATAAATTTTATTATTTTATTATATACTTAATAAAGCAATCCAAATTGTTTAAAAACCCTCATATTCACAAGAGATTTTAAAAATAATTTTAAATTCTTTTATATTCTTTGTTGCTTTAGGGAAGTATGACAAGAAAATCAATAAGCATTATAAGACATAAATATGAGTATAAAGGATAATATTCTGAGGTATAAGTAGAATGGAAATAAATTTTAAAAACTTGTCTTATCTCCTTGCCCTGCATTAATTTCTCCACAGCACTCAACTGCCAGCTGCCATACCCCATCTCATTTGTTTTTGTTGTTTATTATTCCTGTACTTGAAAGCTACTAAAAGTAGCATTTTTTTTATTTGCTTTCTTCCTTACTTTATCCACAGAGCTAAAATAATCCCTGGCAGAGACTAAATGCTCAATAAATGTATAGATGAATGAATAAATGAGTGAATGGATATAGGAACAAATAAATACATTTAATAATAATAACAAAAATAAGTGAATATACTAAGGATAAGACATCTGCTGGCCCACTTTGCTTCTTCCTAGAATATTTTTCTACTTATTGGCTCATGCAGATCTGAAATCAGCTTTTTTTTTCACTTAAATATATCCCTTGGACATATTTATATATGTAAATATATAAATATGTATAATTAAACATATTTAATTGTATATATAGATCTTTAACCAGTTCCCTTTAGCAGGTGATAAGAGGTGGGAGCTAGTTCACAAGAAGAGCTGGTTTTAGCCAGGGCTACACAAGTCTTGTGTTAGAGCAGGTGAGAATAAAGAGACAGTGGGCACAGGGGTAGATATAGTTTGGGTGGATAATTTCTTTGAATACTTTAGTTTTAATGTTAAAAAAGAAAAATTGCAATTCAGAGTAATATGATTACAGGTGCTGGATGTTAAGGGAGGGAAGAAAGGATGACAGCATAGCAGGCTCAAGAATCCACTAAAATCAATTTTAAGTGAGAGAAGTCACTGAGCATAGCTATAATTTTCCTTAGCAATGTCCATTGTGACTAGAGGATGGTTTCTCACTAGGGTCATGTTCAATCTATGGGTTCGTGACAAACTGAGAAAAGGCCTAGAGAGTTGAATGTATATGCAGGCGAGTGAATGAATGTAATGACTGACCACTAACATACGTAAAGAAGGAAGTCAGGGTATGAGAGGAGGAAAGGACAGTGAAAATATGGCGGGTCAATGGATTGAAAATCTGGGTCAGGGAGTATTGAAATTGGAGTTCAGAGTGAGTGAGCTAAAAGGATGAAGGTGATAACTGGAGATTGTGTTGAGGGTGGGGGTGCAGTTATTGATCAGAAGTATGCCACGGAAGTACATGAGTAATGTAGCATAGGAGAAAATAACTTTGAGGGGAGAGATCAAAGAACTGAGAAGCCAAGGTTCTAGAAAGATTATCTGCATATATTGTAACTTCCAAGAATTATTTTGGAAGTTATGTTAGTAAGTGTTATACTAAGTCAAGAGTTTAAAAATCTTCAGAGAAGTTTGGGGGAAGCATCCCAAAGAGTGTTAGAGGACCACCACAGGAAAGGTAGTAGGTAGTGTGGACTGACAATGTGACACTCAACTCCGTGAATCTTTAAAGAGAGAGAAAAATGCTCTTGAAGCATCAATGAGGAACAAGCTGTTCACTACTTCATCTTCAGTACCTATTGGGGTAGGATACAAATAGCCATCACCTGAGAATGCCATATGGAAAGTGGGGTTTTAGGGCCATCCCAGGTGTCAGACCAAGAATCGTGGCAACATAAAAGACTTTGCTGTTGATGACTTTGAGTAAACGAGGACATAGTGAAAATATCTCAAAGAGTTGGGATGGAGTGGGGATGTTCTCAAAGGAAATCCCCATTTCTTAGAACTCAGAGGATTAAAATCTAAGGGTTAAGGGGTGATGTGAAAATTTTGGTCTTCTTGAGGTGAGTGATATGAGTACAGTTAAAGAGCAAAGTGATTTAGTACTGGCGGAACCAAATGTGAGGGAGAAAGGACAGCAAGGTGCCTGTGTGGACTACGGGTATGGGGACATCTTGTTGAGATGGAGAGTTCTGGGCTTCCACCAGACTCCTGTATAGATGAGTTCTGAAATGAAGCCTCTTACTCCTAGTGCCTGAAACAACTTTTCAACCCTGCAAGTAGCAGCCTGCTGGGAAATAATATTGCTCTCTTTAGCAAGTACAAGATATTCTATTGTGTGGGAATACTACACGACCCATTCATCCCTGTCTGACAGAGTCTACTGTTATACGTTTCCTTATTTTAGAACCCTAATTTAATTATACAGTTTAAGCTCATTAGGTTACAGTTACCCAATTTATAAACTGTGTAATCATTTCATATGGACTTAATTAAGTACACATACAACCAGGCATAAATATGATAAAATGGCAAAACTGGCAGACTGATAATATTATAATTTATTTTGCCATCTTTAGGAACAAATCCAAGTGATTGATTAATGGTTTCTAAAAATACATGTCAAGTCAAATAAATAGAAAATCCTAGATTTCTAATTTGGTTTTTTTTTCTGGTTATAAAAGTTATAATAGCTAAACAACAACCTCAGCAGCCACAGTGCGTGGAGTCTACTTGCTAAGTGTTCTCAGCACTGAGCCGTGACCGGGAGTGGGGCAGAGTGAGGGAAGAAGGAAATGCCTGTGCTCAGTCTGTACTCTCTGAAAAGTCTTGAATTGTTCCCTGGCTCAAAAGCTGGGGCAGAAGAAAAAGAAAAAAATGTATGTGACCTGAGGAGGATTTTGAAATCAGGTTCCCAGGCAGCAAATAACAATAAGTGGCTTTCACATTCATTTAAAGGACAAATAACACCTCAAACACTTTATAGAGAACAATGAAAATGTTGTTTTTAACTGGTTGTTCCTAGAAACTCTTAGCTACAGAAAAAGACATTTTTGTGCTGAATCAGGAGAGAATCTTTAAGAAAGGTACCTAAGGTGGCTGTAAATCTCCTTCTCTGAATAACTGTTTTAAGTCAGTAATCTGCCTTTGGAGTCAGAGTGACATGGGGTAAAGTGCAGTCCGTTTGGGCACAAGTTGTAAATTTGGGAAAATTTCTAGTGTGTTTCAATATGAATGGATATTTGTGAAAAAAATTTCCCTAGAGGAGTTTCTGGCTCCATTCATTTCTGACCTTACTTCTTTTCCATTGTCAGCGCCGACTACCAGGGAACCTGTGCATCTCACCTTGCAGGCCCCGGCCTAGCACCTGACAGAGTCGGCCTGTTCACGGGAAGGAGCTCCCTCAGAACCCATTCCTGTGTTTGCATAGTTAGCTATACCTGAACAGCACACGGAGGTGCCTGCAAACCCCTTGAATACCTTACTAAACCCAAACTAAATGTATCCCTGACTCAACATTCCATCAGTCAACTGTCAAAAGACATTCAGGGCCACTCTATCACCCAGTATTTGGGGGAGACAGAGATTCTAGTTGTGTCTAAAGGGAGCTTTTAGACATATCAAAATTATAAATATAAACAATATAATTATCCTTTGACTAATCATTTGCTTAAAGTGTGGACCAAGAAGTATTGTTTGCCTCTGCATGACTGGCTCCACAAAATTTAGATATAGTGGTTTAAATCAAAGAAAAAAAACATTTTCAGACAATTAAGTTATAAGTATGTATCAAAATTTCAGTAGAGGTTTACTGCAAAGGAAATACTCTCTATAAGACCAGTGTGGAGATTTCTGTCTTGGTAGAGATATTTATAGGAAAAAGGAATAGTCAGTAATCATTTTTAGACAACAAAATGTGGTGGGGGCATTGTAAGTTCAGGACTTTGAACTCTTTACTGATGGATCCCTGTTGTGTGGATGAGCAACTAACCTCCTACAAGTTCTCAGTCTCATTTAGATCTATTAGAATGTTGCAATTTTGCTTAAACATTTTGTCTGAGATGATAATTCTTAGCAGAAGTATGCTGTAAATTACATAATTCAAGAAGGTCTATCCCAAATCAAGTTTCCTTTGGCATGGAAAAAGATCTGGATTTGAATTTCACCCAAGTGACTTCTGCAGGTAATTTAACCTGCAAGATCTTCATATGCTCATCTACTGAATGAGATCAGTAATCTTTACCAAACCTGGGTTGTTGTAGAAATCATATTAGGTAACTTAAAAATATCTAGCACAAAGTCTGAAACATTGTAAGTGCTCAATAAATGCTAGTTCTGTTCTTTTTAGTCTATAATGCAATTCAGTTCCTTTTCTATATACTCTTTATAACAGTACACAAATATTGTGCTTTAAAAATGTTTTGTATGGAATTATTCAAAGGCAGTTTTACAGTTTTAAATACAAAAGAAAAAAAGATGATATAAGCCATTGCTAGATATGGGCAAAAGTGGGAATTAATATGGGGAAACTTATGGCTGAATTTTTATAAAATTGAAATATAACTCATTGACAACAGCTGTATTATTTCTGAAAAAAATACAGTATCTTAATGCAGTAAAAACCAAGCAGTTTATCAAGAACTAAAAGAATGTTGAGAAAATTGGTTATCATAATTTATTTAACTCTTAAAATGAATGAAGTGTAGACTACCTACAAATTGTACCTTATTTCATTCATGCAACACCCCCATGAAGACAATTTTACCATTGTTGGTAAGTTGTGTTTATGGAGGCTTTTCACCGCTTAGCCGTTTGTCCAAGATGACACAATTAGAGAAGACCACAGACAGCTTCAACCCAGTGCATGGCTATTACAATTCCTGCTCTTTCCCCATACCACATCGCCTTTCCTAGATTTTTTTAGGACAATTATAATTTGATCAAGATAGATTTTATTGAACTATTACAAAAGTGAAGTTAATAATTTATTTTATAGTGGTTGGCATTCACCTATGGCGCCAAGTACTCAGTTCCAGAGGGATGCCTTTAAGGTGAAAAGGCAAATACATAACAGTGTACAGGGCTCTGGTGCTGGCTACGAATGCACACCTTACATGATGAATGCAAACCTTAGTTTGGAGCACTGTCCTGGGGGCCACAGTTGTTCCAGGCGTTCACTGGACAGTTTCTTGGTCCTTGTGAATGTTTCCTGGGGAGGACAGGACAGCCTATGAGGGGTATGAGGCCTTTAAATGACTTAGTTATGTGTTTGTTTTTTTCCTTTTTCGTCACAAATTAATTACCAGGATGGCCGTACCTCTACCTGTCAGCAACATACTGCCCTAAATATACTGCTCAAGAAAATTACCTTGGTTGGAATTACCAAAATTTTAATAATAGTTTATTATTAGTGGTGGGATTATAGGTGACTTATTTCCTTTACAATTTTAATTAATTCATTCAGCATATATTTATACTTGAATGTATACTTATACATTCAAGTATATTATACTTGAAAGCCAAGTATATGATGGGCCCTCCTAGACACCTGCTGGTGTCACGTTTGTAATCAGAAAATGTTCCATAGAATTGAGGAAAGGAAGTCTATCACAGAGTTGAATGGTAAGATGAGGAAAGGGCCTAGAAAAATCAGTTCTGTGCTTTAAAAAGATTACATTGTATTTTGTTTAAAAATACAAAGCAAAAGCTGACAAGTTTTTATGTGAGTGGACTCCTCCAATTTTTCGGCAATTCAATTGAAAGGATCACTTTGCACTTGAACAGATGTTACTGAAATGTCTAATATACAAATGCTGGTAGCATACTGAGTGACTGAGTTACCAGAGTAAAGGAGTCCATTTGCCTGTGTGCATTATAGCCCAGTAAGACAGGAACAGGGGTTTGCAACAAAAAAAAAAGTGAGAGTTTATTACTTGAGAAAGTAGCCCATGCCAGGAGGCACAAGTGAGCTAATGAAAGACCTGGCAACTCTATGACTTCCAGGGGATGGGTTACATAGGGGGAAAATCATTAGGCATGGTAACTAAGGGAATTAGGGTAGGGTCATGGTCTGTACTGATTGGTCAGTACTAGGGTAGGGGGTAGTGGATCAGTACATCTGGTCCTGGTGTCAGCCTTGAGTAACTTTGAATTCACCGATTTTCTAGGGTGGAGCAGAAATGCAACTGAGACCTAGATGTTATCTCTGGTTTGACTGAAGCTCTGTCCCTTTAGTCAATAGACCTGAGGCTTCCTTTGTTCCTAAGATTATTTGACGCTGATTAGAGCCTCATTCTCCAGAGGGCTTAACTGTTAAGGGAGTTGGATGAGCAAAGGAGAGGGAGGTGGGTGAGGCCAGTTTGAATCTGAAGGAAAGAAAGCAGAAAAGGTCCTGTTAAAGAAATGAAATGTTGCATGGTTACAGCCGGAAGAGTTAGCTTTAGAGAGATTCTTTACATGAAAGTTAGGTCTGCTCTCATTGTTTTACTATAACAATGTGCTGTTTGTAGGCAGCTTGTTATTTCTAAATGAATTTTATTAGGGAGAAAAAAACGTCAAGTCTGATTTTAGGAATTGGTAAAGATTTTCTGTGCTTAAGGTTCAACTGCTGGCCACACCTCATTCTTAGAACCTAGTTGTTTGTTGTTTCTTATTTAATGTTGTTAGGATGGGAAGGAAATGGGAAGTTAGAGAAAGATCCCATATCCTTAGACAAAGAAGAAATTTAACAAGACATGAAGGCCTTGATTACTTAATGAGTCCTACGTGTATGGCTGTGCCAAGTACAGTTCAGCTCAAATATTCAAAATCTGTCACCTCCCAATATCTATAGGCTTTGTATATTGATTAGCTTACTCTAGATTCAGGGACAGACCTCCATTAATTTCATATCTGCTAAAGGTTAACCAAAAAACAAACAAACAAATAAAACAGTAGCATTCCCTAGGCGTGGACTTTAAAACGTGCCACTGCCATAGCCATTCTGCTCATTGTAGAACCTGTTCAGTGAGATTTCTATTTTTACCTCAAGTATGAGGATGTTGCAATGCCGTGTGGGGAAAGCAAAGTATGCTTGAGGATGCTGCTGAAAGTTAACCTGGGAAATGGAGGTGAGTCTTCATCAGTACCTGGGTGTTATCCAAATTGGCACTCTCAGAGTTGTTGCTCTGATAAACTGTTGTTTCAGCTGGGCCTTGTTTCAGGAAGATTTTAAGTCTTTATCTCTTCTGATGAAAACAATACTTGGAATTCCTTTTTTGTTCTCCATATTCAAACATATTGAAGTTCGTCTGTGTTGGGAATTGACCTCTTTCCCCTGCACCTCAACCCCCCTAACAACCCCCAAACTTGCAGAAGTATGGTGAAGTCGCTTTCAAACTTTTAAATTAATAATTTTTTTCAAGTAATATTGCATTTGATCAATATATAAAATAGATTATAACGGAGGCTTCTCTGGTGAGGGTCCCTTCGCATATTTCCAATGAAATTCCATAGAGCATAATTTGAAAAGCTCTGGAATAATGGAAAGAGCACTTGACCAGGAGATAGAGTCACAATCACTGGATTCCATTCAACCAATCAGTCCAATTTAACAGCATTTATTGAGCATCGTCAGTGTTCTAAGCACTAAAAATGATAAGGGGGAAAAAGGCACTTTAGAATCTTACCTTCAAGTGTAAGAAAAAGCAAGCACAGGAACAAGTGTAATAAAGTGTTGCAGGTGCTTTGGCAGATTTCTGGACAAGGCCAGTGATGCATGACAACCACTCGGAGCCTTGTTTTCTGTAAGTTTAAAATAAGTAACTGGGAACAAACTACATATGGAATCTGATGTCTTTTACATGCATGACCGTGGGATCCCGTCACTCCGGATTTAGGATCCAATCAGCCATGTAACCTAAGCAAGTCGCTTAATCTCTCAAAATCCTAAATTTCTCATCTTAAAAGCACCAGAGTAATAACAATAGCCATTCTATGGCACATTTCATATGTAGTCAACATTCATACTTTTGTTAACTTTTGAGAATGACTGTGATAGAGATGAGAAGTAATGTATCTACAATGATTGTTAACTCTTTACAAATAACTGGAAATTAAAATGAAACAACAGTCATTATTTCTGACAGCTTGACCTTAAACAATTCTAGAATTAATGTTCTGGCCCAATAACCATGACTGACTTCTATTCACCTCTTTCACGAACACAACTGTGTTTCCTCTAGGTGCTGGAGATCAGCATTGGCCGATGTCGGAAGTCTTTGGGAGCTTTAAAAGCTTACTGGCGCTGGGTTTTGTCCCGAGATTTAGATTTAATTTCTCTGAGGTGGAGCATGGCATTAGGATATTTTTACAGCTCTAAGATGTTAAATTAAATCAATCCTCTTGCTTCACTTGTCCACCTCTTCCACCCACCCCCCCTCTCCTCTGCCTTCTCTCCCTTGCTGAAACCCATCTGGATCTCTGCCATCATTAACTCTCCTGTGTTCTTGGAGCCTGCTTCTTGCATCAGACACCACCTTGTCCAGCCAGGATCCCAGAGTTAACTATGCATACCAAACTTTTCACCACCAATTCTAATAAAATGATTAACGTTTGCTTGCCACTTTCATGGTTTATGGATACTTTTCTTAAAGTTGCTGATTCAAAGAGTCCTTGACAGATTTCTGTTTCTTTGTGACATTTTCAGGCCCATTAGTCAATCTTCAATTAGCTACCAGTTCAATGCTTTTTCTCATCTTCTCCTATCAAGAATCAGGTTAAATTCACAATACTCTTCTGGGAGAAAGAAAAATGACCGAATTGAGACATTAAAACTTTTAGTCCCCCATCTCACATTTAGAATCTATAACTTATTTTTTAGAATCTACTCTTTAATCCAGGGGGCTAAATGTGAGCCAGTGGGGTAAATCTCGCTGATGACTTAGGGCAGTGTAGTGTTTTATTTCACTGTGTATTATTGGAATTTGAGTATATGTAGATGAACTAAGAACTTTCTAGTTTAGGTTAGGCTCCAAGTTTTCTTACTGTATTTATAGTAGGCCACATACATTTACCTATCAGAGAGGTTTGAGAATAAAGACGGACTTTAAATTTGGTGTTATTTCCAGTTCAGTTTTGTCAGCTTTTAAGGCTTAAGGGCTGAGCCATTATTCTGGTTTGTCTTGAATATGCTTAGCTCATATCCAACCATGAGTTAAATTGATGCTGTTGGATAATCGTTGGACAGCAGGACTGAAAGGGTGTTGGGAGGCAAATAGGATAGTCACTTCAGGAAGCAAACGTAAGAATCTGAGTATGTTCATCCTATGATTAAACTGAAGAACTATGGAAAAGAAAAATGTTTTCTTAGGAGTTTTGTTCAGGCAAAAATTAGTTTATAGCAATATAATTAGACTATGAAACAAAAGTGGTCAAAAGGAAGTGCGAGTTGCTGGTTGGAATCATGTGTGTTTGGCCCTGTCCGGGGTTTCGGAGAGCCATCTACATCAGGTGCCACCTGCTTCGATCCAGGAGTGGGAATTCTAGTGGTGGTGTTGGGTTGTTTAGAGATTTTCAGTTTCAGATCTCTAACAGGCTGAGATGACCACTTAGGAGTGGATGTCCTTTTTAAGTGAGAAACATGAATCCATGAGTCAGTACCCTTCCGTGTAATGGCACGAGGGTGAGTTAGTAGTACCCGATATGGCCTTTTTCATCAGGGCTCAAGGGCATCTTTACAGAGATGGCATTTCCAAAAGACATCATCTCCAGTTTGGAGATCATGATGTAGGATCTCCATCTCCTGGATTCTGTAATGGAAAGATTCCTGCAGGAACTTGGAGTTAACCTGAAGGGCCCTATAGGTTCTTTACGGTAAATCAGGAGGTCTCCTTTCAGCGGTGCAGGTTCATACATTCCTTGATCTAATCTCATGGGTCTGCTGGTGACACTTTCAAAAGGTGATAGTCTATGTTTGCTGACAAGAGTCAATCTTACGTTGAGCAATGCCAAGGGAAGAAACGTAGGCCAAGGCAGATTAAAGGAATCCACCAGTTTTGCCAATTGAGTTTTGATTACCAGTTTAGCCTGCTCAATGAGACTGTAGGACTGGGGATGACATGCACAAAGGAAGTGTTTCAAAACCAGACAGATCTTACCAACAGAGTGTGTAATGTGTCCTGTGGTGTGAGTTACCCAGTCACTATAGACTTCTGAAGGGATTCCCCAAATAGGAGAGCTTTTCTAGGAGTTAATTTACTTACTACTGAGGCTGTGGTTCTGTGGCATGAGAATACTTTCACCTAAGGAGAAAACAGAGAATGTAGTACAAACACATCTTTTAACCTTGAAGGCTGCAACCAAATAAAATTAATTTTCCAGGCCTGAAAGGGGCCTAAACACAAGGGAAAACACCCAATACAAGTATGAATGGGTTTTCCAGAGCTGTACTCCAGACAAATTTGGCTTTTTATTTATTTGTTTTAATTTTTATTTTTGTATACCTGGGAAGCTGTCTTGGAGATAGCTTTAAGCACTGTTTGTTTTTTTTCCTCTGAAACCACTTTGTCTGTGTCCCAGTGAGTTCAGCCGTGTACGTACCGTAGCATATGATACTGTGTGTGATCAGGGGGAACTGTCACTTATTCGGACCTACCCGTAAGTTTCTTTTAGGACCAAATGTACAGCCTTTTCCTAACTATTTCTTTTTGTTTGATTGAGCAGCTAAATGCTGTGATTCCATAATGCCATGTTTTATGTCCCCAATTACTTCAGCTGGTGGCAGAGATGTCTCCATTAGGGGCCGCGATTGTTTTAATGCTGCTAACTTAGCAGCAACAAACATCAATCAAGTGATGACCACCACTTTTTATTGTGATTGCCACTGAACATCCAGGACATTTCATGGTTGCCAGAGATTTGAGTAATTGGTCACCTTGAAGAGTTCTAAGACATAAGAACTTTTTTGAACATTTTTGTGTGAAGGAAGTCAAGAACTTCTCTCTGTTTCCAGAGCTTACTGATGCCTTGGGCAACACCAGAGGTGTGCCTGCTGCCAGTATAAATGTGAGCCATCACACCTTTGGCCAGATGGCAAGTTCAGGTGGCAAGTTCAGGTCAATGCACAGCAGCCGCTTGTTGAGCAAAGTTGCCTGAGGCGTGGTAGCCTCGCCCTTTTCCTTCCACACCCCAGCATAGCCCTCTCTGGATCCTGGAGAAGAAGCACCTGACATTTCTTGTCATTCCCGGAGAAGACTTTATTTAGGTCTTTTAGATGATTTTGAATATGCATGTACAAATCAAAAGAAACAATAACTACTTTGCCACTACTGTTGACCTTCCCTTGCAGCATCACTTTGATGGGCCGTGCTACCAAAAGTCTGCTTATTTAATCCAATGAAAAAATTTACTTCCCTTCTAGGAATGCACGTTGATAGCAGTGTACAGAGACAAGGAGAGTAGAGTATGAGAAAACAAAGTTCCAATTGTATAAATTTACAGTGAATTTAAATAATTTTAATAATTCAGTAACATGGTGAAAATGCATCAATCCAAAGAAGAAAAGCAAGGGTGAAAGAATGTAATGTGGTTGGGTACATTATTATAATAATAATAATAATGTTATTATCATTTCTAGCCACAGTCTTCCTGGAGTTTTGGAAAAGAAGAAGAAGTACTCTGACATATACTTGGGATCTCATTGAATGGGAAGAGGAGGAGGTAGGATGTTAAGAAAACAGAAGATAAGGAAACTGGGGTGACAAATTATGCAGATAATTGTTCACTGCCCTTGACATATAAATCAAAAGCAGCTAAATAATATTAGATTTTCCCTTGATTTTTTTTTTTACTAACAAGACTTTTTACTTAATGAAGATAAAAGAGATCAATGATGAGGTAATATAATTTTTTTTGAAGCATTTCTATGATGTTTCCTTAAACTACATTAGTGGAAAATTGGTCTGATTAAAATATATAGGTCAGGGTTTCTTTGGAAAGTAATTTGCCTCTCATTTCTTCTTTGCTAAGACTTGATATAAAAATAAGCCAAAAAGCGGGAATTTTGTATCAATTCTTGGGTAATTTTAAAATCTTCTCCCTTTGACATTTAGTAACTTGCAGTTTTCTTTTGTAGGAAACGCTCCGTCCCCAGTTCGAAGCGAAGTACTACAAGATGGAGAGAGTGAATCCCATCAGTGGAAAGCCTGAGCCGCATCAGCCTTCCTCAGACAAAGTCAGCCGTCTCCTTGTCTCTATCTCAGGGATATTCTTCATGGTAAAGCATCGCCGTTGCCGTCATGGTGTTGTGGGATCCCAGGGTTAGAAGGCAGCTCTAGGATAGGTACCAACTTGTTCTGTGATCCTGATGATGCAAGAGACCACATCCTGTTCAATACTTTGGCGCTCCGTACTATTACACAAAATAAAACTTGCAGCAGGTCATGGAGTAGTGACCAAGGGAGTTTCTGCGTGTCCTTAGGTAAAACACCCTATGGAAGAAACAAAGATAACCTAAGGTAAAATGGAAATTGCATGAGTCACCCTGATGAATGGGTTATCTTGTTTTAAAGCCAAGTATTCCATTTAAAAGTGGAAATTTAACAAAATTCTCATTTTAGTGTGATAACTTCATCACACTACAACAACTTAAATCTTATACTCTTTATTTTGACTGTAATGTAACTTAATTCTTTAATGGAAAAAAATTAAATGTATCTATACTTTCTTAGAAAAGTAAATTTTTTTAGATCTTGGGAGCAGTGTATTAGATCCATGGTTTTGCCTTTGTTTTGTTAATTGTGCAAAATGTGGTTACCTCCTCTTGGTCCCCCGAACTGCAGATCTCTTTGGTGATCACTGCAGTGTTTGCAGTCGTGGTGTATCGCCTGGTTGTCATGGAGCAGTTTGCATCATTCAAGTGGAATTTCATCAAACAACACTGGCAGTTTGCAACCTCTGCAGCTGCTGTCTGTATCAATTTTGTAATCATCATGGCCCTGAACCTTGTAAGTGTTTACGGTTTCTCAATAGGTACAAAAGGGAAGAGGTGTCTGTTTCCTTTATACTTAGCTTGTACTTAGAGGAAACCAAAATAAGACCAAGCCATGTCTCTGGCAAGGACAACTGAGTTTAGCAGAAAATATTTTATCCTTGTAGTTCACATGATAGATTCCTTCAAATTAAAATAAGTGAGCCCTGGCTGGTGTGGCTCAGTGAATTGAGTGCCGGCCTGCAAACCAAAGGGTCTCTGGTTTGATTCCCAGTCAGGGAACATGCCTGGGTTGTGGGCCAGATCCCCAGTAGGGGGTGCATGCAAGTGAACCACACATTGATGTTTCTCTCCCTCTCTTTCTTTGTCCCCCTTTTTCTAAAATAAATAAATAAATAAAATCTTTAACTAAAATAAAATAAAATAAAATAAATGATTGTTGTATAAGGGGGGGACCTCCCCTGAAAAACCCAGAATTACCTTCTGGAGGGTGGGCCCTTTGTAGTACAGGCTTCCCCTCACTAGGTGAGTGGTCTAGGAACCCATCTGTGTCAGTGTGCCAGCTGGCATTGTTGTCAGAGGTTGTGTTTGGCTTCAGTGAATTTTTTTGAAGACTCTTTCAATGTGTGTGCCCATTGCATGATGGGCGATTTACAAGCACACCTGCCCACAGTGCACTGAGTGTTCAGCAATTTTTGACCAAAAAACACGGCATGACCTGGCATGACCCTCCATGTCCCGTGCTCCCTATTAACCCAAACCCTCCCTGAGCAGCTTTTTTTTGTTTCCCAATGAAAAAGGTCCTCAAAGGGAAACATTTTGCCCATGTGGAAGAGGTAAAACAAAAAACTACAGAAACACTAAAAGGCATCAAAATTGAAGAATTCAAAAACTGTTTTGATCAGTGTAAAAAATGTCTTAACAGGTGTAATTGCATCAAATGGAGAGTATTTGGAAGGTGACTGAAGTTTAAACATATAGGAATAAATACACATTTTTTTATTAATAATTTTTGTTTTTTGGTCCCCCTTCATATTGTTGAAATTCCTTTCCCTTTGAGTTTACAGTTTGATTAGTGATAACTTCATTCATAAATGTCTAGTGTGTGCTAGAAAGCACTATGTTTCTTTCATTCAAGTAAAAGATTGCTTAAATTAGAAAACCATTCCCTACAAACTCAGACTCACAGGACAATTTGGTGGAAAGATGTAGGAAAATCTGAAAGTTAAGGACTGTTATCACCAGGGCCTCATGTGAAATAGAATGCAGTCAGACAACCACTCCATTTTTCTTACCCTGGGGCTAAACATTTTTCTTCCCTTCCACATCCCTCCCTTTCCCTCTCCCTTGCCTCTTTCTGTGTGTCTGTCTTCCGTCCTTCCTCCCGTGTCAGTGCTTCTGTTTGCCCATCTACTCTGTCCCATCAGGAAGATGACCATCTGTGGGTAACCGTGACCTGTCCTTCTCGTCTCGTGCTGTGTGCTGCAGCACTTTTGCTAGTGTTATCTTCTTCGGTTCTAACTACAAAACCATACTGGTCAGCTTTCTATAGTTCATTTCACATGGATTATCCAGTTATTTCAGTGTGCTCATTTCTCTACTACATCCAATTGGTTTTACCATTGCACACAGCGTGTGCCTTGTGAACCTATGGCTGAGCAGGCAGCATCAGGCCTGGGCCTACCTACCCCTTCAGCAAGGTCTAGGGATTAGGGTCTGTTTTCTCTGGGTTTGAAGGGAAGAGACAGTGATTGGCACCTTTAGGATAATATCTTTAATTCTCCCAACAACACCACAGGCCAGTATTCTCTCCATTATGTAAATGAGGAAACTAAACTTGGAAAAGCTTAAATACCTTACCCCAAATTATACATATAGTGTTATTGCTGATATATTGACATCATGAGATAATTTATTGTAGATAGATTAGCAGCACTCAAATAATGATGTTGATATTTATATGTAAGTCATAAACATTTAGTTCCAAATGTGGGTTGACACTAATGTCACATGCTTAGCCTGGAGAGGTTTAGGGCCATTTGCTATTAAATGCTGAACTAATCAGGAAGACCTTGACAGAAAAGTGAATGGTCACTTGTCATCAATGAGTAAGTTTTAATGCAAGGATGATAGTTAATAATATTTTCTACTGGAGTCTGCTTTCTTCAGGTTCATTTTAATTCATAGAAAGAGAATATTGATTATAGTATCTTCAAACAAGCCATACACTATTTTAACCTATGCCCTTGGCTTATGGATTAAACTGAATAATAAGCACTGAAAAAAATACAGTACTAAGAAAGGGAGCCTTAGAGGGTAGTATAGGTTGTGCATTGCACAAAGTCACCACATTGAAGAGAGCCATTCATCCCACAGACACTGTAGTTTTTTTTTAACACTTATGGCAATACTCTTACAGTAGATAGTGAAAGGTCTTATTTCTAACAAAATCAGTATATCATGACAGTTTTCCAGTGGACAGAGGTTAGTGTGGTTAGCCCCATTTTCTGAGGAAAAGGAGGCTAAGTATTTGGTGTGTTTATTTCTAGGTAACAGTAGCAGTCAGCCAGCCTGACCTTGAATTGAATTCCTTTCTTACCCTTAGTAAGTGGGCTGACATCAGAATGACTGGTCATAGTGCCGCTCTCCATTAGCTTATCAACCAGCGGGAAAATAAGACCCAAGGCACAATGGGGACTGCCGCGTAGTTGCAGCACGAGAAAAACCTGAGTAAGATGAGAAAGAAGCCATCAGTTGCATCCGAAATGAGGTGGTGGGATTTCGGTAGTGGATCAGAGGGCTCACAGGGAAGAAAAGAGGGCGCTCACTCCGATGAGCCCGGAAAGAGCAGGTAGCGGATTAGCGTTTGAAGAATTCAACCTGCAGGTATACGGAGACACAGAGCGCATGTTGTCTATCCTGAGGAGATTGTAGGAAGTGTCTGTGAAACGTACATTTATGGAAGATTGAAGAAAATGAGATTAGGAGAGGAGGTCAGTGCCTAACTGCGGCGATCTGGAGTAGCATGTAATATGAAGAATTTAAGCCTCATCTTCCCCCCTCCTTGGGCGGTTGGGGAGCCATCCATGCAGGTACTTGATTAGCCACCAGTCAACTTAGCAGATACATTTACGGATGTAAAAGGCATCACAATATTAGAATATATTACAATGTAGTTGCTATGCTAATAAATTTTTACTCTCAAGAAAAAAAAAACTCTGGGAAAAAACTAAATGGTCAAAACTGCTAAAGTAAAAGAAGATATCTTGAGTAGACGATGAACTCTGAAAGAAATTGAAAATAAGCATTACGAGCGAGTGATACCCATCTCATCTAAGGACCTTATAAAACGAGATGTTCTTTTCACTTTTAAATAAAAGATGTTTTCCTGTGTGCAAATTAATTCAGAATTTAGAGAAAGATTTAATGCTTTTTGAGCAAACATAAACCTGATTTTAAAAATATATGTGGCAAAGATAGTATCAAGAATCAAACTAAAGAGCAATTATAGCCACCCAGATAAAAATTGTAAGTATTTATCAAAATGTTATCAGAAGTTACCTCTGAAAAGTATAGCTGATTTTTATTTTTATAACATCTTATCTAATGTTAAATGTATATTTGTATTTTCTAGATTTTCCATGATAAACTTATGTGGCATTTAAAACTAGGAAAATACAATACTTGATATTAATTTCCAATATTCTAGTTTAAAGAAATCATCAAAAATGGTAGCCCAGGATTTATGTAGAGGATTCTTATCATAATATTATTTGAGAGCAAAAATAGAAAAGAGACTCCCTAAATGACCAAAAACACAAAAAATACATTAAGTCACATTCTATAGAGTATCATAAAACCAACTAAAATGCTATTTTAACATTATTTTAGGACATGCAATTACATAAAAATTATATATAATTGCCCTTGATTCCCACTGGAACACACCTACATTTTGAGACAATAAGGAATGAGAAGGAAATGTTAAAGGTGGTTATCTCTCAGTAGTGGGATAATATTTGACTTAATACAATATTTTCTGTTTATTTAAATATTTACCCCTATAGGTAGGTTTTGATTTATAATTTAAAAAAAATAAGCTTTATTTTTAAAACATTCTAGCATTTTGTAAAACTTGGAATAAATTAGAAATGAAATGTGCTTTGCTTTTACTTGATGTATGAGTCACCCACAAACCCACAGCCACAAGGTAGCAACTGTGGGTAACTTTTGGAATTCTGTCTTTCACCCAGGAAAGAAAAGGCTTATCAGTGGCTAGCAACATTCAAACACACACACGTTCCTCTGTTCTCCTGTTTCTCCCCCTCTCTGCCCAGCCCCCACAGCGCTGCCCCATCAGTTTCTCAGTACGGTGCCTGCTAAAAAGGCAGTGAGTGGGCCTTGGACACAGAGGTGAAGCAGAGATTTGCTACCTGTGTGATCCTTGCCATCTCATGTAACATCTTAGAACTTCACTTCAGATCTGCTTCTGGTGCATAGAAGGCATTTGGTAAATCTTAACTTTCTTCCGATTCGCTCTCTGTGGAAAGAGAAGCACATATACGTTGTCAACATATAGTCTGTCTTTTATATCAAATATATGTCTAAAACACAAGAAAATTTGACATTTCTATTGGTTCATATAGAAATCCTGGCCACTATACTAATGTCTAGTGTTCCTCCTCATTCACTTTTAATGTCTTAATTTTGTCTTCTCCTTTTTCAAGTCTATGATCTTTATCAGTTTTGAACTTTCAGTTACAGAATATATATTGTTGATGGTATAACGACATTAAAAATATTAAGAAAAGTCATTTGACTCAACCTCAAATGCCACTCACCCCCATTCCTGCCATAAACTAAGTGTACCCATCAGAAGTAACCAATGTTAATGGCTTCATGCCTATTTATTCCCCACCCACCCATCATTTATTATTGCCCTCAAGAGAGTACTCTGTGTTCCTGTATTTGGCAGTTTGTTCCAAAGACCTACTTATCTTTGAAAATTCTTGAGTGAATTAATGAACTTGCCTAATATTTTTGAAGAAATAAGAACACGAAGAGGCTGAATGTGGTTAATTAACTTTTGCTTGGGAAGGCAAGCATGACTGCTCTGGGAACAGGACCTCCAGGTCCAAGGTTCAAACCTCAGGTTCCACCCAAGTTCTTTTCAGCTAAACTGAAGAACTTGTGATCAAATTTACATTTGAAAAAAAAAAAGAGCTTTTGTCCTCAAACCTTCTCCATATAAAAAGCATTCATATTGCAAAAATTGAAATTTGGCTAAGGTTTCCATTGGTGTGTGTGTGCATACACACATACCCACACACCCCACAAAACTGCCTTGTCAATATGACAGCTTTTACACACATACAGTTGGATGTATTTACATGATGGTTCTTCCTGGACTATGGCGATTCTGGAGTTGACAAGTCACTCTGCAAGGACAGATTTTGTGGGTCATCATCATGTCTGTGCCAGTCAGCTAGCATCAGGGCCTGAGATGATACAGGCTCCAAAGTACCCCAGGAAGCTTCGCAAGAGCACTACTTCCAGAGGTGGATGATCTATCTTCCTTTGTACTTTATAACTTTCTTCCAAATGTTATTGTGATCCATTGGGGCATCAGCTGCAAACATTGCCATCCCAGACTTGCAGACAGGTTCTTTGTGCTAGGTATTAAGATGAAAATTATAAGTAGTTTGTGTGACAAGGCATAGCATAAATAGTACAAGAAAGCCATTTAACAAATTCTGACTTTGTTATGTACTTAGTGTTACCTCAAGCAAGGTACCTGACACTTTAAACTTTAATTTTTTGTTCTGTAAAATGAGGACCATTATACCTGTTTGATAACATTGTTGTAAGGACTAGCTTAAATAATAGTATATATAAAGCACTGCTTGGCACCTCCCAAATACTCTGAATGACACATACTTAAATAACGTTTTCTTTCACTCTCAGGGAAGGCACTGAGTTCAGTGCCAGAAGCACAGGGCTGTTTAAGATCTATTTATTGATTGACACAAATCTATCTTATACTTTTTGGAGACCCTTCAATAAACATCTGGTGATAAATGGAGAGGAGAAAAGACCATTTTATAATCAAGATAACATTGGTGTTTATGAATTTAAGCTAATCTTGTCCTAAAATTCACTTGTGTGTTTTTTTAGTTGTTTTTTTTATAAAGTCCTACACTAGAGAAAGAATGAGACTGTTGTACTCAATGTAATCTTTCTGTCTCGAGATAACACTTTAGATCTTAGGAAGAGGTAGGTTTAAATCATGGCTAAGATGAATAATCACAATAGCCCTATTGAAGAACAGGCAGGGAAGGTGAACAACTTTTAAAGTGTCTAGATACCTACCTTTTAATTGTGCATGCCAGCAAGGAGGGTTATTGAAATTTATAATCTAGAGAATAATTTGTAGAATTATAGGTTTATGTAATAACATTTACATGCACACACATATGCCCACAAACACATCTCACCCTTCTGTCTGTAGCAAATGTACTTTCCCAGCTATATTGACTTGGAATATAATAAAATATGTTTTCTTTCCTTGAGTCTGCATGAGTCATGAACAGATCATGTCAGGGCAGGGAGAAGGTGGCAGAAGATGAAAAATGTTACAAAATTCTGTTATGCATGTGCCTTGCTTGCTTATAGACTCAACACATTAGACTTACGAAACTTGTTTCAAATAGCCAGCAAACCTGTTTTGTTCCTCAGGAATGCATATTTGTGCACTGTCTTCGTCAGAGTTTGGGAAACATTTTATCAGTAGCAAAGAAGTCAGCCTTCCACTTAACCCTCCAATGTAGTAAAAATACTGTATAATTTGGGCATGAAATACCAGGTCTGCTATTCACTAGTTAAATGACTTTGGTGTTTTTCTCAGACTCATCTTTATTTATAAAATGGAAATAAAGATAGTTCCTGAAACAGACTTTGTTATTATAGAAATCAAGTGTGACTGTGTATATACACATATTTACAACACTGCATTATGTGCGTATATGTGAAACACTACATAGTAATTTTAAAAAGATGCTTCTACCTAAAATGTAGCTACTTTGTACAATACACAGATGCTTCTTTGAGTATGCAAATAGCGGCCTTTCCTAAAGAAAATATTAGTAGTGACTATTGTTCTCATATTGCAGGCTTATGAAAAAATTGCTTACCTTCTCACTAACTTAGGTAAGTCCATTTTTCTTCACCCCTTAGTAAAAGAACACTTTATATGGGAATATCAGCCTATAGTTGCTTTACATACATTAGTATTTTTAATATCAACTTCAGTTACACAATTGCCACTAGAAATGAAAGAAGCGGCACAGGATGTTGGACTACATCACATAACTGTACAGAGGCAACATATGTAGTCACAAATTCTCCAAACTAGAAGTCATCAAACATGGTTCTTCCCCTGTTGGAGTGCTGTTTCCCCTACCTTTTCAGTTCTTTGATCTCTACAATATTATTTTGCCTTTATTTCTCAGTTGGATACTACTTTTGAGACCCAATGTCACCATCTGCCTTGGCTTAATTCTTGTCCTGATACCTGGGAAGTAAATTTCTTGAGACCATGTATATCCAAAAATGTATTTTCTCTATATTTTAACCTGATTGTTGGTCCCTCTGTTTGGGGATCAGAGTCTTTTAGACAGAGCTATTTGAGCAGGAATCCTTTATTGTTTGAGAACTCACCAGATGCCAGGCACTAGACTTAGCACTTCTCATTCATCATTTTGTTGTACTGTAACCACGACTCTACGACAGTAGGATGCTCATTTTATGGATTGGAAAACAAGATAATTAAATGAGTAAAATTTAAATGCAGACATGACAGGCTCCAGTTAACTATGGTGGAATAACTGTATCATTCCACTGTGATATGTTTCTTCCCCTGTAATGCAGTTACAAGGACGAGTGATGATAGAAGAAATATTGTATGGAGGGGATCAGTGGGCCCTAGTTCATGCTCTGGGGCTAAATGACAATATCACTTGGACATTATGTAACTATGACCAAGTCCTCTCCTCTCCCCATTCATTACCCTCCTCCTCCCTTTCCTTCCCCTCCCTCTGCTCCTCTTCCTCTTTCTGCATCTCAGCTTCCTCATTGGTAAAATGAGAATGGGAACACTTCCTGTTTCATCCTGTTGTCACAGGCTGCCTGGCACATGACAACTGCTCAATAAGTGGGAATGGTGGTTCATTGATCTGAGCTAGTCTCTTCAGCTGGATAATGAAGCACATGAACTAGGTTGCCGCAAATCATTCTTTTAGCTCTGATTATTCATATTCATTTTCTTTTAAAGTACTTTAAACCCAGGGTGACAGAAAATCTAAAAAAGTGACTTGGGGTACCATCACTAATAGTAGGAAACGGAAGAGTGACTTGTGCTAAGGACCAAAGCAGCGCTCCTGTGAGGAACCACCGGCCCTCCCGAGTGCTCTCCCTGGCACCCACCAACCAGGCAGCCGAACCTGCGGCCCTCAAACCCTCCTATTTCCAGAACCTGCCGCCTTTGGGCTTGAAGTTCCCTGGGACCTAGTCCCTCTTTATTCTGTCCTTGGCTCCTGCCTATATATTGGCCTAGTTTTTTCTTACTAGAGCTCATCTAATTTTCTTCCTTTCTTGAATCCTTTGATTATATCACAGTACGTTAGATTTATGTATATAGTTTTTGCCATTTATGTGGATGCCGGTAAGAGCAGAGGGTGCAGTTCATGCTGCCATCTTCATCCAGTCTCTCTCACCACTTTTTTTTGTTTGTTTTCTTTTGTTTTAAGAATCCTGGAACCATACCATGTGAGAGTTGACAGGTTCTTTAAATCATATCATCCAAATTTCTCATTTTATAGATGATAAGACTTATTGCAGAAAATATGAAGACACCTGCCTGAGATTACCAGCAGCTGCGTGGAAAGCTGAGATAAGAACTCGGCTCTTCTGTCTGATGTAGCCCCTCTGTTTTCTCTACGCTTTCACTAAGTGTGCACTCAAAATACTCATCCTTCAAAGAACTCTGTGCACAAGTTAGGTCCCTGTGTTGCGCACAGCCAGATAGGGTGAAAGGCTGATTTCATATCTGTGTTTACTTCGAAATGACAATAACAGAGAGGGTCCTGGAAATCTTTATATGTTAATAACAGGCATCAAATTTTTGTAGCCATGGGGACATCTGCAGATTGCCCCATTGGACCCTTTCATCAGCCCTGTACAGCAGATATTATCATTCACATCTCACCGATGCACACTGGGACTTAGACCCTGAATACCTCACAGACCTAGGAAATGACTGGCCCAGAACTTAAACGTAAAGATTCTGATTCTGTATCCACATTTCCTGTCCTTCACTTCAACTGTGTAAACAACACCCTGTATTCCTCTAGAATATCCTCGAACAGAATCGGAATGGGAAAACAGTTTTGCCCTGAAGATGTTCCTCTTCCAGTTTGTCAATTTAAACAGTTCTATCTTCTATATCGCTTTCTTTTTGGGGAGGTAAGTCAGCTTTATACACATTATTGTTATAGAGTAAAAAAGATTGTCAACAATTTCACTTGCAGTGTGTTAACAAAGGTGGCACTTTTCTTATGCCCGGCCTTGGAAAATGGGGCTAATCAGTTTCCACATATTTTCAATCATAAGATTTCAGTATAGTGCTTCCAGCTCTCACTACCATTAAAGTTGGCATAAAAAAATAAAAGCTATTTGCCATCCATGGGTTGAATTATGACTCTGCAATCTTCAGTAATGGTTTTGTTAAATAAGAAAATAATTTTTGCATAACCCTAGGTCACAGTTCCTTAGTGTGGAAACTTCCGCCGCCTTTCATGTTAACATTTTTTTCCTATCTTCGCTGTAAAACATGGAAATGAAGCATATTAGACCACTGCTTCTTATATGCCATATGATTAACACCCCAGCCGTTGCCATGGAAACATAGTGAAGCTATGCACATTTAAAATTAAATTGTTTACCACATTATATTAGTATTCTTTAGCTAGGTCAACCAGACATTAAAACTCTAGAGGTGAAGGTGGAGAATTTCATTCAGTTGGTTTGTACTTTCTCAACCCATCAGTATTGAATTCACACATCACTTTTTCCTTTTTATGTCCAGTACTTTGATGTGTGAGCATGACCTAAGTCAACCATTCAGAACAAGTTACATCAGTGAACACTTACGTCTCCCCACACTTGTACCTGTGATGCTTTAGATGTTCTTCAGTCAACCCACATAAATGCTAATGAATTAAAAATGGCTTTTTACAGATTTGTAGGCCACCCAGGAAATTACAACAAACTCTTTAACCGGTGGAGACTGGAGGAAGTAAGTAATGTAAGGGTGGTTGTGGGGATATGCATGGATGTGGGCCAGTGACTGTGGGAGAAAGGGGGGTGGGAGAGAGAGAGAGAAGGTAAGTACAGGGAATTTCAGGCATGCTGAAAATGCTAACCTTGCTACTTAGTACTGCTTTGCCCTTAATTTAACCTCTCTGAATATCTCTCTCCTCATCTGTAAATTGACAATAGTAATACTTGGGTTGCAAAGCTGTTCATAGATAAGAAATAATGTGTATAACAAAATTAGCACAACCCCAGGCCTGTGGTAGGTACTCAATAAATTTTAGTTGCTATTTATCGATACTCTGTCTCCACAGCTACCCAAATATTATTCTGCTGGCCAATGACAGACTAGGGCTATTCAAAATCCCAGGTTTTCGAGAAGTCCTCAAATCAAATGTGCAGTTTTTTTCATAGCTCAGAAGAGTGACTGAATCTGCTAGAAGGCTTTTCATGTACCCAGTTGAAGTGTCCAGCTGGAGTTAACAACGGTAGTGCGGGGAACAGAGTAGTTACAGGCAGGCAGGTCTGTGTATTAATGCCACCAATGATTTGTGTAATTGGCTATCCTTATGAAATTGTTGGAAGTCATGATTCTTCTTTGAAAGGGCCAAGGAAATAATTATAATGCTGGTGTCAGGAGAAGTGTTTTATAACCATTCTAGACATTTTCCACAATTTACATGCCATAGATAGAGGCATATTTTTTAGCAAGGGATTATTTGCTTTGAAAAAAATCAGTGAAATGAAAAATGTGTGTTTGCAATAGGCACCAAACATCCTATAAATATATCTATAAAAAGTACACATAATGAAAGATAATGAATTCAATCATACAACGAGCATGCATTGGCACATCCTCTGTTCTAGGCTCCTGCTGCAGAGCCACAGGGTATACAATGAAGAAGCCCCTTTCCTTTCTCTGACATTGTTAATAGTCATGAAGAAAAGAACGTAACCATGATATGTAACACATATTGTGCCTTTTGCGTCTGACAGTATACATCCTAATTTTGTCACAGCCAAATGCATGATCTTACATATCTTTTAGTCTCAGTTTTTTCTTTTGTAAATTGTGACATAAATGGCTATTTCAGTATTATAGGTGATAAGCACATTAAATTGGATCGTGCACATGAAATCCCTGGCGCAAATAATGGTAGCCATTGTAAAGACAGATAAAAAGTACTGCACTGTAATTTAGAACAGTTATGAACAGCTATACTGGGCTTCCCTCATATTATGCTATATAATATCTCACATAGTATTTTATGTAAATCTACATAAAATGTTAAGAGCTGATTTTTAATGAGTTACTATATGCCAGCACTTTCCAGCAATCATTCTGAGTGTTTTATATATATTCATGCATTTAAGTGTCACAGAAAGTTTACTCTTACACTCATTTTACAGATGAGAAAACAGGATCTTAGAGAAGTTATGTAAGTTGCCTCCAGTGACTGAAATATACTGATAGACTAATGAAGTCATCCATTTGATACCAGTGTGACCCAGGCAGCCTAGCTTCAGAGTCTGCGCTCTGAACACTGTCTTTCCAGCCACTGCTGGGATGGGCACAGACCCAGTCAAGAACATAGTGGAAACTAACTTTCATGAGAGATTGCTGAATGATTGCTGGCTCACACTGGTGAACTGGATTTGGAGTAAACATATAAAGTAGGGGAAGTGAAAGGATCATGGGTATTAATCGGAGTCTGATAGTCCCGTCTGGTGCTTAGCTTCATCATCCGTGCAGTGGAGATGCCAACACCGGTCTCACCAGGTTCTCGTGAGCAGCACAGGTGGAGGTACCCAGCTTTGGGTTGTCCATGGTCGCAGGACTGTGAGTGGTGCAATGGGAGTGACAGCCTGGGTCTCCTGAATGCTCCTTCATGCCTAGCTCCTTAGCTCCTTACTCATTCTAAGTATCAGACCTTTTTACCAAATGAATTTTCAATTATGGAGGACTAGATTTAGCTCAGGGGAATCATCATGTGAAGAAAGTAGACTCACAAAAAATGCCAGATCCTTTTCTCTGCCTTATAAATCACAAAGTTATCAGGGCATCATTTCAACAAAATTATAGATGGTCTGTCACCCAACCTTCCAACTTTGGCCTACTCTCAGGGACAGTGACTCAATCACATGGTTCTCTAATAGTCTTCGTTTTTCTTCCCCACGTCATAATATGCTTTGATAAACCAACCCCTCAAGGCAACAAAACCATTTGGTAAATAGGATTCATCTTTAGCATTATGTAAAACAGCACTGGATTTGGGTTCAGGGGACAACCCTTTTATTCCCATACCATCAGTCAACATTGCATGACCTCGGATAAGTTAATTTGCCTCTTTGAGACTCTCTGCAAAAATGAGAGCGTCAGCGTGCAGCTGTGATCTTTGCTCTGCTTCTGTATTTCAGTGATTATTCTGCCTCAGACAGTCTATCAACCCATTTATCATATCTGTGTGGCACAGTTCAGGGGGTCCTAAATTCATCCTTGAGAGAAAGGGCATGCTTAGATGGGAAAACCTAGATTTCTCCACACAACAAAAATCGCCACTGCCTAACCCTCTCTCTGGCTCAGATTAGGAGTTTTAAATTACTGGGCTGAAACTGGAAAATCAGGCTTTTTTCATGTCCTAATTATGTGTTCTCTTTGAAGTCCCACTGCTACCGATTTGGTAGAAATAGAAACTACGGATCAAAGCTGTAGAGTTGATCATCTTTGTGAGCAGGACATGAACCCATTTCCAAAGAAACACACCCACGTTTTTCTACCCAAAACTTTTTTTATAGTGCATTGTTTTTAAGCAAAATATACTGATTGCAGTTTTCATTATAATCATACTTTTGTTTGTGTGGGTTTCTAATGCTGTTTTTAAGAGGTAGAATTTTGAAAAATTTTTATTGAATTTATTGGGGTGACATTGGTTAATAAAATTATATAGGTTTCAAATGTGCAATTCTATAACATATCATCTATATGATGTATTGTGTGTTCACCACCCCAAGTCAAGTCTCCTTCCATCACATTTACCCTCTTCTACCTCCCCGCACCCTCTTTTCCCTCTGGCAGTCACCATAGTGTTGTCCGTGTCTATGAGTTTTGTCTTCTGCTTAACGCCTTCACCTCTTTCACCCAGTCCCCCTCCCAGAACCTCCTCCTCTCTGACAGCTGTCAGTCCGCTCTCTGTATCTGTGAGTCTGCTTCAGTTTCGCTATGACCATATTAACCTGAATGTACCCAATCTTGTCAATGCTAACTTCAATTTAACGTTGAAAAAATGCAAAGGATCACAGAGAAGGCAAAATTTGGATTATACTGACAAAGTATTTTGTGGCATGCCTTTATCACTTAAAAATACGTTAGAGTATATGTAGATACTTCATGAGGAGGTGGAGCTTTAACATCTGCCCCCAACTTGATAGCGGGCTAGATTAGTGACTGACTTCTAAAGACAAGACTGGGGTGGGGGGAGAATAAGTAACTCCACAGTAGAAACACCTGGAAAACACTATATCCACCACGTGGTGGTTAATATTACTAGTGATGTCATATGGATATTATGTATCCCCTGATGTCATGAAAATTCCACTCCTGTGATCTGCCTCCATCCCCAAAACACATAACCCCAGTCTAAACAAGTGAAAAAATTTAAAAAACCCAGATTGGGGGATTTTCCACAGGTTATATGTCCAGCGTATCCTGTCCTTAAAACTATCAAAGAAAAGGTGAAGGGATTAATCAAAAGAATATATCACATAAAAACAAACATTAGTGTGGTGGTGGCCACAGAGAAAGGGGGATCAGGGGAAGTGGAGGTGGGCAAAGGGGGATGGGGGTGGAAAGAGGCTTTGCTTGGGGAGATGGGTGCAGGATATGGGGTGCAGATGAGGTTTTATTGAGCTGTACAGTTGAAACCTGTTTGGGTTTGTGAACTAACGTCACCCCAATTAAAAAGCTTTCAAGGACATGAAAAACTCAAAAACTGTCTAAAGCAGAGAAGACTGAGGAGACATTACAAATACATACATTAGGGTATCTGGGTTGAGAAGGTATAAATTGAAAAATTGAAATCTAAGTAAAGTCTAGGGTTTAGTTAATAGCAATGTACTAATGTTGGCTTCTTAGCTTTGACAAATATACCTTGACAATGTTAATGACAATGGAGGGAATTGGGTGAGGGGTATGTGGGAACTCTCTGTATTACCTTTGAAAATTTTCTAAAAATTTAAAATTTTCTGGTATAAAAAGCTTATTTTTAAAAAATATATTATAAACATTTTGCCATAGAATTAAACACTTGTCTATCTCCTGTTAATAGAACTGTAGTATTCCAGAACATTTACTAAAGTGATCATTCCTGACACAGAGTTTGGCAGTAGTAAGTGCTAATTAAAAGTTAGATTTGTAGCCCTGGCTGGGGTAGCTCAGTGGATTGAGCGCGGGCTGCAAACCAAAGTGTCGCAGGTTTGATTCCCAGTCAGGGTACATGCCTGGGTTGCAGGCCATGGCCCCCAGCAACCGCACATTGATGTTTCTCTCTCTCTCTCTCTCCCTCTCTTCCCTCTCTCCCCCTCCCTTCCCTCTCTAAAAACAAATAAATAAAAATCTTTAAAAAAAGTTAGATTTGTAATGGGGGACAGAAGGGGAAGTGGCAAGCCCAGGAACATGAATAGATGACTCATGGGCACAGGCAATGGGGTATTGACTGTGGGAGTTGGGGGGACGGGGTGGGGAGAGCAACAGGGAAAAGGCAGGACAACTGTAATTGAACAACAATTAAAAAATAATAAAATAAATTGTAATTTAAGAAAAATAATGGCCATGTTAAGTGTAAAAAAGTTAGATTTGTTGTTACTGTTATTTGTTTGATTGAAGTTCTGATGTAAATCCTGAAAACTCCCCTGTCTAGTATCCTCATCCATGCTGTTTCTTTCCTGTTCTTATTTTCTATATGCATTGCGGTCATGTGACCTGGCTTTAGAATTTGCTTTACGATTTGAAGGTGGGGGTGTTCGGGCCAGCTGAGAAGAGAAGGATCATTGCTGTTCTGGTTCTGTTCCAGTGTCATCCGAGTGGCTGCCTAATAGACCTCTGCCTCCAGATGGGAGTGATCATGTTTTTGAAGCAAATATGGAACAACTTCATGGAGCTGGGATACCCGTGAGCACTGTATCTGTAAAATTGCCTTTTATATAGTTACAAAGAAGACAGATAGAGGTAGTGTGAATATTCTTAAGAATTTGGGCTTGGCAGTCAGGTGAGGGTCCCGTGCTCGCTCTGCTCCTCACTAAATGTGTGACCGTGTATACGGGAATAAAATTTTCTGATTTTTGTATTTCCATAAGGGGATCGACAGCTATATCCACTGCAAGAACAGTTGTAAGGACTGAAGGAAATACTAGATGTAGAGTAACTGGTACTCTGTTCAACACATTAAGATACTTGTTTTTCTTAAAATAGTATTGATAGTACATGTTCTTGGGGAGAAAAATAACTTTCTGATTTATTTTCTCTATCAAAAGTCCAAAACTATTGTTATTTACCATAGACTCCATTTCCACTCCCCCCCCAACAATAAAAGAGTAAGACAAAGATAAAGTCAGGGATGGAAGAGGTTTGTACTCCATGTCGCACACACACACACAACACACGAATCATTAGAATGAGATGATTGTAATAACATCAAATCAATACCACTCTGTGTCCCTTAGCTAAGTTTTAACTGTCTGTGAAATGCTGACATGAAAGGATGCTGAATCCCCACTTTTTCATCTATAAAATAGGGTATCCTTCAAAATATAGTAAAACACAATGTATTTCAAACAAGTTGGTATGAAAGCTCTGGGGCCTGATCAAGGTGAAAAACATGACTGTTCGGAGGAATTTCCTGACTATGGGGAAGAACTGGTTAGGTGATAGATGATTTAAGTAGTTCAGGATTAGTCATCAAATTATACCATGATTCTTTCTCCCTGCTGGCCCGCAGCTGGTACTAGGACATTCCTCAGCAGAGACTTTGGGGCTGGAGAGGGGACATTAGTCCGGAAATCTGCCGTAAAGTATTGTGTTAAATTACAAGCAGTCTTAGTATGAAAGCACCAAGGCCTTGTTCAAATTCCTTTTCTACCCCTTGCTAAAAGGTGCCTATAATTTACTTGGCCTCACTGAGACCTTACTATTTTTATGTGTAAAGTAAGAGATTAATAAAGATTAATTGAGATGACCGTATGCTCATTAACTTCAATAAATGACAGCACCCTTTTGTGAAGAGATTTTTATACAGATCATCAATATTCACACCAGATTAAAATGAATCTTTTCTAAATGAAGAGAGAATAGGGGATGGAGGATGTGGGAGCGGACTCTATTCCTCATACCCCTTCCTATCCTTGGCTCATCTCCTTGAAACATAAGGTTGGGGGAATATTATCTTAAAATGCCTGAGAAAATTAGCTATTAAGTGCCCAGCACAGGAACTGAGGTGCTGTGAGCACTTCATAAGCACCATCAGGATAGTGTAGTCATTACAGTATTAAGAATAATTCTTTTCTTACCATTTTCCTGGACTTCTGTACACACCATGCACTTTGGACAGCACTCTTTTAGCATGGCCTTGCCCAGGGTCAGCCTGGGTTATGCACATCAAATGCCCAGGGTACCACGGCAAAGGACATCCTATTGGTGTTTGTCCAACAGTTGGGCAGAGATATTGTTGGAAATAGTCTAGCAGGGGTAGGCCAGTCACTAAAGCAATGATTTTCGAACTTTTGAACCACAGTTCTTTTCCCTCCAAGTAAAATCTTAAGCAGAACTGAAATAAATGGAAAAGAACCAAGCAAATCTGCCTCAGTTCCAACTTCCAGCCCCTTTTTTATCTCCAGGGGGCCCCAGAGGCACCCTCCATGGGACACACATTGATGTACTGCCTGATATTTTGGTCTACCTCTGGTTCTTTTAACTCCCCCTGAAGTTCTAGGTCCACAGTTCATTGAAATTGAGAGTTGTATACTGAATCCTGTGAAATTTCCCTCATTCTAGAAATACTTTGCATCTCACTCAAAATAATTCATTGCCCAAAAGTCCACAATATGTATGTACCGGGGTATTTCTGAGTCATATAATTTCAAGACTGCCCCTGGGCTAGGGAAAGAGTGCTGTTACTTTCTTTCCAAGTCTGAGAAATGAACTCAAAAACAAGTCCATTGCCTGTAAATTATTGTTCACTATAGTAGCAGAAAGTAATCACTGATGATCAAACCCTTTGCTTCATAAATCAAGTGAAATGACTTGCTAAAACTCACACTTAGTGCATTGCAAGGTGGGGACTAGAAACTACATGTCTTGAAACCCTATCTAGGTCTTACTGTTTTAATGTGGAACCTGATTGTACTCACATTCAGAAAACATAGCCCAGAAACTTCGAGTTATGGAAATTGAACGGTTCAGATGCAATCACAACAACAGGCAACAGAGGAGTTCAAGTATTTATATAGGTGGGGTGTGGGAAGCAATCGTAGAAACAGATGTCTGTCTGTCTAATCAATATCAGGAAGTGTCTAAGTGTGTGGGGGATCAATCCCTAGATAAATACGTGGATGTTTATAGGATCTTGGAGAGTTCTTGAAGGCTGAGGCCTTTTCTCCCATGCTGAACTTGAAAGACGAGACCTTCAGTTCCCAGGAATGCTTAGTGTAGTCCCATGGTAGTTGATGTTAATACACTATGAATTGTTCCCCAGGTACTTAAATAAGAGCTCAAAAGCCCTTTGTCTACTTTGTGGTGTAGGTTGATCCAGAACTGGTGGTCACGACATAAAATCAAGCGAGGAATACAAGATGCTTCTATACCTCAGTGGGAAAATGATTGGAATCTGCAGCCCATGAATATTCATGGACTGATGGATGAATATTTAGAAATGGGTAAGAAGAGATCCTTCTACAGAACTATTTGGCCTTCTTGTTACTAGTTTTCTATTTTATGCAGTCTTTGGTTCAAGAGAAAATCATCTCTCTCCTTTCTATGCCAAGCATTCTAAAATACCTTGACACCTTCATCCCAACAGACTAAAGATATTAAAAGCATTGTCCTTGGAAGTCTATTACATTTTGTCCTCATAATATTTGTCAGCCCTAATAAAGTAATAATTCTTCCTCACAATGAATTGTTGCACAGACCTAGTCTAAGTCGGGACTTCTTCAAGAAGCATACTTACTTACATTAGAAAAATAAAGATTTACATTCCAATTGTTAAAATCACAATGTGTTATGTTAACATTTGCTCTTTCTCTGGACTTCAGTTTTCTTATCTTTAAACTAGAGAGGACAAGATTAGGTCTCTTGGGTCCTTTCTAGAGCCAAGCATTTTTCAAGGCCCCCTCTTTGATTTCTTCTTCTTTTGTGTTTACTCCTCCTATGTGCTGCATGGTACAGAGGTGGAAAGAACATAGACTTTCAGTCTACTGAGCTGAGTTTGAATGCAGGTTTTAGTTTTTTAGCTATCTGCCCTTTAGCAAGTTTACTGAACACATACAAGCTATAGTTTCCTCAACTCTGAAGTGGGATAAACATAGTTACCTTGTAGGGATGTTGAAAAGATTAAGGGCAATTTACATAAATCACTTAATATTGCACAATGAAGGCATTCAATAAATGATAGTGTTTCTATTACTAATTTTCTAATGTTCTCCCTTTACAGTTTTGCAGTTTGGTTTTACCACCATATTTGTTGCGGCTTTTCCTCTGGCCCCTCTTTTGGCTTTGTTAAATAATATCATTGAAATCAGGCTGGATGCATACAAATTTGTCACCCAGTGGCGGAGGCCTCTGCCAGCCCGAGCAACTGACATAGGTAAGATTCAAGACTCAAATGGTGTTGGCATTGCTAAAGCCAAGAGGTGACCAGGTCTTATATAATACCATGCAGGTTTCTATCGCTGGGGCTCCCTTCCAGTCATAACAAAACAGCAGTTTTTAGTTGAAAGGAAGAAAGAAGGAGAGAGAGAGAGAGAGAGAGAAGCAATAAAAAAGAAGGAAGGAGGGAAGGAAGGAGGGAGGGAGGGAGGGAGAAAGAAAAAGACTACTTTAGTTGAGAGTAGTTTCCTACTAAACATGTTATTTCATTAACTTGTTTGTAACTACAAAGGATCTCATGTACATCTTTCTATGTTAATAAATATAGCTCTGCCTCATTCTTCTATTTTTTAATTTAATCTTTATTGTATTTTTTCCACTACCATGTAGTGCCCTTATACCCTCTTCCCCCACAACCACCACACTGTTGTCCATGTCCATGAGTCCTTTTTCCTTTTTACTCAGTCCCTCCACTTTCTCACCCTCTTCCACTATGAGTTGTCATTGTTCTCTCCATCTATAAGTCTGTCCCCATTTTTCTTGTTAGTTCAGTTTGTTCATTAGATTCCACATATGAGTAAAATCATATGGTACTTGTCTTTCTCTGACTGGCTTATTTCACTTAACATAATGTTCTCCACCTCCATTCATACTATCACAAACGGTAAAATTTTCTTCTTTTTTATACACAATGGAATATGAGTAGTATTCCATTGTGTAAACAGAGTTCTATTATATGTTGTATGACAGTTTGAAAAATCAGCCACCTGTTTAGAAATGTTCAGATTGCTTTAGCTCTTGCTATTCTAAACAACACAGAGGTGAACATCTTCATGCATACTTTGTCTTATTATTTGCTCAAGGTGAATTTCCAGAGTGCAAGTCCTGTGTTAAAGAGCATGAACATTTAAAGTTTTGATAATTTGTTAACACATTCTCTAGAGATACTGCACCAATGCATTCCTCCACCATAGTGAATGAATGCTCATTTCTCCATTTTCTCAACAACTCTAGCTGTAATCAGGTTTTGGTCATTCCATCCTCAATGATAAGAGGAAGAAAAATGATATGTTAGATTTACTTGCATCTATTATAACTATGACATTAATACATTTGTAAATCTCTTTACTAATTGTGTTTATGACCTTTGAGCATCACACCTGACTTAGTGATCCTTATCTCATATTAAAAATGCTAGGCTTTGATATAAGTGTGAACATTTTGAAATGCTGTTTTATAATTATTTTATATTATCATGTATAAGGTTTTAAAGTGTATATGTAGTCAAACTGATATATCTCCTTTATAGTTGTTATTATATGTGGCATTCTTTAAAAAGGTCCTTTAGAACTCAAGATTTTTCACCCATTGTTTTAATTGTTTTATATTTTAGCTACATGTGTTATTTGCCTTTTGTTTGTTGGAATCTTATTATTTTATTTAAAGTGTTGATCTGTCTGAAATTTGCTATTAATAAAGGCATTAAAATTGAGACCCAGCTTTTTTTAACAGATAGCCAATTTTCCTAAAACTATTAAACAACCCATATTTTTTAAACTTATTTGAATTATCTTTATTTTTTTATCCCAAATTCTACACAAACTTATGTATATTACTAGAACCTCCATTTGTACATTGATCTAACTACTTATTCTTGGCATAATGTTTTAATAAACTGAAGTTTTGTAATAGAAATTCAAAACATATGGAAAAGCAAAGCCTTGCATTCTTAACTTGTTTGGCTAGTATTGCAAGGTTACTTTACCAGTTGATATTAGTCTTATGTATATTCAACAACCACAAAAATATGTTCACAATATATTGGTCTGTAGAGATTTAATGCCATTCAATTTGATTTCCCATTTATTGAAACAACTAATATTCATTATGTTAATTTGCTGCTATTTAACTTGGATATGTGTATAATTTTATTGTTAAAATAATGTAAGCACGTTAAAGAAAATCTAAAAAATAACTCGGAAGAGAAAAACAAAATTCCAGTTTTAGCTTTAGTGTTTATTGCACTTTCCAATGCATAGAGTACTATTTTTTAAATTTTGCTAGGCTGTCTTGCTCAAACCAGATGACACAAAGTTATAAAACTAATTAATAATCCTCCCCCCCTTTTACCTTTCCCTTCTACTTAAGGGATTGAGTGAAATCAATCAGACATATTCTTTGTCAATGTTTTTCCTGCTCATACAAATATGTAAAAAATATTTATGAGCATATTTTGGGCTCTGCTTTTTTTTCTTCATGAACATCCTCCAGCTCAAAATATAGTGGTATAATTCATTTAAATAGAGTAATAATATTCATAATATGAATGACATAAATTTTATAGACATTTACTTAATTTCCCAACCATAAACAGGAATAAATATACATACATATAGCTATAGATAGATATAAATATACATATAGACATTAATTGATACGTATTATACATCACATATCCATATATACAGATTGTAGTATGATCCCAATATCAGACTAATTATCACAAACATTGTAACAAGACATACTTTAAACAACTACCTACCTACTTAAAACACTTCCTGTTTCCTCAATCCCCAAATAGCACTGGATGGTATAAGAATTTCAAATCTTAGCATAATGCTTTCTAGCTCCATCCATGCTGTTGCCAAGGGTAGGAGCTCCTTTTTTCTTTCTGCTGCATAGAATTCTATTGTGTAAGTGTACCTTAGTTTTATGATCCATTCATTTACTGATGGGCACCTAGGTTGCTTCCAGCACTTGGCTATTGTAAATTGTGCTGCTATGAACATCGTGGTGCATAGGTTCTTTTGGATTGGTGTTTCAGTATTCTTAGGATATAGTCCCAGCAGTGGAATCGCTGGGTCGAAAGGCAGTTCCATTTTTAGTTTTCTGAGGAAGTTCCATACTGTTTCCCATAGTGGTTGTACCAGTCTGCAGTCCCACCAACAGAGCACTAGGGTCCCCTTTTCTCCACAACCTCTCCAACACTTGTTGTTTGTTGCTTTGTTTATGATGGCCATTCTGACTGGTATGAAGTGGTATCTCATTGTGGTTTTAATTTGCATCTCTCTGATAGCTAGTAATTATGCTAAGCGAAATAAGCCAGGCAGCGAAAGACAAATACCATATGATCTCACCTTTAACAGGAACCTAAACAACAAAACAAACAAACAAGCAAAATATAGCCAAAGACACTGAAATAGAGAACAGGCTGACAGAGACCAGAGGGGAGAAGGGAGGAAATTTCAGGGGAGAATGGGAAGGGTTTACAGGAACAAATATAAAGGACACATGGCAAAAACCAAGGGGGGTGGAAATGGGAGGGAGGTGGGGAGGGATGGGTGGGTAGGCTGGGATGGGAGTAAAGGACAGAAAACTACTTGAACAATGATTAAAATAAAATTAGAAAAAAAAGAATTTCAAATCTTCAACAATCCCATAAATTTTTAAAAAATCTTATTTCTTGAAGCACATTTCTCTGAATACTAGTGATTGAAAACTTTTTCATATATGTATTGGTTATCTATATTTTTATACCAAATTGCTTATTTGGATTATCTGCTCATTTTTCTCTTGGATGGTTTGCTTTATTAAAATTTTAGGATATCTTTGTATATTAATAACAAATAATAATGCTTTTCTGTTTTATATGAAGCAAATATTTTCTCCATGACTTGTTTTCTTTTGACTAAATAGTGTGACTTTTGTGAAAAGAAGTGTTAAATTTGATATGTTTAAATATTGTATTTTTTTATGCATTCTGATTTCTTCATCATACAGCCTTTCCAACCAAGGAAATGTTAATTTATTTTTTTTCTTTGCAATGCAATGTAGATACATTATAAAGATTTTGAAAATAAGGAAGGTGGGGAGGGTTGCAGGGGGAAAGTTGTCTATCTGTACAATCATCTTTAGCACTTTGAGTATTTTTTCTAGAGCTTTTTTATTTTTATATCAATATTTTTAAAGCTAAGTTTAGTCCTATTTAAAACATAGTTTTGACTACAGTCAATAATATACTGATACTATATGCAATTTCCAAAGCTTTATTTGTGTGTCTCTTTGATGCCAGGTTGCCTTCTTAAGAAGCAGAAATGTCAACTAGTAATTTGTAGGTCTTAATATCAAACTAGGTTTACTTTCTTGTACTTTTGCCTTAAAAAGTACTTGACACAGCGACTACATAAATTTCAGACTTTAGCCAATGATGTAGAACTAACTAGATCATTTTTGCTTGTTATTTTTATTACTTCAGCAAGTTGTAATTAAGCTTTGAAGCAGCTGTACCAAGTCTCATCATTACGGATATAAACCAATTCCTAAAGGTATTTTAATTTTCAAACCTTTCGAGACAGAGGTCTTCCTTTCCCCTGTGAAAAAGCACTCAATATCTGTTCTATCTGTGGTGAGATACTATACCAAGAAATTAAATAATACAACTGTGATTCCAACATAACTATAACATTCTTTTCAAAATAAGATTGAGGAGAGGGTTTTATTTTTCTATTTTATTCACTGTCTTTAATCTTTATTCTACTAGGTATATGGTATGGAATTCTTGAAGGGATCGGTATATTGGCTGTGATCACCAATGCATTTGTCATTGCTATTACATCTGATTACATCCCCCGTTTTGTCTATGAATACAAATATGGCCCCTGTGCAAGACATTTCGACTACGGTGAAAAGTAAGGGCGAAATGTACACGTTTTTCTGATATATTTTATGTTTGTTATTGAAACAAGAACTTACTGGGAAGTTTTGTTCTGTGACAATTAAGGGCGATGTTTCTGACCATTTCATTTATAACATGTATTTTGGAGAAATCAAGCAGGATAAAAAGGAAAACAGTGTTTTACAGTAAACAGTGTTAGAGTCTCTCCATGTTTTCCCTTGTAAATGTATCACTGACATCAAAATGTTAAAAAAAGATGTTATAATGTATTTAGAAGTCACGTTTTGAACTGGAAAAGACCTCAGAAATCATCTAGTGCAATCTTTTGACTATGCAGATGGGGAAATTGGGGCCCACACTGGGTACTAAAATTGCTGAAGTGAATAAAGTTAGTTGGTGGGGACATACAGAATAGGAAGGACCTGTCAGCTATATGATGAGAGATTCTTCTAAAGGAATTTATAGCAAGCTGTCCTGTGTATTATAGGATATTTAGCAGCGACTTTGGCCCTAGTCCAGTCCATTACCAATAGCAGCCTCCCTACCCCCCTAAGTTGTGACAACCAAAAATGTTTCCAGACATTGCCAGATGTCCCCTGAGGGACAGAAAATCAACCAGTTTAAAACCATTGCTTCAGGGACTATGAGATATTTCAGATTTTTTCTTCTTGAATGCTGGTATTAGGGAGGAATGCAAGAGAGACTGGAGTTTGGGAACAGAGAGAAACTGGAATTTTAGCTGGAGATTAGCCTTTGATGTAGAATTCCTAATAGAAGGTAAAGCAGTGATAAGAGAAGCTGTTTGTCCTTCTTCCTTCAGGAGTAGCTTTGGGTACGTGACTGATCTAGAGGCAGGACATGTGCCCCAACAGGTTGAGCCCTGGTTTAGGATGAAATCAGTCCTTAGATCTGCTGATGAACTGATGTTTTCTTAGAACATAGAAATTCCTTTAGAAACATAAATGTTTCAGTTTTTCAAAGGCAGGTAATAAAGCATGAGAATTTTTTTATATTATAGAGCCTTTTCAAGGGATTTTAACTTGAAGTTAAACACCTTAGGTTTAAATTCTAACTACCTTTTACTGAAAGGAACATCATCAATCTGGACCCATGATTAAGAAATGATGTCTAAGGTAACATTTTATGTACTCTGAAACACAATATAAAGTGGTTTTATTATTATAATTAAAATTAAAAAATCCTTTTTTTCTTAATTCATAATGATCTAGGAACAGATTTCTAGGGTTTATAAAATATGTAGACAGTTTTACAGCCCTCTTCCTTAGAAGCTGGTGTCTTTACTGCCACCTAGAGGCAAAAGAAAATTAAATTGGTTGGGTACTTTCAGGACCTACCTTTCAGGTAGAGATAGCTCCTGACCCTTTCTCCAAAATGAATGACTAGGGATGTAGAATAAGTTCAAGAGGTGTGAAGGGCTTATGAGAAGTTGAAAGCACACATACATGGGGTCAACCTTCTATTTCATTTTTTTCAAGGTATGCTTAGCAGCTAAATTGGAGTAGAGTCATTCAGATTGTAAATTTTCAAGGCCAGGTGACAAAAGGATAAGAGAGCAATGAAGAGGAGGGTGCTGGCAAGAGAACAGTCAAAATGGTAAATTATGAGGTCTGGGGCAGGGAAGGGAGTGAAGCCAGTGTGGTCGTGTAATGAAGAATTCCAGGTTTAAAATGAGATAGATGTGCACTTGAACCCAGGTACTATCAACTGTTTACCCTGGGACAGTGGTTCTCAAGGTGTGTTCTGCAGGTATCTTTCAGGGCCCATGAGGCCAATGCTACTTTAATAATAATATGAACATAGAGCTTCTTTTTTCACCAGATTAACATTTGCACTTATGGGCAAAAGCTGTGGAGGTAAATTTTTCTGGTGACTTTGCTTAACCCAAGTCAGTGACACCAACGAGAACCAGGATTGATAGTATTTCTCATTACTATACGATTACCATTTTAAAAGTGCTAGTAAGAAATTCCAGAATGTCCTTGATGAAACAGTAATACTTATTAATTTCACCAAATCTCTGCTCTTGAACACATGCCTTCTCAATAGTGTATATGACAAAATGCAAAGTGTGCATACAGCACTTCTGTAATGTATCAAAGTGCGATATTCGTCTCAAAGAAAAGCGCCATATGCTTGTTGGAGCTGCAAACTCACCAAGCTGTTTTAGCATGCAATGAGAATGGCCAGAAGATGATTATCCGGACTTGGGTATTTAGCAGACACACTTTTCTAAAATGCACAAAACTATCTTATCATTTTAAGGAAATAATGGGCAGTGTTTGTTACTATGAATAAAGTTTAAGATTTGAAGTGAAACTTAGGATTTTAAATAACTTTCTATGTACCTCTGTGAGCTTCAAAGCTTTACAGAACTTACAGATTATTTTTTCTAATAAAAACCAATGATAATATTAATGTTACTGATGTTTCATAGCTTATAGTAAAGATATATCAACATTTGGAAGATCTGTATAATTGAGGGAACCTATATTTTTCAAATGACCCATATTTGATGTTACAAAATCATTATGGGTGAAAAAATAAATTAAAAGTTCAAGGTAGAACTCTGGATTTTAACATAATTACATAAGAAAACTTTACTTATATGTTCGGATTCCACTTGCAACTAAGCTGTAAGAAATGCCCAGATGCAGAGCTTTGGTGGAATATCAAAGAACAATGCCAACAACTATCTGAAATATTATTGAAATAGTTCTCCTTTTTCCAACCATTTATATTTTTGAGGACAGATTCTGTACTTACCTCTTTAACCCAAATAACATGTTGCAACAGATTTAATGGAAATTTAATGAGATATGAGAATCTAGTTGTCTTCTAAATATTAAGATAAACACTAAAGGAATTTGGAAATATGTAAAACAATGTCATTTTTCACTACACTTTTTTCTTTGGGAAAAGGTAGCCTTTTTCCTTTAAAATGTGTTATTTCTATTAATTTATAATGGATTTTATAGTTATTTTAAAATTAATTATTAGAGAAATGTTTCCTAAATTTCTGTTTTAATTTCTTATGTGTTAAATATTAGTAGATATACCCCTAAAAAAAAGGTCTTTGAGATTTTATGTTTAAAAGTATAAAGGGTGGCTGAGACCAAAAATTTCAAGAATTATAGGCCTAGAAAAAGTTATTTAGTCTCTATAAACCTTAGTTCTTTAATTTACACATTGGAAATTAAAAGGTTATTGTAAAAACCCTGATCATAATTTAATATATAACCACCAGGGTAGGGATTTTTGCATGAGTTGTTCACTGTTGAATACCAAGACTCTAGAATTTTTCTAACAAAATGAGGTTTTCAATAAATATATATTGTGTAATTAATAAATATATTACAAATAAACATGTTCATTGACTGGCTGCTTAATTATTATTAAGCAAATAATATTATATGCATGTTTATAAAACATTTATAGGGGTTTAATCCATAGGAAGTAATTACCAATATCTAGTGCATAATAAACACTTAATAAATGTAAACCAAATGAATGTGTAAGATGGAAACTATTGGGAAAAAATGGCAGATGAAAGTCTGACTCATTAAATACAGGTCTAAGGGGAGTTAGGGAGTAGAATCAGATCACTGAGAGGCTAGGAGTTTATAATTAGAATGAAAAGAACTTACCAAATCTTGTCATCTGTAAAAATTTGGACTAGACATTTATGAATCTCTGAATTACACGATACTTTTCTTTTCTTCCAGTTGTTTAAAGGGATATGTCAACAACAGCCTCTCCTTTTTTGACCTGAGTGAGCTTGGTATGGGAAAATCGGGTTATTGCAGGTACTGACTTACAAATTATAGCTATCTTTTCTTCTTGCCTTCATCATTCCATCTCCTCCCTCTCCATAATAACGAGCCCATTTAAACTGTCATTTTGGAGTTCTGGCAAATCAAGAATATTTGGGGCCTCCACACTTTGATCTCTGTTCTTCAAAAAATTTTCTTGTTTGTTTTTTGTGGATTTTAGATACCGAGACTACAGAAGTCCCCCTTGGAGTTCCAGACCCTATGAGTTCACCTTACAGTACTGGCACATCCTCGCTGCTCGGTTGGCCTTCATCATCGTGTTCGAGGTTAGTCACAAACTGATGAAATAATCATAGGTAAATGCTTTTCCAGCTGATATATTAGTTGCCTCTTTGAAGTACGCTCACTACTGACTTCCAAAAAAGGACTTGACTATGTCCCAGTAAAAGGTTCAGATACAATGGAATCACTCTAACAAGTGCAAAACAGCAATAGGTGAAAAATGTAAAAAAGTAGGTCAGTGGGTGGGTGTTTGTACCAGGAAAACTAGGATAAAAATCTACTTACAGTTGAACTGAATGCTTAGTCTTGAGCCCCCTAATAACCAAATTTTAAAAGAAAAGGGTGGCTTTTTATCATCTGATAAAATAATTCATACCTATTCACAAGGATGGAGAAACTTATTTCCTGAACAATCAACTCTAATTACAGTTGATTGTGTGTATTAATAGAAGGGACATTGCATAATTTAGTCAGTTATGCCTCAGAACACTTTTAGAAAAATTGCATAGATTGAGATTATCAGGCCATGCAATAATATTAGATTGTAGTCCCATGAAGACATCTTGGAATGATGTCTTCTGAATTATTGCCTTGCTTAGCATAAACCAACCAGTTTGATATAGTAAGAGCTTAGCACTGGAATATATTATCTATTCTCTAATGTACCACTAAGGTCTCAGGACAAACTTGGAAGGCATCTGTTTCCAATGACCAAAATTACAGAGTGAGATGGCGAGGAAAGAAACTCCTAACCTGCTTTCCTATGGGAAACTTGACCGGCTCACTATGATCCACTGGGCAGTGCAGTCTCCTGGGACACACATAGCAAGCTCAGTTGAAAGTGCTGTGAATTCTTTGTTTCCACATAGAGACTATTGTCACAAAATCCTTTAGGTAAATGTGTCCTTTTCTATAGATCACAGTAACTCTATCAGTATCAGATTTTTTTTTTCTTTACTGAGTAACGGAAAGATCTACATTTCTTTATGGGAAAAGACAAAGGATGCACTTATAATAATAGGAAGTAATATTTAAATAGTGTGTATACTCATTTAATCCTCATACCAGCCTTTAAGAGATACTGTTATTATCATTATTTTAAAGGTGATACATAGAGAATGTGGGTGATTTTCACAAAGTTATACATCTGTGTCAAGAGTCAGAGTAAGGTTCAGATGTAGGCAGTCTCATTTAGCATCTATACTTTTTAACCATGAGCATATTACCTTTTGATTTTTGTTCCTGGTTTTTATATGTAATACTTTTGTCCATGTGTTTAAAATAGTTTATTGTAGAATAATTATGTAACAAACAAAAAATTTAAAGCAGTTGTAATGATAAAGGACTTAGTAGAGTAGAAGTTTTGACAAATTCAAGTGCTGGAGGCTGAGTCTAATCCCAGCATCACAGGCAGACTACATTCTCTCTAGTTTGTTGGCTGTGTATCTCCATCCCTCCATGGTCTTTCCCTGGATATGTGGGTTTTCCCTGGATGTGATCTTTCTCATGTGTGTATGACAGTTCTTCTTTTCTTCCTAATACCTATGTGATATGAGGCAACAGTAGTATTCCCAACATAATTTCTGAAAATATTAATATTCTAGATCATATATACTGAGTTCTGATGATTGATTGTGAGGCAAATGCAACATTGTTCATGGTTGTTCTGTTTTATAATTGGCATTTCTGAATCTTTGAAAAGTGAACTTTTCCTTCTTAAATTTGCAGCACCTTGTTTTTGGGATCAAGTCATTCATCGCATACCTGATTCCAGATGTACCAAAAAAACTGTATGACCGAATACGACGGGAGAAGTACTTAGTCCAAGAAATGATGTATGAGGCTGAGCTAGAGCATTTGCAACAACAACGAAGGAAAAGCGGTCATCCTGTTCACCATGAATGGCCTTAGTAGACACCTTTTGCCCAGTAGGAGGAGTAATAGCAATTTCAAAGTCTAGGTAGAATCCAGGAGGAAAGCATTCCTGGCAAACCATGTGTATAATATTCTGCTTGGAAATGCATCACAGCCAGTTCTTGGATTTAGAATATCCAAGCTTCTAGGGGGCAAAAAGATGACTTACAACATTAAAAAATGGTTAGGTTGACACCGCAGGAAGCTAGGATATAACACACAGGGAGCTGTATGTTTGAAGGCCTCCCCGCCTTTCATCAGCTTTAGCATAGTAAGGAGGTTGATGGTGAGGTTTCTAGAGACAGAGTTCCATGTCAAATTTCATAAGCCAGGCATGACTTCAAGTATAGTGTGGTTTTCACTCACATTCTAATCTGACTTTGGAACCTTAGGATGAGTTACGAAACTCATCAGAAATAATTTAAATGAGGGATTGCCTTCGCTGCCAGAAATCCATGTCCTTACTGCTTACTGGTTCATAAGAATTTCCCTTGTTTCTTGCTGAGATTACGGACCTGTGCCACAGGCACTTTATGCTGCTCTACATTGACTATGCAGTTGAAGAGCTGCACATCAGTTTTAGTTGTCAAACCAAAAATCTGAGATTCTGAAAAGAATACCATTCACTAAAATAACAGTCTATTGCATTCTATTTAAATCTGTTGTATCACTCACAGAACCAGTTGCACTGGAATTTTTTTTTACTAAATGCCAATAGAGCCACATGCTTATACAGTATATGTGTTTATACTCATATCATTTAGAGCACTACTAATTCATGTTTTGCCATGGAAGTCTGTTTATAATATATTTAATGTCCCCCTTGCTGATTTATTACATCAACCCACTCAGAATGATTTGAAATGCTGTAAATATTTTGGTTTTCCTTGTACCTTTGCACCTTGACAATATGTAATACAAGTTACAGTTTATGCAGCTCTGAGACCACTTCCACCGTATACCGTTGTGACTTGTTTTTTCAGGAAAACAGAAGCCAGATGCTTTTCAACTCTTTTGCTTTTCTGGCATTGTGCACTCTTGCTCATGAGTGAATGAAAACAACGCATGAATATAAATTTCTATTACTTGTAACATTGACACATTTTTCAATTTTACTTTTCTTTCATTACTGAGGGGAGTTTTTTGTTATTTCTTTGACAGATTGATTTGATTTATTTTTGAAAACTCTCTAGAAACAAAGGCAAATTAAGTGTGAAAGATTTGCTTTTTTTTGTGGAGTTGCTATTTCGGTGTCAACTTTGTATCTTTGAGTGTGACTGTTCACAGATGGGTGAAGTGGGCAGATGGGACATTGAACTACAGAACATCTGGTGAAGGCATAAGCTATGGGGGCAGCAAGAGAAGAAAGAGAAGGGTTGAATTAAGGAAATGTATGATAGAAATCAAGAACCTTTTCCTTGCAAAACAGTCCAAGCTAATCTCAGTTTTCTTCCCCTGAGAATAAAGTGAGATATAACCTACTCACTCATTTACACATAGATGTGATTATTGTGATTATTATTTGTCCAATTAAACAAGGCAGTTATTTCCAAAATTCATTAAGACCAAATTAAACCCAACAGTAATAAAGCTACTTCGTGTATATGCTAGCTTTTCTCTAGTAAGAAAATCATCCAGTTTCTCTTACTCAAAATTACTTTTATAAATCTAACACTAAAATTTTTATTTAACTTTTCCTTCTTTCCTTCTATGGAAAAGTTGTAGTCATTGGTTGACTGTTGGTTTTGACACAAATATTCACTTCCTTACTTGTTTTCTGATTCTGAGCAAGAGGAAGGACTTCATCTTCCAAATCTCCATCACATGACCTTGCCACATGGGACTCTCCCACCAAATTCCACAGAGGTCCTGTTTCTGCTGCCTGGGTACCAGAGCAACCTACTTTACTAACTCTACAATGAAGCTGTAAACCCCTCCATTTTCATAGCATTTGCATTCCCTCTTCTTCTATATACACACGCCTGAGAATAAATACTCTCTGTGCCTGCTGAGGATGTAAATGTCAGTCAGGTGCATAACCTGTCACTTACATCTTCTCCAAATAAGGGACACAGGAGCAAAGAATCATGACAGTGTGCACCTGGGAATTCTTCTCTTTCTGAGTTATTTTTTATACACCCACCATCAAGGTTTAAAATTAAATGGATTGCCTAGAGTGAAAAATGTGAAAATAAAAAATTATTTAAAATTACAAAGTATAATACCTCAATTTAGAAAATTCCTTCTCTAATATTTTTGAAAATGATGGAAAATGGGAGGAACAATGAAAAAGCATCTGAAATTTTCCTCTTGGGAAACAAGGCAGTAGAATTTAGCTATGCCTTCATCATGGTTAACAACAAAATATTGACAGTCCTTCACAGTATGTTACTTTTAGATCACTCTGCTTTAGTTTAAATGCTTTGTATCATGGTTTTCAAATGAATACAAAGTCTTTCTCAAAGATTTATATAGCACACACTCTTCTCAGGAATTCTGTATTACATGAATGCTGCTTATCTATTTTCATATTCTAAATTGTTGTCTTTTCAAGCAAATTAATATGTATGTGCATGTAGTCAACCTCGAGAAGTCGTTCAAAGCTGAAGCGCTTTCACAGTATAGTGTGTGGGAAATTGCCTGAGACTGTAACAGAAACAGTGTGTAATTGTCTGAGTCTGTGCATGCACTTTTAGATCAAATGCTGCTGAGTGACTGCATGAGGTACAACTTCCAATGCTGCACATTCTTCCAGAACAACTCTTAGCACAATCTGTGGTAGCACAATTATGGTAGAATGAAAAGGAACTTTTTCACTCAATAAATTATCATGTGATATATTTTCCTATAATTTGCACGTTAAATTTACTCCTGCCTGATTTTTAAATATTATGTTGGGATTTGTTGAGTGTGTGTGGGGAGAGGGCATTACTCATTCTTGAGCTCTACATGGCAATAGTTTCCGGTTCTTACAAGCCCTTTATCACATGCTTAGAAAGTTTTGACTATTTGTCTTCTGTTAGATTCATTGTCATCATCAAGGCATTTGCAAATGAAAGTGCAATGGAGTGTCATGTTGATCCTAATAATGCCTTGTGCTGGAAACAGATGGCAGAGGAAGCTTGCTTGGTTCTGATGAGGGTAATAATGCTTCTTTTTCACACTTGGGCTGGCTCTACTAATTATCATCAAAATCTCTTAAGGACAGGAATTTTAGCACAGATACAGTTCATGCGGAGGAAGGAGGACATGTAAGGGCACCAGAGCCAACTGTCAACAACAGGCTACCCAGTTGGCCATTTGTTTTACTCGACTTGATGGTTAAAATTGAAAATCCAAGCTCCCTGATGAGTTATTTAACTGATATGGCTGAATTGATATGTCAATTTGTGGCAGGTAGACATAGGCCCAGGATGGTGTGTGTGTGTGTGTGTGTGTGTGTGCGCTCACACACATTGCTAGGCATATATATCTTTTGGTGTATAAAACCAGTGAGCACTTGTTCTCTGAGATATGCCTGAATCAGGCCTTCTACTCTATTTTCTCCCAATGACAGTGTTATAAAGGCTTTGGAAATAGTTGAGGTTACATCCAAAAAACTAGTTAACATCTTACCTCATTTTTGGTATTCTCAGTGTCTCAGAAACTAACCTTGGGGATGGCCTGAAAAACCCAGCTTCTGATATAAGGGTGGGCATTTCTATTCAAAATGAAAGATGCCAACAACATACAGTCCAAAGGAAAGATTGTGCTAGCTAGGGTTTATGTATTTGCACTGGTGATAAGTTATCATTGATTGAATTTGCCCTCTGGGTTCATCTGAAAAACCACCTCTATGACTACATCTGATGATTTTCTTTCTAAAGAATGCACATAGTACATAGCTACTGTATCCTAAACACATCCAAATGAAGGCATCTTTTTCAGGAAAGTGAAATGAAAGCACACAGTTTGGTAGAGAAAAGATGCATACGATATTTGGGACCAGATCCAATTTTCCATACCATCAAAATCTGCTCTCTAGAAAAAGCAGCTTATCCATCAAATCTTGAGGTTTTGTGACTGCACCAGTGTGTGTGCCCCAGCACAATTTTCCCTCCAGAAGGCCTCCTGTTGCATGCACAGCTGGCTCAAAGTGGGAATCTTGAGGACCCTAGATAGTGAGCTCTGTGGATATTGCTCTATACCTTTCCCTAGGAAGGAACGGTGGGACATTTTTAGCATACACCTATATTGACTTCTTCAGAATATATATTTCCATCACAATGGTCATTCTTTCTGCGAGAAAAGCAGTGTCTCTGCCTTTTGTTTTTCAGAAAACAAAACTTTCCTAAATTACTAGTTGAAAAATAAAACTTAATGAGACCCATTTAGATAATGCCCACACAAATAATTGTCCTGGTGATGACCAACGTGTGGTACTCAAGCTGCCTCAAAACCTTTATAATTATTTTGTCAATGAGCATGCCACTCACTGCCAGGTGAGCCCTTTAGGGCAAATTTTATATCTTTTCTAACAAGTCAGATGAGGAGAGTTTTCCCACTGATTTTGACAGTGTATTTTTTCATGATTTTTTTTTCTGAGAAGAGAGCGATTAGATGGTCCAAAAAATCTGGCAGCAAAGATCAGTGTACAAGCAATGTTTTGGGGATGGTGGAGGGGACATAGAGACTTTTCTACTGAAAAAATAATGTATCTGATTTGCAGATTCTATTTCATTATCTGCTGCACACATACTGTGTCTCCTTTCTGACTGAAAACTGCAATTTAGTTCATCTTTTAACATTCAAAGGAAATAAAGAGTTTTTTATTCATTATCTATTATAAGGTTTATGAAGCTACACATAGTAGCCTAGAGTTTAGTGAAAACTTCAGCTGAAAAATAAATGTGCCAATTTTTAATGTCAAAGATGAAAATGCACTTAAAAACATAAATAGTAGCCCTGGCTGGTATGGCTCAGTGGTTGAGTGCCAGCCTTTGAATCAAAGGGGCACCAGTTGGATTCCCAGTCTAGGGCACATGCCTGGGTTGCGGGCCAGGTCCCCAGTAGGGGGTGTATGAGAGGCACCCCCTACATAAATATCTATATTTATGTATCTATAAGTATAGACATATTGATATTGATATATAGATAGAGATATTTATTATTGTCGCTTAATAATTAAACATTCCTATCAAACTCTCATAAGAAATTTGAAAGTCAACTTAAGGGAGCTTTCCTCTGTTGAAATAAAAGGAATCCATTTTTAAGCTGGTGTCTTCAGGTCAGCATTCTTGAAAATGGTAAAAAATAAAGATACACGTAAACCTCAGCAGTGTTGTTCCGCATTGGCCCATACCATCGCCTGAGCTCAGTTCTCCACGCATTCTGCCTGACTGTATTTCACTGTTATAAAAAGCAGTTTAAGACTTGTTCATGTATTTTCTTACATGGCAATTACTTACATTAGGACATTAAATCAATACACTATATGAAATTACTCTTAGCTTTTTAATGTATCCAAGCAGATTTTGAAATTAGAAATTAACTGAATGCCCTGAACAGTTGTGTATACATTTGCTTTAACATTAAAAATCAACAACAACAACAAAATAGATATATTGCTGTTTGTGGAAATTCCTGAGGACAAAAAGATCAAGGTAACCTATTAAGTCATAAGGTAACTTCTGTTTTGTGCTTGTGTGTGCACGCAAATGCGTGCCCTGAGACTTGGGTAGCCCCAATATTACAGGCACTATTGGATGCACTGAAGAGGAAGTTATGTTATACAGTATATCAGGCCTGATTTTGACAGGTTTCCTTGGTTACTGGGTAGACCTGCTTTAGTCTATTAGTTACTGTAAAATATTTTAGAGTAGACAACTATTTTGCATCTTATTCCTATCCCTGTGGAAAATGTTCACATGGATCATATGAATGCACTTTGACCTGAACTTACTTTAAAAAATAATTAAAATAATTATCTAGCTTAATGATATATCTATGCTCATTCTGCAGGGTTTTTTTCTCTAAAATTAACTACTTCTGTAAATATAGCACTTAATTTACAAGTACTCAAGGGCTTTATGAAAAAGGTCCATAACATTTGGCAATATAACATATCTTAAATTTCCTATTGATATGCAGAAATATCAATTACCATTCACTGCCATAGGCCAGGACTATTTGTCATAGGTTCTAATTAGAGAGCCACTGATTCACTGACACCCCAGGTGAGGAGCATGTTGTGATTAAGTAGCCCAATGTTTATAAGCTTAACCATGTATGCCTTCTGAAAATAGCTGACATTTCAAATACAAAAGGTAAAATATTAGAAAAGTGGGCTTATGTTTGTTGTTCACACAGGTGTTTGCAAATCTAGATTGACTTGATCAGGACATCAGAATAGAGGAGGAAATAATAGCTTGACTTTTTTCAAAGAATTAGAAATAATAAAACCCATTAAGTGGTTTACTATCAATTATAAGTTGCACTTGACTAATTACAATCTTCTATCATTTTAATATATGCCATTGGTAATTTGATTACAAATTAAAATGTTTGAAAATGGATTCCACTTCAAGGATACAAATGCTGGATAAAAGGTTAACTTTACAGTAAACCTAAATACCTTGCAATATAGAAATTGAGCACAGAGGTTTCTAAATATATGAATGTATATATGGAAAGCTAAAAATTCTGCCCTGGCTGGCATAGCTCAGTGGATTGAGCGTGGGCTGTGAACCAAAGCATCGCAGGTTCAATTCCCAGGCAGGGCACATGCCTGGGTTGCAGGCCACGGACCCCAGCAACTGCACATTGATGTTTATCTCTCTCTCTCTTTCTCCCTCCCTTCCCTCTCTAAAAATAAATAAATAAAATCTTTAAAAAAAATTTTGCCATATTTTAACACAATTGATCTCTTAAAGAACAATTAAAGGGAGGCTCCTTTATTTTTTTCTATTTAGCAATAGGATCTTGGAAATACTATTTGATTAAAATTGTAATATCACAAAAATATTTCAGTAATACCCTCTTTGAAATACTGTTTGCAAGCCCTTTGATCTGTTATTTTTCCCCTCTATAATAAAAGGGTCTAACCCCATAAAGTTTCAAAATAGTAACATTTTTAGTCAATAAGTATTATTTAAATAAAGAGAAAAGCCCTTCCTCTTTCACTATTGTTTAGAGAATCACAATTGCTTTTCACTATGCACTGAATCTTCAACTTGAATTAAAATGCTACTTACCAAGGTTTACAGTTATAAACATAATACTCAACCATAGATATGAATACTGCATTTTTCCGTGACAAACTTGTCTATCTTTACTACAGTATTATTTTTCAAGAATTTATGACTCTCCAGAAAATCATATTTTATTTAAACTTGGCATTGACAAGGCTACTAATTGGAAATGTATGGCATTACTTTAATTTATACCTTATGTTTATCTTGTTATTTCTAATTCTCAAACTACTTCAGTAATACTTGTACTATGCCAGTATCCTAAAAATCTTCAAGAGAAACAGTGAACAAACTTAACTTGAAATGAATACATTAATGAGTACTATTTCCTTCCTTTCTTCATGTAATACAGATTAACAAGTATTAAATGTCCCGTGCAGGCCAGTCATAGCGCTAGTTACTGTACATGATTTACCTCTGTACATCCTTACAACAGCCTCCTATTTAGTGTGGACAATTTTTGCTCCTTTCATTTTGTAAGTCAAATAAAGTTTAAAAAGTCTTACCCAAGCTTAGCCTCTCACAAACTGAGATAGTTTGTGTAAGAACTTACGTCTGAAGTTAAGCTGTTTGACTGTATTCCTCATTTCAATCAATAAGCTGTATTCTTCAAATGGTGACAAAGACAATGCCAGCCATGAAAACAGATTCATTCAGAACAAGTGTAAGAGGCATCAAGGTCATTCTATTCTATTTTTTTACCAATATTTGTTGTGTTTAAAACAGAGAGGCTGGCATCAAGTTTGATACCTTTTAGGCTATCCTAGGAACTCATCATTCATAGCCCCATTTATGGGGATATCCCTAGTTATTCTGTGGCAAAAAAAAAAAAGTTACAAATTTAACCCATTTCCATGGCTTGGATTGAACTTGGCATTGGACATGTCTTATACTGCACCAGTGGTCTTTACACAGCTCGCAACTGACATTCCTCAGAGCGAGGGTAGGAGAGGTGTGCTATGACTAATCTCTTGACTTTGAACTTCCTGGTTCCCTTTTGCTTTGCTGTGCAAAAAGTGGATTCTATACCCTGTGGAAGATGACTCTCCTGTGGATTCCTGTCTCTTTATACCTGAAGCCTTAGAGGTTTGCATGTTTATTCAATTAGAAAGTATTGTGAGGTTTAGGTAATAATATGAAAACATTACTACCTCCCATTTGTAAGTCACTTTATTCTTAAATAACATTTCCAGGTAAGAAAATTTGTGACTGAAAAAAAGGATCTTAAAAATATTCCTGGTTAAGTATTAACATGGTCCTTCCCAGTAGTTACCTGAAAGGGACAAAAATACCCGTAGGATAATTTGTGAGCAAGATATGTGAGAAAACTTGTGAGTAAAATGAAACACCATATGGTACATTTTGTTTTTGTGCAATTTCAAGTGAAAGCTCAGAATCTTGAAATATGTTCCAAATATATATGCCAGTGAGATTTTGCCCAGATTTCAACATCCACCTAATTTTTTTAAGTTAAAATGTATAGGAATGTCCTAACTACTAAAATGTGTCTAGAAATTTTGTTCCTTCTCAATTTCAAATATTTTCCAAACACACCCCCTTTTTTCTTCCTTCAGCCTTTTTCAAATATATTTTTCCTTGTCTCTTTTATAACTCTCTTCCCAATTATTTCTTTCCTCCTATTGTCTTCTCCTATTTGAGAAAAGAAAAGCATCGAGCTGTGGCTTATAGATGCCAGTTGTCATTTTTTTCATTCATCTATGGATGTTCCCCTTCTTTCTGTCTTCTCCCCCTAATGATACATACTGGTTACATAATATTCCCTGTCTCATGTGTCTTTTAAGGTTTCTTTCTCCTGGCTAACATTTAGACGGCACAGCTTTTGGGAGTCCTTGTCCTTGCCTATTTGGACCATTTCTTCTTACTTGGCTGACCCTGTTTCTAGGTCTCTTGATCTTACCTGGCCACCAAAATAAATATCTGACACCAGCCATAATGTATCTTCTTTCCTCTGACCTAACCCCAGTGGCACTGGTTCTTTTCTTTACCTTTTAAGAATTTTTTTTTGCTTCTTCCAGAAAATTTTCACTATGTCTCCATTTGTTAACCCACCTTTTGATTTTTTAGTCTTTCTTACTCCAGAACTTTAAAAATTATCTACTAGAGTTCAACTAATAAGATCTTCTGCTACGTTAGCACATTGAGCTTGCATGTAAGAGCTGAATGATCAGAATGTAAGTCCTGTGGACAAAATATTTTCCATAAAAAAAAATACCGGTCTGGTGAAATCTCCTGTGGGCTGCTGGGCTATTGGCAAGGCCCTTTTACACAATGCTGTCTTAACAGCCTCCTATAGGACATTCCTTTTTCTTTATCCATCTCCAGAGAAAGACCGCACACCTCTTGTTGAGTACAGAAGCAATTTTCATTGTAAGGTGATAAAAAAGGAAAGGAAATACAACACTGAATGCCCAAAGTGGGAAAAGTGTTTAGTTATAATTGTTTTCACTAACCAGGAATTCCACTCTCCTCCTGCACTCAGCACAATTATTGTTAGGACTTGGTTGGGATGGCTGAAGTAGGAGAAATGACTGGAAGAGGACATAAAGATAATTGTGTGGCGAGGGTATTAACAGCAGCTGTGTGTTCCACCTGAAGCTGTGGGATGGGGAGAATGTAGGATGTGTCCACATTTATGTGAGGTATGGGGTGGGGTAGATGCCGTTCCCTTGTTTAATCGGCAGAGACAGAGAAGCATTTAAAATGCTTATCCCCATCCTCAGTCAGCCTCCGAACTCCAAAATATCTGATGGTTAAAAAAACTACCAAAACAAGAAAGTTTAATATGACACAAAGCAAAACAAAGAGAATAATTCCTTGTACTATGATGAAATCCAGTCTTCATTTATTCAAGAAGGAAGTCACCAGGGCACGTAAGGCTTGACTGTTCTCACTTGAAAGTTTGGATCTTCCAAAGAATATCCTGGGGAACACTCATTTTATTTGTAGATATAAATAAGTATAAATAGACATAGAGATTCTTGTCTTCTAGCAGTGACAACTACACAAAACTAACCAACAGGCAAGAAATATGTGGATTATGTGGATGTGTGTGTGTGTGTGTGTGTGTGTGCGTGTGCGTGCACGTGTTGCCTTAGAAATGGGTAATCTTCTCAAAGGCTACATTGTCGTAGCTTTTGTCCTTGGGATCATAACCTGAGACAGGGGCCAGGCTTTCTCCTCTGAGTTCGTTGTGTAAGACAGATTCAGTTCTTTGTTTCTGGGTACTGCCATTCTCAAGGTTTTCCTGAGGGATATTGAAAGGCACATATTAGTGAAATAGTCTTGGTGTATTCTAAAACAAATTGAAGGACTCTCGTTTAGGCCTCCTCCTTTGAAAAAAATGTTATATAAATATGAAAGCAGCACGAATAACTGACCCATGACACTTTTTAATTGATAACTTTGATGCCTCAATTCATGTAGGTACTATTTCTAATAAAAACAATAATTTAGTGAGCATTTACAACACATTGTGTGTTGTGTGAATATATGTGTGTGTGTATATAAAATTATATATATATATATATATAATTTAGTGGAGCAAACCTGTGACATACTAGTATCACCTCCTGAGAAGGGACAACCTGTGTCTCAGATGGTGATGGCCTAACGCGGGTACTGTATGGCAACAGAGCCCAATAGTGGCATGCTAAGTGTCCCTCCCACTCTCTACTCAGCCTTGACAACAGACACTGCCTACATCAACAGGACTTATCATTTAGTCCAGGGAATTCTTGCCTAGGAAGATAAATATGTAAACTAATAAGTAACTCGATACTTTCCTTTTGGAGCTTACTCAAAATCCATTTATCCAAACAATATACTGACCAACCAGCTACCTTCTCAGCAAAACAGAATGCCTTCCCATTCTGAGCTCCTGCCAAGACAGTGCTCACCTTACTGCGGTAACTATTAAACTCAGCTTTGCTTCATATTGATGTTATTATGGTGTTTTGGAGAGAAAAGGGGCAACTGACAACAGGTGATGTGATAAGGGTGAGGAGTCGCCCTCCTGGAGTATTAAAAGAATGAAATGTCTGGGACCAAAAGAATGACAATAAGCCCTAACCAAAAATAAAAAGAAAACCCCACACCTGTCATCAGTCATGCTGAGAGGACCGACACATGCAGGTAAGACCAGCTGCAAACGTGAGAGAAAACATTGCTCCTCCCAGGGTCCTGCAGTTGTCAAACACCGTAACAACTCCAAACACTTGGTGCTCTTTAGCCAATGCTGCTCCAGGCAGCTTTATTTTCTTTCTTGCTTCCCTTCCCCTCCTTTCAGGATCCTTTGGCAGGGAGCCAAATCCAAAATACAGGCCAGTCTTCCGTTTTCTTGAGGACAGCGTTCCCTGGTGCCCCTGGACTGCCCGCCCACTCCATCGAGCTGCATCAGTTAGTAAGTCTAATTTGGTCTGGCCACAGGCTGTGACCTTTGGAGGAAGTGACCTGAATGGTACGTGGACAGTGTTGCTCGCCCTGCCTGGCCACAGCACAGCTCTCAGTGGAATCAGGAGAAAAAAGGTAGGGGGTTGAGAGCATGTTGTGTGTATCCCGCTGCTTCTCTACCTAAGTTCCCCCAATAAATCATATTTTATATTGATACTCCATGGAACTAGAGATGTATGTGTCCAGGTTGTGCCGCACTACTTCCCACTCCCCACCCCCCACCCTCAGTGCTCAGGTGAAAACTGAAGTTGGGAGGCATGAAGGAGAGTCAGACATGGAATCCAGGGTAAACTCTCAATATTAGAGTTTAAATATCCAGGGGCACTAAAGCCCATGCTTTCACCATTATGTGAGACTGTGACCCTATTTTATTCTCGGTCTAATATTTATTTTTATATTATTCCCTAAAATCCACCCTTGGAGGGGTTAAATAAAATTTTGGAATTGCAAATTGATCACTTGCAAAGACAATGGTTTAGCGCAAAGGCGCATTTAGATACAACATAATTACTTGCTTAAAAGCTAATCAGCTGAGGTAGCTGAGGTTGAAACCCAGATTCCTTCAGGTTCTGATATTCATTGCCTTCCCTCCCTATGTCCACCCTTGCAAATGGTTTAAATGAGCAAAAGGAAATTTCTTTGAGCCAATGAATGTTTTTCAGAAGCTCAAACACCAGCTCACCTGCTCTGTTCCACCGTCGTGCTGAACTCCACACCAGCACAGTGTTTTATATTTTTTAGACCAAAAGCAAAATAAGTTGCAAATGGGTTTAATTAGCACTGGTTGAATATCCTTGCCACTCTGGTGACCTATTAATGAAAGAACAGGTGGATTAGGTGGTTGCACACTTGAAAAGTAGGTCTCTTCTCAGCCTAAGAGCTGTTTTTAAACAGGCCTGACTGGTTAAAAGACAGAAATTGGTAACTGCTCAAAGGGGTGGGAGCTAGTTTTTTAAACATCCACAAGGTGTCAGGTGAGGCAAGCTCATGGCTACAGAGTTAAACAGAAAAACACTTATTTTAAAATATTTTATTATGGGAAATTCTACTAGTACCCTTTAACAGAAGTGACAGCAGGAATTATATAATTTCTTCCTTTAGGAAAGCTCTCAGCTTTCAAGCCAATCAGATATATGAAAGGGCAGTGGAGTCAATATTTGTAAAATTGAAAAGGTTATATTTGCTGTTTCTTCTTCTTTCCACCCCAGCATCCTGAACAAACAATACCCTCATGTTCTCCCCAGCTATTCTAGATTTGCCTGGTACTTCCTTCCCCATCATTAAAACATACCTGTTCGATGTCCCATTCCTTCAAATCCTACTATAAAACAAGAGTCTGGGCAGCAAAGACTACAGTCTTTAATGCCCAGCCCGTAAGAAAAAAAGTTTGCTGACCTCTGTATCTTTGATCTTGTCAGAGACATTTCCAGGATTACATTCTAAATTGTCAGGAATTATATATATATAATATATATAATATATATAATCATATAATTATATATATATAATATTATATTATATACTATATATAGAAAAACACTTATTATATAATATATAATATTAGATATTAAAATATTATATTACATTATAAATTAAATGCTTTAGGCTTTGCTGGCCAGAGGGTCTTTTTTGTAGCCACCCAACTATCTCTTTGTAGAATGAAATCAGTCAGAGACAATAGTAAATAAATGGACATCACTGTGATTCTATAAAACATTTTTTATAAAGACAACTTGTGGGTCAGATTTGTTCTTAGTCTGCTGACTCCTGACCCAAGAGATAAGCTTAATGAGCTAATAATTAAGGTTTTCATATCTGAGTCTTGCAGCCATATGATAAATGAGGAATAAAAATGGGTAAGATTCAGATGAATACAAATTGTCGCCCAGTGAAAAATGGAATAGAACAAATTTATATGCTCTGTTCTCACAGTGGGATGTTCTGGCCATTCAATAAACCAACAAGGATATTAGTTCTTGACATATGAAATGGTATTTTCATTTTATATTGTTAAAAACATAAAGGAAAATAACTTTTAGCTGCCCAGTAGAATTTTACCAATTATAATAAAGACTTTGATGTGTATCTTGAGCCAAGATCACCCTTTAGCAGCTGATGCAGAGAAAAATTAATGATATAAATGATCTGGTAGTATTAATCAAGACATAATTCTGTTTATCAACATGTATGAGTAACATGAATAGCAAAATTTTTAAAGTGCTAGATTATCCAGAAGAAGCAGAATTTAAATTACCACTCAGTAATACCAAGCAAGACAAACAGCAGGACCAAGATAAAATAAGATACGAAATGAGCAGGCCCGCAAAAGGCCTCTGGTCTTCCCTACTGACTCTTAAACACTGTAAGACACTTTTAAAATATAGGATATTACAGAAGGCTTGTGAAGGCCTCTGAGACCAGAACTGAAGGCATCAAGTCAGCCCTAGGGCCTCATTTGAAAGACAGGCACCCGAGGCAGGAATATCTGATGCCAAGAGTAAATGATTTTTCCAAAGATTTGTTGGAGTGGCATAATTGGACTCTCATAAAGTGCTCCCTTTTGGTCTTAAGGATATTTTACTAGTATTTGGGACATTTGTAGAAAAAGAAAACACAGGAATTTATACAAAGACAATTGTTTATACTCAAGATAGTAAAGAATTTGCAATCCAAATGTAACGTAAGTGCTACAATATCAGCTCAAGAACTTGTGAATTTTGATGTGCATATAGAAAATACCTAGACTGGGCAGACACAGGGTTTGGTGTGCACACTTTCTGCTTTGGAGCCAGGCAGCTGAAGCTCTGGTTGTCTGCTAAAGCTGTCTGACCACTGGACTGATAAGTCTAGGGGTATCCTACCAGCATCAAGGAAGCCTCCACAGTTGTTGGGGGACTGAGGCAGAATTTAAACACAATAAATAAACAAAATTTCATCTGAATCTAATTTCACAAAGAAAAATATGGGGAGTTTTAGCACATGAATGCCTGGAGTTACAAAATTTATGTTCTATAATACATCATACCCAAGGGTGGCTTAAATTTAAAAGAATAGCTGGTGATATCATGCCTGGGGTAATAAGTCACCGGAGCTTACACATAGTATGTCCAGTGCACAGTCACCAGAATTATTACCATTTAGATTACATGTTGAGTATGAATCTTGACTTCCTGTTGCCTACAGTTATATAATGGTGGTGGGGGAAAATACAACAGCTTAATACTAATTTATTCAGCTGAAATACTTATATATATTCCAAAGAGGCAGAGTAGCAAAATTACAATGGGCCTGTGTCACCCCATTCTTCCTCACCAATCCCTCATGGGCTTTGGCATAAAAAAGGCATTAAACCATCAGAGGGACAGTGGCTCAAAGTACGAACAGTAAACACTGGTAGCAAAAATGTCTGACAGTGAAGCTGCTTACTGTGCAGAGCTCATGACCCTGCAGCAGTGACCTCCAGAGGACAACATACCCAAAAGTGACAGTAAGACTCTCCTCTGCTTGTATAGACAATTAGTAAAGTCTAACCCACGAGAGAGTAGGGTGATCATAGGAAAAACTCCAGTCTCTTACTGAGATAAAGGGAAAAAGAATCACTCCTGATGTTTAACCTGCCTTATTGATTGTTATATTACAAAGGATTTCTCATACTCAGACTTCTGGAGGCCATGTGTCAAAACATCTTTTTTTCATAATAGATGGAGAATACTTCAAAATATATGTTTTATATATATATATTATTAATTATGCTATATATTAATCATGTATTAATCTTCAACATTAGGTATATATGATTAATAATATATATAAAGAGGGATGTGTTTGCAAGTCACTTTGGAGAGTAGATAGATCTCTGGGAAGGGAAGCTTTTTGTGGTGGATCCAAAATCACACCAATAGAACAGTCCCTCATCCACCAATGCATGAAACTAGCCCAGGTCTTTCTTGGCCCCAAAGAGAAGATCCATGCACCCAACCTGTGATGAAGCTGATGATTACTCCAACAGCAATGCAGCTCAGGCAGCCCACTGCACTGTAGTACAGGTAGGAGAGCGAATACCAGGTGTCAGCAACTGCAGGTCTGTGGAGGACAACAGCATAGGTGAGTCCTGAAGTTACAATTCACAGGAACTTTGAGGACTGCTGAGAGTTCATTTTAGGACCTGGCATCTCTCCAAACCCCAAAGCTTAACTATCTGCCATTTGATTATTGTTTGAAGACTAAAGGTAGAGTAGTAGTGCTTGGTATTCCACTCTAGCCCATCCATTCCCAAATTACAAATGTTGCTACTGAGATACAATTGCAATGAGGACTGTGCCTCCAATTCTTTTGTATTACATATTCTTCAGACATTTATTAAGCCCAGATTTAGTCCCAGAAATTGTGACAGACATTGAAGAGTTATAAAGCCACCTTGAGAGGTTTGGCTCAGTGGGTTGGGTGTCGTCCTGCAAACAGAAAGGTCACTGGTTCCTTTCCTTGTCAGGGCACATGCCTGGGTTGCAGGTTCAGTCCCTGGTTGGGGCCATATGAGAAGCAACCAATCCATATTTCTCTTACATATTGATGATTATCTCCCTTTCTTTCTCCCTTCCTCTCTCTCTAAAAACAAATAAATAAAACCTTAAAAAAAAGAAAAAGGAGAGTAAGCCACTAAGTCTAAATATAGGAGTTAGCAATCATAAAATGGAGTGGCAATGTCCTGGTGGAATAGGAGCATAAGAGGATTCTGGGAGCATTAGAAAGGGCATCAAACCCAGGCTGATGTATGAAATGATGCCTTAGTTTATTTTTAAAGAATGGTTACTAGTTAATGAAGCAAAGAAAAGAGGATACTGTGAGCACAAGCAAGAAAGAAAAAACAACATGATAGACTAGGAAACCATAAATCAGTTGATATTGTTTGTGCATAAGATTTGTGGAGAACAATAACTCTAAACTAATGAAATTCAGGCAAATGAAAGCAAGATAATGCAGTGCTCCATACATTATAAGGAAAGGATCACCTAATCGGGAGCATAATTAGGTATGGAAATACGAATTTATTGAAGTCAGGCACAGTGCTCCTGGCTCTCTCTCCCTCTCCTACTCCCTCATTCTCTCCATATAGATAGGTAGATGGATAATAAAATTTAATACTTATAGATACACAGATATAATGTTTTAAAGATTTTATTTATTTATTTTTAGAGAGAGGGGAAGGGATGCAGAAAGGCAAAGAGAGAAACATCAATGTGTGGTTGCCTCTTGTGCCCTACCCTCACTGGGGACCTGTCCTGCGACCCAGGCATATGCCCTGACTGGGAATCAAACTGGTGACCCTTTGGTTCACAGGCCAGCACTCAATTTACTGAGCCACACCACTCAGGGCTAGATATAATTTTATAGAGAGATATAAATTTAATATAATTTAAAATTATATATATATAATTAGTATTATTTAACACTTTCAAAATATTGGTAGAGTACTTATTACTTTCCCTAAAGACTGTAAGAATTCAAGAAGTGACAAGTTACTAACTTATACAAGGATAAAATGTGAATAAATTGTAAAACCAAAATCCACACCCAGGTATTTCTGATTTCAAAGCCCAAGGTCTTCTCCCTGTACCCCATTATCTCCTGTATTTTGGTATCTTCAAGCTCTTAATCCCAGCTCGAAATTGAAAGGAAAACCCTTTGTTAAGAGCTGCACAGTTTAATAGAAATGACAAATTCACACCACCTCTCCTTCCTCAGTAAATCCCAACCACTCTCTGTGTTGCTCACAAACCTATTCTACTCAAAGCCTGTACTCTTTCAAAAAACACTATGATCTTCAGATGTATTTTCAATCTTCTCACTACTTTATCTGTTTGCACTCATACCTCCAACTTTCCTTCTGCCACATTTACCCTTCCACACCGGATCCCAGAGGAATGGAAATTACAGAAAGCTGGAGCCCTACAGGACACTCCACAGTGCTCCATGCTGCCCAGAGGATGTCCCACAGCAAAGCGAAATCTGTCTGCTCAGACTGATCTCTGAAGAGTGCACCTTCCTCTAACCTGGTGACCCACTCCCTGGGACTTACCGCCATCTTTAGAGGCCCCATACCTGCTAGATAGCACTGGAGCCACAAGCTTTGTCACATTTGATGGGACACACTGGTTTGTCGATAAAGGTAAGGGCCATGTCTTGGAGGCTGGTGCAGGATAAATGAAGGCCCCAGTGGCCACCCAAAATGCCAAGATGATCCCTGTCAGAAGGCCTCCTAGTGCACCCTTGTGAAGGAAAAGAAAAGTTAATGAGAGGTTTGACAAAGCCGTTGAAAGCATGATGAGGTGAAGAGTACTGTGCCTCAGAGATTCTGGTTTTCCACCTAAATCTTAGTCACTCATTCTGGAAACAGCCTTCCTTCCAACTCCCACAATGTATTTTTTATTTAAAAATGATTCATTCCTTAAATAAAAGCACTACATAATTTCCTAGTGATCATTTCAACAGCTGTTGAAACCTTAGTTCCCAACAGCTGAATTTCAGAAGTTTGGGAAAACCTCAGATAATGGAGACAACGTGGTCATTTTTCATTGACATCTATTATTATAAGCTAATTACACAGAAACTCTTCCATATGCTTTTCCAAGTGACACTAGCAGTCTCTGACTCCCAAGTTTGGAGTGTTGGATCTAAATTCTAGCATATATATTTACTAGCCCTTTCATTTCTCAATAAACAGTGAAAAATCACTTCTGCAAAAGAAACAGAACAGTCTAAGCAGAGCCCAGCCCCACTGGAAAATAAAATCTGCACGCTCCTGGATTCTCCTGAATAGCTGAGCCTTCTCTGTGAAAGAAAACAACATGTTTGTTTCTCTATTGAGAAAGAATAGAAGTTCTCCAATAACAGCAGTGGAATGTTCTGTTTGTTATGATTTAGAGAAACTAAAACAATGTGTGTGATTTGAATGGTTGTAACTTCGTCTAGACTAGAAGTCTGCAAGCATCTATTATAAACAGCCAGCTAATAAGCATTTTAGGATTTGTAGGCCATTCAGGGGCTGTCACAGCCACTCAGTCCTGTTATTGCAGCATGAAAACACCCCAGACACTCAGTAAACAAAGGAAAGTGGCTGTGTCCCAGTAAAATGTATGGGCACCAAAATGCAAATTTTTAATATTCATATCATAAGACATTATTCTTCTTTTGATTTTGTCCAACAATTAAGAAATGTCAAATCATTTTTAGCTTGCCAGCCATAATGAAACCGGGAAGATGGCTGGATTCAGTTTGGAAGGTGCAGTTTGCTGACCCCTGGGCTACTAGTAAAGGGTGAATGGATTTCAATACAAGGCTCCACCCTCACTGGTTTAGAGCAGCTGGCTGGAAAGCCATGCTGAGATTCTGACGTGGCCTCCACGTTTAGTAATGAGACAGCCAGGATGGATTGCAAAGACCTTCCATGGCCAATGACAAGGGAAAGGCGATACAAATTGGTAATACTTATTATATTTTATCTAGAACAAGGTGGTTTTCCTGACGAAATAGAAGCACCACAATTCACTGACATAGATAACAAATTAATGTTTAGAATGCATTAAGATATTATGTAGCTAGTTAGCAGTTCTTTTGTGGCTAAGAAATTGCCTTTCTTCATACTGTCTCCCCAAGGATATAACTATCCTTGTCAACTTCAATATCAGAAAAGTTGATTAAAACAAAGTGTCTTCTAATAAGACGGCAGGTGAAGGCCTGCAAATTCCTAGATGTTCCCTACCTATCCACTTCCCTCCCATAAGATTTATCTAGAAGAGAGGTCAATAATGGTCAAGTAGTCACAGAGACCCAGTTAGGTATACCTCATTTGGTCAGGCTTTGTGGACAACTGTATAGTATATTAAAAATATGCAGGGTCAGGTTTTCTGGAGTCTAATTTTCTAAAACTTTATGTATATAAGTATATACATGGAAATATTAAAACTATCAACTTGTTAGGTTGAAAAATTATAATATTTAAAAGATTTTTAAAATATTATTATTTTTCCAAATAAATGTTTATTTTGATTTAGACTTGCTACACAGTCATCCAACATTTACTTAAGGACAGACTATTAGCTTGCCAGCTAGCAAAACCAAGAAGATCCAGCTCTCAGAGTATACAGGGTTTGTCTCCTCTTCCCTCCTTAAATTAGTTCATTATAACATAAGTAAAAAAAAAATAGAAAAAAAAGAGATGTACATATTTTTTAAGTTTTAAAAATCATGTTTAAACTAAAGTATTTCTGAATTCAATATCTATTTGAAATTTCATTGTGCGGTCCCTTACTTTAGAGAAGACAATTTAAACCCTGAGGAATCATCTTTGATGGCGTGGCACTTGGTATTTCACAACCACCTCTTACTGGCTTCGCTTTCCGCTTCTAAAACAGCTTCACTGAGTCAGAGATAGGAGGGCTCATGTTTTGTTCAGTTCTATGAAAAGACGCCACTCATTT